>NC_081311.1:177346250-178730833 GCF_026419965.1 Kogia breviceps
ACAAATTGTGAAAGTAAGGACAGCTTTTTTAACTCTTTGTTCACAGGATCCACATCCACAGTATCCATATCCACAGTGTCTGGTACAGTTAGGCTTTAGATAAATATTTGTTAGTAAATTAAATAAACAAACAATTATAATAGCTCTTAAAAAAGCAATTCCCATATAAAATCAATGTATGTTTACTGCTTAAGTAGATTGTTTTGTGGGATTATCCTGTGTGCTGTGGTTTCACTATCTGTATAATCTAGCAGTTCTGAATGACTGTACTATGACCTTTTGTTGCTATTAACCTTAATTCCTTATTATCAGAGACACTGACAACCAGGAATGGGAGGTATGAGTTAGTGGTCAAAATCACCAGGGAACATTTTCAACATTTCTGAATAATTGCTTTCTATATATTCTGCTTCTATAAATTTCCCATTCACATTTTTAAAAATTACACAGTATGCAAATTTTAATTAAAAATTAATTAATTGACATGAATTGTAAAAAATAAAAAATAGGAAATCAACCCATTCCAATCTGGTTTTAGCTCTAACACTCCTCTTGCTCAATCCATCAATGATTTCCTTATTGTCAAACCTAGGCGAAGTGAGAGTAGCATCGACATATGTACACTACCTAATGTAAAATAGATAGCTAGTGGGAAGCAGTAGCATAGCGCAGGGAGATCAGCTCGGTGCTTTGCCATGACCTAGAGGGGTGGAATAGGGAGGATGGGAGGGAGGCTCAAGAGGGAGGGGATATGGGGACATGTGCATGCTTATGGCTGATTCACTTTGGTGTACAACAGAAACTAGCACGGTATTGTGAAGCAATTATATTCCAATAAAGATCTATTAAGAAAAAAAAATCTAGTGGATACTTTTCAGCTCTTAACATACTTAACATTTGCTTAGCAGCATGTAACACAGTCAAACACGCCCTTCTTCCTGATACACTATAGTCTCCTGGCTTCCATGACACCATATTATCTTGGCTTTTTTCTTATCCTCACATTTCCACATTTCCCCCTCAGGTTCCAGTTTAAATGTCACTTCTAAGTGTTGCCTGACCCTCCTAACCTCTTTAGCATTTTTCTTTTTAATAAAACCCTGCAGCTTACCTTCTCAGTTATGACTAACATTTCCTAACCCTGCATATTTTCTTGGGTGGTCATGTGTTTGATGTCACCTAACCCATTCCCACTAGACAATTTTCAGCAAAGGAGATACTATGTCTATATTAGTTAGATGGGTATCTTTTAAAACAATTTTAGGTTCACAAAAAAATTGAGCAGGCAGTTCAGAGATTTCCCACCCACATCCTCGCCCTATTCATGAACAGCCTCCCTCACAATCACCGTCCCCCTCAGGGTGGTACATTTGTTACAACTGATGAACTTACACTCACTCATCAGTATCACCCAAAGTACACAATTTATATTCGGGTTCACTCTTGGTACTATATATTCCTCTGATACGTATCTTATCACCTCCTGCTCTCAGTGCCTAAACACTGCCCCCAATTTAAATAACTCTTAAAGGGCTAGGATCGCAATTATTGGGACACACTTATGCTAAACACATACACAGACAAGAAAAATGCATATACATATATACACATATGTATATACATATATTCATTGTTTATCTGAAAATCAAATTTAAACTAGGCATACTTTATTTGTTTGTTAAATCTGGAAACCTTATAAGGGGCTAATCCTATTTACTAGTAAGCTACAAAATATTTTCTTAAAATAGCGAAAGTTTGCTTTGTTACTAATCAGTCCTAATTTCTATAATATTTTTGCTGCTGTTTAGGTATTTTTTTTCTTAATAAGTATAGTTCACAGCCCTATAATTACCCTGCATGAGCCTTTATCTTAGCAATACCCTGACATTAAATTTATCTAATATGTACTTGTCTTTCTAACTACATACATATTCCTTGAAGATACTCACTTCTTGTCCTACTAAACCATAAGCCTATTGCTCTCCAGCATGTTCAACCATGCACAGATTCAAAGTATATATAGGCTCTAATTAGACATGTGTTCTTCAATGATTAGTTCCTAAAGATATTGAAGGAATGACCCAGAATGTAATTTATAAGCCAGTGTAACTCTATGTTTGTAATGGCATAATTATCTCAAGTTTGTCTCTGTGTTACATTTTTCCTAGATTTCCCCTTAAAAGTAACACAGTACTTTAATTTTCTGATGTTACGTATTGACTTTCTTCTTATTAAATTATTTTTTAAATAACTGTCATATTGGTAAGTCACTATTATTTGATGTCCAAGCTTTTAGCATCCAGTGTAACATCATTACACTTTTATTTCTTTCATTGAGCCATTAGTGTTTGAACTTACTCAAATTAAAGCCAGGAAAATGAATCCTGAACACTTCTAATGAAACTTTTTCATTAATTACTTTCCAGTCACGCCAGTGATCAACAGCCCGATGTTAGGTTAGCAGTAACATTAAGACATGTAAAATAAGCTGTCAAATTTCTGTGTTATATTCATGCAGAAGTATTCACAATTCTGTAAAATATGTATTTCTATGGATGTAAGCATTATTTGCCATGTGCTATCAAAAATGTTTAGTTGGAGAATCAATAATGTTTATTCTATACAATTAAATACATTAATGCTATAATTTTTGTGTTATTTAAATATAATTTTTAAAGTCAATTGAAATATCACATCCAATCCTTCTCTTTTCTCAAACTATATGAACTTCACTGTTTAAAGATATGTAAAGTTGAAGTTAAATGGCTCAAGTCAAGCCAAGTCAGTATACCATGACTTCATATTTGCTATCCTATAGTTATCAAATAAAGGGATTTTTATTTGAATCATGAGTTTGACACCTAGAAATAACTTGGGTGGGATCAACAGAGCTATGTTATCTGGGGTGGGAGGTGGAGATAATAAAGCCAAGGTTGCTGGTATAAATAAAAATGAATCCTAATTAACCTCTGCTGCCAGCTGAGCAAAAATGGGAAAAAAGAGGGCCAGATGTATTACTCTTCTGCTTACCTATTTACCCTTCACTAAGAAAAAAAGTGGGGGCTATTAAATACCTCTGTCAAAACACAATCCTGACGACAGCTCTAAGTTAAGCAGTGAACACCCCTGCCTCCCGCTGCCTGCTGAATGCAAGAAGAAAGTATCACGGGAAGGAGTAACATGCGGCTCAAAAAAGCACAAAGAAAGGAAAAAGTTATGCATTTAGTGTTACTATTCTATTTTAACGAAAGTTTGGATAAGATGCAAAACATGGGGTAACAAAATGATGTAACTGAAAGTTTACTGGAAGAACAAGCCTTTTGATACTTGAATGATATTTTGAATTTGCATTTTAAATTTTAAGAATTTGAGTTATTGTGCCCTTGTTCTTTGTAATGTTGAAAACAATTCTAATTAGCACACTGATGAATGTCGATCAAAATCCAAATTGTTTGAGAATCATTTTTATAAAATTAAATTCTAAATTTATTATATGCCAATCCACTTAGATTTTAGGTCCTTTTTAGAAGTCATGTGAAAACTTTTCTGCCCTTTTTTCCTCATAGCATTTTAACACATTTTACTATGTAAAAACTTTCATCTTCAAACAATGTGTACAGCTTTCATATTTGAACAAATTATGATAGTTCTATTATTAACTTCAACTAATATATCAAGTAACAAATTTAAATAACAGAAGTAATTCTGTTACTAGACATTTTAAGAATGTGTTAACTCTATGAGTCCATAAAACTAAATACATGATAAATTTAAAAAATAAAAGAATACTTTCTTAGCATTTGGAGAGGTAATTTCCTCATGCTAACAATTACATGAGGTTGAAATAGATCATTTGGCTAGAATATGAGTAGATTCATTCTATCATCACTATGCACGATCTGATGAAATACAGAATATTGCACTGTCAGCCAAAAATAAGTTTGAACAACCTCATTGTGACAAGAAAAGCAAACAGAAGTCACTGTAATATTTTATCACATGACATGGAAAATATTTATCTTATATAAGCAATTAGGACTTACATAAAACAATGTATTTAAGTACAGCTCCATAAAGGAGTCTAAATTAATTAATCGACGTGCAATTCACAGTAATGGGAACTTTACATTCAATGTAAAGGATACTTTTTCTCTCTATTCCTCTCTCTCAATCCCTATTTCTTTCTTTTTAGCTTCAAACTAATATTCTCAAAGTTATGTGGTCCTTATGGTATGCAGAATTCTAAGATGGCCCCCAAGAATTCGGCCCCATGATGTAATCCCTTGAACATGCATGAGTCATTTGAATATGATATAATTTCCCTCTCATAATTATATTATTCTTGTTACTTTTAGTCAGTTGATTTTGAGTTAATCAAAAGGGAGATTATCCCGGGTGGGACAGACCTAATCAGGCAAGCCCTTTAAAGTCAGAGCAATTCAAAGCAGCAAATATATTCTTCTGCTGGCCCAGAACAAAGCAAACAACCATGTTATGTGGTGAGGTCCTGAGAGTGGTCTGTAGGTTCTGAGAGCAACCCTAGGCTGACAGCCCTAAGAAAATGGGGAGCCTGGTCCTGCCTCTACAAGGAACTGAATTCTTCCAACAATCTTAATGAACTTGGGAGAGGACCTCGATCTCCAAGTAAGAAGTCAGCACTGGCTAATATCTTGATTTCAGCCTTGTGAGGCTCTCAGCCATGTTGTACCTGCACTTCGAACCCACAGGAATTGACATGATAAATGTATGCTATTTTGAGCCATTAAGTTGGTGGTAATTTGTTATCCAGAAACAGAAAAACTAATACAGTCCCAAAGCTTTATCTGAGTGTAGGAAATTTTGTTCTCTGTTGAAAAAAAATAATTATGTAGTTTTAGAAAATTTACTAATTTTAACCTATTATACCCAATGAAAAAGATAATCACTGATAAACTCATTGCTTAAAATGCAATAAGCAGGAGGGGGAGCTGGGAAGATGGTGGAAGAGTGAGACATGTGGAGATCACCCTCCTCCCCACAGATACATCAGAAATACATCTACACGTGGAACAACTCCTACAGAACACCCACTGAACACTGGCAGAAGACCTCAGACCTCCCAAAAGGCAAGAAACTCGCCATGTACCTGGGTAGGGCAAAAGAAAAAAGAATAAACAGAGACAAAAGAATAAGGACGGGACCTGCACCAGTGGGAGGGTGCTGTGAAGGAGGAAAGGTTCCCACACACTAGAAGCCCCTTCGCGGGAGGAGACTGCAGGTGGCAGAGGGGGAAGCTTAGGAGCCACGGAGGAGAGCGCAGCACCAGGGGTGCGGAGGGCAAAGTGGAGAGATTCCCGCACAGAGGATCGGTGCCGACCAGCACTCACCAGCCTGAGAGGCTTGTCTGCTCACCCGCTGAGACGGGCCGGGGCTGGGAGCTGAGGCTCGGGCTTCGGTCAGAAGCCAGGAGAGGACTGGGGTTGGCGGCGTGAACACAGCCTGAAGGCTTAGTGCACCAAGGCTAGCCAGGAGGGAGTCCAGGAAAACTCTGGAGCTGCTGAAGAGGCAAGAGACTTTTTTCTTACCTCTTTGTTTCCTGGTGCTCGAGGAGAGGGGATTAAGAGAGCTACTTAAAGGAGCTCCAGAGACGGGCGCGAGCCGTGGCTATCAGCGCACACCCCAGAGACGGGCATGAGATGCTAAGGCTGCTGCTGCCACCACCAAGGAGCCTGTGTGCGCGCACAGGTCACTCTCCACACCTCCCCTCCCAGGAGCCTGTGCAGCCCGCCACTGCCAGGGTCCTGTGAATCAGGGACAACTTCCCCGGGAGAACGCACGGCACACCTCAGGCTGGTGCAACGTCATGCCGGCCTCTGCCGCCGCAGGATCACCCCGCATCCATACCCCTCCCTCCCTCCCGGCCTGAGAGAGCCAGAGCCCCCTGAATCAGCTGCTTTAACACTGTCCTGCCTGAGCAAAGAGCAGACGCTCTCAGGCGACCTATATGCAGAGGTGGGGCCAAATCCAAAGCTGAAACCCAGGATCTGTGCGAACAAACAGGAGAGGGGGAGGTCTCTCCCAGCAGCCTCAGAAGCAGTGGATTAAAGCTCCACAATCAAACTGAAGTGTCCTGCATCTGTGGAATACCTTAATAGACTGCTAATCATCCCAAGTTGAGGAGGTGGACTTTGGGAGAAAGATATATTAATTTTTTCACCTTTTTCTCTTTTTTTGAGTGTGTATGTGTGTGCTTCTGTGTGAGATTTACCTGTATAGCTTTGCTTTCACCATTTGTCTTAGGGTTATGTCCATCCGTGTTTTTTTTTTTTTACTTAAAATTTTTTTTTCTTAATAATTATTTTTTTATTTTAATAACTATATTTTATTTTATCTTTATTTTATTTTATCCTCTTTCTTTCTTTCTACTTCTTCTCCCTTTTATTCTGAGTCGTGTGGATGAAAGGCTCTTGGTGCTGCAGACAGAAGTCAGTGCTGTGCCTCTGAGGTGGGAGAGCCAACTTCAGGACCCTGGTCCACAAGAGACATCCAAACTCCATGTAATATCAAATGGCGAAAATCTCCCAGAGATCTCCATCAACACCAACACCCAGCTTAATTCAACGACCAGCAAGCTACAGTGCTGGACACCCTATTTCAAACAACTTTCAAGACAGGAACACAACCCCACCCATTAGCAGAGAGGTTGCCTAAAATCATAATAAGGCCACAGACACCCCAAAACACACCACCAGATGTGGACCTGCCCACCAGAAAGACAAGATCTAGCCTCATCCACCAGAACACAGACACTAGTCCCCTCCACCAGGAAGCCTACAAAACCCACTGAACAAAATTTAGTCACTGGGGACAGACACCAAAAAGAACGGGAACTACAAACCTGTAGCCTGTGAAAAGGAGACCCCAAACACAGTAAGATAAGCAAAATGAGAAGACAGAAAAACACACAACAGATGAAGGAGCAAGGTAAAAACACACCAGACCTAACAAATGAAGAGGAAATAGGCCGTCTACCTGAAAAAGAATTCAGAATAATGATAGTAAAGATGATCCAAAATCTTGGAAATAGAATACAGAAAATGCAAGAAACATTTAAAAAGGACCTAGAAGAACTAAAGAGGAAACAAGCAATGACGAACAACACAATAAATGAAATTAAAAATACTCTAGATGGGATCAAGAGCAGAATAGCTGAGGCAGAAGAATGGATAAGTGACCTGGAAGATAAAATACTGGAAATAACTACTGCAGAGCAGAAGAAAGAAAAAAGAATGAAAAGAACTGAGGACACTCTCAGAGACCTCTGGGACAACATTAAATGCACCAACATTTGAATTATAGGGGTCCCAGAAGAAAAAGAGAAAAAGAAAGGGACTGAGAAAATATTTGAAGAGATTACAGTTGAAAACTTCCCTAACATGGGAAAGGAAATAGTTAATCAAGTCCATGAAACACAGAGAGTCCCATACAGGATAAATCCACGGAGAAACATGCCAAGACACATATTAATCAAACTGTCAAAAATTAAATACAAAGAAAATATATTAAAAGCAGCAAGGGAAAAACAACAAATAACACACAAGGGAATCCCCATAAGGTTAACATCTGATCTTTCAGCAGAAACTCTGCAAGCCAGAAGGGAGTGGCAGGACATATTTAAAGTGATGAAGGAGGAAAACCCTACAACCAAAATTACTCTATGCAGCAAGGACCTCATTCAGATTTGATGGAGAAATTAAAACCTTTACAGGCAAGCAAAAGCTGAGAGAGTTCAGCACCACCAAACCAGCTTTACAACAAATGCTAAAGTAACTTCCCTAGGCAAGAAACACAAGAGAAGGAAAAGACATACAATTACAAAGGCAAAACAATTTAAAAAATGGGAATAGGAACATACATGTCGATAATTACCTTAAATGTAAATGGATTAAATGCTCCCACCAAAAGACAAAGACTGACTGAATGGATACAAAAACAAGACCCATATATATGCTCTCTACAAGAGACCCACTTCAGACCTAGAGACACATACAGACTGAAAGTGAGGGGATGGAAAAAGATATTCCATGCAAATGGAAATCAAAAGAAAGCTGGAGTAGCAATTCTCATATCAGACAAAATAGACTTTAAAATAAAGACTATTACAAGAGACAAAGAAGGACACTACATAATGATCAAGGGATCGATCCATGAAGAAGATATAACAATTGTAAATATTTATGCACCCAGCATAGGAGCACCTCAATACATAAGGCAAATACTAACAGCCACAAAAGGGGAAATCGACAGTAACACATTCATAGTAGGGGACTTTAACACCCCACTTTCACCAATGGACAGATCAGCCAAAATGAAACTAAAAAAGGAAACACAAGGTTTAAATGATACATTAAACAAGATGGAGTTAATTGATATTTATAGGACATTCCATCCAAAAACAACAGAATACACATTTTTCTCAAATGCTCATGGAACATTCTCCAGGATAGATCATATCATAGGTCACAAATCAAGCCTTGGTAAATTTAAGAAAATTGAAATTGTCTCAAGTATCTTTTCTGAACACAATGCTATGAGACTAGATATCAATTACAGGAAAAGATCTGTAAAAAATACAAACACATGGAGGCTATAAACAATACACTACTTAATAACGAAGTGATCAGTGAAGAAATCAAAGAGGAAATCAAAAAATACCTAGAAACAAATGGCAATGGAGACACGATGACCCAAAACCTATGGGATGCAGCAAAAGCAGTTCTAAGAGGGATGTTTATAGCAATACAATCCTACCTTAAGAAACAGGAAACATCTTGAATAAACAACCTAACCTTGCACGTAAAGCAATTAGAGAAAGAAGAACAAAAAAACCTCAAATTTAGGAGAAGGAAAGAAATCATAAAGATCAGATCAGAAATAAATGAAAAAGAAATGAAGGAAACGATAGCAAAGATCAATAAAACAAATATGGTTCTTTGAGAAGATAAAGAAAATTGATAAACCATTGGCCAGACTCATCAAGAAAAAAAGGGAGAAGATTCAAATCAACAGAATTAGAAATGAAAAAGGAGAAGTAACAACTGACACTGCAGAAATACAAAAGATCATGAGAGATTACTACAAGCAACTCTATGCCAATAAAATGGAAAACCTGGAAGAAATGGAAAAATTCTTAGAAATGCACAATGTGCCAAGACTGAATCAGGAAGAAATAGAAAATATAAACAGACCAATCACAAGCACTGAAATTGAAACTGTAATTAAAAATCTTCCAACCAACAACAGCCCACGACCAGGTGGCTTCACCGGCAAATTCTATCAAACATTTAAAGAAGAGCTAACACCTATCCTTCTCAAACTCTTCCAAAATATAGCAGAGGGATGAACACTCCGAAACTCATTCTACGAGGCCACCATCACCCTGATACCAAAACCAGACAAAGATGTCACAAAGATGTCACAAAGAAAGAACACTACATGCCAATATCACTGATGAACATAGATGCAAAAATCCTCTCACCACTCTTATTCAACATAGTTTTGGAAGTTTTAGCCACAGCAATCAGAGAGGAAAAAGAAATAAAAGGAATCCAAATTGGAAAAGAAGAAGTAAAGCTGTCACTGTTTCCAGAGGACATGATACTATATATAGAGAATCCTAAGGATGCTACCAGAAAACTACTAGAGCTAATCAATGAATTTGGTAAAGTAGCAGGATACAAAATTAATGCACAGAAATCTCTGGCATTCCTATACACTAATGATGAAAAATCTGGAATTGAAATTAAGAAAACAGTCCCATTTACCATTGCAACAAAAAGTATGAAATATCTAGGAATAAACCTACCTAAGGAGACAAAAGACCTGTATGCAGAAAATTATAAGACACTGATGAAAGAAATTAAAGATGATACAAATAGATGGAGAGATGTACCATGTTCTTGGATTAGAAGAATCAACATTGTGAAAATAACCATAAAACCCAAAGCAATCTACAGATTCAATGCAATTCCTATCAAACTGTCAATGGCACTTTTCACAGAACTAGACCTAAAAATTTCAAAATTTGTATGGAAACACAAAAGACCCCGAATAGCCAAAGCAATCTTGAGAAAGAAAAACGAAACTGAAGGAATCAGACTCCTGGACTTCAGATTATACTCCAAAGCTACAGTAATCAAGACAGAATAGTACTGGCACAAAAAACAGAAATATAGATCAATGGAACAGGATACAAAACCAGCGATAAACCCACACACATATGGTCACCTTATTTTTTATAAAGGAGGCAAGAATATACAATGCAGAAAAGATAGACTCTTCAATAAGTGGTTCTGGGAAAACCAGTCAGCTACATGTAAAAGAATGAAATTAGAACAATCCCTAACACCATACACAAAAATAAGCTCAAAATGGATTAAAGACCTAAATGTAAGTCCAGAAACTATCAAACTCTTAGAGGAAAACATAGGCAGAACACTCTAAGACATAAATCACAGCAAGATCCTTACTGACCCACCTCCTAGAGAAATGGAAATAAAAACAAAAATAAACAAATGGGACCTAATGAAACTTAAAAGCTTTTGCACAGCAAAGGAAACCATAAACAAGACCAAAAGACAACCCCCAGAATGGGATAAAATATTTGCAAATGAAGCAACTGACAAAGGATTAATCTCCAAAATTTACAAGCAGCTCATGCAGTTCAATATCAGAAAAACAAAAAACCCAATCCAAAAATGGGCAGAAGACCTAAATAGACATTTCTCCAAAGAAGATATACAGATTGCCAACAAACATGAAAAAATGCTCTACATCATTAATCATTAGAGAAATGCAAATCAAAACTACAATGACATATCATCTCACACCAGTCAGAATGGCCATCATCAAAAAATCTAGAAACAATAAATGCTGGAGAGGGTGTGGAGAAAAGGGGACACTCTTGCACTGTTGGTGGGAATGTAGATTGATACAACCACTATGTAGAATAGTATGGAAGTTCCTTTACAAACTACAAATAGAACTACCATACGACCGGGCAATTCCACTACTGGGCATATACCCTGAGAAAACCATAATTCAAAAAGAGTCATGTGCCAAAATGTTCATTGCAGCTCCATTTACAATAGCCAGGAGAGATGGAAGCAACCTAAGTGTCCATCAGATGAATGGATAAAGAAGATGTGGCACATATATACAATGGAATATTACTCAGCCATAAAAAGAAACAAAATTGAGTTATTTGTAGTGAGGTGGATGGACCTAGAGTCTGTCATACAGAGTGAAGTAAGTCAGAAAGAGAGAAACAAATACCGTATGCTAACACATATATATGGAATCTAAGAGAAAAAAAAAGTCATGAAGAACCTAGGGGTAAGATGGGAATGGAGACGCAGACCTACTAGAGAATGGACTTGAGGATGTGGGGAGGCAGAAGGGTAAGCTGTGAGAAAGTGAGAGAGTGGCATGGACATATATACACTACCAAACGTAGAATAGATAGCTAGTGGGAAGCAGCCACATAGCACAGGGAGATCAGCTTGGTGCTTTGTGACCACCTAGAGGGGTGGGATAGGGAGGGAGACACAAGAAGGAAGAGATATGGGAACATGTGTATATGTATAACTGATTCACTTTGTTATAAAGCAGAAACTAACACACCATTGTAAAGTAATTATACTCCAATAAAGATGTTTAAAAATTGCAATAAACATAGGCATTCATCTAAAAACTGTGACATACAATTTTGGAAGAGGACAACAAAACAGTGTACATATATGTGAAGGATTTACAAATGTCAAACCTGCACTTAGATGATTTGAGCATTATCAAGTGGTAAGGATTCCTTCTCAGAAAACTCATCTGTATATGCACATTTAGGTATGATGTATGCTAGAGTACAATATAATAGAAGAGAGGAGATAATTTATAATTAAAATCACATATTTCCAATAGACTAGTGAACCTTCAAGATCTTCAATGGATACTTTAATTCACACATTCATTCAGCAAGAACATTTTTATGGGGCTGTTTTATTCATAGTGCTGACCAGAATTATAATACTGGAGGGAGAAAGAAGAAAACAGAATTCTCATTCTTCAGAGTCTATCACATATGTGAGCTAGTAGATGAAGAGAATATAAACAAAACCCCCAATAAACCCCACCTAGGTGCTACAGTTCAGTGGTAAATAAATGGGGGATGGTCGTCTGTCTGTATAGCACTAGACATCTTTTAAGTAGTTCATTTTTCTGTAAAGTTTAGAAGCGTCTAGACAATAAATGTCAACTAATTACCTTAACTAAGTCGAAATTTATCTACTTGTGAGGTATGCCGGTAAGTTTGTAATGCCTGCTTTAAAAGACTAGAATCTCTAGAATTGAACAATATTGACAAAATGCCCAACTAGGAAATGGTAGAATGAGACCTGTGTGTTTATTTGGAATTGGGATATTAGTATGAATTCATGGCAAGGTGCAGAAAGAGAGAGAGAGAGAGAGAGAATGTATAAGTATGTATGACACAAAGGCAAATAATGTATAGTGCTGCAATTATGCAACACATAGTCTAATTTGAAAAGCATAATGAGGAAAATCTCACTAAAAATAATATAGGAATGATAAAGTTAAGAGAGAGGGGAGCAGAAAATTTTATAGAAACATATGATTAGAACAACAACCCCAGAAAAAGGTGAAAGAGGGGCTCAGGAATCTTTTCAAATAAAAAATGATGCCTTAGTGGAATCTGGATGGATTAAATTTGGAGTTGAGAAAAGGTTGGAGATAGTATGCTTGTGACAGGCAAGGTGCCCTAGCTAGAAGGAACCATGTATGCAAAAGCACATGGTTAAAGGAAATCATGTTCCACTTGGGACACGGCAGAATGTGTGTGGAGAGTGTATGGAATAAAGTGAACAGCAAAGAGAGGGGCCAAGCTTAATATTTGGATTTCACAGTGAGGGCAAAGGAGGTCATTAGAATACGGTAGTAAAGGTTTATCACAGTCAAGTTCATTTTAGAGAGCCTACTCTGGCTGTCTCTTTCTTAGAAAGAATTATTCCTGAAAGCAAAGAAGTAAGTTTAGAATTGTTATAATTATCCAGGTGATAAATAATGACAGTCTAAGAAAAATAATAAGTGGTTCTGGAAGGAAAAGGACAGGAGAAGCCTGTTACATGTATAAAGTAAATTCATGGGGGTTAGTGTTTGATTTCATGCTGGGGTTAAAAAAAAAAAAAAGTTGAAAATAACTACCATGTGCCTGGCTCAAGCCATTGGTTAGGTAGTAGTTCCCTTAAAATGTTACAGAAGGTACAGAAAGAACTAAAGATTACAGTAAAAGGAAGATGATGGTGCCTGGCTAAAGCTCAAACAAAATGGGATAGAAATGCACAGAATTAACAGATATCAAAATATGGGTTGCAGGGCTTCCCTGGTGGCGCAGTGGTTGGGAGACTGCCTGCCGATGCAGGGGACACGGGTTCATGCCCCGGTCTGGGAGGATCCGACATGCCGCGGAGCGGCTGGTCCCGTGAGCCATGGTCGCTGAGCCTGCGCGTCCGGAGCCTATGCTCCGCAACGGGAGAGGCCACAGCAGTGAGAGGCCCGCGTACCGCAAAAAAAAAAAAAAAAAAAAAAAAAAAAAAAAAAATATATATATATATATATATATATGGGTTGCAACTTAAAAAGTCTGTGTGTAGATAGGCTACAAAAATAATACTTTACCCAAAATAAAATATTCTATTTCTACTATCTCACTTAATTGATTTCCAATAGATATCATGTTCTAAGATAAGCAAAATTTAAATTCGAAGTCCAGTTTAATGCCTTTCAGAGGCAATTGAGGTAAAATATCTTTTTGTTTAAATTGCCAAGCATATTGTTGAACACCATCACCCAGATCATCAAGGACATACCATTTTCAGAATGGTATTTTAAATAATTAAAAACCAGAAAACATGTAACACACAAATGCATGTAGGTTTCAAACAAGCTCTCTTAGTTGAATGTAGTACATATGGTTTGCTGAACATATTTTGCAAATCTTGTGTCTATATAACATGAATTATACATACTCATTCAGGTTATTTTAAATCTATCTACTTATCTATCTAAAATGAGGAATTCCCTGGTGGTCCAGTGGTTAGGACTCGGCGCTTTCACTGCTGAGGGCCCGGGTTCAATCCCTGGTCGGGGAACTAAAATCCTGCAAGCTGCATGACAGAGCCAACAAAAAAGAACAATAAAATAAAATGAGGAATCATTATATAAAAATTTGTCACTAAAGATGAGCATCATAATGACTCTGGGGTCTCAAAAAGCCTATGAATAGTGACATTCCAGAAATCACTGGGGAATCATGCACTTACTGTGGAATCTTTACATTATGCATAAAATTGATACCATTACATAAACTAATGACTGGGCTTTAATTCACTTATAACTAAAAAATTCACAAAAGACTGTCAATTTTACCCAAATTTAAGAAGTTGATTTATTTTTCTTCTACTTTGGAAACACAATTAGGATGTGAACATCAGCAATACTAGGAAAGTTTGCCAAGATACCTTATTTCACCGATTTGATCTTAGAAAACTAATTTCCATTTGCTATTTCTGCAATTTTTTTCATGTAGTTTTACAGAAAACCAGGGATAGCTGAGCATTAGATTACAGACAGGTTTTGAAGAAATGATTTCATATTAAGAATCAAGAAAACAATTCAGACATTCCAAACAGACAAAACCTTAGGGTGTCCCACAGAAAAGACAAGTTTTAAAACATTTTATCTTTGCTCTTCAACCAGTTTTAAATTATTTGTCTGGGCACCTGATGGGCTTATACCTAGAGAGGCCTGGAACTTAAGAAAGATGAGGGTATTTTCCTTCCATCTTTCATTATTTCAGATTGAAATGGCAAAATGCCTCGATATCATACATAAGTGCCAGAAGCAGCATTAAAAATTTGGCTCTTGTTAAATGCCTTCAAAGAAACCTCGTTTTCATCAGGAAATGTCAATTACATGGATAATATGGCCTGCTAAGGTTTATTCTAGAGAAGGGAAATGTTCCATAGTGTGGATATTTTCCTTACATTTGTTCACACTTCATACATATTAGTTCTCATAGAAACTGTTTTTATCTCATGATAAAAATGAAATAGATACAATCCAGTACAATACATGCTGCTGTTTATTTTCCTTATATTTTTACTCCTCCTGTACCAATACAACTAACCCTGGCATTTATTTATTTATTTATTTATTTATTTGGACAAAATCTTGCAGTCAACTAAGATAAAAAGTAATTTGGTTCATTTTTCTATTTACTTTTCTTTATTTAAAAATTTAGTTCATTCTTCAATCTCCTTTTTGAGAGAATTTTAAGCACGGATTTTAATAATTTTAATGTTCAATCATATATCTATGAGCAAGACTGTTACATTGGCAGCAGTTTTTAAATTTTATTTTGTTTTCTAGTCTTCCCATAATTCCTGTGAAATGTAGTGCTTAAAGAACCAAACTGTAATATTTCAGTCTTGTGAAAAGTGCTAAGTACAATCACTCTCAAAAATCTCTATAAGGATAGTAATGAAAAGAAAACTGAATTTGGGGTCTGGATTTTGAGGGTTTTATCAGTTCAAGCACTTATTAATTAATGGTCTTTATTAAATCACTTAAACACTTTGAGATTTAATTTCTTCACATGTAAATAGAAATACTACACAAATGCCCTACATTTCTGACAAGGTTGTATGAGGGTTACATGTTACAATTTATATCAAAGTGCTTTGTATGGAGTAAATCACCATCAAAAATATTATCAAGATGGTTATTTCCACTCAGTCAGGGTCCTGAAGCTACTTCTGAAGGCAATTTTCATCATCTTCTTCTTAACTAGTGAGCTATCATAAATGTCTCTTCCTATCCCTCTGCTACTGGTTATTTTCAAGTTATCTGTCAGAACTAAACCCCATTCAAAGTATTTCCTTTCTTGGGAGGCTTGTTTTTACTCATAACCTCAGGTTTTCTCTCCACTTGAAAACACAATTCAACTTTAACAGGAGGTTTTTATAATGATAATGTGGTACATTCCTTCAAACACAAAGAGGTATGAAATAGAAAATTATGCTATTATATAAATACAAAAAAACAAGTGAAAGACAGAATGTTTTTATCTGCCAGAACTCTAATCCTAAAGGGACTGAATAACAAGCTTTTCAGAGGAGGAAAATCAAGTTAAATGGAACATACTGTTAAACATTAAGAGGCAAAGTATTGGGTTAGCCAAAAAGTTCATTCAGGTTTACTTTTTGGCCAATCCAAATAATACAAAAAGAAGTATAATGGGGAAGCAGCAAGATCATCTAACTGGATATTCTAAAATCCAAATTTTAGATAAAAATGTGTATCTTGGGGCCATGAACAGATAGTTCAATTTTTCTAAATTGCTTATTATGAAATCTTGAATTGATGCTTTTGGCAAATTAAACAAGTCTTATTTGATCTTCTATGAAGGTAAGGTAAGAATAAACTAGAACAGGTCATGAGTGTTTGTTTTAAACTATAACCTAACCATTAAGAAAATTAGCAATGGGAATTTGAATGCTTTCCTGAAATCATATATAAAAATATAATTTTATTTCCAGAAAATTATTAGCAATTAAATTTAGTTCCAGATAATTAATAAATTTATTCAAAACTAGGGGACAGAATCCTTGGGATTTCATAATGCTATCAAAGAGTAGAAATATTTTTGAGGAAAATCTAAAAATGTATCTATATGTTCACCATTTATGACAAATACACAGATTGCTGTAACATTTTTGGAGAAGTAGATTCTAGGTTTGGCAGGGGAATTCACCTGTCTAACCTACAATGTGCCTAACAAGAGATCATCCCACCTTTGCACAACCATCTTCAATGATAAGAAATTCACCACTTCTCAAGGGAGGTCATTTTATTTTCAGTCAACTGTCATTAAGTCCTTCCTATTAGTAGCAAAAATCTTCTTTCTCCACAACTTCCACCCTTCCTGCCCTTTAAATTTTCAAAGAAATTTCCCTTCCCTCTTGCATATGACAGGCTTTATATTTCAAAGATATCTTCTTCATCCTGGATTTTTCTCTCTCAAAGCTAAATATTTAACATTTAAAAATTTATCCTTCTTATGACTTGGTATCAGGAGCCTGTACCATACCAGACCCTTATCTTTGAAAAAATTCCAGTGTCAAAATGTCTCTTAAAAGCAGTAGCCAGAGGTCAGTAGAACATGTCCAGAACATAAGATCTGAAACTGTAAAAACCCTATAAGGAAAAAAAAAAAAATCTTCTTAACTTTGGCCTTGGCAATGATTTCTTGGATATGACAACAAAAGCAAAAATCAACAACTGGGACTACATCAAACTAAAAACTTCGCAACAAAAGAAACAATCAGCAAAATGTACAGAATAGGAGAAACCTACAGAACAGGAGAAAATATTTGTAAACCATATATCTGATAAGGGGTTAATAACCAAAATTATAGGGAACTAACAACAACAACAACAAAAAACCCAAGCAACCCAATTTAAAAATTAGCAAAGGAACTGAGTAGGCATTTCTACAAAGAAGACATAGACATGGTCAACAGGTAAACGAAAAGATATTCAACATCATTAATCATCAGGGAAATGCAAATTCAAATCCACAATGAAATATCACCTCACACTTGTTAGTGTGGCTATTATCAAAATAAAAAATAACAAGCGTTCTCCACAAGGATGTGGAGAAAAGGGAACCATATACACTACTGGTGGAAACATAAATCAGTACAGGCACTATGGAAAATGGTATTGAGGTTCCTCAGTAAAAAAAAAAAAAAAAAAATAGAACTACCATTATGATCCAGCAATCTACTCTGGGTATATACCCAAAGGAATTGAAATCAGGATATCATAGAGATACCTGCACCCCCTTGTTCACTGCAGACACGGAAGTGACCTAAGTGACTGTTGATGGATGAATGAATAAAGAAAATGTTGTATATACATAAAATAAAAAAATTATTCAGCCTTAAAAAAGAAGGTAATCTTGCTATTTGAGACAATATGAATGAACATGGAGAACAATTTGTTAAGTGAACTAAGTAAGACACAGAAGAACAAATACTACATGATATGACTTATAAGGAATATAAAATAGTCAAAGTCAAAAAGCAGAGAGTCCAGTGGGAGGGAGAAACAAGGAGATATTATTCAAAGGGTGCAAAATTTCAGTTATACAAGATGAAAAAGTCCTAGAGATCTACTGTAGAGTATAGCCTGTAGCTAACAATACTGTATTATACACTTAGAAATGTTATGAGGACAGATATTATATAAAGTATTATTATCAAAACTAATAATAAAATTAAGGAAAAATAATAAATATCAAGGAAATTTTGGAGATGATGGATATGTTTATGGCATAGTATAATTTATGCTATATATATAATCTATGCTATCTATATATAATCTATGCTTATCTCAAAACTTACCAAATTGTATATATAAAATGTGTATATCTTTTTGTATGTCAATCATACATCAATAAAGTGATTTAAAAAAATGAGTTGACCAGTCCAGAGCAGATTTGAATGATCACATTTTTAAACACTAAATTTTTCAAATCTTTATATTACACTGGTGAATTTTATCATAGTGCTACTTTGTAAAGTGCCAGCCTTTCACTGTGTATACACACGAAATATAAGAGAGGTTTCATACCTGTCTGTATCTTTTCACCGAATTATATATAAACAGATAATTACATCACAAAAATGAACTTAAATTGTATAGGTATGTATATGAACAGTTCCAAGATTTTAGTAACTTACCTAAATTTTATTAAGAAACATTTAATGCAGGTAATATCCACATTGTCTAATTTTATCTTGTTATTAGTATTAGCTATTATCTTAGAAACTGATATCTTAAAAACTTCCTATCCACAGAGAAATGTGGTAAATTTCAGTATAAATTCTATTGTTTTTTCCACCATTTACTTTGGTGTGGGATGTTTCCCCTTGTTAATTTTCTCACTAGGGTATTTTCAATATTTACAACCATACCTTTTAGGTATTGGAGATATTGTGTAAAATAAGTCAGTAAAATAATTGCATTGCATTGGTGAATCTACCTGTTATTTCTAGTTTCCATGTAAATCTTCACAAAGAAAATGATTATAGGGCCTGGAGCAAGTCATTTTATCATGTTTTAATTTAATATGTATATGTGTTTGCATGTTTTTTGTGTGAATAGACTAAACACACTGGTAATAATCTAAAGATAATAATCTAAAATAATCTAAAGATATTGTATAAACAATAAAAGGTTAAAATTTGATCAATACAAATGAGTCTAATAGAAATAGAAATCATAATTTTGTGAATGGATAGAAAAAATTGTTTGAATATGACTATCAAGCTATAAACAGTTTCATGCCAAGAAATTGTATATGCTATAGATTAAAATATAAATTACCACCGTATTGATTTTAAACTTCTAAAGTAAACAAACTTTGATCTAAATTTAATGATAAGACTAATTAATTGATTGAGTAATTAATGTTTTAGCCCCCAAATTAAAATTGTGCATACCTTATTTGGCTTAGATTTGAAGTAGACACTTCTTTTCCCATTACATTAAATAAAACATTCATTTTGTTAAATAATAGAAAGCATTGATAAATACAGTATCTACAATATTTTATTGATCTGACCAAATAGTTATGGCTCATTTGTAATTTTAAAATATTTTAATAACTTTTTATAAAATTGTATTTAGTATATGTACATGAAAATAAAGATATTATCTTTTATTAAAATAAATACAGTTATTTAATCCCTATAAAATAAACTTTGGAGGCATCGCAAAGATATTAATATATGATCTCGTACCTCATCTCAAGAAGATAATTTCCCCATAAATCAGTCAAGACAATTAGCCCATAAATGTGTTCTTATTAGTAGAAATTTCCAGTGGGAAGGATAGATTCATTTAAGCAGGGTAAATTAAATGAACATGTATTTATAAGTTTTATAAATTTAAAATAATAGATAATCCCCATTCAGTTATATAGTGTTACTATAATTTGTAAAAAAAGTTAGTGGTTTATACTTGAACTTTCAAATTCTTATTAAAGGTGGCACAGCAAGTTGTAAATTTTAACAGAAGCTGGTGTTGCATGTTTTTTTTTTCTTTTTATCATTTAAATTGTGGCACTACAATTTGGAAGCTTTGCAGCTTGTTACGCCAAGACAAATCTCACCTAAGAGGATATGGCAGCCTTCCACACTGTGGTCTGATTGCATTAGATTGAATACAGCTAAAGAAAGAAATATTTTGACAGGGGAGATTGCACTTGAACACATCAAAGTGTCAGTTCAGATATGTGGCATCTGAAAAGCACCCTCCCCTTTTCCCCGTTGCATGAAATTCGCCACCTCTCATTGTCTCTTCCAGATGGTGTGCTGAGTTATCTTCAGCTTTATTCCTAGAGAGCTCGAGTCAATATCAATCTGTTATGCCATTTTCTTATAATACTAATGTGGCTTATTTATCAATGCCAATTAATCAGTGGCACAGAACGGGCTCTTCGTTAGCAGCTAATGTAGTTTCTTTTTTTAATATTCAAAAAAATTTCAAAGATCAGTGACCAGATTGGCAAGTCATACATCTGGCAGACTGTGGCCACTTAGGAGGCATTCAACTGATGTAAAGGTGAAAGTGTTTATTTCAAAAAAAAACAAAAAAAAAGATTAAGAACCATATATGGATGTTATGATTTCTAGCAGGAGAGAAAGGGTAATTCTGTGAGATAAGAGGAAATTTAAATTTTTAGCATAGCAAACTCATGTCTATCTTAATGACCTTTTATCACCATGTAAGGGAGAAAAAAACCTATCACATTTGTGAATGTTTATGTTTATTTTCGTCTTAGTGGCATCAATGTTAATATAAAAAAGATCTATGAAAGGAAACAAATCTACCACAGTTACACTTTATAACTAGGCAATTGTTTTAGAGTAAATATGCTACAGAATAGGACTTGCCTGGTAAAGTAACAAATCTTGATACTGGCAACAAATACTCATACACTCATAAATAAGTACAATGCTTCAAATTTTATTTTAAAAATGAAAAGAAATATAAAGTGATGTTTAAATGCAAGTTGAAAGTCTGAGATAGATTAAATTGTATCCATCAGAATCAATTCATAGGATGAACCAGAGGTATTCAGGTCTCTTCAAGTCTCACCACAATGAATATATTTCTAAGATTATTATTTTTCTGTTATAGAATATTTTAGTTTTCAGGCATCTGAGACTACTGTAATAGTCAATCTATGAATTTTAGTTCTGGTGAGTTAGTAGTAGTCATACTAAAATCACTTACCTCTGGGCTCTGGAATTAAGGCAACAATACTATAGATATCAAATGATGCCACTACATATGCAGTGAAATAACAGCTGTAGAACCAGACACTCCAGATACAAGCAAGAAGAAGAAGAAGAAAAAGAAAAAAAAGCCCAGGACTAGTCATTAGTAATTGGGATTCAATAAACAATTAAAAAAATGGACTTAATGATCTCTGCTTCCTTCAAGTAGCTTCTTTATTGACCCCATTACAGTTAGCAAAAGCCATCTATGTATAATGAAAGGTGTGCTTTGAAAACATTAGAATGGAACATAATTCAAGTTAACTTAGTGTAAGCATTCTAAAATCAGTATTTTGCACTATCTGCTTAATTTTGATCATGTATTCAATCTACAGGGGAGGCTTCTAACAATGTAAAAAGCCTATGGTTCTAACAAAATGATAAAATAAATGTAGGTGGGCACAAGAAGAATAGTATAATTCACAAATAAGCAGCACATTAATAAAAGTAATTGTTCATTATACATTAGAAGCTTATGAGGTAGGTGGAAAAAAAGAATTAAATCACAAAACACCTGTTTTTTTCAATGTACATCAACATCACAAATCCATGTTTTTTTCACTAGTTCCAAAGCAACACAGAAGTCTCCAACAAAAGCCTGTGGGTTTTACTCTAGAATCTGACATAGAATGAAATCCAGAGGTCAAGTCGGAAGCATTCTGACAAGACGTACCACTGTGATCTTGCCTTTGAAAACTCCACAAAGCAAAATTTGAGATGAAAATGTACTAAAAGATAACAAGTAGGGAAGAGGGCATTGAGAAAATAATTTCTGCTTTACAGCAACCACACTCATCCTCACCTGTTTTCACTTTCAAGCTCTGAAAAAGGAGAAGACTAGGAGAAAAGGTGTTCCCCTGACAATCTTATATTTCACCCTAATGTCTTTTATTTAACCACGGTAATTTCCCTTTCTCAAATTGTATCACTTCCTTCAGGCTTTACCACTCCTCTTACCTTGAGCCAAAGTCACAGAAAATATCTTTTCAAACTTTACCTGTCTTTTACAATGTGGTTCAATTTTTAACTATTCCAAAACCTTCTCTGAAGATATCAATGACCTCTCTCCAATTGGCTTCCTACACCTATAGCACTGTTTATTGGTACTGCTTAATCATTTGCACGCTTGTGTTCTTACATGAGTGCTTCAAACATCTGTGCTTTCTCTCCTCTATATTGTCATAATCAATATGGTCTAGCCAACATTAATTAAGTACTTAATATGCATTAGCCACTCACTTTTACAAGTGGTTTACATACTTTTTCCTCATTTAACCCTCACAACAACCCAGTACAGTTAGATTGCTATTAGCTCACTTTTACAGATATTAAGGGACTTACCGAAGGTTATATATTGAGTGCTGGAGCCAGGAATTGAACTGAGGTCATCTGATTCCAGAGCCATCATGAAGTCTTTACTACACCGCAAGAAAAGTCCCACCAAAACTGGTATCTTTTGCATGTTTAAAATGGCCTACACAGCACAAAGACAAACTAGGAGCTCAGTTAAGTTGTCTGGAATTCAATTTGAAATATTTGTCAAGAAACTAGAGTTTATTAAACTGGAATAGTTTACTCTCCCTGTCAGCTACACAGAGTTGATAATTCAAGGGCTTAAGCTACAGTAATAAAAACTCTTTATTAAGGAAAGTTCATGACATGGCATGAAGGAAATTGTTGACTTAATTATGCTCAACTTTCATACAACTTGTACTTTTGTACCTGTGACGTTAACACCCCTTACCACTTTCATATTCCAAAACTATACTTTCTTACATCAGGTGGCAAACCAGCATTTGGAACTCTCACATGAAGTTGCTGCCTGCCTGTCAACTGTTCAGTTTGAAGAGTTAAGAAATATTTACCTACATAGTAATGATTCAATTATTTGAATATTAGTGTTTCCTATTTCATCAAAATAGAAAACCTAATACAAGTGGTAAGACTTGTAAATCTGAAGTTTACATAGGGAAACAAAGATGAAAATTATTAGAGTGGCTGAAAGCAGCAATTATAGCCTCAACCAAATAGTCACAATACTTAAGCTTAACATAGAAGGGAAAAAAGTAAATTGAAAGAAAATGAATAAATTCTTGAAAACATCAAAGTATTATCTAAAACTTAAATGTAATCAGGAATTTTAAATTTTAAAACTTAAATGCAATCAGGTACTTATTCGATTTTGAGGAAACAGGTAAAGTTTTTATGCAACTACCAAATTCAGCTTTTATGCCTGGTTACAAGAAAAAGTATCGCTGTGCAGGAAAGATGGTAGTTGGACTGATTTGTGCTGACTACTATTGGTATAGAATTTGTCAAGTGACCTAACTTCTCTGAAACTCAGTTTCTTCTTACTCTATTTCCCTTTCTTACTGCCTGATAAGAGTAATGTAAGGATAAAAAGTAAAAGACATAAATTATTAAGCATTTTGTATATGCATATTTGTGTATGCTATTATTAAATGCATTAAAATGGCTTCAATTGTTCATTGAGCATTGACACACTCGTCATATGTAAAACATCCACTGACATCTCAGAAGTCTATAAGTGATTTCAGTGAAAGTGTGATTTTAAAAAGTTACCTTACTATCTTTTAAAGGAACATTTTCTTCTTATTAAATGGTACACACTTATTATAGAAAATTTGAAAAAGTCTGCAAAAAGGTTTTAAAAGTAAATGTCATTTATAAATCCTTCCACTCATACTATGCCAGTGTACTACCTTTTGGGTGTGTTTTTGGTGTGAATGTGTATGTGCCAAAAACTTTTTAAAATATTGATTGCACTGAATATATAAATTGATATCTTGCATATTCTCTTATCATTATATCATTAATATTTCCTTTTTGCTTTTTAATAGCTTTGAAAAATATTTTAAATAATTGCATAGAAGTTATCCAACCATAATGCAAAATTAACAATCAAAAACCATAAATAGTTTTTCCTGACAATTTGATCCCAGTATTACTGAAATATGGTTTGGAATATTTCACTGACAATATCAATAATAATAAAGTCCATATCTGGTATAATTTCTCATAACTTACTAGGTATGACAACAGCAACTATTTAAAAAAATCCTGCCTGAGCCTTAAAAATCTCTTTTAGGTAACCATACCTGGTAGTATTATTTCCATTTATTTTCTTGTGATTTTTACATTAGATTTAATCCTGCTGTAAAAGGAAAAATTATACTGTGGAAACACAAGTAAGTTTCTTATTATGCAAAAATATCCTGAGGATGACACGAAGCCTGACATCCATCATTGTTTCCAAGGATTTAAGGAAACAACCACCACCATGGAAAGACAAATCAGTATGGTGATGTCAACTTTATAATCAGGCCCTTACCTTGTACCCTCACCTCAACCTTATAAAACCAGCTTGTCAAGAAAAAAGAAACAGCTCAGAAAGCCTTCTCCTCTTCTTGCACTCTGAGATACTTTTACTCCCTCCGGACTACTTAGAAAAGGGAGATAGGAGAAAAAGTCAAAGGAAGATAATATATTAAATGTTTTCTATGGCTGAGCTAAATGTTGTTTGGTTGTGACTTTCATAGGACATAGGCATCCTGAGTCAACAGGCTTTGCATCTGTCAGTGTTCCTTTGCAAACCTCAGGAGAGCCTTTAAGATTAGATAAATGACGCTCTCTCAGAACTAGCTTGAATATACACTGTCTCTGAGAGCTCTGTAAATGTAGATTAACTGACCTCTCAGGGTCCTTCTCTGAATCCCATGGTCTGAATATGGAAATGACAGTTGACATGTATCTGCAATATACTACTCAAAGAAGTTTAACATAAAAGGACTAATTTATGCTAATAAGACAATTTTAGCAAAGAAGAGAACCACAGACTGCTTTGTTTTAAAAGCTCAAATTAACTGGATTATTTCTTTTTAAGCAGCTTGAAATAAATGTGCACGAGGTGAAAATGTTCATTGAGTGTACTATTCCTCCTTAGGAAAGAAATAACGAGGATGTTATCTACATTTTAATAACAGAAATCAATAGTGCATTCCGTTCACTTATTCAACAAATATGTATTGAACACAATTAAATGAAAGACACAGTTGAGTTTTTAAGAGATGAAAAGGTGAATGAGATATAATGATAGAATCACTGCCTTCAAGTAGCTTCAAGTTAATGTGAGAATATAGATAAAATACAAGATAGAGATGTCATAAGGGATGTAGCTAGAAAGTTATTGGTGTGCAGAGGATGAGAAATAATTGACATCTCTGGAATCAGAAAGGGAATCACTTTCTTTTGAAGAAAGTGATATTTGAGCTAGGGTCTTGAATGGAATTAGAAATGTGAAGATGAGAGAGAACAATTCAAGAAGAGAAAAAAATAAGAAGAAAGGAAAGGAAATCTTTAGTATAAATGTAAACAGCAGCAGTTTCCTTACTTTCTATGAGATGATTTTTGCAGATGCTCAGTAAATTCTCACAGGATTTACCACCTAAACTTAAGCCTCAGTTTCCTCAACAACAACAACAAAAAAACCTATAGGATTTGATGATTTACAAAGTTTTTCTGGCTCAAAACCCTGAAAATCTAATAAGTCATTTAAAAATCAAGGTGAAGGGGAAGGATAAATTGTAAGTTTGGGAATGACACATAAATACTACTGTATTTAAAATAGATAACCAACAAGAACCTATTGTATAGCACAGGAAACTCTGCTCAATATTCTGTAATAACCTAAATGGGAAAAGAATTTGAAAAATAATAGATATATGTATAACTGAATCACAATGCTGTACACCAGAAACTAACACAACATTGTTAATCAACCATACCCCAATATAAAATAAATTTAAAAAATCACTTTGATTAAATTGCACAGCAAATATTTATTTAAATAATTTTAGATATCAAAAAAAAAATCCTAGAAATCAAATTATTCATAGTTTGTGAAAAGACAAAATAGATAATTATTGTGCCATTATTATCCATTTAAACTCTAAACAGCTATGATGCCTTGGAATTGCACCTGTATGTCATAGTTGTTACTTCTAATGGGATGCTGCTTGTGTTTCCCTTGTCAAAAAAAATTAGTGTTGGGCTTCCCTGGTGGCACACTGGTTGAGAGTCCACCTGCCGATGCAGGGGACGCTGGTTCGTGCCCTGGTCCGGGAAGATCCCACATGCCGCGGAGCGGCTAGGCCCGTGAGCCATGGCTGCTGACCCTGCGCATCCGGGGCCTGTGCTCTGCAACGGGAGAGGCCACAACAGTGAGAGGCCCGCATACCGCAAAAAAAAAAAAAAAAAAAAAAAAAAAAAAAAAAATTAGTGTTTTATGATTAAACTATTAACATTTCGAAAAATTTTTAAATGTTTTTCCCCCATTCTGGGGGTTAAGAGGTTTATGGTTGAAAGTTTCTAATTAATGTTGTCATTATTTCTAGAATATTTTCATTTAAAGAAATAGAAATTCAGGTGGTAAAATTATATTATCCTCTTATTTTCCTTAAATCTATGAAGTTCAAGCTGAGTTTCAAAAATGTCATGAAGAAAATATAATAGTGAGGTATCATCTCACACAGGTCAGAATGGCCATCAACAAAAACTCTACAAATACTAAATGCTGGAGAGGGTGTGGAAAAAAGGGAACTCTCATGCACTGTTGGTGGGAATGTAAATTGACACAGCCACTATAGAAAACAGCATCGAGGTTCCTTAAAAAACTAAAAATAGAACTACCATATGACCCAGCAATCCCACTACTGGGTATACACCCAGAGAAAACCATAATTCGAAAAGACACATGCACCCCAATGTTCATTGCAGCACTATTTACAATAGCCAGGACATGGAAGCAACCTAAATGTCCATCAACAGAGGAATGGATAAAGAACATGTGGTACATATATACAATGGAATATTACTCAGCCATAAAAGGAATGGAATTGGGTCATTTGTAGATATGTGGATGGACATAAAGATTATCATACAGAATGAAGTAATTCAGAAATAGAAAAAACAAATATCATATATTAACACATATGTGTGGAATCTAGAAAAATGGTATAGATGATCTTATTTGCAAAGCAGAAATAGAGACACAGATGTAGAGAACAAATGTAGGGATACCAAGCAGGAAGGGGTGTGCTGGGAGGAATTGGGAGATTGGGATTGACAAATATACACTATTGATACTATGTATAAAATAGACAACTAATGAGAACATACTGTACAGCACAGGGAACTCTACTTAATGCACTGTGGTGACCTAAAAGGAAACCCAAAAAAGATGAGATACATGCCTATGTATAGCTGATTCATTTTGCTGTACAGTAGAAACTAACACAACTTTGTAAAGCAACTATACTCCAATAAAATTAACTTATAACAGCCACAAATTTACATTTTAATAAACAGAGTGGAAATTTCAAAAAAGAAAAAAGAAAAAATAATAGGGAAAACAGATACACAGAAAACGATACTAATAGTGTGTAATTGCAAGAAGTGAAGTTAACTAATAAATATAATGTACCTTTTTAAGCCCTAGATTTAAGGCCAAGAACAATAGCTGTATTTCTTAACTGACACAGTACTGGGCACCTACTCTGAAAATTATGGAGATACTATAACAAATAAAGACAACATTAAAAATCAATATCAGGTAATGATAAATGAGAGAACTAATTTGTACTGAGGGGGTGACATTTAAGATGAGACCTAAATAATAAGAAAGATCCAGTCTTGGGATGATCAGGAGTAAAAGTGTCCTAGACAGAGTGTATAGCTATTATTAGTGGGCTGAAACAGGTGGAATCAAGGAGAATCTCAGGTTTTCAGCCCGGGCACTAGATAAAGAGTGGTGACATTTGTTGAGATGGGAAGAACTCAGGAATGACCAGATTTGGAGGAATGTTCATAGCTTTAATTATAATAGCTCCATTTGGAAACAATACAAATATCCACCAAATGGTCAACAATAAAAAGAAACAATCTAGTAATATAATAAGCCATTAAGTGGGTAAACCTCAAAAAAATATCCTAAACTTTAAGAAAAGCCAGACACAAAAACCAAACCAAGTTATTGTATAAATCCATTTATGTGAAATTTCCAGAATAGGCAAATCTATAGAGATAGGAGGCAGATAAGTGGCTGCCTGAAGCTGGATGTAGGACAGACTGATTGTGATAGAGCATAAACAAAATTTTAGAGTGAAGGAAATGTTCCAAGACAAGATTATGGTAATGGTAGCATAACTCTACAAGTTTATTAAAATTTATTTTATTTATTATATACTTAAAAGGGGTGTATTTCATCATATGTAAATTATACCTCAATAAAGCTGTAAATAATACAAGGCTCCCCCACTTAAAGAAAATATAATGTAAGGATTTCTTCAAATAGAAAAACCCGCCAAATGCAATTACATTTATTTCATATTATTAGAATTGGTCAAAAAATTTGGATGTGCCTACTTGCAGGGACCTTGAATATAAGTTCTAAGACCTCCTTGTCTAGAAAGCAATTAAAAATAAAGCATCATAAATTAGTCTGTTTTCTAAGTGACATTTAATAATAGCACTTTAAAAATTAATGGTGTACTAAGAAAATTCTTTACAGTGGTTATCACTGGAGTTTGAGATTTAAGTAATGTTGAAGGTGTTAACTTTGAAATTTTTACTTTTCTGCATGGCTTGAATTTTGATTTTTATTTTTGTGATTAAAAATACATAAAATACATATAATACTTAAAACATTTTAAAGTGTAAATCAACAATTCAATAAATATTATTTTAGTTTCTACTTTATCATAAAAATCAAGGAATTGATTGGATAAACTTTGAACCAATGCCTCATTTTTGAATTATGTACAACCATTTCAAAGCCCCTGTACTACAGCTTTATAAGCAACTATAGGACTTTTTGTGAATTTGGGCTTTACTAGGCACAACTGTTTTTGTCCTCTAGAAAGAGTATGTAATTTGTTTGTGACACAGATATACTAAATGGTGAGATTTTATATTGTCAATTATAAAACTTGATCTCATCACATTGTTATAGTGGTTATAACATATATGAGCCCTGATTGTGATATAATTAAACATAAGTTATCTACTGATGCCTCAATGTCAGAAGCTTTTCCCAAGCCTAGACTACAATGTTGGGGTTACAGTACAATCCTCTACTTCTCTACCATATACCCCAGGTCACTGCAAATTCAATTGTCCACTTAAAGAGAAAATTTAAGATGTGAGGGAAATAAGTAAGATCTATCTAGAAAGGTTATAGGTGCTCAGCACGGTCATTAAACTTGGACTACTACTAAGAGAATTATCAAAATGCCAACTATTCCAGGTTTAGATACACTACCTCCTTCTTAGTAAGCGTCTTTAGGTAACTGAATCCCTTCTTGCCGACCTATAGGGGTTGTTATCTCTGCTGCAACCTATTAATTACTTTTATAGTTTCTCCAGAATCTTCTACATATATTTATCTTTTCTTTTGAAGTTAGATGAACTACACACATAATTTGAGAGTGGGGTATTCTATTTCATAGTCTAATAGCTGATTTCTACAATGTGATTATACAGTAACTAATTGATGAGGTGCTATTTTTACAGAGACTAAAACATCAAATGACTTTCATTCAGTCTGTTAACACTCATTGACATAGCTTACTGTTTACAATGAAACATAGTAATTAAAATCCATTGCAATCCTGATAACCATAAGAATATCAGTGTACTTTCATCTTATTGTTAGAAAAGCAAGTTAAATACAAATCTATCACACATTACTATAGTAATTCTGTAAAATAGGTTATATATACATATATGTATACGCCCATACACATACATGTATATGTGTGTATATTTATATAATAATGGAAACTGGAAAGAACTTAAGTACTAGAAAAAAAACCCTTAAAATTGAATTTATATTTTGAAAGACATTCTGACCATAAAAAGGGAAACATCATTCATGACATAGAGAAGAAATGTTGGGACATACATTTAGCTAGAGAGGGAAAGCAGGCAGTTTTTGTTTCTCTTTTTTTAGGTTCCTGTCATTTTAGGGTGAGAAGAGTAAGGCAACAACAAAATTGATGACATTGCTATGGAGAAAATTTGACTAAAGCACAACAGAAACTTAGGTGAAACAAGAATGTTTTAATCAATAGAAAGTTAATGATTGTAGATTTTTTGATGATGACCATTCTGACTGGTGTGAGGTGATACCTCATTGTAGTTTCGATTTGGATTTCTCTAATAATTAGTGATGTTGAGCATCTTTTCATGTGTTTTTTGGCCATCTAGATGTCTTATTTGGAGAAATGCCAGTTTAGGTCTTCTGCCCATTTTTTGATTGGGTTGCTTGTCTTTTTTTTGATATTGAGCTGCATGAGCTGTCTGTATATTTTGTAGGTTAATCCCTTGTCAGTGCTTTTACAAACAATAAATGCTGGAGAGGGTGTGGAGAAAAGGGAACCCTCTTATACTATTGGTGGGAATGTAAATTGATACAGCCACTACAGAGAACAGTATGGAGGTTCCTTAAAAAAACTGAAAAATAGAACTACCATATGACCCAGCAATCCCACTACTGGGCATATACCCAAAGAAAACCATAATTCAAAAAGATATATATGCACTCCAATGTTCATTGCCGCATTATTTACAATAGCCAGGACACGGAATCAACCTAAATATCCATCAGCAAAGGAATGGATAAAGAACATGTGGTACATATATACAATGGAATATTACTCAGCCATAAAAAGGAACGAAATTGTGCCATTTGCAGAGACGTGGATGGACCATCATACAGAGTGAAGTAAGTCAGAAAGAGAAAAAAAAATATCATATATTAACGCATATATGTGGAATCTAGAAAAATGGTACAGATGATCTTATTTGCAAAGCAGAAATAAAGACACAGACGTAGAGGACAAATGTGTGGATACCAAGGAGGAAAGAGGGGATGAGATGGATTGGGAGATTGGGATTGACACATATACACTACTATGTATAAAATAGATAATGAGAGCCAACTGTATAACACAGGGAACTCTACTCAATGCTCTGTGGTGACCTAAATGGGAAAGAAATCCAAAAAAGAGGGGATATATGTGTACATAGAGCTGATTCAACTGGGCATGGAACAACAGAAATTTCACAACTCACAGCTTTCTCTATATTTGTAAAATTCAAGAATCTCAGAAACCATTTATGGGTTAACCCACAAACTAAAGAGATTAAGCATTTCATTGTGTTTGTGAACAAATACAGGATCACTACATATGAAAGGATATCAGTCTGCTATGATATATATATATTTTTATTTACAGCAAATTAGATACAGATTTGTGAGTATGTATATAGCAAAGAAATCTGACAATTTCAAAAAGCTTACATGCAATTAACAGGCAATCAAAATCAGTTGTATAACCTAAAGGTCCATGTTATGTATACTCACATATTACTGTGTATATATAGTTCAAGATAAATATGCATATTACTATCTATTTAATCATCGCACCTAATCTTTGTTCAATAATTACAAACAATAAACTACTTAATCGGTAGGGATTTAATTATTTGAATGTTACATCATTTTTTTTAAGAAAAATATTTGGGATTCTTTCCTGCCTTCTTAAACATAATGTATTGAACACAATCTAACTTCTTGATAACTGAAGGTAATCATAAAGAACAGGAATAATTATATCCTGCAGTAACACAATGATATCCTTTGAGTTTCTGAGGATATGGAGTCATTTTTCCCACACAGTGATTATAAAATATTAGTTTTTTTCAATTCCTACATATACATTTGTTATGGGTTTTCTATTTCATCATTTGCTGCCAGTTGATATTTCTCAGCTACTGACAAAAAATAATCTTTTACATGTCTATTAATTTACTCTTCCAACTGGGTATAGAGTTTGAAAGCTTACATAATTGTGAAAAATGTATAAATTAGCTCTAAGGGAACTGTTGGAACTGTAGAGAGCTTGACATTTCCCTCAGTGACTTTCTGATATCAACTTTGGTCACTCAGAAAACTACCTATTTGCTTCCTTATTTATATTCTGTTTTAGGTGTTTGAGATCGCCAGATATTTAAATACCATGCCATTGGGTAGCAAAATTATATATTGAATTTGGCACACCATGATTAGTTTCAGGAAATATTAAACAAATGTAAAATGATACAATCTGAAATGATAATATTCAAATAACATCCAATCTAAATTCATGCATTCATTTATTCTTAGTTATTAAACAAGCAATATTTGAATGAAGTCAATCATCTTCTCTTTATGCTCTAGCCAAAGCAAACACAAACATCCCTGTTGTTTTTGCCTGTTTTTATTCAAAAGACTAATAAGCTTATGGTGTTAAAAAACAAAAACAAAAACAAAAAAATAAACTATCTGTTCAGGAAGGTATAAAGTAAAAGAGGAAAAGCCCCGTCCCCTTGCTTTCTTATTTCCATTTCTCAAAATTAAATATGATTAACACAAATTTATTTTTAAAAGATCTTGATAATCAAATAGTTCTATAACTTTTAGAGATTTTGAAGAAGTTTTAAACTATGGCCTACAAGCATGGACTTAGTTTATTTATTAAATATAGCTTACGACTGGAGTTTATTAAATATAGCTTACGAGTGGCAATAGCAGCTCAGCTTCAAATTGGTGGGTAGACAGTTCTTCCAAATTTTCTAAGTTCAAGTATTGTTATTCTGTAGAGGATATGTGTGACTCAGTTTTAAATTTCTTTACATTGTGAATTCCAATAAGGAACTCAATTTCTTTTAAGGAAGAATTACATATACAGTTTGCTGTTTCATTTCCAAAAGTGCTTTCAGTAGAAGTTTACTAAAAACTAGCATACCTGCCTATGAATCTAAAAGCATTCAATATTTATTTATTTGTTTGTTCATTCATTCATTTGATAAATATATACTGTGTACTTAATTTGCACCAGGCAGTATTCTAGACACTTAAAAAACAGCTAGAAACAGAATAAATTTTTTTTTTAAAGTCTCTGCCTTCAAATACCTCATATCCTAGTGGGGAGAGAAAACAGACAAGATAAGCAAGTAAAATATGTAATATGTTTGACAGTAGTAAGGAATAGGGGAAATATAAAATGCAAAGAGGACAGATAGTGTCAAAGAAGTTACAATTTTTGATTGGATAGTCAACACCAGGACTTGCTTGGAGTATTTTTGAGAAACTACATGAAGAAAGTGAGAAATGGAGCCACGTAGGAGCAACCTATACAGGCAGAAGTAACAGCGAATACAGAGGTCCTGAGGCAGGGGTGTGCCTGATATGTTCCAGGTGTGAAAAGAAGGTCAGTGTTGAAGAATAGAAGCAAGCAAGGAGGAAGTGGTAGGAGATAAGGTTAGAAAAGTGATGGTAATTAGACCATGTAGTTCCTTGTAGGTCCATTTTTTGATTTAGTGTAAGATGTATAGGAAGCCACTGAAAATTTTGAGCAGAGGAGTGTCCTGATCTGATTTATTTCAATACTCTGATTTTTGTATTAAGAATGGAACAATGTGGGGCAAGAGTAGAAGAAAGGAGACCCTTCCTTATTTCAGATAAAAGCTCACTGCATAATCCAAGGAAGAGAGAAGAATGGCTCTAACAAGAGTATCATCTTATAAGAGTGGAGGTGATGAGGTGTGGTTGGATTCTAGATACCTTTTGAAGATAGAACCTCAGAACGTTTGACATTCGGATGTGGGCTGTGACAGAAAGATGTCAAGGATAACACCCAGATATTTGGCTTGAGCAACTGGGAGAATCTGATTCCTATTTACTGAGATAAGGTATACATTTGGGTGACTTCAACATATTGCATTAAATAAATCATGAGGATGGATATGACCATAGAAAAAAAGATGCCTAAAACTCAGCCCAATGGGGTACTCCAACATGTAGAGGTAGAGGAGGTGAGGACAAAAGAATAATAAAGTAGACTGAGAAGAACAGAAAGATAGGAAGAATTAAGGTGTCATGAAAGCCAACTTAAAGTGTTTCAGGAAGAGAACGACCTCTATGTGGAATGCTGCTGATAAATTAAGTAAGATGAAACTAAAATTTGAGCATGCAGCATGGTGATAGTTTTTTGACCTCAATAAGAGCCGTTTTGGTATGACTAAGGTCAAATGTCTAACTGGGGTAGTTTCAGAAAAAAAAGATGAAGGAGAAAATTTAAAGATAGCAAAATTTAGCCGTACTTCAAAGGTGTTGTTGGGTTTTTTTCCTGTAAAGGAAAGAGAAAACAGGGTGATAGCCAAAGGGAGAAGTGGGATACGAAGAAAGTTTTTTTTAAAGATAGGAGGAATAACAATACCCTTCTATGCTACAGAGGGGAAGACCTAAATCAAAAGCATGGAAAGTTCATCTATAACAGGATAGAAGACAGCAAGTAGAGGCACAGATGACACTGTGTAGGTATGACAGAGCTTATTTTCTTTCTTTTTTTTTTTTGCGGTATGTGGGCCTCTCACTGCTGTGGTCTCTCCCGTTGCGGAGCACAGGTTCCAGATGCACAGGCTCAGCAGCCATGGCTCACGGGCCCAGCTGCTGTGCGGCATGTGGGATCTTCCCGGACCGGGGCACAAACCCATGTCCCCTGCATTGGCAGGTGGATTCTCAACCACTGCGCCACCAGGGAAGCCCGAGCTTATTTTCTGATACAGGTATATGTATGGTAAAAACTGAAAAGTTAAGTGCCACATTTCCTTAGGGCATCAACTAAAGATACTACACACTCAGACATGTAATCAAAGACTATATTAATATGAGTGTCTTGTGAGACAATTTGAATAATATCATTTGCATTTCTTCTAATACCATGACAGGTTGACCTCTACATCCTATGTTTTCATTGAAAAAACTCTTCAGTTATATATTACATGCTTCATTAGCTTACTTTTCTTAGAATCTAAATGTCTGCAGATTTACTCTATTTAATATGGATAAACACCCTGTGATAGGAGTTGCCAAAGTGATACTACCTAATCAATAACAGTTCCAGGGCCCATTTATGAATATGTTAAATTAAAACTGGGCATAAACTTCCATTAACCCTCTTATTTTGTATCTAGATCCAAGAAAACAAAAAAAGTGAGTCAGGATGGGAGCTGTAACTTCAAAGAAAAAATATATATTTAACAACACTGAAGTAAATAAAAGGTGAATGAACATCTGCAAATTAGGTGCAGGTAGTTGTTTGTGATATGACTGTGAATTCTAGTGCATTTTTCATCTCATCAGTTTTTCCATTTATATATATACATTTTTTAAAAAGCAGCGAGAATAAGTAAATTTGCCCCTTTTCTCCATCAAAACCAAACTGTTTCAAAATTTCATGTTCATAAGAATCACCTGAGATCTTGCTAAAAATGCAGATTCTGATTCACTAGGTCTGAAGTGAGGTTTATAATTTTGCATTTCAAACAGGGTCTCAGGTTATACCCATGCTGCTGGTTAGCAGAGCATACTTGAAGTGACAAGTCCTAATCACTGTATCTTTTAGCATTTGCATAGAAGTTAAGATAATAAATTAGTTATTCATGCCTAATTATTTAGGTTTTCTTTTAAAAAATAGAGGTAAGTAGAATTTTAAAAATATATTAGTTGATTATAGGTATGTATATTCCTATAAGAGCATATAAATATACATACAATTTTAAAACCTCCTTAAAATGTTAAAGTCTCTCATTAAAACAAACAAAATCCATAACAATTCTCAGTGCCAAAGGATTTACTCCTTATTTTATTTACCGAATATCACCTACAGCACAGAACCTAATTTCACACCAATCCATTAATTAAATAACAAAAATTAAAGGAATAGAGGTTAAGTAAAAATGGAAACATCTATGTTGGATCTGACACACTGATTACACTGCAAAGAGAACAAACAAAACAAATAGCATTATTTAAAACTGCAGTCCTGTAAGTGGTAATAAACATTTTGCTATGACTCTGCTGTGCTGTTTTTCCCACACCTGCTCTCACTTGCCAGGTTAGAATGGCTTAATCTGCTCTACTGTGGGATCACAATCATTTGAACAAACCCCGTCAGGGCAGCAATATCCAGGCTCTATTGCTGGCTCAGAAGAGCTCCTGACATGATTCCCCATGAATTTGTAATTTTGTTTATGTATTTTAAAAGCATGGCATAAGAAAAATATAGCGTACCACCGATGAGAAAAGTTTCTAACCTGCTTTCAAAAAGCAATAAGATCTCTCCGTAATACTGCAAAAATCCAGGGCTCACAGTGTTTATGTATTAAAAGAGGATAAGAGGCATGCTATAAAGGTCCAATTTCAGAAGAACTGTCATTCTGAAGGGCTACTTCTTACAAACCACTCTCCTGGTTTAAGACTTAAGTTACAACACATTAAAAGGATCATACACCACGATCAAGTGGGGTTTATCCCAGGAATGCAAGGATTCTTCAATATATGCAAATCAATCAATGTGATACACTATATTAACAAATTGAAGGATTAAAAACTATAAGATCATCTCAATAAATGCAGAAAAAGCTTTTGACAAAATTCAACACCCATTTATGAAAAAAAATAAAATAAATAAAAATAAAAACTTTCCACCCTGGAAAGTAGGCATAGAGGGAACTTACACCTCAATGTAATAAAGGCTATATATGACAAACCAACAGCCATCATCATTCGCATTGGTGAAAAACTGAAACCGTTTCCACTAAGATCAGGAACAAGACAAGGTCGCCCTCTCTCACCATTATTATTCAACATAGTTTTGGAAGTTTTAGCCACAGCAATCAGAGAGGAAAAAGAAATAAAAGGAATCCAAATCAGAAAAGAAGAAGTAAAACTGTCACTGTTTGCAGATGACATGACACTATACATAGAGAATCCTAAAGAGTCTTCCAGAAAACTACTAGCGCTGATCAATGAATTTCGTAAAGTAGCAGGATACTAAATTAATGCACAGAAATCTCTTGCATTCCTATATACTAATGATGAAAAATCTGAAAGAAAAATTAAGGAAACACTCCCATTTACCATTGCAACAAAAAGAATAAAATACCTAGGAATAAACCTACCTAAGGAGACAAAAGACCTGTATGCAGAAAACTATAAGACACTGATGAAAGAAATTAAAGATGATACCAACAGATGGAGAGATAAACCATGTTCTTGGATTGGAAGAATCAACATTGTGAAAATGACTATACTACACAAAGCAATCCCTATCAAACTACCAATGACATTTTTCACAGAACTAGAACAAAAAATTTCACAATTTGTATGGAAACACAAAAGACCCCAAATAGCCAAAGCAATCTTGAGAAAGAAAAACGAAACTGAAGGAATCAGACTCCTGGACTTCAGATTATACTCCAAAGCTACAGTAATCAAGACAGAATAGTACTGGCACAAAAAACAGAAATATAGATCAATGGAACAGGATACAAAACCAGCGATAAACCCACACACATATGGTCACCTTATTTTTTATAAAGGAGGCAAGAATATACAATGCAGAAAAGATAGACTCTTCAATAAGTGGTTCTGGGAAAACCAGTCAGCTACATGTAAAAGAATGAAATTAGAACAATCCCTAACACCATACACAAAAATAAACTCAAAATGGATTAAAGATCTAAATGTAAGGCCAGACACTATCAAACTCCTAGAGGAAAACACAGGTAGCACACGGTATGACATAAATCACAGCAAGATCCTTTATGACCCACCTCATAGAGAAATGGAAATAAAAACAAAAATAAACAAATAGGACCTAATGAAACTTAAAAGCTTTTGCACAGCAAAGGAAACCATAAACAAGACCAAAAGACAACCCTCAGAATGGGAGAAAATATTTGCAAATGAAGCAAATGACAAAGGACTAATCTCCAAAATTTACAAGCAGCTCATGCAGCTCAACATCAAAAAAGAACAAACAACCCAATCCAAAAATGGGCAGAAGACCTAAATAGACATTTCTCCAAAGAAGATATACAGAGGGAAGTAAGTCAGAAAGAGAAAAACAAATACCGTATGCTAACACATCTATATGGAATCTAAAAAAAAAAAAAAAAAAAAAAGGCTATGAAGAACCTAGGGGCAGGATAGAAATAAAGAAGCAGGGCTTCCTTGGTGGCGCAGTGGTTGAGAATCCACCTGCCAATGCAAAGGACACGGGTTTGTGCCCCGGTCTGGGAAGATCCCACATGCCGCGGAGCGGCTGGGCCCATGAGCCATGGCCGCTGAGCCTGTGCGTCCGGAGCCTGTGCTCCACAACGGTGAGAGGCCTACATACCACAAAAAAAAAAAAAAAAAAAAAAAAAAAAGAAGCAGACGTAGAGAATGGACTTGAGGACATGGGGAGGGGGGAGGGTAAGCTGGGGCAAAGTGAGAGAGTGGCATGGACTTCTATATACTACCAAATGTAAAATAGATAGCTAGTGGGAAACAGTTGCATAGCAGAGGGACATCAGCTTGGTGCTTTGTGATCACCTAGATGGGTGGGATAGGGAGGGTGGGAGGGAGACGCAAGAAGGAGGAGAAATGGGGATATATGTATATGTATAGCTGATTCACTTTGTTATAAAGCAGAAACTAACACACCATTGTAAAGCAATTATACTCCAATAAAGATGTTTAAAAAAATACAATTGTACAGTAAATATTTTGTCTTTTTTTTTTCGTGAGTGAACTATTCTCTGAAAAAGTCTAATTTTATTAGGACATTCAGATGCTATTTAAGAGCCCAGTAAAGAGTAAATCATTCTACCTTAGATCATTTAACGGTTATAGGGCTACATCTTAATCTACCTTAACATACACAGACACAGATATACCCACATTTATCTACCTAATGAATTTTATATATATGTATATGTGTATGTGTCCATGGCATTAAGTGAGGTAAAATAGAGTTCAATATTTTATAACAATAGTTTACATCAATGACATCCTTCTCATTGTTTTACATTACAGTGTACTCATAAAAATAATTACATCACTAATTACCACCATTAAGATGAACTGAAATAAAAGTAATGCTTTGCCACAATGACCAAAAAGTGACTAATTCAGCAAATTTTCATTTTCTAACTAATACAACTCCAGGTTTTCCCCATAATGTTATGCTACAAATGACACAGTTTACTTAATCTGCCAGTCATTTCTATTGTACGTATAAGAAACCTAGGGCAAACATAAAATACTTTTTTACCTTAAGACAAAATATGCTATCAGCTCTCGATGCAAGAAGTATTTAAGAACATAACACTTCCAAATCATTGAGTATGGACATATAGAATATTTTGTGTCATTTAATATAGATAATGTTTATTTTTCTAGAGTGAGAATTGATTTTTCCATATACTATCTCATTTGATTCTCACAACAACCATTATAAGATAATAAATGAAAAATTGCTTTCTTAGCTAGTAATTTCTATTAACATATAAAGCATTATTCTTTTTGGTCTGCTGAGTCGAATAATTTGTCTAATCATCATCATCATCATCCTTATAAACAACATCATCTTATTATGTAAGGAATGATATCAGTTGCTTCTTGTTGTTGGGTGATAGTGAGTTAGGTCAAGAGAAAATTAGTTAGTTGGTCAGAAACAAAGAAGGATTGTAGGTGAGGGTGTCAACACGGGAATAAGAAAGAGAAGAAAGTTTTGTGCATTCCTTTGGAAATCTCTTCCAGAGATGGAAAGGAAGTGAGTTATTATTAAATACTTATTGACGACCTATATGTATTAAGCACTACACCATAGGCTTCATTCAGTTTACCTAATAATGCCCTGAGGTAGTTATTGTTATCCTCACATCGTTGATGAAAACACAACAGAAGGGTAAATCAGCAGCCTAATATCTTCTGGGCTAATGAGTGGCAGAACCAGGATTCCAACCTGGATCCACATGACTCCAAAACTTAAGCGTTTCTCACAACATGATGATGAATGAATGATCTAGTAAAGTTAGCAAATTTCCCAGAAAAAACCTCATCATAGCCTAAACAGATACTAACAAATATAATATTTGCATGGAAAGTGAAGGGAATCTGTAGTAATCAGTATTCTAACTACTTAAATCCCAAACTTGTAGATTCCAGAAAGACTAAAGCTGAAGAATTTTGTTTCCAGTTACTTAAAGATCTGGATTGATTTTTGTAATCCTTTATATGATATCTTAAATAATATGAATTTTATATGAACTTTAAATAAATTTGGACTCCATGATCACTTTGCTCACAATGTTTTGTAATTCTGAAGTAATTAGTGTTCACTTTTTTCAGTTGAGGTCAAGATTTTTCAATAGCTGATAGAATTCTGATGAACAATCTTCAATCAGCAACTCAGATCCTCTGTTATTTAGTGCTTCTATTATGTAGTATTTAGTTTCTATAATTTTAGAAACCAAATTGCAACTCCCATTTTTAGGTTCTTCAAAAGTTTGTATTTCCATATCTCTGAAAGGAGCTTTTATCCAAGAAATAAAATTTACAAAAACTTTAGTACCATAAGCACCAAGACCCAGAAAGTTTAACCACCTTGCACCAAGTTGCATAAACAATCAAGGAATTGTTAGGAATTCACTTCTAAATGCAGTGTCATGCTTCACACATAAACTTCAATTCTCTTAATAAAGCAAACAAACAAACTTCTTTGTACTTTGTAAAATGTATATATTACCTACTGTGGTAATCTAAGGAGAAATAAACAGAATCTCATTAAATGCATGAATATGTGGAAGAAATGTGAATAAAGCACGGTCTGGTGGTTAAGTGACTGGGATGGTGAATCAATAAAAATGGTCCCCGATGTGTCACTAACTCAAGTATTTGTCCTTGAGAAAATATCCTCACTACTTCACAATCCCTCATTCATCCTGCTATTAAAAGATATTTAACAAAGAATTCTGATGTTTAGAAATTGCTTGAAAATATTTCAAAGCCCTAGTGTATGAATTATTGCTTGTGTACAAAACTGTTTATAGGGATATTAGTAGTAATATACTTGAAAATTAAGTGTACACTTATGATTCTTTCCCTATTCTTAGCAAAAAAAAAAAAGATTTCTTTTAAACTTTAAGGGTTTTGAATACCATAAGTCTTGGATAATTTCATGTACTATTTACAAAACAATATTTTTATATTTTACTCCTTTCAAAACCTTCTCATTAAAGAGTTCTCCTTAGTTACATTAGCAGAAGCGAAGGAAGAGAATTTGAATCTATAAATATCTGTTAAAAATTCAACATTTATTTACTTAAAACTATCATACAATTTTAATAAGTGATAACAAAATTAACATACACCATGTCAGAAAGAATTTAGCAGCAAATGATAAATAGCTTACATTTTAAAGGGGTAAAAATAAATCTTAATTTATTATCTGAGGTATAATTTCTAAAGATCTTCATATTGTATATCTTTGTAGATTATTTAGTAATTGAAAAACTATAGTCCTCAGTGTCCTGAATATCTTTTTTCCCCCCCTTGAATCATACCACTTTATTTCCAAAACTCTGGAACAGATGGATGGATAGATAATAAAAGGTAAGCTTAAAAAAATTCATTACAACAAGCCAGGGAAAATACTCATTATTTTTCCTTCAAAAGAAATTAGATTTGAATAGAACATTGGGACTATCCAGTTAAAACTGCCTAAGTAGTATAATCTAGGTCATGAAATGAAACGTGTTTTTGGAAATTATTTAGCTGGTACATAAATAATGTTACAACTTGCATTTCTAGCATCTCTTTTTCAGTGCATCTAAAACTCATGAATTAGCATATATTAATACAATTTTGATTAATACTAATTGCTTTTATATCTTCCATTTATTACATGCCTTCCCTATGCTTCAAACAATGAATATCTGAGGAAAGCCATAAGAAGAGTCTCAAAAAAAGTCAAGAAACAAAATGGGATTTGAAATCTGCTGATAGCTTCACCTTGTCATGAAATGTATTAAAAAAGAGAAGAAAGATGAATTTATAGATGGATAGTAAAATGCCAGTTATAGCATTTAGGAAGTGGTTATATGAATGTTTACTGTAAATTCTTTCAACTTTGTATATTTGAGAATTTTAATAAAATGCTGGAAAGTAGAACCTAATTAATGCTCTTTATCAGATCATTAAACTTTATGCCATACATGAATTAAAATACTATCTTAGTGTTTGTCACTTTCTTTGAACATGGGATATTAAAATAACAAACTAAAAAAAGGATTTAAAAATCCATTAAAAAACATTTTCTCTTTCACACACACACACACATACACATGCACACTTTAAGTTGAGAAATTCCAGGTATAGCCCATTAAATGCTCTGACCCATATCTAAGAAAGCAGCACCTGTTTAAACAATGACTTGTGTTCCTATTGCTGAAAATTAATGAGTCAACCATGAGAATATATTTATTGGAAAGAATAAATAAGGACAAAAATACAATATACATTGTATAACTGAACAAAAACAAATTCATCTGAAACATTTTCATTGATTAGCATTCTAAATATTTAGTGAGTTCCAACTTCTAGAAATTATTTATTGATAAAAAAAGAGGAAGACAGTATTCCAGGATTTTTAATTTGTTATTTGCAATTTTGTTTAATTGTACAAAATCAATAGTACTACTCCTTGTTGTAAGTATTTATTAAGTGATATGATTTAAATCAATGGGAAGAATACAGAGTAAGAAATCTACGTCTTATACAGATGTATGAAAAAAATGTTCGTTACAGAATGTCCATGTTAAAAGAGATGAGAGAAAATTAAAATTTTACTTATTTTTAAATGAATCTATCCGACAAATGGAATGTGTGAATATGGTATGCTAGGGAAAAATAGAAAATTAAAAGACCAAAAGGATACTTGAAGAGCAGGAAATGAGAAACAAAAGAACAGAGAATTAGAGAAAATAAAAGTCAGGCTGCTATTGAATAATAAAAGTTAGGTCCTGCTATTTGAAATTCGTGAGGCCTTTACACTTGAAGAACTATAGATTATTGGAGTTAGGAAAAATTATGATCAAATTTTAAATGAAAGTTTCCTACAAATTCATAGAGGACAAAAATTCAATCTATAGCATTAGCTTACTTTAACATGTTCATAATCCATCAACAGTTTGCTTACTAAGGGTGATGGGGATGGAGAAAGTAGGTTTTCTATTTTTAAATGTTTATATAACGACTTTAAGTAGTTATTTGAAAAAAGTAGTGATAGAGAAATGGGAAATTATTATTTTAGAAGAAATGAAAGTTGTAAATTAAGGCTTTGATATGAATAAACTCCAAGTATATGTAATGAAAAACACTCAGTTTGGACTCAGAATGAGAAAACCTGAGTTCTAATTCTGACTTTGATAACAAGCAATTTATGAAGATCATTCTTAGGTAGGATTGAGTAAAGGAAGTTTAAACAGAAAGATAAGAGCAAAAAATGTTAACATCTGTGTCATCTATGTATACCTAAAAGAAAATCAATCTATAAAAATGAGGATTCAGGCAGGAAGTAGGTATTGACTTTGACAAAAAGAAATTCCCAAATAGAATAATCCAAACTAATTTTTTTTAATAAACTAAAATACTATCCAGTCAAAGACTCTCTAAGGAAACGGAGAAATAAGAGAGAGAGGCAAAGACAATTCACATATGATGATTTAATTTGTCAGGGATAAATAACTGTTTAGAGGGTTTTTGTTTGTTTGGGGTATTTTTTGTGGTACACGGGCCTCTCCTGTTGCGGAGCACAGGCTCCGGACGCACAGGCTCAGCGGCCATGGCTCACGGGCCCAGCCGCTCCGCGGCATGTGGGATCTTCCCAGACTGGGGCACGAACCCGTGTCCGCTGCATCAGCAGATGGACTCTCAACCACTGTGCCACCAGGGAAGCCCGGGAAGCCCCCGGATGTTTCTATAACTTAGAGAAGTTAAGAAGGTAGTTATAAAAGCACAGCTTCATAAGAACTCTGTCTTTTGATCTTATTTTGCAAGAGACAAAGTTAAAAATAAAAACTCTTTGTATTTTGTAAGTGGGATTTTTTTGTTTTGTTTTGTTTTATAGAAAAATAAAATATAAAAGCAGGAATGGATTCTGCTTTTGTGGGATTTGAAGCTTACAAAATCTGGGGTGTGGGGAGCTCTTTAAGAAAAGAATATAAAATTAAATTTATAAAATGAGGTACAAATGTAAATATTTAGTTTTAATGAGAATGTACATTCCAACAAACAACTTATTTTTATAAATCTGACAAATACTAAAAACAACACACATTCCACAAAAATAGTATAAACTCTTTAATTATTGACTGATACAACTCTCTCTCTCTATATATATATATATATATTATATATTTATGTATATATATACATATATATATGCCATTACTCTGATAACCGCTTCATATGACAAAGATTTAGCAAAACCATTTTCTATAGAAAATGTAGAGTGATAATTCAGACTTTCCTTTCTCATGTAGATGGTTTTTAAAAGTTTCTTTCAACTTCACAACCTACTAGTGGTAAGACCATGTTAATCGTTAGAATTGCTGTCAAACTTGGGAAAACATATATCAAGCTTTTTTTTTTTCATATGAGCTATATGATCCAGAACTTTCCACAGACTAGCTTCTAGCTCCACACATTTCAAGCCTTGTTTCTCTTCCACTACCCCCAGACATCAACAGCCAGGCACCATCAAGCATATGAATAATCATTTGCTATCTTTGGCCCTGCACTTTTGTATTATGAAGGGAAGTTTTATAGAGGGAAAATCAGAATGGAAAATGAAAGCAATATTAACTAATTGTGGTTAAAATATCTTTCTATTGAAAATTTTAAAAATTTACCAAGGCTTTGAAAGAAAGTAGACTGAACAGTTTAGTCTCACAATCAGCCTGCTTCTGGATACAAATACCCTGGGGTAGGATAAGAAATAGAGTAAAGAACAAATTCATTTTAGAGCCACATGAGGGTAAATGTGAAGTACAGTGTGAAGTTGGATCCATAGAATCAGATGTTGACATTCTGTTTTCTCTCTGTAACTCTACAGAACACAAATTACATAAAGGAGAATCTGTTAATTATATATATCTAAAGACATGTCTGAAACTGTATATTCTCAACAAATAAGGAATAAACTAATATTCCAGGAATCTCCTGGTTAATCACTACAGATAGTAATTTACACTTACTATCTATAGTGGGTTGAATAGTGTCCCTTCCAAATCTATGTGACCCTATTTGGAATAAGGGTTTTTGCAGATTTTAGTATGGTAAGGATCCAGACAAGACCATAATGGATTATGATGGGCCTTAAATCCAGTGAGAGTGCCCTTATAAGAAAGAAAAAAGAAGAAGACAAAGACATAGAGAAGAAAGTGATGTGAAGATGGAGGCAGAGATCAGAGTGATGTATCTATAAGCCAAGCGATACAAAGGATTACCAGCAACCACCAGAAACTAGGAGAGAAACACAGAGTAATACCTACCCTAGAGCTTCCAGAGGAATCAACCCTGCTGACATGCTGATTTTTTTATTTCAGGCTTCCAGAACCAAGAGAACAAATTTCTGTTGTTTTAGGCCACCCAGTTTGTGTTAATTTGTTATGGCAGCACTAGGAAACTAATATACTATCTCTACATAGAAGCATCTCCAAAATGGTTACCATGACACTGGATTTGTGAATGGTATGTTTATATGTATGCCTAAAGATCCATGGAATAAAGAGGTTCCTCTCGGGATATAGTGAAAACATTTTCACGAAGGACAGTTATGCCCTAACTTATGTTTCTGCAGTCCCTCTAAAACTAAGAGCATATTAAATGTTTAAGCAACTGAGGATCAAAAAGGAAAATAAGTGATGTATTATTTCTGGGGAAAGATAACAATTCTATAAGGTAAGTTCCTTTTCCATGAGCAATAATATAAAAACATTACAATAGAATGTTATGCTTGATTTGATATTATTCTCTAATTTTCAAAATATTTTAATGTCCCATAGCAAGTTCCAAAGACCATGTTTAATTGTCTCTCTTGAGGAGAGAAACCAATAAAAATATTGCTTGACCACCAGAATCACCACTCCATCTTTTTTTTTCCATAATTAAAGTCCCTCACATTCTGTATTTACTTTGCATTTCAAGATTTTAACAGTGTCTTGATAATCACTTCTGAGATGCCATTGTAATTGTTAGACTTTTTTATTGGTTAAAAAGTATCTATGGCTTGCCCATCCCACTAAATGCTCAAGGTCCTAGAGTATAGTAGTCACAATGCCAGGCACACAGCTGGATATATCTTAAATATACTGTAGATGTTTATCCACTTGAGGTGAATATGTTACACCAACAATAACGTTGATGTCGCCACAGAAAGGCATTCAGTTTCAGAAACCCTTCAACTGTAAAGATCTACAGAGTAATACATTTAAGAATATTTGCATTCATATTAGTTCAAAATTAAATCCAAATGCAATCTGTTTATATAGGGTTCTGTAGCTGTGCTGGTGGGTTTTCTTTTATCAAGGAAAAGCTCTAGTTGGTCATATTTAACTGTGCTGGTAGAAGGCCAAGAAAAAGCTCTTCATTAACATGTACTCAGTAATTACCAAAGGCACATAGACACATCTCATTTCTACCCTGCCATTATGCTCACTGGACTGGAAAATGGGATTGGGCCAAGTGGAACTGTCCAAGCACATGAAATGAATATACCTGGAAGGAGAATCACACAGTGTGCTCCATAGACAAGGAGTCTGTGTACCTTAGCAACTCTCCCATGGACAATTTTCACAGTGCCTGGTCAAAATGACTGAGACTGGTTTACCATTAGGCATTTTCATTCTGCTTTAAAATATCATAATTATATTAAGGATACTATTTCAACAAAATAATACTTTAAATTATTAAATTCATAAATACTATAAAACAGGAACTAACTTTCATGTTATATTTTATGTATCAATCTGAGATGAAAGAAAAGACCTCTGAATACTATGTATAGAAACGTTTCACACTCAAATCTTTAGTCTATTAAATAAAAATAGATAGGCATCAGAAAAGCAGCCTCAGTAAATGACTATGTGAATGAACAATTTTTAAAAAGTGTCTTATTATAAACTCTTTGTTTCAAATAAACAAACTCTGGGTGGCTCCTGGTGGGTAATGTTCCCTTCATCATGTTTCCACTTAGTGATGGAAGTGGAACTGGATGGCTGTTGGCTGGCACCTAACAGCTCGATGCTTCCCCTGAGGAACCCCTTCTGGGAGGGTCTCATGCAGGTTGATTCTAGCATGCTGCACAAGGGTAAGTATGTGCTATCATTGTTCACTCTGTCAACACATATTCAGTGCTCAGGGCAGTTCATTTACGTCAGTAAAACAAAGATCAATAGAACTAGGACCCCCTGCCCTTAAGAAGCTCACCATCTAGAGGACAAGACCTAATATCTATTATACATATTTTCTATGGGTCTCAGTGCCATGATATGTGCATATACATGGCACTAGGGGAGCATGGTAGAGATGAACAAATGAAAAAGGCAATCATTTTTTGCTGTCTGAAAGCCATGGAAACTGTAATCAAGGAGGTGAACTATCATACGTATAAATGTGTCTCATATATGTCTACTTCAAATGTTTTAATGTTGATTTCTACAATGATGATATGCAAATTAACAGGCACAAACCTGTTGGTAACATCATTTTTTAAGGAAATTTCACTAGCAAAATGCTGTGATAGAATAGTGTAACACTTTCATATATTTTTTGGTAGGTAGATTTAAGAACTCATATTCCAAGGTACAGATATGTACAGTGACACATGGGTTCTCTTGCTCTCCCATTAACCACCAGGACACAACAAGACATAAGGAGTGATTGTGGTATGTTTATATTTAGGAAAGAAATTGGGCCAGGGATTCAGGCCTTACCGTCGCTTGAGCTAGCCGGGAGAGTCATACACTGGATTTCCCACTACCTGTGTTAATCAAAAGAGCTATATGTTGAAAGCTCAACCCAATGCTCTTGTAGAATGAAAATGGTTTTGTTGTTGTTCCAAGCAGAGGATCTCATCGCAAGAGTTAGGCAATTGAAACATTTCCCTTCATCCTGGTTTTGTATTCTTAAAAATGACTAGGCTGTATTTTTTGCTTTATCTTTCATTTAAGCTTAGTAATCCATTTTCTTACTTTCCCTTTAAAATCCTTTTCATATTAATTGTGAATACAGACCTACAATTATAGTCACTTTTCTACTAGAACAACCAATACCAGATGATACATGAATACATTAATCAATAAAAGTCTTAGGGATTCTAAAGAAAGTAATTTGAGTTGGTATCAGGATATCAATTATCAATTTTTTTAGATTTAATTTAATAATAGTAAAATAGAGAATCCACATCCTAAGAACTACATTTCTGTGCCCTATTCTAAGCAGCTTACTTGCCAGGTAGAGTAAGAGAGAAGTGGGGTCTATCCCATTGGCTTTAGGGTGCCTAATGTTTCTTTAAAATGTAATTATATATTTCAGTTCCTCTCATCACTAGTGAAAGATGACACCATCCTCTGAGTCCCATTCAGCATAAGAATTACAATGAGTAGATCCTAAAACTTATTAATATAACTTAAAAGACAGGAAAGGGAGATTGTAAACTGAATTTGCAAAATACCTTCCATGATGCAGGAAAACCCTTCTCTGCTGAAACTGCAAACAGACTGTATCTAATCCATCAATTACTTTGTTTTGTGAATTAGTTTAAAAGTAGCTGGTGAATGATCAAACACATTTTAAATACAAAGCAAGCAGAGAGTCACATGGGGTTCTTTTATGAATCAAAGTTTTCACTTCTCCATGTCCTATGTGTTACTTTAACCACTGAAGCGGCGTATAGTATATAGGACACAGAGAGCCACTCTGCTAATCGGTCCCCACAGACCTGATGGTGCACTCTGCTGCAAAAGCAATTTTCATTTTGAACTCCAATACCCTTTAATAGAACGCCAGTGCTTCAAAAATAATCACATCATGGTTAGAGTGACTTAGAGGCTCGGTTTCAACTGCATGCACCCCTCCTCTACTCTGTCTCTCCTTCCCCCTTTATTTGCCCTTAACTTTATGCCTAGAGATGAAATTACTTTCATTTTTTTGAAAACTAATACAAGGATGAGGGATATTATTATACGAGACATTAAAAAAATATTTCTCAATTACCTTTTCTTTAAGAATGAGAGATAATCATCCAAAGGGAATGACTTTCCATCACAGATTTCTGTCCTGAGGCAGAAGAGCTTTCCCTTTGAAAGGAAACACATTCCATAAGGAAGGTCTCTATCAAAAATCAAACAAGAACTATTAATACAAAAGAGAACTCTGGCAGCAGTTTCAGGGTAACCTGCTGGCTCTTTCTTGGACTGGACCTGTCTTAGTGGATTCTAAGGAAACTTTTTTTATTTTTTTAAAGTGAGATCTCGAGGAAGTTACCTATTGAAACTACTAATCTTTGACTACTGCTGCTGAGAAGAATGTTTCCAAATGGAATTGCATGGCCTCCCTCACCAGGAGATCATCCTACAGATGAATGAAGAGCTGAAAAGGAAAAGCCTCCTATTTCAACTGAAGAGTAAAATCGGTGACAGGATTATTATTACTAGTAGAATACTCTCAGAACATTTCCCCAAGCTAATAAAATATTTAAAAGTAAAGAGAATACCTTCCAACTAAGTTTGAAATTAAAACCACAACTAAAGTAGACCTAAGTAGATATTACACAAAAGATTTTTTAAAAGTAAAAACTAAAAAAAATGAGATTATATTCAGTTTTGTTCACACAGCATCAGATATTATTCCAATAATGTTCTTAATTTTAATTTATTTCTATCAAACGTAATAAAAAGAACATACACTAATATATAATTTTGTAGCTAGTATGTACCTAAAGTTTGGGAGCTTTGAAATCTAGATTTAGCAGATAAACAAATATCTAAATATTCAGTGTAGATGATTAAATGCTAGTCAGAGCTATTCTAAATTACAGCTGTGCACACACAGAGTATACAAATGCCAAAATATTACACACAACCAAATTCAGTTGCCTCTTGCTCAACAAGCTTTAATCAAATGGGAAAAGCTAAATTGAAGAGCTGCTTTGTGAACATGCATTTCAATAAACCATAATGTTTGTGAAATCAGAACATGGGAAAAAAGGATATCAATAAAAAGAAAATAATTCCCCATGAAAATTACCCATTTAGCATATTTCAAGTACAAATTTAGGGAATATAACTACATACTGATACATAATAATAGAGGCAAGCTCATAGGTAAAAAATATCCCAATAACACATATTTAAATAGGTCTAGGTTGCCAGTTTATCTTAGCTTATTTCAATGTATACATGTCAGGCGACTGCTTTAGTAGAGAAACTCAGGATTTAAATAAGATGTTTCAGTGATACACTTCAACAAAATGCACCACCCCTTCCAAAAAACCCACAAAATTCTCATTTCTATAACTGGCACCATTAGATCTGGCACAAGGTAATAATTATAGAGCCCATTAGCAATTTAATTATCATCTTAGAGAACTTAGTAGATCAGGAATATATTTTGAGATAACCACATCAATACAGAATAATTATTATTTATAATTATATGAATATCAATAGTGTGTCATGGCCAATATAAAACAAATCTTTCCAGCTCAGAAGGCTTAACCATCACCACCATATCAACTGTCCAGTGCAATTTCTAGTTAGAATAGTGGGAACTGTAAACGTTATCTCACAAAAGCTGGTGTTAGGGGATGGGCAGGAAAGTGCCTAAGGTTATCATCTAGCCAAGGAATTTCACTGTAATTCTTGGTATAATACCCCGAAATTTTCAAGAAAAGAAATTGTTTTGATTATACTTCCAAATTAGATCATCTGATTTAATAAGATAAATAAGACATATTTTCCAAACAACGGCATACTATTTGATATCACAAAAATAAAGACCTTATTGGGAACAAAGTAATGTCAAACTATTGATAGCTTTTTGTAGCCAAAGCAATCAGACAAGAAAAAGAAGTAAACGCAATCCAAACTGAAAGGAAGAAGTAAAACTGTCACTATTTGCAGACGACACAATACTATGTAGAGAAAACCACAAAGACTCCACAAAAAAAAAAAAAAAAAGTTAGACCTAATAAACAAATTCAGTAAAGTTGTAACATACAAAATCAATATACAAAAACCTTTTGTGTTTCTATTCACTAGTAACAAATTATCAGAAAGAGAAATTAAGAAAACAATCCCATTTACAATTGAATCAAAAAAAATTAAAATACCGAGAAATAAATTTAACCAAGGAGGTAAAATACCTCTACTCTGAAAATTATAAGACACTGAGGCAAGAATGAAAGGAGACACAAAGAGACATAAAGATATCTCATGCTCATGGACTGGAATAATTAATATTGTTAAAATGTCCATACTAACTGAAGCAAAATACGGATTGAATATAATCCCTATCAAAATTGCAGTGGCAGTGAAATTTGTGGCCCTGAACCAAGATGGTGGAGTAGAAGGATGTGCTCTCACTCCCTGTTGTGCGAACACCAGAATCACAACTAGTTGCTGGACAATCATAGACAGGAAGACACTGGAACTCACCACAAAAGATACCCCACATCCAAAGACAAAGGAGAACTCACAGTGAGATGGTAGGAGGGGCGGAATCACAGTAAAATCAAATCCCATAACTGGTGGGTGAGTGACTCACAGACTGGAGAACACTCATATCACAGAAGTCCACCCACTGGAGTGAAGGTTCTGACCCCCACGTCAGGCTTCCCAACCTGGGGGTCTGGCAACGGGAGGAGGAATTCCTAGAGAATCAGACATTGAAGACTAGTGGGATTTGATTACAGGAATTGGACAGGACTGGGGGAAACAGAGACTCCACTCTTGGAGTGCACACACAAAGTAGTGTGTGCATTGGGAACCAGGGAAGGAGCAGTGACCCCAGGGGAGACTGAACCAGACTTACTTGCTAGTGTTGGGGGGGTCTCCTGCAGAGGTGGGGTGTGGCTGTGCCTCACAGTGGGGACAAGGACACTGGCAGCAGAAGTTCTGGGAAATACTCCTTGTCGTGAGCCCTCCCAGAGTCTGCCATTACCCCACCAAAGAGCCCAGGTAGGCCCCAGTGTTGGGTTGCCTCAGGCCAAACAACCAACAGGGAGGAAACCTAGCCCAACCCATCAGCAATCAAGTGGATTAAAGTTTTACTGAGCTCTGCCCACCAGAGCAACACTCAGCTCTACCCACCACTACTCCTGCCCATCAGAAACTTGCACAAGCCTCTTAGATAGACTCATCCACCAGAGGGCAGACAGCAGAAGCAAGAAGAACTACAATCCTGCAGCCTGTGGAATAAAAACCACATTCACTGAAAGATAGGCAAGATGAAAAGGCAGAGGGCTATGTCCCTGATGAAGGAACAAGATAAAACCCCAGAAAAACAAATAAATGAAGTGGAGATAGGCAACCTTCCAGAAAAGGAATTCAGAATAATGATAGTGAAGATGATCCAGAACCTCAGAAAAAGAATGGAGGCAAAGATCAAGAAGATGCAAAAAATGTTTAACAAAGACCAAGAAGAATTAAAGAACAAACAGAGATGAACAATACAATAACTGAAATGAAAACTACACTAGAAGGAATCAGTTGCAGAATAACTGAGGCAGAAGAACGGATAAGTAAACCGGAAAACAGAAAGGTGGAATTCACTGCTGCAGAACAGAATAAAGAAAAAAGAATGAAAAGAATGAAAATTAAACACAACAACATTCACATTATAGGGGTCCCAGAAGGAGAAGAGAGAGAGAAAGGACCCAAGAAAAAATTTGAAGAGATTATAGGTGAAAACTTCCTTAACATAGGAAAGGAAATAGCCAACCAAGTCCAGGAAGCACAGAGAATCCCATACAGGATAAACCCAAGGAGAAATACGCCGAGACACATAGTAATCAAAGTGGCAAAAATTAAAACAAAGAAAAATTATTGAAAGAAGCAAGGGAAAAACAATAAATAACATACAAGGGAACTCCCATAAGGTTAACAGATGATTTCTCAGTGGAAACTCTACAAGCCAGAAGTGAGTGGTATGATAATTGAAGAATAAAATCCATATGATCATCTCAATAGACACAGAAAAAGCTTTTGACAAAATTCAACACCTATTTATGATAAAAACTCTCCAGTGCTCGCTTTAACAGCACTTATACTGAGATTGGAATGATACAGAGAAGATTAGCATGGCCTCTTCACAAGGATGACACACAAATTCGTGAAGCGTTCCATATTTAAAAAAAAAAAAAAAAAAACAAAAAACAACAACAAAAAAAAAACTGTCCAAAAACTGGGCATAGAGGGAAACCACCTCAACATAATAAAGGCCATATACAACAAAACCACAGCAAACATCATTCTCAATGGTGAAAAACTGAAAGCATTCCCTCTAAGATCAGGAACAAGACAAGGATGTCCACTCTCACCACTATTAATCAACATAGCTTTGGAAGTCCTAGCCATGGCAATCAGAGAAGAAAAAGAAATAAAAGGAATACAAATTGGAAAAGAAGAAGTAAAACTGTCATTTTTTGCAGATGACTGATACTATACATAGAGAATCCTAAAGATGCCACCAGAAAACTACTAGAGCTAATCAATGAATTTGGTAAAGTTGCAGGATACAAAATTAATGCACAGAAATCTCTTGCCTTCCTATACACTAATGATGAAAAACCTGAAAGAGATATTAAGGCAACACTCCCATTTACCATTGCAACAAAAAGAATGAAATACCAAGGAATAAACCTACCTAGGGAGAAAAAAGACCTGTATGCAGAAAACTATAAGACATTGATGAAAGAAATTAAAGATGATACCAACAGATGGAGAGATAAACCATGTTCATGGATTGGAAGAATCAACATTGTGAAAATGACTATACTACCCAAAGCAATCTACAGATTGAATGCAATCCCTATCAAATTACCAATGGCATTTTTTATGGAACTAGAATAAAAAAAAATCTTAAAATTTGTATGGAGACACAAAAGACCCCGAATAGAAAAAGCAGTCTTGAGGGAAAAAAACGGAGCTGGAGAAATCAGACTCCCTGACTTCAGACTATACTACAAAGCTACAGTAATCAAGACAATGTGGTACTGGCACAAAAATAGGAACATGTATCAATGGAACAAGATAGAAACCCAGAGATAAACCCACGCACGTATGGTAAACTAATCTATGACAAAGGATGCAAAGATATACAATGGAGAAAAGACAGTCTCTTCAATACGTGGTGATGGGAAAACTGGACAGCTACATGTAAAAGAATAAATTAGAACACTCCCTAACAGCATACACAAAAATAAACTCAAAATGGATTAGAGACCTAAATGTAAGACTGGACACTATAAAACTCTTAGAGGAAAACATAGGAAGAACACTCTTTGACATAAATCACAGCAAGATCTTTTTTGATCCACCTCCTAGAGTAATGGAAATAAAACCAAAAATAAACAAATGGGACCTAATGAAACTTCAAAGCTTTGGCACAGCAAAGGAAACCATAAACAAGACGAAAAGACAACCATCAGAATGGGAGAAAATATTTGCAAACAAATCAATGGACAAAGGATTAATCTCCAAAATATATAAACAACCCATGCAGCTCAATATTAAAAAAACAAACAATGCAATCAAAAAATGGGCAGAAGACCTAAATAGACATTTCTCCAAAGAAGACATACAATTGGCCAAGAAGCACATGAAAAGGTTCTCAACTTCACTAATTATTAGAGAAATGCAAATCAAAACTATCATGAGATATCACCTCACACCAGTTAGAATGAGCATCATCAGAAAATCTACAAACCACAAATGCTGGAGAGGGTGTGGAGAAAAGGGAACTCTCTTGCACTGCTGGTGGGAATGTAAATTGATACAGCCACTATGGAGAACAGTATGGAGGTTCCTTAAAAAACTAAAAATAGAATTACCATATGATCCAGCAATCCCACTACTGGGCATATACCCAGAGAAAACCATAATTCAAAAAGACACATGCACCCCAATGTTCACTGCAGCACTATTTACAATAGCCAGGTCATGGAAGCAACCCAAATGCCCATCGACAGACGAATGGATAAAGAAGATGTGGTACTATGTACAATTGAATATTACTTAGCCATAAAAAGGAACAAAATTGAGTCATTTGTTGAGATGTGGATGGATCTAGAGACTGACATATAGAATGAAGTAAGTCAGAAAGAGAAAAACAAATATTGTATATTAACACACATATGTGGAACCTAGAAAAATAGTACAGATAAACTGGTTTGCAGGGCAGAAATTGAGACACAGATGTAGAGAAGAAACGTATGGACACCTAGGGGGGAAAGCCACAGGGGTGGGGTGTGTGTGTGATGAACTGGGCAATGGGGATTGACATGTATACAGTCCTGTGTATAAAATTGATGACTAATAAGAACCTGCTGTATAAAAAAATAAATTTAATTTAATTTAAAAATTAAAAAATTTGCAGTGGCATTTTTCACAGAAATAAACAATTCTGAAGTATGTATGGAATCACAAAAGACCTTGAATAGCCAAAAGAATCTTAAGAAAGAAGAACAAAGCTGGAGGCATCACACACCCTAATTTTGAACTATAATACAAAACTATAGTAATCAAAAACAGTATGGTATCGGCACAAAAAAGACACATAGGTCAACGGAACATAACAGAGACCAGATACAAACACCCATACATACATGATCAGTTAATTTACCACAAAAGAATCAAGAATGTATGATGGGGAAACAATAGTGCCTTCAATAAGTGGAAGCTGCACAGCCACATACAAAAGAATGAAACTGGACCCTTATCTTATACCATACACAAAAATTAACTCAAAATGGATTAAAGACTTGAATGTAAGACAGGAAACCATAAAACTTCTAGAAGAAAACATAGGCAGCAAACTCCTTGACAGAGGTCTTAGCAATGATTTCTTTTTGGATTTGATACCAAGAGCAAAGGCAACAAAAGCAAAAATAAACAAGTTTGACTACTTCATGCTATAGATCTTCTGCACAACAAAGGAAATCATCAACAAAATGAAAACGCAACTTACTGACTGGAAAAAAAAATATTTGCAAATCATATATCTAATAAGGGGTTATTATCCAAAATATATAAGGAACTCATACAACTCAACAGCAAAAACAAACAATCTGATTGTTAAATGGGAAGAGGATCTGAATAACATTTTCTAAAGAAGACACAGAGATTGCCAACAGGTATGTGAAAAGATGTTCAACATCACTATCATCAGGTAAATGCAAATCAAAACCAGAATGAGATATCACCTCACACTTGTCAGAATGGCTATTTTCAAAAATACAAGACATAACAAGTGTCAGTGAGGATGTGGAGGAAAAGGAACCCTTGTGCACTGTTGGTGTGAATGTAAATCAGTGCAGTCACCATGGAAAATAAGTACAGAAGTTGAATTAAAAAAATTAAAAATAGAACTACCATATGAGCCAGCAATTCCACTTCTGGGTATTTAGCCAAAGAAAATGAAACACTAACTTGAAAAGATACAGGCAACCCCAGCATGTATCTTGTTCACTGCAGCATTATTTACAATAGCCAGGATATGGAAACAACCTAAGTGTCCAGGGACAAATGAATGGATAAAGAAAATGTGGTGTATATATCCAGTGGAATATTTTTCAGCCATAAAACAGAATGAAATCTTGTCATTTGACACAACATGGATGAATCTTGAGGGCATTATGCTAAGACAGACAGAGAAAGACAAATACCATATCATCTCACTTATAAGTGGGATATAAACCAAAAACCAAACCAAAACAAAACAAAACAAAATAGTGCATAGACACAGAGAACAGATTGGTGGGTGCCAGAAGCAGGAGGTGAGGAAGGAGCAAAATGGGCAAAGTGAATCAAAAGTTACAAACCTCCAGTTATAAAATAAATACGTCTAAGGGATGTAAGGTACAGCATGACAACCACAGTTAATGACACTGTAGTGTGTATTTGAAAGTTGCTAAGAGAGTAAAAGTTCTCATCACAAGAAAAAGAAATCTGTAACTATGTACAGGGACAGATGTTAACTAGACTTATTGTGGTGATCATTTTGCAGTATATACAAATATATATCATTATGTTGCACACCTAAAATTAATAATGGTGTATGTCAATTACACCTAAATAAAAGTAAATTAATTTTTAAAGGGTAAATTACAATTTTAAAAAAACTTTATTTACAAAAACAGGTGGCAGGTAGATTTGATCCTCGGGTTATAGCATGCCAAGCTCTATTCTATTTCCATAGCTAGAAGTGATATTGAGTTGAAAATATTTTCTGTAAAGCATTATAAATTATTCACATTGTCACATTTTGACCCTTTTTTATTGAACAATAATATTAGAAAGAAAAAATAGCAGTCAGTTAAAAGAATTCTAGAAAGCCTAACTTTTGTCTTACTCTTTCATTCAAAGAAGGAATTAGTTCAGTTTATCTAATTTATATTGACCTTTCTGTTTTTTGAAGGTCTTATTCAAAGGTTGAAACATGCATTCAACAAGCCATTAGCACTTTTGTCTTTGCAATAATATAATCATTTAAAGTGTGGGGAAAAACAAGTACATGTGTTTGAAAAATTCTTCCTGTTACATAAGGTACATGATTACTATGCAAAATCAGCACAAATGGGGTACTCAAAGGAGAGAGCACAAATGCCCAGAAAACTATAGGGATATGTCACCATATCACTGCATGAATTTCTAAAGTTCAAAGAGTCACTTTCCCTTTTAATATTATTGTAGTCAGCTGTACAGTTGGAAAGTACACTCACTGCTTATTCATCTTAATGCCATTTACCCACATCTCCAGAAAACAGGATGTCAGGGAGAAATCAGAGGCTGAGCTAGGAGAGTAGACCAATGAGCATGCTTTATGACAGTTATGCTTAATTTACACCTTCAAGAAATAGAAAATTGGGATGCAACTCTAGCCATACATGTTCACATTTATTCATAAGTGGGAAAAGACAGGTGATTTGCATGAACCAGATCCATAAAAGCATATGGATTTGCTATCAACTGATATCAATGGGTCTCATAATTCCAGTTTAGACTCTGCCCTTAGAGATTATTTATGCATTTAATTAGTACATGTACTCAATTTAACTCAAAGTGATGGTCAGATTAAGTACTTGGAGATAGTTATGGCTATACAAATAAACACGGGTCCAGAAATTTCAAGATATTTTTGTGTCAGTGAATCTGGACTGTACTGTGTTCACTTTGACTAGTAGTGAGCAGCCAGAAATGGCACTATGCCAGTTCTTCCCTAACCTTTAATAGGACTGAAAATGTCCATTTTTCTTTCTCTTGAAATATTTGGTCTTGAAGCCCTGAACCATCATGTAAGAAGTCTGATATCCCTGAAGCTACCATGTTTTGAGGAAGCTCAACTTAACCATAGAGAGGCATTGGGAAGGAAGGAATGGAGGGAGGGAGGGAGGAGTCGTCCAGCTGAGGCCCTAGGCATTGCAGAGCAGACAAGCCATCCTCACTGTCCTGTCGAATATCTTGTCCCAGATAATAAGATTACAATCTTCTATTAAGATAAATTGTTTTAAGCCAAAGAGTTTTACAATTGATAACCAGAATTCTCTCTATATTCCAATATCCTATTTATTTCCTTGAGCAGTTAATATAATATGTGATTAACATTTTAAAATGTTTTAATTTACTTATTTAGTACCTATTTGTTTATGGAACCAAAGTTATCTATAAAGGCAGAGGCACTACTTCTCTTAGACTTTCGGCACGGTCATGATGCTTGATGAGTTAGTCATCTGTTAAAGGAAGGAAAAGAGGGAGGTGATTTAATTGTTAGTAATACCAGCTTTTTAAAATTAATCCAACATTTTGCCATGCTTAAGTATACAAGTGATACTCAGGTTGGTAGAAAATAGGATTAGAAAAGTATTTTTTCATGTTTGATCTTGTTTTCTAAATTATGTGGACAGGACTTTCATCTGCAACTTTTAGAATATCTTTTTTCAAAGTGGTTCCAAAAGTTATCAGAATTCTATTTTATGGTTACAAATTTAAAGATGTCTCACGATATCTTTAATGTTTTCCTACTGGTTAAAATTAATTTCCCCCATATCACAAAGCAACATCATGATCTCAGTGACTGGAAAATATCACTGTGGGCTATGTATTTCTTATAAAATGGTATTTTTCACAATTGTCAATGCACTTTCTTTCATTTAGTAGTCTCTCTTATTCTAATAAGCAAGTGAAGAATCAGAGTCACTTACCCATAGACATTTCTTGATAAAAGTTCAGAAGTGTGAACTCTACATTTAAATCTGAAATTCCTCCAGGTAGATTTAGTAATAATACCAACAAATGTTTGAGGAGAGTGCTGTCAGGTTTATACATAGCCACACTCTGCTTTAGAGGGAGCAGAAGGCAAAACAAGAGAAGCAAAAGCCAGATGCTATAAAAGTTTAGATCAGATAAATTTCTCAATATTTTTCATATAGTAAACATGAGGTCATATGCCAAACTTAAGAGGCCAATTTTTATAAGGATTGAGATTAATTCCACATTACCATTTTTTAAAAGACGTAAGCTTGGCACACAAACGTTGGAATGGGATGGGCTTCCCTGGTGGCGCAGTGGTTGAGAATCTGCCTGCTAATTCAGGGGACACAGGTTCGAGCCCTGGTCCGGGAAGATCCCACATGCCGCGGAGCAACTAAGCCCGTGAGCCACAACTACTCGGCCTGCGCGTCTGGAGCCTGTGCTCCGCAACAAGAAAGGCCGTGAGAATGAGAGGCCCGCGCACAGCGATGAAGAGTGGCCCCCACTTGCCACAACTAGAGAAAGCCCTAGTGCAGAAACAAAGACCCAACACAACCAAAAATAAATTTTAAAAATTTAAAAACTTTGGAATGTGAAAAGCAGAGCTTCACACAGGTTTTATCCCATGCAACCTCAGTATTCTCCAATATCCTTGACTTATCTACGTGTTCATAGGGCAAATATAAGATTATGGTAAAAAATCAGTAGTCACCCAGTGTTGAAAGTGTACCATTTATAAAATCTGAATTGACACTCAGGAAATGTTTCTATGATTGGACTCAACCAAATTTTGTGACACATATCTTTTATCACCATGTTCCTATATCCCATTATTCAAAAAGCTGAAAATATATATGCAACTGTTCTTGATATATGGGAAATATTTGTATGCCTTTAAGCTGCTAACCATGGTATTTCTTTTTTTTTTTTTTTTTTTTTTTTTGCCGTATGCGGGCCTCTCACTGTTGTGGCCTCTCCCTTTGCGGAGCACAGGCTCCGGACGCGCAGGCTCAGCGGCCACGGCTCACGGGCCCAGCCGCTCCGCGGCACGTGGGAATCTTCCCGGACCGGGGCACGAACCCGTGTCCCCTGCATCGGCAGGCGGATTCTCAACCACTGCGCCACCAGGGAAGCCCCATGGTATTTCTTTACTTAGAAATGTTCTATATGTTAAATAACACCCATCAATGGGCATCCATCTCATATTCCATTCTCATGAAGCCTTGTCTCATTACCTCAATGAGAAGTATTTTGTTCCCTCTCAGAACTTCGGCTGTATTTTATCTATGCTACTGTCATACTTATCCAGACTCTGCTTTTATTATAATTAATTGAAAAGCACCCTATTTTGCAAGGAAGTTATAAACTCCTTGAGCAAAGGGTCTTTTTTTTTTCTTTACATTTGTGTTCAACACTACATAGCATGTAACACCCAGTAAGAGGTACTCAATAAAGACTTGGTATGTAAGTGGATGGATTTAGTAAGATTTTTCATACTGTACTAGGCTTTCAGCTACATGATATATTTCTTCAGACAGTGAGTTAATTTATTAATAGTTTTAAAAATAAATTAGATTATCAGGTTGGTTTAAATCACCCAAGAGGGACCAAAAATAATGAGACACAGGTCAGATATATTCTTATGGGAAGCAGAAGCTATCAGGGAATGCCAAAAGAGTAGGAAATAGAACTAATCAAGGTGGTGTGCATTAATGAGATATTATAATAGGAGACACTGAAGCCTTTTTTTGTTTTTAAGTGATACAATAATATCTCCACTTTTTTGGGGAAACTTTTCAAAGACAAATGAGAAGAGGCTTCCACTGATGAGAAGCTGATGAGAAGTAAACACTGTGTAGATAACTAAAGTTGAATTTTGTGAATAAAATAATTTCCAATCCTAGCAACACATAGATTAAAATTTGTTGAGGCTTTAAATCTATGTTATAGTATTTATTAATTTAACTGAATTGCAATAAATATGAAAAATAGATATATCAATTGGTATCATAGAAGTATTTTATCTTTTTGCAATGGTAAAAATGTATCCACACACACAAACACATCCACACGCACTGCCAAATGGTGTTGAATTTAGTTCTAACATATAGCTAAAGTATCTGGATCATAAAAAAAAATAGCAATGGACAGAAGTTAAAGGATTCTGAAATAGAGACAAAACTAAGAGACAATTAAAAAAAGGGCTTTTTCTTTTACTCTTCTGTACAGTTAGGTAGGACCATATAATTAAGTTGTGGCCAATGAATTGGGAGCGATGTGATGTGGTCACTTCCAGGCCCAGAGAAGTGCCACCCCCCCATGCTCCTACTTTTTCCCTCCTATAGTGACCTTAGCGACATCTGATCCATTTGGCATAGTACCAGGTTGAAATAGAGTCACCTGACTAGCATAAGACTATAAAGCAAACAAGAGTAGAATAACGTTTTAAGTCACTAGGAGTACATGAGTTGACTAATAGGTCATCTTGCAGTAATTACCAAGAATAACACCAGTAATTTGTTTTAATATTTGATTCCACAGTCTATAACATTATGAAATCAAATCCTTTTTGGGTTGGGTAGAAATGATTCTGTTTTTAGAATTACATATTAATATTTTTCACTCCTCTATGTGAAGTTAAGAAAAAATATCCATTGAACTTAGAATTCATGATTTGTTTTAAAAATATTAAATGAGACTATTTGAAAATAATATGCTTTTATTTATATCAGCTGTCAAATATAGTTTTCCTAAATTATTAAATAAAGGCCCAACCATATAAGTCATATATTTGACTTATTTGGCAATTAAGATGGCCAAAATATTTATATAAATGTGTATGTTGTTTATTGAAATACTTACATATGTTCACTGAATAGTAAGGATCATTATTACAAGTTTAAGTATGTGGATTTCCTGACCAATACAGTATAACTTCACAGTATCCATTTATCTTTTCTGAAAAGAAAAAGAAAAATATGATTCTCCACTCCAGACACATTGCCCAATGGCTGACATTATGGAAATATAAGAAAGTTCTCATTATTATTATTAGTTTTTCACCTAGCTGCAAGGCCATTACATGAAATAAAAATTCTATTTTTACTTTCCAGTTGTGCTTATAATGGTATCTAATCTTATAGTTTTCATTCTTTCATAAAATAAATAGCAAATCTGCAGTGATACCTATTGAATACATTGAGTTTTGTGTTGTTTTTTTAATTCTGACTAATGAATAACGTTCAAATGCTTGCAGAAGCAAACACACAGAGGTGCACTGTGAACCGGTGGCTTAAGAGGAGTCCACATAGTAATAGCAAACATCCTATAGCACTTAACTGAGTCAGCCACAGATATATGTGCTTTTCCATTCTTCCTGTATCCTTAAAATAACTTTAGCAGGTTAGTAATAGTATAACTCATATTTTTGTTGTTGTTGTTGTTTTGTTTTTTTGCTGTACGCGGGCCTCTCACTGTTGCGGCTTCTCCCGTTGCGGAGCACAGGCTCCGGACGCGCAGGCTCAGCGGCCATGGCTCACGGGCCCAGCCGCTCCGCGGCATGTGGGATCCTCCCGGACGGGGGCACGAACCCGTGTCCCCTGCATCGGCAGGCGGACTCTCAAACACTGCGCTACCAGGGAAGCCCTATAACTCATATTCTGAAGATGAGAAAAATGAAGCACAAAAAAAGTTAACTAACTTGTCGGAGGTCACATAACTAGTATGTGGTGGAGGCAGGATTTAAACTTAAGAAATGTGGTTCCAGGGTTCATATAATTAATCAAAGCATTATTCTCTCAAATTATTTCAGCACAGACAAAAGATTATCTTTATCCCAAGGGCCTTGAGTTTGACTGCTTTTTATTTCTATGTCTCCCCATGGCTGAGCAGAGCCCCTGGAACACAGCAGTCATTCAAAAAGGATTTTGACTTGAATTAAGTAATTAAGGGAAGATGACACTTTAGATAACTGTTCCCTCATAAAAAAAGCATATTACTATCTGCAGAGCAGAATCAAAACAAATCTTCACAAATTTGAAAACCCATGGCAGTGATCTGTTTTTATTCCCAAATTCAACAAGATACTAAGCTGGCATGCCTTTTGGAAAGTAGATGGGGAATTTAAGCAAAAATGGATGAGGTAATTAAACACCCATGTAGGACATATGGCTTAGAGATAGCCTCCGCCTGGAAACTAGTCATTCGCAAAGGGAAGGGAGGATGGGAAGAAAGGTTTCTGAGAATGTGCCCATGGATCGTGGCCAATAGCATACATGAAGGGTCTTTATTCTTAAAAGTAAAGAAACCTCATAATTATTCATACCTGAGATCACCCAGAGACAAAGTGTTCCCTGTGATTGGGTAAGTAACTCACTGGTCAGAGGAAAATCACCATGGAACACAGAGGATTCTTTTCTTCTCTGATTACAATTTCACACCTTTTCTTTTTCGGTCACTTTACCCCTAATTTTTGTTTTCATTATTTGTTTAATTTAATTTCTTAGAAAAACTACGTCATAAGCCATCTGATGACTTTGTAAATGCAAAGATCCAATGTTGTGGAACAGACACTCTAATGACATAGTGTTTAGTGTTCCCCAAAGCAGGAGACAGATGAAGAGAAACGGTGAACCGGCAACCTTAGCATAATTAAGACAAGCCTGAGTGCTTGCCATGGTGCCATTACATTAATCTCACATCAGTGGCACCTGGCTAAAATTTATGAGATATGTAAAAGGGGCCTTTCCAACTGACCTTGATAAGGCAGAGTTATTTATCACGTGACAGAATAGTCAGCAAGCTAGGGAGAATGAGGTATATTAGAAACAAGTTGGCAGAGAGATTTAAGGGCAGTGGGCTGCAAGACACTGACAGAAAAGATCAAATATTTTCAGTACTATGAACTTTAAGCATCCTTGATAACTAAAACATAAAATCACACATCATGTCAATAAGCAATATATATGAGAAGGGGTAATAGTAAATGCCAAGTTTTAAATCATGCCAGTTCATTCATTTAATATTCTTTTAAATATTTGTTTATTGAACTCATGAGACTTTGTGACTACAATGGATTCCAAGTGATTTCACACCCAAATAAATAAGTAAAATATATTCACTGTGAGTTTTTTGATGGTGCTGTCTCATCTTATTTATCATTGTATTTCCATGGCCTAGTATAGAGCCTGGAATATTTGCGTCCTAATAAATCACCAGATCTTTCTATGGTTGGTTGCTTCATGTTCTTCAAGTCTCAGTTCACATATCACCTCCACAGAGAGGTCTTCCCTGATCACCCCATCAAAAAGACTTACCACTATATGGAAATAGCTTTTTTATTGCCTATACATTTATTATTTTCTTTTCCTCTCTGGACTCAAGGTCCCCTGTCTTTCCTATTCACCTTTATATGCCAATATAGATCCAAAACCTAGAAAAGGACAGGATAGGTGCTTAATAAATATAAGTCAAATGAATAAAAGGGTGTTTATTAAATAAATACTGGATTTTTTAAAACAGGAGAATAATGATTATTATGCTTAAAAATATATTTTGAAAGGTATATACTTTTATTTTAAACCATTGCGTTATCAATAGTAACAAACTTTAAAAATCTGATCATGGGGCTTCCCTGGTGGCGCAGTGGTTGAGAGTCCGCCTGCTGATGCAGGAGACACGGGTTCGTGCCCCGGTCCAGGAAGATCCCACATGCCGTGGAGCGGCTGGGCCCGTGAGCCATGGCCACTGAGCCTGTGCGTCCGGAGCCTGTGCTCTGCAACGGGAGAGGCCACAACAGTGAGAGGCCCACGTACCACAAAAATTTAAAAAAAAAAAAAAAAAAAAAAAAAATCTGATCATGGCACTCCTTCACTGAAACTTCACTGTGATAAAAATTAGTATCAAATTAATCTATTCTTGATTGTTTATTTAAAAAAATCTCAGACCTTTTCAGCAGTGGTCACTAGTGTTGTCAAATATGACAAGACTTCTTAGGTCATAACCAGTTTTGTACTTCAAATATTTCAACAAGAAATAGGAGGGAAACAAAGTACTTTTTGTTGTTGTTGGAATTTTGTTTATTCTACTTCCATATAAAATGTACCACATATAATCATGGTAGCTGTAATCCGTAGAAATCGCCATAATGTTCGTGACATTTTATTTCTGTTCATGGGCCAACTATTCAGCACAAGGGTCCTTTATTTTATTTTTGTGTAATGGACAATTTGAAGATTTCTTTTTAGCTTTATCAAATGTAATTGAATTTATACTTCTACTAAAACAGAGATGGATGGATAAAATTCTGTCTTTATACAATGAAAGCCTTATGGTCTTTTCAGTGAGGGGGAACAGCAACACAGCTTCAGAGTTTCACATAGTAAAGCCACATTGGGTCAAGTAGACCTGAATGTTTTTAGGCCACACCAATATCAAAATGGATTTGTACATTTAAATTCTGCTTCTCTATCATTTCATATTTCATAATTCTTCTTGTAAAAGCACAGAATAGCTAAAATCAGTAAATCACACAAAACAAACTTTCTAGACTTTCACTATACCTTAAAACTACAGTTTTAAAAGTTAGGTACATTTGGCAGTGGTTAATTTAAAATGAAAGCAGAAAAGCAATATTTACTTTAAAAAATGCCCATATTATTTAAAGTAATAAAACAATATTTGGAAGAAAGCTTGACTTGCCTCACTTCCTGACTGGTCACTTTAAAAATCCAATTAACATTCATAATCATACAGAAAATTAATCACTTATACTATTTGTTTGGATTCTGGAGCTCCATTCTGGATCTATGTCAGAGGTACAGGATATAACAATACCTCAGGGATCATAAAAGTTTTGGATTGTTTCCTTTGCATGTTCATTGCAGATTATAAAATTCACACTTGTGAGAGAAGTATTTTAAAATTAACTATATGAGAATAATTAAACATTGTTCATTTAATGTGAATTTGTGCACATTTTGATGCAACATAACGTCATTGATTATTAAATAAACATTTTATAAATAATAATAAGCTGTGAGGGTAGAAGAGAGTGAGAGAATTACTACACTGAATGTCTCCATTTGAACTGAATTATTTTGCTTTCTAGAACTTTTGCAGACAATAATATAATGATCTATAAAATATTAGATTTAACATTTGTTGTTGAACTTATAGTTTTGTCAGCTCTCCGTTTAAATCTACTTCTTAGCATTATTAAAATTCCATAAGGAAAATATTTAAACTGCCTGCAAATAGTAGAATGCTGCCGATTTCTATTTGCACTGGGAATGTTGAGAGAGTGTAAAAGTGGAGATATAGTTTATATTTCATAATTCTGTAACTTAATGATACTATTTTATTAAAGACAATCAGCTGCACACATAATTATCATCATCAAAGCAATAAGTGTTCATAATGATTCAAAGGCTAATTCAACAACCATCATATCTTATTTCTGTTCATCCTAATCCCATCAATTTTACTCTAACTCTGTCTTCATATTAATTTAATGAGATAACTTTTGCTTTTCTATTTAGTCAAAGGACCAGTGGGATCATCCTCCCTCAAAAATATGCCAATGTAACAGACTTACTATTCTTTCAAAAGTTGGTGAAACTTGATCATTTTCAAATTGTTTGTGTTGAAATACAAACTTTTCCCTTTAAAATTAAATTGGAATCTCAAGAATGCACAGGTCATTAGCTTCTAGAGAGAGTACTTAATTTAAGGACAGTACTTTAATCTAGGAAACGGCACAAAAAGTCCTTGCATAAATAGGCTAAAAGTGCTTAATAGTAAAAGATAAATGTGATTACAGTCTAAAGTTTTAGAAAAGAAGTATTTTTCCTAACAGAACTCAGAACTCAATTTTCTTTTTTTTTCTTTAATTGTCTCTCCCTACGACCGTACTTGAATATGTTCCATGCAGATCAGGAATTTTGTCAGTTTTGTTCACTTCTACATCCTCCTAGAACAGTCCCTGGCACATAGTCCTACATTCATTATTAAATGAATGGATGGATAAATGAATGAGTGAAAGGCCAAGATCTGCACTTACTTGACTAAATCACACCCATAATGCATCACCTATGATTTCCAGTTATTGTTTAAAGTGGACAAAGACTCTTATAAAAGCAATCTGAGTGTGAAATCTTTCTAGGACTTTATGCAAATTTTTAATTGTTTCTCACCCACACATAATTGAACAGTTTTACTGTTTTTTTTTTTTTTTTTCTGTTAAAATTACTAAGTAGGGCTTCCCTGGTGGCGCAGTGGTTGAGAGCCTGCCTGCCGATGCAGTGGACACAGGTTCGTGCCCCGGTCCGGGAAGATCCCATGTGCCGCGGAGCGGCTGGGCCCGTGAGCCATGGCTGCTAAGCCTGCGCTTTCGGAGCCTGTGCTCCGCAACAGGAGAGGCCCCAACAGTGAGAGGCCCGCGTAACGAAAAAAAAAAAAAAAAAATTACTAAGTAATATTTACTGAGTGACACTTGAGTGAGAAAAGTCAGTTCTGTGTTCTTGCTTTTTTTTTTTTTTTTATAAGAGATGATTCAGATGGCAATTCAAGCAGCATATTCATTCATTTAACAGATTTTGGTTGGTTGGTTTACCTTTTGACTCCCTTCATCCATTCATTTTTAACAAAGCTCAAACAACATACAGAATAATTTTGGTCTTCATAATTGAATTACAATGGAGAGAAAATTTCCCTAAAAAGAAGTGATGTCAAATAAATTGCTTGAAAATAAAACAAGATCCTAAATCACAATGTGATGTCAACATACACTGAATAAACAATGAGGGGTGGTAGCTCACTACCTGTTTGAACACCAGCCCATCCAGTTTGCTCTCACAAATGCAGTAGTTGTCAGGTATATAGGTAGTTTTTACTAGTAGCACATGCTCATCAATTTGTTCCTATGGCAACCAATATATATATATTTTCAAGGTAAGACATGAAAATCAGTTCTGTCAAAACCAGGCACCTTACATCAGGGCACCTAAAGTCAGAATGGTTAATTTATTTTAAATGTTTGAAAGAAACCAAAAATCTTTAACACATGCTGGAAGGTTAATGAAGAATGAAGTGATTATTAAATAGTTTCCCCAATGACAAGTGTGAAAAAAATCAATATTCAATATCTTAACTTTTTAATAATAAATCAAGCTAAAGCTTGACCAGTCACTTTTTAAACTTAAACGCCGTTGCTCACAAATATGTCTTAAATGTCTTTCATACATTTTTTTTCAGAAGTGAGCAATATTTTTTATTTGGAATGTTGTATTCGGATAACTTTATTCACCCCAAAGTTGATTCCAGAGCAATGGAATTAGGTGTTAGAAAGAAGGAAACCACAGTGAAAAAAACATGTAGAACTTGTAATGAAAGCATGAGGAACGGAATTAAACTTAAAGAAGGACTGAAGATTTGGAAACACACTGTTAGAACCATGTGGAACCCTGGAAATCTATTGACTCAAAGCTTCCATTGCAGATATCAGAAACTGAGGGTCAGAAAAGGTAAGTGGCTTGCACATGACCAAAAGAATCAGAACTGGATCAGTAGATTTGACTCACTTGGTTCTATACTCTCTATACTCTTCATTTTTTGACACAAAAACAATGGATTTGAGGGAGGGAAATGGTAAAAAAAAAATGGGGGTGAAAATCACATTCCTATAGGAATTACTTACTAAAACTATTCTTCCCATTTGCCCTAAGTAGTATCAATAGCCCCTCATTTTTCTTGTTCTAAACAGCACAATTATAATTTTTAAAATAATTTCAAAGGATCGCAGATCTAAATTTTCTCTTCTCCCTACTCTAATTAGTTTACTAGTTTCATCAATATTATATAGCTGATTTTCTTTAAAAGATCCTGATGAATTTGCCTCTTTCTATACATAATATTTAAAACAGTACGTGAATTACTGTATTTGTAAAATATAATAGTTAGATGTTGTAGAAATTAGTGTATCATTTAAAAGACATGCAGTGGGTAAAATTTGTTCTCTAAAATTATAACCTCTTATCAGACTAAAAGATTTTCTTCTAAATCAATGCCACACCTAGTCAAATACAGATATTTGGGAAGTGGAAATCATCTACCTCACCACTGATTCCTTTGTAACCTTGAATTTCTTTAAAATTGTATTTGTATTAGTCAGGCTTACCACAGGTTCTAGTCCCAGCTCTGTCACTGAGTCACTTTATGACCAAGTTTATATTCACTTTAGCTTTCTGGATTTCATTTCCTTTACCTATAAAATGAGGAAGCTGGAAAAAAGTTACACCTGCAGTCCTGCCACATTAATCTTTAAATGGACAGAGCTGCATTATATGACATGGTCTAAATAGCAGAATAGCCTGTTTCAGGATTACATAGTCTATTATAATACTAGACTATCAATTGTAATAATCAATTACAATAGTCTATTTCAGACCATCAGAGAACATTATGATAACCTGAGAATTGTGGCATTTTCTTAAATAAAACTTCTAAATGATCAAATTATTTATTGCAATGTTGGGTATGACATGAAATAATTTTAAAATATATTTTTACACCCTGGCACACAAGATATTATATATATATTAGTTTTATAAATTCATCATGTGCTCAATGGCATAGATTTTGCAGCCTGGTTTAAACAATTGATTTTAATATAGTACTTTATAACACACTGAAGCAAAGTTGTACAAATAATCCTGGTTACTATCTTGAAAGGTAAATAGGCCTAAAATTCTACTATGTCACACATATAGGCACAAAATTTGAATGAACAGAAAGATGCTGTTTAGGAAATGATAGAAAAATAATATAATAATTTAAGCTTTGTGGTATTTAATGAACCACATAGTGTGCCACAGAGACTTCAGGGCTTTAAATGAAGAAATTTTCTAGAAACAATGCACTGCCTTGCAAGGCAAGAACAAGATGGTAAAGAACTGAAAGAAACCAGAGTTACCCAGATGGCTGGAACACAGAGAGCTTGGGCAAGTGATACAAGTGAAATGGATAAGTGTGACTAATACAAATAAAAGTTTTAAGAAATTCATGGTTATCCTTTTTCCCAAATACCAGTCACAGCCGTTAATAATGATCAGGCTAAAGTAGCTCATTGAACTCTTGAAATCACTTTTTCCCCCAATATCTGTCTTTATCATCACAACAACCTGTGCATGGTGTTATCACCCTAATTTATTACAGAAGGACACAGGCTCTGAGAGATGTTGTGATTCGTCTGAAGTCACATACATAACTTGAGACTGTCCATCACATTTATTTCAGAAACACTTCAAAACAAGTAAGGGTAAATGATATGTTTGTTATTCACTATGGACAAAAGTAACAGAATCTATTTTACACCACTGAACATTGTTTTCCCAACTTGACTAACTTCTGGAATCATTAGAGTCACTTGAGATTTTTCTGGCTCCACCCCAGACCCAATGAATCAGAATCTCCAGGGAAAGTGCCTGGGAATTTGTATTTTTAAGTGTCTCCCCAGGTGATTTTGGTAATTAGCCAAGTTTTGGAGACCCTAGTAGTATAACTGAAAGTTAAGAGGATGCTGTCTTATAAGTTTAGAATGTTTAAAAGCAAAATGCACCTATTATAAAATTAACCCAATCCACTTTCTCTCTTTCACAAACAGGCAAGATAGATGTATCTGTCACAAGTGAGTAGACAAACTGCCAAATACTACCTATATTTCTGGGTCAGAGACAGATTGGAACTCCACCAAGAGAAACTGGGCATTCGTACTTGGTCTATTTCCATGGCAGGGACAAAACAATTCTAATCTCATGGATCTTTTCATTAAAGAATAAAGCAATCTCAGGGCATTAACTGCTGACAGTAATGCAGATCATGGATTTCACGGATTAACCAAAGCACAAACAATCTAGAACATGTCCACAGAACAATTCTTTGTTTGTGTAGTACAGGAGGCAAAAAAAGTAATCAGTCTGAGTTGACCTGTTGGGCTTAGTTACTCAATATAACATTTGTCATTTAAGAATTCATATGCCCATCAGCATAGCAACAGTCTCTCATACATGCTTAGAGATTCTCTGTTATATCACATAATGTGAACAGTACTCCACCGCTGTTGAAGCACTTTCACATATATTAGCACACTTCATCCTTACAATAGAGCTGTGAGTGGATAGGAACCCTCAACAAATTGAAAGGATTATTTTAATTAAAATGTATTCTTAGCAGAATGCAAATATCCTGAGGTGTATCTGATTTACTTTTGGTTTCATTGCAAAACAAGATATATATCACCCCTTACACTCTGTGAAAAACAATTTTCAACTCTAAAATATTCATTAAATGCTTCTTCTTAAATGGAAAATGATTTATGCAATGCTGATTTAAATGCTGAATTTGAGTTTAAAAAAGAAGGTGAATCAAGTAACCAGGCTTTACTACTTTAAATATCAAGCATATAGATCCTGCTTTATTTCATCAAAACAGTTTCTCAGCTCTACCAAAGGCTAGGTCCTTTTCCCTATACAATGGCTCAGCTAAAGAATAGTAACTATAGTGAAATAATACAGTGGATATTTTGTTCATGAAAATTTTGAATTTTTTTAAATTAATATTTTTCTACAGGTTAATTAAAACTTAAATCCAAAATTGCTATTTTTATTGTTTTTGTTCACCGGCAATTTTACACTTTATCCTTCCTTACTAAAATCCCAAATTTCTAACATTGTCTCAATATTACTTTTTCTGTTAGAAGGACTTCAAAGATAAACTTCAAAAAAAATTTTTTTTCTGGATAAAGTGAGCATAGCTAGGAAAGCTACCACGTGAAGAGAACACTATTAAAGCCAAATATTCAAATACCAATTACAACAAAGAATTACTTAGGCATACAATAATTTATCAAAGTTATTATTCAACTTAATATTATCAACAGGTTCAGAAACAATATAAGTTTTTCTCATGAGAGACACTCCATCTGAGTTTCTAATTAAATAACTTTTGTATAGTTCCTTTTCTTCCCTGCACAAAAGGTCTTTTTTCCCCCTCCATTCTTGCTCTCCTTCCTTCTTTGTTGATACTGTTTACTTCCAAGCCTGCCTCTGAACTCTCTGCCTAATTAGCTCTTGATAGATCTACTGCCCTGTCTGTTTCCACAAACATTTAATTCTGCCATCAGTGCCATTTACATTACAGCATGTTGAATTGTCTTTTACCAGCCTAATTTTGTTTGAGTGAATGTAAATCCCATTAAACAGTCACCTATTAGACTGTGGCATATAAACTCCAAAAGCCTCTTTATTACAAGAGTGAACATAAGGCCCAACTGATAAAAGATTTCTGGGACATTTCAATTTGTGGTCGACTTCAAATATTCTGTCTGCTTTAAGCTTAGGCAGCTCATTTTTTCAAAGTATTTGACAGAGTATGTGAGTATCCTTCAAATTGTAGATTCCATAGCATAACATAATAAACATTGGTTGTTTGTTGGCTTTAGAAAAAATATATATTTACTTATACCTAAACATATGTTAAAGATGTATCTTTCACCTTTTAGTTATTTTATTTTCCCCTTGGTAATATGACTCTATTATTTTCAAAAGATTTCATAATGATGTTTACAAATATCAGGATGGCTTGCAGATCCCTCTGGAAAGAGCTCTTCTTAAATATTAAATAACTGTTCAGAAAAGGTGTTTTCTGAAGAGTTTTCTGAAGAGGGGTAAGACATAGCATTCTAAGATGCAGTCCATCCAAAGGCAAGCAGATGCTGGCATCAGAGACAGCTTCCTCTCATAACTTGAATGCAATTTGATAGCCCAAAACAAGAGAAACAAGATTTCAGAGATCATTTAAAGTTCTGGAAGGACACAGTAGTAGCCAATTATCAGAGTTAGTGATATTTATACCAATATACTCAATGAGATTAGTGCCAGGTACTGGTTTCTATCTAAGTGAGGGCTCAGTATAGCCTTTCCCCAAAGCCCAGTGAATCATTCAGCACTATGGTCACATCATTGTGTGGTTTAAAGTAAGGGTGAGAATGGCTTTCTTTCCATTTCCTCCTGGTAATAAACTCAGAAATACACCCATGAAGTGCAAACCCTCATGAACAAAATTATTTCTCACTCCTGCAGTCTTGTCAAAGCCAATATTTCAGGAAAGTACAGGTTGCTGAATGGGACTGTGATTTTTTGCCTGCTGTGAGTCTCTAAGGACAACAAACATTCCAAAAGAGACTGTAGCCAAAATTGTTAATAACTTCACACAGCGCTTTTGCCATGATGACAAAATCCACAAGACTAAATAGGTAATGGGTTTGGTGTTAAGCCACAGCTATTTGTGTACGAATAAAAATATGTATGGTATCAAATGCTAGTTATGGAGTCAACCTGGATTAAGAATCTAAACCATCATGGATATGATTTTTGACAAAAATATGGACTATAAAGTGAATAATTATTAACAGACATTCAGTTTGTTCTAATAAACATAAAAGAAGGTCAGTGAAGTACTTAAAGTGGATGGTTTATGTTATTTTAATAGCATAAAGGGAAGAGGAGGGGCAAGATACAAAATACTATGTATAAAATAGATGAGCAACAAGGATATATTGTACAACACAGGGAAGTACAGCCATTGTTTTGTAACAACTTTAAATGGAGTATAATCTATAAAAATATTGAATCACTATGCTTACATCTGAAACTAATATAATGCTGTAAATCAACTATACTTCAATTTTTAAAAAGCATAAAATTACAAAACAATTGGGCATCAGAAATGGATTTACAACGTAAGAGTTTGCATCAATACCTACCCATATTTACAATATGCAGCTTTTCGGGTAAATATTACATAAATCTAAACTCTTGAATGCTCAGGCCCAGAAATACCGAGGAATATATGTAAAAGCAATTTTCTTGGATACTTTTTTTTTTTTTTTTTTTTTTTTTTTTTTGCGGTATGCGGGCCTCTCACTGTTGTGGCCTCTCCCGTTGCGGAGCACAGGCTCCGGACGCGCAGGCTCAGCAGCCATGGCTCACGGGCTTAGTTGCTCCGCGGCATGTGGGATCTTCCCGGACCAGGGCACGAACCCGTGTCTCCTGCATCGGCAGGCGGATTCTCAACCACTGCGCCACCAGGGAAGCCCTTGGATACTTTCTTGGAGGAGTATATGTAAAAGCAATTTTCTCCTTACTTCTCTCTACGTATATTTCCATTTGGGTTAATGATTAGACGTTATATGTATGAATTTGACATGATTGCTTATCTTTCTGCCCATTACATAATTTTAAGGACAACACTAATATCAGCTTTGATATATTCAGATAAGTCATAATGGCTACCATGAGTTTCATTCTGGTCCCCTTGGTTGTTCCCTCATGATCACTTCAAACTTAATGGAGACCAAGATTTCAAAGGGAGAGGTACATGTTAATTTAGTGTTACTTGTTCCCCAAATCGGCAACTGACCTACTACTTTGGTTCTTGTGGTTTACTAAAGTTTTTCTGAAATATTAACATTATATTGTAAAATATGACTAACTTCTAAAGGAAATTTTTAACACTTCAAATATTTTAAGTGGGCCTAGGAGCAACATAAGAGAGTCAAAATAAGTATATTGATGGAATTTGTAAGTCACTAAACACTTGAAGGTGTCTAGATCCACATAGGTCTCTGTACTACCTATAATATTTATAACTTTTTTTTTTTTTTTTTTTTTTTTTTCGGTATGCGGGCCTCTCACCGCTGTGGCCTCTCCCGTTGCGGAGCACAGGCTCCGGACGCACAGGCTTAGCAGCCATGGCTCACGGGCCCAGCCGCTGTGCGGCATGTGGGATCTTCCCGGACCAGGGCACGAACCCGTGTTCCCTGCATCGGAAGGCGGACTCTCAACCACTGCGCCACCAGGGAAGCCCTTAGTAACTTTTTAAAACAAATATCTGTATGTTATATCAGGTCACAGCATATAATCTGTATGACTATTGATAGGTTACAAAACCTCTGAGCCTCAGGTTCATCTTTAAAGTGAAAAAAAAAAATCTAAATTGTTAAGATTAAGTGGGACCATTACATAAACAAACATTTGCTAACTTCTTAATGCAAATAACAAGCTGTAGTAGGCACTGGGTATAGAGTAGTGAACAACCCTATTTCTCACAGCGCTGTATTGAAGAAGTCATCCAAAAACCACATAATTACAACTTTTGATCAGCTCTATTAATGGACAGTGATGGCCAGTTTTGCATTTTTAACATGTTTTTCCTTTCACCCTTATATTAATGGAATTTTTCATTTTTAAAGTGAATCTATTACCAGGAACTCTTGTAAACTGGTCCCTCTGCCTATCTATGAACTGAGTAACCAATCACAAGATTCATCCCTAGTCAATGAGGTGACCTTTTTCCCTGTTCACAGTGATGGGAAGCTATCTGAGAAGAGTCATGTTCTTTGCAGTAAGAACACAATTGTGAAGATAATATGAGAACAGAACTGCTTCGGGCCCTTTTTGTCACGATTTGGGAAAAGTCTGGCTAAGAATGAAGCCAAAAGAGAGAAAAGTAGAGTTATTAAGACAGTGAGATGGTATCCTAATGACACAGTCTCACCCCCAGACCTATGAATGTTTAAAGCCGCAAACATTCCTGGACTTCCCATTTTTGTGAGCCAACAGAATCCCTTTGTTTAAGCTCGTTTCACACTAGGTTTCAATCATCTACAACCAAATGGGCTATAATTACAAGTACAGAGGACAACAGCAGAGTAAAATGAGGATAACATAGTGTTTCAAGCAGAGAAAGTATCATGAAGGTTCTGTATGCGATAAGGAAGATGTCAGTGTATTTGAGGAACTGTGAACATAATAGTGTTGTTCACATGGTGACAGTTATCACTGTCACCATAACTATGAATTTTATAGCTTCTAGGTATTGATTTGAGGCCCTGGGAATGATACTCCTACAAAAAAAGTGGCTTCCAACAGACTACCTTTTCATTGGTAACTTGTATTTTATTTATTCTATTGGGCTATCAAATGGAAGGATTTTTTTTCTAAATGCAGGTGTTATATAGAAAGGTAGCAGACAGAAAGGCTTAGACATGGGAAAGGATAGAGAGTGGGAGGCCTTGGCAAACCACTAGGTTGAGAGCCTTGGGAAATTCAAGGATAGTGTAGTAAAAAAAGAGCCTCCTGACATAGCGGATCAGAACATCGGAAAGGAAAGAAACTGAAGACAGAAACTACCTATTCCCCAATTTTGCCTAAGGCCAGCCCTGGCTACGTAATTCATCATATGCTTTAAATGAAACAAGGTGGTTTGAAATATTTCTTTCCACAAATATTAATTTGAAAAACTTGTTTTTTTGAAAAGAATACATTTAGTAACTTTGAAATCCACCTTCATTTGTTTATTCTGATTGTTTTAGAGTAAGTAGTTATAAGACAGTCTGATAGATGGTGTTCTTTCTAAGTAAAGAATTCTTGAATTCTTGAAACCTGATAATTAGAGTATCTTTGGATAACTGACAGTTACTTTGACTAACAGAAGTTACATTCAGCAAAATAGAAGGGCTTCATGAGAAATTCTCTGAGTTAGTAGATTTATGATAGAGAGAATTTATAATTGCCAAAATTCTCTACAGTTTATTTGTTGCCATACCTCACAATCCTGAGTCAGCCATGCTTACACAAGCAAACTTTCCTTTACTCTTTCTTTGTGTATCTATGGTGCCTAGTAATATAGAGCCTGAGTGAGATTGTTTAAATTCAAAGGGAGTTTTTGCCTGAAGGAGGACAGAAGAATTGGGCTCAATGGGAGTTCTATCTGAATATCTGAGGGCAGAATTTAGTCTACTGGAAGGGCAGAAACCATCTAGGGATTTAAATACTACAGCAAAGTTTTAAGGAAGAGAGTAAGTGGCAATATGATAAGGGCTTTTTTGTTCCCTCACTTTTCCCAAGTAGAGTTATTTTGATTTAAAAAAACAAACAAGCAACAACTTGATTGGATAGACTAGCTCTAAATTTTGGCATCTTGAAATTAGAGTTTCAATTTGTGAGTCTTGAATATCATTCAGATTCTCTGTCATACGAATTCTATAGAAGACCTAACTGAGAAGTTTCAACCTGTCAGTTTTACAAAAATCAGTATGAAAATATGAGGTAAATCTCTCCCCTATTTCTAGCATGTATCCAAATCCTTAACTATAAAAATATCATATAAAAAATTAATTTAAATGTCATATAAGTTCAAGAGCCAATAATTCCTATAACCAAAGTAGCAGTCTTTTTTAGATTAGAAAAAAAGAAATATGACAAATACCTATTTTTACTATATCATAATGGCATCTGTTTCACTTTTTATTCTTATGTTTGTATCTTTTTAAATGACACAAGTCATATATATGTATATATACACTTGTATAAATACAAACTGTATATATACATTTTTTCTAAAGTTAGGGGAAAAAGAAATAAAACAAAGTCCATTTTGACAACCACACATAATCCCGTTCCCCTCTCCTTCCATCCCCCAACATCCCCAAAGTCACCACTGTAAATCTGACTGGTACCCTTCCAGCTGCCCTTATATATACACGTATATACATATATGCATAATAGTACAGGTGTTGTTTGATATGAGTGCAATAGTCCTTACCATGTAAAATGATTGAGACAAATGTAACTGTAAAATCCAGAATGTAAATTTAAAATTCTATAGTCATATACTTCAATAGGAATATATCCTAGAAATCACCTCTATTGTTTAATAGCTATGGATTGTGTGCCCCATGGAAGAGAGCCTCCTTAGGGCACATAACTAATTAATGGAAGATTTCCAATGAGGCAAGATTTCTTACTTTCTAGTAAGATGCTTCCTCCATAATGACAGGTTACCAGTTGTTAACAATCACATATCACGTGCTATGCTGTTTCTTTCCATGTATGTGTATGCATGTGTGTGACTGTGTTATGTGTGAGGAGTGAAAGCATATTAATGGACTAATACAGTTGACAAACTGAAAATATTAGTGACATTCTGTTCAGTGTGACAAATACTCAGCATGTACCACATAGTAGGCATTGTGCCAGGTAGTGTAAACACAAAGAACAAAGAAAAAACTGTTATCATGGAGCTTAGTCTAACTGAACAAGCCTGAAAAACACAACCACAATGATTGTGTGTTTGATTTTGAGTGTGTAAAAATGATCACACAAGTTGAAGGTTATAAGAGACCCCAGAGAAAAGGTAACTGTTTCCATACCTTTGGGTGTTTTCTATGGCTCCTTCTTACAAATATTACCTCTACCAACCTACACTGCCTTATAAAGCAGGAAATTTATTATGGGAAAGAAAGTTCTGCTTCAGCCATTTAGATCTGATTAAGATTGAAATAGATTTTACACAGCCCATGACAACAACATTTCCTATAGACTGTAATAATTAATTAAAGAGAACAGAGAGGTATAGATGATTCTAAGGAACTCTTCTGAGTATAAATTGATAGTCCTGTATATATTTTAATCAGCTTTGGGGTAATCTTATCATGTGTTTTTAAAAAGCTTTATACTGGATTTTCTTTTTCATGGAAAGTGAACAATTTGCATTAAAATTAAGTTAATATCATTGATAATGGCAAATTAGGCCCATTTGTGCAAGGATGATAAAAAATGCTTTAAATGTGTGGTGGCATCACAGGCCCCATTTAGTTTGTTCTTTCAAATATACACACATATATATGTATATACATATATTTTTTTATTTTATATGGAGGTCAATTAATTAGATATAGTAAACAGCACAGTGCTGGACACAAAACAGGTGCTCGAAAATCATCATTTGATTAACATTACATATATTTGCTTTTATTCTGGGTTACTAAGTCTGAATATTTTTAACCATGTGGTAACATTTGAATACTTCATTAACTAGAGAAATCAAGTTTAACAGACTATATAGCAAGTTCCTAATAAGCGTTCTCCTCACAACATCATAAAGATTTTCAGGATGTTTAACTCTAATTTTCAAAAGTATTTCATCAGGCTCCTTCAGAACAACTGCAGTGAAGGGAAAAGGACAGAGAAAAGGAGAATAGTTTGTAGTTTGTCTGTGGGATGCTACAACAATTAATTAACTTTCTGTGTCTTCTGGAATATATATATATATATATATATATATATATATATATATAGTTATGATTATTTTATTCCCCCCAAAATGCTAACAGATCTAAAATTTATTGAAGATGAATATTTTACTTGGGTCATAGAATACATCTCATAACACTTTATAAAATGGATAATATGTATCTGCATGTACAGATGAGGGAACTGAGATTAACTGACTATAATCTTTAATATCTTTGTCTATAACTCAAACTATATTTCTGACAAAAGCAATTTTTCTTTTTTCTTGTGTCTGAAAAACAATTTTGAACTCAAAAAATCCAACTTTTTCAATTACAAAGCACCTCTTTGGCCTTCTACTCATTATTTCCAGCTACTAAAACCTGTCTTTAACAAAAGATTTCTGTATACATTTTAAAGTATAGTTTAAAATCATACTTTTATTTTACAGTTGGAAAGAAATTTAGAAAATATCTTCTCCAAACCTTCAATTTTGTAAATAAAGAACAAGGTTCAGGGAAGTGAAATAGTTTGCTGAATATTAGAATTTGTTAGTGGCAGAAATGTGACTAGAACTTAATTCTTACCACTATGTTCAATGATCTCTGATCATTCCACAAATTACCAGTATTAATATTAATTGTGATGATAATTTCTATTAGATATAATATCATAGATAAAAATAGTAATGATATAATCAAGCATAATAATATTCCCTATTCCAATGAGTTTAGACCCAAAATCAGCCAACCTGAAAAAAAAAATTTGACAAATACAGTTGAGTAACAAAAAAAATTTATATTTAATTGTAAATACACAGTAGTGAACAAGTTTAGATTTTTGGATGCTTTCAATGACCATTAATGCAACAGGATTATAATGGTGTTTGTAGAAAGAAAAAAGAAAGGTAGTGAAAAGTTTTGAAAACTAGTATAGATTTTGACCCTTTCTGTATGAAACTAAAAGGTTAACCTGAGGATTTAAATTTTATGTTATCTACAAACGTAATGAATAGATTAAGCAAAAATATGTCAAAAACTCATCAAGGAGAGATTGCCTCTAATTTCATTTTTTCAATACAAGGTAGTGAACTCAAATCAAATCAACGAACTAGAAAGGACCCCAAGAACTCTTATTATAACTCCTAGAAAATGTAAATGGTGTTAAATTAATTAAACAAGGGGGCCATTAAACTGAGATGGCCTCTAATGCTGTGATGACCTATGTAGGCAAACCAAAATCTAAGCCTATAAATGCCTCAAGGTTATGAAATCCAAACAGTTAAAACAGCCAATCACAAATAGCCAACTAGGCTCTAAGTTATAGCCAATCAAATAATTTCTTTTCTTCGCTTCCCCACCTTCTTTATATAAGTCTTTCCCCTGGCTCCTGTAAGAGAGCTTTCTTAACTTTTGGTTTGGTGCTGCCCCACGGCAATTGATTTTTTGCTCAAATGAGCTCTTAAAAATTTTAATATACCTCAGATTATCTTTTAACAATGGGTATAGACGAGAAGAAGCTAAAAAGATAAAGCAATCTAAACAAGAAATACATATCAATCTATTGACAGTGGCTCCAGATAATAACGTAGGAAAAAAAAATCTGAAGCACTATCTGGAAAAAACCCTGAATAAAAACCTAAGAAGTCAAAACTCGACTTAAACACACTTATAAACACATAAATATTATTCTTAAAATTATGATATGGAAGTTACAGATTGTATAAATATAGTAAAAAGAATTCCAGAAAAAATTTACTTTAAAAAATCATTTCAAGATAAAAATCTAATCATTTCATAATCTAATGTTGCTCTCAATATTGGAAAATAATTCCAAATAACTTTTTTAAAAAGTATCAAAACTGACACAGACAAAAAATCTTTTTAAAAAATTTATGCAAAGCAATCATTATCATATGTAATTTTCACATTTCAATTAATATTAACTAAATGGGTTAAGAAAGTCATGTAATGACATATATGTATAATACATGATATATCAATATATAAGATGATGTGTGTACATACCCACATACCCACACAAACACATACACATACATATTTTATTCCAGATACTAGAAAGTATTTTCCTCTTCCAGTTCCCTTAGAAAATCAGAATCAGAATTTATTCTGAATGCACAAAAAAATGCATTTCCTTCAACAGTACTAACCAAATTGACCAAGTAATACAGGAATAATCTCATAATCATTGTCACTATAATACTATATAAATAAACTAAATAAAATAAACACTACATGTCTGAGGATATCATTTGTATTCTACTTTTATTTTGCTATTGCAACTATACAAACATGGAACATATACAAGGTTTTATTATCCAATTCAATCTAATGGGAAAACTATGCAGAAGTATCTACCATGCAAAATAATTTATGGATTACCTATACATTTTATTTGAAATAGAAAACAATTATTAGACAGAAAACTAAAAGTACACTAAAAGTGTAAAATTTGTGTTTCATTCTTACCCAATCTATAATATATTCAGAGGATGATGATTTTAGTAATAAGCTGCTTTATTTTCTGTTTCTCTCATTTCATTCATAATGTTAAGCCTTAAAATTATAGTTATTATTTACTTAAATTATATATATAAATTTGTTTCAACCTGTAAAGTATAATACATGTTAGCTATTGGTATTGTACCCCATCTCTTTATCAAAAGCTCTGATTTTGAAATTTGTAAGACATCCACTTTTATAACTATTTATACAGGTTCTATTGAAACTGTACTTAGAATATTTTAAAATATACTTTTTAAAATTCAAAAATACTTCATACTGCTTATAATCCTTAAAATTGTCTGAAGGTTAGCAAAATATTTAATTATGAGGATTAAGAACAGTATAATAAAACCAAATTTTATATATATATATATGTAAAATATAGTTCTATTTGCCTACTCTAAACAGCTTCAAATGACAAGTCAGGAAGATGAATGACTGTAGAGAGCTTGATAGAGTATAAAAATTTGGATGCATAAATCTCATTCAGGTTCACTTCCATATGCCTTGAGGGCAAAGCCGGGCATGAAGCCTTGGAGTGTTACCTACTGAACTGGGTCATACATGGCAATATTTGCTGTATGGTCTTGTGATGAGGCAGCATGGCGAGAATCAGCTGGCCAAGGCTAATGCACCATCTGGGCTGAAAAAATATTGCCAATTCCATTGGCAGAGGGGAAAGAGTGAGTTTGTAATCGAGCTATAAATCACAAGCAGGTCTTACAAGTTGTCAATTAGAAGTCTGATATATTGATATCCTCAATGCATGGGTGACTTCTTGCTTTTTAAATATCACTATTTACATAATAAAACCCTTTTAAATATGTCTTTACCTAATAAAAAAATACTCAAAACACACATAAGAAACAAATCAGCACATTAAGATATGTGACTTAGAACATAAAAAAAAAAATCAAGAAAAGACAGATTGGCTGATCATACAACTGTGGCGGAATTCCTGAGTATCCTGATGACATAAATTTTAACTTTAAAATTTAAAACTTAAATTGAGAGAATGTTTGCTGACTGTATAATCTTCATGCATTTCTCTGTCTCAAAAGAGAAGAAAATCCATATATTAGTCCTTATTTATTCATATATACACACACACACAAATTATTGTTCACCACAACATTATGGGCTAGTAAAAAGATCATAGTTTGGGGTTCAGGTAAAACCTGAGCTCAAATCTCTGTTCTGTTGTTTACTAGCTCTATGGCATTGTGCAAATTAATCTGTAAATCACAGTGATGCTGCAGTGATATGGGAAGGGTTAACAATAATATATGTAAAGTAACTAGGACATAGTAGCTGTGCAGTAAATGATAGCCGTATTACTGTGATGCAGAAAAATGATATATTTGCACAGTCTTTGACTTATATGTTTAGTGTTATTTCTAATCAGAGTAAATACATGAATTAGTCAGAAAGCAGAGAACATAAAATTCAAACTGATTAGCCCTAAAATTTTTGCCAGGCATTCATCAAATTCATCACTAGACTCCATGTAGTCAACTCTTAATGGTTTTATTTTTTTAATTTATTTTTTGAGGTTATCTCAGTAGATGACCCTAGGATTGATCAAGCTCTGTTGCTAGTCTATAAAAACTTCTGGGGTAATCACTAGACAAGACAACTCAAACAATAGCTACTATTCATTGAGCACTCAATATGTGAACAGCTCTATATTAGGTACTTTATCAATGCTATTTCAAATTTAAGCTATAATGATATACTGGGAACTATAGGGATCACCATCATGGTCAGCATTCAGACTATGGTTATATTTGATTAAGGCTGAAGCATCAGAGAGGACTAGATAGATATGACACAGACCCTTTGCAGCTTTCTACCAATTTCTACTCATCAATATATATCCCTGGGACAAAGTAGGATAATTTTAGAATGAAACAAGGATTCTAATCAAGTATAAAGCACAGGACTGATGCTTTCCAATAAGGGAATCCCATCGGCTTCTAATCCAGAAAAAGACATTGCGATATTGAACTTGAAATGCTATATATAACAGTTTTTTTCAGTAATGTGCAAAACTATTTTAAGGTCATATACTAGCATTTAGAGGAATATAAAAATAAATGTATTCAAAGGAACAAAATTAAATTAGTATACCTTCCTCATCCTCTTTTCCTCTGCCTCTGTACTAGACAATCTGCTCCCTCACCACCTCCCCCAACCCATTTTCTACACTACTGTGTACCTCAAGAGGCTGAGACTGCATCTTGTCTGCCAACTGGCTTCCATGTGTATGTGAACAATCTGAGGAAAACTTTAGGAGGAGTTTGGAGAGCAAGAGGATGGAGACTTCCAAGTATTCACCAGGACTGAGACCAGGGTGAAGCAAGGGAGGAGCCCAAAGTGTAAAATTTAAGGAGGAATTCATTCTCACATACTAACCACATTCATTTACCCCATCTTTGTAACAAATCTGCATCCCTCAACAACTATAGCTCTCTCAAAATATATTCTCCTGTGTGATTCCAACTCTCATTAGACTCCCACAGCACTGGTCAGCCCTAAAGGTGGTAATAACTCACTAATAATGTTGCTAATCTTTGCCTTACCATCCCTTATTTATTTTCTTCCTGGCTCATACCTCTTGTTAAACTCTCTTCCCTTCAGTAGCTCTGATAAAGCGTCATTTCAGAGTTTTAAGTCAACTTACAAATATGCTGTTTATTCACATCTGAGTACAAATTTAGGACTACTATAATTTCTTGAGTAAATAAATATTTGTAAGCATCACCATTTATATATAAGAAGTGGCCTTAAAATTAATTGGTAGCAATACATAATACACTTTAGATTATTGAATAAATAATCAATTTATAAATATAATTTATATAAAAATATTTATATTAAATATAATTTATAATTATATTTATAATTTTATAACTATATTAATTTTATATATTATTATATATAATAATATATTAATCATATTAATATATAATATATTAATATGTGATATATTAATATATATTTTTATATTTAATATATTTATATATTTAATATAAATATTTGTTAATATATAAATATAAATTTATATTTCACTTAAAATTAATGTGTGTGTATGATATATATGTGCCCCCAAAATCATTTTATTTAAACAAAAATCAATCTGTTGTTGGATTTGATTTCTCACTCTTCTTCATCCCTACCTGAAATGACATTTTTAAACATTATTGAAACCTTTGTGATCAAAACAAATCCATTCTATAGTAGAAGCATGATACCATTTTGCTTGTTTCTTAACAGCTAACAATTTATAATTTATTTTGTCACAAATCTTATAACCTTAAAATTTACATGTTTTGGGTAAAGAATGATATATATAGAGCTGATATTTTCATTTTGTAAAAGACAAACCTGAGTAAAACAGACATAAAAGAGTCTTGACGTATCAAACAAAACATTATATGATTTATCACTGGATATTTAAAAATAACCTTTTATTTATGGCTTTTTGATAAATGTGTTAAATATTGTAATATCTCAAATAAAGTAGAAAATGTTTCCAGAAGAACTCAAAAGATGATGAAAGAAAGGTGTATATAATGTGCACTCAAGTATAATTTTAAATAAAATGTAAATGTTAAAATATATAGGTATATATATTTATATGTAATATATATGCAGTGGTCATTAGAAATAATTCTATTATTTATTTTCAAGATATCGGTGACCAAACATTCTTAAAATACTATATAAAAACAGATCAATGTAAATGCAATGTGAAAATATTTGAATTTTGAAATAAAGTACTTACAGCCCATTCACAAAAAAATAATAAATTAGCAAGTAAATAAAAATATATCCTTATTTGAAGACAGAAAACAGTGGTGAAGTCTGGTACTTGAATTAGATGTTTGTTTGAAATGTAAATGATTGGGGAAAATGTATCATTATCTTAGTGTAATTCATTCTCAACAACAGATTTTTAAAAGGAGAATTTGGGGGGAATTGAACATATTATAAAGAACTTAATTAAAAGATGATTTGGTCTGGCTTCCTGAATCTAGATATAGTTTTGAATTTTTGACCTCTCTAGATAGGACACTGTCATTTCTACTGATGTTCACTTCTTTTGTGCTTGAAGATCAATCATATCCTATACCACTTGATAAAAGAGATAGAGCAAAATGTTTTATATGGGCAAATCACAGGTTTGTTAATCTTTCTATGTAATCTAATTCAGAAGTTAAAAACTGAAAATTTAGATTGGTTCAAGATGGCAGAGTAGAAGGATGTGCACTCGCTCCGTCTTGTGAGAGCACGGAATCACAACTAACTGCTGAACAATCATCAACAGGAAGACAGTGGAACTTACCAAAAAAGATGCCCCACATTCAAAGACAAAGGAGAAGCCTCAATGACATGGTAGGAGAGGTGTAATCACAAAAAAATCAAATCCCATAACTGTTGGGTGGGTGACTCACAAACTGGAGAACACTTATACCACAGAAGTCCACCACTGGAGTGAAGGTTCTGACCCCCACGTCAGGCTTCCCAATCCGGAGGTCTGTCAATGGGAGGAGGAATTCCTAGAGAATCACACTTTGAAGCCTAGCAGGATTTGATTGCAGGACTTCGAAAGGACTGGGGAAACAGAGACTCCACTCTTGGAGGGCACACACAAAGTAGTGTGAAAACTGGGACTGAGGGGAAGGAGCAGTGACCCCACAGGACACTGAACCAGACCTACCTGCTAGTGTTAGAGGGTATCCTGCAGAGGCAGGGGGTGGCTGTGTCTCACCATGAGGACAAGACACTGGCAGCAGAAGTTCTTGGAAGGACTCCTTGACGTGAGTCCTCCCAGAGTCTGCCATTAGCCCCACCAAAGATTCCATGTAGGCTCCAGTGTTGGTCACCTCAGGCCAAACAACCAACAGGTAGGTAACCCAGCCCCACTCATAGAAGACAACCTGATTAAAGTTTTACTGAGTTCTACCCACCAGAGCAACAGCCAGCTCTGCCTAACACCAGTCCCTCCCATTAGGAAACTTACACAAGCCACTTAGATAGGCTCATCCACCAGAGGGCAAACAGCAGAAGAAAGAAGAACGAAAATCCTACAGCCTGTGGAACAAAAACCACATTCAAAGAAAGACAGACAAGATGAAAAGGCAGAGGGCTATGTACCAGATGAAGGAACAAGACAAAACCCCAGAAAAACAACTAAATGAAGTGGAGATAGGCAAACTTCCAGAAAAAGATTTCAGAATAATGATAGTGAAGATGATCCTGGACCTCGGAAAAAGAATGGAGGCAAAGATCGAGAAGATGTAAGAAATGTTTAACAAAGACCTAGAAGAATTAAAGAACAAACAAACAGAGATGAACAATACAATAACTGAAATGAAAACTACACTACAAGGAATCATTAGCAGAATAACTGAGGCAGAAGAACGGATAAGTGACCTGGAAGACAGAATGGTGGAATTCACTGCCATGGAACAGAATAAAGAAAAAACAATGAAAAGAAATGAAGACAGCCTAAGAGACCTCTGAGACAACATTAAACGCAACAACATTTGCATTATAGGGGTCCCAGAAGGAGGAGAGAGAAAGGACCCAAGAAAAAATTTGAAGAGATTATAGTCAAAAACTTCCCTAACATGGGAAAGGAAACAGCCACCCAAGTCCAGGAAGTGCAGAGAGTCCCAGAAAGGATAAACCCACAGAGAAACACACTGAGACATATAGTAATCAAATTGACAAAAATTAAAGACAGAGAAAAATTACTGAAAGCAACAAGGGAAAAACAACAAATAACATACAAGGGAACTCTCATAAGGTTAACAGCTGATTTCTCAGCTGAAATCTACAAGCCAAAAGAGAGTGGCATGATATATTTAAAGTGATGAAAGGAAAGACCTACAACAAAGATTACTCTACCCAGCAAGGATCTCATTCAGATTCGATGGAGAAGTCAAAAGCTTTACAAACAAGCAAAAGCTAAGAGAATTCAGCACCACCAAACGAGCTCTACAACAAATGCTAAAAGGACTTCTCTAAGTGAGAAACACAAGAGAAGGAAAGGACCTACAGAAACAAACACAAAACAATTAAGAAAATGGTCATAGGAACATAAATGTCAATAATTACCTTAAACATAAATGGATTAAATGTTCCAATCAAAAGACACAGGCTTGCTGAATGGATACAAAAACAAGACCCATAAATATGCTGTTTACAAAAGACCCACATCAGATCTAGGGACACATACAGATTGAAAGTGAGGGGATGGAAAAAGATATTCCATGCAAATAGAAATCAGAAGAAAGCTGGAGTAGCAATACTCATAAGATAAAATAGATTTTAAAATAAAGAATGTTACAAGAGGCAAGGAAGGACATTACATAATGATCATGGGATCAATCCAAGAAGAAGATATAACAATTATAAATATATATGCACCCAACATAGGTGCACCTCAATAATAAGGCAAATGCTAACAACTATGAAAGAGGAAATTGACAGTAACACAACAGTGGGGGACTTTAACATCTCACTTACACCAATGACAGATCATCCAGACAGAAAATTAATAAGGGAAGACAAGCTTTAAATGACACAATAGCCCAGACAATTTAACTGATATTTATAGGACATTCCATCTGAAAGCAGCAGAATACACTTTCTTCTCAAGTGCACATGGAACATTCTCCAGGATAGATCACATTGTAGGTCACAAATCAAGCCTTGTTGAATTTAGGAAAACTGAAAGCATATCAAGCATCTTTTCCGACCACAATGCTATGAGATTAGAAATAAATTACAGGGGAAAAGTAAGTAAAAAACACAAACATATGAAGGCTAAACAATACATTACTAAATAACCAAGACATCACTGAAGAACAAAGAGGAAATCAAAAAATACCTAGAGACAAATGACAATGAAAATATGACAATCCTAAACCTATGGGATGCAGCAAAAAGAGTTCTAAGAGGGAAGTCTATAGCAATACAAGCCTACTTCAAGAAACAAGAAAAATCTCAAACAGTCTAACCTTACACCTAAAGGAACTAGAGAAAGAAGAACAAACAGAACCCAAAGTTAATAGAAGGAAAGAAATAATAACTATCAGAGTGGAAATAAATGAAATAGAAACAAAGAAAACAATAGCAAAGATAAGTAAAACTAGAAGCTGGTTCTTTGAGAAGATAAACAAAATTGATAAACCATTAGCCAGACTCATCAAGAAAAATAGGGGGAAGACTGAAATCAATAAAATTAGAAATGAAAAAGGAGAAGTTACAACAGACACCACAGAAATACAAAGCATCCTAAGAGACTACTACAAGCAACTCTATGCCAATAAAATGGACAACCTGGAAGAAATGAACAAATTCTTAGAAAGGTATAACCTTCCAAGACTGACTCAGGAAGAAATAGAAAGTATGAATAGACCAATCACAAGTAATGAGATTGAAATTAAAAACCTTCCAACAAACAAAAGTCCAGGACCAGATGTCTTCACAGGTGAATTTTATCAAACATTTAGAGAAGAGCTAACACCCATCCTTCTCAAACTCTTCCAAAAAATTACAGAGGAAGGAACAGTCCCAAACTCATTCTTCGAGGCTACCATCACCCTAATACCAAAACCAAAGATACTACAAAAAAAGAAAATTACAGACCAATATCACTGATAAATACAGATGCAAAAATCCTCAACAAAGTACTAGAAAACAGAATCCAACAACACATTAAAAGCATCATACACCACGATCAAGAGAGGTTTATCCCAGGGATACAAGGGTTTGTCAGTATACACAAATCAATCAGTGTGATACACCATATTAACAAACTAAAGAATAAAAACCATATGATCATCTCAATAGATGCAGAAAAAACATTTGACAAAATTCAACACACATTAATGATAAAAACTCTCCAGAAAGTGGGCACAAAGGGAATCTACCTCAACATAATGAAGGCCATATATGACAAACCCACAGCAAACATCATTCTCAATGGTGAATACTGTAAGCATTTCCTCTCAGGTCAGGAACAACACAAGGACGTCAACTCTCGCTGCTGTTATTCAACATAGCTTTCGAAGTCCTAGCCAGGGCAACCACAGAAGAAAAAGAAATAAAATGAATCCAAATCGGAAAAGAAAAAATAAAGCTGTCACTCTTTGCAGATGACATGATATTATACATAGAAAATCCTAAAGATGCTACCAGAAAACTACTAGAGCTAATCTAATACCAATGAATTTGGTAAAGTTGCAGGATACAAAATTAATCCACAGCAATCTGTTGCATTTCTATACACTAACAATGAAAGATAAGAAGGAGAAATAAATGAAACAATCCCATTCACTACTGCAACAAAAAGAATAAAATACCTAGGAATAAACCTACCTAAGGAACTTAAAGACCTGTACTCAGAAAACTATAAGACAGCAATGAAAGAAATCAAAGATGACAGAAACAGATGGAGAGATATACCATGTTCTTGGATTGGAAGAATCAACATTGTGAAAATGACCATACTACCCAAAGCAATCTACAGATTCAATGCAATCTCTATGAAACTACCAATGGCATATTTCACAGAACTAGAACATAAAATCTTCAAATCTGTATGGAGACAAAAAAAGACCCCAAAGAGCCAAAGCAATAATGAGGGAAAAAAACGGAGTTGGAGAAATCAGACTCCTTGACTTCAGACTATACTACAAAGCTACAGTAAGCAAGACAATATGGTACTGGCATAAAAACAGAAAGAAAGATCAATGAAACAGGATAGAAAGCCCAGAGATAAACGCATGCACCTATGGTCAACTAATCTATGACAAAGAGGCAAGGATATACAATGGAGAAAAGACAGTCTCTTCAAAAAGTGGTGCTGGATAAACTGGACAGCTACATGTAAAAGAATGAAATTAGAACACTCTCTAACACCATACACAAAAATAAACTCAAAATGGATTAGAGACCTAAATGTAAGACTGGACAGTATAAAACTCTTAGAGGAAAACATAAGAACACACTTTGACATAAATCACAGCAAGATCTTTTTTGATCCACCTCGTAGAGTAATGGATATAAAAACAAAAATAAACAAATGGGACCTAATGAAACTTCAAATCTTTTGCAAAGCAAAGGAAACTACAAACAAGATGAAAAGACAACCCTCTGAATTGGGGAAAATATTTGCAAACGAATCAACAGACAATTAATGTCCAAAATATATAAACAGCTCATGCAGCTCAACATTAAAAAAAAACAATCATATGAAAAAATGGGCAGAAGACCTAAATATACATTCCTCTAAAGAAGACTTACAGATGGCCAAGAAGCACATGAAAAGCTCTCAACATCACTAATTATTAGAGAAATGCAAATCAAAACTACAATGTGGTATCACCTCACACCAGTTAGAATGGGCATCATCAGAAAATCTACAGACAACAAATGCTGGAGAGGGTGTGCAGAAAAGGGAACCCTCTTGCACTGTGGGTGGAAATGTAAATTGATACAGTCACTATGGAGAACAGTATGGAGCTTCCTTAAGAAACTAAAAATAGAATTACCATATGATCCAGGAATCCCACTACTGGACATATACCCAGAGAAAACCATAATTCAAAAAGACACCTGCACCCCAATGTTCATTGCAGTACTATTTATAATAGCCAGGTCATGGAAACAACCTAAATGCCCATCGACAGACAAATGGATAAAGAAGATGTGGTACATATATACAAATGAATATTACTCAGCCATAAAAAGGAACTAAATTATGTCATTTGTAGAGATGTGGATGGATTTAGAGACTGTCATACAGAGTGAAATAAGTCAGAAAGAGAAAAACAAATATCATATATTAACGCATATATGTGGAACCTAGAAAAATGGTACAGATGAACTGGTTTGCAGAGCAGAAATAGAGACACAGATGTAGACAACAAACATATGGACACCCAGGGGAGAAAGTGGTGGTGGTGGGGTGGTGGTGTGATGAATTGGGAGATTGGGATTGACACATATACACTAATATGTATAAAGTGGATAACTAGTAAGAAGAACCTGCTGTATAAAAAAATAAATAAAATTAAATTTAAAAAAAACCCTGAAAATTTGCTATACTCTACCTTTCCTGTCAGAAATTAGAAACCCATATTCTATATCTATGATAAAATAGTTTTCTTTGTAGAAAGAGAAACTTGAGAAACTTTTTCTTATTGGAGAGTAGGTTTCCTTTAAGAAACCATCATAACTGCTTCCTCAGCCCCTGCCAAGTCTACAAGGTCTTTTAAAGAACCTCTATGTAGGTAAAACAAGGGTTCTTTTTTCCTGTTTACCCTGGGATCTCACTCCCTCCTGTGTTTAGTACTCTACCGTCCTTAATCTTGCTCTTGATTCTCACTGAAACATTTCAGTACATAAGACAGTTACTAAAAGCTTCAATAAAGGATCAAAGAACATGCTCTTTTGCACAGCTACCTTCACAAAATACAGCAAATCAGACACATAGCAAAATGATGATTCTATTGAGATAGAAATTATGTGAGAAGCACCTAATGGATATAGTAAATGTCAGATCAACCAATGCTTAAGGAAGTTTTAGAAATTGGGATGCCAAGTCCTAAATGATTGCTTTTAAAGAGTATATGTCATTTTCTTCATTCTAGAAATGACATATATTAGTCTTTATTCATTCTGCAGCAACTTCCCATTTCATTGTGAAATGCTTTTCTCCACATGATACTAATAATTATCCTAATAACAGGTAACATTTATTTTGAGCTCAGTTTTCTAAATGCCAACCACACTTGAGTAAAATGTGAAGGCTTTACATAGAATATCTCATTTAATCCTCATAGCAATCTGTGAGGTAGCTATTATAATTATTGATCCCATTTTACAAATCCAGGAAGTAACATAAAATTAACATTTCCCAGATCATACATACCTAATAATGGAACAAATAACCCTAACACATCAAACCACTCTGCTACCCTGCTTCACTATTACAAAAAAGGCAGCCCAATAGAATTCATAATGACATCAATTATTTTTTCCATAAATTTTGGAATCATTTATGGACAATGAAATCCTAATATTGGCATTTATGCTAGCCAGTCTCTTTGAAGAATGCAAATGGCTATCTTCTCAATGTTAAGATACTGAATTTATGGTAAAAGTCTAAGTTGCTTACAAAAATATGATATGAAAAATAGTGTACAAAATATTCTTCATTGTTTTAGAAAACATGTAATAATGCACCCTTCAAGATCCACTGGGGATTGGTTTCAGGAGCTCCCCGACACATACCAAAATCTGCAGATACTCAATTCCCTTATATAAAATGGCTTAGTCCAATGAATGCAGTCAGCCTTCCATATCTGTGGTTTTCTCATCCAAAGACTCAACCTACTGCCAATCCAAGTTGAACCCATGGATGCAAAGCCATGGAGGATATGGAGGATCTACTTTATACATTCTTAGGTCACTTATTCTCTCCATTAATATTTACTGAGTGCCAACCATTTGCAAGGAACTGTCCTAGGTGCTGTTAAATCTTGCCTAACCTCCTCTGAGATTTTATTTTAATATCTATGTACAATAATGGTAGGGACACAGAGGCAATGATATAGCATTATTTAAAAATAATAGCCCAATAACGTCAGCATGGTATCACCATCATCCTAGGCATCAGGATAAGCAACAGGCTCTTGAAAACTTAGATTTCAAGCACTAATGAGCAGTGATAGCCAACAGAACCATGTTCTGTTTGAAAATGTTGCTGAATCTTTATAATAATTTTCGCAAACCATCTGTCTCTTTCAATTCAGCTCATTTTATTCATAGTGCTGCCACATAGCATGGCAGAAATTCCATTTCTTTTTAGTTTGACATTTTAACTACCGTGTCCTACATTAGATCAGTTGAAGATAGTCTCCAAATGTGACTTGCAGAAAACAGCAGGTTTAATTTTTCACTAAGATATAAACTTATGGCCTCGTATTTTCATTTCTCCTCCTTTCTTACCTAAATCACTGGAGCAAAAATGAGAAAAGTCATTACATCAGCGAATTAGTTCTCACCCAAGCAGTAGCCTCAAACCACAGGTTAATTTGAACTGTTCAAATATAATTACTTAAAAAGGAAAAGATTCATTACTTTTGCGGTGTTTGCTGGTTCATTGCACCATTGTCAGAGATTGTCGATAAACAAATTACATCTAACACTGTGCCCTTCTGCTGAACAGGTCTCCTGAGAATATCTACTTGCATATTATGCTTTGTTTCACTTTTTTGTGCGTGACCCATATTCACATGCTCTTGGTTTTAACATTTTAAAACACTCTCAATTTCATTTAATAATTTCGTAAAAGCAATGTAAGCAGTCTAATATAAATAAGACACTTAAATAAAACATTTATGTTGTTATATGGTGTTTGCTTGTCTTTTGATTTTTAACCAGAAGCTTCATGAAATTGATTGAAGATGATATATCTGCATTTTTCTTGTAAGAATGACCAAAGCTTTGATCAGATTTATAAAGTATCCCAGTCCACATACACAAAAAAAGGTTAAGAGACATTGCTCTAGAAAACTGTTTTATAGTGACTAAAAACTAAGATGAACTGATTAAAGATCAGTCAGAGACCAATATATTCCATCTAAAGAAATGTGATAAATGTTTTTAAAGTTATACTAAAGAAATGCTTGTGAGATATGTAGTATATGTACTATATCTCACAAACTTCTTAGTCTGTACTATTTTACGTGTCTCAGAAATGGTTCATTCATACAACTAATATTAATTAAACATTCATTTTGACCAGGCATCATGCTAGATGTTGGGTATACCTCAGTAAACATAACTAATTTAGAACTCTTGCCAGTAACTTTGGTAATAAAAATTCTTACATACTCAGGGATAATTAACATGGATTCAGGGGTTATATACCACACAACTCCAGGCATTACCAATTCTACAGACTATAATAATGGGTCCCCCTGTAAAACTTCCCTTAAAAACTCCTAATACTACATGTCGTCCTAATTTGCTGCTTTTCAAATATGGATATTATGGGCCAGGAGGTGTTTGAAATCATAGGGTAAACATGATTTTGAGGTTTGGTAACTTATATTATATCCTGTTTGCTTTATATAAACACATAAAATTTAAAATCCACACACAACTTTTAAGACAAAATATAAGACTTTAAGAAAATATAATGTTCTCAGCAAGGATACTATTTCTCTATCCTCTGTCACCAGGGATATGAGAGGAGAGTAGACACATTAGAGCAGAATTGTGCCTTGTTGCTTTTGATAATCCTCTCATTATCACTATTAGCTAATGTAGGGCAGTTGAAGAAGCACCTGATTTGAATTTGGACAGGCTGATTCCACCACATGGTGGACAGTGATTTGGGGCAAATTACATATGTTGTGAATCTCAGTTTCCCCATTTGTAATAGGAGGACACCACCACCTACTTCAAGGGATATAATATATAAATCACCTGGCATACAGGAAATAGAAGAGCTACCAGTTCTTTTTACCTTACTGTGGAGCGATTAAATATATGCTGACAGGAAGATAATACATTTAACACAAATATTTAAATAATATACTTGTCTTTAAATAGATGTAAACTATTTGTACAAAATCTTCCTTCTTCAGAATCCTTACTTTAGCTCTATTCAGTACAAACAAATCAAAGTTACAACATAACGGCTTTTATTCCACGACTCCACATGTTTGAATTTATGAGCCATCAAAATAAAGGATGAATTAGATTCCATGTTATTACCCCATATAATTGCAGTACAATAAAAGATTAGCAAAATATGAGTTTCCGGATTTTCTAAGCAATCACCTTCTCTATTTTTATTAGGTAAGTAGTATCTCAAAAGTCAAATAATTTGTGTAATTGAAGAAAGAGATGAATGGCTCTTGTGAATTTCCAAAAGGATAAAACATTATGACCCCCTATAAAACATGAATAAATATTTTAGCTTTGCCTTAGTAATTAGTGGGATTTTTTTAAAGATGGCACTTATTGTTATTGTTAAGAAAACAGACATGAGTATGTGAATATGTTATTTTATTTCCACTTAAATGAATCCTCTCCCTTGATTTTGAAGCTATTATCTCCATTCATGTACAAAAACAATTGTATATGTTTATGTAGGGCTTCAGACAGGAGATATGGTCAGGATTTCTCCCTATTTCTCCTCTTTGACAAAACACTACAATTATTTATACTTGATTGTACCCTCTGCCTGATCATGTAAGTATAGTAATGGTTCTTTATCTGCAGCTATAAAGAATTTTTTTTTTCCTTTCAACCAGGCTTCAGTTCACAAATTGGGAGAAACTCTGTCCAATTGACATTTGATTTTTGTAAGTCCTGTGGACAGGCTCTATTTACCTAGCATATGTTTAATATTGCTTAAGCCCTGATGGTTGTAAAGGAAACAAGTCTCATGGAGATCTTCCTGAATTTTAAACATATCTTAGAATTCCAGTTTAAATTTGTAATAGACTTCATAGTTGGGCCACCATATTTTTAATTTGAGACTACATTTCCCAAAGCACCTTTAGTTTTGATGAGTTCAAAGCAATTATTATTGATCAGTAACTGAAAAGTAAACTTAGTAGCTTTAATATAAGTACAAATGCTTGAAATCAGAGCCAGCCTTTGCTACTAGCCATGTTCTTGTTTCAGGAAGCCATGTTTTCCCTGAGTCAGTAAGCTAGCCTTACAAATATTTAATTTAGGGTAGAAGTGCAGAGAAGAACAATTTGTTGAAATAGGAGGAAATCAAGTATACAAAATGACTCTAAAATAACGAACTTTCCTAATTTCCTAATATAAACAATAGAAAATATATTACTTGCCGTGTGTGTGTGTGTGTGTGTGTGTGTGTGTGTGTGTGTGTGTGTGTGCGCGCGCGTGGTACTTGGGCCTCTCACTGTTGTGGCCTCTCCTGTTGTGGAGCACAGGCTCCAGACGCACAGGCTCCATGGCCATGGCTCACAGGCCCAGCCACTCCGCGACATGTTGGATCTTCCCGGACCGGGGCACGAACCCATGTCGCCTGCATCGGCAAGCAGATTCTCAACCACTGTGCCACCAGGGAAGCCCTACTTGCTTTTCTTGTTTCTATATTTATACTTTGGTCTCTATGGAGACTTGATAAGTGATATCAGAAATGGAGATTTCAAACCATACAGGTACCAGCACCATTGTTATTTAGAATGTGACTTGGCCAAAGATGCTTCCAACAGAATAAAAATTAGAGGATGTTTAGAAAGTCAAGAATTTTCTATCTACTATGAACTCAAAATATTCAGTAGAATGACAGAAAAAGATGTCAGAAAGTACAATGATTAGAGAGAAAAAATTTGAAGATGGTAAAAATTAAAGGTTCCCGAGGAGAGGAACTATAGAACAATTTATCAGAAACAGGTAGCCTTAAAGAAAAATGTGTCCAAAAACAAAAGAGAGTGAATGAAAAGTTTGTGCAAATTAAACATTAATAGCAGTGGGTATTCATTTACATAGCTTAGTAGGATGTGTATATGTAGTATTAACTAAAAACATAAAATAAAATAAAAAACAGGAAAATATAAATGGGAAATATACATACAGACACCATAGAAAATGCCTTTATAAAAGATTCTGGCTGAGTAGTGCCTAAAACCTGTAGACATTGCTAGAATATGGTGTTAATGTCCTGAGAGAGGTATGACAAGGTAGAGAACATGAAGACTAAACTTTAAGAGAACTTCTCCATGAAAGTTCTTAAAATTAATGAATATTAAAGTATTGTCTGGGATTGAGGAAGAAGGGAATGACTAAGAAATATAAGCCTTATCTATTTTTAAGAATTCCAAGCCTCTACTTAAATGCTAGGCAACCAACCCTGAATCTATTCCTTTAAACCCTAACCATCCTTCCATGACATACACGCCAGCAACTCTGCAGTTCAGACACACGCAGTTCTATTCCTCAGCAATATTTAGCTCACTGGTGCTGTTTACACTACACGTAGCCTGGTAAGCCATCCTTCTTAATTTCCATAGAGCTATCTCCATGTTCCACAAACTTCCTTCAACTCTGTCATTTTTCTCTCTCAACACATGACCTTGGCAGCCTCCTTTACTGAAGAAACAAAAGCCACTAGGTTATAACTCCATCAATGTTTAATGCCTGTACTCACCCTTCTTTCCCAAGTCACAGTGAAAAGGGACATTTTTCAAGTTCAAAGCTAATTTTTCCTCTTACATTTTTTTACCCATCCCCTTTCATCCCTTTCAGGATCAAAAATCTGTTGCACCATAAGTTTACCCTCTCTCTCCAAAGTTTTCAAACCTTTTCTTCTAGTTATACGTCCTGCATCCTTAGATCCTTTTTTTCCAGTAGAAACAAACAAACAGCAAAAAAACAAAACCAACTTGCTCAATACAAAATCCCCCTCAAGGGAACACTCAGTTTCCATATCCTTCTTTCATAGGCAATCTTAATAGAATAAACTATACACACTCTCTGCTGCCCCTCCCCCTGCCCTCTCATGCCACTGAAGCTTACCTTGTGAAGGACATCAACTGCTTCCAAAGCCAATATATTTGTATTCTTCAGTTCTTTCCTTCAGAATCACTCTCTCCCTTGAATATTTTTCACAAAATCCTATAACTCCAATTGTGCTTTCTTGGCCTTCTTTCCAGACATCTTTTCAATCTGCTTACCCTGCAAATGTTGAGGCCCCAGAATTCTGTCCTTGAAATTATTTTCCATTCTTCAAGGGTATTCTTGCTGATTCCCAGAGTTCCATCATTCCATCCATAAGGTGATGATACTAAAATCTATATTTTCAGCCTCAACACTTCCTCTGATCTCTAGACATGATTACATAGTACCTTCACCTTATATTCTAAAGGCAACTGGAACTATACATCCAAAATTGAATCACTATTTTTTCTCCTTAAGCTGGTTTCTCCTCCTATATTTCTTAGCTCCATAAATGGCACCTCCATCCACTCAGCCTTCAGTGAAAGAAATGGGCATATTCCTCCCTAGGGCTCATTCTCAGCCTCATTTCTCTTTAGAAACTAGGCCAAAGCCCAGTGTCCTGCACACTCCAGCGTTAATGAAACATTTTCAGCTCCTGAAAATGACCATGTTATTTCAAACATCCATGGCCTCAACTGTCATACTGGAAAAGCTCTTCCAGAATTAAATCTACTGACATTTCAAGTCTCATTTTAAATATACATACTCTGTGAATCCCTCCTGGAAACCTAAACCCAGAGAATACTGACCATTCCTTCATTGTGCCTAAGTAGGGATTCCTAAAAATGTCTAGCATAATACTTATTGTGTGTTATTGCATTTGTTTGCTCCCATGTATTTATTTCCACTTTAGATTTTAAGTTTCTTGATAGTACAGATTCATCTTACTTATTATATTCCCAGCACATAAAACAATACAGACACAAAGAACAAGAAAAATAAACATTTTTGAAGAGGGAAGGGTCTGGAAGGGGAAATCATTAAAATTTTCTGTACAATTGGTGGGGGGAGGGTTGTTTGGCAATTTACATTTTCGCTTTAGAGTCTATCATGTAAAGCCAGTAAAATTCATTCTCTCCCAATTCCCGCTGCCATTCTGAACTACTCCTGAATTTTGAAAAAAATTTTCTAATAAACCAGCAACAGAAAAAATTTTAATTTCCTTTGTTGGATACCCTGGAAAATTTCTTCCACTCACTAAAGTCAGTATGCATCTGGAAAAGTTACATCCACAGCTGTGCTGGTCGGGCAGAGTGCTCACTTTGATCTAAAGACATCCAGAATATCCAGAGACATATTTCCACCATTCAGTCTAGGTGTCCAAATATATTCCAAGCCAGCCCCACAGAAAGTGTACAAGATGTGCCAAATTGTTGATAAAACATCAGTAAGCTTTTGGTTTTTATACTAGACGTAAATCAGAACTGGACCAGAATCCTCCCTTGAACTAATGATGCCACAGTAATAGAGGGTTGAAGCAAAATTCACATGGCCATTTTACATATCGTAAGATTTCCAGATTCACTGCTCAAGAATCTGAGCTCTCTTACTAACTAGAAAAGCTAAGGTTCTTTAGAACATCTTCAATACAGAAGAAATCATGATAATAGTTTATATGTTAAGACCATTAGAGCCTACAGTGAAAGATAAGCAATCTGATGAACTCCAAATTTTATGTAATCAGAGAAATATCAGAACCTATAAAAAATTCCAAATTATGTTACTTCATTTTATGTCATGTGTATATGTCAGCATGTATGCAGGTATGTATAATGAATGCATGTACATATATAATATACATATATACATAATTAAGGCAATAAAAAGAAACATAAATTTAACATTAAAACATTAATAAGGCATTTAAAATGTTTTCTTCATATAAAAAGTAACATATATATTCAAATTTATGGAAGTCCAACTTACGAATGCCAAATTAACAAGTTTAATTATTTTATAATGGATAATCCATTCACTTTTCCTTTTGAAATTAGATAAAGTAACAACTAAGGCTTTTCAGTTTGATACACTTAATAGAACAAACCCAATTTCCTAAGGCATTACTCTTTTTGGAGAGCCTGTACCAAAAATAATAAAGAAAAACTAATTTGTCTCCTAGTATCAGTATTAACATATGCTGTTTAGAGAATGCCTACTCTGAGCAATATACATTTTCAAATTCTTTACATAAATCATCTCATTTCATACTTTTCATGCTTTTTATATACTTTTTATTAATATTCTTATAATAATCAATAAGATTTAATTGGCCAGAATTATATAGACAGATGTACTGCAAAGTTTTTTTATTCCTTTTATACCACCTAAAATATGGTTGGCATTACTCTTCACATTCATAATATAGCCACACACTTTTCCTGGCAAGGGAAGCTATGATGAGACCAACCTAAGCAAAAGAACAATGACCATTTATTATTTTGAAAACATTTCAATATGTTTCATGATAGTAAAAATTTAAATATAAAATATTATGACTTAATTTGCTGATTTTATTCATTCAAATAGTCCCACAATAACTATATACCAACACACGATAAAAATAAATTTTGAAACTAAATAAAAATAAAACATGAGCAACTTATTTACATAATTATATATTATGTTCCTAATTATGTCCCTGAACATCAAGAGAAATATATGTTAACTCAAGACATATACTTAATGAATTTTAAAGACACATATTCAAAAATCAAAATGGTTTCCTGAAATATATATATATATATATATATATATATATTATTTTTAACAGCCTGTACCATCTTTAGACATCCTAAAATACTTCAGTTGGACCGACTGATATTTAAGTACATTTGCCAAACATGAAATATTTACCTTGGCTACTTATACATAGACAGCTATTTAAGTTGCGAGTGTATATTCATTTATTCATTCATACACACACACACACACACACACACAACATCCTAATACAATGTTTTAAAAAGATAATAGTTTAAAATTTGTTATATGTGTTCTTATTTTATTTTCATATCAAGAAGTAAAAACTCTCATATCTGCTTCCCCCCACAAAATGCACTGTCTAATTGTACTTGGTATTTTTAATCTAGCAAGACTATTGTCTTCCTTCCATTTGAGATACAGAATTTCAAATAGGAGAGGAACTCTATAAATAAAAGTCTCCCTGAGTATACACAAATGCACAAATAAACCCCATCTCCCCATCTCAGTGCTGGGATGGCAGCAAGTTCGTGCATGAGGGATGGTTGTTTTCCCAGAACTGTCAGCCATGGACACCCCTTGCCCCTCCAGCCCATTTCTTTATTTAATTACATGGCACTGGGAATACCAAGCAATAAAATTGCATTTTCATCCGTAACTGATTTCCATTTAGAACTTGTCATGTTAATAGTGAAATAAATTGCTCTAATTGCCAGCAAACTTCATCAAATTCACATTTCTTCCTTATTTTATTCAATATTTATTAAACTCCATGTACTAACTTGCCTGGCTGGTAAAAGCAGTCCAGTCTCTGAATAAATTTATATTCTCAGAGTCAGTGCAGCCACGTTTTGTTTTACTAATGTTCTAATTTAATGCTTAAAGTTTAGATGCATTTGTTCATATTGCTTTTGGGAAATTAATCATGAATATTTGTTTACAAATTTACTTACCTAACAATTATGATTTGATACTTGGAAGAAAAGAGTGATTTAAATAAAGCAAAAGTCAATTATATTTTTTTATGTCATCTGTGACTATAAGGTTTAATTGTACAGATTTCTGGGTGGTATTTTCAATTGACTAAAATATATTTTGGTTTCCACACTTTGTTAGTCCTGATATACTTCCAAAATCCATGTGAGATATTTTAAGATGAAAAATCTAAATATCATTAAATCATTAACGAGAATAAGAGAACAGACTTGACAATAAAATGCATATAAAACTTGAATGTAGACAAAAGGCCTACATTCCAATCTGAGCTCTGTCACTTATAACCTATACGTTCTTGGCTCAGTCACTTAATCTTCCAAAGCCTCAGTTTCTCCTTTTGCTAATTAAGGCATCAGATTAGATGGTCTTCCAGGTCCAAAATAGTTCTAAAATCTCTGTTATTCTAATGATAAAGGAAGAAAAGATGGGGAGGGCATATAGTCCAACTGAAAGAGTAGATTCTCTAAGTACAAACAGCTCTTAGAATCCCAGGCAAAAAAGGAAAGAATTCACTGAAAAATAAATCGTGCTGGAAGGGTAAGCTGGGATGAAGTGAGAGAGTAGCATTGACATATATACACTACCAAATGTGAAATAGATAGCTAGTGGGAAGCAGCTACATGGCACGGGGAGATCAGCTTGGTGCTTTGTGACCACCTAGAGGGGTGGGATAGGGAGGATGGGAGGAAGATGCAAGAGAGAGGGGATACGGGGATATATGTATACATATAGCTGATTCACTTTGTTATACAGCAGAAACTAACACAACATTGTAAGGCAATTATACTCCAACAAAGATGTTAAATAAATAAATAAATAAATTGTGCTGATTATTGGCAGAAACAAACATTTTAAAAGCTAAACGTTTGCAAATATATCATAATAATACTTTGAATTACATAATAAAATCTATTCAATGCAAGTTATAAGAAACGTGCAGAAATAATTACCATGTAGCCTTTTCTTAAGTCCACTAAGAAGACAATGTTAAATTGTTATTCTAAAAGACTCTTCATGAAGGATTTAAGTAATATAGCCCAAGTTTGTACCTTTCTGATCACTTATCTAAGTGAAGAGCTTAGAGAATTGAAGGAAATAAATGCTTAGTAAGTTTCTGGGACTGGTTCTTTCAAATAACATTTCTTTGGGAAATTTTGCTATCACATACATAATATGATATTGAAGTTTGTCTAAAACACAGGAATTTTACATAGTTGTTTTAATAGCCGGTGATATGAGACCAAGTTATTATTTTCCTTTAAAAATAAAAAGACTTAATTTATCTCCTTGCCCCAAAACAGGCCCCCAAACCACACTTTGAATCAAAGTGTTCTCAAGGAGTAGTCAAAGGCTGGTTAAGATTTTTGACCAGTTGCTTTACTTGTTCTCAAATATTCAAATAAATAATAGATTGAAGTCCCCAAACCATGCATCATAACCAAGGAAGAGATAACTTTGCTCTGAATTTTTGAGAAAGCAGTTCCTGTCTTTTCTATCTATCCTACCCACCACTCTAAAGAAAATCATCCACAATTCCAATAGAATAAAGGACACAGAAATGAATGGGTTCAGGTGAGAGATGTTTAATAAAAATAATTGGTTGTTGATTTTGACATAAAAGACAATAGTTGAGAAAACATAAGCATACTCTCTGGCAAATAATAAGCACTGAATGTTAACTGAATCTGAATTCATATGGAACTCCTCTTTCTGATTTTACTAGCCAAATTACATTATATCCACGATTTTTTGCATAAATAAAAGAGTTATAAAGCATACCAGAGAAATTTTTTCTCCTTCATTCATTCATCCAGTCATTACAGAAAAGAACAAGAATACTCAAAACCTAAAACTATATGATATTTTAGGCACTAGCTATTAATAGTCTGAGGAAACAAGTTTTGTTTATAACATTTAGAGTTAGCATTCTCTCAGTCAAACATCTAATCCCTACCTACATTCATTCTCCAAATGATATTTCCATAAAAGACTCTGAAAGAGCATGAAAAGACCAGAAGGTATTTTGAAGTCATATAGTTTGACCCTCTAGATGTCTTCAGTCTAAGGTATCAAAGGGTGATCAATATATATATATTGATAAAATATCTTGCCCTTAACTTTTTTACACCTCAATACAAGAGAATAAAGGTTGCAATGATGAGTAGAAATAAAGCTGTGAGCCAAAGTCCTGTCAGTTCACCATGTAGGATACTGAGTCATAAAAATCAGGCATGCATTTCCTTGAGAGTCAAGTTGATGAAATGCTTTGAAGCAATATTCAACAGAATTATAGGTCTATAATTCAGTCAACTTAGAGCACCATAATTTTGGTAGACAAAGTAAATTGCAATTTGTAGGCATACTGGGGGAATTACATTAGAAGAGTTACTTAGAGGAAATATTTTTGTAGGATTTGGGTCTGTAACCCCATACTGGTTATAAGTCACCCCAGCAGAAAAAAAAAAAAAAAAAAAAAAAAAAACACATAGTAATCTATCTCAGGTTCTTTTCAATCTAACATATGCAAAATTGTAAAAATCACTCTATCTGAAGGAGAATACTCTGATCTACAAATTTAGGATGAGCACCACAGAAAATTAAATTATAAGAGAGCTCACTTAACCATTAATGTAAACTTCAAATTTGAAAATACAGCAACAGCACATGAAGAAAAGAAACCAATGACCATTTACAAGTTATTTCCTAATACCCAACTTAATGTCCTCTGATATAAGAATTTTATTATTGCCACAATCCAAGGAAAAATACAACCAATCAAGTTATTTTAGAGTGTTCTCATTTTTCCAATCATTTAAGACTGTAAACACATTGAAGATATAATCCTTAAGAAATGTATAATCTACTCAGCATATTTATTCAATAAATATTTCTTGAATACTTATAAAATAAGGATTTGGCTAGGAATTTTAGCAAAGATGAGTCACACAACTTCAGTTTTAGTTCTTTTTCAACTTTAAAATAAACACAGTGACAATTACTTTGTGAAATTATCATGAGACTAAATGACTAGAATGAGATGTTTACGAAAAGCATCTAGTACAGTCACTGGGCATAGGAGGCACTCACTAAATATGTGTTACCATTCCCTGGTATAGGAAGTGAATGAGTACTCCTTAAATAGTAATTTTAAGATGAGTTAACTAATTCAATAATGAAAGAGCAGTGAAAGGCACTTCAGATTATTACTTATATATATTTGCAACTCATCTTCTTTATTAAGTGGCAATCTGTGTCATAATTTTTAATGCCATGATTAACTTTGAGGGCATTTTTTCAAGGAATCAGAGACCTTTAATGCTTTGCTTTTCAGAATAAAATTATGACAGTTGTATTGTTGTTAATGATGAAAAGTGAGAAATCTAAAAACTTGCGTATTTAATCTCAGAATATTTTAGCATACAATATAATAGAGAAAAAAATCTTATAAAATACTAAAACTGTACATCATATGTTGAGCAGTGTTTTAATTGTTAGAGTTCCACACCTGAAGTAAAACTAAAGGACCTAACTCTCCAAATGTTAAGGCATAATGTGACTGATTCCACAGAAGTGGATACATTTTTCTAGGTCAGCAAACTGTTTTCTATAATAAACTTCCTCTCAGTTAAATGTCAGCTTATTGTCTTAAAGTCTCACATTATATTTATGTTTAATTATTTCATCACATGCAAAATTAAAATTCACCATTCTCCCTGTTATAACCAAAATTATTAATACTGACACTATTTTAATATCTTTTAAATTTGCATGTTCATTTCTTTAAATATCATCACTGTGAACACTGTTAATTACACTCTATTGCTCAGGACATCACATTTATGCCAGTTAGTGGTGGCAGCAGCAGAGAGACTGACATAAGCAATATTCAGCCTGCCTTAGCAGAAGGGTTTGGAGAGGGAGGCTAAAACATTCACCTAATTAACCTAGGTTATTTCTATGAAAACTTCAGTAAGAATTTTGTTTTTGTTTTTCATACAAAACAAATATTTGTTACTCCTTGTAGCTTATACATAGGCATGTGTTAAAAATTCATGTGGAAAAAAAATGGTTAAGGAGACCTTTAAGATACTGGAGGAGTAAGACATGGAGATCACCTTCCTCCCAACAAATACATCAGAAATACATCTACATGTGGAACAACTCCTACAGAACACCCACTGAACGCTGGCAGAAAACCTCAGACTTCCCAAAAGGCAAGAACCTCCCCACGTACCTGGGTAGGGCAGAAGAAAAAAGAAAAAACAGAGACAAAAGAACAGGGACGGGATCTGCACCAGTGGGAGGGAGCTGTGAAGGAAGAAAGGTTTCCACACACTAGGAAGCCCCTTCACTGGAGGAGACAGGGTGTGGCTGGGGGAAAGCTTCAGAGCCACTGAGGAGAGTGCAGCAACTGGGGTGCGGAGGGCAAAGTGGAGAGATTCCCTCACAGAGGATCGGTGCCAACCAGCACTCACCAGCCTGAGAGGCTCGTGGGAGCTGAGGCTCGGGCTTCGAAGGTCAGATCCCAGGGAGAGGACTGGGGTTGGCTGTGTGACCACAGCCTGAAGGGGGCTAGTGCACCACAGCTGGCTGAGAGGGAGTCCAGGAAAAAGTCTGGACCTGCCTAAGAGGCAAGAGACAATAGTTTCCAGTTCATGAGGAGAGGGGATTCAGAGCACCACATAAACGAGCTCCAGAGATGGGCGTGAGCCCCAGCTATCAACACAGACCACAGAGACAGGCATGGGATGCTAGGCCTGTGCTGCCACCACCAAGAAGCCTATGAGCAAGCACAGGTCACTATCCACACCGCCCCTCCTGGGAGCCTGTGCAGCCTGCCACTGCCAGTGTCCCGTGATCCAGGGACAATCTTCCCAGGAGAACACACGGCGCGCCTCAGGCTGGTGCAATGTCATGTCGGCCTCTGCCACCACAGGCTCACCCAGCATCTGTACCCTCCCTCCCTCTGGCCTGAGTGAGCCAGAGCCCCTGAATCAGCTGTACCTTAAACCCCATCCTGTCTGAGCACAGAACAGATGCCCTCAGGTAACCTACATGTAGAGGTGGGGCCAAATCCAAAGCTGAACCCCAGGAGCTGTGCGAACAAAGAAGAGAAAGGGAAATCTCTCCCAGCAGCCTCAGGAGCAGCAGATTAAATCTCCACAATCAACTTGATATACTCTGCATCTCTGGAACACATGAATAGCAACGAATCATCCCAAAATTGAGGCAGTGGACTTGGGAACAACTGTAGACATGGGGTTTGCTGTATGCACCTGACTGGTTTCTTGCTTTATGTTTATCTTAGTTTAGTATTTAGAGTTTATTATCATTGGTTGATTTGTTTACTGATTTGGTTGCTGTCTTCCTTTTTGTTTTAATATATATATACTTTTTTTCCTTTTTGTCTTTTTTCTGAGTGTGTATGTGTATGCTTCTTTGAGTGATTTTGTCTGTATAGCTTTGCTTTTACAATTTCTCCTAGGGTTCTGTCTTTCCTCTTTTTTTTTTAAGTATAGATTTTAGCTCTTGTTATCATTGGTGGATTTGTTTTTTGGTTTGGTTGCTCTCTTCTTTCTTTCTTTTTTCCTTTTTTAATTACTCTTTAATTTTTAAAATAATTTAAAAAATTTTTATTTTAATAACTTTCTCTTTATTCCTTCACTTTCTTCCTTTCTTTCTTCCTTTCTTTCTTTCTTTTTCTTCCTCCCTCCCTCCCTCCCTCCCTCCCTCCCTCCCTTCCTTCCTTCCTTCCTTTCTGTCTCTCTCTCTTTCTTTCTTTTCTTCCGAGTCATGTGGCTGACAGGGTATTGGTGCTCCGGCTGGGTGTGAGACCTGTGCCTCTGAGGTGGGAGAGCCAACTTCAGGACATTGATCCACCAGAGACGGCCCTGCTCCATGTAATATCAAATGGTGAAAGCTCTCCCAGAGATCTCCATCTCAACACTAAGACCCAGCTCCACTCAATGACCAGAAAACTACAGTGCTGGACACCCTATGCCAAACAACTAGCAAGACAGGAACACAACACAACTCATTAACAGAGAGGCTGCCTAAAATCATAATAAGGCCACAGACACCCCAAAACACACGAGCAGATGCAGTCCTGCCCACCAGAAAGACAAGATCCAGCCTCATTCACCAGAACACAGTCACCAGTCCCCTCCACCAGGAAGACTACAAAACCCACTGAACCAACCTTAGCCACTGGGGACAGACAACAAAAACAATGGGAACAATGAACCTGCAGCCTGTGAAAAGGAGACCCAAAACACAGTAAGTTAAGCAAAATGAGAAGACAGAGAAACACACAGCAGATGAAGGAGCAAGATAAAAACCCATCAGAACAAGCAAATGAAGAGGAAATAGGCAGTCTACCTGAAAAAGAATTCAGAGTAATGATAGTAAAGATGATCCAAAATCTTGGAAATAGAATGGAGAAAATACAAGAAGGATTTAACAAGGAAGTAGAAGAGCTAAAGAGCAAACAAACAATGATGAACAACACAATAAATGAAATTTAAAATTCTCAGGAAGGAATTAATAGCAGAATAACTGAGAAAGAAGAACGGATAAGTGACCTAGAAGACAAAATAGTGGAAATAACTACTGCAGAGCAGAATAAAGAAAAATGAATGAAAAGAAATAAGGACAGTCTCAGAGACCTCAGGGACAACATTAAATGCACCAACATTCGAATTATAGGGTTCCCAGAAGAAGAAGAGAAAAAGAAAGGGACTGAGAAAATATGTGAAGAGATTAGAGTTGAAAACTTCCCTAATATGGGAAAGGAAATAGTCAAGTCCAGGAAGCACAGGGAGTCCCATACAGTATAAATACAAGGAGAAGCACATCAAGACACACATTAATGAAACTATCAAAAATTAAATACAAATAAAAAATATAAAAGCAGAAAGGGAAAAACAACAAATAACATACAAGGGAATCCCCATACTATTAACAGTTGATCTTTCAGCAGAAAATCTGCAAGGCAGATGGGGGTGCCAAGACATATTTAAAGTGGTGAAAGGGAAAAACCTACAAGCAGGATTACTCTACAGAGCATGGATCTCATTCAGATTCGACGGAGAAATGCAAACCTTTAGAGACAAGCAAAAGCTAAGAGAATTCAGCACCACCAAACCACTTTACAACAAATGCTAAAGGAACTTCTCTAGGCAGGAAACACAAGAGGAGGAAAACACCTACAATAACAAACCCCAAACAATTACAAAAATGGTAATAGGAACATACATATCAATAACTACCTTAAATGTAAATGGATCAAACGCTCCCACCAAAAGCCACAGACTGGCTGAATGGATACAAAAATGAGACCCATGTATATGCTGTCTACAACAGACCCACTTCAGACCCAGGGACACATACAGACAGAAAGTGAGGGGATGCAAAAAGATATTCCATGCAAATGGAAATCAAAAGAAAGCTGGAGTAGCAATTCTCATATCAGACAAAAAAGACTTTAAAATAAAGACTATTACAAGAGACAAAGAAGGACACTACATAATGATCAAGGGACCAATCCAAGAAGAAGGTATAACAATTGTAAATATTTATGCACCCAACATAAGAGCACCTCAATACATAAGGCAAATGCTAATGGCCATAAAACGGGAAATCGACAGTAACACAATCATAGTAGAGGACTTTAACACCCAACTTTCACCAATGGACAGATCATCCAAAAGGAAAATAAATAAGGAAACACAAGCTTTAAATGATACATTAAACAAGATGGACTTAATTGTTATTTATAGGACATTCCATTCACAAAACACAGAATACACTTTCTTCTCAAGTGTTCATGGAACATTCTCCAGGATAGATCATATCCTGGGACAAAAATCAAGCCTTGGTAAATTTAAGAAAATTGAAATCATATCAAGTATCTTTACTGACCACAATGCTATGAGACTAGATATCAAATACACGAAAAATCTGTAAAAAATACAAACATAAGGAGGCAGATAAATACACTACATAATAACCAAGAGATCACTGAAGAAATCAAAGAGGAAATCAAAAAATACCTACAAAACAAATAACAATGAAAACACAACAACCCAAAATCTATGGGATGCAGCAAAAGCAGTTTTAAGAGGGAAGTTTAAAGTAATAAAATCCTACCTCAAGATACAAGAAACATCTCAAATAAACAATTAACTTTACACCTAAAGCAATTAGAGAAACAAGAATGAAGAAAACTCAAAGTGAGCAGAAGGAAAGAAATCATAAAGATCAGATCAGAAATAAATGAAAAAGAAATGAATTAAACAATATAAAAGATCAATAAAAGTAAAATTTGGGGCTTCCCTGGTGGCACAGTGGTTGAGAGTCCACCTGCTGATGCAAGGGACATGAGTGTGTGCCCCGATCCAGGAGTATCCCACATGCCATGGAGGTACTGGGCCCGTGAGCCATGGCCGCTGAGCCTGCGCATCCACAGCCTGTGCTCTGCAACAGAAGAGGCAACAATGAGATGTCCGTGTACTGCAAAAAATATATATGTATATATATATGTAAAATCTGGTTCTTTGAGAAGATAAACAAAATTGATAAACGATTAGCTAGACTCATCAAGAAAAAAAGGAAGAAGATTCAAATCAACAGAATTTAAATGAATGAAAAAAGAGAAGTAACAACTGACACTGCAGAAATAAAAAGGATCACAAGAGATTACTACAAGCAACTATATGTAAATAAAATGGACAACCTGGAAGAAATGGACAAAGTCTTAGAAAACCACAACCTTGTGAGACTGAACCAGGAAGAAATAGAAAATATGAACAGACCAATCAAAATCACTGAAATTGAGACTGTGATTAAAACTCTTCCAACAAAAAAAAAAATCCCAGGACCAGATGGATTCCCAAGTGAATTATATGAAACATTTATAGAAGAGCTAACACCTGTCCTTCTTAAACTCTTCCAAAATATAGCAGAAGGAGGCACACGCCCAGACTCATTCTATGGGGCCACCATCACCCTGACACCAAAACCAGACAAAGATGTCTCAAAGATAGCAAATAACAGGCCAATATCACTGATGAACATAGATGCAAAATTCCTTAACAAAATAATGGAAGCAGAATCCAACAGCACATTAAAAGGATCATACACCATCATCAAGTGGGATTTCTCCCAGGAATGCAAGGATTCTTCAATATAGGCAAATCAATCAATGTGATAAAACATATTAGCAAACTGAAGGACAAAAAACATATGATCATCTCAATAGAAGCAGAAAAAAGCTTTTGACAAAATTCAACACCTATTTATGATAAAAACCCTACAGAAAGTAGGCATAGAGGGAACTTACCTCAAGATAATAAAGGTCATATATGACAAACCCACAGCCAACATCGTTCTCAATGGTGAAAAACTGAAATCATTCCTCTAAGATCAGGAACAAGACAAGGTTGTCCACTCTCACCACTATTATTCAACATAGTTTTGGAAGTTTTAGCCACAGCAATCAGAGAAGAAAAAGAAATAAAAGGAATCCAAATTGGAAAAGAAGTAAAGCTGTCACTGTTTGCAGATGACATGATACTATACATAGAGAATCCAAAAGATGCTACCAGAAAACTACTAGAGTTAATCAATAAATGTGATAATGGTGCAGGATACAAAATTAATGCACAGAAATCTCTTGCATTCCTATACACTAATGATGAAAAATCTAAAAGAGAAATTAAGAAAACACTCCCATTTACCATCACAACAAAAAGAACAAAATACCTAGGAATAAACCTACCTAAAGAGACAAAAGACCTGTATGCAGAACACTATAAGACATTAATGAAAGAAATTAAAGATGATACAAACATATGGAGAGATATACCATGTTCTTGAGGTGGAAGAACCAACATTGTGAAAACGACTATACTACACAAAGCAAACTACAGATTCAATGCAATCCCCATCAAACTACCAATGGCATTTTTCATAGAACTGAAACAAAAAATTTCACAATTTGTATGGAAACACAAAAGACCCCAAATAGTCAAGGCAATCTTGAGAAAGAAAAACAGAACTGGAGGAATTAGGCTCCTGGACATAAGACTATACTACAAAGCTACAGTAATCAAGACAATATGGTACTGGCACAAAAACAGAAATATAGATCAATGGAACAGTATAGAAAGCCCAGAGATAAACCCACACACATATGGTCACCTTATCTTTGATAAAGCAGGCAAGAATATACAATGCAGAAAAGACAGCCTCTTCAATAAGTGTTGCTGGGAAAACTGGACAGCTGCATGTAAAAGAATGAAATTAAAACATTCCCTAACACTGTACACAAAACTAAACTCAAAATGGATTAAGGACCTAAAGGTAAGGCCAGACACTATAAAACTCTTAGAGGAAAACATAGGCAGAACACTCAGAGACATAAATCATAGCAAGAGCCTTTTTGACCCACCTCCCACACAAATGGAAATAAAAACAAAAATAAAAAAATGGGACCTAATGAAACTTCAAAGCTTTCACACAGCAAAGGAAACCATAAACAAGATGAAAGACAACCCTGAGAATGGGAGAAAATATTTGCAAATGAAGCAACTGACAAAGGATTAATCTCCAAAATTGCCAAGCAGCTCATGCAGCCCAATACAAAAAAAAAAAAACAAACAACCCAATCAAAAAATGGGCAGAAGACCTAAATAGACATTTCGCCATGAAGATATACAGATTGCCAACAAACACATGAAAGGATGCTCAACATCACTAATCATTAGAGAAATGAAAATCAAAACTACAATGAGATATCACCGTACATCAGTCAGAATGGCCATCATCAAAAAATCTACAAACAATAAATGCTGGAGAGGGTGTGGAGAAAAGGGAACCCTCTTGCACTGTTGGTAGAAATGTAAATTGATACAGCCACTATGGAGAACAGTATGGAGGTTTCTTAAAGAACTAAAAATAGGACTACCATATGACCTAGCAATCCCACTATTGGGCATATGCCCTGAGAAAACCATAACTCAAAAATAGTCATGTACCACAATGTTCAGTGCAGCTCTATTTACAATAGCCAGGACATGGAACCAACCTAAGTGTCCATCAACAGATGAATGGATAACAAAGATGTGGAACATATATACAATGGAATATTACTCAGCCATAAAAGAAATGAAATTGAGTTATTTGTAGTGAGGTGGATGGACCTAGAGACTGTCATACAGAGTGAAGTAAGTCAGCAAGAGAAAAATAAATACTGTATGCTAACATGTATATGGAATCTGAAAAAAAGAAAAAGGTTCTGAACAACCTAGGAGCAGGACAGGAATAAAGATGCAGACGTACAGAATGGACTTGAGGACCCAGAAAAGGTGAAGCATAAGCTGCGATGAAGTAAGAGAGTGTCATGGACTTATATATACTACCAAACGTAAAATCGATAGCTAGTAGGAAGCAGCCACATAGCACAGGGAGATAGCTAGGTGCTCTGTGACCACCTAGAAGGGTGGGATAGGGAGGGTGTGAGGGAGAAGTAAGAATTAGGAGATATGGGGATATATGTATATGTATAGCTGATTCACATTGTTATAAAGCAGAAACTAACACACCATTGTAAAGCAATTATACTCCAATAAAGATGTTAAAAAATATATGGTTAAGACCGTAAAAATAAAAGAAAAAGTCATGCAATTTCAATTTATTTACTATTTCTAACATTGCTTACCTACGTTATCTTAGACAAACTACCCAATGCCTCTGAATTTGAGTTTCTCCCCCAAAAAATATAGTTCTAAAGTTTCTTGCAAACAGAACAAAAAATTGAGAGAAAGATTAAGTGAAAAATACTTCATTTTCAAAAAACAAACAACCCAATCAAAAAATGGGCAGAAGAACTAAATAGACATTTCTCCAAAGAAGATATACAGATTGCTAACAAACACATGAAAGAATGCTCAATATCATTAATCATTAGAGAAATGCAAATCAAAACTACAATGAGATATCATCTCACACCGGTCAGATTGGCCATCATCAAAAACTCTAGATACAATAAATGCTGGAGAGGGTGTGGAGAAAAGGGAACCCTCTTGCACTGCTGGTGGGAATGTAAATTGATACAGCCACTATGGAGAACAGTATGGAGGTTCCGTAAAAAACTAAAAATAGAACTACCATACGACCCAGCAATCCCACTACTGGGCATATACCCTGAGAAAACCATAATTCAAAAAGAGTCATGTACCAAAATGTTCATTGCAGCTCTATTTACGATAGCCAGGACATGGAAGCAACCTAAGTGTCCATCATCGGATGAATGGATAAAGAAGATGTGGCACATATATACAATGGAATATTACTCAGCCATAAAAAGAAATAAAACTGAGTTATTTATAATGAGGTGGATGGACCTGGAGTCTGTCATACAGAGTGAAGTAAGTCAGAAGGAGAAAAACAAATACCATATGCTAACACATATATATGGACTCTAAGGGAAAAAAAAATGTCGTGAAGAGATTAGTGGTAGGATGGGAATAAAACACAGACTTACTAGAGCATGGACTTGAGGATATGGGGAGGGGGAAGGGTAAGCTGTGACGAAGTGAGAGAGTGGCAGGGACATATATACACTATCAAATGTAAATTAGATAGCTAGTGGGAAGCTGCCGCATAGCACAGGGAGATCACCTCTGTGCTTTGTGACCACCTAGAGGGGTGGGATAGGGAGGGTGGGAGAGATGGTGATGCAAGAGGGAAGAGATATGGGAACATATGTATATGTATAACTGATTCACTTTGTTGTAAAGGAAAAACTAACACACTGTTGTAAAACAGTTATACTCAAATAAAGATGTTTAAAAAAAAAAAAAGAAAAGAAAAATACTTCATTTTCAAAGAAGAAACTAGATAGTTCACTTTTTCACCATGAAAATCAGCAAATATCCATTGCCTCTTCAGCTTATAGAGCAGCAACGTCCAATAAAAATACAATATGAGCCACATGTATAATTTAATTTTTCTAGCAGCCACAGTTAAAATGTAAAAAGAAACAGGCAAAATTCTTTTAAATAATATATACTTAACCCAATATATAAAAAATATTATGTAAAATGTATAACAGTATAAAATTAAAGAATTTTTAATATTATTTTCTCTGTACTGTCTTTAAATTTTGGCGTGTATTTTATACTTAAAGCACACCTCATTTTGGCCACATTTCAAGAGCTGAATAGCTACATATGGCTAGTGGCTATGCTATCAGGACAGGTGTAGAGAATGTAAGCTTCCTTGTGGGTAGGACTTTACTTTGCATGCTTCTCTACCTATAGGGCCTAGGATACTACTGAACATAGAGTAGCAATCCAATAAATATTTGTTAAATAATTTTTTAAATTAATAATTTAGATTAGAGATGGAGTAATCTTTTTTTTTTTTTAGTTCCAATCAGAGGTGCATATATATATATATATATATATATATATATATATATATATATTTATTTATTTATTTATTTATTTATTTATTTATGTAACTTGATAATATTAGCAGAATAAAGAATAAATAAATGGGAAAATAGAAAAAAAGAGAATAGAGGATGAAATAATAAAAGGGAAAGAGAGCAAAACAAAGGAAGTATGGAACAGGATAGTAAAAAAAAAAGTAGTTATGGAGGGATAAAGCAGAATGCCACCAACTGTTAATGGCACTCATGTTCAGTTTTTAAATGATTATTCTCACATTGTTGCATTTTTAGGGAATGCAGTTGAATGTCCACTACAACTATAAACTTTAATTTCTCACTATGTTTACTACTGGTCATTTTTACTTATAGAGACAAAATGAATCTGTTTCTTTAACCATCAACTTTTGGACTACAGTCTTTTCCATATTATCAATTTCAGAGTCTCCTCTTCCACAGTGGGTGGTTTAAATTCATCTGCTTCACATGAGCAGTGCAATATCTCCTTCACAACCAATTAAGAACTATAGGCACCAAAATGAAATGTACCAAGCAGAGTTACAAATTAGAGATTTATTTTTTCTTCTCTCTACTTAAACACACTCTCAGATTTGTTTGCATGATCTAGTATGAAGTTCTTAGAAAGGAAGGGAGAGGATCTAAATGTATCATTCAAGTGAACTGATCATATGCATCCACCTTTCCTCAAGTTCTAAATCTTTTAAAAACCACAAATAGGACAGGTTTTACAAATTTTTTTTTTTTTTTTTTTTTTTTTTTTTTGCGGTACGCGGGCCTCTCACTGCCGTGGCCTCTCCCATTGCGGAGCACAGGCTCCGGACGCGCAGGCTCAGCGGCCATGGCTCACAGGCCCAGCCACTCCACCGCACGCGGGATCCTCCCGGACCGGGGCTCGAACCCGCGTCCCCCGCATCAGCAGGCGGACTCCCAACCACTGCGCCACCAGGGAAGCCCCAGGACAGGTTTTAAAGAATGTATTCATAACAAATTTGGCAAATAAAAGGATTCTACCAGTTAAACAAGCAGTAAGGAATTCCTTAGTGGGAGAAATTCGATAGGACAAAACTGACAAATGCAGAGAAAGTAACATCCACATCCTAATCTATAGACTCAGAAAGTTAAAGCCCTGGTAAGCAGTTACAGAAAGGCAGAGGACTCCCTGGAGCAACTGCTGAGCACTATTTAAAGACTTTCAGACCAACGCTGGAAACAGTTCAGCTCTTCACCCCATTTATCAGATTTTGCCTTGAGGTAAGAAACATAGTTGGACCCTAAAGAAAGTGAAGATCCTTCTTAGACAGACAGTGTTTTGAAGTCTTTCTCAGTCTTATATTTCACATTGTAAGCTCAGTTGCGGGGTGGGAAAGAGGGGGAGGATAGAGAAAGCAAGCAGAAGAGGAACTGCACTGGAGTAGCCCTAGTCAGAGAAAGACCCTGCTTCTCTTTGAAACTGAGGGATTCATAATTTGCCTGCCTTCTCAATATAAGCATTGTGAGGTGAAGCAGTTCTGGTTTGCTGCCATATAACCTTGAATAATTATTTTTATTTAGTGGGAGTCTGGTGGTAAAATTTCCATGACTCACTGAATTAGAGATTATATATTTATTTGTCCGTGAATTTATCTAATATCTGTCTCCCAACTGGATTACAAACTGACGAAAATAATAACGTCTGTTTTACCCACAAATTCATAAACTAGGTACTCAATAAATATTTGCTGGGAAAAAATTACTGATATTGTTGCCAGGTACTGTTTCCAAATTATATAAAATTAAATGGATCACATTAAAAGAGTAAACTTATTCTAAATTATTTTTAAGTATGTAAGTACTAAATGTAGTTTTTTTTTTAAATAAATCTTTATTGGAGTAAAACTGCTTCACAATACGATGTTAGTTTCAGTTGCACAACAAAGCGAATCAGCCATATGCATACACATGTCCCCATACCCCCTCCCTCTGAGACTCCCACCCCTCTAGGTAATCACAAAGCACCAAGCCCATATCCCTGTGCTACACTGCTGCTTCCCACCACCCAACTAGTTTACATTCGTAGTGTATGTCAATGCTACACTCTACTTTGTCCCAGCATCACCCTCCCACCTCATGTCATCAAGTCCATTCTCTATGTCTACCTCTTTATTTCTGCACTGCAACTAGGTTCATCAGTATCCTTTTTTTTTTTTTTTTTTAGATTCCATATATATGTGTTAGCATATGGTATTTGTTTTTCTCTTTCTGACTTACTTCACTCTGTATGACAGACTCTAGGTCCATCCATCCACCTCACTACAAATAACTCAATTTCATTTCTTTTTATGGCTGAGTAATATTCCGTTATATACATGTGCTACATCTTCTTTATCCATTCATCTGTCGATGGATATTTAGGTTGGTTCCATGTCCTGGCTATTGTAAATAGAGCTGCAGTGAACATTGCAGTACATGACTCTGAGTTATGGTTTTCTCAGGGTATATGCCCAGTAGTGGGATTGTTGTGTCATATGGCAGTTCTATTTTTAGTTTTTTAAGGAACCTCCATACTGTTTTCCATAGTGGTTGTATCAATTTACATTCCCAGCAACAGTGTAGGAGGGTTCCCTTTTCACCACACCCTTTCCAGCATTTATTGTTTCTAGCTTTTTTGCTAATGGCCATTCTGACCAGTGTGAGGTGATACCTCATTGTAGTTTTGATATGCATTTCTCTAATGATTAGTGATGTTGAGCAAATTTTCACGTGCCTCTTGGTCATCTGTATGTCTTCCTTGGTGAAATGTTTATTTAGGTCTTCCACCCATTTTTTAAATGGATTGTTTGTTTTTTTGATATTGAGCTCCATGACTTGTTTGTATATTTTGGAGATTAATCCTTTGTCTGTTCTTTCATTTGCAAATATTTTCTCCCATTCTGAGGGTTGTCTTTTTGTCTTGTTTGTGGTTTCCTTTGCTGTGCAAAAGCTTTTAAGTCCCATTTGTTTATTTTTGTTTTTATTTCTGTTACTCTAGGAGGTGGGTCAAAAAAGATCTTGCTGTGGTTTATGTCAGAGTGTTTTTCCTATGTTTTCCTCTAAAAATTTTATAGTGTCTGGTCTTACATTAAGTCTTTAATCCGTTTGGAGTTTATTTTTGTGTATGGTGTTATATAGTGTTCTAATTTTATTCTTTTATATGTAGCTGTCCAGTTGTCCCAGCACCACTTATTGAAGAGGCTGTCTTTTCTCCATTATATATTCTTGCCTCCTTTATCAAAGATAAAGTGACCATATATGTGTAGGTTTATCTCTGGGCATTCTATCCTGTACCACTGATCTATATTTCTGTTTCTGTGCCAGTACCATATTGTCTTGATTACTGTAACTTTGTAGTATAGTCTGAAGTCAGGGAGCCTGATTCCTCCAACTCCATTTCTCTTTCTCAAGATTGCTTTGGCTATTTGGAATCTTTTGTGTTTCCATACGAATTGTAAGATTTTTTGTTCTAATTCTGTAAAGAATGCCATTGGTAGTTTGATAGGGATTGCATTGAATCTGTACGTTTCTTTGGCTAGTACAGTCATTTTTATGATATTGATTCTTCCAATCCAAGAACATGGTATATTTTTCCATCTGTTTATGTCATCTTTGATTTCTTTCATCAGTGTTTTATAGTTTTCTGAGTACACATCTTTTGCCTCCTTTGGCAGGTTTAATCCTAGGTATTTTATTCTTTTTGTTGCAGTGGTAAATGGGAGTGTTTCCTTAATTTCCCTTTCTGATTATTCATTGTTGGTGTATAGGAATGCCAGAGATTTCTGTGCATTAATTTTGTAACCTGAAATCTTACCAAATTCATTGATTAGTTCTGGTAGTTTTCTGGTGGCATGTTTAGGATTTTCTATGTATAGTATTATGTCATCAGCAAATAGTGACAGTTTTACTTCTTCTTTTCCAATTTGTATTCCTTTTATTTCTTTTTCTTCTCTGACTGCTGTGGCTAGGACTTCCAAAACTGTGTTTAATAATTGTGGCAAGAGTGGACATCCTTGTCTTGTTCCTGATCCTAATGGAAATGATTTCAGTTTTTCACCTTTGAGTATGATGCTTGCTGTGAGTTTGTCATACATGGGGTACGTTCCCCCTGTGCCCATTTTCTGGAGAGTTTTTATTATAAATGGGGTCGAATTTTGTCAAAAGCTTTTTCTGCATCTATTGAGATGATCATATGGTTTATATTCCTTAATTTGTTAATGTGGTGTATCACATTGATTGATTTGCATATATTGAAGAATCCTTGCATTCCCTGGGATAAATCCCACTTCATCACAAACTGAGGAAAACAAGAATGTCTATTTTACACACAAATTCATTAGCTCAGTGGTCAATAAATATTTGTTGGAAAAAAATTACTGATATCATTGTTGCCAGGTACTGTTTCCAAATTATATAAAATTAAATGGATCACATTAAACGCATAAACTCATTCTATATTATTTTTAAGTATGTTAAGTACTATATGTAGTTTTTTTTAAAGTAAGATAGAACTCAGATATACACAGAAATAATCCTTTATCTTCTTTTTATTGAAGTGCCTGATTAAGACTCCAAACAGCAGGAATATATGTGAATATGTCAAACTGAACAGCTATAAAGTAGAGGATCCCAAACTGCTTTCTTCATCTCTTCCTCCCTTTCCTTCTCCCCTCTTTCTGTTCTTCCTTTTCTTTTTTGCTTTTCTTTTCTTCTTCCTCCTTTCCTTCCACCTTCTGCCTACTCCTTCTTCTATGTTTTTTTTTTTTTTTTTTTAATTAAATCTGAGGAAGAAAGTTGTTTCTAAGGAAGAAAATAATACCAATTCTTATCAGGCATCCTAAGCTCAATGCAGGAGCAAAGATCTTTCTAAAAATTGCATAGATATAGATCTTTCCAACAAATGAATTAAACACACTGCTTCTTTCTCATTTTCAACTCACCCAATAATCAACTGAAATGTAACAAAATGGAAGCCAAAACAGCAATATGAGTTTATAAGAAAGTGAGCCATATGGAGTTTATAAGAAAAAAAATACTAAAATTATTCCAATTGTGAAAGTTTATAAAATCAATGAACAGGTTCTGAAAGTTATTATGAGTAAGTAAATATTGTACCTAAAAATTACAAAAGCCTTCATTAATGAGAAATTAGTGAGTTTTTTGAACTTTCCAAGTACAGTGAAGAACTCTGGAAACATTTGGTAAGTCTCTTCATATGGGCAGGAGAATCTACACAATTTAGAAATTAATAAAAATATGTTAAGGAAATATATCCCTGTTGGACAACAATTATTTTGATCAATTTTATGTACCAAAGTGTTCAATTTACAGTTTATGATACATTTTTTGAGTTTATGCTTAAATGTTATTGCTGACACAATTTAGAAACTGGAAAGAGCTGATAAACATTTCAGATTATATCAATGTAATATCACTTTTCTATCAAACACAGCAAGTGAATGATATCAAACTAGAACTCTTACAACTAACTTTTAAGAAATTTTATTCTACCCCTGCGGGCTTATTTTGTGACACTTAGCTTTTATCTTGTGTACTTCATCATATATTTTGTATACCTCAGAATACTCCAAGTATTCCACTTGTGTGAAAAAATATACTCTAACCCCACTATCTTTTTTTCACTGTTAACTATCAATACTCCATTTTATTGATATACAACGTTTACAATTTGATATTAACATACCCCAATTCAAAATAATAAATCAGAATGTGATTCAATGCTCTTTTCTTCTCTTCCATCTGTGTAGAAGCATAATTCGTGTGTCATTTTATGAATATCATGAAATCTCTTAGAATGGCAGTACTACCACCAATTTTACACATCACAATTTAGTTCCATTTTCTAAGATTATTCATTTAATGGATTTTCTAATTATCTTTCTTAGTTTCTCATTTTTTTTAAATTACTTTATTCTTAATAAACTTGGGTAACATCTAACAATTTGGACCCACTTACAAATTTCATTAACTACTGTTTACTCTCTTGTACTAAATTATCACAGTGGTAAATGAGATTGAATCTCAAAGTTCTTGAGGTACTTTTCAGCATGAATCAATTTCTGATTGTGATTATCTACCCCCACCCCAATTTAAACTATCTTCAACTTCCAGATACCTAGCTTACCAATGAAAATACAGTTAAATCAGTTGTAAGACAAGAAAGTCCTTTCACTAAAAAAGTAAAATCACACTTTAAAATCAGTTGGCTAATTAGATCTTTTCTTAAAATGATGAATTTCCTAAAACACTGGGTTATCAAATAATTTTCAAACTTAACTGAGATCAGTTTTGCCAATAATGTTTTGAAAAGTATTGAATTGCAAATATTGCACCTACATTCACATGAACAAAAGGTTTTTGAAGCTGTCTTTGTCTATCCTTGTTTCAGTTTGGTTGATTTTTAAGTTTTGTGGTTTTTTGTTTTTTTTTTGGTTTTTCCTAGCACTTTTTTTTTTTTTTTTTTTTTTTTTTTTTCTGAATACATTTGCAAGGACTCTTTCTTCAAACAACATCTTTGGTGAGTTTCAGCATCCCAAAGTGGATGCCAAGAAGTTGAGATCATAATTTGTGGTATTATATTTTTTAAAAAAGTAAACAGTGCAAGTAATTCATTTGAAAAATGTGGTTATTTTGTAAGGTTACTTATGCATCAACAAAATTTCTATTTTACTTAACAGTGTAGAATGGAGAAAAAAGAATATTTTGGTGACCTCCTTTCATGAAGGATTAACTTTTGAAACTTCTGAAAGATATTTAGTATAAACACTAATTACCATGTGAATTCATTTACTACTTACCTCATTAAGAAGGGAATTAAAGGAAAGTGTCAATTAAGAATGAAAAATATTTGAGACAACTACTTAACTGTGATCTCCATCCAGGTCTTTTAACCCATAAAGAGCCTTTCCCTTCCATTTATTTACTATTTTACTATGGCCAAGTCATTATAAATCATCATTATTTCTTTCATTACTTTCCATTGTTAACAGATGTAGAGACCAAGAGTTTAAATTCTAATTGTATAATAGAGTGAGGCTGAATTAATTAACAATCCCAAGTTTGTGGGAGAATTTATTATTTTTTATTTATTTACCAATGAAACTTTATTTCTAACATCCATTGTGCTGATTTTTTTAAACATTTTTATTGGAGTATAATTGCTTTACAATGGTGTGTTAGTTTCTGCTTTATAACAAAGTGAATCAGTTATACATATACATATGTCCCCATATCTCTTCCCTCTTGCATCTCCCTCCCTCCGACCCTCCCTATCTCACCCCCCAGGTGGTCACAAAGCACCAAGCTGATCTCCCGGTGCTTTGCGCGGCTGCTTCCCACTAACTATCTATTTTACGTTTGGTAGTGTATATATGTCCATGCTACTCTCTCACTTTGTCTCAGCTTACCCTTCCCCCTCCCCGTATCCTCAAGTCCATTCTCTAGTAGATCTGCCTTTTTATTCCCATCTTGCCCCTAGGTTCTTCTGACCATTTTTTTCTTTTTTTTTTTTAGATTCCATATATATGTGTTAGCATACGGTATTTGTTTCTCTCTTTCTGACTTACTTCACTCTGTATGACAGTCTCTAGGTCCATCCACCTCACTACAGATAACTCAGTTTCGTTCCTTCTTATGGCTGAGTAATATTCCATTGTATATATGTGCCACATCTTCTTTAGCCATTCATCTGTTGATGGACACTTAGGTTGCTTCCATGTCCTGGCTATTGTAAATAGAGTTGCAGTGAACATTTTGGTACATGACTCTTTTTGAATTATGGTTTTCTCAGGGTATATGCCCAGTAGAGGGATTGCTGGGTCGTATGGTAGTTCTATTTGTAGTTTTTTAAGGAACTTCCACACTGTTCTCCATAGTGGCTGTATCAGTTTACATTCCCACCAACAGTGCAAGAGGGTTCCCTTTTCTCCACACCCTCTCCAGCATTTATTGTTTCTAGATTTTTTGATGATGGTCATTCTGATGGGTGTGAGATGATATCTCATTGTAGTTTTGATTTGCATTTCTCTAATGATTAATGATGTTGACCATTCTTTCATGTGTTTGTTGGCAACCTGTATATCTTCTTTGGAGGAATGTCTATTTAGGTCTTCTGCCCATTTTTGGATTGGGTTGTTTGTTTTTTTGATATTGAGCTGCATGAGTTGCTTGTATGTTTTGGAGATTAATCCTTTGTCAGTTGCTTCTGTGGGAGAATTTATACAATTTATTTTGTCTTAAAAAAAAAAAAGTCTGGTCATGGTTTGAGGTACCTTTAGGTACTTTGAGATTTTTCAAATTATGAAAAAAAACAGGAGCTTTGACCATTACACAGTACACACTATACATTACACACCCAAATAAAATAAATTCTAAGAATCATAGACAAGAATTATAGAAAATGCTTATTAATTACAAGCCTGTAGTTCTTTTAATATTTGATCCTACTTTACTATCATTGCACATAAGACTGCAAGAATTAAAAAAGAGCATAATATCATTAAACTCCTCTCATCTTCTCAATTTGCATATTCATTTGGGGAGAAGATAACTCAAGAAATAACAAATAGCAAGTCTTACATCATTTTGAGTATCTGGGTTAGAAATTTGCTTTCTCTTAATTAGATTAGTCTCAGAAAGATTAGCAAGTTAAGAATGGCAACCCAACAGGTGGCTTCTACATTTCTAGGTAAGATACGCACAGGTATGCACAGACACACAGACACACACAAATACACACAGACACACATACAATTATTACTTCTCACTTCTACTAATTTTCTTAAAAATTACTTTAAAAACAGGATATTGCCACACATAGCTTTGATTTGTTATAGATTCTATGTTGGCAAAATAAATAACATCATGAAAGAATTCTAAAGAGTCTGATGTTAAAGCCACGGTGTCTGAAACTTTTTCCAGAGTTATGCAAACATCCTCCCATGTCTGGGTAGAAACCACAGTTGTTTTGATGTTCCAAATGGTCTGTGCCACTTTGCCAGTTCACACACAGTGATATTTAGTTTTCCTTAGTACAAAATACAATGGTCAGATTTCAGATATTTTGTTGATACATGGATTCTCTGTTTTGAACTTTGACGCCAAAGGAGAGAAACATATTATATAATACAAAAAATTCCTGGCATTACATAGAGCTAATTATTTTCTAAAGGCAATAATTGAATTCACAGAGGACACATGTACAATATAGAGCTAAATATAAACTTACAGTCACTCACAAAGACTTAACAGAGCAGTTGCATCATGAGATCCATCTTAATCTTTTAATAAATGCATCTCCAAATATTAATTAGATGAGGAAGGAAGAAGCCAAATATTGATTCCTACTAATATAAATTAAAAAAAAAAGTTCCAAGAAATAACTGACCAGAAGACTGTATAACAAATCTATAGATTTAAATGACAATTATTCCTTGAAGAAATTGTCACAAACCATCTTCTTTCCTTTGTACCTTGTATTATTTTTATCCCAATAGTATCCTCATAAATAAGAGAAACTTTATTGATTTTTGTTTTCTGTTACCTAGCATAGAATGATGTACTGTAATAATCTCAAACACGCACGCACACACACTATAATGATGTTTTTTTGGACTCTACGGAAACTTAAACTTCCTTTTGGGGAGGTGGGAACCACTTGATAATCTAGCATCAAAGAGATGCAAGGACTAACCCCGCAAATTAGACCTTAATCAAATCTGATGGCTATGTCCTTGCAGCAAGTCCATCTGAAGTCCACCCCCATGCCCCTTTTCTATCATCAATCTTCTTCAGCTTCACATTCATCAAGCTGCATGGCAATTCTCATTCACACTAAATAAGCTTTCAGGTGAATTTACTTTAGAATCCTGAATGACCCAGTGAAAGTTCAAAATTGCTCTTTTACAGAATTACACCCAGATAGCCCCTGACATTCTTATAAAAGTGGTTTGTCAATAAAATGCCCAGTGAAATTGCTTGTTTGGAATGTATGGTGTCAGCTGAGAGACTAGTAGCTGAGCAAGAGTCTTCCTAAAAATAGAAAGACTTTTAAGTGATTAAAAAACACTTACTTTAAGTGGATGCATTTATGGTATGAAATTATATCTCAATAAAGCTGTTTAGGGCTTCCCTGGTGGCGCAGTGGTTGAGAGTCCGCCTGCCGATGCAGGGGACACGGGTTCGTGCCCCAGTCCGGGAAGATCCCACATGCCGCAGAGCAGCTGAGCCTGTGAGCCATGGCCGGTGAGCCTGTGCATCCGGAGCCTGTGCTCCGCAACGGGAGAGGCCACAACAGTGAGAGGCCCGCGTAAGACCAAAAAAAAAAAAAAAACCCAAAGCTGTTTATTTTTTAAAAACTACTTGTTTATTTTAGTAGTCTGTGAATAAATGATTTTTTTAATCATTAATCTATTTGACTCAGCTACAGGTTTGAGAAAGTTATTTGGGAGCAGCTATACTGAAGATAATTAGATTAAAATCTAGAGTGTTTTTGTTCCCTTACCCATTTATAGTATGTTCTTTATTCAATATTTTCAAAAATCTATAGTTAGTGCATTTTACATTTTTTAAAATAATTAAGTGGCTGAGAAAGTTTTTCTATGTTCCAATTCACATTTTATAAGTATTTTGATGTAGTAAAATAACTAATATTTCAGTCACTTATTTACATTTGTTTTTATTAACTGCTTTTCCCCAGTGGATAACTCAACACAGTCAAAAACATAGATTAAAAAAGCTCTTAGAAATTCCCTATTCTCATTATTTTCTTTTCAGAATCTTCAAGTAGAATAAAACAGCTTTGTGATAAATAAAAACTCTTACCTAAAGATATTACACTGATCATAAACCATATTTGATATTTAATTCTAAAATAATTGTTCTCACATTTTAATAGCCACCTGGAATATGGGTTGTTTGAACAGCTTGTTAAAAACACAGATTGTAAACACCACGTTCAAGAACGATGCTTTGGGACTGAGGTTGTTACTCCCAAATCAGTATGCCTAACAATCAGCTCAGGTGATTTTAATTCAAGTGGTTCTTAAAATACATTTTGAGAAATTAGTCATTTTTGTATGATAGTATATGGCCAAAATATATATCTAGCCTTAAAAATATAATTTCAAAGAAGTCTTAGAATGGCAGACATTTCTAAATGAAAAGAAGTTCAAGAGCATATCCAGTCCAGGCTTATGTTTTACAGATGAGGGAAATGAGATCTAAAATGTAAATGTCATGTCTCAAAACACACAGATATAAAGCAGTAAGACTAGGACTAGAACTTATTCCTTCTTGATCCTCCTCAACATTCTTGACCATGAAAAAACATGTTCTCATTTTCTATGTCAGAACTTAGTATTTTAAAGACTGATTAGTGTTAAAGGACCCAAAATTCTAGTAAATTCACTCTTTTTGCTAGCATGGGAACATGCTACATGGAATTCTGTATCTTCAGATCATCATCAACCCTATTTTAAGGAAAAATAAAAGATTTTTTAAAAAATTTGAATTAAAATCATGACTGAATCACAAATTTTTTTTAAAAGTGTACTTTTTCTTAAATGTGTATTGTTCCTCACAAGGGTTCAATCTTCCATAACCCACAGATTCACATATTTACTCTATACCGACCAGTATCTATCTTATTAATGACTATATTCACTGCCCCACTCTGCCCTATTTTCCTTTAAAATCTCTGGTGAACAGGAATCAAAAATATTTAAAAGGCAGCTGGGCTTTTCCAACATCCTTTTCATTTTTTTTTTTTTTTTTTTCTGTTTAGTCTCCTGTGCTTCTCTACAAGGAAAACAAAAATCCCTTGAATAAGGTAACTCATAAAACAAAAAAGAGCTTTAACTAATATAAGCCACAATATCATTTTAAAATAATGTTCCCCACTTATCTTTCAAAGTCCACATACAAGGATCTATCCAAGAAAGAGATGTTAGTAAAACTATGGGCTTTATCCTCCTCAAGTTAATTAAAATAATGACCAACTTTCAATGAATACTTAAACTTGATCCAGGTATCCCTAGGCTAAGTCTTTTACTTGTATTATCATTAAATCCTTTGAAGTAGGTATTTTTATTATTCCTAATTGTCAAATTCAGTAAACTGAGGCTCAGAAGGAGTACATAAGTTGTCCAAAATCATGCAACTAGTAAATGGTACAGGCGGCACTCAAATACAGGTCTACATGAAAAGAAGTCTTTATGCTTAAAGTATTCAACAGCCTACCAACAAACCTGCTCAGTTTAGGCTGCATTTTAAAATTTCTCTGATATAATTACTGTTGTAATCGGGCATTTCTTTCATTTGCTTGTTCTGCAAAATTAATAGCATAATGTGGAAATCACATAATGAGGAAAGAACTCCTTAGTCTATTGTTTATGAATTTGATTTTTTTTCCTTCTCAAAGGGACTATTTTGAGTTAGTTATTTCTTTTCTGAAAATAAATGTGGTAAGAAATAAATTGAGTTAGTCTCTATAAAAAGAGACAGAAAAAAAGACCAAAAAAAATTTCAGAAAGGAAAGAAAAACGATATGTAACAAGATATCTTTCTTGTGAATTTGATTTTACCTAGAACATTTTGACAGGCTGGAACAAGACAATAGTTGTTGTTTGTTTTGTGGGAAAACTGAAACTAACTTACTTGATTGGAGTTGAAAAGAGTTGCCTTAAACACAAGTAGACTGTTATTACATTATAATAAGTAAATCTACTGAACAGAAACGTGTTTTTTAAGGTTCTACTTAAAAGACTTTTTTTTTTTTTTAATCATGTAAGTCTTGCCAGGATATTCCTCTCTGGAAGCTGAAACTTCTGGGCCTCTTACCCGCAACAGTATAGAATGGAGAAGGAGAAAGCTGAAGTAAAAATACTCACAGCTTTGCTAGTTGCTGGCATTTTGCCACATGCCAAGGCTAAACCAAGCCAAGGAAACGAATCCCTGAAATGCTTCAGTGTTCTCTTCGCATCAGGGTCATGGGATTATAGACATTTCAGACTTATCCAAATGCAATGATTCTAGCTGTAATGTCACTGTGATGTCTGTTACCTCCAGTACCTCAGGTGTTAAACTCACTACCACTCCAGGAAGTTTATTCTGTGGGACAAGTCTAACTGCTAGAAACTTCTTCCTCTTTTAGGGTCAAAAATCTAGCTACTTGTAATAATTTCTACCTGTTAGTTTCACTTCTGCTTAACCAAACACAAATCTATTTCATTTTTCATACATCAGAGCCTTCAAATGATTAATAGTAACAAAGCAAGAGACTTCCTCCTCTTCAGGTACCTTCCACATTAAACATTCCCTGGTGCTTCAGTTCAACTTTCATTTCTTCTGGCTTGTTTTTTTTTTTTTTATATATCACTGTGACTGTCATTTTTGTGTTTGATTTTCGTCTTGCTTTGTGGTTCATTTTTTAAATTTAAAATAAGTACTTGCCCAGCTTTCTCAAAATTTCCAAGCAAGTTTAAAATGCAACCTTTCTTAAAGAGATCTCTGTAGCAACCCCAAGCACTTTAATCCATGTAAAAATTGAATCTAGCTATAACTGAATATAACATGGCCAATGGTGAAAGGACTTAGCATAAGTGGTATGTTACTTGTCACAAGAAGCTGTGAATTTTAAATTCGAAGCACATAAATACATTTTATCCAATACTTTTAGTTTATGATTGAGAAGGCTGAAGCTCAAGTGCCTATGTTACTGCTCAAGTAATATGCCTCCTGTTTTCTTCCGAAGACTGATTTCCAAGTCAATAAACAGTAAGTTAGAATTTATCTCTTTATGTAAACAATGCCAGTCCTTTTCTCAAGCCACAACATTCAACATATACTTGTCTGTAAGAACACTAAAGAACTACGTGACCAGGATAAATTCATTTGGAGTTGCAAAGCTAAGGGCCAGAACACCATATATTCTCACCTTCTCAAGATCTGTTTAGGAATCCCAGCATCCTCAATGTCCCGTTTAGACAGGTGCATTGGGATTTCCCTCCAATACAGCCCCCAAACTGTTGTTTCTGCATCCTAAAAATGCAGCTGAATGAGCTGCATGAGCAAGCTGCATGAATGAGCTGGTCTGAGCAAGTGAAAGTGATGGAGTTGTATACTGAGGTGAGGGGGGCAGTTAGGGATTAGGATTTAGCTGTGTGGGATGAAGAAAGCCTGGTATCTCCTGATTGGGTAAATCTGCCTGGCAGATTTCCCAGTGGCACATTTCTTTCTTTCTCGTTTCCTTTTTTCCCCTGTGGCTGTCAGGAATTAGCCTACCAAATTCCTTACCAACTGCCTCAGGGGAATAAAATGCAGTTTCAAGTTTAGACTTTTTTCCCACCCTTAGTAATAGTGAACCAATAAGAAATAGGGCAGTTAGCAAAAACATACTCGGTTCTCTAGTCCCTCACCTCATTTGTTCCTAAAGCTGCACAGGCAAGGGAAAATTAAAATAATTTTTAACAGTAGGATTTTTGCATGGAAAGGACTAAAGGAAAATGTATCTACATGTCAGAGAAAACAAGATTTAAGCTATTATATCCTGAGTCCCACGAGCTTGAGGGGAAGAAAAGGTAAGAGTCTTTGCGGGTAGGAGTGAGAATAGAGAAAAGGTTTGAGAATTCTACCAAGGAGAAAATTATTGGGACACAGAAAACCTGGGTTAAAAACACGCAAAGAAGTCATTATCCTTCTTAGGCCTGATTCTTTTTTCTCTTCGACCTTTTGCCAGCCCTGGGCAGGGGTGGGGGGCTGGGGGTTCCTTTTTCGTCACAGGTAGATGACGATTACCTGCCCTATATAACCTGTGCTGTTGTGAGAATCAAATATAATGATTCATAAAGTGATGTAAAAATTGTACAATGCAATGCCAATACATTACTATAATAATAATTATTATTATTATCTCTAAAATCATGCTCCGTAACAAAACAAAATAAAATGAAAAACTCATTTTGTTTTTTTATATTTACATTTGTATGTTTTAAACCCAGATATGAAAGGCAATAGGCCCTGTTACCAGAAGCTATATCAAAAATTCCCATTATAAAATTTTAATATGAGATAATTAGAATATAATATAGACTGATACGGTAATCCAAGTTTCATAAAGTCTGTGGACTACTACAAACATGTGCTCTTTTATTGATACTATGCATGTGCTATTTTATCACAATGTTTTGTTTTACTATTGTATGATTTGACATATTAAGGCCTTGTGTTTGAAGTAAACAGCCACTAAATTAATCAATAGATTAATTGAGGAGCTACAAATTAAGGTAATAAAGTCAAGCAAATGCCTACCAAATAAATCTGTTTCTATAGAAGTTGATAAGGGCTTCAGTTAATCAGAATCTAATGAAATTTAAGGTACTGACCTCCTTATAGGACAGAATTTAGAATAAAAACAACAAAAGTTGTGTTCTTGCTAACAGTTCGGCTTAAATTTCAGAATCTTTCAAGCATAATAAGGTATTAGAAATGCCTTTGGAATTATTCACAGTGAATTAGATTTGTTGGCGGTATCATTCATAGACTACCAACCAAGAAATCTATTCTTCATCACTTTTCTAAAATGCTAATAGTCAGCTGACTTTGTACTTGTTATAAAAATACATACAAATATGGAGTTCTGCCTTCTTGTGGTTGACAGTTGAAATATAATGCAATTTTTTATTGAAGTATATTTGATGTACAATATTATATAACTTATAGGTGTACAATATAGTGATTCACAGTTTTTAAAGGTTATACTCCATTTGTAGTTATTATAAAACATTGACTATATTCCCTGTGTTGTACAATATATCCTTGTAGCTTTTTTTTTTTAACATCTTTATTGGAGTATAATTGCTTTAAAATGGTGTGCTAGTTGCTGCTCTATAACAAAGTAAATCAGCTATACATATACATATATCCCCATATCTCTTCCCTCTTGCACCTCCCTCCCTCCGACCCTCCCTATTGTACCCCTCTAGGTGGTCACAAAGCACCAAGCTGATCTCCCTGTGCTATATGGTTGCTTCCCATTAGCTTTTGGTTTTGTAGATTATTTTATACCTAACAGCTTGTACCTCTTAATCCCCTTCCCCTATATTAACCTTCCCCTCTTCCCTCTCCCTACTGGAGAGAATTATGTTAATTGAAATGTCAGACAAAGAAAGATAAATACTGTATGATAGCACTTATATGTAGCATCTAAAAGATACAACAAACTAGTAAATATAATAATATGATATTTTTGTACAATGCCCGTTTATAAGTGCCCCAGAATAGATTCAATATTTATGGCCCTCCTTTCCATTTAGGAGGCATTATCTAATATAACTCTGGGTTTTGAAACTTGAGCCCTTATACTTAGTGTAAAGTGCTAGAATATACCTCTAAAATTATAGCTAACCTTTTGTGATGAGGCAGGAACTGAAGAATGGACTGGTTTAGAATCAGGCAGAACTAACTTGTGGTCTAGACTTGTGACTTTGGGCAAATAATCTCACCAATCTGAATTCCCTTTTCCTTATATGCATAACAGGGATAGTAGATTCTTATACAGTGTTAATGTGAGGATTACCTGTGACAACATAGGAAAGGCATCTAACATATTTCAGTGCCCTTGTCTTCCTCTTAAAATCCATATCTCCTAATAAACTAACACACACACACACACACACAAACACACACACACACACACAATTTTAAAAACATCTTTTTAAAGTGCTTATTAAGTGCCTTCTAGAATATCTAATCTTCAACCATCTCAACAGATACATTAATGCACATACACTTTAGAACTCATATCACATTCACTGCATGCCGGTTAACCATCAGGAAAGAGTTTATTAGATGAAAATAAGTCTGTTGTAAAAGATTTCCTTGCAATTACTTCACTGCCATTATCCTGGCCACACGCTTATAGAGCTTTTCAAATTAATATGCTTAGATTACTGAGCAAGTAATCTAGCAGTGGAATTCTATGAAGAACTCAATTACTAAAGAAAATGATCACTCAAGCATTTGAGAAATCAGGGCTACATCTAATTTTGAATAGTGGATCATTATTGACATTATGGAAGCATTCAGTACAAACACTTGGACATGTAGCACTAGAAAGGGTATCACTTTCTATACATGTGGTAAACTGAACGAGCTGCTTGCTAACATCTCTGTTAAATGTTATTCTGCCTTGCTGAAAAAAGAAATAATATCAACCTTGAAATCAGTACTTTTAAAAAATAGGGTGCTGATTGCTTGACTGAATAAAAATTGGATTGTTAACTCACATTTAAAATAAACAATTCTAATTTTTCTACTTGAAATAGAGTAATCTTTTATAGCCTAGAAATAATTATCCAATGAACACAAGTGTAGGAATTGCTGTCTACATATTTCCATATTAGAAACTACTTACTTTCATTATTGCATTTTAATCATTCCAGCACCAAAAGGCCCTCTTTTGACTAAATGATTATGTATAGATCTATGTGCTGTGTTTTTACTCATTTAATAATTTAAATCATACTTTTATTTTCTCCAAATTAGGCATCATCCAGATGCTTTTGATGAAAATTATTTTTCTATTTCTGATTTTTATCTAAGAGTTAAAGCAAAGACTATTTTAAGAACTTTGCTATAGTGTCTTTTAAAAAGCATCTGAATTAGAAAAGGTAGTGTAGGAAATGGGTTGAGACTGTTATGTTTATTGTTCTTTCTCTGCTCTCTACCAAGGCAAGCAGTAAAGAAAAACCATTCAATAGTGAGTGATAATTCCTAATAAACCCAGTAGTCATCAGCTGTGTGGCCTTGGGGAACTCACTTCACCACTCAAAGTGTAATAGTATAGCATGATGATGATGATGGTGGTGGTGATGATGATATTGATGATGATGATAATGATAATGTAGGCAATGCTAGCCTACCAGAAACATCATTAGCATAAAATAAGGCAGGTTTTATAAGGTAAAAGTGTTGTGAGAGATTACCATGATTATTCTGAGCATCATTTTTTGGAGGATTAATTATTTTTTAGAGTCATGTACCACATAGAAAATATACTGAAAGATTTCCTCCCTTTTCCCGGCAAAATGAATATATGCACAGATTTTTTTAAATGTCAATAAAATTTCAGGAAACCATTGCCTTTCTTAGGCCTATTCATTGACTACCCTCTTTAAGATCCCCATTGTGGTAGAAGTCCTTGGTTTCCTGGTCAGGAGTCAACCCCTCACATACCTCACAACTTACTTCTAACTTCATCACAAAATTCTGAAATGTTCAAGTATGCATTAACCCACACGAATCTCTAGAATGGCCTAAGCATAAAAGCGTATGACACTCCTCAATGAATTAGTGAATTGTAACATTTTTCCCTCTCCTGCTGGATATGAAAAAGAAGTATGCTTCCATCGTTGCTTTTGGCAGCTGTCTCTTGAGGACAAGGGTAACCAGACCTAAGATGAAGCCAGCACTGTGAATGGCAGATAATATTGTTAAGCCTGTGGAAAAGTAACCTGCTGTATTCTGAACTTCCTGTTATAGCACATAATAAACTTTACTTACACATCCTTGAAGTCTCAGTTCAGATATCATTAGCTTGGTGATGATGTCTCAGACTAAACCAAGCAGGACTAGTCCATCAGGCCCTCACTCTCAAAACATCTAATGTACATAGAGCTTTATCATTTAACTCAATCATAGTGATTAACATCAGTATTATAAAGAAAAACTTGAACAGCATAAGGGCAGAGGTTTTTTTTTTCCTTTGTTTGATTCATTATATTATTGCATTCACAGAACTGTGTCTGCCACATAATAGGCATTGTACATTTTTTTGTGAATTAATAAACACCAGGATACAGTTTTAAAAGGCATGAATAGAAAAAAAGTAGGTGAATCCTGCTTACATTTTTATGAATCCTATAACTAGAATTTTAGTACCAACTCTATTTCCTTGCTATGAGAAGATTAGTATAGAATTCTTCATAAAAGAGCAATGGCAAATAATGTTTATATCAGGTTTTCTGAGGTAATATTAGTTATTTGCATGTGATGGGATGAGGAATATTGCATTCATTTTTACAAAATTCTGGAAAATGATCTTTGACAACTTGAGGAGGTGTCCAATCTTTAACATTCAGTCATGGTTCAGAAATTATTTTTCCCTCTGAAGTTCTGGTATAACATTTATCCAGAAAAGTATGCAAATAATAATTGTACAGCTTAATGAATAAACACAGAGTGACCACCCCTATGTAACCACTACCAATCTAAAAAGCAAAATTGTACTAGCACACCAAAAGCCCATCTTAGGCCCCAATCTTTAGAATAATGTAACAATAACATCTACAGCGCTTAGACCAATTTAGTTCCAAAATTACTGAAAGTAAATAATGAATGATTCATGAATAGCTATTCCATGTTAAAAACTTTATTCACTTTGGAAGGAGACATGTTAATCATTCTTAATGTATTTTCTCCTGTTTAATCCCTTCGAGCCCTTAACCTGTAGTGATTCTTGGTAGAGTAAATGAATCTAAAGATAGTTCATAAAAAGAGATTTGTAGATTTTACATCTGGAAAACAATATCATATGGACTATATTTAAAATTTGCCGTTGATCTATTTGGCTTGCTCATTCCTATAGTTGATGAATTCTCTCTCTGAAAAGTGAAGAAAAAAAAAAAAAAAACCTTTCCTTTTAGAAGGATAAAACTGAAGGAAATGAGAAACATAACAATAAAAAAAAAAGATTAAGTCCTTCAGAAATTGGTTAATTGATTGCCTGACAATTATAACAGAAATGCTTTAAATCTGAAAGCCATCAGTCCCTGACACTGTTTTTCTCTTCAACTTAATTAGAAGAAAATAAAACACAAATGTATTCTTGTTTAGCTGGAACTTTGGGGAAATATGTAGGAAGTTATAGGCAATAAAGTACCAGCTGCTTCTTTGTTGCTATGTTTATCAGAGAGTTAGCAGCAAATGTGTTTGTATAATTTATCATTCCTGTGTATTAAAGTTCTATGACTAGCTGCTTAGGAGAGATTGTAAGCAAAAGCCATGTTACCAACACTGAGTTAAAATGCAGCACAGATAAAAGTGTGAAACAAAGTATCATCACTAAGTAAAAGCATACATTTCTTTGGGAGACAGATATTGACAAATATTTATAAGAAATATTTTCCCTATTATTTTCCAAATAAAATTGTTTGTCCATGATCTCATCAGTCTAATTATCTGGCAGTAATGACATGCCAGATGAAGAGTTCTGCCTGTATATCTTATACAAGGTGATAAATAAGAGTCTCTGATAGACTCTTGAAGAGAACAGAAGAACTGAAAGCTTTTAAATGTTAATATCTTACTGGCTTTACCTACGATAATATAATCCAGAGACTATGGACTCCAAATTAGGATGTTTTTAGTATCCAAAGTAGTTGCTTGTATGCATTTTATGATAAATACTGATGAAGAAATATGTCCATAAAATATTTCAGGTCAAAAAGCAAAAGTTTATATTTAAACTACATATACATAGTATATATACTATGATTCTTACTTTTAAATCATATTTATCATCTTGCATTGGTATTAAGATAACTGTTATCTTTATCTGACAAATCATTCTGAAATATAATATATTTTAAAGCTAAAGGAGGTTCTAAATTCCTTCGTCTTCAGGCATACACAAGTTTTATAACACACATCAAAAATATGCTCATTGGATATAGTAATTTAAATGTTTTTCTTTCTCCTGACCAAATATTTGGTGAATTGCTTACAATGATTAAGTGATTAGGCTCCTTAATGTAAAAAAGTACTTCCATATGTTGTCACAAAAACTCTTTAAAATATTCTTGCGTCACTAAAGGAGACAGAATGTCTGAGATTACACTGACTTTTATATTTTGGGATCTCTGGAGTAATGATGTTTTACATGACCAAAGACATCTTCAGAGCCTCTATAGCCATCTGATCTTTGATTTTTACCCCTTCCCAAAGCTGGCTGCAGACATCCTCAAGACACAGATGTATCTGTTCTTTCATCCATTCTTTTAGTTAGTGTTTATTAAGAAACTACCATGTTTAAGATTGACATTTGCAATCCAAAAGAAGTGGTGTGCGTGTGTGTGTGTATGTGTGTGTGTGTGTGTGTGTGTGTACATGTGCATATGTGTGTGTTGGGATATGTTTGGCTGAGAAGACAGAAAAATTCACAGGTTTTAAGACTCCAAAGAGAGAAATGAGGGAAGTCTAATAGCTATGACTCAAATAAGTTTCCAGTAAGTCCCATGCTAAATAAAACAACTATTCATTGGGTGTTAATAGCTTTGGTACTTTCCAGTAGAAAAGCAGAAATTAAGCAATTTGCCCATGGGTACACAGTTTCTCATTTATGAACAGTAATGCCACCTGATTCATGGAGTTTGGTCGAAAATTAAATGAGTTAATACATGTAAAGTATAGTGCCAGCTAAATTGATAAGTACTCATTAAATAACAGCTACTATTATTGTTATTACCATGCTGGGTACTATTCTAAGTGCTTTAAGTACATTATTTAATTTGATCTTCACAATAGCCTCATTTGGTAGATAACATCATTCTCTTTTTATAATTAGTAAACTATGAATTAGAAAAGTTAAGTAACTTGTCCAATGACACACAACTAATATGTGTTGAAAATACAATTTGAACTGAGACAATCCAAGGTTCATGCTCTTAAAAACTATGTTACCGACTCAGAAACTAAAGATACTTGGCGAACACGGCAGAGTCTAACAGGAAAATAACTCAGACCCAGTATTCAAGGAAGCTCCAGATTCACACGTTTTGCTTGATCTTCTGGACTTGAACTCCCTGGGAGTCCAAAACCAGATCAAAGACACATCATCAGTCCTACAGAGGCAGAAAAAAGTTAACCTTAAGTGGCTTTGGGGGTAGGAAGAGGGTCTGTCTGCAGTTGGGCACAAGGGACCTATTTAGGGAAAATATTCTAAAATTCCTCTGTAAGGCTTTTTTTGGGGGTGGGTGGGAGGGAATGTTCTAAAATTGGGTTAATTTTAGATGATGTTAATTCCACACAACTCAGTAAATTTACTAAAAATCATTGTATTGTACACTTAAAATGTGTGGTTTTATGGTATGTTACATTATACCTCAAGAAAGCTATTATTTAAAACAATTTTTTAGCCCAGTGCATCCTAGAGGTTGCCCATGCCAGTGTTTAACCACATGTGTGGTGTGAACTTACGGGCATCATGTTGTGAAGAGATGGGGGCTGCGGTGACTCACGCAATCAGGAATTTCAACGTAGAGAACCGGGTGTAACGGGAAATCAGCAGGATGAAGCCCTTCCCCGCTCCCAGGCACCCCTCCACCAAGAACCTCCTGCGAGAGCAGATGAGCAGCCATCCAGAAATTAAGAGAGATATTGCTAGAAAAAAATGACAAACTGCTGTCATTACTAAAAGATGTGTATGTCAATTCCAAAGATCCCATGTCTTCTGTGCAGGTAAAGGATGCTAGAAAACAACAGAAGCCAAAGGAGTTCAGGTTGCCGGAAGACCATCATTCTGACATGATGAATGTTAAGAACATTCCCAAAGGCAAAATTTCCATTGTAGAGGCACTGACACTTCTCAATAATCATAAACTTTACCCAGACACATGAACTGCTGAGAAAATAGCAAGATGTAAATTCTCTTCTTAAATATTTTGTAACTTTTGAAGTCAAAAACCTTACCCCTTGATGGCAAGAAAGCAATACAATCAAAATGAAGAGAATCTTGAAATTACTTTTCCTTAATGTACTCTGTGTCCCCGTACCCTGTTTATTTTCTCATTTTTAGCATATTAAATTATATAAATTTAAAAAATAAAATTAAAATTAAACAAATAAACATTAAAATTTTTTAAACAAACCAATAAAAGATATAAATATTATGTTTCTGCTCTAATCAACCCTGAATCTCCAAGTTGGGCCTAATGAATTGATACTTGTTAACTAAATCCATAATAGTTTTTCACTACTGTGAAATAAATGACCCTAAAAACTAATGGTGTAAAACAACTTTTTCATTTTATTAATACAACAATACTGTAGGTGAGAAATTTGAGCAGGGGTCAAATGGGCATGACTTTGCTTCTCTAGTCATTGAGGAAACTCAATGGTACTTTTCTGGTAGATGGGATGGTCTTGTGGGTCCAAGATGGTTTCAATCACATGGCTGGAGTCTGGAGTTGAATGAGTCAAAGAATAAGACTGCCTGCCAACCAGGGGTACCTCATGTGGCCTTTCCATGTAGCTTAGCATGTCACAAGATAATGGCCTCAAAATAGTCAAACTTCTAACATGGTGGCTCAAAGCTCTTAGTGAACACAGTGGAAGCTGCATCAGTTTTATGACCCAGCCTTGGAAGTCATACACTACTACTTGTGTGTAGTCTATCAGCCAAAGCAGTCACAGCCTTCCTAGATTCAAGAGGAAGGGAAATAGAATCCACTTCTTGTTGGTGAAGAATAAGGTCACATTGTAGAGTAACATGTGAGACTGGAGATATTGTTGTGGTCATCATATAAAAATACAGTCCATTGTCATCATAGTTTACAACAATAATCACCATTAATAGAAGGTTCAGAAAAGTCTGTTAATTCTTCAAAACTTCAGATGTCTGAAACTTTCAGGATATCACACATCATGATATGTAAAATAGAAGGAATTTGGAGGGTTCATGGTGATATTCGCAAATACCTCAAGAAATTCACACAAGAAACTTGCTTCCTGGAAAAATCCTGACTTTCAGGCATGATTATACACTTAATTTCCCTTGTGCTTCCTTATGAAAACAATTCATTTACATAAAAAATTAGTTTAATTTCCTTTTAGTTTGAGATTCTAATACAGTAGCTGAATACAGCTGTAAACTGTCTCCTTATAAAATATTTAATGCTGACTATGGCCATTTTTATTCATGCATTTCCTAGATGGAATATGACATTTGATGATTTTTGCCCAAAAAAACCAATTTTTAAATTACAATCACAAATGCATTACATTTATCCTATGTTTTAGTAAACATTTTAGAGCATATGACAGAAACATATTATACTAAAAACTGGTTTAATTTAAAACCCCTTCAGTTTCCTATACATCAACCTCTGAAGTTCCAACCCAGAAACTTTTCAAAAAAGTGAGTTAGGTGAAGGAAATGAAGAGAAAGGGAGGAAAAAATAAACCAAAATCAAACATTTAAACAAAGGGCAGAAAAAGTGGTTTTAATCTCTGGTTTGGCCACTAACAACCATTACGTGACCTTCCACAAGTCACTTAAGGCCTGCTGGGTTCAGTCCTCATATGCCAATGAGGGGCTGGACTGAATCTATGTGGTTTTTTTTGTTGTTATTGTTGCTTTTGGTGATGGAGGTGTGACTTAAACAATAAAAAGCACTTCCAGAAAAAAAATACATTAAAGCTAAACATACATGACTGAAGTTATTCTGGTTGAAAAGTGGGTGAGGTCATCTGGAGATCAACCCACTCAACCTCCCCTAGTCACCAGCTCCTCTGCCGCTAACCCCTATACCAGCTACATTTGTTTTTTAAATAACTACCATGGAATTCTATCTCTAAAACATAAAATTTGAAAGTCACTAGATTAGATGGTCTCTAAAGGATCCTCCTTGAAGAGCAAATACTCTTAGGAACTAGAAGAGTAACTACTGGGTAAATTTTTATATAACAAATGTGATTACCCTAATGGGTAGGAGCATGGATATACATGTGTATTCATAAATATGCCCTTAACAATAAATGAGTCTATGCATTTGATTTTCCATGTGAATATATATATTAGATATATAATAAAAGCATCTACTATCTAGGAGATAGTATCTGTCTATCATTAGGTTGTGAGAGAGTACCTAATGAAGTATTAAGGTTAGCTACCATCTCAAAGCAATCTTAAGCACAGTTACCCGTTTCCTTTTTATCCACATGAGGAAACATAAGCTTGGGAAGGTTTAGCAACTCGCATGGGGTCAACAGCTAGAAAGGGGTAGACACAATATTTGAATGTGGAATGATCTTAAGCCAGAGTATATGTTTGTTTGTTTTTCTCCCATTGTATCAGTAGGTTTCCTATCTCTGTGAGTGGTTGCTCCAAGGAGCAAGTGGTTCGGGGCTTTCTCCTGAACACTGGGTTGGGGCTTAGTCCCTGACACTGAGCTGGGATGATGTCAAAACTGAGGATCAAGTGCCCCATATTCCAAGGAAATGATGTAGTGGATAGTGTTTGGAGAAAGGAGGGATAGAAAGGTAGTTAGGCTTCAAGCTTCCATCTTGCTCCTCTCTCTCTTCCTTTTTTCCTCCTGATTTGATGAAAACCCCTATGATTAGAAAATAAATGTGGGGGTAATGATGTACATATTTATACCTAATCACATAAGCTGCCTCTGGTTATGAGCCATCTATAGCCATAACTAATGGTAGACATATGCACAGGAATGTGTGCATAGGTGTGTGTATTCTTCTCTACCTAGTAGAGAAAGGGTAAGAATCTTTATACACCTAGTTTTGCAGGATCCTTTATGTGTCTGCTTGTATGTTTTTGCTGATGATCTAGGCTTTCCATCCCTTTAACCTATGAGACTATTTAAAACCAGAAATGACCTTGTATAGCAACTGGTTCAACTTTTCATTGACTCAATCACAGTCACACAACTAATTCATATGTGAGCTGAACCTAGAATTTCTCAACGCTGACATCCTCCAGTTAAGGGAATCTTGCAAACCAAGACTGTACACACACTAACCTGAACATGCTATAGGACAAACTATTAAAGTAAGAAAGCAACTTAGAGAAAACATACTCCTACTCCTTTATTTTTTAGATTACAAAAGTGTCACCCAGAGAGATGGAAAAATTGTAATATTTTAAAGTAAATAACAGACCCCAATCTAGAGCTTCTATCCATTATATATTGTGGTTAAAGATAATTTTATTAAACTAAATCAAAGTAGTGTGTACCACTGGTACGATCTTAACCCTCTCTGAGAAATATACATTTTTGAATACAACTCTCCTTTTGTTATTTATAAACTTTCTCAAAGACAGGAATTAATGTTTCATGTGTTTTTTGCCATTTTTGCATAGTGACTTATCTACAGTTAGTGCTAAAGAAGAATTTATTTGACTAATAACAGTCTTAAACTTAATGACAAACACCAGTGCAATACTTAAGCACAAATGAGTCTATATTGTGTTAAAGAACAGCTCCAGAAGACCCACCCTATTATGCATCCTATTGCCTCAGGTCATCCATATATAAATTAGTTTTAAACTATCTAAGGCATTTTCAAGACAAATTAACTAATAAATGTAAGCATAAATTTGTTTCTTTAAAAGAGACTATTTAATTTGTTCTGAAAACATGCCTCTATAAGCCTGAAGGCAAAAATCATGCCACCACTCTGCCTTTGCTCTTTCAAACCAAATACAGCTTATTCTAAATTTATCTTATTTGTCTTATTTTTTTAACTCTATAATTAGTTAATATCATTAATGCCTTCATTATTATTTTATTATTCTTAGACCCTTTCTAAGATTTCTGGCATTATTCCTGTGATCCACACAGAGAAAGATGAAAGGAGTTCAATTTTTCTCTGGGTTGGAATTCAAATGGTCTCCTCAGTTCCAAAGATTGGTGATCTTTTTGATCTTGACACTTAGGGGAACAATTTAAAGTTTAAAAATGGGTGAATAAAAAGAATATCTATTGGGGTTTCTTTGTGATAAGGCCCAAAAGGAAATTTGAATTCTCCCTGCCAAAAATCTCTGGAGCTATGTAAACCATTGAAAGGCAGGTGGTTTTTTTTTTTTTTTTTTTTTCCTTCTCAGGGATTCTACAACTAAAGAAGAGAAGGACATAAGTCTAGAAAGAAATGGATATAGAATAGGATGCTGATCAGCATGAGATCATGACTCCAGTTTCCTTAGATAAAGAAATTCTAACAATCCCCAGAGACCATTCCTGTTAGGTGACTAAAATACAGACTACACATGTGTATACTTACACACACACTTAAATTTAGTACATCATAGTAAAGTACACTCAAAGTTTGCTCATTCATTCAACAAATAATTTAGTGCCTACCATACATTAGGCTATAACTTGGGAAAATCTGGTTAAAATGCGGTCTAATTACTAGATTTTGTAGTACCAGTAAATGATCTTATTCGTTTCTTATTCAATCTGAAATTCCTGAATCTGGGTGGTCATAACAAATCCTTCAGTAATAGTTCCAACATTTGTCCATACAATAACATCATCTGGGTAGCTTTAAAAAAATATATTGCTTCTGAGGCCTACCCATACATCTATTTAGTCAGAATTCCAGTTTTAGGGGATGGCAAATGGGCGGTTGTTTTTTACTGTTGTTTTTAACCCCTTCAGTCATTTTAATGCAGTTTGTTTGTGGACCAGAGCTTTGGAACCACTGGTTCTGGGTTCATCATCTTTATTCCTAACAAGAAACTATCCTTGACTAAGTCAGTTAAGGGACATATTACATAAACCCATTACAATAACTGCTCCAAAGGGATTATTCCTACTCAGATAGTGGCACTACCATGTCTATTAAAATTACAAGCACACTAGATTGGAGGCGTATTTCAGGGGAGATGCTTCCTTTTTATTTATTATTTTTTAAATTATTTATTTATTTTTTGAAGTAAAACTGACTTGTCATATTATTTTCAGATGTACAACATAGTAATCCGATATATTTATACATTATGAAATGATCAGTACGATAAGTCTAGTTACCATCTGTCACCATACAAAGTTATTACAATATTATTTACTATATTCCCTATGCTGCACATTACTTGTTTTATAACTAGAAGTTTGTACTTCTTAACCCCCTTCCCCTATTTTGCCCATCCCCCCCAACCCATAACCACTGGTTTGTTCTCCTTAAATAGCTTAATATTATACTCACTTAAAATTATACCCTCTTCCATCCATAACTTTTTAAAAACCTCAAAATATGGGTATCTGCAGAACTGCACATGTATGAAAAGATTCGTGGATGATTTAACTTTTCCAAATTATCTCAATAAATTTATGATAAAGTTAGCTAGAATCCAATTCTATTTATTATTTACTACTCTTAAGTCTCTCTTTCTCTCTCTTTTCCTCATATTTTGCTCTATCTACTGAATGACTACTTATCCTTCAACACGCAGGATACTTACCGGAAATTTTTCTTCATACCCCTACAATGTAATACCCAGGGCAGAAGGCATATTTGAAATTTTGTTCACTGACATATCGTCACAGAAAGGACAGAGCCTGGCACAAAGTAGGTGCTCAATAATTCTTTGTTGAATAAGTGAATAAATGAATGAACAATAAATAAATAAATCTCATTATTTCTATTCCTAGAGCACCAAGGCATTATTAGTTAAAATGAACTTATTGGTCATTTAGCAATGGCTAATAGTAGTTAATATAAGTATTTTAGCACTTGTCATTTTGCATTATAATTATTTGTTTCCATGACTGACTCAAGCTATGCCTTGTGTATATGTCTCAGTCTCACTCAATGCATGGCATATGGTACACATTCAATAAACGTTACCTGAATGAATGGATAAATAGAACAAGCTATCTCTCAAGATTCATATTTAATTTATTACAAATCTGATACCAATAAATTTAGATTATTTAAACATGATTCAAATACAGAAATTTAAGTGACTATTTCAATTCATGACAACATTCTCTGTTGGATGGAAAAACATAAATTCCAAGCGGGTAATATAAATACATCTGGGGAACATCATTCATTTCAGTGCTTATATTTCATAATCAAGCAAGTAAAGATTACTTTATCAAGGTTTATATTTGGATAAGTTCTTATGCAATAATATATTAAGGAAAATACTTTGTTTTAATTTAAATTATTGCTTACCAGTTTTACCATTTCATGTCTGAATCCTGAAAGAGAGTCATTCAGTAAGACATAGAATCTAAATATTGTCTATAGTGGTATAGTGGTACCTTTGCCTCTGTATCCTTTTTTTTTTTTTTTTTTTTTTCTTTTTTTGTGGTACACGGGCCTCTCACTGTTGTGGCCTCTCTGGTTGTGGAGCACAGGCTCCGGACGTGCAGGCTCAGCGGCCATGGCTCACAGGCCCAGCCGCTCCGCGGCATGTGGGATCTTCCCGGACTGGGGCACGAACCCGTGTCCTCTGCATCGGCAGGCAGACTCTCAATCACTGCACCACCAGGGAAGCCCTGGAAGCCCTCTGTATCCTTCTTAAAGTATCAATTACTATCAATGGAGTAGGATTTTATGTCTAAATTGTAAAAGTTCTAAATTGGATAAAGAGGAACTATAATACATATTCAAAAGGCTTCAAAATAAGACACGGAGTAATTTAAAACCCATATTATATAACAGATGATTCTTTTTCACAATATAAAATTGATAGGCTTTTATAAATACAGTTGACCCTTGAACAACATGAGTTTGAACCGAATGGGCCACTTATACACAGATTTCTTCTTAATAGTAAATACTACAGTACTACACCATCTACACTTGGTTGAATTTGTGAATGTGGAACCATGGATACAGAGGAAGCGTAAATACAGAGGGCCAACTCTAAATTATACTCTGATTTTTGACTCTGATGCCCCATCCCCCTCATTGCTCAATGGTCAGCGTAATACATTTTGGAACAGATTACAATTACTAATTTTACTTATGAACGTAGTATGTGGGTAAAACACAAATGGAGGCATAAGTACATCAGTGAAACGTACTTTTCTAACCCATAACAATCATCTTGATATGTTATGACAGGTGGATTTGAAGTTTTCTGATTCATCACTGTAAAAATAATTTATAAAATATAAAAAATAGTAAAATTTTAAAAATCAGCAAAAACATCCACACACACAAGGATGCCTCTTGTTTGGAATTTATTAGTCAACTTTAGATACCATATGTGTTGACTGCTACACTTGAAGGAAAAAAGCATTATGCCTACAATTCAACAAAAGTCTGAAGTCTGGAATATCTGGAGCAAAGAAAATGTTATATAACTTCCAATGCAATATGGAATCAGGAAGCCAATGGTTTGTAATTTGAAAAAGAAAATGAAGTATTTTTTGGCATCTGTTATCAAGTCCCTCAAGAAGAGTGAAGGAGAAATAAACGAAGGAAAGAAAAATCTTTTTACGATACCCAGGATAAGATGAATTCTGGTTTGATTTTATCAATAGCAGTCATAAGGAATACCATTTAATGGATTGATATGGGATAAACAAGCAAAGATTACTTAAAGTTGCACAGGAGGCAAAGTAATTAGAGCCTTCAGACTTTTGTGGATTAGGATTAATCATGGCACACATGAGCCAGAGATTTGAAACACCAAGAATGGTAACAACATGAGATCCAATGGTGGAAAGGAGAGCAAACATTCTGAAAACCCCCAGATTGAGTAAAATTAAATGGATGTCCTTACCTCAAGTCTACTCATAGCTTTTAATATGCAATGCCTAACATACAAAAGGTTCTAACTTACTCCATAAACATTTTTTCAATGAAAAGTGTGTAAAGCACGCAGTGTTTCTCAAACAGAATGCTCAGAAGAATCCCTTCATAAGCAGGCATTTGGGAAGCTGCCAAAGCATAGGGAAGCACTAATGTTCTAGGAATATGTTTTGGGAAATACTGTTCTAAACTGCTGAAATAATGAACATAATTTTGAAAAGAAAAGTTTATAGTAAATCCATGTTTTTTTATGTTTTGCTTAGTTTGTGTTCACTGTGATTTTGGCATATCTGTGACCTCTTTTCCAACAGTTTCCCTTTAACTGAGGTCTTAACTAGATTTCTAATTTACAATATTTATATAATATTTCTGCCTTCTTTTCATTTAGATGTTAGAAGGCTATTATAGATGGAAGACAAACTTATAAATGTACCATTTCCCTTCAGAGTTAATGGAATCTATCTTCTTGATTTTTTATTTCACCTTTTCTTTTGTAAGTTATATATTTTTCTTCCAGAATAAAACTCTGCCAAAGATCTCTTGAAAGCTCATAGATACAAAATGCACTTTCAACCAATATTGGTTTGTAGACACTTGATGTCAATGATGAAATATTGCTTACTATCTTAAAAAGTCATTTGTGACACAGACATATATTTCTTTTTCACTTTGATATCCAAAAATCACAGACAAAATTTCAGTCTACTGTGAGGGCACCACACTGCTCTGAACTACCTGAACTGCCAGTGAGATGTTTTTGGTTTTGTTAAAGACGTTCTTGCCAGTATTCTGAATCATAGCAGGACTGGAATAAAATGCTATTATTTGAATAATCACTTTTAGTAAACTCATCCTAACTTTCCATGTTCCACTGAGGTTAGGCTTCACAAATATAAGCAAAATTTTCTTCAGGTCAGACACTTCTCCTTGGAGAACAGTGCTTCTCAAACTTTAAGACACCTATGAATGACTTAAGGATCTTATTAAAATATAGATTCTGATTAAGTTGGTCTGAGGTGAGGCTTGTTATTCCGCATTTCTTATAAGTCAACACTGCTGGTTGTGGACCACGTTTTGAGTGGCAAGGTTAAAGTACATGAAGTGTCACTGTTGACTGGGAAACAAATTACCCCAGTTTCTATGGAATGTACTGCCTAACATCCAGCATATCACAACTTAAACATTGTAAGAATATTTATTCTCTTTTCCCCAAATACATTTGTATAAAGATTTATATTGGACCGGTCAGACCTGGTCCAATGCTCTCAGAAGAACTACAAATAGCTTGGGTTACTCTTTTTTCCATTTGGGTTGTCATTTTCCCCCAAGGCATTCTTACCTTTATATCATTTACAAAAGAAAACACTTATACAATAGGATATGGCAAACCAGTAAACTCTGCTCTTTCTATTATACTCAGGACATGATGACCCATTTTACAAAATATAATGCAAACATTGTTAAAATCACCCAGGACTAAAGAGAACAGCTTTCATATTCTAGTTAAGTGTGTGTGTATATTTGTAATTTATATTCAACCAATCCACCTTCACAAAATTGTAGATGGCACCTGTTTTTTCAAATTGTTGGCCCCTCTCTCAACTCTATTACAATGTTTTATTGTGACTAGGTGTCACCAGGAAGATTATTTAAAATGTTAATTCCATGCCTACCCCAGGAGAGTCTCATTCTATAGGTCTGGAGTGAAGCCTGAGAATCCATATTTTAGCAAATACCTCTTGCATTGCTAGTGTAATTGAAAAGTCTGAGGAATACTGCCCTAGGAGCAATCCTGACCAAAGTTCAAACATCAATCCACCCTTGCTACTAAAGGCCTGATATTGTTCATTATTGAAACTTTGACACTGTTCAAAAGGCTCTGTTTTCAAATATACTCCTGATCCACAATTAGTCCATTTGTCACTGTTTTGATAATATCCCTGGTTTCGCCATTCCTTCTTGGATTTAAGGACTTTAACTCATATGTCTTCTCCAGGGACTACAGTTTATCTTCCAGACCAGACACTTTTGAGAGAAACAGGGAGCACAATTAATAATTATGCCGGGATGATTGGAATAAACTGGAACCATCCTGAGCAGACTACATCATACTGATCTTGAATCCTAAATCAGGGAACTCTTTACGTAATACTTTTCTGCACATACACACACAACTCATTGACAGGTATAAACTCAAGCAACTGGGCTTTTGTTTAGGCATTGTATCAACACTGACTCATGTCCCTCTCCTCTAAGTATTGATTTATCTAGTTAATCATGGAAGAACATTCAGAAAAATAACCCTTTTCAGTTTTAACAGCATCAAGGTACACTTAAATGGATGTTCCATGTTCATATGGAGAAACTGAGGACAATTCATGCAATGTAACGAGATTAATTATATAGAGCATTAAGGAAAATAGACATACATTCTAAAGCTTCCTTCATCCTTCCGCCTATTGTATTAAGTTGGAAATTTTAAAGACAATTAAGATGGAAATATCACCTTTAAAAATGTTTCTAGTGAATTAGATTAAAAGAAAGCAACAAACTAAGTTGAAAGTTTTAAAATGTAGTGTAGTATTAGTAAATCATATACTCCAGGTTAACCTTACAGGTATGTGTTATGTTTATAAATTAACTAGAACTGGTTTAACCCTAGGGTCAGGTTCAAGTGGTATACACCAGCAGTCGGATTACAACTTGAGGCAAATTTTGTCTCATTAAAAAAGTCACACACTGCTCCACTTCATTTGCAAGATAATTATATATGTGGCCAAGGTCAGAAGATTTTCCTTCTATTGCTTTCACTGAAGGAATTCAGTTTTTTTTTTTCAATGCAGCTAAACTGTGGGAAAGATTTCCTAATTTATTTTCATTTGAGGAAATAGCAAACCTAAAAAACTCAGAGGTTGTGTGCTCATATTTGATGCTTTTTGTTTAAGAAAAAAAGACATCATATAAAAAATCTGCTCATTTTAGATTTTGAGAGAGGATATACTGTACTATAGTTCTAGTGTAAAAAATTCTCATTCTATAATTCCCAGAGAAAAAGAGAAAATTATTAGTGCCAAAATAGCTAAAATTCCCATAACTTAGTGGTGATATGAATTTTAAAAAGTGTGTTTAAATTGTGCTCAAACACACAAAATATGATAAATGAGGTCCTACTAGAAATGAGAGAAATATGGTGTTTTCATTTATTTATTTATTTATTTATAGCTCTCGAGTATAATTGCTTCACAATACTGTGCTAGTTTCTGTTGTACACCAAAATGAATCAGCCGTATGCATACACATGTCCCCATATCCCCTCCCTCTTGAGCCTCCCTCCCATCCTCCCTATTCCACCCCTGTAGGTCATGGCAAAGCACCGAGCTGATCTCCCTGTGCTATGCTGCTGCTTTCCACCAGCCAACTATTTTACATTCAGTAGTGTATGTCAATGCTACTCTCATTTTGCCCCAGCTTCGCCCTCCCATCTCCTGTCCTCAAGTCCATTCTTTATGTCTACATCTTTATTCCTGCCCTGCAACTAGGTTCATATTCCATATGTATGCGTTAGCATACGGCATTTGTTTTTCTCTTTCTGCATTACTTCACTCTAAGTGATGGACTTAGAGATAACAGACTCTAAGTCCATCCACCCACCTCACTACAAATAACTCAATTTCGTTTCTTTTTATGGCTGAGTAATATTCCATTGGTGCTTTCAGATCACTGAGATGCATCACCGCTTTTAGGTTCTTGATTCAAATTTATATTCTAATATCCCCTGGATTCAAGGTATTTTCAATCACTTCCTTCTTCTATAGTTAAATCAAATTATTTTAATACACATTTTTTTGTCTATTAGGTGCTACTAGAATTTTTCTAGGTGAACATTTATCTTACATACCTTATCTCAGTTAAGATTCTCAGATAATCACGGTTGATTTAACTTACAAGATTTATCAAGGTCTTAAAATTATAGAGAGAGCTCTTTGCTTCATTTAGGAGCAAATCACTTCCTTACTACTATGTTTCCAAATGTGTTACTTAATGAAGTATTTAATTTCATTATGAATCTTTAAAAATTGTTTTTCCCACAAACAACAAGCAGTTGATGAGAAATATGAAACAGAAACATTTGGATTTTTTAAATAAAGTAAAAGCTGATATTTGCTACAGGACTCTGAAATGAGAATGCAAAAATATTTAATATTATACAAAAATAGAAAATTACTATAGCAGGTATATTTTTGTTGTCTTAGGGGTTTATACTAAGTATTGTTTAAGAAGAGAAACTGACTTTAAACAAGGTTCTTTTAGCCATCTAAAATGGTTAGAAAGTAACAATTCTGAAAGTATTCCAGAAATGTCTTAATTTTTTTGATCAGTTGTATTATTTGCATATATATAACCCATAAGGTATTTTCAAATTTTCAGTTTTTTATCTGCCCTTTACTTTTCTTAGTATTTAAAAAAAGATTAGGTTATAATTTCACAGTCAAATTTCACTTCCTTTGTTATTCTTCAGCATATGCTTTCTTCATTGATTCTAATAGCTCTTGGTTGTTCAATAGTAAGAGGCTCATATTAAATAGGCGCAGACTACCCCTATTTGATTAAATGACAAAGAAACTCTTTCCACACTTCAATCAGGCTCCTCTGAGCCCCCCGTTCTCTAGGCCCCAACCTGTCCTTGTCCAGCTTCGTCCAGTTTCATCAAGAATCCTGCTGATTCAATTTAGCAAAGATTCCCTCACCCTTGGGATCTGATACCCAGGATATCTGATCAAATTTTTCATCTCCCACTTTCAATATCTTAACACTCTGGACTGCCTTCAGCAAGAATACTGTTTAGTAGATCTAAGAAGAATTTCCCCAGCCTTGTTTTCTCTTAGTAATTTTCCATTCATTAACCCCCACTCTGCTCTTTGGTTATAAATCTCCATTTGCCTTTGTTCTATTCAGAGTTGAGTCTGATCTCTATCCCCCATTGCAGTAGTACTTCCCTCTGGAATAAAATATTCTTTACTGCCTTTAACAAGTGTTATGAAGTATTTTTTTAAACCAGGAAGATCCAATATATGCTCCATAAAAATAATAAAAATAAAGCATTTATTTAGTCTTTAGCTACCTCAAATTATATTGCAGGAGAGCATGAATAAATAGAGAGATCAAACTGGTCAGAGGCTATTCTCATTCTCATCAGGTTGGTCTATGACTTGACCTTGAGTTTCAACGAACTAGCAGGGAGCTATGGGGCAAGGAAACCAGTAGGAAATGGATAATCTAGAAAGTGCCATGAATCTTCTGTGAAGAACAATTACAGAATTACTATATAATAATCAAAACTACTTTTTAGAGATAATACATTGAATGCATAGAAAACTAAGGTAGAGTGATTGGAAAGTCCTGAGAAAGTTAATCAGTAAAACCAGAGTATTCTACTGCCCAGAGGGATTGTTACTGGGAGCTGATGAAGAGATTGTGAAATCAGGAATGGGAAGATTAATATCTGACAGGGTAAATGACTTCGGCTCTGTCAGAGAATCTACGCTGAAATTCTTTCCTTCCTGTCAAATTTGAAGGTGGTCCCTATAATGCATTCTTGTCCCACATAGCTCCAATAGTACCGCAAAACCTCAGAGCCTGTGCACAAAGAAAGAGTAGGAATAGCCACACAAAGAAAGTCCACTCCTTGGGTAACTTGGCAGCAGTTGCAGTCATGTTTTAGAAAGTACGTTAAAGTAGAATAGATCTATTTGTGATTCAGCATTGGTATGTATTTGCTTAAAATTAAAGCAGGGGTAACTAGAGCTACCTGAATAAAACTGTAATACAAAATTTGAAATATGAACTTTGGAAAATTATAGAGATTCAGAAGCTTCTGAAATTTATGGACGAAAACTGAAAGATAAAAAAAAAAAAGGTCTTTCTACATCAAACCAGTATAGAAAGGGTAGGACTGACAAGTGCCTCTACAGATGTAGAACTTGGTCAGTATGGAAAGATGAACTGCAAAAATCAGGACAAACACACTTTCATGTAAAAATGAGATAACAGTAACACTTATTTGGGGGTGTTACTTTAGAAAATAATAATGATACTGAACACTTACTACATACTAGATTGTTACTCTGAGTCCTGTTAGAAGCAGATGCCGAGACTATAGTAGACATGTAAGAGGTTATTCAGGGTAAATGGCTATGAGGGAATATACACAGTGCATGAGACCATAATGCAGGTCTAAATTTGTAAGGAAGAGAGGGAAGGAAGGATGATTGGGTGGAAGTCTTAAACTGCTGTGAAGTTCTAAAAAAGTTTCACAAAGCCAATGGTGAGTCCTGAAGCCAAAGCTGCATGAAACCAGAGTCCCATGTCTCTCAAGAATGCTTGGATTAGCAGCCATGTCATGCTTAGTCATTTGCTGGGAGCTATCATGGAAAGTGTAGCTTCAGCATTTTAGTAGTCAGGAGTAACCAAGGTTAGAGATCTGAAAAGGAACTTTTCATGGCTGCCACATAGACATTGCACTAGGAAATTAATAAGCATTAGCTGCTATGATCATTTTTTTAAATTATTTTCACATTATAAATTTTTATTCTTTAAACTCTGTATACTGACTCAACTTTGCATATAGCATATTATAAATGAACATTTCATGTTATCAATTTGTGGAACATTCTAACAGCTGGAAGTTTGCTTTCCAGGACTGTGCTTTTTTTTTTTCTTTTTTTTCTTTTTTTTTTTTTTTGTAGTACGCGGGCCTCTCACTGCTGTGGCCTCTTCCGTTGCGGAGCACAGGCTCCGGACATGCAGGCTCAGCTGCCATGGCTCACGGGCCCAGCTGCTCCGCGGCATGTGGGATCTTCCCGAACAGGGGCACGAACCCGTATCCCCTGTATCGGCAGGCGGACTCTCAACCACTGTGCCACCAGGGAAGCCGGACAGTTTGCTTTTTTTGAATATCAGAAAGGGTACAAATTTTGAGTATTTTAAATGTACAGGTTTTTGAGTTGAAGAGATGCCTGAAGTTTGGAAAGGGCACCCGTCATTCTTCAATCACAATGGCTTCCTTTTTATCAGTTGAGTATCCAGGTGTACTCTTGAGAAAGGATCCTGCGTCTAACAAAAGTCTGAAAACTATTGTTTTTATTGGGTGTTGTCCTGATTATTCTGTGAGAGTTATTAAAATTTTTTAAATGACTGCTTATTTTAGTAATAAGAATCATGAGTCATATTAACTTAATAAAAAGCAAGACAAAGATGCTGAAAGTCTTGAATCTTTAGCCTCACATTCATGAAAACAAAGCCATATCTCTGTGTTTTCAATTATGAAGGGGAAATTAATGCCCCAACAGTACTTACTCCTGCCTGATGGTCCCAGATATTACTTTAATAAGCAGTATGTGCCATTTTTTTCAAGATCATTAAACTTCCAATCTCTTTTATGAGTTATAAATAGATTATATTGTAGCTCCTAAACAATGACTTCCCATAATACAACACTAGAGTTTTATAAACATATTTTCAAAATACTACTCTTCTTATTCATATTTAGCTTCTAATTTATGAATAAAGAAGCCCCAAGCTTTTACATCTTCTATTTATGGGCTTTCTTATTTATAACTAGTGGCATTATTCCATTAATCTTTAACCCATGAATTTCTATTTTTTCTACTTGTCAAGTAACTCTCAATTCAAATGATCAACAATAAGCCCCACTGTACCAACCTGAAATTATGATCTTAATGATTTTATAGGTTATATTTTTCATTTCATCAGCCAGGTCACCCATGAATATGTTCAATAATTTCATGTGTCTTTGGAACATCATTCAAGATTCCCCTGATCCACAGCTCAAACCCAGGCTGACACTTAACCACTAGTAGTACTCTTGTGACTTTAATACTTTTCTACGTGAGACTCTAAGTCTCAAGTGATTCCTACCACACACTTCCAGTAAGCATGTATCATGTGGAAATAAAGTCAATGCTGAGAGAGAAGAGTAAAAACTATCTATTGCTTTATCTACACTTGTCATTCTGTCACACTCCAGAGTATTCAGATGAAATTAAATTATCTCTGTTCATTTTGATCCTAAAGTAATAGGAATAACACATGATTTTCTTGTTATAGGAGAATAATGCTATAAATCACTATGTACTACCACATAAAATTCTAAATGCATTGAATAGAACAGAAATGTATAATAGGGTTTTTCTGAATTTGGAAGAAGGCCAAAAAAGCATAGATTTCTGACTTTTATAAGTAAAGGACCTAGAGAAAAGCAATCCCTGTCATCTCATTCTAAGCACATAAGTTCAACAAAATGCACTGCAAAACAACCCATAACATTAGTATTATGCATAGTTACTTTCAAAGTTTTAATAAATTAGATCTATTTCTTGTCACATAAATACTGAAAAAGTACCATTCTTGATTCTGCAAAGAGATGCATACATTTCACAAGTCAGACTAGGTTATTTAAACTTAATTTTATGTATTAATTTTTCACGCTTAAGCCATATTTTATATTTCTTCCTATGTTTACATTTACCAAATATTTATACTACTGTTTATGTTATGTACAGCCATTCTTGAGAATTCATTTCTTATAATAAATTATATATAAAGAATAAAATAATTCTAATCAAAATTATTTTTCATTTTCATATAATTGCTTTATCCTAAAACCAAAGCCTTGATATTCTGTTTTCCAAGGAATAAAAAAGAAAGAATCTTCTTAAAACCCTTTCATAGTACGTGCCAGTAGTGGGAAAAACTTAAGAAAGAAAGAAAGAAATTGTGGTTATATAGATGGGACTACCAATTTGACTGTATCACAGAAGAAGGCATTACATAACAGTAGATACTAAAGAAATACAAAGGAATTAATATCTCTGAGCTTAGTGCCCAAAAATAAATATTTAAAGCAAGTTTCTCAGCCTCTCTACTGCTGACATGCTGGAGCTGGATAATTCTTTGTCAGTGCAGCTGTCCTGTGCACTACAGAGTATTTAGCAGCATCCCTGGCTTCTATCCACTAAACGCCAATAGACCCTCCCCACCCCCTCCTTCACTCCCCTCCACATGCCACAAATTGTGACAACAAAAAATGTCTCCAAACATTGTCAAATATCCCCTGGGGGCATAACTGCTCTCAGCTGAGAAACATGAGGTAAAGATAATAAAACAACTTATACCTTCAATGAGGAATAGCAATAATAATCACATAGCTAAATTTGATTCCTCACTATATGCTAGTCAGCCTATTGACTACTTTTATGAGTATTTTAATTTCATTCTTGCAACAACCCTATGGACTTCTACCATTATCCCATTCTACAGATGAGAAGCAGTCCCAGAGTTTAAATATATGCACCAAATCCCACAACCATTTGTCAAGATCAGATTCTTTCCCAGATTTTTCTAATTTCAGAGCCAGGGCTCTTAGCCACCATACTATACTGCCCCTAATTGATCATTGGACAGTAAATTAAATGATGCCATCAACCTTAACTGCATTATTACATAACATGAAAATAGGACTTTTAAGAGTTCAAATAAACTGTGGTGTCCATTGCCTGATGCATTGGAAGAAAAGGAAATAAACTTCGTACTATACAATCAGCAGGACTTTTCAGGCTTAGGACTCCTTGCAATTGCCTCCACTTCACTTTTTTTGTAGCTACTCCTCGTGTTTAACAGTTCTTACCTGTCCTACCTGCATGGCAGATAAGTAGTAAACTTTTCTCTTGAGACTGGAACCAAGTTACTATGATTCAAAACTATTACTACAGTTATATTTTAGGCTGACCTGTAACACTGAGTATCATTTTCATATCTATTTATAACCATTGTAGATTTTATATACTATCCTCATCCTTGATTTCAAATGTTACATTCCTAATTTTTATTGTTACAAAATAATGAACAATGTCCTCCTCACAAGAAAGGGTTCCAGAGAATACAATAGTTCTTTTTGACCCAATTTTTTCTGCTTATCTTCTCATCCATACTCCATAAACAGATGAAATACATAAAGATACTAATAAAACTAGATTATCTTGGCAAGAGGAGATTGTTGTCAAAGCTCAGAATTGTCACATACATATGCAAATATCCTGCTTCCTCTCTCCCTTACCCCCAGGTAAAAGGATAGAAGAACAAGGAAAGAATTGAATGTCACCAGTACTTAACAGGATAAGTAATTACTGATTTAGAATAAAGTTTATTTTGTTTATTTATATCTAAGCTTTACCAAGGAGGCCTACAAACATTCCTAAATTATAGAAAGGAAGAAAGAAAGCCATTAAAGCAGGAGCAAAATTTTATGCAATTGAAAAACTATTTAGGTAGATATAAAGAGACAGAAGGAAGGAGGCTAGTACAATATTGCATATAAAGAAGTCCTAATTACTTGCTAGGGTTGCATACACTCTACTTGAACTCTTGTAGAGTTCATGGTACACTCTCATTCTGATTATGTTTTTGAGATCCATTTATGTTGCTTTATATAACTCCTCCTTATTACATCTGACTGTTACATGATACATACACTGCATTACCGTGCATATATCACGTAACAGTGATATACGCTACTGTGATGATCACCTTGGCTGCCCCTAGCTCCTCACTACCACAAACAATGCTTCAGTGAACATTATCAAACATACCTCCTGATAAAACCTATGTGAGAGTTTCTCTGATTTATAAGAATAGGATAGCTAGATAACATGGTAGTGGCATACTTATTTTCACCAAACTGTTTTTCTACCAGCTACTGCAATGGAAGAAAATCCAATTATGTAATTCACAGGATTCTTTGGATTAGTATTCTCCAAACTATATTACTTGAAAAAAGAGTCCCCGAGATGTTAATAGGTGTTTTAGAGAAAGGGTAATTAAAATAGAAAAATGTACATTGGAGTCTCAAACAATGTGGGGAGGTAGGGGCACCCACCCTCCTCCCAGTTGAAAATCTGAGTATAATTTAGAGCTGGCCCTCCAAATATGTGGTTCCTCTGAATCCGTGGTTCTGCATCAGTGGATTTGACCAATCTCAGATGGTGTAAAATTATAGAATTTACTACTGAAAAAAATCCGGACATAAGTGGACCTGCACAGTTCAAACTCGGTTGTTCAAGGGTCAACTGTATCTGCAAAATGTTCTCTTAACTAAAGAAGTTGCTCCACTGAAGAACTGCCCAGTGCATTTTAACATGCTAATGCTCTCTGTAAATGTTCAAGAGGCAAGAAGGTAAGCTCATTTTCCCAAATATATTTGAGCCCGAACCATAGATTTTTCAGATCTTTTTACAGACATCTTCTGACATATTAGTGATTTATGGAATACAGTTTAGAAAACATTGCATTAGACAAAAATTACTCAGAATGAAACATAATGAATCTTGATACTAACACCCAAAAGAGGTGTTCCTATAGAGTCCATGTAAAAATACTATTTTATGTAATTATCTATATCTTCAATAATCCCCTAACAACATATTTATACATTTCATAGGGTTTTTTTTTTTTTCCAATATAAACTAAGTAAACAGGACTTTATAAGAGCTAAGCTATGGGTAGCTGACAAAATATAACTCAGATACATAGTTCTCTGGTAATGTGGCTTAATTTGGGCAAAGCATAGAGGAATAGATGAGCTGCCCAGACTTTAGCTAATCTGTTATATATATCGTTTGTCTTAGAAAATAAGTTTTTGATAGTTACTGGGTGGCATGAGATAAATTCATATATTCCTGAGTAAATAACTGCATTACAGTTATTATATACCACCAGCTAAATTTGAAGCTACAAACTAAAACAATCACATAAGGAGAATTAAGAAATTAGGTAAAATAAGTGTTTTCATCCTAAAACTTGATTTTTTTTTTTTTTTTTTTTTTTTTTTTTTTTTTTTTTTTTTTTGTAGTACGCGGGCCTCTCACTGTTGTGACCTCTCCCGTTGCGGAGCACAGGCTCCGGACGCACAGGCTCAGTGGCCATGGCTCACGGGCCCAGCGGCTCCGCGGCATGTGGGATCTTCCCGGACCGGGGCAGCATGAACCCGTGTCCCCTGCATCGGCAGGCGGATTCTCAATCACTGCGCTACCAGGGAAGCCCCTGATTTTTTTTCAAGTCATAAAAATTTTTATATTTAAATTTAAATGTAAATTTTAAAGTCACTATTTGGACAGTGATAATGTATCTCAATCAACTTAGTAAATTTGGATTTAAGAAAAACAATTGTTCAGTTCTGAGGGCAATATAACTGGAAAGCAGAGGAAGGAAATTTTATTTTAACCCTCTGAAAAAGATACAGAAACAGAACAATGCATATTTTCCACTACTCAACCCATTAAAAAATTCAAAATTGCATTTGCATTTAAAATGTGTGTTCTTTCAGAAGTCCATGTATTAAAGAGTTTAGTTAAGCTGATAAGTGAAATTTTCTCTAATATTAATTGTCTAGACAATTTAACTTCCATTTTAGAAACACATTCTCAGAGGTAGAGATAGTCAGTTCTTTGTCACAGCAGATAAAATAAGCTCACAGCCAAGAATACCAGAGCACTATTTTTGTCAGGTGCATATCAACATTTATGTTGTCACCCTGTACCAGCATAACATTTAACAGATCTACTGCATCTACATTTCCTAATTATCTGATATCTATTTTTATATTTCCTCAATGACTCTCCCCACAAAAAGTCACAAAGTGACATAGAACGTGAAGTAAAAAATATGTTTTTTAAACCAAATACATAATGTCCAGACTTTGTGTTTTTTTAATAAAAGCTACTCTAAAGTAATTAAACTTTCAATTCGATTTATTATAAATTTTGTTGTCTTGATTCACACCAAGCACTAAAACATATACTTAAATGAACGTTTGTTTACATAAACCCCTCCTGAAAAAATGGTACAAACAAACATCACATGGAAACAAGTGGTCAAGTTATGCTCTGTAGAAGTTTATTTTATAGCACTTTGTATGAACCTCTGCTATGGTGCCATTACACTACCTTAACTATTGGTTTCTGGATCTATCACACAATGTATGTTGCAACTTTAAAGCATGGGAAGGACCCTATCAATTGAAATTCTCAAGGCCAATGAACTTGGGAAATAATGAAATGAATCAAGGGCATAGGGAAAGAAATAATTAAGAGACCACAAAATAATTATTAGTTTTAGGTGTACCAAAGTCAATTTTTCTTTACATTAAAACAAATATTTTTCCAGGCATCTTTGTGACAACTCAGTGTTTGGTTTGATCTGCACTTCTCATTAATGAAAATATAATCGAGTGGTTTCTGATACATGAATTAGCTTGGCTTTGGAGCTGACAGAACATGAACTTGTTTGGCACAGCCTTATCTAAAAGAGTCATATCAGATAAGCGTGAGTGCTAACACTGTACGTCACAGCGTTGGGAAACATGCTTTGGCAAGCTCTCCAAAAGCCTGACTCTCTTCATGGAAGTAATAACAAATTTCATGTTTTAGAAGTTTGATATGCAGATGATATATAAATACCAAAGGAAAAAGTATACTTAGTGCTTTGCATTTAATTTATTTAAAAAAAAAAGTAACATACAATGTTAAGACCTACACAACTGATGATAATTATTCTGGAAGTATCCGTGTCTTCAAAGACTTCCATTGTTCTCCTCTGGTTCTTTGTTTCTGGTAAATAAATACAAATTTAATTTGATGTTTTCAAATTATTTCTAATTTTGTGACTTAAAAAAAATAATAGGGCATCAGGAAACACTAGTATATCCAAAATGAATTCCGAGGGAATGATAGATATCAGAGAGCTTTACAGAATGGATGCAGTGTTCTCTTGAACACATGATTACTAGCTTTCCTTTTACGTCTATTTCCTTTAAGATTTGAAGAATTCATAAACAGAAGAAAGATCTATTAATTTATTAATTTTTTAAAAACTAAGTAATTCAGGGCTTCCCTGGTGGCGCAGTGGTTGAGAGTTCGCCTGCCGATGCAGGAGACATGGGTTCATGCCCCAGTCTGGGAAGATCCCACATGCCGCGGAGCGGCTGGGCCCGTGAACCATGGCCGCTGAGCCTGCGCGTCTGGAGCCTGTGCTCCGCAACGGGAGAGGCTACAGCAGTGAGAGGCCCGCATACCACAAAAACAAAAACAAACAAACAAAACAAAAAAAAAAAACACTAAGTAATTCAGAATATGAAATGTTAATGTCTTGGAGGTCATTTGGAGGAAAAAGTTTGAGAATAACTAAGATTTTATAATAAAATTGTAAAATACAGTATAAAGGGGCATCTATTCCATTCATCTAGCCTTTGGCATCCTGGTATCTAATCCCCATTCAGAATGTCCTGCTACATATTTTTGAATGGGAGGGTTTTTGTCAGTTTCCTTATAAACCAATTAAACTACAATACTTGCATCAAAAAACATTTTAGAACTTACAAATGAAATGAAATAATGATTTCACAATCAGAAAACTCTCATCCGAAAAGGTCACAAGAAAAGAAAGAAATGGTGAAATCCTGTCATTGAAACTGAGCTCATACCTTGAAGTTAAACACCTGGGTGTTTCACCACCAAATTTATATCTTTATGATACTGAGAAACATACTCAAAAAAAATCTCACCTATTTTAGTAAGGCACCTGCACAGAGAGCCACTTAGTCTCACATATCACTGCTGGAAAGTGTGGCCACAGTACCTCAAATCTTATCACTTTCCATGAGTTAAAAAGGTTCTCCAAGTCATCATAGAAAAATGAGAATAATGTAAAAAACACACACTGACGTGCAGAAGACTACAAAGAAAGTGGTCAGTGTTGTTACTTACAGCTAATAAGCCATGAGAAAGACTGAATCCAAGTATCCAGAGAAGATAAACTATTGTTTTAAAACTCAAATTTTTAATACATCCTCTCATTCTAACAAAGAGTATCTGTTACAGAATGTGAATAAATTGTTCCTAAAAGTAAAAATGTGAAAATAGAAGAAAGTAAACCTAAAACTCAGCAGATAGGCTTGGTTGGAAATAGTTCAAAGCCTGGGGCCATGTACTGCATGAGCCCATGGGAATAGTATGAGTCCGTGTTTTTCTTTAGTGCTCAGTTTGCTCTGTGTGACCAAACTGAGTTTAGTGCTCAGTTTGGCCACACAATATTAAATTTTGGCCTCCCCAGAGCAAAGCCTGCTTTCAAAAACTGATTCAAAATCTGCTCATACTAACACTAATGATGACAATGAAGCTTCCATAATGGTAATCCAAAACTCAGGCAAAGGATTAGAGACTATAACTTGAATATTTAGAAAAGTTTTTAGCCAAAACACTGCTAAGTTCACATTAGAAGGAACAAGAGAGTCTATAAATAAGGCGAGCTGTATGGTGATCCTATTTACATACCTATGCTTTCACAATGTATGATTGCCCAGAATTTATTAGAAGATGACATAATGAGTTTCAAAGGTAGTGACATAAGTATCATGAGGTGATATATCATGAGATGTCTTCAGAGGATGGGGACATTAATTTGAAATTTTTATAATAGAAAAATTAGGTTAATTATTCTCCATAAGTCTTAGACCTGTGCTGCCCAATAGCCACTAGTCACATGTGGCTGTTTAAATCTGGATTTGTTCATTAAAATGAAATAAATTAAAAAATTCAGTTGCCCAATCACATTTGCCACACTTCAGTAGTTCTTCAGCCCCACGTGACTAGTGGTTACCATATCAGACAGTACAGATATTGAACATTTCCACACGGCTGAAAGTGTTCTAGAGTGTACACATCTGTAACAAGAATACCTGTGACTGAGAGTAACAGAAAATGTGGCTAACAAAGATTCAAACTAGAGTTCATTTTTAATAGAAAGAAGTCCAGGGGTAGGTACTTGTGGACATTAGTTTGGGTGCTAAATAATGACAAAAAGAAAGCAGACCCTTTTGTATTTCTCTTCTACCACCCTTGTAAATTTTGTAGGTTGTGAGTTTCTCCCTTATACTTTTTACCTCATGGATGCAGAATGCCTGCTGTAGACCCAGACATCTTTCCACATTCAAAACAGGAAGAAGTACATAAAAGTGAGTAGAGGCTGCAGCTATTCCTTAGTCAGGGAAATACTTTACTAGAAATCCTCTGTAGACTTCCATTTATATCTCCTTAGCAAAAAGTATGCCATATAGCTACCTTTACTAGGATAGAAAGTCATCCCAAGAAGACTGGGAGAACAACCCCCGAAAAATCAGGGTTCTGTAAGTAAGAAAGAAGGGGAAAATAAATTTTAAAAGACAATTATAGTGCTTATCACAGATTGTCTTAAGATCTGTTCCTAAGAACTAATGAAAAGAGGAAAAAATGAAGAGAAGTAAATATATATATTTTCCCTCTCTGAGAAAAAAAAATGTTTTAAAGAGGGAAAACCAATGCTGAAAAATTAACCTCTTTATATTGGGCCATGTGAGGAAGAAGTTTTTAAATCCATACAAAAAACTTTAAAGTTATTAGTGTAATGCATTCCAACAAAAAGTGCTGAAATTTAATCAAAGGAGAATAATACTTCTAATATGCTCTTATTTCTGTGGTTAATTTTTTGTGATATATTCCTCATGTAGTATTCTTTAATATAGAAATGAATTTTCCTACCTGACAACATGACCATTTCTTTAAGCATTTGGGCTAAGACCTTTGTCAAAACTATTCTTGTCCAAATAGAGCTAAAAGTCTCAACATTTACTAAGGAATAAGTATTATAAGGAAATAGGAAATAAATAAGATAAATTGTAAGGAAATAGGAAAACCGTTTGCTTTTCTAGCCTAAAGAGGAACAGCATGGCCAACAGATATTGTAGAAAGTTCTGCATGAAAATTTATTATAAAAATGTGTCAAAAGAGATACCAATATTTCAAAAAGCAGTAAAATTAGTAAGCTAAAATTGTATTCCCTTCAAATCATCTATTTCCTCTGGTAATATGAAAACATTTTGAAGAGACTGGTTCAAATATGTCATGTGAATTCTATGGTCAGTAAAACACAAAAATTTATCTATTTATCTGCACAAACAGTAGCCACCACATGCAATAAGACTGAATTTTAAAATCTGCTTTTATTGAGTGCTAATTAATACAAATGATTCTAATTTGAAATAAAAAGCAAGGAAGGCAAAAATAGAAAATGCCTTGGATGTATATCTCTAGGGAGGCAGTAGATGCCAAGTGGAAAGAGAAGGTATTATTAGTTAGTGGGTTGAACTGTGTCCCCTAAAAATTCTCCTGTTGAAGCCCTATCTCCCAGTACCTCAGATATAATTGTATTTGGAGACAGGGCCTTTAAAGAAGTGATTAAGTTAAAGTGAGGCAATTAGGGTAGGGCTCTAATCTACTAGGACTTGTATTCTTATAGGAAGAGGAAATGTGATCACATAAAGAGACACCAGGGATGCACAGGCACAGAGGAAAGACCATGTGAGAACAAAGGAGAGGAGAGAGGCCAAGGAGAGAGGCCTCAGAGGAAACCAACCCTGCTCACAACTTCATCCTGGACTTCTCGCCTCCAGAGCAGATAGAATAAACGCCTGGTGTTTAAACCACTCAATCAGTGATATTTTGTTATGACAGCCCTAACAAACTAGTACAGTGGGAATGACTGAATATAGACTGAATTTCTCAGATGTTTCAAATAACATGTTCTACATGGGGTGGTTGGGGGGTGAGGGGACTCTTTTCTTTTTTTTCAATATGTAATACAAAACTTGGGTTAATTATTCCTCAAAGTTTTTGGAGCAGTGCTGACTAAAATTTAGCCACTTAGCCACATGTAGCTATTTAAGTTTAGATTAATTAAAATTAAATAAAATTAAAAATTTAGTTCCTCAGCCATGCTAGTCTCATTTCAGTTGTTTAACAGCCACAATAGCTATTACAAGGAAATGTTCATTTGTGCAATAACTAAGCATATAATCAGAACATGTATGAAAGAACATCTTGGCTACTATGGATTATATCACCAGAGGTAATCATGTTGCCAAAATCATACACTTGCAAATGACCCTCACATAAATGAATTAGAATGGTATCATCTTTCAAAGAAAGTAATTTACAAAATAATAATAGTGGGAGAGGAACCAAGATGGAAGAGTAGAAGGACGTGCTCTCACTCCCTCTTGCGAGAACACCAGAATCACAACTAGCTGCTGGACAATTATCGACAGGAACACACTGGAACTCACCAAAAAAGATACCCCACATCCAAAGACAAAGGAGAAGCCACAGTGAGATGGCAGGAGGGGAGCAATCACAGTAAAATCAAATCCCATAACTGGTGAGTGGGTGACTCACAGACTGGAGAACACTTATACCACAGAAGTCCACCCACTGGAGTGAAGGTTCTGAGCCCCACGTCAGGCTTCCCAACCTGGAGGTCCAGCAATGGGAGGAGTAATTCCTAAAGAACCAGATTTTGAAGCCTAGTGGGAATTGATTGCAGGACATCAACAGGACTGGGGGAAACAGAGACTCCACTCTTGGAGGGCACCCACAAAGTAGTGTGTACATCGGGACCCAGGGGAAGGAGCAGTGACCCCATAGGAGACTGAGCCTGACCTACCTGCTAGTGTTGGGGGGTCTCCTGCAGAGGCGGTGGGGGAGTGGGGCTGTAGCTCACCGTGGGGACAAGGACACTGATAGCAGAAGTTCTGGGAAGTACTCCTTGGCTTGAGCCCTTCCAGAGTCTGTCATTAGCCCCACCAAAGAGCCCAGGTAGGCTCCAGTGTTGGGTTGCCTCAGGCCAAACAACCAACAGGGAGGGAATCCAGCCCCACCCATCAAGAGTCAAGTGGATTAAAGTTTTACTGAGCTCTGCCCACCAGAGCAACAGTCAGCTCTACCCACCACCAGTACCTTCCATCAAGCCACTTACACTTAGATAGCCTCATCCACCAGAGGGCAAACAGCAGAAGAAAGAAGAACTACAATTTTGCTGACTGTGGAACAAAAACCAAATTTACAGAAAGATAGACAAGATGAAAAGGCAGAGGGCTATGTACCAGATGAAGGAACAAGATAAAATCCCAGAAAAACAACTAAATGAAGTGGAGATAGGCAACCTTCCAGAAAAAGAATTCAGAATAATGATAGTGAAGATGATCCTAGACCTCGGAAACACAATGGAGGCAAAGATCGAGAAGATGCAAGAAATGTTTAACAAAGGCCTAGAAGAATTAAAGAACAAACAAACAGAGATGAACAATACAATAACTGAAATGAAAACTACACTAGAAGGAATCAATAGCAGAATAACTGAGGCAGAAGAACCGGGTAAGTGACCTGGAAGACAGAAAGGGGGAATTCACTGCTGCGTAACAGAATAAAGAAAAAAGAATGAAAAGAAATGAAGACAGCCTAAGAGACCTCTGAGACAACATTAAGGGCAACAACATTCACATTATAGGGATCCCAGAAGGAGAAGAGAGAGAGAAAGGACCTGAGAAAATATTTGAAGAGATTATAGTCAAAAACTTCCCTAACATGGGAAAGGAAATAGCCACCCAAGTCCAGGAAGCGCAGCGAGTCCCATACAGGATAAACCCAAGGAAAAACATGCCGAGACACATAGCAATCAAATTGACAAAAATTAAAGACAAAGAAAAATTATTGAAAGAGGCAAGGGAAAAACAACAAATAACATACAAGGGAACACCCATAAGGTTAACAGCTGATTTCTCAGCAGAAACTCTACAAGACAGAAGGGAGTGGCATGATGTACTTAAAGTGATAAAAGGGAAGAACCTACAACCAAGATTACTCTACCCAGCAAGGATCTCATTCAGATTTTATACTTTATTTCAGTCTGGACATGAACTATTCCCTACCAGTTTTGAAACACTTTGCAATATCTTAAAGTAACTTGGAAGCTGTGTATATCAATAAATTTCCTACCTAAGTAACATAGAAAGCAATTTTTTTTTATTTAGCTCTCTTGTGATTACCCACATTGGGTGAGGTATAAAATGAGTGTCTTCTAAAATTTGTCATTTGCTAACTTGATTTGAGTTAGTGAAAACTGGTACAGTGTTCTGCTTATTAGTTTCCAATGTGTAACTAGTGTCTGTTCAATAAACTTGAGCATACAGTGCCCCCCCCCAAAAAAAAAAAATCCTTTCAGTATGGTGAGTTGCCTGGCACACTGGAAACTTCCATATTGCCACTTCACAAATCTAATTTAATGTTGTTCTGTGTCAAATGCAAAATTCTTGGGGGATAACTATTTTATCAGCTTTGAATTATCTAGGAATGAATGCATGACTCTAAACTTTAGACCCAGGGTCCACTAAAAAATAATAAAATATTGATACAAATTATTAAAGATTATTTTCTAGACAGATACAATCTATACCAGATATTTTGTTATTATTTTCCTCTGTACCTTTAAAAACTTTCTACTCTAAAAATCTATATAGTGTCTCTGAACCTGCTCATTAAAACATAGTTCTAATAGATGTTTTAAAAAGGGGGAAAGAAATCCACACTTAAATATAGTTAGTAGGGTTTCCCTGGTGGTGCACTGGTTGGGAATCCGCCTGCCAATGCAGGGGATATGGGTTTGAACCCTGGTCCTGGAGGATCCCACGTACCATGGAGTGACTGGGCCTGTGCGCCACAACTACTGAATCCCCTGTGCCTAGAGCCTGGGCTCCGCAACAGGAGAGGCCACTGCGATGAGAAGTCTGCACACCACAGCAGGGAACAACTAGAAGGAAACTGGTTGCTGCAACTAGAGAGGGCCTGCATGCAGCAGGGAAGACCCAATGCAGCCAAATATAAATAAATAAAATTAAAAAAAAAAAAATATATATATATATAGCAAAGCAGTATGTAAAAGTGTATGGCAGTGGGGGGCAGAAATCTTGAAATATCATGCTGAAGAGTTAAGTAAGACCCAAATCATAATGCCTCTGGGATAGATTCAATAAATGTTCCCCATTATATCAGGACCATGTGACTAAGTCTGACCAATGGGATATGAGAGGAAATATTTGTTGTAATTTCTGGGCCAATGCAGTTTGGAACCAATGTACCTCTTTCACTATTCTCTTTTCCTTATATGGTGATTTGGGAGGCCATGTGTGCTAGATAGTGTAATTACAGGTTAGGAAGGAGTAGTCAACCTATACTGACCTTTTCTATGAGACAGAAATAAGCCTGCACTTGGTTAAGCTTTGTTACTTTTCAGAATATATCCATCACTATAGGATTTATCTACTGCCTGGCTTATCTGACCAATGAAGGCTTGTTATTTATTTATTTTTATTCTACAAAGATTTGTGATTAGTCTTTTTTCCACATGCAGTTGACTAAACAAAAGAATTTAATTATTGTATAAATGACTTTTAAAGCAGTTGTCCTTAAGCAGCTTCACACAGGTAAATGTCTACATTTAGGAGCAATTTTAAACCTAGGTCATGTGACACTTTTGAATAGTTGAAGAGCCAAGAGATTCCTGAGGTGCTTTGTAATTTGAGTAAGTCCTAAGTAAAGGAGACCAGAGCCTGAGCATGACGATACCATAGGAAAGGAGAATAGTATATGGAAGTTTCCAAATCAGATTCAAGGTGTTCTACTAATTGGTACACTAAAGAAAAAAGAATGGTTATGAAGAACCTAGGGGCAGGACAGGAATAAGGACGCAGACATAGAGAACAGACTTGAGGACACGGGGAGGGGAAAGGGTAAGCTGGGACCAAGTGAGAGAGTGGCATGGACTTATATACACTACCAAATGTAAAATAGATAGCTAGTGGGAAGCAGCCGCATAGCACAGGGAGATCAGCTAGGTGCTTTGTGACCACCTAGAGGGGTGGGATGGGGAGGGTGAGAGGGAAACATCAAGAGGGAGGAGATATGGGGATATATGTATATGTATAGCTGATTCACTTTGTTATAAAGCAGAAACTAACACACCATTATAAAGCAATTATACTCCAATAAAGATGTTTTAAAAAAATAAAATACGGGCTTCCCTGGTGGCGCAGTGGTTGAGAATCCGCCTGCCGATGCAGGAGACACGGGTTCGTGCCCTGGTCCGGGAAGATCCCACATGCCGCGGAGCAACTAAGCCCGTGAGCCATGGCCGCTGAGCCTGTGCGTCCGGAGCCTGTGCTCCGCAACGGGAGAGGCCACAACAGTGAGAGGCCCGCATAACGAAAAAAAAAAAAAAAAAAAAAAAAATAAAATAAAATACATTTACATCTAACACAAAGATGTACACATAAACTCCACATTGACACACACACATATGTACACACAAACATAAAAACATATATATGCACTGGAAAACAACTTGGGTATTCATTCCTGGGAGTCTCATTTTTACACCAGCATTTTCACAAAAGGAAAAGCTTTTTACCTTTAAATCTACCTTCCAGATCTGTTTACAGATAGAGAATATGGTGGGTATTTGTTCCTGAAAACTAGCACTGCCATTATAGGGGTGTTTCTCGGGTCAAGAGATTCTTTCATGGGACTTTCATTTGCAGAAAGAGAAGCAAGGGAAGGTAACTGAAAAAGTAAGTAGGTATAAATCACTTAATATTTCCAAGTGGCTTTTACCAACTGCAGTTCGACTTGAGAACACTAGTATATCTGTTGATTTTCCTTTCTTTTCTCTTCTTTGTTTTTCTTTTCATTTGTTTGCTTTTGTTTTCAGGAAGTCCTTATTAACCATATATTGAATGCAAAGACTAGTGCTAGGCTTAATAGTGTTCTAATGTCGAATAAGGCAGAAATCCCTTTCCTCGGGGAACAGTCAAATAGGGAAAATAAGACTGATAATTAATTTAAATTGTGTATCTTTATATCATTATCTATTAAAATTATCTTGAATAATTTTACAGTAAAAAGTGACTAGTCAGTATTTAAATAATACAAGCTATATATTTTCAAGTTCAATCATTAATGGCATCCTTACTTCATAAATTACATTGCATTTGACTCTGTGTATATCATTTTACTATATGTCAGCTCAGGTGTTCTTGTTACAAATTTTATGGACAAGACTACATCTTCGATAAAATTCTGAAGAATAATAACAGCTTATTTTATGTGTCTTAGGATTCTGTATTACAGGATCACAGCAAACTATCAACATTAAATACATTTTATAATGGCCTTCTCCATGGTTAATACAAAAATGGTCTGTACTAAAATATGAAGTTTGCTCACTTTGAAAGCCAAAAGGGCCCCAATCTACAAACCAATTGAAGTCCTTAGATAGCCATTGAAGATTGAGTAGCCTTTGCTCAGCTTTAGCTTAACAGTAATGTAAAAATCCAAGAGAGATAAGAAATCACCATGCCACCCCTTTAGAGCATAGCAATGCTGCTGGTTATTCTCATAACTGTGAGTCCATTTTTCCCAGCTTCTCAAGAAAAGACATGTTAAAATCTTGTCTATCATTGCAATATACTCATAACCAGCTAGTCATCTTGTCAGGATGGAGTTTATTACAGGATTTAAATAAATCCTAGCTTTTAAAGGGTATATGTTACATTAATTATGATGGGGTTAGAGATAGTACAAGAAATCAAACTTTTATATTAATAAGCATGGTGAAAACACTGCCAACCTACACGTCATCTCTTCCCACCTTTTTAAAGAAAGTTAACCATGTCAACTATGAAAGGGAAATTTGTAATGTGCAGTTTAGTCCCACTGGGGTTAAGGGAAAAGCACCAAATAGAATTAAATGAATTCCCCTTTGTGTACAGTAATATGTTTCAAAAAAAGTCCCAGAGGTAAAACGGTTATTGTTTATCCTTACAACTATAGTCAACTTTGAACATAAAGCAATTTGAACTTTTCTATAAAAAGCTGATTCTGTTAACAAGTCCAGTACCTTTAAATAATATTTATTAGTCTAAACTGCTTATTGCAAACTATTTCAGCCAGTACTTGAAGGGGGCGGGTAACCATTTTGCTGTCTGATCCTCACGCAACTACACAAATTACACATGTATTTTCACAAAGAAGCACGACATCATTAATCAAGTTATACACACTGCCATCAGCCATGGGTGGGGTCAGTTGGTCTGTCCCAGACGTCCCACCCTAAACTGTGTTTTTGTTCACTTGAGTTTACAGAGAATAAAGTTTTGTAAAATCTTAAGGCTGTACTGATGGTACAATTTGTTTCTTACAGCTACTTCCCCTCCCAATAGCAGTTATTTTTTAAAGTAATCATCAAAAATAGACTTCAAAAAAAAACATGCCCTTCACAATTTATCACATAATATTTAAGTGTCTGAAAGAAAAGTGTTACTTTTGCGATTTTCCATGCGTGTCTATAAGTTAATACATTTTAACAACCTCTTTTTACCACTGTCTATATATATTCTCTACTTTAAAATCATAATCTCATAGCATTTTTGTTTTGCAGATGAACAAACAGACTCACTTATGAACCATCCTTTGTTCGATAAACTGATCTAACCAACTTTTATCTTAGTAGTATGAATGGTCATTGAACATTACCCATAATATTATTTTCTATGTGAAAATACAATGAAAATGTATTGATCTTGTTGTCTTTGTAAGTTATTCATAGAAACATCTTATTGATTAATATGTGATGTTACATTCTCCATCTTATGAATCAAACATGAATATTTTGTTCTAAATTCTATCATTTAAAGGACTTTGGTGGCCTAAGAAAAATTCATTTCAAACATGATAATTTAAATAATAATATATGTAAATTAAATATTACATAAATTTGATACATAATGGACTATATCAGTGTCTTACCCTTCAAAAATTATATGGAGTTGTTCGGTATTCCAGAAGATAATTCATCTCTTGGCTTTTGCTTTTCCTCCCATTTTCCCTTTGTTTACAACACAGATCCTTGCTAATATTATTTCACTCAACAAAGAATTTTAAAATAAAAAAGGATTCATTTTCTTTTAGTATTATATGATTACCTCTTTACTATGATAAATCATAAAGTTTCTCTTGATGATATCCTCCTACTATTAATGTAAATTGGTAAGACCAATTTACAAAACAAAGGAGTGTGTTTATCCATCTGTCCACCTGTGAAGCAGAAATGCTATGAGAATATGGCTTTAAAAATAATTACAGACCATGTATAAGCAGTTTCAAAAAGTTAGTAAAGCATATTAACTATAATATATATCTATAATATACTACAGATAAACTGTGGAAAGTAGGCAAAAGATAAATTAATAGAAATTTACAGTAAATCTTTTAGAATTTTGTTTCATCAAGCTTTGTATCTCGGAAATACTTCACCTTTTCTTTCTCTCATTTTCATTTCATGGAAATGTACACTTGCCCACAGTAAAGCCCAGAAACCGAAAATGGTTTCCTAAACGTATCCGACATTTTCCTTTTACCAGTTTCCTTACAATTGTTTAACGCTGAGTAGTACAGAAATGTAGCTTTCTGTCAAAAGTACAGTGTGCTGCCCTGCACTGTGTGGGAGACTTGAAATTGTTCAGACACAGGGTCACTTGGTTACTATGTTACACTGTAAGAATATAGTAGGTAAGGGAAGTGGAGGGGACAAAGTATCCTTTCTAAGATGTGAGGGTCTAGATAATGGACAAACAATGATGGATTTCATGGTGATGGATTCATTTGATTTCCACTGGCCTCATCCAGAACCCCCATTAGATTACACTTGAACAAAGTGTACTCATTCCTTTCCTATTTGTTAAAGTACATTTTCTAGGCCAAATCCTGCTTTTGAGGTCATTTCTAAATGGCTTCCTATAGATATTTTCAAGTTTATCAAACAAATTTGTTTGACAGTAATAGAATTCAAACATAACAACTATTATTTATATTTCCATTTCTTAAAGAGTGGAGTCCTATCTTCCCACATATGAATACATTAAAAAAACAAAGAACTCTTTTAATCTTTCCAACAGAGGCATTCATAAAATGTTTAAGTGACCTGTGCTATTCATGTCACCGTATTATTTTTAACTACTTCATATGCTTAAATATTTTATCATAATATTATTTATTTCCCTACATATTCTACATTTGGTAATTAGCAAAAAGTATTTATTTTTAAATAATATAGTCAATCCTTAGCTTGATTCTGTTTGATAATATTCTGATTTACCTCCTAAAGTATGGACAAGTACATTTGTATAGCAGACAAGCAGTTTGTTTGAAAAATGTTGTTCAAAAAGTATAGGATTAAGGACTTCCCTGGTGGAGCAGTGGTTAAGAATCTGCCTGCCTGCAGGGGACACGGGTTCGATCCCTGGTCTGGGAAGATCCCACATGCCCCAGGGCAACTAAGCCCATGCACTACAACTACTGAGCCTGTGCTCTAGAGCCCGTGAGCCACAACTACTGAGTCCACGCACCGCAACTACTGAAGCCTGCGTGCTTAGAGCCTGTGTTCTGCAACAAGAGAAGCCACCACAATGAGAAGCCCACGCACTGCAACAAAGAATAGACCCTGCTAGCCGCAGCTAGAGAAAGCCCACACACAGCAACAAAGACCCAATGCAGCCAAAATAAATAAAGTAAATTTATTTTTAAAAAAGTATAGGATTATAAATGTTTATATGAGAACAAATTCTTATTCCTTGGTTATATCACTTATGTGGCACCTTAGCTAATTGTAATCTAGGTTTTCAATTTGAATCTCTTGATCAAGATTAGATTTTTCAACTAACCCTAGAACTACCATATGACCCAGCAATCCCACTACTGGGCATATACCCTGAGAAAACCATAATCCAGAAAGAGTCATGTACCACAATGTTCATTGCAGCTCTATTTACAATAGCCAGGGCATGGAAGCAACCTAAGTGTCCATTGACAGATGAATGGATAAAGAAGATGTGGCATATATATAAAATGGAATATTACTCAACCATGAAAAGAAATGAAATTGAGTTATTTTTAGTGAGGTGGATGGACCTAGAGACTGTCATACAAAGTGAAGTAAGTCAGAAAGAGAAAAACAAATACTGTATACTAACACATATATATGGAATCTAAAAAAAAAAAAAAAAGTTCTGAAGAACCTAGGAGCAGGACAGGAATAAAGACGCAGACATAGAGAATGGACTTGAGGACACAGGGAGGGGGAAGGGTAAGCTGGAACGAAGTGAGAGAGTAGCACGGACATATATACACTACCAAATGTAAAACAGATAGCTAGCGGGAAGCAGCCAATAGCACAGGGAGATCAACTTGGTGCTTTGTGACCACTTAGAGGGGCGGGATAGGGAGGATGGGAGGGAGACGCAAGAGGGAGGAGATTTGGGGATATATGTATATGTATAGCTGATTCATTTTGTTATAAAGCAGAAACTAACACACCATTGTAAAGCAATTATACTTCAATAAAGATGTTAAAAAAAAGATTAGATTTTTCATTATTAGAATTCTTTGTATACATACAGTTACTTTGTCTCAGCTATGAATCAATAATTTGCTACCCAAAATGGTAGCATTGCATAGTCTTTAACTGGACTAAAGATAAATGTTGCCATTATCATCAACTTATTGAGTGGATTAAAGTACAGAAGTAAAAAAATATTCATACTTTAACAATTTCTTAGCAACCAATCACCAGCATTAAACGTTGGATTCTAGATTCAAAATCTAACTTCAATTTTGAATCCCTGGGATCAAAAGATGTGTACAATACACAAAAAAAAGAAAGAAAATAAAACTTGCACTGAATGGAAATTAAGTTAAAATAGTACATTATTCTAATTTGTGGCATGAGCAATTGGTTAAAATTATTCTACTTCAGCTGTCTCTTTGCACAAACCATTTTAAATCACTTATGAGAATTCTTCCTCTGGAGACCCAGAGGTTGGGGGGGGAAATAAACCAGTATGACATCATATTTCACCATAGAATTTCATAGTAACTATAGTTGTAAAAACAACATATCCTCAACAAGAAGACCAATTTTTAAAGATCTTGACTCAGATTATCATCCTCTATTTTTTTTAATACCCTATATATATTAGACTAGTTCTAAATTTGTTATGTGGCAGCAAATCAGAAATATTTGAATTAAAAAAAAAACCTTGGAGAGATATATACCCCTTTCATGGAAAATTAGATGATCTGTATTAGGAGAGCAGTTTTCTATTCTGCGTGAAGGTTCGGACAGGTATGTATCAGAAATAAAGTAGGTTTAGAAGAGAGTCAACCAACGAAATCTATACCAAATTGCTGAACATGAATTTCCAGGGTTTTGTTTTTAGCTAATGCATCCTGTTTTTCCTAGTTTCCAGCCCCACAAAGAAGAGCAGAGGACTAGTAAACACTGGCTTAATTATCCCCATCAGTCTCAGAGACAAGGCGCTTAAGAGTTTTAGCTGCTGTAAACACTCCCTTGATAGCAGATAAGGAATCTGCTGAAAGGCAGTTTTGTCTGGGGAAACCTCAGGGGCACAACAGTTAATCATTAGTGCAATACTGTATATGCATTACTACATCAAAGGAAACAAAACCCAATATTCTATTGTGAAGATTTTCTGTTTTCTTAAAGGTAAGAAAACTAATGCTAACAACAACAAAAAAATTTTTAAAACTACATTTGCTGCAGAAACAAAGCATGTTCTACTTTCTGTTTATTTTTCTTTATTCAAGAGAAAATGACATTACTGTGTGGGGTGTGTGTGTGTGTGTGTGTGTGTGTGTTTAATACGTGCCTTCAGGGATATAGAAAGTTTCCACTTACGTCAAAGATTCAAGAATTTTCACCTTTGTATCTAAATGCATTGACCAGAAACAGAGAATATCACATAACATTATTTTATCACAATACTTGAAGTAAACCAATGTTCTTCTTCCATATCAGTACAGTGTTTGTCTGGGGATCTATTTGTAGAAAACTGACACCTTACTGTCCCTAACAAAGAACCTTTCTATCATTTCAAAATGAAGGCTTCCACAATGACCTCCTATTGTTTAAATTTAATAGACTTCTTATAGTCCCACAATCAGAGAATCTTAGAGGCTTCCAAAGCCTTCAAAATATCCAGAGTTAACTTCCACTCTCTCTGCCCTTCTACCACTGTTTGCAAGGAAAATGAAACTTCAGTGTCATACCCTCCTCACCCTTTCCCACACCCTGGCCCTAAACACACAGGATTTCTTCTGATCAGATGCCTGTCCTTCAGTTCCCATCTCTACAGATTCACCTTTCCTGGAAACTCCAAGTCTCATATTTGAATTCCTTCGAAAGCCATCTCTGTTCTTGTTTCTCTCTTGCAATTGGAAGTAATCTCTTTTCTCCTCAGAATTCCTTTAGCAACTTTTTTTTTTTTTTTTTTTTTTTTTTTCGGTACTCTGGCCTCTCACTGTTGTGGTCTCTCGCGTTCTCCAGACGCGCAGGCTCAGCGGCCATGGCTCACGGGCCCAGCCGCTCCACAGCATGTGGGATCCTCCCGGACCGGGGCACGAACCCGCGTCCCCTGCATCGGCAGGCGGACTCTCAACCACGGCGCCACCAGGGAAGCCCCGCAACTTTTTAATCATAGTTATGTTTGTTCTAATATTTGGCACATTCTGGGCCATCAGTAAGTGTTGCTCAATGACTGAACTTAGTAGAAACTATTTTTATTAATCACTGTGGGTATTTCATGGGATTTTAAGGAGGGTAAGACAATTCTTTTTTTTTCTTACCACAGAAAGTGTAGTCACTTTCAATATTTCTAGGTCTCTTCGAGAGGAAAAATTAACTGACTTTCGTTGAGAACTTACTATGCAGCAGGCACCAGACTAAATGTTTTACATCTTAATAAAACTACCTAAGATTATTAACCTGTAAGGCTACCCTTTTAGTGTTTGTCTAAAACCATCTGAATTCCCCACTTTTCATTTTGATGAAAGATTCGGTGGTAGATACACTGAGGTTTACTTGACTAAATGGCTTGTAAATTGGTCATAGATGTCTCATTTTGGTATTGATAAGCTCAGACTTTGCTACTGTCACATCTGATATAGCCCCATTTGTTAATAGATGTTTCTCAGAGGAAATTTTTAATTTACCTCTTAAATTATGGCTAATTTGACATGGATTCTAAATGAGGCAATGTTTTGAATATGTATTCTATATAAACTAAATGATATCATAACTGCAATTTTGACCTTTGAAAGCACATTGCACAGCAGAATGTTATTACTAATTAACTCTTTTGCTAGCACTCATATTAAATAATCAACAATTTGGGCTATACTCTCTACAGTAGAAAACAAATTCCACAGTGCCTGAGAATGCATGGTTAGAAGAAAGCTTTTCCTTAGCAATGTAGAATAATGGTTAGTGCAAGGCGTCTGTAGACTGATAGCCACTAATACGAAATCCATTTCTGGCAACGGCTACCTATATTGCCTTAGGCAAATTATTTAATCTCCACGATCCTTAATCTGTTCATCCACAATTAAGGAATAATAATATCTATCTGTCAATGCCTGGCACATGGTCATTATATTATCATTTGATTAACATGAAAGAACAAAAGTATGAAAAATTCTCTATACATTTGAAACGAAAAGTAGAACAGGATAACCATTCTTTCTAACCCTAGTATTGAAGCAGAGAGACAGATTAAATTATACTGGCTCTAGGGATTGATCACAACGTAATGGACATGGGGTTCATTCTTTTTCTAGATACACTAATAAAAGATTATACAAAATTAAATTGGGATCAATATTATTAGTGAAATTCATTTCTTTATGCATGTATTTTTTGGACCATCAAATTGATTATCTATGTGTAACAATACTCTGATATTTCAATTTTCTGACAATCCCATGTGTGTCAACATTTAACATACAAAAGTATTTTTAGGGTTTCCCTGGTGGCACAGTGGTTGAGAGTCTGCCTGCCGATGCAGGGGACACGGGTTCGTGCCCCGGTCCGGGAAGATCCCACATGCCGCGGAGTGGCTGGGACTGTGAGCCGTGGCCTCTGAGCCTGCGCGTCCGGAGCCTGTGCTCCGCAATGGGAGAGGCCACAGCCGTGAGAGGCCCTCGTACCGCAAAAAAAAAAAAAAAAAAAAAAAAAAAGTATTTTTAAATGATTGATATATAACATTTAGTAACAAACATTTTGATAGATAAAATGTGTACAATAAATTGTAGTCATATAAAGCATATAATTTAGATAGACATATTTTAAAATAGTTTCATGTATGTAGGAAATTTTATTTCTAGGTTTTAAAAATATTTGAGACAAATATTTTATTTGAATATTTCAAAGAGTTACAATAAATATCTCATTTCAATATATGAATATTTTTCTACTCTGTTACTATAAAGTTTATAATTCACTAGCTATAATTTTGGTTTTCTGTACTGGTAAAATATGGAAAAATCATAACTTTCAAATATTTAACTGAATACTTCCAACAATATGCTAAAATAAAGGCTTAATAACTTGAAATGAAGTATAAATAAGTAAAGGAACAACCAAATCAGCTGTAAATTTTAAAAAAAAAAAGAAGACTAATAGGGCTTATAGTACATGCTTTTAGATCATTAACTATTATTAATTTTTTATTTTTTAGACATATGCTGACATATCCTTTTCTCTTAGCAACCACAAGTCCATCTTGATATGCTAAAAATTTACTCTACCTCTTTAAAAATTAATAAAAATCTCTGATTAATTACTAAAGAGAAAAAAGTACAACTGTCACTTAAGCTATTTAATGTGATTTTTTTTACCCTAAAACTGATGTCAAATATGCTCACAGATGCTGATGAATTACACAAATAGAAAACTTAATTTTACCAAAATAGAGACATAGTCATTGCCAACACAATCTTTATGAATAAGAAAATAATTCAATAGAAATGTTGAATAAAATTTTGAAATACTGATCTCAGAGTAACAAGAATAAAGCTTAAAACACAAACACAACTGTACACCTAAATTTTTCTTTCATAAACAAAGCCATCTTTTTTAAAAGAGTTATAAAGTTAACAGGTCTAATTCTAAAACAATTGAAATTTAAATACAGTATGTAATTGCCAAATATTTTTAACCCACTACATCTCTTTTCTTTTCCCCATTTGGGCCGTGATATACTTTACATGTCTATAAAAACATGAATTTAAAACATGAAAATGTCTCTCTATTCACTGATTGCATATTATATATATATTGGTTAAAAAATAACAACAGATATTAAATTTAACATTTTGTTCTATATCCTATTATAACTATAATAGAAGACATATGTGCTATTGTATGTTTATACATGATGTAATATTATATTTATATGATTAAATATTATACAATTTTTAATTTAAATATTGTTTAAAAATATAGTTTTTAAAGGTATATGCTTATAATCATGTAATGAAATAGTACATGTAGACTTTTTTTCCAAAATGTACACTATAAAAAGGATTTATGTTCATCATATCTGGTTAAGACATTATTAAGGAAAAGACCATTTTTATATAACTAAAGTTAGAATATGAAAATAAACAGACTTGACTGATATTTATTCCACTTCATTATCATTGAGAACAAAATATTGTATGTTCTTCACTGAATAGTAAAATATACATGGATACCTAAAAATAAATGAATATGCTAATATGATCATTATTTTACTGAATTGTTAATATTTCAAAATGTAGCATTCACATCTATATGGACACAATTTCAAATTCAACAATACACTTAGATAAGAATACCAAAGCCAGCTATCTATGTAAAAAAATGAAATAATTTACATCTGACAGCAAATATATCTAAGGCAGTTGCATTTGTTGCTTTCCTAAAAAATATAACCTTACATATTTATTTGAGAAGCAGTTACTTAAAATATGTTAGATAACTCAATTTATATATGAATTTACACTAGAATATAATTTTGTTGCATTTTACAATGCAAGGGGACAAATAAAAATGTAAGCTTTGTCTACCTGACTAAACCAGTATATCAGTGGAATAATGTAACCCATTTAGCTGTGCAGAATAATTGATATTTTCATGTTTAAATGGCTATGTTGGCACCAAGTAAACAAAGGCACAACTATCAAGATTTTAAAAATAAATATTAATTTCTCAATTATAGGATGTTATAAAACACACTCTTGATATTTATATTTTAGTTTCTTTTTCAACCTAATGTGAAGCAGTATCACAGCTAAACAAGCCTCTATACAGGCTTACATATAGATTTATAAAATTTTCAAGAACTACTAATTAATTTTTGCCCATGATTTCCACTATAGATTTGAACTTATGATTCACAGATACCAAACAGGTAATGGGACAAGAATCAAGCATAGAGTATTTGGGCTTACAGATGCTAAGATGTTGAATGTTAGAAGAGGAACCATGAAAACCATCTAGTTGGCGCTGCAGAATGGTACAGTTCCACTCATCTTAAATAGACTGGGCAGTTTACGGAAGAATCTATACCGAATAAAAATTCACTTCAAATGTGGAATATTGCTTATCTCAATATTGAGCTATAAACCTCTTACTCCAGCTTTGTTGAGTAGTTCTAATTCCTTCTGCAATTAGCCATTCTTTTGAATCAACCTAGCATACAGCTAGTTGATTGTTTAAGGAGATGGAGGAAAGGGAGATGGGAGAATACCCGGGAAGTGATTCAGAGTATGTATTGCCAAAAATTCTACACTGTGCATGCTATGCTTTTCCAAGTTGTCCTGTGCCCAATTAGAACCTGAATTTTTTCTCTTTCAAAAAAAATGAATTTCTGTCTAAAGCCCTTTGACTCCTACTACTGCTAATAAAGAATTCTCAGTCAGCAATTTGCAGTGTAGGAAAGCCAGGGATAATGGAACTGGGCAGCTTTTACAAGCAAAACAAAACACCAAAGAAAGGAAATAAAAAGGCTGACAAACAATGTAAGCTCTCCCATAAGGCTTATACTTATTTTCTCCTCCTTTAAAGTGTACCATAAAAAAAGCTGAATTAGCTGTGACGATAATGATGCAAAGTTTTGATTATTACGGCAAATTATACCTTCACTATTCAGGAGAGGGCAAAAAAGTTTTGTGGCTCATCAAAAGAAGCTGGGAATAACAGCCAAGGCCACTGACATTTGTGGTGGCAGATTAAGCTGTGAGCAGACTCTAAATAAATTCCATTCTCCCCCATCCCTAAAATACACTATTCTGGCTTCTAAGACTGACTTGCATTCTATGCATGCCAGTACACTATCCATTCAGGATCACTTATTTCAGTGGGAGACAGGGAGGGCAGTCTTCTGAATTAGGAAGCTGTAACAGATTAGTTCTGTGTGTGTGTGTGTGTATGTGTGTGTAACAGACTGTTAACTATGAATGATTACAGTCTCCGCTTCAAATTTAAATAAATCACATATTTTGTGAAATAGTCAAAATCTTTTTAAGCGAAGGAAAAAAGAAAAATTGTGCCGCTCGTTTAATTTTTGAACCAGGAATTAGCCTTTCTGTCATCTAGAATATATATCTAACATCATTCTTAGAGAAACACAAAATAATGTTTGCCAAGACATATAATTAAATCACCCAAAGTTTTCAAAGATACATGAGTTTACATAAGAATAAAATGCCCAAATTATCTTGTGAACTCTGATTTTCTTGATTAAATGAATTTTCTTTTTGTGCTGATAAGGTTTTTTAAAAGCTGCTTTGGAAAATGTATTTCCATTTAGAACAGAAATAAAAATATATAAATCATAAGACTTAGGGGAAAAACATGAAGCATATAAATTGTAATAATGCAAAGAAAACCATAACAATTCTAAAATGAAATTATAGAAAAGGAAACAATATTAAGGACAATAAACCAAATGTCATTAAAAATATTGACAATCTATTACAAATCCAGCATTATCATTCAAATTGAATTAACTACGAGTACAGGAAAAAAAAACTCATTTTAAACTAATTTTAATAAAAATAATTCCTTCACTACAAACAATTTTATGAGGTTAAAAAAATAAAAGAACAAGTGTATATAGGGAAGAGTCTTTGGTAAGTCAATAAAATCTGTGTTTTCCATATTTAATGATATCCTAGTTTCATTTTATACACGTTTTATATTTTTCCATCTACAAATCAAAATAATGTTTCCAAGCTAACTAGTACACAAAGAATAAAAAATATGTTCAAATTTATAAGAATTCATAAATAACCATAGGTACATATTGAGAACACTAGCTTCCTATTGAGAAAAACTATCTTTACTCAGTTTCAGGAAGTGTGTCTTAAAGGCAAAAACATCCCCAAATCACATCAGCCAAATCAACAATGGCAATTAAACACATGACAGACAAAGCCCTTCAAATCCAATGAAATGCCCTAGTATATATCTCATGTCGTTCAGTGACAGTGAAGCAAAGAAGACTCAAGGTAAAGGCCCCTAAGGGATATACATTTGATGGGCAAAATCTGCTTAGAGATCATTTATGTTCTATTTACAGAATAAGAATGAAGTTGAAACAAGGATTAGAATATTATCTCTGAGGCTCATTATGGCATATCAGATATAAACTATGATCATATTAAAAATCTTGACATTTTTCATTCTGTGGTAAGATAAAATTGCAGATATTGTTTTCTCTAAAATACAATAATGAATTAAAACCACAATTAGGATATTATCCCAGCTTCACTGGACTGCTTATACAACACAGAGGATATAGAAATTAAGGGGGAAGAAAAGAATACTGACCTTGATCAGCTCCACAGTACAAAATTACATCTTTCAATGTTAAAGATACAAAGATTCTTTAAAGGGTAACTTGGGATCATGCGGTAGATAGATTCAGTCAGAGAGGTCTATACCTACCACATGCCACACTGAGCTTATGGAAATTGTTGTTATAAAAAAACATGAATGAGAACAGACTTTTGTTAACATTTTCAAGTGATTTTCTCATTAATGATACATATTTTTCTCACAAGTGTGTCACCAGTAAAATGTCTGGATACACACCTCAGAACACTTAGTATCCTGTTTTGAATAATATTATCAAATACTGCTTTTAAAAATGTCCCTGCTTTGAGCAAAGCTTTATGGATTAAATCATATGAATAACAGCACTATTTACAATAGCTAGGGCACAGAAGCAACCTAAATGTCCATCAACAGAGGAATGGATAAAGAAGATGTGGTATATACATACAATAGAATATTACTCAGCCATAAAAAGGAACAAAATAGTGCCATTTGCAGAGACATGGATAGACCTAGAGACTGTCATACAGAGTGAAGTAAGTCAGAAAGAGAAAAACAAATATCATATATTGTCGCTTATATGTGGAATCTAGAAAAACGGTACAGATGAACTTATCAGCAAAGTAGAAATAGAGTCACAGATGTTGAGAACAAACTTATGGTTACCAAGGGGGGAACGGGGGTGGTGGGACAAATTGAGAGATTGGGATTGACATATACACACTACTATGTATAAAATAGATAACTAATGATAGCCTATTGTTTAGCACAGGAAACTCTACTCAGTGCTCTGTGGTGACCTAAATGGGAAGGAAATCTAAAATAGTGGATGTAGGTACACATATAACAGATTCACTTTACTGTACAGCAAAAACTAAAATAACATTGTATAGCAACTATACTCCAATAAAAATTTTTTTAAAAAGAAAAAAAAAATCACACTAATAAAAAAGGGCACATGTTCATTTTTTTTTTTTTTTTTTTTTTTTTTTTTTTCACATGTTCATTTAAATGGACTTCAACCATTCTCTCTGAAAAATTTTATCAGTTATAAAATCATTTACTAGTATATTACTTTTATTAATAAAGATTAATTAAGTTGTATAAATTAATCAGAAGTTGATAAATGCTCTCTGTAATGGACTGAATTGTGTTCCCTAAAAATTCATATGTTCAATCCCTAACTCCTAGTGTGACTGCATTTGGAGATGGGGCCTTTATGGAAGTCATTAAGTTTCAGTGAGGTCATAAGGGTGTGCCCTAATCCAATAGGACCAGCGTCCTTATAAAAAGAGGAAGAGACACTAGGGATCTCTCTCTGAATCTCATGCACATGGAAGAGGACATGTGTGGACACAGTTAGTAGGCAGCCGTTTACAAGCCTAGGAGAGAGGCCTCTGAATGACATTTACCTTGGTGGCACTTGATCTTGGCTTTTTAGCCTCCAGAAATCAAAAAAATAAATTTCTGTTATCAAGGCCATCCAGCCCATGGCATTTTTTTATGACAGCCCTTGCATACCAAAACAGTCTCTATAAATACTAGTTTTTGTTCTTTAACTACTTAGCCATAAAAGGTTGAGGATGTCATTTAATTTCTGTGAACTTCAGTTTTTTTCCTTTACAAAATAAGAGGGGTAGGCTGGCTAAGGGCTGGTAAATATAAGACATACATGCCACCACTCTTTTTGTTTCCTTGCTCACAGTAGGCAAACTGCTCCTGATAACCATACTCAGTCAATGAGAATTGTCTTGTGAGATGAAGCCTATTCATCAGGGCAGTTATATTAAATGCCTTTGGTAACTAATTGGAAATATAAGGGAATTAATCATAAGATATATTGTCTCAAAGATGTTTTACGGAAGTTATGAAAATTGATACATTCTTAGCTATATAAAGTACCTTGGGGCCTTGAACTTTCAGGGATGCTGATTTTTCATTGGAATTAATGGAAATTAAGAAAATGTGTAACATACTGGTAATATTATTCTAATTTTTACTTCTTATTACATTAGGAATTTTATCCTCCTACTCTCAAACCCCAAGTCTTATTCATATTTTAATGTTCAGAATTATGAAGCCATTTACATTTCTGTTAAAAAACATAACCCTTGGGCACTAACTGCCTTAAATACTGCATGCATTCACATAGTTTCAACCGTAATGTCAATAGTAACAAATGATAGATCTTTATCTCTAGTTCTACTTATTCAAGTTCTCAATCTTTACCTTTTATCAAACAAACATTTCTACCTAATAAAAATCACCCTCAAACGAAACATTTATTACCTAATTTTATTTCCCCCACATATCAATTTTTTCTTAGCTGACTGTTGATGTAACAAGCACTATGATTTTAAAGATTGCATGGTGACTAACTCAATATAAACTGGAAATAGGATAGAGGTAAAACATGTTACAAAGCCCCAGGAGTTTTGTTTCCTATGTGTCCCATACTCTAGATTTTCACTATCCAACCACATTGAGAAAGGTGCTGATGCTTTTCCGCCACTTTATTGGTCCTACTGGGATCTATTTCTTTTAATTCTCTCATCCACCATCTTCAGATTCATCTTTACATGTATCATTACATAATACTTTCCTGTTTAAGCATCATGAATAGTTCCCTTATTACTTTATAATAAATTGAATCTAAATTCTCTTGTTAGCTTTTAAGGCCTTCAAAAATCTGACTGTACTCTTCCTAGCTATCTAAACCCATTCTCTGCTCTATGCAATCCAGTTTTTTTATTATCTCTAATACTTGCAAATGTTCAAAACTGTTTTTCTTTGCATATTCATTTCCCATTGCCTATACTCTGCTTCCAACTGCCTCATTTTTAATTATACAAAAATATGAATTTATCACCCACCATGTGCCATCTTTTGGTATCCAACACAAATTCCACTATATTCATGAAGTTTTTCCTGAATACACTAGCACTCACTCAATTGTGATCATCATTACAGATAATTTCAATAGCTACCCTTTTTGAAGTGCTCACTATTGCCACATAGCCCGTTAGACAATTTACATACACTATTTCTTTTTTTTTCCTCAACCCCTCTGTGGGTTTATATTACACTTCCTATTCCACAAATGATGAACCTGAGGCTCAGAGCCCTCATAACACTTAGTCCAAACCATAGGAATTAAGATTAGATCTATTGATTTCTGTAGGTCACTATTACTTAGTGTCCCTAATTAGATTCTAAGTGCTTTGAGGACAATGAACGTGCCTTACTTTTTTTTGTATCCCTCTAGGACTCAACACTGTTGAGTGCTGAACACTTGAAAGTTCATCAATTACATTTAGTTCATTAGTAAGTTAAATGTTCCAAGCTAGAACTTCAGGTTGTTCAGGCCATACGAGTGAGACTTCTCCACCATGAAAGTCTCACTTTGAGCTAAGAGGCTCATTCTTTTCACTCCACTTAAAGAAAGAGAAAAGAATTCATCAAAGAGAGAAAGCATTAGGTAGTCAAGAAAATGGCTTGTGTGAACAACAGGAAAATTGAAATTTAGTAGCAAGGTTGTTCTACTGTGAAGGTTTTTCTATTTGTAAAAGTAAGACCGTAATAGTATATAAAATATTTAAAAAATAGAATGAATTTTCTCACTTTAAAACTTAAAGAATGCGATGTTGGCATAGACTAGAAGAACTAGGCCTTCATTTACAGTGTTGGAGAGCCTGGAAACCCAAACTGAAAACCAGATGGCAGCAGGCCAAGTTTAACTGAGCCCTCTACCAACCAGTCCTACATCTCATGTCCCCTTTCTCCTTACCTAATGGATAATATATCTGGTTGAAAACAGGAAAACCTGAAATAAAAAATAGCTAAGTCCTCTCTTTTCTGTCAATAGTTATTTATGGTCCTCACAGGCTCATGGATATAAATTGAATTTAAATTTATAAGCTGATTCCCATTAAATGGCTCAAATTCATCATAAGTAAAAATATGAAACTATAGCCCAACTGATTTGATTCAAGGTGTAGGATCTCTACTGACACTGAACAAAAAACTCCATGTTGACCTCAAATGCTATAGCAATCCAAATTTTCTTTGCCTAGCTTGTAAGGTCTGCCATGATACAATGACTGACTACATCTCTGGGCATCACTATAGCTATGCACAGTTACTTGCAATTCTTTGTACACTACATCTTATCTTCTACCCCCATGCTGTTGTAGATGCTCACCCCTTGTCTGGAGTAGCTTGCTCCCCCAAACTTCTCTCAAGATGAGTTTAACACTATGCTAAACAGCAAAACAAAAACAAAAAACCAGAACTAATATTTAAAGTAGCAGAAGAAACTTCCAAAGTTAATTCTATTAAAACAATATTTTTTGCTCTTGAGAATTAAAACGATATAAATGATAATGATGATAATTGATGATAAGACTAAATAACATTTATTAAGTGGTCTGTATATCCCAGACTCTCTACTGAAATCCTTATGTGCATTATCCAATATAATACCAAACATAAACCCAGTGAGACAGATATAATATTATCCATATAGAGAATGGGGAACAAGGGTAGAGAGTTTAAGGAACTTGTCAAACATTATACAGCTAGTTAATATAACAGAGGCCAATCTGAACTCAGTTACAACTGATTTGATACTATACTGTGAAGAGAGCACCATTCAAAATACTACACTTCTATAATGCCTTTAGTTAAATTATGAATTAAATTATAGTAATGACTTTTCTTAGGAAACATCTTAATTTATTTGCAGTCAATGAAACTGGGAATAAATCTACAATAATAATAATGGTAACAGTTTTCATCAGTGTTATGTTCTATTTACTCAAAGATGATTCTAGGATTTTTACAGCTTCTATTACAGCTTATTAAGCAAAGTAGTCAAGAATGAAAATACTAAGACTAATTTTGTAGCAGTTTAAATAATTTTAAAAGCTAAAAAGTTACAAAAAAAGGAATTGGCATTTTTCTTTTTTTTAATATGAGATGGTTGAAAGCTGATAAAATCAATGGATGTAGTATATAAAATAACTATGATTTGATTTAAATATATGTAATTACTGCAAACACAGATGTTTATGCAAAAAAAATGAAGCAGCGACACTTTTTTTTTTTTTTTTTTTTTTTTTTTTTGCGGTACGCGGGCCTCTCACTGTTGTGGCCTCTCCCGTTGCGGAGCACAGGTTCCGGACGCGCAGGCTCAGAGGCCATGGCTCACGGGCTTAGCCGCTCCACGGCATGTGGGATCTTCCCGGACTGGGGCACGAACCCGTGTCCCCTGCATCGGCAGGTGGACTCTCAACCACTGCGCCACCAGGGAAGCCCCAGAGACACTTTTTTTAGTGACTAATCTTTAGAAAACCAATGATAATGCTGTAAATTACATAACGCCTTTGGCTAAATCATTTCTAAAACCTTAACAGAGATTCTCCTGTCTGTGAAGGAAGTCAGTGATAAGTGGTAACAATCTCTAAACAAATATAGAAATGATCAACAACAAAAGATTAAGGGCATGGCCAACATGGTGTAACAAAACAAAATAAAAAAACTCAACAATCTGCAAGGTGCATATGTATCACTTCCCATTATGTCTCTGTGCAGTCCTTACAGGTTTGAACTTGGATAAATGCAAATGATGTTGTATGTGTGTGTTTTCTGTTCAAGGCTTTCAAAGTTATCATTTTTCATATCTCACCCAGATTTTTAAAAGGCTTAATTTTTAAGTCAAACTAACTGAAAATGTTGTGAATATAAAAACACATTCACATATCATTAAAGAGGAAGAGGTGGTGTATTACAAGATAAGCGAGATAAGTGACAAGGATGGTGTACATTCTGTTGTTGACTCCCAGAAGGGTACTCATTAATTTGTCTTTCTACTCTGCTTTCAGAAACCAAGAAGTAAAGGAAATTGTGTATGATTTTGGGTTATGTAATTTTCTTCAGTAACTGAGTTACTTTGTGACAGAACTATAGCAGATAGTGCCCAAATTCACAGGGGAAATTAAGAAAGACTGTTAATTTAGATATTTACTGAGATGTTTATATATATATATAATGTATGGGTCTTATGTGATATTTCCAAAATCATAAAGAAAGGTGTACCAAAATGACTGAAGTTTAAGTGTCTCTGGCAATTAAAAAGATTGACGACACTATCAAAACACAGAATTTCAAAAGTCTCAGCAGAACCAATGCTCCTTGTCTAAATCAATGAGAAAAAAAAAAAAATCCTACATTGAGTATAAAAATCTCTGATAATCCTACTTCAAATATGGAGGTACTTCACACTATCAGAAAACATTAATATATTTAGCAAATATTAACTGAAAGAGATACTTCTCTTTTTTTGTATAAATTTATTTATTTATTTATTTTTCGCTGTGTTGGGTCTTCATTGCTGTGAGCAGGCTTTCTCTAGTTGCGGCGAGAGGGGGCAGTTTACTCTTCGTTGTGATGCACAGGCTTCTCATTGTGGTGACTTTCGTTGCCGAGCACTGGCTCTGCACGAGGGCTTCAGTAGTTGTGGCACTCAGGCTCAGTAGTTGTGGCGTGGGGGCTTAGTTGCTCCATGGAATGAGGGATCTTCCCGGACCAAGGCTCGAACCCTTGTCCCCTGCATTGGCAGGCAGATTCTTAACCACTGTGCCACCAGGGAAGTCCCAAGAGATACTTCTTTATGTTTGACATGAATCTGGGAAATCAGGCTTGACAGAGTTGCCTTCATCGATTTGAACATCATCATGCAAATAATTATTTTTCTTTCTTTGGTCAAATTTTCTCAACTATCAACATTTCTCCTTAGTCTTATTTATCTCTTTGATTGTTTTTGTAGTTCCATGTTCACTACTTCTTCAAAGTTTTGACAGAATTAACTGAATAGAGTACAGGGCTGCACTGCACACTTAGACTAACACATGACCTATACCAGACCAAAATTATATTACATCCTATGCACTACCAATGTATTAGCTAACAATTTATAAAGTTCTGCATAGAAATGCAGTAGTATCTATAACCATTTATGATAGAATTTGGCACTAAATATTTAGAAGTGAAGACTTTAGTTTCATTTTAAAAATGAAGAATCTAGATGTTCTTAAATACTATAATATATTCATTATTATGACTCCCAACTGTCTTTTCTTTTACAATTTTGAATATTTTATAATATCATTATATTTATAGTGAGTAAAATCAATACCCACATTATCTACCACTCAGCATCGGGAATGAAGGGTTCATTTTTTGTGAATTCACAGTTTAAACCTTCAATCCTTAGCTGATATTTTCTAGCAAAGTATTTTATTTGATTATCTAAAGAACTAGGACAAATACTAAGTGTAGTAAAGCATTAGTAAAAATAAGTGAATCCCACGGAATAGTCACCTTCAAAGTCATTATTAAGTTATCCTATGTTCATTGGTTCATGTTTTAAAAAGATTTCCACTTCCACCCAACAACAAAGTAGTTTTCAATATGCCAGTAACCACATAATGATAAGAAATAGAACAGCTACGTGAAGTTCAGGAACAGCTTCTTTATTCAAATCTCCATGGATTAAGAAATGAGTATAATGTTCCATAGCTAAATGTACTATGATAAAAATTTATCAATACAGAGAAACAATGTAAAAACGACTCAGTGTTTATATAGATCACATTTAGTATCATCTGATAATAATTGAGAATACCTTGAGCCAGAAAGATCTTTTTAAAAATTCTGTGTCAATGTTATTGCCAAGAAGGCCATTTCCACAGCTCTTTATTTAAATAAGCTATTTTTGGCAAAGGGAGAAAAGAAAATGAAAAATCATCAAATGGACAAGATATAACAAGATAAAAATGGCAAGAGAAAGAATCTAAATTAATCTCTCTGCCCTGATATTTTCAAACAGAAAATTCAAGTTTCTAATCACATTTATTTTTCTTTCATATAACTCTTTGCTGTGTTTGTGTGTATGTATACACATGCACGTGTATTTTTCTGTACTGTCCAGAGAGAGGTTGAAAGTAATATGACAAAACATTATAAGCATTTTTGAATGTTTAAAATAAAGCACAAAATGAACATACTGCAAAGTCATACCTATCAGGCACCTGTTTCAGTAACATCTTTAAGATGCAAAAAGCACAAAAGAATGACTTTAGTAATAGTGCTAAGGACAGCAAATCTCTTTATAGCTGCCATCTATAACACTTTGCAAAATCTTATGTTTTTCTGCTGTACTGCTGCATGATCATGGAAATATAACACACACAAATACATACACATGTTATGTGGTAGGAACAGACTCATGATTGAGGTACTGCTTTAAGAAATGAACATTAGGAATGTAGTTCACTTGTTTTAAGATAGTGTACTTAACAAAAATATGTTTTGAAAGTATACATTTTAACTATACTTACATATTAAAATTTTATTAAATATATTTATATTAAACATATTTTAATTAAATTATTACCCACAGTATTTTTCTTTCAGGAATCAGGCACTTTGGAAATGTGTAAATCTTTAATATTTATAATTGCTATGTTGCATCCTTTTTTTAATAATTGTCAAAGTTACATTTGGAATACTACAGCAATTGATGATACTTGGTTCCAATTAGAGATTGAGTTAAACATATTTTGTTTCTTCCTATTTATTTAAAGCCTATACATATAATATTCTCAAAGTTAAGGAAAGGTTCATTCACCATTTCATAAAACAAAATCATATATTGACTGGTCAGAATGGAATTAATATGAATTTCCTAAAGCAAAGACTGTGGACAAGAGCTAGAGGGTTTCTTTTCTGTGGTCCTTGTTTTGTTAAAAATGATTGTTTTTCCACAATTCACATTCCAACTGAAAAACTGTGATAGTTAAATGTATTTCTGTATCAAATGAAAAGTTCATATTAATTATTGTTCATTTATTTGCTGTTTAAAATACTGACAAGCTTAACGCATTATCTATCTTTAATAGGAAGAGTAACTCCAATTATCCTAAACATAAAGAAAATGCCAAGCCAGAGCCCTATAAAAGAAGGTGATCAGAAGGTTACATACAAGGTCAAAGGAGGTTGGTTCAGAAGTAATTGTGCCTTAAATGATTAAGGAACCACTTCTAGGGACGAATTTTCACTCTTCGTTGGAGAAGTGCGCAAAAGGTAACGTCAACACAATCTTTCTCACCTGTATAAGAGTTGTCAGACAATCCTACGTGGTCAATTTTACTGTGTTGCTTGGAAAACCATAAACAAACTAAGTGAAACTATCACATATATGTGCAATGTGAGAAAGACATTGATTTTTCCATGTTTTCCCTCCCAACCTAAAAGACAGAGGGTTACTTAACTTGCAAGTAATTGCAGCATTTCTTCAAATGACACCAAATCAACCACCTTGAGTTAAAACTGGACTCTCTGCCAAGCAACCAGTCATGTCCCCAGCTGCCTCGTTAGACTTACTCATGATAGAATCACATTATGCCCAGGAAAAAAAAAAATCGGGCCCTCAATAAAAACCCAGTTGAGCTGTCTAGGCATAGCTTAAAATTAACGAAATTTTAAAAAATTCACAGAAACACAGAACTGATAGATACACAGAACAGATTGGTGGCTGCCAGAGCTGGGGTTTGGTGGGGGGGCAAAATGGGTAACAGGGTCAAAAGGTACAAACTTTCAGTTATAAAATAAATAAGCCCTGGAGATGCACTGTACAGCATGCTGACTGTAGTTAATAATAGTTGCACTGTATATTTGAAAGTCGCTAAAGGATTAGGTCTTAAAAGTTCTTATTACACACAAAAATGTATAACTATGTGTGGTGATTCATGTTAACTAGGCTTATTGTGGTAAAATTTTGGAACATATACAAATATTGAATCATTATGTTGCATGCCTGAAACTAATGTAATGTTATATGTCAATTATATCTCAATAAAAATAAGTAGAAAAAATTTAAAAATTAAAAATAGATTCACCTATACATGTATCTCATATATAACCAAACTTTGACTAAGTCAAAAGCTCAGAATTTTTAAATTAATTTTCTGATACTGCAATAATAAATATATTCTACTATCCAGAACTAATTTATATCAGTTTTATTTTACATATTATAATTTGCTTCTTTTTTAAAACTTAATATTAAAAAATAAGTTTCCCACAGCACTTTAGTGCCTGTGTTATAGTCCATAGACCCTCACTACTCAAAATGTGGTCCACGGACCAGGAGCAATAGCATCACATGGAAACCTGTTAGAAATACAGAATTTCAGATCCCAACCCAGGACTATGGAGTCAGAATCTGCATTTCATAAGATTATGCACATACACACACACTCACACATATTGTACCTCTGCATATATATGTATGTATAAACCATAACACAATTTTAGAAGTATTTTCATAAACCATGTGTGAAAAATATTTCTCCTGCAATACAACTTTTCAATAGACAATGTGAAGTATACAACATATGTAATATGCATATATTACAATTATACATATATAATTATACACTATTGTATACTTCATTTTGTCCTATCATAAAGTTCAGGTTTTTTTATAATTTTGTTATTTTCAGTAACCATTCAATGAATATATCAATTCACATGTATCTTTTACCTGCATTTCAGAATATTTCTTTTAGAATGATTTCTTGAAATGAAAATATTGGAATAAAGAACTTGACACTGTAATGCTTCAGGCACAAACTTCTGAAGTGTTTTCTAAACTACATAAATAAGCAACATTTTATCTATAATTATAGCTGCATTATTACTTGTTTAATAACAGATGTTTAATTAACGGAAAAAGGAATGGCATCTCATATTTATTTTAATTTGCATTATTCTATTGCCAGGAAATTTAAATTTTTATGACATTTTTCATTTTCATATTCTTCTTTTGTGAACTTTTATGTCAACTTCCTTTCCCAAAACACTGAGGACTTAGAATTTTACTATCAACATTATATATTCTTTATATATTAAGGGTAGTATACCTTCATCTGGAAAGAGGTGAGTTTTTCCTGCTTTACTCCTTTTTATATTGGGATATTTGTATAGTGCTTTTGACTTCTATGTGGTTAATAAAACCTGTCAACTTTTTCTATTGTTTTCAGGCTTAGAAAATCTCTATCCACCTAGATATACAAAAATAATAAATCAAATATGTTTTTCTTTTTTTATAGTTTGGCATTTGCAATAATCACAAATTAACATGGAATTTATATGCATTATATGCAATATGATGAATACCTAGCATATTTTTTCTTTTGTTTTACCAATTAGACATCGACTGGTCTGACCCACTACAACTATTTTGTGATGAGAGGCTCATAATTATTAAAAGCATAGTTATTAACTCTAAGAATAGAGACACATATTTTTTTTCTTCTCCGTATTTCTGGCAAATGTTCTATTAATTCAAAGTTTTTTGGGGGAGAGGAAGGAAGAAAAGAAGGAAGGAGGGAGGAAGAAAGAAAGGAAGAAAAAACAAGAAGGTTTTAGAAATCTCTAATTTGTAAAATATATAAACTTAGTTTTTCAGTACACTCTATTGACTATCAAATCTTTTTTAACGATTAATATATGGTCACCATATTACCGGGAATTGTGTGGATACAAAGATAATTTTAATATGCAGTTCTTCGTCTCCGGAGTTAAAACTCAACTCTGGAGACAAAACATACAGAACTTTAAGGTGTTAAATCTGCTAGCTTTCAGAGATTCAAGAAAAGAAAGAAAAATGTTGGGAAGAAAAACTGAAGGAAGCTTTGTGCCAGCAGGGAGATTGGAGTTTTACAGTAGATGGGAAGTGCACTCCAGTTGGAAGTAATAAGTACAAAGCACCTGTTTAGTTATCTGTGTTATCTAAGAAAATTCTTACCACATTTACTGTAATTACTGAAGTACATATCGTGGCTTCCCAACTGACCACACGTTGATGGTAAGAACCACAGTTACATATTTTCAATGTCCTACAGAGTTCTGAGCACAGTTGCTTTGTCTGTTGTCATTGCTTAATGGACATTGGTTTTAATTGCTTTTGATTTTATGTACAAGTTTTCTTAAATATTGTCTAATCCTGACTGACTACTATTCATTTTACCAGTATCCTTAAGTTGTATTTTAGAATAAAGATGTCCCCAAATTTATGAGAGGCACTACTTTTCAGCCCCCAGTAGTTACTAGCTCTTAATGAACACAGAAGCTGCTTTTTCTTCCCTCAAGCTAAACATCATAAAAGTAAGCGACAGAAGTTGTGACCCTATCTGTGGAAATTTATGAGACTCATTTGCAGACAGACTGAGTTACAATGTTATTGTAACACCTCATCAAAATTCTTGTCCAGATTTTTAGCAGTGACTTAAGACAAGCGGACTGGCCTATAACTACCGGGATCACTTCAACAACTTACCTAGAGAACAAAATAACCCTTTTCAGTTAACTCCGGTTATTTCTCTCGGCTGAGAGAGTATATAAGGGGAAGGGGTCCTAATGATCTAGGACAGGGAGGTAAAGGCCTATAATATCATCTCCACTATTCTGCTTCCGAAGAGATAAGAATCCTGAAATGACTATGACATTACATTAGCAGAGAAACTGATGAAAAGTTCATGTCTAAAAGGTTCATTTGATTTTCTTCTATCAGCTCAAAGCCATTTAATAGGTATGTTTTAATTTAATAACTATTCCAATACAGCAGTATATATGTAAGAACAAATTAAACATATTTAAACACAAAATGGCAATAATTTGTGCTGGCATAATGACATAATTATAGCATTAATTTTCACTGTTCATTTCCACCTAACACTAGTTTTCTAAAAGTAATGGAAACCAATATGGATTTTCCTAAGAAAACGTCTGGCAGTTAAATTTCAGGAGAGAATTTCAGTATGAGAAAATGCTGTAAATGCAAAGAAAGACTAGAATTATTGTTCTTAAATTCCATGCTTGTGGAGCAAGAAAAAATATGTATGTATCTAGTAAACTAGAAGACATTCCATAATATATTATTTTTATTATATTTAAAAGAGAAAGAATTGTTTATGTAGCTGCCATCTTCATGTTTATGACAGAAAAACTCAACAATACTTTCAGACTAACTAGAAGATTACACTTTAATGCAAATAAACAACTTAGGTAAACTAATTCAGCTGTGATTGATCTAGGGCTGACAAATTAAATTTTAAAAACTTCACACAGTGGCACTTTAAAAGCTTTTTTGCAAAATATACTTCAGCATATTGAATAAATGCATCATACCTGTTAGGCTTAACTCTGTATTTAAAATCAATTCTAATTAGGGTCGGGAGTTTCGTAAATGAATTCAAATGTATAGTACATAGTGCTTCGATCAAAGGATGCATAGGAGAAACCAGGTGGGCGAAGATGCTGAATGCATTTCTCACTCATCGACAAACCAAGTTTTCCTTTCTAAATAAACTATGAAAATCCTATTTTTCTATCTATATGAGTCAGCACCCAATCCAAACATTAAAACAAGCCCATGTGTGATCACCATTAACTGTATAAATTAAGCAACCCTCTTCTTGACATAAAATAAAAAAGCCCTCTTTCAGTTATTACACTCATTTACATTTAAGGACTGGAATTATTGCTATTATTTCTAGTTGCTATTTTCATCTTTCTGGTTGCTATTAATAGCAAAGCTGTAAATCAATCATGGGAGAAAAGGTAGTTGTAAATATTTTCTCAATATTTCACAATATTAGTATAAGTTCAGTAAAAAGAGCTGGGGGAAACCCCCAGGTTCCTCCATTCAAGGAAAATGCAATTAATAACAGATGAAATTTCCAAACAAAATTTGTATATTGGAAATTTTGATTTTAAGTTATCCCACACCCAAGATTTGACAGTCTTATATAATAGGCCAATGGTTTTATCCACATAAAAAAAAAAAACTCTGGGTTATTTATGTTTCTTTTCATGAAAACCATGTTTTGCCTAATACCCTTATTTTCTGTACTTGCTGAAATGTTAAGATAGGCGACCTTCTCCATGTATCTTCCTCTCCCTATGCCCTCCCGCCCTGATCCTCAGGTTTCTCTCACCTCTTCTCACTTGGTACCTTGTACTTAAATGTTTTTATCAACTCCCATGGATCCACCTTCTAGGTAAACACTTATTTCCTAACTTCTATATTTGATCTATACTTCTTTCTTAGCATTCAGGTGCTATTATATACTTATATTCTTGCTCTCCTTGATGTCTAATTGGCACATCAAATACTAAATCTTGACCTCATTCCTCTTCTCTTAAATGGCAACCAGAAAACCTTCTTCTCATTCTCCATACTAACAAGAGAGTTCTCTTTCATAAAATCAGATATACTTTCCTATCTAAAATTCCATTAATTAAGTTTAATCATCTTCTCCTGAAGGAAAATTTATGGACATGAAATGAATGTTTCTAGGCCCCAACCATACTTTATGTTCTGCCATTTACTCTAACTTGCCTTGTTATTACATGTATCACTACTCCCCTTGTTCGTTTAGAATTAAGTGATTTTTTTTTTTTTTTTTTTTTTTTCGGTACGCGGGCCTCTCACTGTTGTGGCCTCTCCCGTTGCGGAACACAGGCTCCGGATGCGCAGGCTCAGCGGCCATGGCTCACGGGCCCAGCCGCTCCGCCGCATGTGGGATCCTCCCGGACCGGGGCACGAACCCGCGTCCCCTGCATCGGCAGGCGGACTCTCAACCACTGCGCCACCAGGGAAGCCCTAGGTGATAATTTTTTATTCAAATGTTTTTTTATTAGTTTGTTTCCACAATACTCATATCAATAATATATTTGGCTATAGGAGTTACTAAGTTGTCTTGAAATTGTGTTTCTCCGATTTCTCTACTTCTTTACAGCAGTGATTTTTATCTTGTTCATCTGTTTATCCTCGGCGTCTTGCATTGTGCCTGTTACAGGTTCTTAATAGATTTTGAATGAATCATTAAATAAATGATTGTATGAATGACGGAGATTGTATATATGTATATACAAGTGTATAGTTTTTTTTCTATCTCCTTGGCTTGGTACATGGAACAAGGTAATATCTATCTTTTCTGGGCACAAAACCAATAATAAATAAGCCCTTAGCCGTTTGCTGGATTATTTACCTAATATCAAATGTAGTTTAAAAAAAAGTTGCCAGAAGCCACAACAAGCAGAAAGCAAGGATATACACAACTAACAGTGTTGAAGGGTTTCAGTCTCATGTCTAAGACATGATGAAACAATAAGACTTTTTAATGTCTTTATATCCTCTATTCATTCTCCCTAAGATGAGCTCTAACTACTTCTGAAAGGATATCCGTCATTTATAGAACTTTCCTAAAGAATTAGAGTGTATGTAGATTCACTGATTTGTAATGATAACATTACTAGACCAGGAAAACAAAAGGAACAAAATAAAAACTATAGAAGTAAACAAAATAAAACAGAAAAAATAAATAAAAGGGCCTTCTAAGTGGCTTATGAGATAGAAGTATAGTAATTAGGACTTTTGTAAATATTTTCTATCTCAACTGTAATTTTACATTGATAAACCTGTCTTCTGCTATTGCAAACTATTTGAATCTTTAACATTTTGAATACAATTTATTCTGAAAGTTCTGTAAGAGAATCAAATGTTATATGTCTGCACATATGCTTTGATTTCTCAAGAGTACACTTGTTTTGGTTAATGTGAACAACTCAGCAACAAGGATGATTACCAGCAAACACTGGTTGCATACATACTATATGAAGAGCACTGTACAGTGAACTAGATGTATATAGAAATCAAGCTTAAAACATGTTTTCTGATCCCTTAAGGCTCACCAGCTAGAAGTAATAACAATATTAGAATGTCCCCAAGCATTACAACATATTGCAAGCAAATATCTTCTTGGATATGCCTTTAGGGTGCATAAAATGATGCTAGTTAGATGACTTGTTGTATCAAATTAGTGTAAAATACTTAGTTGAGAGGTAATTAGTAAGCACCTTACTAATCTGACTGTAGTAACTAGAGTTTTATGAAAAGATACATAGAAAGTAGGGCAGGAGTGAATGATTTTCTAATTCAATAGGAACTAGCTGTAACTCAGAACAACAAATTGCCAGCAGAGAAAGTGGAGGTCAGAAAACTCTTCCTTTCTAAAGCATTTTATTTGCAGTGGTCAGAATAGGGGAAAAACAGATCCTTTTAAATAATTAGATTTGAAAATTAAGACATAATTGATAGATGGGAGGATGTTGAAGTGAGCATCAAACACATAGGTTAAATGATTCAAGGATGGTTCCATTTATCTTGGAGCTCTCCTTGATGAGATACCCAGGACTGGGCAGAGAGGAATTTTAAGGAGACACAACTCAGAGGGTAAAAAGGAAGCTTAATGAGGTTATGACCATTTCCTTCCAGAGAACAGTCAAGAGTAGACTGGAGAGGACAAAGCTAAGTATCATAAAAACAGGCTATGGCTAGAACCAGAGGAAAAATTTCTCAAGATAGAAAGAAATATATCCGGTTAAATGAGACACAAATAGAGGCAAGATATTTAATTTGTATTTTGGAGTTGGTACCATTTAACCTACGTTTTGACATGTTGCTTAAAAAATAAAGTAAAAGTTCATAGAAAATGAACCATTTTCTTTATTTTTTTTTAATTGCTAGAGCTGGCTCTGCTACTAATTCGCTGGATGACTTAGATGGTTCTTAATTTCCCTGGACCTTGGTTTTCTCATCTATAAATACTGTATTGTATTAGACAATTGTTAGGGTGCCTTTCTGCTCTAAAATGTTATAGTTTGATCTTTTGTACACAAAGTATAAATGAGTCAGTACTGTGTACCACTTTTACAGAAATGTACATCATTTATGACATATCTCTTTTTATCATTATTTTTATGATTATTTTTGAACATGTTATGTTTCATGTCTTAAGTGTATATCTCCCTTACCCAAGGTGACCATATAATTTAATGTCCGAATAGGCTCCCTTTTGTGTGAAAGGATGTATTATCAATAATTATATCAGCACAGAGGTATGAATTTGGACAGTTCTAGACAAATTAGAGCTTGCAGTTTTCCTATCCAAACACATGACGGAACCTTCTATATACAAAATAGGCAATAGAATATTGCTATATAAATAAACGAATGGAATAAATATGTTCCTGTCATCTTTGGAATACTTTCTATTTGCTAAGCACCCTGCTAGGCACTTGGAATATAGCAGTGAACAAAACAGACAAGTATCCATAGATCTTATGTTCTAGTGCACAGTATAATAATAATTATTAATCATAATAACTATTATTATGTTAGTAAACATTTATTGGACATATGTTCTAGGCATTGTACCAAAATTTACCTCTTTTTGTGTATAATTCTAAATACCATTCAGAGCTTCATGTAATTGCTAACCCCTAAAAACATACAACCAATAAGTTCACACACACAAAAAAAAACACCTGAAATTCAGAAAACATAATTAAACTGATCCAATGACTCAAGTACGGAGCCATGAGTCAAACCCACGTCTATCTTACCTTAAAAACCATGCTCTTGACTCTGCTATCTACCTATCTCTAGAGGAAAAGAAAACTAGTTCAGTATACCAATGAGAATAAAGAGACCCACAGAGATTAAGTGATTTTCTTCCTTAGTAATGAAATGACTAAGATGAAGAGGCTGGGAAGAAAAATTCGTTACTTTAAATGAGGAAAAGCTGGTAATGCAGAATCTTAAATTACTAATCAATCTGTAAGTTATACTGTAACATCTCAGGAATTTTCATTTAATAGTCACACTGCAAAAGGAATTTTCACTGTTATTGAGTTTATAAAGGATTCTTACATTGTAGTTCTTCAGGGCAGAGAGTTCAGTTATTAATATTTTAAGTATTATGCAAGATTGTATAAATCCATTTAAGCAGTTTAAGAAGTATTCTAAATATCGAGTTTTATTTAATTTTGTTTTCTTTGTTGTTTAAAAGATAAAAATAAGTTCCCACCTGTTGTCTCTCAGGGAATTTGCACGCAGAAAGAAAAAAAATGAATCAATGTATAAAGTATTTCTAAACTAAGAACTCTGTCAAAATAATATGTCTATAAAATCTGTACTTTTTTCTTTTGCTTCATTTATATTGCTCAAATACCACCGCTGACCTAAATGCTAGAAAGAAAATCTACGCTATGTCCTTCAATATATAATGAAGGATTACAGAATGTAATTCACTGAAATGGAAGATTATAAAATCTAATACATATGCAGTTTTCTTCAAATGGATTTATGAACACTTTCTCTAGGACACCGCTCAAAAGACATTACATTTTCTTAATTTCTTTACTGGTACTGGATATTTTCCATGAGTCTCCTTTTTTTTTTCCCCTTTGTCATAAATTTAATACTTTTGGATACAAGGAAGGCTCAAGCTCAAGAAATGGAGTACATTAATTGCTTTTTTTAGTCCGAAGCTCTTAAACTGTAAGTAAGACAGTTGTGATATGAGTATTTTGTATAGAATCAGTTACATGAAAGTAGTTATTTTAATAGTTTTATAACAAATAAAAATGCTCAATTCCTTTCAAGTGCACATTTAGATCTCTGCAGAGATTCTTAAAATATGTGAAACTAAGATAACATATAAGTTCTCTTTTATTGCTATCTTCACGTCTTAGTGAATGATCATCATCCATGATCAAAAGGAGCTAATACTTCCGTTACATCAAGATACACAACTTCAAACTCATCAAGGTCTTATGTTTCATTAATAGAGACAGATGTCCTAAAATGTACCTATAAAATTCTTTCTTTTAGGCTATCTACTTATAACTCCCACAAAACTTAATGTGCAACAGTTAGATCAGTAGAAAATTTTATGAAATTTACTGATTGGCTATATGATAAACAGAAACATAAACTATATCAATAGTAAAGTGATACAGTTATCAATAGTAAACTGTGTCTTCGTGGGCATTAGTCATCTTTGTATCGGCAATGCCTAGTACAACACCTTAATCACAGTTGATGCTTAATAAATGTTTGTTGAATGAGTGAATTTTAATTAAAATAATTTTAGTTTATGTTCTATTATTGAAACAAAACCTCATCAGTTTCCCAACTGCATTTTAACCCCTAAACTAAAATATTTATAATTTCTGCATTGTATGCCCTAATATATATGTCACCAACAGCATTGTCTATAAAATTATGGATTCATCAAATTCTCTTAGAGTTGTGCTGCTAAAATAGATTCTTGATATATGGTTTTATATAGGATATTATAAAAATGTATATACAACATATAAATACAAAGAATTTTTATATGATTACCTTTGCTCCATTTCATATAGAGAAGAGACTCCTTAAAATCAACCAAATAAAAAAATAAGCAAAATTAGTTTTAAATAAAAATTATCATTGTAGTTATATAACATAAATTTTGTTACATTATATAGTTACATGAGTTACATGAGTTAATGACTGAGCAGAACTTGAAACATTCACTAAATTTACAAATTTTACTGGCACATTTTATTGGTTACTACAGGTACATAACCATCAGAAAGAATATAAAAATACGGCTTTTAAGAGTGTGTATAAAATATATAATGGTGGTAAAAAAGAGGCATCCCTGTCCTGCTAATCCATAAGTCTATCGGAGTCCTTGTGTATCACTCAGACCAATGTCTAGTTTCTTCACATACATATCAGCTATTTAAATTACTGGGTCATATCTTGATGTGATCAGAAGCTTGAAATAATTTGTTTCCTTTTCCATAAAATAAAATGAGTTATTTAAAAAAATGATTCTGTAAAATAGCAAAAGGGTAATATAATATTGAAAGGGGTGGAAGCCAAGATTCCTGAACTTAAAAATTTAAGGAAAGAAAAAACTTAGAATAAAGAAAGAGATAAACTTTTGAAATGGATTAGAAATTTCATGTCTTAACTCATTCCACAAACATTATTGAATGCTACCTCTGTGCTAGGACTTGTTAGATAATGAATCCCATCAAGTATCAAAGATATATAGAACTCATAGTACAGCAAATATTTTGGGCAAAATATCTGGGCAAAAAGATACCTAATTGAACAAGTAAATAAATATACTATATGAAATGAACTGGGATATGAACTTCATATTTTGTCCAAAAAAAAAAAAGCTTAATCTTAATTTATCAGTAACCCTACATCATGGTTTTTAAAGAATTTGAATGTGACATTTGGTGACTTAAGTTTTACTTTACTTTTTATAAAAGCAAAACTCAACAGAAGGAATCTTAAAAATTTATGACTGTGTCTTTCCTCTGTGTAGGTTCTCCGGTGGACTCAAGATCTTTAGACAATTTACTATTTACTAAGTTCCACTGAGAAATCTGTAAGATCACAAGTCTCCTGTTGAATGCAACCAGAGTTCAAGAGTAGAATAGTCTATGAAATGAGAGCAGACAGCATATGGGTTCCATACTTATCATAGCAGACTACTTACAGTACCAATATACAATCAGCAGAGATAAAACACTTGGCAAGTAGTAACATGCAAACATATACTATGGTTTCACTGCATATTGCATTTGAATTGGGAATGACTTTGGTGCTTCCAAAAAGGCCTGTTTCCCAAGAAACTAAAAGTTAGAGATAAATCATTTTTTCCACTATCTTTGAGCAATAATAGAGAAGACTGTTAGTAAATTTTGTCACTGTTCACAGACATTTTAATCATCTCCAACTTAAATAGCCTCATTTTCTACTTTGGCCTAATGGTAATGAATTGGAAAAATATATTCATTTTGTCATTATTTAGAAATATAACTCTACCAGTTCATCAGCTTATACTAATACAGATTGACTTAGGAAGGCATTGGGTTTTTATTAGGTGGCTGCTCCCCTATCTTTGTCATTTTGTGGCACTCTTGCTCCCCAGCAATCACCCTTATCCCATATTTCCATGCTTTAAAGTTTTCCAGGACTGGCAAAAAAAAAAAAGGCATTAAGATAGCCAAAGAAGCTATAACAGCCACTAAGGGAAGCTAGTGGTAAAACTGATATGGCTCAAATCCTTTGGACCCTTTTTTTCCACTGTTACATATGCCTCTCCACTCTCTCCAAACCAGAATCTTCTTGGACCTGCTCCTACTATTTTCGTGGCAGACTTTTATCACCTACAAATGTACCTTTGGGTCGCATTTTCTGAAGGCTCTGTTTTCCAAGGTTCCCAACTTCAAACCTACATTTTAGTACCTTTTTCAACTGAGAGGAGGAAATTACCTTTATGAGCTTTCTCACATTCATTTTTTTTTCTTAAGGGAGACTTTCTAGAGACTATGCTTAAGTCCATAAGACAAATCTACTTGTATGAGTAGACCCTAAACAGGGAGGTGGCAGGTGAGTGAGAGGGTTAATGTACTTATTATGATGTATATATACAATACTATATCATTACTTAACAATAAAATTAAAATTTACCATTTTAGACTACACACAATCAGGTACCTCACTAGGCACTTTACATGCATTATTTCCTTCCATTCACATAGTAATCCATGTGAGGGTAGGTGTGTGGATGTTCTTATCTCTATGTTTTATCTATATAATAGCAAAGAGAAGGTAAATACTTTTCCTAGGTTTACTCAGCTGGCAGAAGGAAGACAAGATTCAGCCTTAGATATACCAGACCCAAAAGCAAAGTCTCTTTTCTTGAGTCTCCCTAAAATGTTGCTGTGGCAGATTCTATTGGCCATTTATCAAAAGTAGTCCTTTTTGTACATCCAGATTACCATATTTCCTAACATCCCTTGCAGTAAGGTGTGTACATGTGACTGAGTACTAGCCAATGAAATGTTAGGGGAAGTTATAAGTTCAACATCTAGGCCATATGCAAAAATGTCTCCCATGCATGATCCTCTATACTCTTTCCCCTCTGCCAGTTTGATGTTGATATTTAAGTCAACCCTGAAAGTCAAATGTTAAACTTGGCAGAACTTCTATTAGCCTGAGCTGCTGAATGACTATGTGGTAGAGAATCCATCTACACATCCATCACTTTTACCCCACGACCTGGAACTGCCTTGAACTACTAAGTGATCAAAATATTATTTTCTATTGTATTTGAGCCCTTATACATTTTTAATGTTTGTTACAGTAGTTATCTCACTTTAACTAAAATAGTCTGTTTACAAATGCAATCTTAAAGGATTTACCTAAGAAAATAAAGCCTAGCATAAATTATAATGATAATGTTTTCTAAAATTTGATAATCTGAAATATGGAAGAATTTCATTTCATAGTCTAAATATGGCATCTAAGATATCAATATGTGAGAAACTTAATTTGGCTTAATGTTTTCACTCTCATTCATATAATATTATCCCTAGGAATAATTTACTAACCATTTGGTCAAAATGAAAATGCAAGGCAATAATGTCTCAGATGTATTAATGAAATTAGACCACCATCTTGCCCATTTACATCTTTCTATTAATAATACATATCAATAATAATTTTAAATGTGAATTTTAGAAACTTAGATTTAATTTATAGACCATTAGTATTCATTTCTAATTAGAGTGCAAAGAAGGCATTTACTAGCCTGCACCTATTATATCAAGCATTTTCCTTCCACATACTTCCAATTGTTTATTTCATTTATTTGCATAATTCTCTCTTTGCTTACCCTGCTCAGTGGCTTATTCAAACATTAGAAAATTAACAAAATAAAGAATAATTTTACTTGAGCAAACGCAGTAGCATGAATGAAAACATGAAGGAAACTATTCAAAAAAATGTACAAAACAACTTTAGGAAATGACACTGCATTTGGAGACACAGCTTAGTCCTATAATTACCATTGTCCCGGTGGTCATATTTTGGCTTTGACCGGTAGAAGAGGAATTAAGTCAAATATAACTAAACATCAAGGGACCTTAGATGTCAACTTTCAGACCCAAGGAGTGATTATCAACGAATGTAATATGGGTATATCAGTAGACCACAAACCCTTCACAGGTGTGCTGTCAAATTTTAAACAAAATGCAAAACTTACAATTTTTGCAACTGAGTGTACTTACTAAAATGGCAATGCCTGTTAGATGCAGCTTCTTGAGTTATCTAATGCAATGCAGAATAGGATTTTTAGCTCCTCATTTATTGATATGCAAGCTAATAAATAGGTAAAATCCTTGCATTGTGTTAATTTTTTTATCACAAAATTTGAACAAATCTTCAAAATAGTTGTTACCTCCCATGGAGGAAAGGAGAGAATGGCAGAGGAAAGGACAGGGAGGAACCAATTAGCTTTACGTAAGTTATGATAATGTTTTAGGATTGGCTGTGGATTTGCAGACATTCATGATATTATAAAGTAAATAACAATAACAAAAAAGAGAGGCGAGACATGCAAAGGACCTATTGATAATGAATCATGATGATAAATTCATTCTGTTCACTGAAGATTCTAACTACCAACACTGTCACCCACGGGAAAAAAAAAAAAAAGGAATTAAGCCTGTGCAAAAGAAAGACCATGATGCATTCTTTACTGGTACATGTGACCATCCTTGGCTTGAGAGTGCTTATGAGAGTCAGGGTAGAATAGTACACAGTTATCCTCTTTTCCCCAGTGTGAAGGCCAACCCATTGAAGCTTTTATAGATGCTATGAGACAGTCTTAAACAGTACTGGTGACTGTGTATTAATTTTAGCTGACTTGTTTCATGTATTTTGAGGTCTTTTACTACCTTTAAAATATGGGCCAAAATTCTGCTATTTAAGAGTATCCTCAAAGGGAAAGAATGTGGAAACATCTTGCCTAAAGAACACTAGAAAGAATGGAATCATTTAGCAGTATACTCCTTTAAAATGCTGTAAGGAACTCCAGAGGTGTCCTAAAAGATCTGGGACAAATTTGTATTTTGCTGGAGACTATTAGAAATTCATCTCAATCTAAAATTCAGAATGAATCCAGAGAAAAGCCTCTAGACTTACCGAAACTTCTCAAAGTTTTTAATTCCTAACTTAAGAAGCAGTAGAGCTTAGTGACTCTAAAGCTGACTGCCTGTATTCAAATCTAAGCTCAGCCACTCACTAACTCTGTGATTGGAGCAGGATACCAACACTCTGTCCAGCATAGTTTCTTCCTTTGCAACATGCAAACAAGATATCTATTTTATAGGGATATTGTGAGACAATATACACAAAATTCTTAAAATAGGATTAATACCTCACACATAGTGAGAACCATTAAATGTTAGATATGACTTTTATAGCAGCTTCAAGGACTATGGAGAGCTACAAGAAAAGGCAGTTTCGATTATTTTTTTTTAATGTGGCAGATATTTAGATGGAACAGGTTCACAGTATCTACTTAAGCCATAGCAGAACCAAACCAATGACTTCAATAAGTATTCATTATTTATTTAATGACATCAGTGTTTTTTAAGAAAATGACTTCTTCAAAGAAGTTTTTTAAGCATGCCTTATTTGTGACTGTGACTCTCAGTCCTGAGAGAAACAGAAAGCTCAAGGATTTTTTTTTTAAGTTCTTATGATAATAACCTCCTTGTAAATTTCAACCAAATAAGAATGTGTTTCTATATAAAAGTGAAAAATAAAACTACACTGTTTTCTAATCTATTTTCAATTGATAATAAATGTATGGGCTTCCCTGGTGGCGCAGTGGTTGAGAATCTGCCTGCCAATGCAGGGGACATGGGTTCGAGCCCTGGTCTGGGAAGATCCCACATGCCGCGGAGCAACTGGGCCCGCGAGCCACACTTACTGAGCCTGTGCGCCTGGAGCCTGTGCTCCGCAACAAGAGAGGCCAGGATAGTGAGAGGCCCGCGCACCGCGATGAAGAGTGGACCCCACTTGCCACAACTAGAGAAAGCCCTCGCACAGAAACGAAGACCCAACACAGCCATAAATAAGTAAATAAAATGAATTTTTAAAAATGTATATTATTCCATTTTATTGACTGCATATTAGTCGATTACATTATTATAGTATTACTTATTTAACCCATGAATCACATAATTTATATTAAAAAATTATTTACTCTCATGTTTTGTCCTATTATTTAAAAACAACACAAGATAATTGCCCCTTTTTTAAACAGATGTCAGAATATTTTCCTGGAATAAAGTTCTAAAAACTCTAATGGCTTTAAATTTCTTGTTTTTTTAATTGCTAAATTATTTTCCAAATGGATGGGATTTTACTAGGTTAGGAAACTGTCCTCTTTCCTATATCCTGACAACATATTACCAGCAGTTAGGAGACTTTCCTGTTTTCTATATCCTGACAACACAGTCTTTTTAAATTCTGCCAATCTTATTCTGCCAAAGGTTGTAGCAAAGTGCTGCCTCCATTTGGATATATGTGATTGAACATGTTTAGCATATTTCCAATTTTTTTATCAATAGCATATCCATATTTTGCTCATTTCTCTATCAGGGCATCTGTTTTCCTTATTGATTGTGGACATCTTTTAATTGCTTAAGGATATTAGCCATTTGTCAAATGTTTCAACTAATTTTTCCAGCCAGTCCTTTTTATTTTATTGTTATTTACGATGTTTATAGTATTATTTTAAAATGAGGAAAACTGGTAACACCTACTGAAATCAGGAATATGAAACATCACTATATGTTACTTCATACAGCCATTACTTCAAAAACACTCCTGAAAAATGTTACAAGACATGAAAAAAGTTCACATTAATAACATGTGAAATGAATAATCAAAAAATAAAATTCTATATGTATTATGACCTTAAAGTTGAAAAACAGAATGTGGATTTAAGACAGTAAAGATATATAGAAAAATATTAGCCCCTATTATCTCTTGGTGAAGGAGTTATGTGTGATTTTTGTCATTCTCTTTATTCTTTTCTCTGGTACCAACATGTGGTTTTTAAAATTTTTAGCAAAATGTAATAGTAAAACCAATCTTTATCAGTGACCATTTGACCCAAACATCCAGTATAAGAAAAGCTGATGCCACTTAAGGATTTCTGTACCTCTCTGTAAACATAATAAAATTCTACATCTATACAAGATAAACACTTCATCCTAAAAAACGCACTCATCTAAAATGCAGACATGATCATTGTAGTGCTAATTAAATTTTATTATGACAATAAGAGGGGCAAGACTACAGGGTGAGATTTGATTTAACATGGAGCTAAAGTGTTTTATTGCAAGATTTGCTTATAGACAGAGCTAATTACTACAATTACACTTCCATGGTTTTGTCCCTAAAAAATAGTATTTTTAAAAGATCTTGCATTTAAAAGGAGAATAATTTCACACGTCTCTACAATTTGATCACATTATGACAATGGTATAAGTGAAGCATTTAATGAGGAAACTCATGAAAAAGAAAGTAGTTACACCAATCCACTGATTCTAATTCAAGACTTGTCAAGGTTTACAAGACCAAAGCAGATTAAACATTAAGGTATTAGTGTATAAATATAAAGGTTTCCTGAAAACATCTTCTATTTTAGGTTGTATCTGTGAATATTCATCTTACTTATTCCAAATTTTCTATATGAAGATTGGTATTATTTGCTAATCTTAATTATGGAAAAAAAAGATATGAGATAAGTATTTAATTGTTCAATTATAATTGTCCTGCAGTCAAGCTGACATAGATATAGAACTATTAAGAGGTTACATTACTTATTTTAACACTTGTTTATGATGGAATATGATTTTGTACAATAGTGACCAGTGGGAATTTTGTCTATGTATTCATCTTCAATCTAAGGGCTGCTAATAATAAGTCATGCCTTTTCTGATTTACAACAAAGCAATATAAAAACTTATGTAAATGCAGATTTTATCCCCTCACTTACTGATTTAATAGATATTTACTGAGCGTTGATTACACGTCAGTCATCATGCTAGAAGCAGCAACTGCAACACTAAACAGAGCTGGTGCCTGCCAAGGGAACTTTCAGGACAGTGAGGCAAGAACAGAAGCACAAGTTAACATAGCATAACCGTACGTAAAGTGTGGTGAACATTATGATAAAAAGAGATCAGGATTCCTTAAAAGCCTACAGCCTAGCGGGCAAGAAACACTTTCAAAGAAGTGAATGGTATGTTAGGCAGGATGAAAGGACTGTGACCCAAGCAGGGGGAAGTGTCCATGGGAAGACTTGAAAAAGTCATTTATGGCTGAGGATAACGGTGGCAAGATATGTCATTGGAAAGATGGCAAAACACTTTCAGCCTGTGCAGGAATTTCGACTTTCTCCTAAGAGCAACAGGAAACCTTTAAAGATTTTAAGTAGGGAAAGGACATGATTATATTTGCATTTCAAATCACTCTGGCTACTGTGTGGAAGAGATTTGGATGGGAACTGGCCAGAAGATTACTGCAGGTGTGTGGTGGTCTAGATAGGATGATGGGGAAGCACCCAGAGAAGCGGCTGAACTTGGGAGACATTTGGAAGAAAAATCAGTGGGACTTGGTGATTGAGTGAATGTGAGAGTAAAGACAAGGAGGCTTCAAGAATGCCTACTACCAAATTTGGGGCCCCAAATCTTTATTTTTATAAATTATAGGTAACTTCAAATCGATGGTCACTAAAGATAACCTGATTCCTTAAAAGAATTCTCTTGATTAAATTTTATATAATTCCTTTTAGTCAGTAAAGACAACTTAAATTGTTTAAATTTCACATTGAATAGATTTTTCTTATTAAGTATTTTAGCCTATATTTCATCAGATAATAAGTTATGTAATGAAAAAGCTGCCTTAAATTAAGGCATGATGCCATTGTTCCTATTCCTTAGATATTTTAAGTTAAAAAATTAAATGCAATTTTTAAAGGCTATATCTGAGTTCAACTGATGTTATTTTAACAAAACCATTGGACTGGATCACTGGAGCTCAAGCTAAAGAAGCACAAATATTGAACAAACAAAAAAAAATGAAATTTTACAAACTGACTTTTATCTGATTATCTGTGTTAAATACAACACATTTTCAGCTTACCTGTTATTTGAACAATAATTATTAACCCACTCTTTATCTCCAAACTTTCACAAAAAGATACAACCTTTTTTTTTTTTTTTTTTTTTTTTTTTTTTTTTTTTTTTGTGGTACGCGGGCCTCTCACTGTTGTGGCCTCTCCCATTGCGGAGCACAGGCTCCGGACGCACAGGCTCAGCGGCCATGGCTCACGGGCCCAGCCGCTCTGCGGCATGTGGGATCTTCCCGGACCGGGGCACGAACCCATTTCCCCTGCATCGGCAGGTGGATTCTCAACCACTGCGCCACCAGGGAAGCCCAGATACAACTTTTAAAAGATAAACTGTCTATTAGCCTACTTGGGTGTGGAGGTAGCAGGGTTTTCTTAATTAAAATTATTAGCAGAATCTTTTCAAAATGAATTAACATTTGGATGTGCACAGTACAGCCTTAAAAGTTCAATAAATGTTAACTGGATCTTAAGTACGTAATTGAGTTGCTAGTGAAAGCTATGTTTTGGATACTAGTGATACAGCATTTCAAATCAACTTGAAACTAGCTATAAAAGAGTGTTCATCTGGTAAGCATTTATCTTAAAAATTAATCATGAACTTCATTATTTACCCAATGTCTTTGTACTCATTTTTCTCACTAGTCAGAGCACCTCAGGATTAGACATGGATCCGAGTCACAGTTCTACCATTATTAGCTGTGCAATCTTAGACAAGACTTAACCAGCAATTTAGTCATAAATTTCTTCACTTATAAAATATCAAGCTTTCCTCAGAGAGTCATTGTGAGGATCAGTCAAGATAATATATCTGAAAAGACAAAACTCAATATAAATATAACATTATCTCACTTCATGATTGGCTGTTAAAAAAGTATTTTTATTAGATATGCCCTCTCTGTAAATCTGGTTGTAAAATTCATATTGATTTGTAATACAAATGCTTTGTAAAAATTTTTGTAGCTGTTAATATATTTATACCATTAAAATATATCTGCACAAGTATGTGGTATAACATTTTGTGTTACAAGGGTCCCCCAAAATGACTGAACATATACTAAACTAAATAAATAACATGAGCTTAGATTATGAATTGCTTATAATGATAAATTTCTCATTTCAGAGAAGAATCCATTATGTTTATTTACTCAAAGCTGTGATCTTTTTGCATCAGAATCAAGTTATTATATAACTGTTTCATTCTCTTTGCAATCTGTTAGTGTGACTTAGGGTGTGAAGTAAGCCTCTTTCCTTAGTAAAAATAAAAGGCCACAAATCTATTTGTTAAAAACCAATGATGCCATGACATACGTTTCAGAATGGCTAAAACAGAAAACAGTGACACCAGCAAATACTGGTAAGGATGCGGAATGTTTGGATCACTCCTATATTACTGGTGGGAATGTAAAATGGTACAGCCACTCTGAAAAAGAGTTCGGAAGTTTATTTTGAAACTATATGTGTAGGGCTTCCCTGGTGGTGCAGCGGTTAAGAATCCGCCTGCCAATTCAGGGAACATGGGTTCGAGCCCTGGTCCGGGAAGATCCCACATGCCGTGGAGCAACTAAGCCCGTGCGCCACAACTACTGAGCCTGTGCTCTAGAGCCCACGAGCCACAGATACTTAGTCCGTGTGCCACCACTACTGAAGCCCACGCGCCTAGAGCTCATGCTTCACAACGAGAGAAGCCACGGCGATGAGAAGCCCGCACACCACAACGAAGAGTATCCCTCTCACCACAACTAGAGAAAGCCCAAGCAGAGCAACGAAGACCTGACGCAGGCAAAAATAAATAAATTAATTAACTGATTAATTAAAAAAAAAAAACTATATGTGTATTATATAACTATTGTGCTCTTGGCCATTTATTTCAGAGATGAAAACCTATGTTCACACAAAAACGTGTACACTAAAGCTCACAGCAGCTTTATTTACAATAGTCAAAAACTGACATCAGCCCAGATAACCTTCAACAAGGGAACAAAACGTGGTTCATACATATCATGGAACACTTATGATTCAGCATCAAAAAGGAATGTATTGTGCACACAATGACCTGGCCAAAACTCAAGACAATTATGTTGAATGAAAAAGCCAATCCCAAGATATTCCATACTTTATGATTCTGTTTACATAACTTTTAAATAACAACATTCAGAAATGGAGGACAGAATAGTGGTTGCCAGTGGTTTGAGATGGGGTAGGAGTTGGAGGAAGGTAGGTATGGTTTTAAAAGGAGAATAAAATGGATCCTTGTGATGTTGTAACTGTTCAATATGCAGACAGTGGTGGTGGATACATGAACCTACACAGGTAGCAAAACTGTATAGAACTTACACACACACACACACACACACACACACACACACACACACAGGAGTACAAGTGAAACTGGGGAAACATGAATAAGACCAATGGATATATTAATATCAATATATAATTATGACATTATACCAGAGTTCTACAAAATGTTACCATTAGATTAACTGATTAAAATATACAAGGCATTTGTGTGTGTTATTTCTTATTTGTGTGTATTAGTTCTCTGTGTGAATCTACAACTACCTCAATAAATGTTTTAACTGAAAAAGAATTAATGGTGTTGCATAAATAATATTAAGGAAACAACTACATGTGTATAAATATTAGGATTTTGTAAATCGTTAAATTCTAAAAGCACATTTTTGTTTTATTTTGTACAAAAAAGAAATACTAGATGAAAATTTTATATAGGTTTTCTTATCAATAAATGTCATACCAAAAACAATTCATTAAAAACAGTTCATTAGCTTTTCTTCAGGATGTATTTTATTTTACTCAACTTTTATTTGATAGCAACATATAATACTTTCTTATAAATGGTTCCCATGTATCAGAGCTAAAAGACTCACTGTTTATTCAGTTCAGAAAAAGTGGTTTGTAACTGAATTACACCTACTAATTCATTTACTGACTTTGTAAAACAATTATCTTACATATAGTTAGGATTAATTGACCCAAATAAAGTCAAATTTCAAAACAGAACTGTGGTACAGTTTGTTTTTATTACTGTGGTTAATAAAATAGATCAAATATATTTTGTTAAGATCTTAAATTTTTAAAAAATTCTATTAAAGTTACTTGTTTTTCTCTTAGAGTTTACTTCTTGGAGTATAAAAAGTAAACATTTCAATGAAATTGTGCTGTTTGGATTCTCAGAAATATGGGGAGTTTCTTCAACTTAAAAGAAATAGAGTAGCTGCTATGGAAAACAGTACAGCAGTTCCTCAAAAAATTAAAACCAGAACTATCATATGATCCAGAAATCCCACTTCTGGGTATTTTTCCAAAAGAACTGAAATAAAAATCTTGAAGGGATATTTGCATTCCCATGTTCATTGTAGTACTATTTACAATAGCCAAGAAGTAGAAACAACCTGAATGTCCATCAATGGACGAATGGATAAAGAAAATGTGGTATTTACATAAAATGGAATATTATTCAGATTTTAAAAAGACAAAAATCATGCAATATACCACAACACAGATGAACCTTTAGGACGTTATCCCAAGTGAAATAAGCCAGTCACAGAAGGACAATATGTATGATTCCACCTTATGTGAGACATTTAAAATACTCAAATTCATAGAAGTAGAGAGTAAACTGGTGGCTGGGGGAGAAGGGAATTGAGGAGTTACTAATCAACAGGCCTAAAGTTTCGGTTAAGCAAGATGAATAAGTTCTAGAGACCTGCTGTACAGCACTGTGCCTACAGTTAACAATATTGCATGGTACACTTAAAAATCTGTTAAGAGGCTAGATCTTATGCTAAGCATTCTTACTACAATAAAATAAAATTTTAGAAGGTAAATCTGGATGTGAATTATTTCTTATACATTTCCCTTAGGCAGATCTGCTAACCACTTCTGCTCCTAACATCTTGATGGAGTTTAAGTAGCCAGTTTAAGCCACAATAGACTGAAATTTTCAGATGGCTTGAAACTACTGAACAACAGTCGTCATTTGTTAATAATAAGCTTTAGAATCTAAAGAGTTAAAATGCTAAGATTACCCACACAAACTAGGAAGGAGGAGAAAAAATGTAGAATCCTAAAGTGGAAGTGAAACATAGCATAAACTATCATTTCTAGCAGAAGCTCAAAGATAAGTCATACAGTAAGTTAAAGGCCAAGTCATGACTAGAATTACTTCCTCTCTCTATCCTTTTTTCCTCCTCTGCCTTCAGTACCACTCAGTAAACTTCTATTTATTTTTCAAGACCTAGATCAAATTCTGTTAATCCTACCTGGACCACAGGCAGAAATAATTACTCCTTCCTCTGTTCTCAAAGTGTTCCTAATTATTGAGTCACTGATTTATCAATATGTTCTTTCATTCAACAAATATTTTTTGAGCAAAAACTATATACCCAACACATAGTGCGATGAAAAAACAGACAAAAAAAAGTCACTGTTCTTATGGATCTGGCAGTGGTAGAGGGGAAGAAAGATAAAAAAGCTTTAAAAAGTAAAATATATAATATGTTAGTTACAGTATGTTAGATGAATAAAAGTAGAAGAATATTGGAAGGGAAGGGAGATAGAAAGTATGTATTTGAAGATGGTGTGTGCAATTTTATATAGGACAGCCTGGAAAGGTCTCAGTAGGAAGAATAATATATAATTAAAGATCTGAAGGAGGTGGGCACATGTTCTCATAATTAATTGCACAAATTTACTTCCCTCTATAGGCTAAGATCTTCAAGGTTAAGGACCACATCTAATCATTTTTGCCAGCATCTAGAACAGGAGCTGCTATGTAGAAGGAACTTAGTAAGTATATGTTGAATTAAAAATCTCAAGTTTCTAAACTTAAAGTCCAGGTGTTTTTCAACTACACTTGGCTCTTTACTTCAGAAAATTATTGAGATTGAATATAATACTGACTTAGCAGCATACCTAGAACTTCCTACACTCTCACTGCTTGATAACTGAATTTAATAGGAGTATGATTTTCCAAATTTTATAGCCCAACACATTCAGAGTACAGATGAAGAAGACTAAATCTCCTAAGAAAGCTGAGGGACAAGCTAGAGGCCACTCACAGTGTGAACTGATAGATCCTCTAAAACTACATCTTCACAATACAAAAAGGATGGAGTCCTAAGTGAATATATTTGATCAGTTAGATCAGTTTCTATCTATCCTACTTTTTGATTTTGTTCCAGGTCTTAAGCTTATTTAAGTATCCCACAGTATGACTAATTTTATATTTAGCACTATTGTCACTGATAGTCTGAGCAGGTTCTCATAGAGTTAAGTAACTTGTACCTGTGGCTACAGACTAAGTTTAAGATATTTTTGCCGTCAAACACCTGTCTGCCGTAATACCTCGTATCTTAATAAATCACTATACAAAGAAGACCTCCCTGAGAGTCAAAAGGAAACTACAAATGCAGGTTCACTTTGGACTGAAACTACGATGGCAGACCTGGAACTAGCATGACCACTCAGTCTGGGAGAATGAAATGGCCAATTTTTTGGTGCAAAATGGGAACAGCGTATATGGCTGAAAGCCATATTAGGGACAAAATTACTACTACTTATCTGCTGTTACAAATTGCAGATAAAAGATGATTACACATATTATAGTTATCTTGTTTTCATTATAAGGACTAAATGATTTAAGATTATAGAAAAGCTAGACTGAATAAAGAGTACAGGACAGGTACATTAATGAAAAATTTACCTTTGTTGCTCACTGTTAAAAACCTTTCAGAGACTCATCGTCGACAGGGAACTGACTCTGGTTTGTCACTGAGATAATGTATTTGTGAGTGCATTGATTATTGGTTCTAAAAATACCAATACTTGCATTATGAGTCCTTCAGTGATTCTCCATTACCACCAAGAAAAAGTACAAACTCCTTAGGATGAGACACGAAGGTCTTTGTGGTCTGGCTCTTCTCTCCCGCACCAAACATTCCACACCCTCAGCTCTCTGCAGTTTCCTGAACATGCCATGCTTTCAAAGCCTACTCTAGTCTCTTTACAATGTACTCCTTTTTTTGCACAATTATGCTCTCCCTCACCTCTCACCTGGGCAAATTCCCTTAAAGTAATTACCTTCATTTGGAAGCCTTCCTTGAATACCACTGTATATGCCTCATGAATTAGCATCTCTTCCTCTTCTAAATTCTATTACTGCTGAGCTTATCACATGGTATTAAAAGATTGTTTATATATTTGTAACCTGCACTGGACTAAAACTTCTGAAGAAAGTGTCTTTTTCATGTTTGAAAAAAACAAAAATATTGAGCTGAATATGTGAATATAAAACAAAAATAACAGAAACTAACATGTATTGAATGTTTAGTAATTGTCAAGCACTCTTCTAAGGTCAGGAAGCTGAGGCACAGTGAGTTTAAATAACTTGCCCAAGATTACAAAGCTAGTAAGTGACAAAGACTGGATTGGAACCCAAGCACTCTGCCTTGAAAGTTCATGCTCTTCACAACTAACCTATAGATATTTCTTGAATATATGTTTATGCTTACATGTTTTTAAGTAAATAAATAAGCATATCTCTCTATATATATTAAGTATATATATATATATACACATATACATTAACTCAGGTATTTACATTTAAAAATTGACTTTTAAGAATAAACTCTAGGGATTCCCTGGTGGCGCAGTGGTTGAGAGTCTGCCTGCTGATGCAGAGGACATGGTTTCGTGCCCCGGTCTGGTAGGATCCCACATGCCGCGGAGCGGCTGGGCCCGTGAGCCATGGCCGCTGAGACTGAGCGTCCAGAGCCTGTGCTTCGCAACGGGAGAGGCCGCAACAGTGAGAGGCCCGCGTACCGAAAAAAAAAAAAAACAAAACTCTAAATAGCAGACCAAAGTAAATTACTTCAGCGAATTAGAAGTTTTGATAAAAGAACATTCAATATCCTAGAAATTGTCTTCTTTTCCGTCACTATATTATAGTACCAGACTTCCTAATTTACAAAACATACCATCAATGTTTGTAGATTTTTTTATACTAGAAATTGTCTTCTTTTCCATCACTATATTATAGTACCAGACTTCATAATTTACAAAATATAACATCAATGTTTGTAGACTTTTTAATATATCAAGCTGTGTATCTAGAAGATATACTATTTATCATAAGTGACACACATATCACTACTAGAAATCAGTAAAAATTTTCAATTTATGAATAAGGTCCACATTACAAGATTAGGTTTGTAAAATACTTCTGCTTGTAAAGACAACTACCTGAATAAGTGTTTCATTTAGAAGAACAAAAATACATGCTTATACATATATTAAACAAGCTTTGTTTCAGTAATATTATTTTACATTCCAGAAAGTTTTTTATTCAATATTTTCAAATTTTTTCCAACTTTGCTGCACACTAGAATCACCTGAGGAGGCTTTAAAAAAGCTGATGGTTGGACAGCCAACACCCTCCACCTGCCCCTAGCAAGATGTTCCGATACCTGAGCATTAGGGTGTTTTAGAAGTTTGTCAGATGATTCCAATATGGAGCAAAGTTTGGGACTAAAATCCGACTGAACTTTACCTGAGTTTACTCTAAGTTTTTACTGGAATTTCTTCCATATCTCATTTAAAAGTAACTGCAACAAACTACTTCAAACGATCTTCAATGCAACAATGCCAGAACTGAACTTATAGTTTGTGGAACCAACATTATTACCCGGCTACTGAATTCTTTAAATACGACTTCTTTCATTTTGTCCAATTCTATTCACAGACAATAAAAATCATTTTTTTACTAAATCATATCTTCAATGACATAGTTAAATTTAATACCTAATCACCAAATTTAATTATACTTCATTTTCGTAAAGTATCAACTTCATAGGCTTAAAATGGAAAGGCATGTAGCTTGGACAGACAACAAGTAATTTAGAAGAAGGGACATTAGAATAAGGGTAAAACTACACGGAAACACAAATGTTTCCGGGTAACAGCATACCACACACTCCCCTATTCTACCCATCCAACCTAATCCCTATTTATAATCATAAGTGTTGCCTCAAATTAAAAATGATCAGTAAGCAATACTAATATTTATGTTCATGTGGAGATATTGTCTTACAAAAGCCAGCTCTAAATATGAGTACATTTACATTTACAGCTATATCTATTATATCGATATTACATATCTAGTAGTCATTAAGATGGTGCACTAGTTCTGGATTCTCTCTTCTCTAGGACCCACAGTAGAATTCCATTTCTTCATATCAATGAACTCAAACATGGCCATTTGACTTAATCTGATAAAAAATGTAAGTGTATCATGAGTATCATGATATGTGAGTATCATGAAGCAGAAGCTTCAAGAGCCTGTAGAACTTCAACATGTTCTCCTTTCCTTTTGGCACACTGACAAAGTTCTAGATAGTGATTGCTCCATCAGCCTAGGTCAAGAGGTAAGGACAATCACAAGGTGAAGCAGGGCACCCAGCCAGTCCTCATAGTACCCTTAACACGAGTGAGAAATAAATCTTTGGTGTTTCAGAGTCCTTGAGATTTGTGGGTTATTTTTTACTGTGGTGTAATTTAGTCTATCCTTAATTAAATTTTATATTTAGATATAACTGTGTACGTAAATATGTATGTCTGTTGCAGAAAAATACATCACATTTATAAATGAATTTGTTAGAGTAAGAACTGGCAGTGTCCTGCTCTACTTTGTGTACAATGTTTGTAAAAATACGTCCAAGGTAAAACAGTGATGACTAGTCTGTAAAGCAAGAAGACCAAAGAGTTTTGCTTATCACACACTCATGCTGAGAATTCATTAAGTATTTTTGATATTAAAGTTGTAAAACAAGCTGTTAGCTCCACTGTGCTGACACCATTAGTCACATTCATCAGTCTCCAGCATGATGATAAATCACTGAATGATACAACGAAAATGTTGATCATTATAATTCAGTAATAAATGTACGACTAAGTCTGTGCTCTCACAAGACATCACATCAGACACAAATTTCATAGTGGAATGATTCTTCAGACTTAACATCACATCTGAAGTCAAAATTCATGTATCCTAGTTATTGACATAAAAACTGAAATAAACCCAGTCTTCATCTACAGAAAACAACAAATCTAAAACAGTAGACTCATAGATTATTAGATATTGAAGAAACCTCCTGGACTGGTTAATTTTAAAATTTGACAGAAATAAAGTGTTTCTATTTGATTTTCTGGATTTTCAACTACTTTATAGGTTTGTATAATAAGTATAACTAGAAGCAAGACATTTTACACAGCCATACAATATAATCACCAAAAGACCATATTGCAATGACGTTTTATTAAGAAATATATGGTAAGAATCACTGCCATTACTGACAAAAATTGTGTAAAATAGTTATTGATGCATTGGTTAGAGTGTGAGTCAGGGTTAGTGTATCAAAAATAATAGTAAACACTCTCTAGTGCACAACAATATATGTGAAATTTCATAGTGTTCATGAATCATCACAAATGGGAAAAAGGTTGCTTTATTTTTTAAAGAAACTATCATTGAGAAGGTAAATTTAAATTTAGAAAATATGGAACATATATATGGATTTCTTTTAAGGAAATTCTATTTTTTTATTTTCTCATTTAAGTTTTATCTTAGATTGGAAAATCTTGAAAGGCATTTAATGTTTGTTTTAAATTATATATGAAGCCTATCTACAGCACAAACGGCATGTATGGTCTCACTAAATAATATTCTCTCATTTTTTTAATCTAAGTCTAAGAATAACATAAGGCAAGAATTCTGCATATTTTTTGGAAAAATAAAAGAGTGGTGTATATATAAGCTAAAAAAACAAAAATGTGAAATTTAGTGTAAATATGTATTATTAGCAGTTGTAATCACCTCCCACTTCATAGTTATTTCATTTAGATTATGACAAACTGTTCTTGTATTGACTCTTCATCATATAAGTTTCTAGCATGTACACAAATATGCACATCTACCCTTATATTAACATATTCATAAGATAATTTATTACTGAGTAATTTCTAACCTTAAAATAATGAAATACAGCTACATTCTCTGATGATTGACATTTTAAGTACTAGGTTTGGCAAAAGTTTTATAACAGTATGGATCAAATTTGTATTAAAACATAAATTATAAACATTTCAGTCTGTAAAGTTATAATATAAAAAAGCAATTTTAAGTAAAATGATCTAAACTATTTTATTATAAAACCTCTTTGCTTTTAAGATAAAATAAACACAACTAAATTTATGTAATGCTTGAAATAATATAATGTTATCTGAGTGGCTAGAACTCAGGTAAAACAGTCATTATTTATATTTTAAAATTAAATTAATGAATTGGATATAGACACATTTTTTAATGTATTCTTATTTTGTTGGTTTCAAAGTTATATTTTTCAGTGGCAGGACCAATAAACTTAGGTTAAAAGTAGTCTTTAAATGGTGCCCCTTTATCAAATTCAACTACATCACCTTTATGGTAGAACTTTGTTCTATCAGGAGGACTCCTACAAATTTTAGAAATTTGTAAGAGGGAAATTTGTGAAACCAAAAGTTAGAAAGACATATTGACATATATAGGGAAAGATATTACATCAAAATAGTCAATGAACAAAAAGATAAATACTTATTGTAATACAATAAGTATTGCTACAAGGGAAGGGGAAGGGATGGCTTCTCTTTTTTCCAGGCTTGTGCTCTTACCTCTCTCCCTCAGCTTGCTAATACCAATTTCTAAAATCCTTCAGCTTTGGACCAAAGAGTGGGGAGTAGAAAAGTCCTTTCTTGATTCATGAGGAGCTAGTGCTGGAGCTCTCATAACTTACCAATTATTTGAATTGATTCTTTGCTCCTAAGTACTTTTATGAACTCGACAGGGAAGACATATTTCCTCTTCTCCCCTTCGCCTTTAGTTTGGATTTTCTTACCTAAAGAACTTACCTAAAGTTCCCCTGACAAGGGCAAATGCAATATTCTTACTCACTAATTATCCTGTTGTATATGCAGCTTCTAGACTAAAATGATGCCACATCAGCTCTTTCCTGTAAGTCCTCATCTGGTCCACAGGAAAGGTCTATTCTTTTTCTTTCAGATCTACTATGAAGTCCAACACAATCATGTCTTGGTCACTCCAAAGTCTAGGTAATTAGTCAGCCTTTCTCTCATATACCAGTCCACCATATCCTTCAAACTGATAAACCCTCTCTTTGGTTTTCTTAAAGACACACCCATGCTGCTTTGGAAGATGTGGGACTGGAAATCACAGCACACCAGAATCTCTCTTTGTAAATTTTCAAACTCCTCCTTAATTTTGGTAAAGTGTTTAAGAATCCCAATACTAGTTTTTTTCTTTCTTTCTTCTTTCAAATTGATCATGATAGTCTTGTATTTTGGAATGAGGTTCCTATTGTCTTCAATTCTCAGCTAAAACTTCCATTCCAAATATATTCAATTACACATATCATTTGAAATGAGGTAACTTTTGTTTTACAAAACAGCTTAAAATGCAATTCTGTACCATGTTATTGCATTTTAAAAACAGGTCATAAAATGTTAAGCCCCTAATCGCCAAGTTTTGTAATCTACATCAGCCTGATGAATAGGGTAATTCCCTCTGCACTACTTTGTGATATGTGCATACAGACTGAAACAAATAGTATTTTTATAGTGCTTTATAGGAGGCAAAAGTCCTTGCATACCTAGGTGCTCATTTACTCATGATTCCAAATAAGTGGGAAAGTTAAATATCCACACACACGTCTGACCATATCATTCAAAATAACTCAGAATACTAAACAGTCTCCTGTTTATATCCACTTTACTCAACTGGATAAGCCATTTTTACTTAAGTTTAATTTAATTATGATCATCATAATTAACAGTGGTTGGAAGAAATACAACTGTTAAGCAGTCCTATAGTTCTAGTTCTAGTTTGTATACCTTGTTTGGTCTTATGCTTGCTAATGGAATGCATCTACTTAATTTCAAAATACGGTAAAACAAACAATATGGGGGTAGCACAGTATAGCAGAAAGAGCCCTGTGCTTGAAATCTGCATCTAGTTCAGGTCTGTAGTCCCATTTCTCTTATTATTTAGACTGTTTAACAGATATTACCAAATTATTCTAATAAGAATTTACTCTTACATAAATATGTACGTGTGTGCATTCATAGATAGACACACAATACTTCACTTATCTTCTGCTGATAATACGTTATCTGTAGTGATTCTGTTTCAGAAAAAAAAAAATCTTTAAAATAATAAAATAACAGTATTGTCCAGGATAACTCATAGCTACAGAAATCAGGTAAGCTTATTTAATCTTTCAGATTCTTAGTTATTTTCAACCATAACATAGGGTAAAATGCCAGCTTACTACTTTCCAGAGTTATTAGGATCTGATGAGATAATTTATGTGAAAATACTCCATAAAGTGGTACAAACAGATGAGGTGGTTGTATCACACTCCTAAACATACACATTTACAAACACAAAAATTCAAAAACAAACTTGCAGTATCTCATGGGACTTCATCTCTGAAATGTCCTGACTGCTATTAAAGTTGATTTAAATTTCAACAGTAACATGCTTTATCACTAAATATCACCACTTAGAGTACTTTATGTAGAGGAATGTTTTGTAAAACTTCTCTTTTGGCAGATTCATTGCCCTATTAGTGAAAAACTATAAAAATTATATTTTCATTCTATATTCTTTTAACTAAGAACTTTAAAATCAAAATGATTTAATATTTGCAATTTAGCAGGCTGAATATGCCTTTAGTAGGTAGATGTGTCTTGCATACCAGAAGTTCATCTACAATTTGGAAAATGATCTTTCTACTAGAATTCTGACATGCTGTAAAAACTTTATGTGGCACTGAATTTCTTCATTCCAAAAACTCAGGGTTTTCTAATATGACCAGTTTAAAGAAATTCCAAGGCTTCAATCTTAGTATTTTAAATGAAATTGTTAAGTTGGATACTTAACTTTAAAATTTCTGATCCTAATAAAAATATGAAGTTGTTTAACAATTCCTTTCTAGCCTTATAATATGTAGAAATTAGAAATGAGCACAGCACTTCTTTTATAATATGCAGCTAGCTTGCTTTCTGTTTCATATGAACCTGAACTAGAAAGCATACTGAACTGATTTAAATTGGAACCCACAGAAGGAAGCTGGCTAAAGACATGGAGGCTAACTCATAGTCTGTGACCAGACTGGTTTGTCTAATGATGTAGCTGTTGTCACAATAAATGACTACATGAACAGATTTCTGTCGAGTTAGACATTTGGCTTGAAATAAACATTCAGAGAACTGAATCCAAACATCGACTAGGCCAAAAGTTGCCTTAAGCTCTGCCAACATAATGCTAATTCAACTAGGAGTAACATGCTTTTTTGTTTCACAACAAATGAGTCTTTGAATCCATTAAACTGAATCTGATGATGATTTCAGAAACATGTCCGATGAGAACATTATCCCACTGCTGTAGGTCTGGAACCTAACTTTCCTGTCAAAAGTCACTTACGTACTTTGGTATTCTAAAATTGGAAGGAATGATCCAAGAATTGAGAAAGGAAATCCTTTGGCTGTGTAATTTGAGTAAGAAAAAAAGGCCCATGTTTAACCACTTACTTTATTTTGTAATATCTATTTTATAACTAGGTGTAGAGATTATTCATTTGTCTGAAATTAGCCCTAGCCCACCTTCTTAAGGCTTCATTAAAAGTAAGACAAACCTAATGAAAAAATAGCAGCATAAGTGAAAACAATTTATATAGGGCTCTATTTGTCTGTGTCACTTATCTTGGAATGCTGTGTACTTGTATTTGTAGATTTTTCATCCCAGAATGCCATGTAAAAATAGTGGGAAAATATTAGTAAATAAAGAATGTAACACAAATAGTTATTTGGATGGAAAAAATATACCAAAGAAGAGACTTTCTAAATTAACTGAAGACTAAAGGGATATAGATGTCTAATCAACATCAGATGTATTTACTTGGAGGACACTGATATATTATATATATCATTGATATTCTAGGACAAAATAAAGAGAAAATACCTGGTTAAATATGAATACAAATCCCTGGTTGAGTAGCACAACACTGATATTCTCTAAACTGTGTTTCTAATGGTGTTTATCTTCCTCTTTTAAATAATAAACTGTTATTTTCTGTACTGATGTCAAAGACAGATAATGGCTCTTTATTTAGCAAGCATGCAACAATTGGAGAATTTCTTTTTTCCATTCAACTTATGATATTATCCATGGGACCATAGCAAGCTGCAAAATTTGTGGAGCCCCGTGAAAATGGAAAATATAGTGTCCCTTATTCAAATTAATAACTTCAAGATGGTGACAACAAAGCACGGAGCACTTCTGAGCACAGGGCCCTGTCTAACTACACAGATTGCAAATTCACGAACCCAACCACACATGGGCCCCTCACTAAAACTTTCTATTGACTTGGTTTGTATTGCTAATAGGATTGCAAAATACATGGAGGGTCCTTACTAAAGCATCATTCCTTGCCAGCTCAATCAATGCAAAGTAACCCTCCCACTGTGTCCACCCATACCTATTTATCTGCCACATCAAAATGAACAGGCTGTCGAAAACATGGCAGCAAGGACAAGAAGTAGGGAAATTAAGACACACATCAAGCTCTCCAGTTTCCTGCCTTTGATAGAAATGCACAATAGTGTACTGTTTGCAACATCCTTTCATTCCTTTGCTAGAAAGGTCTGGCTCACACCAATGAAGACTTGTGAAAAGATGCCATCCTTTCGGAAAGTGGTTTAGAAATATTTGCTCATTTTCAAGATCTTTTCTTCCTACATTCAAAAAGACAATGAATATCTATGATATCTGAATTAAAACTCTTGAACTTCAAACTGCCTTGTTCTTGAATCATTCAAACTCATATAATGCATTCATATAAAATATGAATAAAACCTTTAAAACCCTGACAAGATTAAATTAACTGATCTATATATATATGAGATTTGTGAAACACTCAAGTTCAACTCTTGCATCATTATTAGCAATGCAGTATATTACTGACATATATATGTAGTCTGGGGTCTCTACAGAAACTGGGCAAGGAAATTCCTCCTCCAACACAGTCTACAGGCACATGTAAGTGATAATGATTCCTTTACATTTCACTTATTGGCCGTTGTTTTTTTCCTCCCCCACAGTGTTTCAAACTTGACTAATCCACAAGATAATATCAGCATATTTAAATTCTTAATCTCATCAAATCCAACTTTATTTGGAAAATGAAGATGTTTTCTACTTCTTTTCATCCAAACTCTCATGATAATGCCTTTGATAAGATAATATCATAAATTGATTTCCTACGGGGGATATACATCTAAGAAAAAATATACTAACTAAAGAAGGGGGAAAAAAGATTTATACTTTAAAAGAAATTTTCAAAAATTAGCATTCGAAATAGAATGATCAGGAGATGGATTTTATCTTCCTAATTTTTGAATTACAGTATCAGTCCAATTTAAAAGTTCATTGGAGGTGCATCTTATGCATTTCTAGTTAGAACAAATGTTAGACACGTATTTTTAAAAGGATCTTATTCTATACTTTTTTAACCATAAGAATTTGTGGAAAACATAACAATACCTATCAATTTCTTAAAAGAAAAAAATTAAAAACATATATTTCTTCACTTTCTCTTACACTGCCTTAAATAAACAAAACAGGAATTCAATAAATAAATGGAAATCAGAAAGAGAAAAAGCAAATAATGGCAATCGGAAGTTTAACAATTAACTTGGGTAGCCATAGCTAAGCTATATTCAAATTTTAATAGTTCTCAATAAAAATCCCTATATCTTTCGAACCTGATTGATTATTACATCAGTTAGTACCCACTTATTATAATGGATCTTTCCTGAGGGCTACTTTGTCCTAATGACACAGAAATGAGATATACTTTAATTTAAATTGGCACTCCTGTGAAGAAAATATGAGAAAGCATTTTGCAAATTACCACCACCTTAATATTAAATATAATATCAATGGTATGTGAAAAAATGCTTAAGTTGTAAAATCTTTTCCTGGAAATTCCCATTCTAATTTACTCAGTTAACATTTTATGGTGTTTTCCAAATTTATTAATTATAATATAATGCCTGAATATATCATTTAGAGTAGTTTAGAGAGTATAATTTAGAGTAGTCCAAATCAGTGTATTCTCCACCAGCCAAGAGTCTAAATTTTTCACACTAGTTTCACATAATAGTAATTTTCTATCAATAGTCTGCCTTTGCTATCAAAATAAAATTGAATTCTACATAAAAATAAAAGCTTTGGTTCCCTTTAACTGTTAAAGCATTAAGAAAACAAGCAAAATAATACATTAATTAAGAAGAGAAGAAGGAATAAAACATTCTTTTCAAAACTACTAAATAACTGGAGAAATGCTTCTTTAATAAATTTAATTGTGCCTCCCTTAGATTGCTAATAAAAACTCTAATGAGAAATGTTATCTTCTGGGCTTCCCTGGTGGAGCAGTGGTTAAGAATCCGCCTGCCAGTGAAGGGGATACTGGCTCGAGCCCTGGTCTGGGAATATCCCACATGCCGTGAAGCAACTAAGCCCATGTGTCACAACTACTGAGCCTGCGCTCTAGAGCCCACGGGACACAACTACTTAGCCCGCATGCCACAACTACTGAAGCCCACGTGCCTAGAGCCTGTGCTCAGCAACAAGAGAAGCCACTGCAACGAGAAGCCCTGCTCACCGCAACTAGAGAAAGCCCACACGCAGTAACAAAGACCCAACGCAGCCAAAAATAAATTAATTAATTTTTAAAAAGAAATATTATCTTCTTTAAGAAATATAAATGATTTACCACATAAACTTCAAATTACAAACTATTTAGGGTAGATTTTAATGCAAGGTAAGCGTTACCTGTACAACTGGTGTTTCTGAAATGTTTTAACTTTGAATTAGCTCCATAATATAGTCCTACAGAGTTCAGTTTATTATAATTAAACTTATAAAATATTGAATTTCAGTGCAAATACGAAAGCTTTAAGAAAGCAGAATTATAACTTTCCTTGAAATATACTTTAGTGTTATGTAGAGAAACAAGATATCCTATACCCTCTGCCTATATTTTATTCACAGTATTTATTAACTTACTATGTGAACACTACTGTAGCTTTGTATTTTTTTAACTTTAAATTAAGGATACATTCAAAATTTACTCTGCATCTAACCCAAATTCCTATAGGAAAATGAACTGAACTTTCAAAATCAGTGTCTTTCAGAGCAGATACCTGATTTTTCAGTATCTGCAAGTAATACTAATTTTTTTGGCATCTGCAAGTGATATTAAATACCATGATAAGCAGTCTCGACACTAGATGCCAAGGGGGAGGTAAACGGCAAAGACTTGGCCTGCATTCTGAAGTAGCAGAGATAAATACACTAAACGGAAATTTGCAGCCATCCACTGAACTTTGTATGCGAGCACCCACAGATTGAACTTTTTCAGAATTATGCTAAACACAAAAATAAGCCAAAAGGACAAGACGGATTTCACTTTGAATAATTCTTCATCCTAAGTTAGACATTGTTTTGTCGTTTGGGCTGCTATGACAAAATACTATAGACTAGGTGTCTTTAACAACAGACATTTATTTCTGACAGTTCTGGAGGCTGAGAGGTCCAAGATCAGCAGATTCAGTTCTTGGCGAGGGCCCTCTTCCTGACTAGCAGATGGTCTCCTTGCTGTGTGCTAAAATGGTCTTTCCTCAGTGCATGTACATATATAGAGAGAGAGCTTCTGTCCCTCCCCTTCTTACGAGGGCTCTAATCCCATCATGAGGGCACCACCCTCATGACTTCATCTAAACCTAATAACCTCCCAAAGGCCCCACCTCCAAATACCAACACATTGCTGGGTAGGGCTTCAAGTATGAATGGGGATAATACAGGTATTATCTGAATACAGGTATTCAGTCTATAACAAACATATCACTCGTGATTTTAATATATCATGTGTGTGTGTGTATATGTGTACATAGACACATGTACATATAAATGTATATACATATATTTATCTTTAATGCATAGTATTATAATATGCTCTCTTAGCAAGAATTCAAATTCATTAATTTACTAATTTAATTGATTCACTTATGCATTTTCCAATTTTTCACTTAATAAATTTTGAGGACTTACTATGTGTTAGGAGTGAAATGCCTCTAACTCACTTTGTATAGTTTATGCTTAAGACACCTGAATATGTTAAGCAATCCATCCATATCTAGAGCTGAATTAATCAATTCTATAGTTAATAGGGTGCAGAATATTGATTATATCTGAGGTTCTTTAAAACTTCTTGCACTGAGACACTATTACTAGCTCTGACAGAAATCTTTATTGTATTTTCTACTTTAAAATGTCTACATGTTTATACTGTTTTGCCCTATATATTTTTTAGATATGTGTGTTACAATAAAATTAATTTGTTCTAAGTGCAAAGTTATAAAAATTATATTACTGACTGTATTATGAAAACTGAAATATCTAGTAAGCTTTCAGAATATCAGACTTTCATATCTTCCTTTAATACACAAATAGATCATTATGATACATAATTCTATTTTATAGCATTCATACCTTAATCCAAATTTCAGAAATGTTATATATACCATTTACCAAAAAACACAATCAATTATTTCTTCTCATACATTAATGTATTTCTGAAAACTGTTCCAAGAAGTAAATTCAAGATTGCACATTTTAATTTTCCACTTAGGAAACTAATGTTTGGTATATAAGAAATGACAGGCCACAGCCAGCCCACCACTAAGCTGAATACAAATGAAATTCAAGTCTTAGGGGTGTACCTTAAATTTTTCTTTACAAATACATTTATTTAAATTATGTTTGATTTATATGTGAAGTTCTTATACTTACCTCTTCAAATGTATATACGATCTGCTTCAATTCTAGGAGAATGGGATCTCTTTAAGTTTTCCCATTCCCATTCCCATCATATCCACACAGTCCTTTCCAGAGAGGGATCTGCTTGTTCATTTTAAGCATGGCTTCTTACAGAAGTTCCTTTCTGCATCCTACTCAGAAGGACCACCTCATTATTTGTGAACTCTTGCTCTAGACCTCCTAATAAACCTCCTTCCAGTATTAATGAAGAGCACGACATGTTAGCAATGAGCCCTCCTTCATGGCATGCCTCACACTTATAATTACTTGCTTAATGTCTCTCTTCCCAGGCAGATGACAAGCATTATGAGGACAAGGGATATTCTATTCTTAGTACATGACACAGGGCTTGGCTCAATAAATATCTGCTGAAAGAATGGATAAACTGATTAAAGCAAAACTCTACTGTATAATGTTTTTGTTTGTTTGTTTTTAAAGGTCTTTTTGTTTCCTGCGAACTTGGAGATTTCACCGTGGGCTTAGACGTCAAGGTCAGATATGTTAAATTTTATAAAGATGAGCCATACAATTGGTCACATTTGTCTGCAGTTCATGGCAATGTCTTTTATACCCTGTAGTCAGAAAGGCAAGTATTTTTTAAGCCTAAACAAAATTCACCAACTAAATTACCTTAATAGATATTTATTTCAAATAATTTCAGTGGAAGTTATAAGTTATATATTAAGCCAATGCTTACAAGAATAATATTGCCTTCCCATGACAGGTTACTTTTGCTTAATTGGAAACTATACACGTTTTTATAGATTGTACTTACTTAAAATAAATTGTATTGAAAACTTATTTGTCTGTATTTACTGTGTTCCTTCTGAAAAACGTCTTTACGATCACACTGACAACTGCCAGCTATTAAACTAGTCTGTTTATCCTAATAACTTGCATACACTTAACTAATAATTCCAAAATTTCAACTGCCACAACACTTGTGTCATTTATTCTTCTTGTTTTCTATATCTAGTTTGCCAAGTAGGACAGAAAATTCTGTTCATTATACATGAAGAATTACTTTATTCGGGGGCTGTCACTTTGGGATATTGTCATAAAATAAGAATGGCAAATGTCATATCATGTTTGGGTTCTTACATTGTAAAGGTGAAAATCAAAGTTTTTCAATAGTTTCTTTAAAGACCATAAAGTGGAAGAAGATAAGAGATTGTTGAAACTACCCACAACATCATATTAGAAAAATTTGAAATATGTTGTGGTTTTCTTGAGAGCTCTTTGAAATCATAGAATGTTGACCTGATTGCATAGTTCTGTAAAATAAGGAACTAGAGACACCATTGTAGTCACAAGGGATTAAAAACTGAACCAGTAAAATGAATAAATTTATTTAGAAATACTCTCAGAAAAGTCTGAGGCATTTGAAATTACAAGTCTATTATCTATATGACTTTAATTCAAAGCTAAATTCAAAAGACATATAAGACACAAACATGTAGGAAAAAGGAGTGAACAATTCAGGGGAGGCCAATATGATGGTGTGGTGCCACAATGGGAAATGCAGTTTTAAACAAATTCCCAGTAATAATGCAGCACTGAAATGTATTATACATTTAGAAACTTCAGATTTGACTAAATATCAGACCACTAACTGCTCAATAGGATAATACATAATTTTTGCTTAGTATTTGTTGTATGCTAGTGAACAGTCACAAACGCATCCGTGCATTGATCATGGAAATATAATCTGTTGCTCTGCAAAGTCAGCAGAAACAGAAAACACAAATTAACAATTTGTTAAGTCACTTAGACAATACCAACTTTCACCAGGTTTATTCTATGCACAGCCAAAAACTTTTACTGTGGAGGAAAGCTCTCACAGAGCTTTACCTCATCAGGGGCCTACTATCATATAATATAAGAGACTAGTAGACCCTATTCAAAAAATCATTGGTTCTTGATTTGTATTAATTTTGGTAGGAGAGGGGGTACCAAGTTAGATATCAGTGTGACCCTAAGTGAAAACATTAAAAGGAATCTACCAATGCAAATATGTAATTTAACATTGCCAAAATTAATCCCTTTCTCTCTTACATCATTTTCAATAGAAATATCTACCAGTCATTGTTGACAGAATGAACATTACTTTAAAAACCATACAGTATATATAATAGCTTGAAAAAAATGTTTAAATATGCAGAATACTATAGTAGACATTGTTAGAAGATACCAAAATAATTACTTGAGGTCAGTAATAGAATAAAAGTTGTAAAAATTTAAAATAATCTGAGCAAATAAGTACTACAATTAGAGCTAGTAACATAACAATATCCATGCCACTTAACTCCACAGGAATATATAAGGAAGACAAACAAAAACATAATACAACTACTAGCAAATGCAGAACGATAAGCTTGTTTAGAGAAATAATTAGTCATATGGACAGAAAATATATTAGTTACCTCATGCAGTACCAAGTAAAGCTTTATAACTTAGCTACTCTCTTAAAAAGTGACATCAGAAGGTACCCAAAGCTGACAGTGACACTCTGAATCATAGAAAGAAGAGGTGCCACCTTTGAGATAAAGGGAGAAGACCATACATAGAGGTTCAGCTAGAGATGTTAAGAGTTGGTGACCATTGGTAAAATTACATGCATCTACAGTGGGAAAATGACATATTGATCATTTCAGTTCATAATGCAAATAGGCACAGCAACTAAATGTGACATGCATGTCACTTATTTTTGCCTACACATGGGATGTCTGCTCTATGAAGCTTCTAGGTTAGTGTACAAATACATATATGAAAAATGATTAAATTCTAATTAATTTCTAGCCACACAGCATAAGCAAAATAACAATAATTACAATTCTGCATGAACATCTATTTTTAACATTCTTTAAAGTCTGTGAATTTGATGCTGTCACTTGTTAGCTTTTCATTCATGGGTTCAAATTTAAGGAAGGTGATGCACTATGCAAAGAGAACCCTTAATTAAGGTATACTTTCAGGTACCTTAGGTGGCGATAGACACTTACTTGACCAAGTGATTTGAAATACTGAGCCAACATGATAGGAAGATTTGCCTATAGTCCTGATTTGGCCCATGAGTTTTTTGTTTGTTTGTTTGTTTTCAAAATTTCAAAGATATATAAGTAAAACCTAAATAATATTGGGTTGGCCAAAAGATTCCTTCGGTTTTTTCCATAAGATGGCTCTAGTAGCACTTAATTGTCTTTAACTTCATTCAAAACAATTTTGTTAGATTGTATGTGACAGCTGTCATATCAGCGTGCATTTAAAAAAAGACATCAAAATTGGTGAATTTTTGTGTAGCCATTTTAATATTGAAGATGGGAGAAAAAAGCAAGTTTTTCGGCCTATTATGCTTTATTAATTCAAGAAAGGTAAAAATGCAACCGAAATGCAAAAAAAGATTTGTGCAGTGTATGGAGAAGGTGCTGTGACTGATCGAATGTGTCAAAAGTGATTTGCGAAGTTTCGTGCTGGAGGTTTCTCATTGGATGATGCTCCACAGCCAGGCAAACCAGCTGAAGTAGATAGAGATCAAATCGAGACATTAATTGAGAATAATCAATGTTATACCACATGGAAGATAGCCGACATACTCAAAATATCCAAATCAAGCGTTTAAAATAATTTGTGCCAGCTTGGTTATGCTAATCACTTTGATGTTTGGGTTCCATGTAAGTTAAGCAAAAAAACTTTCTTGACAGTGTTTCTACATGCGATTCTCTATTGAAATATAATGAAAACATTCCTTTTTTAAAACAAATTGTGACAGACGATGAACAGTGGACACTGTACAATAATGTGGAATGGAAGAAATCATGGGGCAAGCGAAATGAACCACCACCAACCACACCAAAGGCCGGTCTTCATCAAAAGGAGGTGATGTTGCGTATATGGTGGGGTACGAAGGGAGTCCTCTATTATGAGCTCCTTCCAGAAAACCAAACGATTAATTCCAACAGTTACTGCTCCCAATTATACCAACTGAAAGCAGCACTCGATGAAAAGTGTCCAGAATTAGTCAACAGAAAACGCATAATCTTCCATCAGGATAAGGCAAGACTGCACGTTTCTTTGATGACCAGGCAAAAACTTGTAATTTCCCAGCTTGGCAGGGAAATTCTGATTCATCCGCCGTATTCACCAGACATTGCACCTTTGGATTTCCATTTATTTCAGTCTTTACAAAATTCTCCGAACGGAAAAATTTCAATTCCCTGGAAGACTGTAAAAGGCACCTGGAACGGTTCTTTGCTCAAAAAGATAAAAAGTTTTGGGAAGATGGAATTATGAAGTTGCCAGAAAAATGGCACAAGGTAGTGGACCAAAAGGGTGAATATGTTGTTTGATAAAGTTCTTGATGAAAATGAAAAATGTGTCTTTTATTTTTACTTAAAAACAGAAGGCACCTTTTGGCCAACCCAAAAAGAATTAGAATTCTGTGTTTAATCATATAAGATCAATCTTTTAAAAATAACACAATTAGGAATATAATCTACAACTCTTCCTAATTAATCACAACTACTGTTAATTATCATTTACTAAAAACTTTATTTTCCCTCATGTTTTTTAGATGTCTTTTAACAACTCATCTTGAAATTCAATTTTTTTTTTTTTTTTTTTTTTTTTTACTGAGTCTCCTTAGGGCTAATACAGACCTGGTGTACATCAGGCCATCCTATGATCAAAATGCCTTCTTAGCTATTGAAATCAGAGGGACAATCTTTGTTTTATTTTCAAGCCTATAGAGTGGTTATTCATTAAATAAATATTTATCAAATACCTAATTATGGGCATACAAGTCTACTTATTTTTTCTCCCAATCAGAAGGGGACAAATTTTTGAGGCTATATTAAAAAGAGAGCCCCGCCATTTCCCAACATGTACTTCCACTGACTGCTACACAAAACAAGTTGATTTGTTACTAGAAGTTGTTTTGGTGCAGAAGGTATGCTGTTGTGAAAGGGAAGAGTTGGGGAATTCAAATTATAATATAGAAACGCACAAAGACTTTGTGTCTGTAATCAAGGAAAAAGCCTTTTACTTATTTTCAGAATGAAAAGTGCAAGCAGAAAGACAATTCATCAATTTGTCAATCACTTTACCAGAGACAATGACCCATATTCATTTTAGTTATGACGTACAAAAAATAACAGCATAGGTGATATGTAATGCTAGCTATAAATCCATAAAGAAAAATATTGTCCAGAAATATAAATACAGAAACTCCTGGCCAAATCTATATATATATATATATATATATATATGTGATGTTTTAAAGATGTAAACAGATTTTTCTAACCTTTCTTGAAAATGTCATTATAAATTAGTTATAATACTACATTCAAAAATGTAATTTGGTAATGTAAATCAAGCTCATTATTGATCTAGTGCAAATCTTTTGAAGTTAAAGAAAATCAGCCTTTAATAAACTTGAGTTTGATACTGCTATTTGCCCATATATTAAAATATATATACAATTTTATATTTTTATATACTAAAAGGGAACAATCTTCAAAGTATATCTTTAAAGTATATGCTTTAAAGCATGGTGCAACATAGTTCATAACCTGTTATCTATCATTTGTCTAAAGGAAGGGGATAAGGAAAATTACATGTATATGCAAAATTTTTGTATATGCATCACACAATATCTCTGGAAGGACCCAAAGAATTAGCGACATAGTTGTTTCCAGGAAACACACACACACACACACACACACATATCGTTTTAAAATGTATCTAATAATCAATATATTATTATAAAGTAATTATATATTTCTCCCAAAATACTAAGGCAGTTGTTATTTTAAATAACTTCAAAAAGTCTCCCCAAAATGAAATATATCTATATTGTGATGTAATAATTTGACTGTAATTTGGTGATATACATTATAATATAAAAGTAATATTGATTCAGGGAAAAACATTCTTCAAATCTTAGGACAACTAAATGTACTAGAAATTCATCATGCCTCCACCTCTCCCTCTCTTTCTTGGTTACACTCTATCTTAAGCGTTTCACTATGTATAAATTAATCTATCAATGAATAATACTTTTAAAATCATTGTCCATGTTTCATTCAATCCTCTCCTAGCATTTTCTAGCTAGTTGATATCCAACATTTTAAACCATGATTTGGAGGAACAGGAAAGTTTATGTATTTTTCATTTCTTTGTTCCTGTCCACTAAATGCGTTAATAATCAAATTCTTGATATGCAGGATAAGTCACCTAATCATGTAAATTATTAGCTTCTCAGTTCAATTATAATCATAAAGTTTTCTTCTGAATGTCACATATTGAACCATTTATCTTCAGAAACATCTTCTGATATAAAAAAATACAACTGAGACTTTTCATCTCCTTTTTCATTTATAGAATATTTGTATTCTCTACAAAATATTTTAGACTTTAACAACTTTGAAAATATATTATTTGTCACTGTTCTCTACTTTTAAGTTTGAACATGATATTACTCTTCATAGAGGGCTAAATTCAAACTTTAAAATACAATTTCTGAGTGTTTTGTTACTTTTAAAATGCATTCTATTGCAAAATGTATATTATAATAATTTTTAACTTGTACAAATTTGTTCTTTTTCATAGTGCATTTTCTTCAAAACATGTATTCCAATGTGATTTAGTAATTTCTTTCAGTAGCTAAAACACAGAAGCTGATATTTTTAATTAAAGTCTTTCAAAAAAATCTCATCTCTCTCTGTCCCTCTCTTTCTCTACATATATGTACACACATACACATGTGTATATATAGTCATCATTAATATAAAAGTTCTTCCAGGTTCTTCTGTGTGTGTGTGTGTGTGTGTGTGTGTGTGTGTGTGTGTGTGTGTGTGTAGCACCACTGATCTGTAAGTCATATACTGAACACTGATGATTCTCCTGGAGTAATGATGAGTTTATACCACCTATCCACACTCTTTCATGATCAACCCTTTTAAAGTAAAGCCTATATTTTAAAAATGACTGTTGCAGATTATGAGCGCAGTCTAGGATCACATAATAGAGCTAACTGGCCCACCCATAAAGTAAACATGAGACAGAGGCCTCAGGATTACCATACTCTAGACAAGTAGGGCTGACAGACACCAACAGATAGAAACAAATGTTACACACTTCTCTTGCTCACGGGACAATAGTTTTCTGAGAAATCTATACTTTTGATGCTTCAGGTTACAAGATTAAGTGTAAAAATGTCTTTTGCACTCATCTACATTACTTAATAGTATCTATTTGTAATAGCTACCTGTTTTACACCATTTTAAGAGAGAATCAATTTGTCATTCCATTCCATTTCTAACGCAGTAGTCCAACCCAAACCAGAATGCATTATTGATATGGAAATGAGTGTAATTAGCAGCGTAAATGATCTGTTATTTATGATACAAGTCAAGGCAGTAAATCACCATTGGTTCACTATCATTACTATGCAAATAGAAGAAGGCAGTTAATGGTCCATGTGTTAAAAACAGGCCACTTGCTTGCTCATTTGCATATGAAAGGCAAGGGTAAGGGTTTAAGGTACAGATGACAGTTTATCACATCAGTCCTAGTTCATGGACTTAAGAAAATCAAAACACACACATAGTTGTGCTAGTTTTCAAAGTTACCCCCTTTCTCTACTGCATATTCTTCCTTGAGTCTATTCTAATGGCACCTTCAAATGTATTTTTAGTTCCTTCTAATTTGCACAACAGGAACTGGGAATGATTGTGAGAGTGCATCTAAGTGTTCTACAATATATGAGATACATTTTGTGCCAGCAGGGATAAACACCATAAAAATTTCCTGTTATGAAATAAACTATCATTATTGGTCATATAATTCACTTCATTTTCCTACAAACATACTTTATTTTCTTGTAAGCAGGAAGGCAATCTAGCAATGATTTGAGGACTCAGAGACTAAAAAATATTGGTGGGCCTTACTGGAAAGTATTCAGTATACTTAAAGAAATTGTTCTGCCTTTCTTGCTTGGTCCCTTTTGTTTAATTTTCTGGAGAATGTCTGCACTTTGAGTGCATTAGCTTCAGGTCAATTCTTGCCTAGTGCAATGGGAACAAAGGTAGGATGCATGAAAAGCTAGAGGAAGAAGAGGGATGGAGGGTGACTGAAAATTCTGGAAGCTTCCCTTGTATACATCTGATATTTTGGGAAGACTTACATAAATAAAGAACTTAGAATGATAATGTCTTTATTTTGGAAATGTACAAAATAGATAAGATTTCAATCTCACTTAGATAAGTTTGCTCCATATTTACAACTTTATAAATATAACAAATGTAACTTTATGGATATAAATCACTTATGAAATATTTTTTATCGTTAATTTTTATTAAGCTATGACTTCAAGAATGACTTATAAACCGGGTAAGTATTTTATGTGAAGGAAATGAAAACAATATATTTAAATATAATCATAATATAGTGAAAAACATTTTTCATATACCAATTTTTTAAAAATTATATATGCACAGTAGTTGGACCTGTGTCTAAGTTGATCTTTTTGAGGTATCAACTTAACTTTTGTAAATACTATATTTTTCTTCCTTTAATTCCAAGGAGATAACTAGACAATTGAGTTCCCTTACCTCACTGGAGTTTTCAAAGATAACTTCCTGGCTTTTGCTTTTAAAACCTTAAACTCACTGAGAAGATCAAACTAGAGGAAAGGTAAATGGTTTTGAGGTGAGCTCATGCATTAGTATCAAGAAGAGAAGAGACAGATGCATACCTTCTAAACTTGGGAAGGAAGAGCAGTCTCAGGCATTATAGATAGAGTGGCCCAAGTCTCATCCCCTGACCACAATTTTAGGAAATGTCCTGACTTCAGAGGACTAGTTTATTCCCCAGTTAACCAGAGTCCTATCAACTAAGAGACGACACACTCAGATGAGGATAATTCAAGGAAAGCGAATATAAAAGTTATTAATTTAACAGTTGTAGGCAGTTAAATAATAATAATAAAGGATACTGCAGGAATGGGACCAGTTTTTCAGAGCTGGCATAGGCCTCAGGCCCAACACAACTAAACCAGAGAAGAGGGAGGTACAGACCAAGGAGAGCCTTTCAGAGTCATCTTCCTTTAGAACAGCAATAACCTTCCTTTGAAGGACACAGACCATATAGATCTCACAAAGAAGGAACCAGGGGAATAAATAGTCAGTCTAGCTATGCTTTCTCACTCTAATTTCCTGCTGTGGCTTCCCAAAAGGACCACTGGATAAACCTAACCAAAACCCAGAAAGCATAATTATCCAAACATGTCAGCCTTATACCAAGTAGTAGGACAAAGCCAGGATTCCCAAGGAACTAGTGGAGCCTTATGTCTTCAAAGGATCATATACATTTGGATAGATAAGCATACCAGAGGTGATGGTCATGGACCAAAAAATAATAGTCCCCCCTCGCAAACTATATAGGACATTTACCAACATTTATTAAATTCTTGATACATCCAATGGATTGTAATAAGCACTTTACATAAATTACCTTTATTCCTCTTTATAGTATTTTGAGGTAGGTCCTATTATTCTCACTTTATAAAATAGGAAACTGAGCACAGAGAGCTAATTATCTTGCTAAAGAAGACATGATGAAATTATAGCTGATAGATTCAAACCTGTATGGGTCTAGTTCTAGAGCTTGTTCACTTAACAACCACATATTATGCTTTCCAATAGTTGACTGAGCCCACCTAGCCCGGGCTCTAGGCACACAGGCTTCAGTAGCTGTGGCACGCGGGCTTCAGTAGTTGTGGCAGGTGGGCTCAGTAGTTGTGGCGCATGGGCTTAATTGTTCCATGGCATGTGGGATCTTCCCGGACCAGGGATCGAACCCGTGCCCACTGCGTTGGCAGGCGGACCCTTAACCACTGTGCCACCAGGGAAGTCAGCAAAAATGCTGACAAAATTCCCAATTGTGGAAAAGAATTAAAACAAAATACATAAATATTTAAATTTACTAAATATAATTTGAATTAACAGGTTCTTTGAAATTATTTTTGTATTCTTTCTTTATAATTCCACATCTGATTTCTCAATGATCCTCCTGGCTCTCTCTACTTTTAAAATGTATCCAGAGTCCCACTCCCTCTCACCACCTCCACTGCTGCTACTCTGAACAGGGTCAACAATCTCTCATCTAGATTACTGCCCTTGATGCCCTTCAATGTATTCTCAACCAAAGCGTAATTTTCATGGAATGTATGTCAGATCAAATCACTGCACTTCTCAGAACTCCCCAATGGCTTTTCATATGCCTGAAAATAAAATCTAATAAAGGCTATTACATGTCTTCTTTCTCCTGTTATTTCTATAGCCACATCTCTAATGACTCCTGCATTTTCTTATCCCACCATACACATAGCAGTTCTTGTTATTTCCTTGAACAGAGCCATCAGAAGTCCTTTGCATTGCTGTTCTATCGTCGTGACTGCTCTTCCACCCACCTCTTTACTTCCCCTTGATCTTTACTCAGATGCTACTTTTTCAGTAGGTTTTCCCCTGATCACCCTATGTAAAATTAGTTTTAATTTCCCAACGCTCATTGCCCTCTTTGTTGATTTATTATTCTTTGTAACACTTACCATGTAGTGTTCTATACATTTAATCTATTTATTTAGTCTCCTAAGACAGAGGTCCCCAACATTTTTGGCACCAGGGACCAGGTTCATGTAAGACAATTTTTCCACAGACCGGGGCAGGGGTTGGGGGGGGGGATGGTTTGGGGATGATTCAAGCTCATTACATTTATTGTGCACTTTATTTCTATTATTATTACATTGTAATATATAATGAAATAATTATACAACTCACCATAATGCAGAATCAGTGGGAGCCATGAGCTTGTTTTCACTTGCCACTCACTGATATTGTTTTGATATGAGTCTGCAAGCAAATGATTTAATATGGTCTCTGTGCTGTCAAACCTCTCTGCTAATGATAATTTGTATTTGCAGCCACTCCCCAGCGCTAGCATCACCGCCTCAGCTCCACCTCAGATCATCAGGCATTAGATTCTCATAAGGAGCGCGCAGCCTAGGTCCCCCACATGTGCAGTTCACAGTAGGGTTTGTGCTCCTATGAGAATCTAATGCTGCCGCTGATCTGACAGGAGGCGGAGTTCCGGTGGTGATGCCAGCAATGGGGAGTGGCTGTAAATACAGATGAAGCTTCGCTTGCTCACCTGCCAGTCACCTCCTGCTGTGTGGCCCAGTTCCTAAAAGGTCACGGACTGGTACCAGTCCATGACCTGGGGGTTGGGGACCCCTGTCCTAAGACAATATAAACTCTATCAGGTCAAGAATTCTGTCAAGGACTTTTAACTGCTTTGTTCATGACTGTTTTCCAATGACTAAAACATTTGTTGAATTGAATAAAAAGTCAAGGAAAAACCGGACCTCTTTGTAATCCAGGTAATCTGCTACTTAGATTATTCACTCTGTTAATATCCCCCTGAGGGATGGCTTTCCCTGAAAGGAAGTGAGATCAAAAACTCAATCGTCATAATAAAATACTAATGTTTATGCTTATTAAGAGAGATAAGTAGAATTTTATAATTAACAAAGCCATTTTAGACTATAATTTAAATTGCCTTTTCACTCAATGTGTAATCTTAAAAAATAACTCACAATTTTATGTTTCTGTGCAATGCATTACTGGTTGCAATTTGCTTTTCAGTTACTTTTAATATAATTAAATAGTTAACTAACCATGATCATGCTTCCGTACAAATTTTGCACCCAACTGTGAATCATAGGCTAACTCTAATAACTTAATGGGTGCTGTCTATGTAATGCTATCAGAGATGCACCCTGCTGAGTGTTAAATAACTCAACTTCTGTAAATATAGCCTTACATTTTCTAATTTAAAGGCAAAATTAGACTTCAATGTGTGTAAATGTCACCAATAACAGTAATTAGCAGTTACATTAGTTTATTGAGAATTAGTTGACTAGGATCCAATTAGATTTTTAAATCATCATTGCAAATTATTAAGCTCTATTTTCAAGAAACATATTTTACATCATTAATGACCCAAAGAAGTTGCAGAGGGTAACGGTTTTTTTTAAGAATGACCTCAAAGAGACCTACTTTTAGTTTGCCTGTTCACTGAAGAATCACTCATATAATTAACGTGTCTCATCTCTTTCCTGAGTTATTCAGATGCGCAGTGAGAAAGGTAATGGCAGGTACAAACTCCTGGAATCATCTCTAAGTCTAACCATACTGCATGGCCTCATATGTTACACAGCCTTGATTATGCAGTAGAAAAGTTTCTTATAACATATGAATCCAAGAGTTACATATTGTTTATTCTTAAAGCATAATAGTTTAGAAACTTTATATGCATTTAGCTAAATTACTTCACTTGTAGATAGAGTAGCCTTCATAGGATAATTAATATTTTCTAAAATACTTCCTGAATTCTACTAACTGGAATTTTCATTGTTATTCAAGCTCCAGTTTGCATCCATTATCAGTATGACAATTAATGTGGAAGCTATATAAATAAGAGAAAGCTTTCTTTTTACCTTCTTATTAGATATAGATTACTTTTTTTCCTAAGACTAATATATGCTTTGTTAAATTTGAGAAACAAATGAAGTAAATTTAACAATTCTCACTCTTGCTAGAAATTATATATGATTTCTGAAGAGTCTAACATGTCCAGCCACTTGTGTTTTTATATACAGAAATATCTACATATCTAAAAACTGGAAAAGTACAAAAAGTTGAAAATTGTATCTCCTCTTAATACAAATTTCAGACTTTATTCACTTCACAAACAGGTTTTCAACAAAAAGAAATGATCTAAGAAAAAAATGGGAACTTGACAGAAGTCCTTTCTTAGAAGAATTTTGATCTATATATAAATCATTGGCAGTGAGGAACACATATATATCTTGAAGAGTTAGAAAATATAATTTATTATTTCTTCGTTCTATAGTAAGTCCATAGGAAGACACAAATTCTCAAGATAACAAATCAAACACATTGAAATCTCTGTACTTTGGCATGATGAATTCTGTGTGATGGCAGTGTGCCTTCTAAAATCTATGCCTGTGTTTACTGATGATTTTGTCATATACTCTAGCAGAATCATTACCTGAAAGAGGAATGCCCAAAGAGATACTTTAAATTTGAGAATTATTTTTCTCTGTTCAGCTGTTAAACTGTCTCTCAGGAAACCAGTAATTTACAAAGTGAAATTAAGCAAGGTGACTCAATTATGTAGCTTTATGTTCCAGTTCCTGTACATGCTTTAAAAACGCATGTTAAAAATCATTTTACTCCTTAGTAGTCAGCAAGAGCATAACTAACCCACAATGGAATTTCATGGTGTGGATTCATGGTCATGCAATATGCATTGCGCCCTCTGGAGTTCTAGGGATCACTGACAGTTAAATCATAGTGGTTATGATGAATTCTGAAATCTCATGACTATGTGAATACAAATGTGATTTCATGTAACCAGCAAGACTTTGAATTTGAGAGATGCCAGAAAGCCAGAGACACAATCAAATGACAACCTTCTGTCCCTAAACTATGTAGATGATGCTTATGGGAACTACAGATTTTCTTTCACACTTCAGAATACTGCGGATTGAGAAAATGTGCTAGAATTCTTATATTTTCCTTGTATCGTATATTTGGAAAATCTATCAGATAGGTTACAGGAAAAAAACAAAGATTTTCCTGACATAGACTCTCAGGAACCTTAGGGGTATGGGAGGAAAATGTGTGGAAAAATAACCACACTCTTTTTACCACAACTTGGAATCAGTGGAGTCAAGAGACCTCACCCATACACATATACACAGACATACTCACCTTAGTAAACTTCAAATTCTCAAAGGAAATCCTAAATTTTTGTCTTGTGCCAGCAGCATGACTAGTTTTAAGAATTAAAGCAGGCCCCATCCTCCTTTTATTTGCCAGTAGTAACTCTTTTTGTAGTCTCCTTACGATATGAAATCAAACACCAAGGTTCACCTGCTTCTATTATGTAAAGCATTCTCATTACAACTGAGAAAAGAAATGTAAAGTATGTGCAGCTATTGTAATCTGCCATTAGATAAAAAATGTAAAATATTAAGAATGTTACTGCTCAAAATTTTTCCATCTTTCATCCATTTGCAGAAAAAAAATTCAAAGAAAAGAAAATGATAAAAAGTCTGAATTTCTCTGATGTAAAACTGAATTCAAACTTTTTTCTACTTAGAAGCATGTTTATCAAATAACTGGAATAACTTGCTATTTACTTATTCATGTTTCTTGTAGGAAAATAAAAATGTTGTTTCTAAGTCTCACAGGACTTTTAAAAAAGGCTAAGACCTTTGAAGTAAGGGTTTGAAACCAAGCTATGACCAGAGGAAATTATGAATAAGATGATGTTGATGTTCTGCCTGGTGCCCTCCTGTTTTCAGTTACCATCTCCTACCATTCCACCTAAACTCCAGGTGAAAGATTCCCTAGGTCCATTACCACCACAGATCTCTGATCTTCAAACACTTTTTTAATCCTGGGCAACACATAGGTAGGGAAGGAAAATTCTACAGTATCAGTATCTGCTTATTTTGAACACATAATCTTGCCTTTCCCTGGAATTCTAAATTAGTGATATCAAAAAATCCCTCCCATTGAAACCAGAAAACTAACAAATTCTTATTAATACTTCTATTAAGGGAAAATGTAATAAATAAATGAAGGAAATAACTGTAGAAATTTATACTTACAGGAATAAAAACATGCATAAAGCTAATGCTAAAAGCTAACATCTATTGATCACATACTGAAGTTCAGGCTCTAGACAAAGTATTTCCATATATTTCCTAATTTACACATATTGGACCCTGAAACATATATTAATATTATTTAGATAAGGAAACATAGTATTAAAATTATACTTGACCCAAGCTCCAGAGCTAGGACTTACTCCCATGCCTCTCTGATCCCAAAGTTCCAGTATTAATTATACTTTAGTACTAGATACATTGCCTTAACACATATATTTTTATATATATATATATATATATATATATATATATATATATATATATATATATACACACATATATATACTGGTGACAAAATAAAAGAAATAATTCTTTCTTGGTATGTTCCAGAAAGTTTTCAGATATGTTAGGACCTAGAAATTATTCTCTGTTGAGAATCTTGCAAAATGAATAAGAAATTCAATACGTGGCCCAAGACAACAGAGTGATTATAATCGTAAAAACAAAGAGAAGATGTGCTATAAAAATTTGTCAATCATTGTGTATAATATAGAGAAGACCAGAAATTGATGAATAAATTAGTACATGTAATCTCTAAAAAACAGTTTTTAGACCAGTTTGTAGTCAACACTGGCAGCAATATAAACAGGCCATGATAAATAAAAAACCTCAGAAAAAGCAATCACTAAGATCTTAAAAACAGAGTCGATACATTTAGAAATTTAAAAGTTTATATCAGTTATAAATCATATATTGAAAGTAATAAATATAACATCATTATACAAATAAAAGACAGAAAATTTAGAAAGCCACAGTATCTCCAAAGAGCCATAGCTGACATCCCTCAAATATGATAAGAAAATATAGTAATTAAAAGACTCAGCTTGCTTACACGGATAAGATGGATTTCTCCAGGAGAAATTCACTAAAATGCTCTTAAGAGAAAAAAAGAATGAATAAAAGAAATAACTACTAAGTAGCCATATGACCTTGTATCCATCTCTCAGAGACTTCCTTTATTCTCTCTGGGCCTCAATTTCTCTACATTACATTCAAGTTTTAAATACCACAGTTTTACAGACTTTTCTTTGCCTTTTTTGACACATAGGGAGAAGATGTATAAGTGAATTTGATCTGTATTGATTTCAAATAAGAACAAAAGTTAACATTAACACATTAAGACTCACACCATATTTGTCTGTCAACCTTAAAGTAGCAACGCCACAAACATAATTGGAATGGCCAAGCCTTTCTCAAACAAAAAATACTTTAACACACTAAGACTTGAAATGGAAAATCTGAATGCCTCATCATTAATGGTAGCAGGTGAAGAGATAGGCAGAACACACCAGCGACAAGATGTGTTAAAGGTCAGGCAGGTCAGGCAAATGAAAAGTTACAAATATAAGCACTAGAGTAAAGGCTAGAGATCCCAGGCCAACATAAAAACCAGGGGTGCCTTGTGAAGCAAATCATATGGTCTCAGGGTAAGATAACTGTCAACAGTAAGGAGATCTAGAGAAAATGAGCAAAGAACAGAAGAAAGATAAAAGAAGCCTTGCATGGTGCCCATCCTTGGTGGTCTTTATTCTCATTCACTCATCAAGAATACTCCTAAACAAATTTGGAAAATAGAAGGAGATTACTAAGAACAGCTGTCTGCTGGAATTTAACCAAGCTCGCTGAGACACAAGCATTTCCATAACTCTCACCAGCTTTCAAATTTGAGGAACACAGATCACAGGTAATGGTCTTAGCTGAACTTGGCAGTAAACTTACACAGTGGTTTATATAACAATTTTTAAGTTCTAAGATCTGTGATAACTAGTATTCTGCCTTCCTTTGTGATATAAATAGAAGACTCTCAGAGGGTAATAAACTTTTTAATCTGTGGTCTTCATATACTGTAAGTCCCGGTATATAGAAAACTTAAGAAAACCGGGAAGGTTGGTCAAAAGTAGGTTTTTAGGAGACACTCATTTTTCTGGTCAACCATGATCCCTCCTACTAAAGAGTCTTAAGTTTTCCCTACTATCCAAACTATAGAATAATGTTCAAACGCCTTTATAGATCACACAAGGCCCCCCCATAATCTGATTAGTGTCCACCTCTTAGGCCTGATTCTTTAGCCAATTTCTGCCTTGCTCTCTGTCTTAAAAATATCATATTGTGTGTTAACTTTTGCCCACACCATTCTATTTCTTGCCTTCACGCAGTTTTTTTCTGTGGTTCCCTTTATTTAGAATACCTCCTCCTTGTCTTTATCTGATTATTTTACTTATCCTTTAAAACTGATCTAAAGGGCTTCCCTGGTGGCGCAGCGGTTGAGAGTCCGCCTGCCGATGCAGGGGACACGGCTTCGTGCCCCGGTCCGGGAAGATCACACATGCCGCGGAGCGGCTGGGCCCGTGAGCCATGGCCCCTGAGCCTGCGCGTCCGGAGCCTGTGCTCCGCAATGGGAGAGGCCACAACAGTGAGAGGCCTGCGTACTGGGGAAAAAAAAAAACAAAAACAAAAAAAACCCAAAAAAACTGATCTAAAATATCAGCTCCATCAGGAAGCCACCCTGATATTTCATCACCATTACTCCCTGGTTCATTAGTGAACCAACCCATTTGCAACTTTTGCTTAGGTAATATTCTAGGCATAAACTTACACTATCTTCCACATTATTTCATGAGTATCAATTTGAGCCTCTTCAGAGTTTTATGTCTATGACGCCAATCCTAAAGTGACTGTTTATTTTCTTCTAGAATAGCACTTACAATTCAGATAATATCCACCAGGTAAACTTAATGTATTTTTATGTCTATAAGGACAGATGTGATGTAGCATTGTGTAATGGGAATTAAAAATGTGTTTTGGAACCAGACTTAGATTCTACTCCTAACTCTACTTGCTTTTATAAGCTTTGGTACGTTACTAATCATTTTCAGCTGTTTTCACACCTATAAATACAGAAGAAAAATACCATTATCATTGGGTTGTTGTAAGATGTTATATAAAAAGTAACTGGCAAAATGCCTGGTGAACAAATATTATTGATCATTTCCTTTCAACTGTAAGGTCCTGGAAGAAAAAGGATGATGACTTGTGTTTGTTTTTTTTTTTTAACACCTTCAACAATTAGCAAGCACAGTATGTAATATGAGTACTTTGTGTTTGTTGAATGAATAAATAATTATGAATAAACACATATACAAAAAATGCATCATTAGTAAATTATGTTTCTATAATCTCAAGCTCTAAAAATAAAGTATTTCCTAAATAGTATCGACTAGAAAAAAATGTTAAGCAGTTTTTAGGAAAATTAATTAGGACATGGCTGAAAGAAAGCCCAAAGACATGAAATAAATTAAACGTCTTCTTGCTTACACAGGAGTCCCCAGAAACTCATCACTTGGTTCTGTATTCTTCATCCTATGTTAACTGTTCTGGCAAAAGAAAGATACTTATTATTATATCATACTGAAGGCAGAGGTTTATAGGTTCCCAAGCCTATTCATAAAAAAAAAAGTATTTTATAAAAATCACCTATAATTTCAACATTATTCTGTCCTTCAGTTTTTAATCCATATTCATACATGATTTTTCCACAACATAGACACTAGTTGTTTTCTTTTTTGCAGTGCATATCATATAGATTTTCTATGTATATGTGTGGTTTTCATAAATTCTACATTAAAGGCTAAAAAATATTAATTACATTGAGGTGATGTACCAAACTTATTTAAACATTTCCCTACTAGTAGATATTTCATGAGTAAGATGCAATCCAATATAAATTGTTCAACATGAACCTTTGTATGGAGGACAAAAAAATCCTGCCTTCTGTTCCATGTAATTTTCTTTAGGAAAGAGAGAATGGTAACATCATGATTTGCTAACCCTTGATGTACATTTGTTGTACAGAATACAACAGAATACAGAAAATGATAACGAGTTTGCAACTCAAATAAAATCCAGAGGGAAATCAAAGAGGATTCATGTGAGCCATATTTAACAGATATATAATAACAACACCATCTCTAACTTCTCCAAAGAAAAGAGGATGTCCTAAAGCAGACAGGGTAGTTGAAAACCTAGCTTATCCTTCATTTTATAGAAAAAGAAAAGTTCAGCAGATTTAGGTTCCATATTCTTACTAGTTTCTCTAAAATCTGGTAATTTTACCACTGGAATAATTATTATTTAAAATTAGGTAAACCTGAAGTGCAAATATTGGATGGAAGTAATAAACAGTAAGTCTAACCCATATATCTCTATCTAACATATTTGAAAAGAGTCAGTATGGCTTGGTCAATTCAGGAAAAAATACAAAAGAAATAATTAATTGGTATCAAATTTTTCAAAATATTGAAATAATACATTCCACCTAAAGTCTCTAGTTAATTCCTCTAATTTGTCCTCCAAAGACCTAGTCTTTCTCCTTTTGAAAAACTGTGACTTATTAAAGTTATTAAGACTAATAATTAAATTTCCCCAGAAACATTTTCAGTATGGTCCTGTCTTTTATCACTGGCTATTCTTTGTACCATGGAAAATGTTTTCCATAAACATCATCTTCGCGTTTCCTTAAAAGTCAGTTAGTGTCCATTCTGAGCATCTTGCCTTTCATTTGTATGCATTTAATCCCATTTTTAAAGAAGGAATAAATATAATAAGCACTATGATAGAAGTTTAAGAGTTATAAAAGTAGTAAGAAACTCTATGAATATTTTAATAAATATTCTAGCAATGGGCCAATACAAGTAAAAGCTAACTTTCTATCACTTACACAGCACATTAAATATCTAACTCCTCATGAAAGATGTATATATATATTCAACATCTGTGTATGCACTGTACAATGTTTTTGCTAGTTGCAAACACTTCTTTCTTTCACTTGGCTTTTTAAATGCCAAAAACCTTACACAGTGTCTTAATTATTTTCATATGCTTTATCTGAGATTTTGCACAGAAAAAATTAAGTGCTTCAGAAATGGTTATTGAATTGAATGGAATTGAATGGAATCACACCTTCATTTGTCATGAAGTATAATTTAATATCATATAGAATCTGATGTTAAGCTATTTCTTGTTTCAGACTCAAATCTAGTGGCTTCAGAGATGTCAGTATGGAATTATTCAAAACATTCCATCATGAGAAGGTTCAATTAAAATATGGCCCCTTTACCATGATCTCTAAGATAGTATCATGATGTTCCAGTTTGCAGGCACACTTTCAAGGGATACTTGCATGTGAAAAAAAAAAATTGTAATGCTTTTAATCATTCAAGTCTAAATTTCTGTTCCTGGGGTTTTGTGTACTCAACAGAGTTCATTTCTAAGGGAGAAGACTGGAAGAGATATGCATGTAAATTTAGTATTAGAATGAATTCCAAATAACTACCCATATAATTCAGAAAATCAAACTATTTCTAAACAACTGTTAAAAGATTCATTTTGACTTCACACTTGCTAATCACACAAGATGTTACAGAATACCACCATTTGTTATCTACAAAGCAAAAGAACAAATGAATAAACTGTATCCAGCCATGTGTATAATCCTCCCTCAGTTGATCCTCAGTGCATTGTACCACAGTGGGAGTGTGGCTTTTTCTGCCCCTTCTCTGTAACATATAAAAGGTATTAACTTTCACTTAAAAAAGAAATAATGAAAGAAAGAAAAAGCAGCTTCTGTTTGTACATAAACACCAGGCATGGAGATTCTATACTGCATCCTAGGAGAAGCCAGGGAGCCAAAATAATGAGCTTAAAACCTCAGAAATCTGTGTCTATGATTCAATTATTTGAAAGCAGTTACTAGATAATCTCTTACATGATACCAACATATTTTACTTTGTAATATGTGCTACTTTGTTTATCCACCCCAGAATTTTGTCTTTATTTTAATTGCTGTTAAGCTCTTTGCTCAAGGTTTTATAGCTTCATCCTCTTACACTCCCAGACTCTCTTTCTATTTGAGTTTGTAGCATGTGGCCACTGAGGTTACATTCACTTCTCCTCTTTCATGTTTAGCCTCATTGCCTCAAACTTTTCTTCTCACTGAATACATATGAGGTCATTTATCTCTTCATATTTCTATTCAGTCTAAGGGTTGAATCTGTGTGTGCACTTTTTTTCTTTCTCTCATTTTTCTCTAAATCATTAAAATGTTCAGATTTCTTTTCCCAATGCTTATTTCTTCTTTACTACTGAATAGCACAGAGCATTACCACTATGTATTACTTTGAAAGAGATTTACTCACCAATTTATTGTACCTTAGAAATGTACTTCCAGTTTTTTATGAAGTCAGATGCGCATTAATCATCTAAGGTGTCATTAGCAGAATTATTTTATTGCCAATGATAAATATCAGCTGATTTCTAAAATTCTGATAGTGGGAAGAGGTACAAAATACATCAGACACAAGCTGCTTTTGATAATTTATGATGAAAAATACAACTTCTACAATAAATAAAATTTATTGAAAGAAAAATATAATTAAGTCAAATGTGCCTTTTTGTTTGAAGAATGAAGGCTATACTTAATTATATATAGTGTTCCCTAATGAGATGATACTGATAAATAGCACTTCAAGTTACACTTGCTACCATCTATTTTCTAAACTGGTTTTAATATATTTCACACTACTGGTTTTTATTATTGCTTTTATTTTAATTATCAAAATTTGCATTATTTGCATTATTATTATTATTTACCTAAGCTGTTTTATAGACTATATTCACAGTGCATTAACTTTTGCACTATTCACAGTGCATTAATTTTGGGCCCTCAAGAGCAAAAGGTATCAAATTCTGTCTACTGATCCATGACCAACATGAATAATCACATTCAAAGTTATAAAATATTTAATTTATTCACGTGTATAAAATATTTTCAGACAGGTATGCAGACTAGATATCCCACTGTCACAAATTTTGTAATTATAATCATTCCTAATTATAGGTATTAATTTATAATACATCCATAATAGACACACTGTAGATTTGGAATATGTGGGGTTTTTTGTAAGTGTATTTTAACATCCACCTCTTTCTTTCCCATTCAAGAAATCATTAGCGGAATGAGAATAGTTATGGGAATAACCTTGCCAATACTTATTTACTTAAAAATAAGTAAACCATTAAAAAAAAATTGGCACTTAACTATTCCTGGTTACAAATTACTTGGGACACACTTCAGAGGTGATTATGACATTAGCTCAGGAACTGCTAAACTAGGGTTTTACAGCAAACCCAACAGAAGTCAGGAACAATGGTAGTAATGATCTAAATGATAACAGTGTTGAGTCTGGCTATATCAAACAAAGTCCTTGTGGCAAGCAGAATAATGACTCCCAGAGATGTCCAGGTCCTAATACCTGGGATTTGTGAATATGTTAAATTTACATGGCAAAAGGGATTTTACAGATATGATAAAATTATGGTGCCTGAGATGTCACAGTGCACTGGATTATCTGGGTGGGCCCAATGTGATCAAAAGAGTACTTACAAGGCAAAGTGAAAGACGGAAGTTCAGAGTTAGAGAGGGAGATATGAGGAAGGAAACAGAGATTGGAGTGATGAGATGGCTGGCTGAGCACCATAAACCAAGGAATGTAGACGACCAGAAGAAGCTGGAAAAGACCAAATGGATACTTTCCTAGAGCTTAAGAAGAAAAGCAATGCTGTTGACACCTTAATTTTAGCCTAGTGAAACCCACTTGGACTTCTGACTTCCAGAACTTTAATAAAATCTGTGGTTTTAAGCCACTGAGTTTGTGGTAATTTCTTACAGCAGTGATAACAACAGTCTTTAAACAGTGGAGGCATATTAGTATACACCAAATATGTCTCCTGAAGCATCTGACTTACTGCCTAAAAACACTTAGTTGGGGGCTTCCCTGGTGGCGCAGTGGTTGAGAATCCGCCTGCCAATGCAGGAGACACGAGTTCGTGCCCTGGTCCGGGAAGATCCCACATGCCGCGGAGCAACTAAGCCCGTGAGCCATGGCCGCTAGGCCTGTGCGTCCGGAGCCTGTGCTCCGCAACGGGAGAGGCCACAACAGTGAGAGGCCCGCGTACCGCAAAAAAAAAAAAAAAAAAAAAAAAAAAAAACACTTAGTTGGTAGTGACTCAATTCCAAGCTAATTCAGGGAGAAAGGAAAAAGAAGACAAAATTAAAAATCTTGGGACAAATAATATATGAATATTTGCCTTGTATAGATGGAGATTTAACTGACCACTTTCTTCACCAAATTAGAACCATCCATTTGGTTTTTTCTTCCTATTTTCCCCTACCTGCTACATAAAAGGACTCTTAATGAATAAGAGAAAATTTAGGCAATGAGAAGAGAAAGTGGATAAATAAAGAATGTAAATAACTGATATTATTCCCTTTAAGAATAAAGCTAGTCACGGTCTTAGTTACATTAACTTTATCTATATAGTGATATTTACTTAATTATAATCTATTTCCATAGTGATTATCACTTCTACAGAAAACCGATTCTATTTAATGAAAATGACCAATTCCAATTTTTTAGATAAAGATCTTTCTCACAGTTCCATTCTTTCATTTTAAAAAGTATGGATCCTTCTTACTTTCGTTCTAAATCATGAATTCTTCATTTTATGATCATTCAGCGGAAACATAAAGCAATAGCACAGAAAGTGTTTCCCAGTTAGTACTATATATAACATACTTTTACACTTACAAAATAATACATTATATTCCTGTTATAGTTCTCTCCAGGAATTCTTTAATTAAGCGACACACTTTAAAAAGAAAAAAAATGTTGTTATACATAATGTTATATACTGGCTGCATACTAGTCATGTAATACAATGTATCTCATAATAAACAAACCCATTCATTGCATGTTAAAATAACATATTAAATAGAATTAAGTGATTTATAATATCTTCCAATGGAATTGACTGAATTGATATAAACATGGCCTGCTCCTAGGTAAGGGCCTCCTTTCTTTCATCTAATACCCCATCATTACACCTTTTTGATGCAGTACAAAACAAATTACATAGTGATCAGTAAATATGGGGGATTAAAATAGAGCAGCTCATTTTCTTTCTTTTCATTAGTTCATTAGTTGGTGTTGTTGCCTGGTCTCCATTATATAAGCCTGACCAATAGAGGTAAACAATGACCCTTCCCATATAATACTAGATAAATACTCAAAAGACATTATAAAACACTTCTGAATGCTAAGGAAATGTTGCTAGACTAAGGCCTATAACCCTACAGATTAGCAGAGAGCTAGATGGAATTGAATATTTAATTGTACATAGTTTTACACTTATATTCATATTTAAAATTTGAGTAAGAAATGTAAATGCACAGCAGTCTCCCTATAAGTCTATATTATGCTAAGCAAAAGGCAGTTTCATTGTTTTAATAAAACTATCGGGTCTCAGTACATTAAGCTTGTGAATTAATCAACAAATACTCATTGGGGTGATTACTATATCCTAGGCACTCCAATATGCAATATAAAGTCGAGAATAAGGAATATTTTAAATAAAAGAGAATAAGAGATGAATCCAGCCTTTTTATTTTACAGTCCAGCTGCTGAGAAGACCATGACTAAAACATATCAATATAATTGTTGAGGACTATGACACACATCTTGTATATGAATAGACCACTAATTTTTTGTCGTAAGGTTGAAGAATATTCCAAATAAAAGTTGATATTTGAGCTGTGTTTACAAAAGAAAAGTATAAAAAAGGAGTTATAACTGTGTCTCCTAATATTGTAAAAAAATCATCAACTACTTGCTTAAACTCTTTGTTATCAAACAGAATTAAGTGATTTAAAATATCTCTCAATGGAATTGACTGACTTGATATAAACATGACCTAGTCCTATATAGAGGCCTCCTTATCTTCAGCTAATACCACCCATTGTCACATTATTGGATGCAGTACAAAACAAATTACATAGTGATCAGTAAACTGGGGATTAAAACAGAGGAGCCTTTTTTTTTCATTGGTTCATTGGTTAATACATTTTAATTTAGTATTAAGATTAATACCCACCCAGTTTCTCTCCAATAGTTTTATTTTTAAAAGCCCAACTATTCCATAAAAAGAAGTTTAAGCAAAAGTGGGGAACACATGTTTAAGAAATGTCACCAACTTCACCCAAAATTATTAACTCCAGCATCTGAAGTAGTATCCCAATATTTTCCAACATTTAAGTACAGCTGAACTTCAACCATGCAATAAAATACTATACTTCAGACTTAAGCATACATTCCTTTCATTTCTGTCTAGTTGCTACAGGGCACAGCTATTCATATCTACAAAGACTGTTGGATTTACATGTGAGGGGAGAATGGGTTGAAATGAAGGTTGCATCACAAGAGAAAGCATGAAGCACAATAGAATAGAACAAGAGAACGATTGTCTGAGGCACCTCTTTCGTACACTGCATGGATTGTGAGTGTCCAGCTCTTTTTCAGATATTTATCAAGGGCAGTTAACTACCATTCTTTTTGTTGTAGAAAATAAATGGATAGGGGTGGGGAAAGATGTCATGAGTAGGGAAGAAAGTTATGTGTGGAATGAAGGGGGAGGATGATGGGAGGGAATAACTTACCAAGGTTCTTTAAATCATGCGAGTTAATGACCTTGCACATTTTATTCACACTTACACTTTCCAACCTCCAGAGAGACTTAAGACTTGTGACAATGTCAGAGTCTGTAAAAATTAAAGTATGTCTTTTAAACTCAAAAGTTTAAAACAGGTAAAAATAAAATGGATCAACCTTGTGATATATTTGTAGAGGAAAGGAGAAAACATATTTGTGCCTGTAATTTTTGGTATCAAAATGGCAAATGTTTTACAAACCACTATATACATCCAAATGTGTAAGTGAATATGGCCAAGAAATTGAGAATAAATTTACCTTTCCTCAATATATAAGTTAATAAAATTTAACTCAGGATAACAGGAATGCATGGGAGAATGCTACTGGGAAAAATCATACTTAATTGAAGAGACCAGTTAGAATCTTATCATTTTAACACATTCAAAAGACTTACATGTTTACATATAAATTTTAACATGTGGATATATACCAATATGTATGAATAAAGTTTAGAATCAATATTTTACATGCATCTCATAAACTTACTCTAAATTTACAAACATTTGAGCAATTAATTCCTTTCTACAAGACATGTCAACATGTTACATATATTAGAGATTAAAAAATTAAAATTGTTTTTAAAATCTAAGTATATCAGGACAAATCACAACTTTCTGCATTCAAGAGAATGTAGAAACTAGCTATACTAAGTTAGTTCTCAAAACTACATAATGTTTAATAGAAAAATTTAGTTCTCCACTAGAGTACACTTGAATTAGATAAGACTGTTTAAATTCCAGCTCTGACATTTTCTAGCTGGGTAACTTGGAGCCAATCACTTAACTCATCACAGCTAAGAGCTTTTAGCTAGAAAACAAGGATGATATATACCTACCTACATGACTGGGTGAGGATTATGTAACTGTAAAATAACAGCTGTAACTCTATGGCTGCTAGTTCCAACGTCTCTTCCCTCACCCCCACCCTCATATAGATTTTAACCAGGAAAATCTACTTTGAAAAGAAAGACCACTACTAATTTTCCATTTAAGGTCTATGGGACAATAAGAGATGTGCAAAGAATCTCAATAGAAGATAAAAGTTATACAAACTCCTTCTGCCTCCAATAGTTGATATTTTAAAATGCACACATGGCTATATCTACCAATTGTACTTATTGATAGAGCATGCAACACAATTTCCAAAAGCAGAGATCATATGATTAATGTTCTAATTGTTAGGTTAGTGTGTTTTTTTTTTAAATAAGGCTCTTATGTAAAGATATTTAGTTCATTGATATCCACCAATTGATATTAGCCTAATTTCTTTCGTTTTTGTGAGATTTGTGATAAGTAATTTGCTGTCTCTTTGTATAACAAACTTGGTATGGTTTCAACATTTCCATATGATTATTGGATTGGGGCTTTTTGTTGTTATTTTAAAATTAAAAACTGTTTCTATCTAGCTATTGGATAAATGGATTTAAACACTGCAGAAAGATGAAGGAACGAGAATGAGGACTAATGGACTTTATTCATGTTTAGGATATGTAAACTTAATTTTGTTTTTGTTTTTGTTTTGCGGTACGCGGGCCTCTCACTGCTGTGGCCTCTCCCGTTGCGGAGCACAGGCTCCGGACACGCAGGCTCAGCGGCCACGGCTCACGGACCCAGCCGCTCCGCGGCATGTGGGATCCTCCCGGACCAGGGCACGAACCCGCATCCCCTGCATCGGCAGGCAGATTCTCAACCACTGCGCCACCAGGGAAGCCTTGTAAACCTAATTTTATCAATATTTCAGACATCTCTGACACAGAGTATTAGAGAAAATATTTTCTGCCTTCCTTCGAAAATCACTGCGTGCATGAACTGCAAAGTTTCTATACGTCAACAGATACAATGTTATTTCTTAACTTCAACAGATACAATGTTATTTCTTAACTTCTATAACTTACTATGGTGAGGCACTAGAGAGTTGACAATTTCTCTTCTTTTCCCCTGAGAAGATAGGCTACTTTAAGATGATTTCTCTTTCATACAAACCAAAACATGCTGTCAGATTGAAAGACTCATTGGCTGCTTAGCATGAAAATGCCAATTTGAAAAGCTATTATCCAAGAGGTAGCCCCCCATACTGATACATTTCAGAGAAACATTTTTATGGATACACTACCCACATGGTTAGAATCTGTATAAGAATATGAAAACTTTTGATTTGTGAGCTCCTGTAGGAAGGCAGAAATTATTTCCACAATAAATAATAGTTTATCTGTTTCTAAATAGCTTAATGATTCCCATGAGTCTAAAATGAGAACCGTTCTTTAATCAAAACTTTTAACTTCTGGTAGATGTAATCACAATCTATTAACTGTATATTTCCTCCAGTACCAGCTGCTGGACCAAATCATCAAACAGGAGCAATGTAATAAGTATTGTGGAAGAGCACACTGACTATTTGTGAAAACTTAGTCATTTTTACTTTCTAAGTCTGTCTCCATGTCAACAAGTGAAGCAGTTGGACTCAATTTTTGTTAAGACCTGTTTTGATTCTACAATTCTGAGTTTTTCTTTTTCTTCTTCTTTTTTTTTTTTTTTTGTGATATAACACATCAGGAAAAAAATGACCATTATCTCAGAACAAATTTTAGAGAGAATAATATGTGGTATACATTCTAAAACAAAATGCAAAGTGTCAATATTAAGACACTACGAAATAATTTGGCAAGGCAAATTTGATCCAAGTTATGAAAAATTCTTGATCCTCCCTCATTTGGAGGTTTAATCATAACTTAATGGACCTTGCTGCTGTATCTGACATTGAGGACCTCACTATCTTTTTCTATTCATGAAAAAGGGACTTTTTTTACACGACGTTATTTTCTTATTCTTCTCCCACCTCTCTGACAATCTGATCACTTTCAAGGGGTTATTCTGTAATACCCAGTTGTGTTTTCCTGGTTGGGTTGTTTCAATCACCCATTATACTTCTTTCCATTCTCTCACTTGATGATTTTATGCATTCTTTTGGTTTTAATTATCACCCATGTCCTGATGATTTCTAAAATTTATCTTGGGCTCCGATCTTTCCCTAAATTATAGACTCACATGCCTAGCTGCTTATCCACATGGATATCCCCAGGCATCTCAAACTCAGCATGGTAAATTTATCTCACGCTCCTAACCAAACACTACCTCTCATTTTGGCCGTCTCTATAGAAGGCAGCAGCCTTTAGCCCTGAGACATCCAAAGAACTTTCTGTAATGATGAAAATGTCCTGTATCTGCACTCACTAGTACAAGAGCTACTAGCCACATATGGACGTTGAGCATGTGAAATGGGGCCAGAGAGGAAATGAATGAGAAAGTGAATGCTTCCTTTGGGCACTTTAAATTCACCTGAAAGAAAAAAATGTTTCAGTGTATACTAAATTCCTGCTGGTTTCCATTACCAAAGATAGGAGAGAAGGAAAAAGATTGCGGGTAAAACATAAACGATAATAAAGAGAAAATTCTAAACCTCAAATGCCATCTCATTTTTTCAAGTTTCATTGGATAGAAAAATGAACAAAAAAAAGTGCAAATTTTAGTTACAAAGCAATAAAGAATACCAGTTTCTGTTCTATCTTGTAAGAATATAAGCATAAAAGAATATATTGTTAAACATATAACACTTATCCATTTATTTATTTGACAAATATTGAGCACTAACTACATGCAAGGCACCAAACTAGGTTCTGGGCACTGGGCAAGAAAACAAACAGATATCATCCTTGCCCCCAAGCATTTTTAATACAGTGGCTTCTCTCCCAAGCTGCCTTTCTTTTTTTGGTTTAAAATTTAAGTTTATTTCACTCTTGAAAGAGAATTGGGAAAACAGAATCAGGGAAATATAAGTACAAATATTTTTCTCTTGAGGAAATAATGTTTTATAAAGTAAACTGTAGTATACAGTTTCTTTAGAGCAGTATTTAGTCCTTATTAAATCTAATGTTTATTTTATTTTATTTTATTTTTATTTTTTGGCCACACCACACGGCATGTGGTTTCCCCCCTAGTTCCCCCACCAGGGACCAAAACCACACCCCCTGCAGTGGAAGGGGTAGAGTCCTAACCACTGGACGGCCAGGGAAGTCCCATAAATCTAATGTTTTTTATAGAAACTTTTTGGAATGAAAGAAAATGTAATTTCAAGAAACAGCTTCAAAACAATTCTCCTAACTCTCTAACATAAGATGAAATTGGTGTAAAGAATAACAATGAAAAACACATTTAGAATAACCTATATAGATATACTTTTAGTTTTAAAATAACTTCAACAAAACTATATCACAGTTGTCAGAAACTATGGCATGCCTTAAATAAATGTGAAGTATTTTTGAAGTACAAATACTGATGAGATAAATAGGGTACAAGATTAAGTGACAGGTAGAAGAAATAGAAATCTGTAAGAGCTGATTAATCATTACAGAATTATACTCTCAACTGATTGTTCTTAAGTATAAAAAGACTGAGTCTGCTGTTTATAAATACCACAGTATTTCTTTCATTAGTTATCTTCTTCTCTTACAAAAAAAATAAAAAGAATACTGAGGTGATTAATTGTGAAGGTTAAGAAACAAATATTCTGCTAGGAGTTTTTAAATGCAAAACTAACTCATAATTAAAATAACAACAAAAAAGTACAGAGTTATTTATACTTAAGAAATACAATTTTTGCAGGGCTTTTAAGGACAAGAAATGTATTTTTTCACTTTATATCAAAACATACAAAAAAAGATATATATCCACAAAATTAAAAGATAATCATTGGCAGTGTATTCTATAATGTGTTATCAAAAAGTGCTTGTAAACTCTACTTTTCCTATTAACTAGAAAACAAAATTGATTATAATGGCATTTTTTTCCTGAAGCTAAACGTTCCATATTTTACATATTCTACTATACATAAGTTAAGATTTTATTATAACTGTGCCCCAAAGTCCGTATAGTTCAATTCACCACACTATTCACTTCTTTTAGTCATGCCAATGAAAATTTCACAAAGATGTATAATAATCTTCATTATACTAACTTCAAGGGGTAGGGTTACCTCAAAATAGCCCAATATCCTTTAATGACCCATCACAGAGTAAATATTTTTAAATGTGTGTATAAATAATTCCTGAAACTATTAACTGTTTTAGATTAATGGAGACAGATGGTATCTTTATTTTTTGGCTTCAGATATATTAGAATTTATTTTAAAACCATAAAACACAAACAATCCAAACAAAATTCTTTAGGATTTTAGAGTCCTCTGATCAGATCACATTTCCATCCTCTTTCTACATGAATGTTTTCTGGTTTCATCTTTCTTTACCCAGCCATCTGCACTGCCCTTTAAATCATTTTGACTCCTCCTTTCTGGACCATCTCAAGATTTGTTAAATACTCCTTGATATGATACCAAACAGAGTATCCTCTTAGCAATGGATACCCCAAGCTTTACACCAAGGTGATGATGAGTTTTATTTACTTTTAATACCTTTTTTCATGATTGTCCTTTGATATCTCTAGAATTAATACTATTAAATCACTACCTATCAGCATAATATGGCTTAATTATCTCTAAATCTTTTATTTTTAATACCTACCCACATTAAACTTTTTTCAATCAACTCAAACAATTTTTCCCTTGAATTACTTTTTCTTTGGCCAGAAATAATTGAAGTGATGAAAGTTTTGATGCTGAAGATGATTTAAAAAATAGGATACTGGCAATATCTATTTTTCCACAGAGCACTCTGGAAACGCTACTGAGTTTTTTTTTTTAATCATTCAGATGTAATAACATTATTGCTTATTATATATAAAGTATTCACAACATAATTATCTTTTATTTTATGCCATAAAGTAATGGGAACTAATCAACTGTTCTTTTTGTCTTGGCTCCCAAAGCCATTTTTTAATAATTTATTTCAACAAATATTACTGGATACCTACTATATGTCACATACACTGTCATGTGCTGAGCATATGCTCAGATAAAGCAGAAACATTCAGAAAGCAAATGAGTGTGAGCAAGAGAGAAAGATTACAACAAAGAAGCCTGACTATAACTGGTTTTGAAAGTAGCATTCAAAGGCTGCTAAATTCATTTACTTCTGGGAATGGGGAATCAGGAAAAGCTAATGATAGGCACTGTATTTCTAGTTGGGCTTTGAGAGTTATGTAAAAATCTGTACAAAACGCCTGATGAAGAGAGGTAGAGCAAGAGGAAGAGCAAAGAGGGTACACAGTTGAGCAAGTGTATCATTTGTGGGTTTTTTTTTTTTTTGCGGTACGCGGGCCTCTCACTGCTGTGGCCTCTCCCGTTGTGGAGCACAGGCTCCAGACGCGCAGGCTCAGCGGCCATGGCTCACGGGCCCAGCCGCTCTGCGGCATGTGGGATCTTCCTGGACCGGGGCACGAACCCGTGTCCCCTGCATCGGCAGGCGGACTCTCAACCACTGCACCACCAGGGAAGCCCAGCAGTGGAGGTTTTTAGTGCAAGAGTCCACAGTCAGGTCTGCATTGGGAAAGTCACTCCGACGCAGTGCAAGGTAGACTTCAGGAGCAGAGGGACCAATCTGGAGACAGTGGACTATTACAGGATTACCAGACTAAAAACTGCTGAGGGTAAAAAATACGGCAGTGGAAAATAAAAGGGAGAGAAGCAACTGAGCAGAGGAGGAAAAAATATAGAAACAAAATTACTAAAACTTGGAGACAAGATGGAGACATGAAAAATCAATTATGACTCAAAGCTTTCCAGTTTAAGTAACAGGTAACTGAAACAGGAAAAAAAAAAAAAGAATAATTTTCATGAGTGTCTTAGAACATATGCTGTTCATTTTTACGTCTGTTGTATAACCCGGGCATATTACAGGCATTTAAATGGCTGTGACCTAATAAGTTACATTCATTTTTGCAGTTAGTCATTTACTACAATCTCCATACTTGCACCCACAAATCTGCTTTTCCAGATAAACAAAGTATAAAAGTGTTTTAAGCATAATCAGATGTTTGGTAAATCTGTACAGGATGAAGTTTGGGACCATATATCAGAATTCTTTGGGGTCATATATCAGAATGCCTTGATCTTCATATATAAGGACACAATTAGTTTGTGTTCTGAGTTACTTTTTCTTGAATGCTGCTAGATTTGCACAGAATACTTCCACAGTCTCACTTTCAGGTAGTTCTTCCCACATAAAACACAACTGTACATATATATGTACATATACTAATCTCATTATTGAATATTTTTTATTATGAACAGAAAATGTATTCCATCTGCCATAGAATTTCTAAATTCTTTTTAGATGTTAAACTTTATACGTGAATAGGCTTATCTGACAGGAAAAAAAAAAGATCTGAAATATTATTCTGCATAATGTTCTCATATGTGTTATAATCATATAATATCCCAATACTGACAACCTAAGAAGCACAAACAAATTATTTTGTGTGTATTCCCAGTCAGTTTCACTCAATCAGCTGCACGACTCAGTTCAAAGGGTGATTCATTGGCCCCTGTTTCATACTGCAGAATTACCAGCACACCTATGATACATGCAAAGACACTGAGAAATTTTAAATGTAAGCTTAATCAAATTCTCTAAATATTAAACATAAAGAAATAAGGGGACGGTTAATTGACATTCAAACCTTCCCTGAGGTAGAACAATTTCCCACTTGCTCTTACTGAGTGATACACTCTATACAATACCTGCCTGTCAAGAGTCAACACCTCTGGAGGTGGAATATAGAAACTGCCTCCTCTGCTTAACTAGTTGAAGTGATTCGACAAGGATTAGTTATGCATGAGAGGGTATCAGTAACCCCAGGAAGTCTCAGAATAATGACTTTCCGTCTTATCCTGCAATCCAATCATCTTAGCTAGGAGTGACTGAAATATTTAATTATTACATGGAAATCAAGTAGGCTATTTTGTTCTACTTTTTCCACTATTGCCTTACATTTTTAAGTAGATTTTTTTTAACAACCTCCAAAAAATGTTGATATATTTTTATTATACTGAAACCTCTCTCTCTTTTTATGGGTGAGATAATATTTCCAAACAAAGTTCCATTACAGTAGAATCACTTTGCAGCCATTTCAGGATTGTTGTTGTTCTATACATTTTTAAACAGGTAACAACAGGTTTTTTCATGGTATGTCTGAGATTAATACTTTTATAATTCAACATGGAAGTACCAGTTTAGCAGCCTGAGAATCAATGGGGGAATTTACCTTCCTATGATCATTTTCATATTTTAAGGCTCAAAATTTTCAAGGAGTTCTAGTTATAAAAGCACCAATTCCTGTCAAGTAGTAGTTCAATCTGACACCAAAGTACACTATAGATTTTAGGAAACTATGTCAGTTTCCCAGAAAGACATTTGAGTCCATCTGACCAAAATAATGTTTTAGCAACCTACAGAATTTTGAATGTTTCTTTCTTCTCAATACAAGTGGTGTTCAATTAATAATGATTTTTGCAAACAGCAATGATGTTTTACACATACTAGGCAGTCAAAATATTTGTTTAATTAGTAAAAGTTCTCCAAAGTAGTGCAAAAAGGGCAACATGTGGCTAAGAAAAAAAGTTAGAAAGTCACATTTAAATTAATGCAAAGTGAGAGTCAGCAGACTATTGGATATAATATTAGAATGATAGTCAAACTAGGTTCTCACCTCATTTTGCCACCGTCTAGCTCTGTGATCAGCCACACACTTAAAATAAATGTAAAAGTGAAGCAAACAGTATTATAATGCTGAAGAATGAAAACAGGGAGGCTAGGAAATAAGATGCCTTGGTTCACGATCCAGCATTTATATTAACCTCTCTGGGCATGTTTTCTCATTTAAAGGAGAGAGTTGAACTAAATGACCTCCCTAGTTCCTTTTCATCTCTAGAACATTATAATTCCATGAAGGGAACCACAAGTAATGGCATGATCAAAATTGCTAAGGTTAATTCCTGAAAACTTCCTAAATTTGGTTTTAATTGAAATTTGCTGGAGAAGGCTAATATGAATAAGCTAACAGGGAAAGCAAATAGCAATAGCCACTGTGCACCTGTTTGTTGAATGAATGAATGAGGAAGCAGAAATAGAATACAATAAATTATATTTTATATACCTTTTTAATTTACCTAGTGTTGTCCCAAAAATTATGCATGTGCCCACTGCATCCTAAAAAGAATCCTTTGAAAAATTTAGTAGGTAAATTACCCAGGGTGACAAAAACATATAAAAGGTGGAGCTATGTTTCAAAGCCAATCATCTGGAGTCTAGCCCTGGCTCTTATCAGTAACTATCTGACTCAGTCAGTGTCTTTTTCCCCACTTCCTATTTTCTTGCTTCTCCAGGCATCATTACCTCAATATCCAATACCTTTTGTGCTTTTTACCACTTATACTTCAATTAATATCCTCCATGTATCTCAAATATACAGACTTTTTTATCACTCTTTTTCCTGCCACAGTTTCTTTTCTAGCCTAGCTTGCTACAAACGCTTACTATTTCAAATTCCATATCTCGTTTAAAAGTGATATAATAATGTTTAAATTAAATATAAAGTGGAGACCGGACTTGAGATTTCCCTGAGCAGACAAAACCATTTAAGCCACGTAAACAAAACTAAATCTAGCTTATTTCATTAGCATAAGTGAAAATTTACTCAGGTTATTTCTTGTAAATGCCTCTGACAATCATAAAAGAAACAAGTCATATTCATTCCTAAAAATGGTATAAGATAATTGCTTTTAACCAGTCCCCTGCATCTGGAAACCACCATCATAATAACCAATCACTGTAAAGGTTAACGACTTCCTCATTTCACTTTATAAGCCATTGTGTAACACTTCATGCCCCTAAGCTTTATATCAGTTTTTAGTTTTGAAAGCTTCCAGTTTGCAAACTATTCTTGTATGCACAATAAACTCTTACTAAATACTATTTATTGATTTGGTGGTTTTAATTTTGCTATTTCTGTAGTTTTGACAATAGCTAATAAGTTCAGCTCAGTACTATATCTAACCAAGAGCAAAGAAATAACTAAAAATTTTAAGTGAAATTAGATATAAGAACCAGACCTACCAATTTCTACAGACCCTGGAAGGATTTAAAGCACCCTAAAAATTCCCAAGTCTTTATTCTATTTTAAATAAAATATTTTTATAACAATATTAAAGAAACTACTATCTAATTCTAGAAGTTTAAAAATATTACAATTTCAACAATAGTGATTTCTTTTGTTGTCCTTTGAAACTGTATACTATTTTATCTGCATTAGATAATAAATTGCTTTTTCTGAAGGTGGGACTGAACACTATCAGTTTAAAAGGGAGTTAAAAACATCCAACATAATTTAAAATTCAACATAACCATCTAAACATTACAGATACCTTAATAACTTATTTGCCATATTACCAATTTTTTAAAAATTGATCAATGGTTACAATTGTGTCTTCTTAAGAAAAAAATTATTTTCACTCTATTGTATCAGTAGGCCAATGCTGATTTGTAGATCGCTACAGGTATCAATCTTATTTTTCCAAAATATTAACTGTTTCAATATTTAACTTTTTTAAAAAGAAAAAGATGGATCAAAATAACCAAACATCCCAGAAACAGAATTTTTCTCTATATCATTTAACTAAGGAAGACCTTTTTAAAGTCTACAAATAATATAATGATGGCATTTTTCAACTAATAAACATCTCAGTATTCTAACTACTATAATTAGCATCATCTTACTATTTATAAATGTAGCATAAAACAATGTTTTGAATGTTTAGGGTCAAAAATACTTCAATTCCCAAAATGAAACCATTATGCAATTTCTGTACTTGAATGTCTCTCAAAATAACATGGTTTCAGAGAATTAGGCACTTGGAAACACTTAGGGATAATATTAAATGGAGTTATATTCCTATAGTAATTGTAAACCTCCTTTTAACATGCTTGTCCTAATCATATAATGTGTACTACATATATATATTACTGCCACTTTTTGACTATAACTGCTACTTCAGAGGAAAATGACTGTCACTTGTTAGCTGCAGCTGTAAAGAGATGTTAATATGTCTTGTTTTCCAACTATGCTTAGCACTACAAAAAGCTTTTCACATTCTCATTTCCTGGGTTACCGCTTTCTAAAGACAATCATTGCAGATAAATCTCTTGCAGCTATTACATGTTAATGGTGTTAATGTTTTTAGTTTTTTTGGAGAATACTACCTCAAATTTGAGACCAATGTATTGATTTATATATTTGTGTTTTTAAAAATATACATGCAGATTCTCAATGCCTTCCATAACCTAGTCTCACCATACATACTCAACTGTTTCTTCTCAACCTTTTCCAATCCTACAGTGAACGAGTCTTATGGTTTTGGACACATCCTGTGTTTATTCCTGTTTCTAATACATTCTCTATGTTCTTTTTTTCTGGATGGAGCACCAGCTTTCTTTAGCTCTACTTATTTTAATAGAGCAATCTTGTTTAAGCCAAACTGAACTTCAGAAGACTGTAGTTCCTACTGATCTTAACAGTCTCTGAAATTCAATTGCACATGTAGTCTGCAATATCACTTATGTTTACAATGGGTTGTTTTTTGTTTTAGGTCTGTTTGTTATAGTCTACAAGTAGATTGTAAATTTTTTCTGAGTACAGGTCAATTCTATTATTTTAATATTTGTTGTTACCACCCTCCAGACCAAGATATAGCCAGCTGTAAGCCTTTATACTGTTCCAAAGAAAGCAAAAATTCTTTTCTGACCACACATTCAGCCAGGGAATGGTATCAGTTTCTCTGTGTTTCACCCAAGTCACAGGCCCATCATCTTTGGCTCCAGTGCAGATCAATATCTGCCTTATTTGGAGGAACTATTTTCTACTTACTCCCACTGTGTGATTCAAGTGAGGGTTGCCTATCATAGTACTAAATCCTCCTAGCAATAGATTTTACAAATAATGAGACCTGGGCCAATCAGACACATTCCCTGGAGATTTTCCAATCGGAATTAAGAAAAAGAAAGAACTCTGAATGGCAAAGTTTAGAAAATATGGGGCTGAAAGCTGGTGGAAGTTATGATTCCACTCTATAAAGAAAGTTAATCTGGGAGAATAACACTAACATGGAGGAGAAGGACAGATAGGTGAAAAATCAGAAGAGTAGTTTCTAGCATTAATCTAGTTCCAGATTCCTTTATCTGTGAGGCCCAAATATGTCCTTGCTTTTCCAGCAGACGAGTAACTTGAACCCTTCTCTGGACATACATTCAAAGGTTAACAATCTAGGAGAAGGGATTATAGACTATTTTAATGTCTTTCTTCTTTAGTATGGACATGTTCTAAATTTAGTTCAAGGAACAGGTATCACTTCTATAAAAAGAAGCAGTTACAAATAATAGCTTTCATTTCATATGTAAATGATGTTACTATTCATAAACAAAATAGTGTAAAATATCAGATTATTGCCCTTGGTCTCTCCTATAAGTAATCTGCATACTTTATAAAATATAGAAAGGTGAGAAACACTACACTTGGCCTAGACCAAGAATAACTTCAACATTCATGTGAATGGTCAGGTGAGATTAGAATAACACAAACATGAGCAAGAATGAGAGCAGTTTACCTTCAATGCAACATTTTGACTGGAGACATATTTCACAAAGAAACTATAGCTGAAATGGTGCCTTCATCTCTAAATTTCATCCTCCTACTTGAATCAAATTTAGTATCTTACAATTCATTTCTAAATTTGAGAAATTTTCCAAGCAGTTTTAAGAAATGTACTCTTATTTAAGAAACAGTATCATTTCAGTCTATGTTTACTAACACAAAATTCTAACAGAGACGTTTTCACAGTCTTTAACTTTAGTCTTAAGGTATTAGGTCCCATCAACTCAAGAAATAGCTACTTATAAATGACTGTGTATATTTTAGGTATAGTCTCATATTTCCAAACTACACATAAAATAAAATCACAACATATAACAGCTCATTATTACAGACTTTTGTGTATGGCACAGGTTACATTATGCTACGTCAAATTTAAGTACCAAAGGTGAGAATACTTTTTAAACCTGAAAATCTGGAAACAAAGATTGGTTCTGTACTCCTCTAGTTAAAAAGGAACTTTTAAATATGTACCTATAAACTTAGCTGAATACAGAGAATTGAGTATTTATATTTGGTTAAACTGACTACAAAAGGAAAAATAGGCTAATATTTAACTTTACCATAGAGTTAAACTACATAAACTTGATATAGTCATATTAAGCAGATGAGTTTAAACAACGCACATTCCAGTTTCATACTGTTAGCATATATAAGACTGCATCTTACAGTCCTGAAGAAATTCATGATTAATATAGAAATATAATAATCTACTACAATTAAGAATTTTTCTGAAATACTCTTGCTATTATTTTTACTACCATTAGTACAATATCAACATCTATGCAACACTGAAAATTAAGTGTGATCTAGTCCAATGCCACAATTCTGATTCCCAGAGCAGCCCTTTCTCTCTCATCTCTACAAAGAAATAACCTTTGAAATAACCTCTGAAATAAGCTATTTCAGTTGAAAAGACCATATTGGGGTTTTTTTCAGCTTTTTTGAAGTATAATTGACAAATAAAATTGTAAATTATTTAAAGTGTACCTCATGGTTATTAAATATATGAATACACTGAAAGGATTCACATTATCTAGTTAATCTAGTTAACTAACACACCCACCACCTTGCATATATTTAAAAAAAAATTTGTGAGAACATTTAAGTTCCACTCTCTTTGCAAATTTTAATTGTATAACACAGCGTTATTAACTATAGCTACCATATTTACATTAGATCCTCAGACCTTATTCATCTTATAGCTGAAAGTCTGTACCATTGGACCTTTCCTTTCCCTATCCTCCCACTCACCAGCTCTTGGCAACACACTTTTCAATTCTCTGTTTCTTTGAGTTTGACTTTTATATTTTTTTCTTTTATCTTTTCTTTTTTTTTTAGATTCCACATATAAGTGACATCATACAGGATTTGTCTTTCTCTGTCTGGCTTAGTTCAATCAGCATAATTCCCTCAGTGTCCATCCATGTTTTCACAAATGGCAGGACTTTCTTCTTTCTGATGACTGAATAATATTCCATTGTATATACATATGCCAAATTTTCTTTATCCATTCATTCACTGACGGCCATCAAGGTTGTTTCCATATCTTAGCTATTGTGAATAATGCTGCAGTGAACATGAGAATGCAAATATCTCTTTGCCACTATCCTGTTTTCATTTCTTTTGAATATAAGGACAAGATTGTTTTCAAAAGATCTGTCACTGTAATATAAATGAAATATATAGCCACTTCTAAAATGATCTATTCCTTCTCCACTTATTACTATTGTTGTCACTGTTGTTTTATTTGGAGCAGAAATCATAAAGCAGATTAGTTTATTTTGCATACATAAATTATCTTACTGGTAATTTATTAAAATTACCAGTAAAAACTGTTATTAATTGGATTAACAATTTACTAATTATTATAATTATTATTTATATTATAATTACTATATTATTAACTATTACTATAATTATTATTTTCTGTTTTAATGATAGCCAATAGCAAATCTATTTCACATTTATCCAATTATCCAGACAGTTAACAAAGATGAAAGAGAGGTGTTAACACCTGTTGTCATCACTTCCTCTCACTAGAATTAGAGACAATGTTACTGGCACTTGAGAAGCTCTACTACTAAGTGAGCAAGTCTAATTCTCTTATAAAAATCAGGTACTCCATCTGTAGGTCAAACATCTATCATTTTATAACTATGTGTAATTTGTTTAATATGTAAACATGCCAAAGCCAACATATGTCAATCAAATATACTCAAATTACTAACAACTGTGGGTTTAATAAATAGGAATAATACATTATAGAAAGTATATCCATAAAAGTATGTATTCCATATTCAACTTGCCTACTGAAGGGAAAGAACAGGGAGACAGAGGGAGCTAAAATGTACTGAAACCTTAAATATATTGACACAACAAATCTTTGATGTGGATATTACTCCCTCCATTGTACAGTTAAAGAAACAGAGGCTCAGAAATTGCAAATAAATTACACAGGATTTCACAACTAGAAAGTGGTATAGTTTACTTGAATCCAAATCTACTTGGTTCTAAAGTCTTTCTTTCCTTTGTACTTTCCTTCCTGACTTCTCTTACTCCACATAAACAAATAAACAGAAAATAAAGAAAAGTATTTAATGTAAGAATTTAATTTGAGACATCTGAAGTTCCATTAAAAAAATCACCTACCTTCAGTAATTTTTAATGAAGGCAAGTGCTGAGAGGTAGAAAGTATACATATGGAGAGAGCAGTGCTTCTCACACTACGTACTCTAAAGGAATAGGTTGTTTGTTTTAGTTTCAAACTGACACTCTGCAATACTTCAAAAATACATAATTACTAGAAGAAAAATCAATTACTAGAAAAATGATTACTTGGATGTCACAGCAATGTTAAATTGGTATAAAAATTTCTAAATGCTTACTCTCAATTTGTGTACTTATCTATAAAAGACCAGCACCAGCCTGTGGACCATACTTTGAGTAGAACTGAGCTAGAAGACAGGTGATAGAGGCAATAAATTTGACGATTTTTAGCTTATATATTAGAAAAATATATTTCCTCACCTAGATTTTATTAAAATTTTAAAAATTCCTATGCACTAAACAGTTTTTTGCAAACTCTTGTTACTTCATTAAGTTGCTTTTCACGCTAGTTTAGTACAAAAGAAAATAAAGGTCTGCTTAAAATTAAGAAAGTTGGTAACAGGATAAAATGTATATTGTCTTACTGAAACAGGTAGATTAAAATGCATAGATAGTCCTGTCAACTCAGAGAGCATTCATTTTTGTTCTGTGTATATACAAAAAATTGTTATTAAGCATCAACATTCAACATTGCTAATTACTTTAGAATACGGTAATATTATTCTGTAGTTAAAATCATTTCATCTTCTTTCTGACAGGATCAGGGGATATGAATTGTTCTTACTGAATATACTGATAAAAATGGCAATGGAGAAACAAGATGACTAATGTTGTATTTATACTTTCTGTCAAAGCTGGCACATAAAAACAGGTTTCTACACTTGCCATTTTCCAAAATGTGGCAGCAGTTCATAATAGATCCCTAAATGCATTTTGACAAAGTGTTCATTTTACATCATGAGATCTGGGCAATGATTCTAGAAAAATATGGAATTAAATTTAGAAAACAAAAACATAAAATAGATTTTTCCCATAGCATAGTAAGTAGTTTTGTGTAGCACACTATATAATGACATTGTTATTTAGTTTTAAATTTTCCTTTTCAAGTGTTACTAACCATGGAGTATACTTAAGCATAATGGATAGGGTAATGAGATTACTATTTACTGACTAGTCTAAATAATTACCATTTTTTTTGTAATTTGGGAATAAAACTGTCATTACTTTTGGTATATGGACAAAACTACAGCTTACTAATAATGGAATTTTCATTTGTTTAGTATTTCCTTCTCTCAGAGTGCAAAAAGAACATCTAATAAGAGTTTATGGTAAAGTTTTGGATCAGCCAAATAGTATCTATTAAAATATACGCAGAGCTCTTACTATTGTGAAAAAACAAATCTTTCATGACATCATGAAATTGAAGTATGGTTTTAATATTCACACTAATTCTGAACAGAAAAGAAGAGATAGCTTTGATAAGTACTTATAATAGCTAATAAAAATCAAACAGTTCTAGAAATTTCATTAAGTTATACGTTAATGCTTAACATAAAACAATATAAAAGTTTGAAAATCATAAAATATAAAATAAACATACTTTTTCAATTATTTTTGAGGGCAATATTTCCATTTAATTGCCCTAAATAGAGTGCATAATAAATTAGAGACAGGTGTTGGAAAAGCTAATTAATAAACAGCACAATGTGCTTCAGAAAATACAGGCAAATAGTGATTTATGAGAGTATTTGCTCAGTGATGTCATAAATATGGTACGCTTGCAAATAGGAGTTCAGTAAATGATCGTTTAATTAAGACATGTTAATATAGGAGGCATACAAAAGTAATAAGGTTCAAAGCAGCTAATTTCCTGGTTACTGAAATAACACTATCTGTGCCTGTCTCACAATGGTATTAACTTCATATTGCATTGGCAGAGAAAAGCTTTAATTGATGATGTTCGTATTACTGGAATGGCCACCAGGGTATGGTATTAGTATCTCAGCTGCCAAAGAAATAACATGTGACATGGCAATAACTTACCCTGAGCCTCAGGGTAGGTATGTGCCATCTATTCTCATGAGTTCAACATCCACAAAACTCTCCAGCCCTGCCCTCTACCAAGAAATTTAAGTTCTATGTTTATTTGCCTGTTGGTAAGGTATTTCCGATAGAAAACTCCACAGACACCTTAAATTAAACTTGGCAAAAGGTAAGCTAACCACCATTCCCTGACACCTGGTCATTCTTCTTTTTCTAACTTCTGTTTCTGTCGGTGGTATCAACATCTCCCAAGCATTCAAACTAGAAGGCTTGGGAATCTTCTTAATTCTTGCTTCTCCTCTATTACCCCAAACCCCAACGTTCCTCTAGCACTTCCCATCATGCCATCAGGGACACGCAGTCACACAAGGAGCCTTGCGTGGAAGGGTGCTTGTCTCCTGGTCTATTGTCACCATCTTGAAATTGTGAATAATTTTCTAACAAGGAGCCCTGCAAATTATGTAGCCAGTTCTGCTTCCCATGCCCTTTTATCCTCTGTAAAATCTGTGTGTTAGCCTCTAAACGTACCATGAAATTTCTCACTTTCTTGTCTTTGTTCTCATTTTTTCTCTGCTGGGAATGGCTCAAATGCTCAAATACTCATTTCTGGTGCCACCTCCCCCAGCAAGCCTTCCCTGCACAATTAGGTTAAGCACTCCCATAATAATACCATGTGAATAACTCTATTATTTCAACTACTAGGCTGTATTATTACCTGTTTTTTTGTATCTCATGTTCTATGAGTTCATAGAAAGGAAGTAGGAATTACTCTGCAACTCAGTCGGTAACACACAGAAAACACACAATCAAGTTTTATTGTATGAATGACTAACATAATAAAAAGAAGTAAAAGTACCTCTGCTTTTTTTGTCTCATGAATTAATGTGTTTTCAGAACAAAAATTTATTGGAGTTTTATCCTATCAAATGAAAACAATGACTTGTATTATCAATTCTGAATCTACCCACTTCTCCCTAGTTCCTTCTTTACCCCCACTCAGTCAGATATGGTTCATCTCTGGCCTGAACTATTGTAACAGGCTCTCCTGACTTCTTCCAATCCATTCTCTGTATTGTAGCTGGAAGGATCTTTAAAAATAAAATTCAGACTGTGTGCCCATAACAATTATTCTTTCCCTATATCCTCCAGATTTCAGCTCAGACATTACTTCATTCATAATGTCTAGAAAAATTACTTGGCCCCATAAATTAAAATAAGCCACCCTCCCAACACACACACACACAGACGCACACACATCACTATAATATGTCATTGTACTTTTCCTTTTAAGCACTTAGCTAAGTTTACAATTCACAACTTTGGGTGAAATAAATTAATAAAATTTGTCTCCTTCACAAGATTGAACACTTTGAGTTAGGGATCATGTCTACTTTGTTCCACATTCTATCTCCAGCATACCTGGCAGACAGTAGGTGCCCAAAACTAATTTGTCAAACTGATACTGGATAGCAGTATTTTGTAAACACACGGCATGGGAACTTCAGACTCTAAAATGAATATACCCTGAGAATAAGTAGTATTCTCATTCATTTCTGCCCTCTTTAAAACAATAGTTTATGTTGGTTGGACTGATTCATGGTTTTTCAAATATCACTTCATTAAACTGCAAGTGTGCTACGTATCTCTAAAGATTTCTAAGAAGCATTCCATTGTGTATTTGCTTGGTTTGCATACCTGAGTTCTTCCCTGAAGACCCTATTGAACATCTGAGAATTTGAGGAAAATGATGCAGACAGCCCACAACTTTATAAAAAATAAACACCATTTTCCTCACATATGCATTAACACAAATTAGCAAGTTTTATAAATATGCAACTAGAAACTATAAAAATATTTTCCTACCTCAGACCCACAGGGCTTCAAACATTATTTTAAGTATATCCCTTGAAGACTGCCACATGTGCATAAAATAACTCTCAGAGAATGACTTCTTCGTGAAGCAAAACCTAAAGATGACACCACTTGAGAAGTCTATATTCAATTATGAAGGTCCTATTTAACCATTTGTCTGCTTCTGTTTGTGCTTTTAGGATGACTTTGGGAACACTGATTTTTATGTTCTACATCTCTAATCCTCAGTTTCCTCACCTATAAAAATGGTGTAGTAATGGTACCCATTATAGTGTAATTATAAAGATTAAATGAGACGATCTATGTAAAACAGTATAATGTTTGTCAACTTATGAGTATCTAATAAATCTTAGCTAATGATGATAATTCCTCAAAACTTTGTTAGAGTCTGGAAATCACAGATATGAGTAAAAATGACAGAGCACTACAGAGTTCTAACTGGAAGGCAAAAACCAAAGCTGAAAGATTCTCTCTGTCAGGCAGTTTGACTGGTTCTCATTAGCTCCTCCCCTGCACTTGTTTTCCTCCCCATACTTCTGCCACTTTGATAGTGATGCACAAATACACTTCCAATGTAATCAGATAAAGAATCCAAAAGGAACCGCTACAATTAATTGACTGAGAACTAGGCATGGAAGATAAACGTGCAGTACACCCTCAGGACCACAAACATTTTACATTTATCTCTATTTATCCACATGTCAATTAATGAACCAACTGGCTATCAGTCTTTTAATAACAAGTAATTGTTTCCATCTAAAGTTGCCAAATTCCTATAATTCAAATCTACATTCTGTGGTGACTTTTAAATGAAAAGAAAACATGTTTTTAAAAGCAATGTTCCCTTCTTGAATATTTCCACTTTATTGCATTTGAATCACCCAAGTTCAAATGAGACAATTAAATGCTGTGTCATTTTTTTGTTCAGAGCTGAGATGAAGGTAATTTCCTGCTTCATGCATCTGTTTCCTCATCAGCACAGTGAGGACTAGGCTAATTAGGGGATGAAAACAATATGGTCATATGGATAGGCCAGATTGCTTGTCACTCAGTTTTTCAATATGTGGGCTCTGTTTTGAGGACAGGAAACAGATAATGATTCTCTGGTGTCTCTCTTGCAATACATGAAAAGAAAGAACTGGGAAGTGTTCAGATGTTCACCTGCTTAATTTTAGCATTCATCCTAGGAATAATCTTACGAGGCTGTGTCATTTGTTTTGTCTTTACAAAAGTATTCTTTATTAGAAAGCTTCAACCAAGGCTACTGACTTCCATGGAGAATGCTGAGATCAAATCAACCCATTTGAGTTCAATTCACTATTTTGAAATATTCTATGGGCCACAAAACTTCAGTCTGAAGACAGGTCAGTGTACCTCATTTTCAAAATGTCTAATTTAATTAAATTGATTCAGTAAGGAAAAAGTAATATCTTGAAAATGTAAGATTAATTCTAGAGTTTATACCAGACTGTCTTCTGGTGCCAGCCTGTTCTCCGTCACTTTGATCCAGGTCGAATTCAGATACAAGGATGCCCATTCTCAAGCCTGGCTTGGAAATGTCAGCTACTACAATTAGATTCTCTCTCTTGGACATTTGAACTAGGAAATTCCAAAGGGAAGAGTGGATAAAGAAATTGAAAACATTCATTGAGTTTCACAGGTAAGCACAAGCAAAAGTTATGAATAAATATAAAATATGAGTGAGCAAGAGTAGTTAGATGGTAGTGACAGAAGTCAAAATAAATGCACAGAGAAAATCAGATATATCATGGGGGAGGGGGTGATAAGCGGAGGAACTGGCTTCTCTATTCCTGATAGTCCCAGGATCCTATTCCCCTGAATGTTCCAGATTCCTAGTGGCCTGAAACTTGGAAGTACCCGTTCCAATCAAGCCTGATCATTCTCCATGTACTATCCTTGTATTTTCCGCAAGACCACCATCTGCTTTATTAATAATGTCATAAGCTGAATGTCACCAAGACTTCCATCTGGATTGGGTTACCAGTTTTCTAAGAGTTAGGTTAAAATTGGCTAAATACACTTTCATCTTAAATGTTGACAGAAACTCCACATTTCTCCCGAAACTTTGGAAGATCAATTTGGGGGTAGGAATGGTAACCTACTGTCTTCTCTTCAGCCCTAGTTTTGAGTTCCCACTTCTGCCATATTCTCTGTCTCAACCCTAAATTTCACCTTTAGCATTGTTGTTCTTTTTCTATATCATGATTGCCCAGCTGGGCACTGCCCAATCCCTTTGCTCCCCAAAGTGCCACACATTCAGGAGTGTTTGTATGGCCACCTTTATTCAAATTCAGAATGAGAAAGAGTGCTAGTTTACAATAAAAAACCTTAAATACCAGGCATCCCTATTCTTAAAGTCCTTCAGCCATTCTCATCATAAAAATCAAACTTCTACTCATTATCTTCTTTACTCATTATCTTCTTTCCCACCTTTCTGCCATGTTGCTAGACTCTGTTTTACTCCCCTGATTCCCTCCTCAAAGCCCCCAAATCCTTGTAATCTCTTAGAGCTTCCTCTTTCTCTTACCTTGGTTTCACCCAGACTATGACCAGGGAATTTTACTCCCCCACCATTACATATGCCAATTAAACCATGTTCCAAAAGATAGTCCCTTCTCTCCCCAGGAGGAATTCCAAGGTTGCAATTTAAGAAAAGCAACTTTTTATGAAAACAAAAGCACCCGACATTGAGTATTTACTGGTGGCCAAGTAGTCTGCTTAAAAGTCATTAACTTATTTAATTCTTAAATCTCCCTAATGTTGAAGGTTCTATCAATACTTTTGCTTCAGTGACCAGGAAACTTGCCTAAGGTCCACAATATTAGGAAGTATAGGGCTGAGTCTATGATAGAGTCTGAACTAGAACAAGAAACTCCATTTACAACCACTACAATTCTGCCTCTGCCTGGTTGCTCCAAATGGAACCTTACATAAAGGTGATATGGTGATGATAGAACATACATATAAAATTTCTCCGGGATATGTTTGGTGGACTCCATAAGCTCTAGAACTGGTAAAAGACTAGATGTAGCACACACAGAGGACTTTATGATGATTTCTGCCTAACAGCAGTTCAGAGTCTTACACAGCAAATCTCCACGGAAGCTTCATGTGTTACAAAAAGACATTTCCTGCATTTATAATAGTTCTATTTTTTTCTTGTCATGTTTAAAAGCAAAGAAAACTTATAAAGGTATTTCTGTATTTGGGGGCTTCTCAATTAAATAAAAGCACTCTTAAATTCTTACTTTTTAAATTTTTGTTGTGATTATTACTTACACCAAGACCTTATTTTCAACTCCGCCTTTAGGCAAGTGGATGACCTCAAAGGAAGATAACACATTTAAAATACCTTCTAATAAAACAGGAAAAATAATGTGCTTCATCTATTCAATAAAATATGACATTCTATTGAATATGTATATAAAGCAAAGCTTTCTGATGCTTGTAAAATTAGACTTTATTAATACAGGCATCCTATCAAGTGCACTTTACTGGGAAGGCACAGTATGTAAAAAGCATGGCACGTTGGAGGAACCAAAAGGAGACCAGTGTGGCAGGAGTGCTGGGAAGAGTAGCAAGAGAAAACAAAGATAAGAAGGCATTATTTCATTCATGGTTTTCTCAGACAAAGTGGAGAGTTTCGATTTTGTTTAAAGAGGAGTGAGAAATCTTTAAAGATAATGGATAATGTTCTCCATGAATCTTGAAACAAAAATTACTCTATTCTTATTGCAACCATTTAAAGATAGTGCCTCATGGTATAATACATGTTTGTCATAGAGTATATATGTAAATACCATGTCTGTGAATTGAACTGTGGTGTGCTATTGCTTGTGCCAATAACAGGGAGACACCGCAGAGAAACAAGCAAGCAAGCCATATGTGCTGCTGGCATCGCTGACATCCTGTACAGCTATGGCATATGCCTTGAGTATCTTAAAATTATGTTGTTGCTAGCTTTACTGCTGGATTTGATTATACATTTACATTTATTTGGAAGCTTTTACAAAGAAATGACTTCACTCATGATTGTTCAGTTACCAACTAATAACAATGTGCTATTTACTCAAAAAAAAATACATTTGTAGCCAAGTTTCCCAAATCAGCTTTTGAGTTTACCTAAGTATAAACTGCCTTCTCAATTTTTGAGGTTTTAAGAAATATATATATATATATATATATATATATATTTTTTTTTTTTTTTTTTTTTTTTTTTTTTTTTTTGCTATACTCGGGCCTCTCACTGTTGTGGCCTCTCCCGTTGCAGAGCATAGGCTCCGGACGCCCAGGCTCAGCGGCCATGGCTCACAGGCCCAGCCCCTCCGCGGCATGTGGGATCTTCCCGGACCGGGGCACGAACCCGTGTACCCTGCATCAGCAGACGGACTCTCAACCACTGCACCACCAGGGAAGCCCAAGAAAATTATATTTTTGAGCAAAATTTAATATGCTGATGTGAAGTCACTTTAAATATCTATTCTAAAACCTTGTCTAATTTTGGACGAAGTGTATACATGCATATATATAAATTATGTGTGCTGTATCGTTTATACCTTCTATATTATACTTATATTACATATGTTAGGTCTATAAATTATATATATAATGCAAGTTATGTTATAAGTGTAACTTATATCTTATAAATTATAGATATGTAAGTTATATATTACACAAGCATTTGTGTGTACATAAACGTATGTAAAATTATTTTTGAAAACATATTTTAATAATTAATACATAAAACAACATCCAAAGGTACAAACTGTTCAGCATTTGAAAATGAAAATTATTGCATGCAAATTTTATACCCTACAAATTAGGAACTCACATAGAAAACACAAGGAAAGAAGGATACTTTTTAATCTCAGCATAGAGAGGTTCTAGATAGAAATGTTTTGTCCTAAAAAGGACAAAAGAGAAACTCTAAAAGGCCAAACTGGCCTTTGAATCAAATTCTAGTTCCTCCAATATCAAGCATGTGATCAATGGGAAACTTATCCCTTTGAGACCCAATGTTTTCAACTCCAAAATGGCAATATACTTTGCAAAGCTGCAGCAAGATCAAAAGAGATAATACTTGATACCTAGAAGAAACTCAATACCCATTTCTTCCCATTTCTTTTGGAAAATTACTCCAGTAGTATGCCATGAAAGAATTTACAGCCATGTTTCCCAAAGATGGCGTACCCACACACCACACACAATCACTGCAAACTGTTGCAGAGCTATGAAGCATGTAAGGAAAGCTAGAAAAATAACATTTTCATCAAAATATTTCCAGATCCAGATATGCTTAAAAGTGCTAAGCACTGACAAATTGCATTTAGATATTTAGTTATTGGCTTGTAAGTCTTCTCTACACAAGTCTGGGCATGGTAAGCATCAATTAAGCCTGTGAACCCATAATGCAAACTTAAGTTAATAAAGAAATGGTGCACATCATACTTCACAATAAACCGTCTGGAGATTTACTCTCTTTAAGTTTAGGCACAGTTCTTTGAACATTTAGAGTTCATTTTAAACTGTGTTGACACTGACTACTACAGGATTTCAATTCATAAACATGTTGGTGAATAAGATGTGTTTTGCTTGGTAATGGTTGTATATTGCCTGAGCAGAGTTTAAACATAAAAACCCAAAACAAGCAAACTAAAAATCCCACTGAGCCTTCTGGCTGAATGTGTTAAGGTCTGCAGAAATAAATCCACAGCCAGATTTTCTTAGGAAAAGGAATACTTCTTCAGTAAGTGAGCGAATACAAACAAGGGTTTAGAATAAGGTGGAATGTGCTATAACAATCAATGATAACTTCCATAATTTGGATAGCATTTTATAATTAGATTATTTTAAAATCCTTAGTCTCATTGAATTCTTACCAACATGCTGAGATAAATTTTATTATTTTAAAGATGAAAAAATGGAAACTCCAAAAGATATATAACGTTTTGGGGAATCGCACAAGGCAAATAAACCTTAGAAGCAGTTCAGCAATATGTCTGTAGCTAGAGGGAGTAAGACATTTAACTCAACTTCCTTGATGTTTTTTGAGAACTTGAAGACTTGAATAAGATCAGATGGTTAGAATCAGACAGGTACTAGAATGAATATCTACAATTCCCTAGCCTAATATTCATGCCACCATACCATTCTGCCTTACAATGGGAGAAATAGGACAGGGTGAGTGGCCAGGGACCAATCATCTCACTGCTCTCTGTGAGTTTAAAACAAAAAGACAGGTACCCAGAGTGACTACTTAACCCACACTACTCTCAGAGCAAAGGTTGTACCATCTGCTGAGTTTCTATCCCCATCTTCCTGTGAAATTAACTGGAACAGATGACTGACATGATGTTCTCAGTGCTCATCATTTCTACAGGAAGAAAATTTAAAAGATAATTAAGAAATTAACATTCAGGATTTGTAAGGACTCTTGATTACATTTTAGAGGTAAATCTACATCTATCAGATTAACCTCACAAATTTCCCTTACTAGAAAGTTTGTTTTCTCTTGATAAAGATTCTTCTGAGTGTGTTTTCCTAAGGCTAGACTTTTGTTTTCTGACACTAAGTTTTTTAAAACCTAAAAATACATCATAAATTTAAGTACTTGTATCTAGAAAATCAAGTTCTTAACTGAAATGCCTTCAGGCCCAATAGCCAATTCTCCACATTTCTCCATAGAAAATTATCGATAGTTCAGGGACTAAATGTTTCTTCTCCTCTTTGTCTAAAGATACTGTCCTAATTTAGACAGAAGACCTCTCCTCTTCTTGGAATCTGAAAAAGTCTCTAGTTTCTTTCTATTTCTGCTATTAATTTCAAAATCACAGAATCTACATTTTAGTTGTTTCTGGAGTAGTAATGTGTCAACCCATACAGTAACGATTTGTGCATTTGTCTGCATGTGTGCTATACGTCAATTTAAAAAAACTAAAATACAAAACTCAGTGTCCTAAATCTCAGTTGTGATTTTTGGACTGTCACTTGAAATCTTCTGTAATATACTAGTTTCACTCAAATAAGGGCACAAGAGTAGAATGGAATTAAAATTTTAGCATGTCCTACACTCAAAAACTACATTTGCTTGTGAATACTATTATATTCTCTCCATGCATGATCCCGGTTTCTAGTATTTTCTCTCATCTTTGTATGAGTTACATGTTCATATGTGTAATAGTCATAAAAGATACAATATTCATTGTAAAATAAATATATGATTGTCAAAAAGCACTGATTTTTTAAACATCTTTATTGGAGTATAATTGCTTTACAATGGTGTGTTAGTTTCTGCTTTATAACAAAGTGAATCAGTTATACATATACATATGTCCCTGTATCTCTTCCTTCTTGCATCTCCCTCCCTCCCACCCTCCCTATCCCACCCCTCTAGGTGGTCACAAAGCACCAGCTGATCGCCCTGTGCTATGCCGCTGAAAAAGCATTGATATTTTGAAGTTACTAAGTGTTATAGTGAATTTATTTTTTGTTGCTATTTTGATTTTTATTCAGCTTCTCATCTGTTTTTTCCTGTGTTTTTAGGGAAGATCATTTTAAAAAAAACTAAAGAGGTTTCGAAAATAGTATAACATAATAAAATAATTATTCGAATTAAAAAACCTTCAGTGTCTCCACCTAGAGGACAAAAGAAAATTGCACTGGCATTGCTTCAAAGGCCCTTCAAGATTAGAGCTACCTTACCTTTCCCAACTTCATCTCTGTCTCCCTCCCATTCACACATTCTACACATCTCGTGCATTTTGCTCACACTAAGCCATTTGTTGTCTCTAAAACTCCACTTTAATTATTCCCAGTTTCCATTTCTTTCACATGCTTTCCCTGTTGCCTGGAATGGTATGGTAGCGAATGCCTTTTCCCACCCACAACTCCCAAAACATGACTAAGTTGGACCAAGTAACCACAGTGTCCCCACTGTCTGGTCACAGTGACTATCCCAAACATGAACATATCACCAAAGTGTGCCATTGGAAGTCATTCTCCTATATTTTTCTCCTGGAGTAAATAGGGATGCTATAAGGTTGTGATTTCATTAATGGAGAAGCCAGAGAGAATGAAGATGAGCCAGAAAGTAGGAGAGACATGAGATAGAGAGCATTTTGGTAGCATCAGTCATTCCAGAAAAAATCTTCTATTTTGTATAGCTCTTTCTTCAATTCTATCAGTTCCAATATCACCTACTCTGTGAAGCCCTGTCTGAGAGCTTCCATCTCCAGTCCTTGCAGAAGTAAAATTAGTCTCTGCCTGCTCTGTAGCACCATGTCTTAGGTAGGATAAATTACACCTACCTAAAGTTATTTGTTTTACTTGTCTGCATTCCCAACCAGAATTATAAACTCTTTGAAGGCATAGATTTATATCAAGGCTAATGTCTCCTTTGTGCTTAACACACAAGAAACAATTGAATACCTATTGAATGAATTATAAAAATGAACTACCCAGAAAGAGAATAGAGAAACTGGATGGGAATAGAAATCAGTAAAGAAAACACAGGGATGTGAAGTACTCCAACATGAATATGTCAGAAATATCTTGGTACTATTAAAAAATAAATGTTATAAAAAGCTAAAATACATTTTATTTTAAAATTACATGATGTGCAACAACAGGCCAGTAATCATACTACTCAAGCAAGACTGGCCCTTAAAAATGCACAGTTTAGTAATCTGGAAACATAATGGGGATGGTGGGAAAGCAGAAGATAATAGAAAAATAATGCAAATAAAATAATGGAGGAGCAAACAGAGGGTGAAAATGAGTCCTTAAGAACATTAAAGTAACTAGGGGTGCATAACATGGAAAAATGAGGGAAGAATAAGTGATAACAATAAACATCAAACATCTACAGGAAAAAAAACGGAGATAAATTTGGTGTAAGATTTTTATTAAAACTAAAATAGTCATGATTGCCATGGATATTACACAGGTTACCCAAGATGTTATAAATCAATATTCTTCAAACAAGAGGGTCTATGGGTTTTCAATAAGAATCATTTTGTAATGTTTTATTTTGTTTTCAAGAGAATATGAACAATCAATAAGAACATCATAATGACAACTTTGAAGTGTCAAAATCTGGATGACATGTTTTGTCCCACATTTCAGGTACTGAATTTGCAATCCCCACCGCCACCATGTAGAACTTGATTTACTGTAGTAGGCTAATGAGAAAAGAAAAGTGAGGGATTTAAGACACATGATCTCTTGATATGTCTTATATTTTTTTGATTCTACAATGATAAAGACAGTGTTCTGACAGAAATATTTGGTTTGCTTTGATTGAGGAGAGGAAAGCAAAAGTATAACAGCATTAAACATTCTGTTTAAGGCTATAATTCAGTAACATAAAGCATGTCCTAATTATATATTGTCATATTTCTATATAGTAAATATCTTCTTCCATTCCTATTTCCCTTAAGGTTATAATAAATGAAAAATAATTTCCATGTTTTATCTCATGGAAAAACACTTTACAATCCTTATCAGAATGTATCATTGACTTTGGCAAACTTATCTTCTACAGGAAGAAAACTTAAAATGGGGAAGTGAGACAAATAAAAACTAATGTTTTAAATGGGGTCGGTCTGTAAACAGATGAAACACTTTAGAGAAGAAGGAACTAATATTTACTGGCTTAGGCATAATATCCACTGGCTTAGGCATTTATTTATTTATTTACTTTATTCAACAAAGGTATATTGAGAATCTATATGTAGGAGACATATTCCATGAGCTGGGAATGCAACTGTGATATAATCCATATTACAGGCCATCAAAGAGATTAGAGTTTAGAGAAGGAACTAGAGAAATAGCAAATGTCAATTACCATGATAGCATAGAAGAGGGACATCAAGAAAGTACAGTCTAAAATGTCAAGACCTGAGCTTAGCCTTACATTATCTCTATCTTCACAGATCCCACGTTATGTAGTTACTGTTATTCCAGTTTCACTAATGAGAAAACTATGTATGATTCAGAAAAATAATTTGTCTCAAATCATGAGTTTGCTCCAACTTACTTTGTAGCTTCCTTGGGTTTTCTGTACTTTGTGTCTCTAAATGATGGCTTCTTTATTTTTCAAATTACTCTCTTTTTACCCTCTTGGTCAAGCTTATCAGAAAAGTAACAGCACAAAATCTGCACTTGTCAAGTTGCTTACCTCCACATTAATCTTCTGAAATGTGGCTCCAACCCTACCATTTCACCTGCACTGCTCTCAGTTCACTGATAACCTCCAATCTGCCAAACCCTATGGTTAATTTCTAATTGTAATTCTTCTCAACTTCTCTGTGTTATTCGACACTTTGAAATTTTCTTTTTCATGAAACTCTCTCCTCTCTTGGGTTCTAAGATACCACTTTGCCTTGCTTTTCCTTCTACTTGTTTTTACTTTTTACTCAGTCTCCTCACTGGGATCTCTTCTTTTGCCCATATGTTAAAGGGTGTCCTCTAAGGAGGACACCTGGAGTGTGTCTTTCTACTTCCTCACTCCTTACCACTGAAATAATCCCTAAAGGCTGTGAATTCCCAATTCTCACACCACTTATGAGTTCAGATCCTCATTCTCTCCCACTTGAAACATAGCAATAAGCCTTTTTTTTGTTTGGTTTTTTTTTGTGGTTTTTTTGTTGTTTTTTTTTGGGGGGGTACACGGGCCTCTCACTGTTGTGGCCTCTCCCGTTGCGCAGCACAGGCTCCGGATGCGCAGGCACAGCGGCCATGGCTCCCGGGCCCAGCCGCTCCGCGGCATGTGGGATCTTCCCGACCGGGGCACGAACCCGTGTCCCCTGCATCGGCAGGCAGACTCTCAACCACTGCGCCACCAGGGAAGCCCAAGCCTTTTAATTACAGTCATCTTTCCAGCTTTGACACCTACAGTCTATCATCCATATTGTTGTCCAAGTGATTTTCTAAATCACAAATTTTGTCTGGTCACTTCTTCACTCATGCTCAGAACAGTTTATGGTTTACAGAAATAATTTATAGACATTATATTTCAAATCATCCTAGCAAACTGCATAATCAGAATCCAGTTAAAAAAGGACAGAAGCTGACTCTAGTTAACTTGGGCAGACAAAAGTTTATTGGAATTTTACCAGATAACTCACTGAATCAACAATAATTTTGGAGAACCAAGCTCCAATAAGAACCAAAGAAGGTATAGCCCAGATAAATTCCTACCACAGAGATACTCTGCTTATAATTCCCCCATGGTCATAGTGGCGACTGGACACTAACTTGTGAACATACATTCATTACCTCATGTCTGAACCCTTAAATTCATTGCAAATACCTTGAAAACGTTCTATGGAGCCTTCCATTTGTGTCAGTAGTATCTGACTGGTCATGCATAGGTCAAGGACAGAGAGAGGAAATAAATTCACTTTGACTTTCACAATGGATGGCCAAATCTTGCCATCTATCTTTCTTCAGATGCTCCCCAAAGAAAAATTGAGTTTTTATGCTAGAAAATTGATAAATGTCAATTCACGCCACATATGGTTCCACCAAATTAAGTTCTCTACAGCAAAAGGGAACAAAAAGGCATTAGGAAGTTTAAAGGAATCATTATTAGGTGTAATGGACAGAATAAATAGAATAGACAGCAATGATCTTTCCCCTTTATGTCCCATAAGTAGATGTGACACTCATGATTAAAGGTATTTTCCTGAGGGTAAATGCAACTAGTTATGTATGTCGTATTAACAACCCAACATGACTTCTCTTTCTGTGGGAGGTCACTTTCAACATGACTAAATAAGCTGGATACTCACCAAAACAACCTCACTGACCAAGATTCAGACTCCTTATAATGCTCCCATACAGCCCCCTCCCCTAAACTCTCAGCCATAAAGTAAGCTTAACAGAGTATTGAATACTTTTCCTCAAGTCTATTAAATCGGATGTGAGATAGAAGATGTTTACCTTTCTTTGGCTTATCAACTTTATCCCACAGGGAAGACTTACCAATATCGAAATCAAAATATTTATCTTGCCATATCATGATAGACAATAAAAATTAACTCTTTCTATACAGTTAAATAAAAACATAATTATTATCTAAACCTCAACTATCATTATAGTTAGGACTCGTTCAGAATAGAGGAATAACATAATATTACATAGAGTAATAAATCTCCATAGTTCTTATCTGCTGTATACATTCTAAAAATTTATCTTTCCAAGGTTAGCTAATCATAAACAGACCTTTAAGAAAATTCTTCTACAATGTACAACTTCCTCTGTGCAACTTAAAACCAAGTCCTGTCATTGTATAAATGGTCATGCTTCTTTGTATGGTCACAAAAGTCTTCTGGCCTACCATCCTTATCCTTCCTTTATCACTTCCCTCATTTTTCTTCCAGTATGTTTCTATGAACATTATGTTCTAAGAATACTGAACTACTTGTAATTCTCCAAACCCATTATATTGAGTCTAGTCCCATCTTTTACAACTACCTGGAATGATTTTGGCTAATTAAATCTTCTAACTCAAATATTTCACAAAAGTATCTTTGTGAAGGCTTCCCTTACCTGTCCCCCAACTGAGGGACAGAACTAATCATTTTCTTCAACCCATCTCTATTTCACATGCATATATCTATTAGTCTACTAAAAGATACTGTATTTTGTCATAATAGATCAAATCTATATTTCATTCACTGTTATATCCCCAGCTCCTAGCACAGTGTCTGGCATACAGTGAACTATCAAATATATAACAACAAACAAATAACTATTTAATAGCATCTCTACTGCTTCTCCTTCCCTCTGCTTTCATTCCTTTTATAGTTCACTTTGATATTCTCATGACCCCATTATTTAGCTCTTTCTGCCTCCTATTTTACCCAGAAAATTACATCTGAAGTTTTACATCTCTGTCTCTTATTAGTAAAAGTATTACTTTTCACTAGAGTGTTCTCTATTTACTGACAGTTTTGGAAGGCAGTTTCAATGCAAATTCAAAATTAAAAAATAATAATAATGTATCCTATACAATCTGTATAGCGTATGAAAGACATTTTCTATAAGCAAATTTGATTGCATATTTGATAGGGCTGTAAATCATAAAAAGTACCCTGAAAATAGAGTGAAGTTCAACAGTATTCAGGATTTCCATGTAAACCTTTTCTTGAATAATTAACTTTGGCCTACAAATAGTCCTTTATGTTAACAGTCGACAAGCAACTTTTGTAGTCTTCAGTAATTGATTTTAAGTCCTCCATTAAACCAGATGTCTCTCAACTATAGGTTTTTTTTTAAATGTTGGAAATCTGTGGTACCCTTGAAAGTGAATATTATTTTTCTTTTAGAATGTATTCAATTTCTTTTCGTCCTAAGGTTGGTCTAAACCTGTTTTACTGGGATCCCCCCTTTCTTTTCTGCACAGCTATCTTCCTCCCTTTTAAAAGTAAGATAGTCAAGCTTTAAAGCGTGGTGTTGCAGGGCATTCTAGCCTCTACTTGAGACTGGCTCTATAATTAAATCAAAAGGACTGAATGATCATGAGCAAAAGAAAAGATGCAAATGTCTGTACTGGTTTAGCCCTAAAATATGTAAGGTTTGAAAATCAGTTTATTTCCAAACATATCTAGAGCCTGTTGTATATGAACAGAAAATCTATTATGTATAAAGTTTTTTAAAAAAAGGAATAATAAGAATTAATTCTGATTTCTAGATTCATTTTATTTTATTAACATTAACTTCACAGAATCAAAGTTGGGACAGCACAAAGTTAAGGGCCTTTATAACTCAGGATCCCCATCATAGGTTCTTCTTCTTACAGGTATAATAATATGCTGCTTAATTTGTATTTTTCTCTTTGCCACCAAAAAGAGGAATTTTTTTCACAGGGGTTAAAGATGGAATTTACTTCTTTAAATGGGGTGAACTTGGAAAAACATTATGCTTGGAATAGGACTATCTTGGTAGATAATACATAATTTCATTGGAACTTTTACATTTCTCTAAAGAATATAGGGAGAAGTAAATTACTGCCTTTCATGGATTCACCATCTAGAATTTTCTTCTTTTGAAACTATAGCTTAGAAAGTTATTTTTATTCCTATTATATAGGATCTATTATTTTTGGAAAACTCATCCTTCAGTTTCTATGATATCTTCTAATTTACCAACTTAGATGCAATGTTTTATTTCTTTTGTCACCCTAGCAATATGAACATTCAAAACTATTGACATTCCAAAGAACACATGAAATCTGGATTGTATAAATTTCCTGACCCTGGTCTCCATTCCACAGCATTCCTGAATATTCTCCCTGTCATAAGAACAAATATTCTTTGTTGCATACACAGACATTTTCAAGCAAATTCTTGAAGTGCTACTTTTTAAAAAAATACCAATTTTGGCATGCTCTTATAAGCAGAGACAAAATAGACATATTGGAGATTCAGTAGCGAGGAGCAAAGCAAATGTAAATCTTATGAAAACAAATATGAAGCTCTGAAAAAATAATATAAGGAAAAATAAGAAATTGGTTAGGAGGTTGAAAGCAATGCACCTAAACAAGATTATATATATCTTCACTGAAATGTGGATAGCTAAACTAGATCAATATTTTGAATTTTAAACAATGGATTTTCAAAGAGACAGACTGAAAAATAACAGTCTTTGATGACAACAGAAAGATAATACTATCTGAATTTTTGAAAATATGTTATAACACTAATGGTAATGTAGTCACTAAATTAAATTTTAAAATAATATTTTTAAACTCCATAAGAAATTTAAATACATACACGCTAGTATCAACTGCTCTGCCAGAAAGAAAGAAAATTAACTGCTAATTTTAATTTTAGAACTGATTTTATAAGTGGGTGTTGATTTAAATGTAACTGAAAATAGTATGGCTATTCTTTATGTGCAAAAATGCTAAACTGTGAGCGAAATGAAATAATGTATCCTAATGTAATTAACATACATTTACAATGACCACATGATCAGCTCTATTATGTTGTTCCACCTGTGAAACTCGGATATAAGGTAAAGGTGTCAGGTCTACAGAAAGAAAATCTATGCTTCAGGTTTACCTCTCTACTTACTACTTTTAGAACTTTAAATAAGTCATTTAATTTCTCTGGTTTGCATCAGCCATTTACTAAAACAGAATAATTGTTCCTTTAGCATGAAGGAGTTAATGTATACAGAAACACTCTATAGATTGTACAACACAGAGTAAATATAAGGAAACATACTATTATTATAGTATAAAGCAGATAGGGCTACTTTTATTCCATCGAGTAGTCATTTATTATAATAGCACAAAAAAGCTAGTTCCAATGACAATTATTGATTTTTTTTTAGTGTTAAGAAGTCTGCTAGAATGTTTTCAATTTTAATTTCAATGTTAAATGTTTTTAACAGATACATGGTGTTAAAAGTATTCTGATTATTTGGTTAATGTTTTTTGAAATCTAGGTCTACCTACACTTGTAAAAATAAAGAACCAAAGTAATTACTTAAATAAGTCAACAACAAAGGAACTACAGTTTATACATAAAATGGCTTTACTTTCTTATGGAAAGCTGTTTATATAAGAGTCCATCTAATGGATACACACACACACACACACACACACACACACACACACACTCTATTTTCCACAGTGCCTTTCACTAATGAAAGCATCTTATGATACATATTCAAATTTTATTATTAACATTTAATGCAGAGAAATAGACAAGTATAAAAGTACTACATTATTTGGAGATAATGTCCATTTGTCAAGTATTTTTATTAAAAATATATCCGGTTGGTGGGCAGTAACGGAGCCAAGATGTCGCGGAGTCTGCTGGCTCTTCATCAGATTGCCCAGAGGACCATAAGTACTGCTTCATGCAGGCAGTTTGAAAATAAAGTTCCAGAGAAACAAAAGCTGTTTCAGGAGGATAATGGAATTCCAGTGCATCTAAAGAGTGGGATAGCTGATGCCCTCCTGTACAGAGCCACCATGATTCTTACAGTTGGTGGAACAGCATATGCCATATATCAGCTGGCTGTGGCTTCATTCCCCAAGAAGCAGGGTTGACTTCAGTTTATCCTCCCAGCAATCAGTTGGTTCAACTCCATTCAGCTCTCTGTGGACCAGCAGTCTGATAGCTAACTTGGTTCTCCTTTGGGGATCAATATTTATTGACTTGTACTAACTAACTGCCACCAATAAAGCAGTCTTTACCATGAAAAAAAATACATATATATCCAGGACTTCCAAAAATATTAATTATTATGACATGGTAAATTTTGTTAATATTGTGTACACAGTCCTAATAAATTTACATATATATCAATTATTTCACTTCACTAAAAAATAGCCTCAATATCATTCATATTTAGGGTACTTAGCAAGTACTTTCCAGATACATAATTCAAATTTTATAGCAATTTTAATACTAGCATTTTTAAAATTTATGTTACTTGAAGTCAGTCAAGAATTACTATTAGAATTCAAGAAAATCTAATCAATATAATTGTCATGATACTACCAAATTTTGTGTTGATATTCATTAAATTAAAACTTTTTTTGTAAGTCTATGGTTTTTAGTTTCTTTACGTATTATCCTCAGTACAAAATTAGATTTTAAGTGGTAATCTTAGTATTTTGTTAATCAATTATCCTCTTCAGTCTAAATAAACCCATTTAATTTTTGAATTTTCAGGTAAAGCAGAAATTAGTAACACATTAACAAATCAAAGGAATTGGTATTATTGTTAGAACATGATACACCATTAAGAGAAACACAAGGAAAATTTTTATTAAGAATATATACATTACAAAGAACAATGGCCAATAGAATTAATAAATATGTATTAGATAAAATATTATTCATAGATGACTGATTGATAACAAAGGCAGTTTTGTCCAGGTTTAACCGGGTAAGAAAGATTATTTCAATAAGGAAAAGAATCAACAAGCTCTTGAAAGACGCTGTATTCTAAGTATCACAGGGATGTTCTCCACCCACTGAGTGTTTACATTCAAAAAGAGGTAACTTTGAAATGCACATACAGCAAGACTCCACAGATCCCAACTATTATTGGATATATTTCAAGAAAACAAAAATGAATAGAATTAATACTAAAATAATTGAATGCATTTTTCTTCTTACCACAAAAAAAAATGACCTCAGTTAAAATAAATTCCTAGAGATTAGTGACCAACTGAGGTTAATGGCCTGAAACTATATTTCAGGCAATTAACTCCACCCAGCCATTCATTAATCCCCAGGAAATACCCAGGTCTACAATTGTTACTGCTTAATTATAACCCAAATGGAACCATGAGAGATGAGAGCAGCAATGTGATTGGATAATGTATAAAAATTAAGTTCTCCATTAATACCTTGTACATATCAATTAAAATTGCATCACCCTTAAAAAAATCCATATACCTATATGTCTTTTCCGTTTTCAGTTTACAATAGCAATAATGACTTTGATGCTGGGCATTTTCTTGGAATTAATGGCCAGTGGATGTTAATGGTCCTTGGCTGTACCTTGAGCCATCCACTCCTCCTTGTTAGTCATTAATCCCTATGAAATGCCCAGCTATTGCTTAATTAACTTTACAATGCAGTTAATGCAGATATGACATGATAGAAAGATTTTTATTTTTAAGCTTCCAAAAAACAAACCTTTCATCTCAGAAAAGCCTTGTAAAAATCCAGTTTCAGACATTTTTTTTTTGAAACATACATGAAAATAAAGAATTGGGAGGTGATGTCAGCAAGATGGAGGGCTAGGAAATCCCAATACTCATCTCCCCAAGAAAAACCCCCAAAAGCAATAAATAAACAACTACAAAACTAGAGAAAACAGCTCAGGGAAAGCTCTGGACTATAATAAAACAGAAGCAAAAAAAACACCTTGTAGCTTTAAAACCAAGGAGAGCATCATAGAAAAACACAGGAAGCCTATTACCTGTGTCACCCCATCCTCCAGTCCAGAGAAGCTTGGAGCCAGGAAGGATACCCTCAGAGGAATTTCACCTCATGGGGAAAGGGGAGCAGGAGAACCCCAGCAAGACTCACAACTGTGGACTTTTGCAGCCTTTGCTACAGGGGTCTCCCACAGTCTTCACCAATGCTGATGCCACTGACAGAGCTGCCTAGAGTCCACCCACCGCAGCTACTCTTTGTGGCTGGAGCTGCTGCTGGGGTGGGACCGGCCCTCAGGAGTCCCAGTCCCTGCTGTGTGCTGCTATCCAGTATCTGAACACCACAGCACCTTACCACATACAGGAAGGGGACCTGAGCTGCCACTGCTCTATGCCTCACCCCCATCTCAGATCAGGGCTCTGACCTGTCATGGCCGGGAAGCCCTGCCACTGCTCTAAGCCCAGCTCTACTATGGACAATTATATGCCAACAAACTGGATAACCTAGAAGAAATGGATACATTCCTAGAAACACACAACCTATCAAGACTGAATCATGAAGAAATACACAGTCTGAACTGAATAATAATAATGAGTAAGGAGAATCAGGAATCAAAAATCTCTCACCACTAAAAGGTCCAGGACTAGATGGTTTTACTGGTGAATTCCACCAAATATTTAAAGAAGAATGAATGCCAATATTTCTCAAACTCTTCCGAAAAACTGAACAGGAACTCATTTTAGGAGGACAACATTACCCTGATATCAAAGCCAGATAAGGATACCATTAGAAAATTGTAGACCAATATCTCTGATGAATATTGATTAAAAAATTCTCAACCAAACATTAGCAAACTGAATTCAACACCACATTAAAAGACTCACTCACCATGATTGAATGGAACTTACCCCTGGGATGCAGGATCATTCTACATATGCAAATCAATAAATTTGATATACCATATTAATAGAATTAAAGATAAAAATCATTGGATTATCTCAATAGATGCAGAAGAACATTTTACAAAACACAATATCTTGTCATAATAAAAAACCTCTAAACCTGGGTATAAAAGGAAAATGCTTCAATATAATAAATGGCATATATGAAAGACCCACAGCTAATATCACAGTTAACAGTGAAAGGTGGAAAGCTTTTCCTCTAAGATCAGGAACAAGACAAGGGTGCCTACTCTGACAACTCTCACTCAACATAGTACTAGAAGCCCTAGCTAGAGAGAGAAATCAGGCAAAATAAAGAGATAAAAGGCTTCCAAACTGGAATGAAAAAAAGTAAAATTGCCATTATTTACAGATGATATGATATCATATCTAGAAAACCCTAAAGACTCCACAAAAGAACTGTTAGAACTAATAAATAAAAAATACAGTAAAGTTGTAAGATATAAAATCAACATACAAAAACCATTTGTGTTTTTATACACTTGTAACAAACTATCTGAAAGAGAAATTAAGAAAGCAATCCCATTTACAATAGCATCTAAAATAATTCTTAGGAATAAGTGCAACCAAGAAGATTTAAGACCTGTATACTGAAAACTGTAAGACATTGATGAGAGATTGAAGAAAACACAAACAAATAGAAAGATATGCTATGTTCTTGGACTGGAAGAATTAATACTCTGAAAATGTCCATACTACCTAAAGCGATCTACAGATTCAGTGCAATCCCAATCAAAATTCCAATTGCATTTTTCACAAAATTGTTTTAAAAACTATCCTAAAATTTGTATGGAACCACAAAAGGCCCCAAATAGCAAAAGCAATCTTGAGAAATAAGAACAAAGCTGAAGACATCATGCTACCTAATTTCAAGCTATGTTCCAAAGCTATAGTAATCAAAGCAATATGTGCTGACATAAAAACAGGCACATAGACCAGTGAAACAGAATAGAGGGCCCAGACATAATCCCCTGCATATATGGTCAATTAATTTTTAACAAGGGCGCCAAGTACACACAGTGGGGAAAGGACAGCTTCTTCAATGAATGGTGCTGGGAAAACTGAATATCCACATGCAAAAGAATGAAACTGAACCCCTATCTTACACCACTCACGAAAATTAACTCAAAATGGATTAAGGACTTAAATATAAAATTTGAAATCATGAAAAAATAGGGAAAAAATTGAACATGGAACCAAAAAATTGGTCTTGGCAATGATTTCTTAGATAAGACACCAAAAGCACAAGCAACAAAAGCTAAAATAAATAAATCAGACTACTTAAACTAAAGAGCTTCTGCACAGAAAAGGAAACAATCAACAAATTAAAAAGATAACCCACAGAATGGGAGAAAACATTCACAAATCATATATCTAATAAGTATATCTGAAGTATTTCTGAAGCATATAAATAACTCATACAACTCAAAAGCAAAAAAGCAAATAATCCAATTGAAAAATGGGCAAAGCGCTTAAATAGACATTTTTCCAAAGAAGACATGAAAATGCCAACAGGTATATGAAAAGGTACTCAATATCACTGATCATTAGGGAAATGCGCCGCAACTAGAGAAAGCCCGTGCACAGCAACAAAGACCCAACACAACCAAAAATAAATAAATAAAAATTTATTAAAAAAAAAACCAAAACACAATGAGATCTCATCTCATACCTGTTAGGATGGCTGTCATCCAAAAGACAAGAGATGACAAATGCTGGTGACACCATGTAAAAAGGGAAGGTTTATAAATTGTTTGTGGAAATGTAAAATGATACGGCCATTAAGGAAAACAGTAAGGCAGCTCCTCAAAAAATTTAAAAATTGAACTAACATATGATCAAGCAAGGCCACTCCTGAGTATATATCCAAAGGAATTGAAATCAATATCTCAAAGAGATAACCTGCAAGCCCATGTCCATTGCAGCAATTTTTACAATAGCCAAGATAAGGAAATAGCCTAAATATCCTTCAATGGATGGATAGGGAAAATTTACACACACACACACACACACACACACACACACACACACAGATATACACACAATGGAAATTTATTCACCCATAAAAATGAAGAAAATCTTGCCATTCCCAACAACATGGATAAATCTGGAGGGCATTATGCTAAGTGAAATTAGCCAGAAAAAGACAAATACTGTATGGTATCACTTATATGTGGAATCAGAATGGGAAAAAAAATCTGATTTCATAGAGACTGAGAACAGAATGGTGGTTGCCAGGGGTTTGGGAGCTGGGGAATGGGGTGATATAAGTCAAAGGGTACAAATTTTCAGATGTAAGAAAAGTAAGTTCTGTGGATCTAATGTTCAGCATGTTGACTATAATTAGTATGGTATGCTATACTTGAAATTTACTGAGAATAGATCTTAAGCATTCTCATCACACACACGTTATCTATGTTACCTATGTGGGGTATGGATGTGTTAATTAACTTGATTTTCATAATCATTGTACAATGTATATGTATATCAAATAATCACATTGTACACTTTAAATATATATAATTATATTTGTCGATTATTTCTCAATAAAATTAAAAATAGTTAAGAAAGACAAATTTCTTTCTAGTCATGGGACTAGAAAAAAGGTACAGTTTAACAAAGCTAATTTGTAGTAAAAGATGATGCTAATGTTAAAAAGTGAAATAATTATGCTAAAATGATCATATTATACCTACTTTCCCTTTTCAAAATTTTAATAGAAAAAACCTGCTAAAATGCAGTTATTTCATTTGCAGCTTTCATAGATTATAAAAATATGATTTTTTCAGTTTTGTACATGTATGGAGAGAATGTTTAGAATTAGGGCTTTAAAAAGTTTTGATCTGGAAAGAACCTAGACATCACTTAGCCCAAGGTCTCTTTTACAGATGAGGAAATGAGAAATTCCTAGAGAGGCAAAGTAACTAGCTTGAGTCATGTGGTTGCTGCAGAACAAAAGGGAAGAAGTCTTCTGCCTCCTCTCTCCCAGCTTAGAGCCCTTTCACCTCCTGTGACAGTTTGGATGCATGGGTTGCATCCCTACCTATTTGGGGCTTATTATAATAGCTATACTTCTTCTAAACTTGCCAAATGAACAGCCAGGTTTCTTGAAACTAGGAGGTAATAAGCTGTAATCAAATTTTGCTCTTTGGGAGAGATTATTTTAAGCAAGGTTAAAAAAGATTTGGTTTTAAAAATTATTATATTTCAGTTTACATAGAATTTCAGTAGTCTAGCAAGCCTTTTAAAGTTTTTCTTTTCTGTTTTCCTGTAGTAAAGACATTTTAGGAGAACCTAAGTAGTAAATGTGTTCAAGTTATTAAGTAATCACAATATGTGTTTTACTGTTAACATTATTCAAGCAGAATATTTAAAGCATTCAAAATTGATCCAAACTGTAATAAAATCCTACCAGTGATTAATAATTATTGTTATTTTTTCTCCTTGCAAATCTTAGTTTTGTTTTTTTTTAATTTGAAGGTTAAATGTTGAAATTAATGAAATTAAAAATTAATTAAAATTAACTTTAGATTAATTTTTAAAAGATAATTAAGAATGGAAAGGACTGTGGGAAATAATGTATTTCAGACGGCACTTAATGTATTTCAGACGGCACTTCAGAATAACCTAAACTACCTTCAAGGAAGGAGATTTAGCCCATGGTAAATGATTATCCTAATTCCCTCAGTTACTTATTGTGATGCTTATTTAACATTATTATGTTGGTCAAGCCTATTTTTTCCACATTAAAACCTTACTGAAATAAGACAAGGAACAGTGTTGTTTTTATGTGAGAACTGTTCAGAAAATCCCCATCCCCTCACCCATGTGCCTTTTTCTCTGTGTGGCATGAATCAGAGTTTGCAAACAGATTCCGTGAGTGGTAACCACTTATTTGTGTCAGAGTAGTTTAAACTTGATAAGTTTTAGCACCCATTCTTCCTCAAGGGAAAAAAAGAAATTGCCTTAAATTGTAAGCCTACTATTTTAATAGCCTATTATGGGGGCATTTTTCAATGCTACTAGCAGTTAATTAAAGGCACATGGTATCCATCTCAAACCATCTGGTCTACTAGATGCTGTTGACCAGTGTATCTGTTTTCATGCTGCATATAGTTAAACTTTTTAAGTTAATAAACACTTATGGTAGAAACCTACCTGACTAATCACGTGCTATGACTCACCTGACAGCACTTGAGACAGCCCCACTGATGCCTAAAATTAGCCCTGGTACATAATTATAGCCTTCAGGAAAGATCAGCTCTATAATATATTATCTTTCCTACAAAATCAAGATCCCTTAAATTATATAGATGAATGTCCCATATGTACATAACTGGAAAGTTTGGATTGTGCTTTTACCTGTTAAGCATATGGTCTGCAAATGTAACAATGTAATATGTATTACTATTTACTGTGTTTATTAATTTACACAGATTCTTTTCTTATTTTGCTGATTTCCCTCACAAAAATAACAACCAGAGATTTAAGTTATGAATATACAACTATATGACTTAAAATTACACATTAAAAAGTGAATGCAGTAAAAAAAAGGTTAATGTTTCTATGAATACAGGTGTCGTGGAGCATAAGATTCCAATGCCTATGATAGGGATATGGAGAATATTAAATACTTATGCACAAAATTGATGAACACATTATTTCATTTTAAACATTTTAGGTTGGGTGAAAATTTTTTGAACAGAGAACCAGAAATAGAGGATAAATCTGAAAATGGGAAATAATGAATATACTTGGTTGCCAGTGCACCTGATCAAAAAATAGGTACATCATGTATATTATGCTCCACATGTATGCACCTATGTGTGTGCGTGCGCACACGCACATGCGCACACACACACACACACACACACAGACTCAATCAATTTAAGAGTCATTCTTGAATTTTGAATGGATCATACCACTACTACTTGCAAATATTATCTTTGCTAATTGGTAAGAGTATCAGAAATCCAGACCCTGATAAAAACTCACTGGCCTATATATTGAACAGAGGTACCTGTTAACCCAAAACTTTTATGAACTATAGTTCACAATAATTATTTTTCAAGTCTTCCCAACATACATACTATAATGGGAGACTATCAGCTAAAATGTTGTCCTAATGTAACCTTGATAATACATTCTTTTTAAATACAGGTAAATAAGTATTTTATATTTTAAGAAACAGGTTTCATTTCCTCAATCTTTACAAAATTTATGTATCTCACCAAGTGCTCAGCATCTCCATGCTGACTTTATAGTTAATTTTAAAAAATATATGGTTTAAACAATCTACTAAAACAGTTCTCCTAATTTGCTTAAATTCTATACTTTGCATTTTCACTCTTTTTTTCAGATCACAGGTAATATTTTCTGTTGCTTTTAAAATTAACTATATTAGGGACATCTGTTTGAATACCGCCTTTTATTTATTTATTTTTTATACATGCACTCTTTCTTTTAATTAATTAATTAATTTGGCTGTGCTGAGTTGTGGCATGTGGGACCTTCGTTGCTGCGAGCAAGATATTTCAGTTGTGGCACTCAGGATTTTTTTTTTAGTTGCAGCATGCAGGATCTAGTTCCCTGACCAGGGATCGAACTCAGGCCCCCTGCATCAGGAGCAAGTCTTAAACACTGGACTACCAGGGAAGTCCCCAGCCTTTTACTTTAAATACTGGTTTTCTTCTTCTTCTTTTTTTTTTCTTTAAATAAAATGAGACTAAGTCTAAATGGAGAATTCACAGACTCCAACTAAATTTTTTTCATCCATTCATTAACTTAAATCAGCCCTTTTCAGTAATTTGGTATTACCTACTAACTGGTCCTTCCTCTCCTATCAGTTATGTAGTACCAAATTACCAAAGAATTTGGAACAGAAAAGTGTATATATTCTTTACTTGAGGTAATAGTCAATGAAATATTTTTAAGTAAAGGAATTATGTAAAAACCCAATGTTTGCTATTCAAAGGGTTATTTAGAGAAATGAGAATATTTTCTCAGCAAAGCTTACTGCAGTTCTTTAGTTGTGAGTCTATGAAACTCCAGATAGGAATGATAGCCCAAATGGAGATAAAGATACTAGCCTAAGAAATTTTTCAAAGGATGATGGACAAAAAAAGGAAGATGGTAGCACAGAATCAATAACTTAACCATTCTTGTCTGAAGGAATGTTAGAATAGTAGTTTCTTTGGCAGAGACAAGAACACAAAATCTTGAGGACAAACCTTGTTTGGGGAGAAAATAAGATTGGTTTAGATTTGTTGAAGTTAACATGATGGGAAACACTTAACTAGAAATATTCAGAGGATAACTGGAGATGTAGAAAAGAAGCTTGAGTAAAAAAATCTGAAGATTTTTATAGACAAGACCAGAAAATCAGGAATTTATTCATGTGATCTTTCTGCCTCAAGTCTCAGCCATACTTCAGGGAGGAAAGATCACTCTGTAAATGACTTCTCTTAATGAGATAATACCATATCAAAACATGGTATGTTAAACATAAAATGTTGAACACTGATTTTATGTTAAACAAAATGTTGAACACTGATTGCTAACAAATAATATCTTTCCTCTGAATTTATTTTTTCTTACAGAAAAATAATGTCTAGTTCACAAACAGCCAGTTTAACATTTTAAACTCACTTTTTAGTGATGAAATGAGTAAAAGAATATGGACTGCCTCAGGTAAATTATCTACCATTTCATCGAAAGTTTCTTTGCATGGCCTTTATTTATTTTATGGGTTTGCATAATAAGGATTCACACACACAGTTTAGTTCTCCTTCCTCTGGGCCGGTTACCTAGCTGTCCTAATCACCCAGTAATTAAAATAAAAACCACTCCAGGTAATTGGCAGTCTTCTCTAATTGAAAACTGGGTAGATAATAATTGTCCCAAGGAAATGCCCCACTCTCATACTGTAATATGAACCACCATCTGTCTATTAAATTAGTAATTATAAAATATTAACATATAAATGACTACTATATGGGTATTATAAAAGTGGTCCTAGAATTTAATTAATTATTTTTTTCATTTTGTTGACTCACCAGTTTCTTTCTAGGGAACAATAAGAAAATGTATTCCCGGGCTGATTAGGGAGGAGCAATAACTTGTCATGCAACACAGACAAGTTTAGAAGGCTTATAATGTCTACCTTTGCTGTACAAAGTATTTGCTCTCCAGTGAATAACAAACACTGAACCAAAAAGCTAAAAAAATTACAAAAAATGTTCAATCTATCTATAGAGCTGAGATCTCCCTAATTCTTCATGTAATGCTATGCATTTACTTTCAGGGGAAGTAGAAGGTAAACGAGAAAAAGAAAATAAGTTTAAGAAAGCAAACTGGAATCTTAGAAACAGTCCAGTAGGCTAGAAAATCCTGGGAATATACCTGATATATACTGAAGAAATACTCTAACTTTGCCCTTCCTTAAAGGTTAATTCTATTTGAATGAGAAAAGAGGGAGGAAATTCATAAATATCAACAGACCCTGAAAATAACACTGATAGACATTATGAAGAGGGTAAACTGATTTTCTGCACTGTGTAGACAGTGTGCTACCACACTGTCCTTGTAGACCCACTTTTACATAGCACATAATACCAGCAGCAGTATCTTCAATTACAGAGGACAGAGATATACAGTCACACATTTAATGACACAAAGTAGACAAAAGCAGCATGAATAGATTCTCCTTTCCCAAAGTCAATTCTAGCACTAAAAAACCCTTGCCCCCAAATCCTCTATGTTGACTTATCTTGACATCTCGGGGATGTGTGATTTGTCTATTTGCTGGCATGAAGTAAGCCTTGTGACATGTATAACTGAATTTGAATGTGGACTGATGATGCTCTAGACAAGGTCAAACCCCAATCCACGTAAATACTCATCAACTGATTAGGCAGAAATTACTTAAGACACTTGATAAGTCAAACTAGCTCAGTAGCTATCTAACAAATTCAGGAAAAAACAAATTGCAATGAAAGTGAAAAAAATTCCCAATCACATACTTCTTTGACAATCACAGAAAATAAGGTATTTTCAGGATTTTGGATTTAGTATGCAAGTACTTATAACATGTGTAAGACTTTATTCTGTAAACCATACCTGTCTTGAAATATTTACTCTGGTCTAAAGCTGAAAAAATCACTCTCCTCAAACCCTATCATTCACTGCCCAGTGCAAAGAAAAGATCAAGTTCAGTTCTGTTTTTCCCTCACAGAAAACTTAGTGATGACAAGATGTCATTATGTTTCAATGCTAAGAGAAACTCAAGAAATCATTTTATGAATCAAAATAAAGAAAGCTTTTAAAATATAAAACTATAAGTGAATGATCTAGAACTATATGCAGCCAAGGATCTGGGGTCTCTGAAAATTGAACAAAAATATGAATTTTATTAATTTTTTAAAAGCACAGTTTTATACTTTCATGTTTAGTTTTAATATGATTTTTTCTCCTCTAGATTCTTTTATGTAGAAGGAAAAGTAGCAGGTAAATCATGTTATTTCTGTTAAAGAAGAGCTGTACTTTTTCTAAAAGTGGATTCTCATGGATTATTTATACAGTAAGTCCCATGACATTAAAGTATGCAGCACATTTTTCTTCTTTATGAATATATAACTGTAATTATATTAGATTTTAAATGATTTGGATAGCCAAGATACAAAAATATTAAAATTATGAGATATGTTATCATAGGATAGACATTAGAGAAATGATAGTCTCTTTAGATAGATAGATATATAGACAGATATGAATGTAGATATAGATACACGTATACATATACACTTCCTATAGACTTGTATGTTTGTGTTGTATAGGTTGAAACCTAACCCCCAGTGTAATGATAGGTCCTTTGATAAGTGATGATTAGGTCATGAGGGTGAATTCCTCATGAATGGGATTAATCCCTTATAAAAGAGACCCCAGAGAGCTCCCTCACCTCTTCTGCCATGTGAAGACAAAAGGAGAAGATGGCCATCTATGAACCAGTAAGTGGGTTCTCAGCAGACACAATACCTGCTGGCACCTTGATCTTGGACTTTCCAGCCTCTAGAACTAAGAAAAATAAAGTTTGTTGTTTAAGCCACCCGGTCTTTGATATTCTGTTATAGTAGCCCAAATGGACTAAGACTATATATAATTTTACTCTTCTAATTACCCTAAAGGTTTTTTTTTAACACCTTTATTTGAGTATAACTGTTCTACAATAGTGTGTTAGTTTCTCCTTTACAACAAAGTGAATCAGTTATACATATACATATGTTCCCATATCTCTTCCCTCTTGCGTCACCCTCCCTCCCACCCTCCCTATCCCACCCCTCTTGGTGGTCACAAAGCACAGAGGTGATCTCCCTATGCTATGCGGCAGCTTCCCACTAGCTATCTAATTTACATTTGGTAGTGTGTATATGTCCCTGCCACTCTCTCACTTTGTCACAGCTTACCCTTCCCCCTCCCCATATCCTCAAGTCCATGCTCTAGTAGGTCTGTGTTTTATTCCTGTCCTACCACTAATCTCTTCATGACATTTTTTTTCTAAGATTCCATATATATGTGTTAGCATACGGTATTTGTTTTTATCCTTCTGACTTCACTCTGTATGACAGACTCCAGGTCTAAAGGTTTTTAATTTCCTTCCTTATCAAATTCAACCAAGAAGCAAATTTATTCAGTTAAAAACCTTCAAAGTTAGCATCTACTGCCTGAAAAGAAAACCAAGTAAACGTTGAGTTTGTGTCCAATCTGCCCCCAAATTAGTTCTGCTGCATAAATATTTATGTATTCATTTGCTTTGGACAGCTGCTAAAATGCACAATTTTCTTGGACTGCTATGGCTTATACATAAAATAATTCCTTTTTAAAAATTACTTTGGTATTGAACTAAGCTAATGTTCAATGAAATCATATTTATTATAGACCATCATAGAATATATAACTTAACAATAAAAATTAAAACTATCATTTTCAAGTGTTTCTAATGTTCCTTGCATCGTGCTAAGCACTTTATACACATTATATCATTTAATCTTTAACAATCCTGTGCAGTAGGTGTTATTTTCCTATTCTATGATTCAGTATACTCTGGCAAATAGAAGATTAATAATTTTCCCAGGGTTACATAGCTTATAACTGGCTGAGCTACATATTATCTTAAGGCTGACTGACCTCGAATTTAAATCTCTCTCCACCATAACAGAGAATCTCCCCAATTAAGCTTCCTAGAGCAGAGGCTGCTGGCTGTTTACCAAAGCCACTTCTAAGCACACAGCTTGAACATATTTCCCTTGGAGTTGGGTATGTCAATGAATTAAATCCTAGCCAAGAGAATATGGGCAAAAATAGTGTATGCCACTTTTAGATTTGGCTCATAGAACTTTCCACATGCAACCTTCCATTCTATTTTCCCCCATCTGGCTGCAGACATCAACCAGGACACACTGACAACCATATGAAGATGGTAGGACCCTACACAGAAGTTCAACCAGAAACATCTTCATTGAATTGTTATGCAAAGGGAAATAAACCCTATTGAGTTAAGCCACTATTACACAAGGGTTTTATGTTCTATCAGCCGGTATTACCCTAACTAATACAAGTTATGTCATCTTGTATTACCGAATCAAAATATGATTTTGACTCAAGTTTTTAATAAAAACCATTCAATTAAACATATTAAACATTAAAATGTATTTCCTGACAGTCTAAACTTCGTCCTGATAACACCCAGTGAGAGTATGACCTCTTCTCCTACTGCAAAACACAGATGTTAAGTAAAAATGATAACTTGAAGACAAAGTCCAAATGAACTGCAGTTTTATCACTTCAAAAGCAAATAGCATCCAAATGCAGTTTTGAAATGATGTCTAGATACTTTTTTTAGCAAACTTTAGGTGCCACAGATAATAAATGAATCATTTATTTGATGCACATAATACTTTAAAGAAATCAGTGTAAGCCCCCAAACAAAAAAAGCAACAGTGTACTCAGAAGCATTTCATCATTTGAAGTTGATATAACAATGCTGACAAGTACAAAAGATAACTACTTTGTTCTGTCATGCCGTATCATGTTGTAGAAAACACAAAGCATTATGTGACCTTTAGAGAAACAGCCAAAAAGTAGCTTGCTTTGTGATGCTTAACGCGGTATTTTTGAATTTTTGAAGGTCTTGATTTTTGCCAATTGTGGACAAAGTTATGTCCTGGGGGATCTCAGGCATGAAGAGAAAAGAATGCTGATGCATGAAGCAAGTGCAAGGGGAAAGACTGAGAGGAAAATTTACTGCTTCTGGAAAACAAAACTAGTTTTTAAGTATCTATGTGTATGTAGGCTCCTTGAAATGTCCCATCTAATAAATATTAATTCCAAAATTGGCCTATATATATGTATATTGGCCATGGTTGGTATTGGACCATATGGAGATATTCTCCTAATCCATTTTTTTATACTCCTTTTTCAAGTATTCACTACTTTTCATGCTCCTCTCTGACTGTGACACTACTACTGCAACAGCCCCAAATTCTAGTCCCGTCAAACTTCCATATAGTACAGGGTCCTCGGAGATTGTAAAATGGTACATATAACTGATAGATGGTTATTGAGTCTTATTTTTAGATAAGCATCACTACTTCCAAAAATCAAAGCTATGTTTTACTAGGCACTTCTTCTAGGGTTAACTTCTTATCTCAAAGGAATAACTAATAGAGACAATTTCAGCCCTCTAGGTTAGTATTCCTTAAAGTAAATTTACAGATAATATGCATTGGAATTACCTGAAGATGTAGAACTTAATCTCCAAAGTAAGCATTAAAAATAATACAGAAAAGTATACTGAAAAAGCCTATAGAGGAGATAGAATAATAATAATAATGTGACACAAGTAATGAAGCCCTTGGTTTCTGACCCAAGAGTCTCATTTCTTCTGACACTATCTATGACACAGTAGCAGGCTACTTATTAGCATCTAAGCAGGGTAAAATCAAATCCTAGACCAAACACATATTATTAAATAGAAATCAAGTTTGGTTAACTTTAATGTCATTAAACTGACCAGTTAATGTATAAGGACAAACTATTAAACATAATTTACTTATAGACTTATGGACTGTGTCATAATTTGGTAATCACATTTTATGAGTCATTTATTCTACAGAAAATTTTTTAAATTTCTTATATCTTTGTCAAATTCAAAGCTCTCTAAAAAGGAGCTAATTTCACATATATATGTGTATCAAGTCATCATGTTGTACACCTTAAAATTATACATTATATGTCAATTATATCTCAATAAAGGTGGGAAAAATAAAAAGTAGCTAAATGCTTATATCAAAGGCATAAGGTTCTTCATATACTTAATGAAAGAATCATATCATTAACACAGACAGCTGGAATGCTACTAGAGAAACCAAGGCCACCATAAATTTAATGTTCTAAATAATATGTGGAGTCTAGGAGTATCTCTTGATAAATATACATTTTCAGAATATATATATATGGTTATCACATGGGTAATAACCCTAATTTCAGCATTCTTGAACATTTTCTTTGGTAGATTTTCTAAAATGGCTCTTAAAATTCACAATGGAAATTATGCAGTCTTCCCTCAAGCACTTTCTTGAGCTTAAAAAAAATGAGTATATTTCTGAAACAGTATTGCTTTCACTGAATCTCCAAGTTTCTTCTTTTTTGTCATCTGCCAGTTCCAACAATCAACTGCTTCTTCACTTTCAAGTCTGCCAAAAACCTCTGAAAAAACTTTTGTCTTTGAATTAATGTGACAATTATTTCTTTTCTAATATCCTTAGGCCTTGCATCATTTCTTGTTATTCCTTTTCATATATGCTGAAATTCTAGTTCCTTCTTCCTAAAGTTTCTCTTTCCAGAATATTTCCCTAAAAGTAGAAGCTGGAAGAGGCCTACATAAAACTCTCCTCATAGTATTTTGCCAATCTCTTTGGAAATGATGATAAATAAGTAATTATCTAAAAGCCCCATTCTCCAAGCATAATAAGTCCAAAGCAAATAACTGCAAAATTTTTAAAATCTCAGAGTGAAAATATTTAGAAATAAGTGAAATTAGGAAGTTTACCATTTCATACTGTGTTGTTACAATTACGTTTTTATTGTGACATATAATTTGCCATGTGCTTTTCATAAAATTGCTTTCTTACTTAAATAATACTAAGGTCTTTACTAATAGCAGTGGGGTCAAATTCTGTTGATGTTATTATTGGTCAACATTCAAATATCTTCCTCAGTCTGGCATCGTAAGAGACTAATAATCTTAACATGTTTCTTAAATTTGTTTTATAAAAATAATTGCATAGTGTTCAGTGATCCATTATCATGAATCAACACTATTAGAATTACTTGTAAATAATTTGCTTCAAATAAGCTTATGTTCCATATTCCTAATATGGAGTATCACAATGGGAAGAAATACGTGTAGCTTTAAAGTCAGACAAATATGAATTTAAATACTGCATCCACTATTGACTAATTATGTAAGGTTAGGTAAATTACTGTCCTCTAAACATCCTCATTTATTCATTGGCAGCATGTGGATAAAAAATCCTACTATGCAGGATGTTTTTCAGATTCTTAAGAAATATTTTATGCAAAGCATCTATCACAGAGCCTGGTATATAGTATATGTTCCAAAAATAGTGAAAAATTGTTACTGATACTACAAACTGATTATTAGGTGAGGTAGAAGTTGTTGATATATGCATATGACTTTCATTTTCAATAGAGATCATCTGTTCCTAATTAAGTAGTTTACTAAATTTGGGATCTTTAGACTACTTTCAATGCTTAATTAACAACTAGTTAGTAATGAAATATCCCAAGAATTTGTTACCAAATACCATCATGTAGCATGTGGTTACAAAAACATTTAAAATGTTAACATTATTATATGTGGAATCTAAAAAAAAGGGTACAAATGAACTTATCTACAAAACAGAAATAGAGTTACAGATATAGAAAACAAACTTATGGTTACCAGGGGGTAAGGGGGGGAGGGATAAATTGGGAGATTGAGAGTGACATATACACACTACTATATATAAAATAGATAACTAATAAGGACCTACTGTATACCACAGGGAACTCTACTCAGTACTCTGTAATGGCCTATATGGGAAAAGAATCTAAAAAAGACTGAATATATGTATATGTATAACTGATTCACTTTGCTGTACACCTGAAACTAACACAACATTGTAAATCAACTATACTCCAATAAATATTTTTTTAAAGTAACAGTAAATAAACTTTTAACATTTCTATAATGAGAAACATTTTAAATCTGAAGAGACATGCCATAACTATCTCAGTTCACTTTACTCTCTGTTTTACTCTCTGTTTTACTCTCTGTTTTCAGTGTATTTATTTACATATACAGTTACTTACATAACAACTACTAGACATGACACAAAAGTATAATCATTTAGCTATAGGTAAGTTGATTTTATAACTTCTACCATCTAATAGATTAATTCAATAATAAATTTGATTAATTTCCAATATGACTATTAATATAAATAAAACTGAAGTGTACAGAAGTCAACATGTTTATATAAACTACAGAAGTAATAAACTGGTTTGGCAAGGTACAGAAGAAAGGAGAAAAGTCTTTAAAGGTAGGTCATTTTACAGATTAAGATCTTAGTGACCTTGTCACCTCACATCTCAATGGTTCTAAGTTGTAAACAGGATTTGGTTAAAGGGTTTTTCATAATCAATGGTACTATTTGTTAAGACATTTAAAAGTTACAGGAGAAATAAATTTTAACAAGTGCAACATTATAGCATGGTAGGAATGGAATGAGTTACCAGGCTATGAAATTCCTTAACTTGTAGGAGACTACAGTCTACATTCAGTCTCCATTCTCACAACTCTTTCAGACATGGATTCTCTAACACTAACAGATCCCTAATGTTTCCTTTAGACTTACCTATTTCTTCCTAATGTCCATACAGGGAGTCAACTTAAAGTAAGGCGGAAGACATTTGAATGAATCTGCCACCTTTATAGCTGACCAAGTAAGTCAGGGCATTGCATTTGAACATTTAGGGTTTCTATCAGTTAAAATAGTTTGGCTGTAAATGACTTTAAAAATATGAGATTTAATTTCTTACATATAGGAGGTCCAGAGATAGAGATATGCCAGGATTGGTTCAGGGACTTGACATTTGTCATTGAGAATCCAAGTGTCTCCTGTCTTTCACTTTGCCTTTGGACTCATTGATGACTTCACCTGGAACCACAGGATGACTGCCACAATTCCATCATGTCGACATGATGACATTTAGCCAAAAAAAGGGAGTGTTTCCCCTATGTATCTCTTTCCATTGGTGAGAGAATCTTTTCATTAAAGCCTGTCAGAATTCCCTTTTCAGTGACCAGAATTCTATCCCATTTTCATAGCTGAATGGGATGGGAAATGAAATGGTGATAACTAGTTTACACTAATTATGATTTTCCCCCCAGGGACGGGGGACAACTCAACCAAATTTTACTTGAAATACCCACTAGTCATTCCTACCCCCATGTCTTTGGAGTCAGGAGAAATTTCACTTAAATCCCCACTTCATATCTTTCTTATAAATGCTTAACTTTATGCAACTACTTAACCTCTCTGAATATCAGCTTTCTTTCTGAAAGATATAGATGTATATATAGGATATAGATAACAATATAGATATGATGTATTTTTAAAGAGGTCCCTATTGTCAGATATATAAGGATAATTTCTGTAGAAATACCCAGCACAGAGCCTGATACATGGTAGAATCCAATGAATATCATTTTAATCTGTTTTCTTTAATCTGTAGGTCCTCCTCATTTCCCTCCTTCCTATAACCAAAGCCCAATAATGTTCCAAGGAGTATAGCCTAAATTTGATTCTCTCTCCAAAATTTTCAAGTCTAAAAAATCTTTTACTTGGTACTTTAATATTTCATTCTACATATTCCACTATGTCTTAAATATCAGGGTTACCAAATACTAGTTTATCTGAATAGTGGATCATGTACCCTGATTATCACACACACACACACACACACACACACACACACATTCTTTATTAGATGATAAATTCTGTAAATCAAATCAGCATATAAACCCTACCAATTATTTTAAGAAAGGGAGAAATAGAACAAACAAGCAAGCCCCTAGTTGGATATCAAAGGTTCCTTGTGAAATGTGTCTCTACATTTTCAGTCTCAACCTTTGCCCACCCCTGAACATTTTATGCTATAATCACACTGAATTAATTGTTCACTGTACTTTCCATGGTAATTTCCAGCTTCTTTAAATCTATTATTACAGGTTCCTCTGTCTGGAACATCCTCTTCACCATTCGTCATTTGACTCATTCTTGTTCATCTTCATGACTCATTTCAGAAACCATCTCCCCCCAGAAAAATCTTTCCGACTTCCAGGTTGAGCTAAACATGCTTCTTTTTCATTTCAGAGCACCTTTTGCTTACCATTTATCATAAAATACTGAAGGTAGCTATTTTTGCATCTGATTTCTTCACTAGATTCTTTGATATGTTCCTGATATAATTCCTGGGACAGAATTATTCACTCAATAAATGTGTATTGAATAAAATTAAATAAACTTGTTTTGTAGATTCAGCACTCCAAAATTGAATATTAAAGATAAAGCTTCTTATATAAATCAGTGTGATAATTTTTAAAAGAGCATTAAAAATTATCACCCAGAAAGATTTTTTTTTTTAATCATTATTGGAGAATAACTGTTTTACAATGGTGTGTTACTTTCTGCTTTACAACAAAGTGAATCAGTTATACATACACATATGTTCCCATATCTCTTCCCTCTTGCGTCCTCCCTCCCACCCTCCCTATCCCGTCCCTTTAGGTGGTCACAAAGCACCAAGCTGATCTCCCTGTGCCATGCAGCAGCTTCCCACTAACTAAAAATATTTTTATATAAAAAATACAGTAATGTTTCTCAAGTACTTACCATGAGCCAAATGTCATGCTAACTGCTTTATACACATTTTCCTACATAATCATCGAAACATCCTTGGGAAGAAGTATTTTAAGAATTTTTTCCCATTTTAAAGATGTGGATACTTTAAAAAAAATTTATTGGAGTACAATTGCTTTACAATGTTTAGTTTCTTTTGTGCAATGAAGTGAATCAGCTATATGAATATCTATATCCCCTGCCTCTTGTGTCTCCCTCCCCCCACCATCCCACCCATCTAGGCCATCACAGAACACCGAGCTGAGCTTCTTGTGCTTTATAGCTCGTTCCCACTGATCTCACAGCTAGCAAGTCCCAAACCTGGAACCTGAACTCAGGTTTGTTGACCTAAAGCTCATGTTTTAGTTATTTTACTCTAGAACAGAGACCATTCTCAATGTTACCTTATTGGTTACCCATTCTTAATTGAAAATGGTCTCAGAAAGCACCAAGACAATTAAACTTTATAGTAAAACAAACAAAAATAATAATAATCACTTCTACAGATATAAGACAACAGAACATTTTATTCCAACTAACTTCTCCCTTTATTTAAATTCATGATTGTTCACAGTCAACAGCAACTGTGTAGATTTAATGCACTAAAACTGTTAAAACATGCTTTGCTGCACTGTGATAAAACCTCCTAAAATAATTACTGACAACACATTTCCTTAAATAAAATGTCCAATTTTTAATATTGTCTAATGGTACTGTCCCCTCCCTCTTAAAACAGAATTTTAATGACTATATTTGCTACAAAGAAAGTTAGAAAGGTGCTCAAAAGCAATGATATCCACATTTATTACATTTTCACTTTGTTTAAATACTACCCTGTTTACATAATTTTCATCATTACTCAACTGCATTAGCTTTCATACACACCCATGAAACATTATATACCTAACACCAAACCTAGTAATATGTGTTAAAAATCACTGCTGCATTTAGAAGTAACCTGAGGCACAAAAAAATAGGAAAAAAGCAACCACATAAGTTGAGTCACCTAAATGTGTTACTGTAAATATTTCATGAATATTGGAAGATTAACAGCTTCCCATATAACTTTCCCAGGCTGCTGCCGAAGATGGCGGAGGAGCAGGCCCTGGTGCTCGATGGCCGAGGCCATCTCCTGGGCCGCCTAGCGGCCATCGTGGCCAAGCAGGTGCTTCTGCATGGAAAGGTGGTGGTTGTGCGGCTGTGAGGGCATCAGCATTTATGGAAATTTCTATAGAGACAAGTTGAAGTACCTGGCCTTCTTCTGCAAGTGGATGCGGCCCCTACCACTTCCGAGCCCCCAGCCGCATCTTCTGGCGGACAGTGCGAGGTATGTGGCCCCACAGCACCAAGCGAGGCCAGGCCACTCGGGACCATCTCAAGGTATTTGATGGGATCTCGCCACCCAATGACAAGAAACAGCGGATGGTCGTTCCTGCCGCCCTCAAGGTTGTGCGTCTGAAGCCTGTGCGGAAGTTTGCCTACCTAGGGAGGCTGGCTCGTGAGGTTGGCTGGAAGTACCAGGCAGTAACAGCCACCCTGGAGGAGAAGAGAAAGGAGAAGGCCAAGATCCACTACCGGGAAAAGAAGCAGCTCCTGAGTCTACGGAAGCAGGCCGAAAAGAACATAGAGAAGAAAACTGACAAATTCAGAGGTCCTCAAGACCCATGGATTCTTAGTCTGAGCCCAATAAAATTGACTGTTTCTTCTTAAAAAAAAAAAGCTTCCAGTATAGGGGACAAAAACTGTGGAAATTTTTTTTTTAAACGAGTATATAATATTTTATTTCAAGATATATTTAGTAAACATTCATTTATTTATATACTGGTAAATATAAAATGATAAAAAAGAAATAACTGCAACTTCAGAAGTATGAAAATTTTAGCCTGTACAAAGGAAAAGAAAATAAATGCTTTTGAATATATGTGTGACTAAGGCAAATAACTTCTCTCTGTGTGTCTTAAATTTATTTTCTGTAAAATAAAATACCTGGAAAATATTATCATTTTAAGAATTCTACCTCCAGCCAACAATTCCAAATCTCATATATATTAGAAACAGAGCAAACATTAAAATGCATTTAACATGGTAATCTGCAACCTCAGTAGAGTGTGATGAATTTACATGTGTTTGTTTATAAAATCACCCAGAGCTTCTGAGTATCTGAAGTGTTGTTGTTACTGATGTTCTTTTGTGGATAGCAAGTATATTAAATCCTACAGCCCTGACTTTCTTACTGATTGAAATAAACTAATTGTGGAGCCAGGGCCAAATATCCTTGGCCTTTGTACATCAGGCTGTCTGTTCCCACTGCTGTGCAATGTCTGTTAGGTGTTGGACAAATGAATGGCTAGGCAGAATGTACAAATAAGCACAACGGACTGAATCCCACTGAAGTATGCTTGCATGATTTCCATAAATTTCAATGTGACATAAGTCTAAGCAGAGGCTTTAATTTCAGGCCCACAATCACTGCAAATTTTTCCATATTCTCTGTGTAACATCTGTTGAAAATCTTAGAATAACTGGGAATCACAGTTAAAAATCAACATTACCAAATCATTTAAATTTTTCATTGAGCATGAATTTAAAGCTCTTAGTTTTAGTTTGTTCTATAACATATGATTTATTCTTTTCTTTATTAAACATTTCAATGTTCACAATTAATTTTTTTTTAAGAAAGAGTAGAGTACAATGTGAAGAAAATGATATTCTCAGGTCTTGAATTAGAAAAGCTTAAACAAATATTGCCATCCTGGTCCAAAAACTGTATTTGTTCTCAGTGCATCATTATGTTCAATTAATAATTTTTTTCCATATAATATTTTGCTAATTGATGAAAACTTAACAGAAAAATTTGTAGCATTCAGGGAGATGGCAACACACTCTTTATGATGTATCCACCACACCATTATTATCAACGACTATCTGAACGTTTAGAGTACAAGGTGTTTACCTGCAGTGTGTTGAGTGGTAAATTCAATACAGTAAAAACAGTCAGTGTAAACTTCCTCTTATTAGCATGAGAGTGACTGCGATCCAAGGTCGGTTCTGTTCTTCCATTTGCTTTTTTCTTCTCTCTCCAGCCATGGAAATAGAGCTCAGTTATTTCTGCATGGATGCAAGGTGAATGAGGGTGTCGTTTCTCCTTGCAGTGCTATTTATTACAGGTCACTGACATAATACAGCTATTTTTTTAATTTTAAAAAAGTTATATAGCATTATCTCACTTACTCGGGTATTTGAGAGGAATGTGCAGAGTGTTATTTATTTATACAGAAATCTCCCAACCGAGAAACATCATCTTGCTTTGAGGGGCCTCCTGCTGGCAAACTGAGCAGCCCTGTTATTATAAGAATTAAAACGCTGCACACTGTATGGAAGAAAACATAACACAATCCTATAGTGTGAAGCTGTCTGGATTTTCAACCTGTAAAAATACATTATTCCAATAAGGACAAAACTTAGAAAACTGCAAAGTGTATCACAAATTGGGATTATCTATGTAGTTTCATTGTTCTCAGCTATGAGATACATACATTATACATATTTAATGCATAGTTATATTATGTATAATATGACAATATCAGACCTACTTTGATCATAAACCAGTCTAATGCACTAATAAATTAATTGATAAGGAATTGATTTTCTAGATAAGTACATCTCAGTTTGCAGTCTGAGAGACAGTGCCTATACCTACAAAAATAATCTTAGAAAACAGAATTCTAATCATTGTCTCTGATCTCAACTACAGATATGACAGCAATTAGTTCTTCCTGAATAATGTCCTCACTGCAAATTACATTCAAAAATGAATGTTACTTCTCACTTACACATTACATAATTTCATCTCAGAATTTCCCAAGACCCACCTAAGAGTCCTGGGAAATAACTGAACATTTAATAGCATCAGGGCTAATAAATATACTTCAACATTTTCATACTTGTAAAAACTACAGAGCATAACACAGTGCACTAAGAGAATTGCAGTGATGCATGGAACCAATGAGAACCAAAATATTTGTGTAAAAATAAACATTTGGGGCACGACAAGGCTCCAGTAGGTACAATTTTGATCCTTGTTGTGAAGGACAACTTTGGCAATTCACTTATACTTCATTATTTCTAAAGAGCTGAGTGAATAGAGAGCTCAAGTTGTTACATGAACTAGCTCATAGTTGAAATGCTGTATAGGAATAGGAGGGAGAACTGGCAAAAAGGAATTAACTACTGTGCTAAGGTAATATCTGCTAGCCTAGCCTCTAACTCCTGCTGGATCACGGGAGGGGGTGATCACGGGAGGGGGTCGGGGGGAATATAAGGTTTTAGGACACGAATAGTTGCATGTCAAGCCCTAATCCTAGAGAAGATTTCTTTCACAAGTACTGAGACTATTCCAAATAGGGATCACAGTCAAAAGGGACAGCTGTTTATGACCTCCTCTGAAAATAGTTATTTGGGACTACCACTGCTGCCCTTCTTGCACTGATGTTCCTAATCAAGATTTCTAGTGGAGAGGAAAACCTAAAAACCAGTTTTCCTAAATTTTATTTCTCAAAGTGCAAATAAATCCAGAGAAGCTTGCTATCCTTCCTCTCAGCAATATAATGTAATATAGATCATTCATCCCTGAATTTTTTTTAAAAGTACAATAAATGCTACTCATATTTTAACATTTTATTACTACCAGAAACATAAGAAATATGATTTTAACATTTTATTACTATTAGAAACATAAGAAATATGATTTAAACTATGAGTTACAAGGAGTTTTATGTAATATAGGTATATCAAAATTTAATCAAACAATGCATACAACTTCCTAACTCTCTTCTTGGAAAAACTGCAAAACATCATGTTCTTTTTCAGGAATGTATTGATGGTGACAGTAGCTTTGGTGATATTAAAGCTACTGCATGAAATGATAAAGGGTAAATAAAATGGCTATTGGAAATTGGCCTCACTAAATCTGAGGAAAATAATTCATTTTAAAAATCAATAATTTTCTGCTTTTAGGCTGTATTCGTTTCAGGCAGGTATGTCCACAGACAACCCATTTTTTAGTATATTTGCAAAAGCTAAATAAAGGAACAAAATGATTTCAAATAAAACAAAAGTTAAAAATCCAAAGTGCTACACCCAGATACAGACTATACATTAAATGAGCACTGAAGGAAATGAGTGACACAGTTAGAATCATAGCAAACTCTTCCTAATGTACAAGTGGAAAAGAGGAAAACTGCTTCCATATTTGGTGATAGGGGTTGGGGCAGGGGGTTAATTCATAAACACATGGAACCCTAACAAATCCTATAGTATTTAAACACGATAATGATATATTTTAAATACGAAAGGCAAAATTAGTAATAAAACTGATAGAAACTGACTGCCCTTTCTAATGGGAAAGGCTCTTAGAGTGGTTTTTAAGTAGGATATTGACTGTCAGTGAAAGATTAAGACTGCTGTGTAAGAGGAGAATGAGTTGGTTCCTGATTCATGGATGCAGTTAGAACCACTCAGGGGTGGAGGACAGCAGGGTCTAAAACAAAAGCCCGCATGGAGTGAGATAAAGGAAGGAGAGATTGGCTGAATGTTATGTGGTGGTCATTTCGTCTCTGGCATTTTCATTTACCCGTTCAATATCCCTGCTTCTCTCATAAACTCAGCATATTGTCTTTCTTTAAACTCAAACCTTGAAAGTTAATTACTCTCATTTCCATTACCTCACCACTGAATAGGACTAATCCAAATTACCCCACCAAATACCTGGTTAAAGGTTACCATAGTAACAACAATTGTCATTTACAGAATATATTCATGAAGTTTAATCTGCTCATGGTATCTTCATTTAAAATATATCAGGGCATCTTCATTGGATAAATATCCTTTAAAAATATCTTTGATTCAAATATGCAGATAACACTTTTTTTCTCTAAATTTGTGATCAACCATAGGTTAAAGAGAATGTCATATTAATGATAAATAATAACAAAATCGATAGAGGAAAATCAGTGGTACTGACTTGGATTATAGTTCCATATTCCAGTTTCAGTCTGCATTTAAGAAAAAATTACAGTTGTATCCACATGAAATCTCAATCCCAAATTCAACACCTGCATCTAAAAATCATATAAAATTTAAGAAGATTCTGGCATGTGACAATTATTTTGTGTTACTATCTTCACATCTGAATTTTTAGTAATTTAACTGCTACATTAAAAGGTCTTAATTGCAAGAGTATAACTCATAGAGTGTCCCAGAAAGTCTGATAGAACTTAATCACACATCCCCACTGTCTATATTATTCTGAAGCACCACCTGTCAGCTGAGCAACATAATGGCATGTGACAGAGCTTGTGAACCAAATTTCTATCTGTCTCTCAGTCTAAAGACAATAGTCTAAATAAAAATATATATTTTTATTTCTTATGCTGCAATTCACAGCATCTTTGAAAGTTTCCAGACTGGTAACTAAGAGAAATAACTATTTTCTTGATCTAACTCACTGGCAGTAGGGAGGTTGAGGTTGTTGCCGGAAAGGAAGCAGTCAACTTTAGAAGGGCAAAAACTGCCCTTCCCATCATTAGTAATACTGTTTTGCGGTGTTCCAATGTTAATCAGTGAGTGAGCACAACTGGCAGAGCCCTGTGAATTAAAAACTGTATGATGATATGCATAGACTCTGATTCCTCCAATATCAAAATAAATGTATAAAAACCATGATAGAGGGAAAGAATTTAATAATCACAACAATTTACAGACTGTCTTCTATGTGGAAAAATCTGTTTAGTATACATAGATAGATGTGAAGATTCTGCTCCAGCGTGCAGAAACTTTTCCAAAAAATACATTCAGTCATACATTATATTAGTTATGCCCTATCTTGAAAAGTTTAAATGCCTATAAAATTTAACATAAAAAGTTATCTCATGAATTTGATGAAAAACCATTTTCTCTTGAAGGTGCTTTAAAAAGCAATAAGGATGAAAGGACAGAGGACTTGAGTTTGCCAGGTAAACATAAATCTTTGGAACAAAACTGTCTCCCTACACTTTTTTTTAATACCAAAACTGTAAAAAAAAAAAAAAAAAAAAAAAAAGAATATGAAGGAAAAATGATTTCAGACAACTGCCCCTCAAAGGGAGCCGAATTCTTTCCCAAATAGTCTACTTACAGTACTCTTGCCTATCCATATACACAATGATTCTGCAAATCAATACTGCATCACCTGTTTATAAACATAGGACATAGAACTGCTGTTCAAATTATGAGAAAGGGGAAGTCCATGGTCTGCTCATATTTAACATTTTGTAACTTTAACTGTATGATGTTTATTTTTTTGCTTTTAACTGCCTTAGCTATCATACTACTAATACTATAGTGTACATAATGTAATTAACTACTGAGCATCTATGTGATAGATACTGTTTTATATCTACTACCTCATTTAATCCTCATAAATATGAGGTTGATCTTAATATTAGATGCCCGTTTTAGATGAGAAAATTGAAGCTTAAAAAGATTAAGAAATTAACCCATCTTCACATGGTTAGTATGCAAACCTGGGCTATTTAATTAAGTTCCTCTATTTAACCTCTACTTCAACTCTTTGCAATATTTCACTTAATATTATCGATTTTAAAAAGTGATTAAACTGGTTACTCTATTTGAAGTGTTATAAATGTACTGAAATTATAATGTGACAATAGAAAAGTAGCATATATTGTTAATATACTTGATCATGTTTCCAAGTTTTGCATATTCACAAATATACCTGGTTATTAACAATTATTATGGGTATCAAATAATTGTTAATGGCCTAAAATAGGTAACAAATGAATCTATATTATCAATATCCTTCTTAGAGGTTTTAGTTTATTTTCTTATATAAAATATTTCAATTTGGACCATGGAAAATTCATAGTTAGGAGCTTAGGCATTGCTGATCGGCCAACTGCACAGATGTTTCCCATTTGGTAAATTATAAAATCTCTCTAAATTTCTGTTTCCTTGACTGTAAAATGAGGACAGTAGTGGCCATCTTGTGTAGATTAGTTGAGATATTGTATGAGAAGTGCTTTAGCACACTTCCTGACACAGTAGTCCTTTAGTAAGTATTAGATATTATGACTTGTTGGCTTTTTATCAATGAAGAATTAGTTGTGTTGTATAGAAATTTATACCAATTAAGATTTAAAAAGCACACTACATAGTGAAAAGAGAAAAGTAAAATGTTGGACTGCTTGAGTCAGAGATACTGGGTAGATCCATGTAGAGATACCCAGCAGGCAGTAGCGACAGGAAGGAGGGGAGCTCTGGAGAGAGGTAAGAGCTCAGAATTACTTACACGGCGTTGAGATGGGGAAGGGACCCAGAAACTGAGACAAAAAGGTAACGAAGAGGACCAAGGCCACAGAGAGGCTTGAGAAAGACTTGTTGAGTGGGTTATCTTCATTCACTGCCTCTTTAAAGATGGATAACCAAAATCTTAAGTCTAAAGTATACCCAATAGTAACCAAGTAGATTGTTAGAATAGTATCTCTGTTGAGAACTGACTCTGTGATCTTGGCCAGTTAAGTCATTCTGAGTCTCAGTTTCCTTATCTTTAAAATGGAGTTAATACCACCTACCATGCAGATTTTAAGGAACACTGGAACTAATGAGTAAAAGTACCAGCACAGTCACAGTGCTTGCTGCAGATGAAGCATTAAAATGGATATAGACTGAGACAGGAGAGGTGGTAAATCAGAAAGACTTACGGCAGAAGGTAGTATCTAACAGGAATGCAGTTTTCATACCAGGAGAACCTAAAAGAATGTTAAAAGAATGGCAACAAAAGAAAAAAGCAAAACATTTCATTTACTGTAGATTTTACAGTATAGATACAAAATAGGTAGTAAAAGAGATGGAAATGTCAAAGGCCTTGAAGAAAAATATTTCCTAAGCAGACTGAGAAAGGTTCATTTGTAACCAACTGAAGCATGCATATGTGCCTCCATCTTTTTATTTCTTTTTGATTTTTCAGTCCCTTTAGAAAAGTGCTTCTCTTTTGCTCTGATTTCTTAACACTTTACTCTCCACTCAGAACTAGAGGCCTATTTTTCTAACTTCCTGCCCTGCCTATGTCCTCACCTTTTTATATATGTTTCTCCCTCTGGTTAAGTTAAACCCAGTCTTATAAATACCTGCTGGCATAAACCCTGAAACACAATGAAACATTTGTATACTTTTATTCTGTATCATGTGGGTTTTACAACTGAGAATGATTTATTTGTGATAGTACATTACATTAGAGGTATGAAGGTCTAATGTAAAGACTACTGAGAAAAAATAAGAGCAAAATATTTTATATTTAAGGAAACCAAACTTTAAAATATCCTTCACATATCCACAGATCTATTAAGGACAGGTAGATGGTGAAAAGCATTTGGGTGGGAATCCTAGTCACAGAGACAAAGAGAGTGGCTTTCACTACCTCTATTTTTCAGAGACCAGGAAAGGGTATTTGGGCATGACGTGCTTGTGACAGACCCTCAGGGTGGGAAGGGCCCTCAGTGGCCACAGAACCCAATCCCCGCTCCCAACATCACTGACCAGTTGTTCTTCAGCTGCCTCATTCATTCTTTATCATCACAGAAGAGGTTAGATAAGACTTTACCACCCCACACACATGAAGGAACTCACCATCTCCCAGGACAAATCATTCCAACTTTGGGATGCTCTAACTGTGAGAAACTCCTTGATGGTGTTCAACCGAAATCTGATACCTTACAATTTCAAACAGCTGCTAATGTTTCTGTTCTCCAAGGCTACACAGAACAGTGCTAATCCCTCTTATGTGTAACAGCCCTCCAACTCTTGAAGATAGTTATCATGTCCCCTTCCCAAGCCTCCTCTTTTCCATGCCTGGCATCTCCTTCTTTCTTTAATCATTCTTCAAATGAAATGGAACTCCATTATTTTGTTGTAAATATAGTTTTCTTTGCAAAATAATAAATCACATGTCCAAACAAAGTTACCAAGAGTATCGTAATTAAGCTGATATTCACAACTTATTTCACAATATTACATTTTAATCATGTAAAAGAAATTTTAATTGAATGTTTTCTTATCCACCACAAATGAAAAGAGTATATGCAGTGCCCTCAAGGGACAGACTCATATCTTACATGACAATACACACTCGTGGAACAGCTGACACCTTGCCAGATAAGCTGTTTATTCTGATTAATAATATAAGCATGTAACATGTTTGTTCCCACATACTTACGGCAATCGCAAATTCAAATTGTTGTGATTCTTCAGCAGCCCAATTTAAAGACACACATCACACATCAGCACCTGCCTCACTCTCAGGAAAATTCACAGCATCTGCTTTATTTGAGTCCTTTGGCCTGCCTCATTCATATGATTTGTTCCTAGGTTAATTCAACTGAGAACCAGTGACATCTTGTCTATTGTTTTTAAGCCACTTCTTTCCAAACTTCAAGTCAAATCATTAGTACCTAAGCTGTGATACACAACTTAGAAACATGCCTCCTTCATACCAGCTAATACTTAATGGCAGCAAAGTTAGTATGATACTGTTCACATTCCTATTATTTTAAAATATTTATGGCAAAATTTGTATTATGTGTAAGAGTAACATTCATAGTATTTAGTGACCATCCCAGCAAAAACACATAAGAATGGATCACAGTATATGCCAAAGCAGATATCTGAAGGTCCCTGATTGTGTCAGATATTAATTCTTTAGTTGTTTGATCTGGGAAAGTCTGAGGGAGGGGTGCCAGGGGAGGGCTCTGGGAAAGCCAATCAGTAGGAATATATTTTAATATTTTATCAAACAATAAAAGCATAAGGAACATAGCACTTGGATACTAGTCCTGGTAATAGAATATACTTTGTTGCTCATACTCTTACACAAAGGTTTCTAGGATTTTGAAAAAGCCAATCAAAAGTCTCAACATTCTTACTAGAAATAAAAAAGACATAAAAGTTATTTTTTCATATATTTCAGTAGGAAGCATTGAAAAGCATTTGATCTTGACCTGCTATGAAATCAAAGACATCTTTAGCTTAAAAACCTTCGTGTGCTATATCAGCATATATACAATTCCTACAGACTTTAATCAAGAGAGAAGCTGTCTGAAAAAATTAACCTTGAAATAACCACTGAAAACATGATGAGATGAACAATTCATGAATATGAGAATTATTCTCTATAGTGAGCTTGATTATGGAGAATGCAGTCTTGAGCCATGACAAAGCTCTAGAAGGTATATAAATAATACTATACCTTTTTAGATACCTTTACAATACACTATGATAGAAAAGACTTTTGGGATGTTTTTTGAGATAATCCCAAACATGGATATTACTGTCCAAATTCCTGGCTTTTTCTAGGATCACATTTCCATCAAGTGTTACATGTTTTATGACATTTTTTTCAGACAAGTTAGTCTCACTTAGGAATTCATTAAAATTTATTCTTTTGGATGATGATACTTTTTTACAAAGACCAAGATTTGGGTTTTTTGTGTATTTTGTTTTATAGCCACTTCCTGATAATTACAGTGGATCTCTTCCTGTTGGCTTATCTAGCAGATGAATGACTAGTTCCAGAATATGCATCTAACCACATACCAGATTTGAATCAGAAAATTATCATAAATGGAACTTCTGATTCACTCACAAATAGTCACAATCCTTAAATATCCCAAGCCCAGTATATATGTCCTTGAAACAAAGATATTTTGGATGTTTTGACATATTTTATTTTCAGCAGACCTGGAACAATTGAAATGTTTTTGTTTTTTCCCTTTTTCTCATTAATAAATCTACTTTCACAGTGCTCATCCTGCCAGTGAGAAATGTGGTACTTAACAGAAATTTATTTTTATACAGCCTATAAATGTTGAGTGAAAGCTGTTAAACTGTGGGAGACAAACTTCATCTGTACCTTTCAAAGTGTGGCTGAGTCAGTTTGTAGGAGTGAAACAGCATGTATCAGATCTAAATTTGCTAAACAAAATTAGCTGCGTGCCATTCTGTTTGTCTTATCTCTTTCTCTGGCTCATGGTGTGCTAATTCTGGCCACAAGCAATATAGTAAGTAGAGAAAAAATAATAAATGTCCTCTTCATCAACAGTTACATAAAATGTTTTGTCTATTTCAATTTATCTCAAAGTTTTTATATTTTCAAATTTCATTCTGCACTTAAAAAAGAAAAGAAAAAGGCCACTAAAGAATTGTATCTGAATACCAATCACTTCAGTTTCCATTAATTCCAAGTACACTTTTAGAGGTTTCGATATATCACCAGGGACAATGGGGCTGCTAAATTTGAAGTTAAAACAACTGGGAAATATTAACTGTTTAGTTGATATTTTTACATAGTAAAAGTGTGACTTGAAATACTAATCCTTTTATTGTTACTTAAATGTGTTAATATATTAGTAGTTAAAATATTACCAAATATCTGAGCTGAGTACTGATTTTAATTTAGATGCATTGTTTCATTCACAGCTAATAATGTGTATTGTAGCTAAAATGGTCACATTTAACATAGTCAGAGGGTAAAAGTCAAAGATAGATTTTTGTTTTTAACTGTGTTAAATAACAAATGATTAAAAATTCAATGAGCTGTATTTCAAGTGGTAGGGCCTTAGTAATATAGCTTTTATATACCAAAAGTGACAAGATTCTTTTAAATCACAACATTATAAACCAACCATTATAAACTACAGAATTGCGTAAGAGACAGCATTACATGACCCATTTAAAAAACATGGCATGGGGCTTCCCTGGTGGCTCAGTGGTTGAGAATCCGCCTGCAGATGCAGGGGACACAGGTTCATGCCCGGGTACGGGAAGATCCCACATGCCACGGAGCGGCTGGGCCCATGAGCCATGGCTGGGCCCGTGAGCCATGGCCACTGAGCCTGTGGGTTGGGAGCATGTGCTCCACAACGGGAGAGGCCACAACAGTGAGAGGCCCGCGTACCACAAAAAATTTTTTAAAATTAAAATTTAAAAAAAATTTAAAAAAATAAAAAACATGGCATCAAGAAAATATATATATACCTGGATGAGGCATGTTCATATTCAGAGTGGAAATATTTTGAAAATTATCTCTACAGAGTACATTATTTCACCCAAAGATATACTGAAGTGCTTTATAGTGTGATTTTACTCTTCATGACAATTTTTTTCTCAAAACAATGCATTCTTCTACATTAATAGTAGACGCTAGCTATGTGCAGTAGGAAAAAAAAATTTAAAAATATATAATGACACCCAAAATTCACACTAAATGAGAAATAATATGACTTCGTAAAATGTATAATTTTCAAACATAGGCAGAAGTACCATAAAGTTTTTTGTAAAAGGCTTCAGCTTCAGAGCCCCTCTCTTCCATTGATGCCTTCCAAGGACCTGTACTTAATTTGTATTTTTATTTCTTTATTGTTTTTAAAGAGGTTCCCCAAACTGCATAAATGCAGGTCCCAACATCTTGGAAATGCCCCTGCTTTGAAGTTTTCTCAAGAAGACAAGGCTTATATGATGATTTCCTTAATACATACAACACACAACACACACACACACACGCACGCACAAAAAGACCTCTGGAGAATAGAAAGGATGAGGAGAAATGCAGAGTAATCCAATGTAGGACTCCTCGAATGATAGATTTATTGGATAAGTTTCTTCAAATGGCTCCAGGGAAAGCATAAAGAGCTGTTGCTCTGAAGGCAGAAGGATTTGGTGCACTGAGCATCCTTTTCTCACACAGTGGGGCAGGGAGAGTAGAGGAGCCACTCCTTTCAGAGGGTCACTAGCTCCTGTGGCTGGAGAAGGCATGAAAGAGGAGGAGCTGCAGACGGCAGAGGCAGCTGGCTCAGAACACGGCAGACATGTAACTGCACCAACACATGCACCAGTCAGGCTTCACCCTTACCTACTGTTGCTTTATATCTCTACATCCTCGTCTACAAAGTAGGAACAATAATCCCCGACTCAAAGTTTCTTCTCAGGGATTCTTAAAGGAAAAACAATCAGGAAAGTTCTAAGAAATTTTTCAGACAGAGGTACTAATGTCTCCATACCCAATTTTCTCATTAATAGATTACTCTGCAGACTGTTAGATAAGTTTTGAAGTTACATTAACTCTTTCAGGACATTATAAATTAAGGTACACTTAGGGCACCACAGTGACCTAGAAAGGTTGACAGTTTCTTGGAATCTGATAACCTGAGAAGGAATGTCTGGAAGAGCATTTTCTCTGGTAGAATCTGACCAGGGAAAATCTATAAATACTATAATCATCTCACCAATTTTCAGAATGCAGAGTGAATCATCTAAAAGAGCAGCTAAGAGAATCCCAGTCACCTCTCAGTACAGTTATGCTGCAAGTATTTCTTTTATAAGATCCTTTTCAAATGGGAGGCATATGTCTAGTTGTCTATTTTAAGATACTGAGAAATCTTAGTATTAACAAAGTTGTGTTATTACATACATCTAGGAATAGAAAATGCCACATTCTGTCTGGAACCCTTTTTTTTAATGAAATACTTACTAGCATTTCTCTGGAGGCAAATTCCTCCCAAGAGTTTGGAAAAATCACTTAATAACATATTTTTTTATATTATGTTTCATTGGTCTCATCTGTCTTTCTTTAAAAGAAAGGGGAAATCTAGCATCTTGAGCTTCTTATATGTCCTCCTCAGTGCCTAACACAGTCCTCAAACACACTGATAGGTCAGTACATGTTTACTGCTTAAACTGATTAAACTTTTAAAATAAGAGATAAGTAAGAAAAGCAAAGTAATGGCCACATAAAAATAGTAGGCTACAAGACAGTTACATGTTTAAGAACTATATTTATATATATTTAACTCACCAAAAATAAAACTAACAAATATACTTGGTACCATATTATGAGCAGACTCTAAAAATGGTAATGAGGACAAATGATATACTCTTGGAAACACTCCATTGAAAGAAATACCCTAGGAAGCTCAAGAAAGCAACTAAGGAAATTCCCAGGGTAAACATGCCTAATATCTATTATTAGTAATTCTATAATTATGTTTTTAGAACAGCTTATTTTGTGCACTTATATGGTTTAATTATAAATAATAACCATCCGTGAATGAGCTTAAAATTGTTTCAGCAAATGTATGTTATTCTTTCATTTAAAAAAATATTTTTTAAAGCGCTTGCCATGTATGTGGCACCTCATTAGTCTCTGCAGGGTTTGATAAAAATGTTTGCTCTTAAAAAGTTAAAACTATAGAATGGCTTAAGATTAAATGCAGATAGGTGGTAGAGATAAGGATTATAGATTAGGGTAGCAAATCAAGGAAGATCTAATGAAGAGGTATGATTTAATATGGAACTGGAAAGATTCAACAGTTTGGACAGGGAGGGCAACCAAGGGAACCATGAAATCCAGGGAAAGGGGTCAGCAAAAGGAAAGACAGCAAGCAAGGCTCTGGAATACTGACTAGGTCAGCCTGGTTCTTAGACAGAATACATCTTAAGAAACTCTTAAGACTGGATCAAAAAGGAAACTGAAGACTATTTTAACAGGCTTTGAACTCTGCAATGGGAATCCATTGAAGGCTTCTGAATAGAAACTAGGATAATAAAAGTATTATATTAGAAATGATCATCTGGCAGTGACAAGAAGGAAGTCTTGGAGGTAAAAGGACATCGGACAAGTGGATGAGTGAAGAGGATCTTGCAGTAGCCTCCTCTGAGTTTTTAATGACTAGATGAGGTCAACAAAAGTCTTATGGAATAGATTTTAATAAGCCATGCAATCACATTTCCTTTGGAGGGAAAAAAGCTTGTTTAACTGCTCTAGTTCTAGACAAAATGATCAGACAACAGGAACTCTTAAAAATGAAAGTGTGTGTCTAAAAGAAATATTATTCTGTTTTATTTTTATTTGGTTTTCATAGGTTCCCATAGGAAAAAAAAATCTCATATTCTCATATCCTCTAAGCCTACAGGGAAGAATAGGAAATAATGACAAAAAAAGTTTTTAGTAAAAGGAGAGTTCACTTAAAGCAAAATGCCATCCATGACTTCAATTAGGCATCCCCTGCTAGTGATGAGGACCCAACTTGAAATAGAGGATTGCATAACTTATTACTCAAGCCATAACCATACGAGACATAGTCATAGAACCTAGAGAATCTGTTGTCATTTTTTCAGTCCTAACCAGCCATGAGATATCCTCAGCACACTACAGAAGACCAGCAGACACATTTTTTGAGAGCAGGTTTACAATCCCCATTTGTATCCTAAAAGCTTAAAACTTGGATGTCCACCTAGACCATGTGCATATGGGACTAGACATATATAAAGGTCAGAAGAGTAGTAAAGATATGATAGGTAAAATTTATTATTTACAAGTCAGATCTTTTTGGAAAATAAAGGAGTGCTTATTGCGCCCTTCATTTTCTTCTCTCTAAACACTTTTAGACAACATCTCAAATGAAATATAGAACATTCATAGAGCCTTGATTCCTATTACTTTAGCTCTCTGGATTGAGAAACTGAGTCTTATATATTCTTATTCGTGTTTAGTATGCTTCAGTAACCCCCACAATATTGGAAATAACGTGATTAACAGTAATGATCCTGAGCTAGCTCTCAAGGGAGAAGTTTAATGATACTGCAGAGGACGTTTCCTCGTGTCTATGTTAATGTTTTACAGAGGGGGGCCCATTTTTATTGCAAATTCCTAACAGGAAGTGACTCTTCCTGCCAAAACAGGTTTGAACCTCCCTTCTGTCACTATACCCCATGAGAATGCTGATCATGTCCCAGAAAGCTCTGGTGCTTTAGAGAAGTCAGGGACAACCAGAGAGAGTTAAGGTTAAATCAACAACATTCAAAGTCACAACGACCAGAGGCAGCATCTTGCAGAAGCCAATTAGAAGGAGGCAAATGCACCACAAAAGTAAATTTATAAAGTCTTAGTACTTAAAGCTTAGCTTATGCACTTGTGCAAAGAATAACTGTGATCCCAGTAGGGCCTGAAGAAAGATGAGGACCCAACAAGATCAGTGGTTAAGATAAAGAACCTTGCACCTAAGGATGGGCCTGGATGAATCTGAAGTATTCCCATGGATTTGCTAGTTAAGGATCCCAAGCAACTAACTGGTTATGAAGAACCCATTGTTTACCCTTTATAATCCATTTTCTTAAAGCATGCATACTACTTGATACAGAATGAAGAAATAACCATTCTCTACTTATTGGTCATCCTCACAAAGTCACAGGTAAAAGAAACTCTTGAAGGCACTATTATAAACAGATACTAGCATCGGCAACCCTTACCTGACTTACAGGGTCAAAATTCTATGTCCAGAATAGGCACTACCAGGTGAATAGATCATCTTACAGAACTACACCTTAACAAAGTTTGCTATATTTCTTTAATCTTAAGGTGTTGTAAGTTATAAATGAAATCAATGATTATTATTAAATATAAATGAAAGATAATGGTTCTATAGTCTTCCCCTTGAAAAGAACTTCGCAGTCTGATAATTAAGCCCATGGCTCCAATCCATTTGTTTTCATTCAATCTTCCAATACTCTTTAAAAATAACCCAACCTTAAACTTTATTTATTCTTTTTTTTAAGTGTCTGCAATTTTTCAAGTACTTCTGTGTATGTTAAAATGATAGGAGTGCTGGGAACTGCCAACTAATTTATATTACCTAACTTCTCTGGGCTTCCAGTTTCCTCAGCTAGAAAATAAAAGGTGTGGACTAGATGAGTGGCTTTTAAATAGTGCTAGATTTCTGTAAAGCCAGCGCAGGAGAGTAGACACCAGAGTGGGAGAAAAGTGGGAGAGTGCCAAAGGCAGGGGGCACAAAGTTGGCTTCCCGAGGAAGCTTTAACAAAAGACTTCTCCTTTCACCCTTTTACCTGTTTTAGATAACAGGGTTATACACATAAATTCACTTGAAAAAAAGAGGTTCCTTTATAAAAATAATTGAAAACCAATGCATTTCTTTTTTCTAAAAAGTCTAAACATTCTTTTTCTGTCTGGCTGAATCATTAAAAACATTCAAGATGTTAACTCTTTAAGTATTACTTTCAGCTATACTGATAGAGATGAGGAAATTGAGACACAAAGCAAGACGTCTAACCTAAGATCACAGAGACAATGATTGTATGACCAGAATCTAATTCTCCTAATTTCTATTCTGCTGCTTTATTCTGTAGCATTCCACAACAGCAGGGCTGCTGCTGCACTACTGATAGCTCAGGCGTGCACCATTCCCATTAAACTCTATGTGGCTGCTGCCCCCTGGAGTTGTGCCAAGCAACAGGCCTGCAAAGCAATCACGTATTTAAAATGAAAATAACTATAAAACAATTACTACCTGTTCAAAAAAGCACTTTAGAATTAGGACCCCAAATACCATATATTTCACCTCTACGTTATAAAAATGAGACAGTTCTCTTCCCTCTTGAAAAATTAGTACAAATAGAAAGAACCAGTTGAAGTGTCAAACATTACAACAAGAAAGTGGCTTTAAAGCTTTGATTAAAGCATTGGAAAATAGGTCAATTTATTTAATAAATATGTCAGAATTATCAACAACCCGGAAAAAGCCCAATAAGACAAAATCTAAAGAGACCATAGAGCAATTCTGAAAAGTAGTATTTTGGGGAAATGGCCTTCAAATACAAATTCTTTAGACTTAATAATTTCTTTATTTCCTTTAGTCAGGTGCTCTTCTGACAGCAATGGTCTGTTAGAAAGCTTACATTATGTTGATTAACATATGTGTTCATGTTTTAAATATATCAATTAACTCATTACTGGGATGTATCTCAATATCACAGAAGACTTGAAAGCCATTTTTCAGAAAACGGCTATACAGTGGAATGCATTACATGCATTTCTCCCTCAGGCATGCAAGCCAAGTCACAAAGACATGGAGTGAGTTCCTCAAGGTATTAAAAAGAAACTGGAGAAACAATGTCCCTACAAATAGAAATCCTGATTTGAACCACCTGGCTATGTCCTGTGTCACACTTAGCCACACAATAGGTAGGCAAAATCTCCTTCAAATTACATAGGAAAGCTACAGTTTCAGGAAACACTGATATAAGATATTTTTTATTTAAAAAAATAAAATAAAATTGAGGAATTATTTGTCATTATAAACTAAATTTCAGTCAGTAGGAATACTAGAAGGCATGAAAAATAAGGTTTTACTTTAACTGTCTAATATTTATATTAATTCAGAAAATGAGTATTAGATAAAGATGCAATTTGGTTCCATATGGTCAAATGCAACATAGTAGAACATTTCTAAAATGATATAACCTGGAGAAAAGTTTATAATTTGATTAAATTCTGCCCTGCAACCATACTCAGTAGATCACTGTCAGAGATAACAGTGGAATATGCTTGACAATTAACTTTTGTAGAACAGCTGTAGTCTTAAACATTCATAAGCTAATTTCAACGTAAATATTAACACCTTGCCCTATAAAGCAGTATCTCTTAAAGGGGTGAAATCAAACAGCAAGTGCCAAGAAGTCTGCAGGTAAGAGAACATCTTTTTTGATCATTTGCTTCATTTATGTTATAGGCACTTACAATTTACACATGGATATCCAACAGCAGCAGGACATTGTAAAATAAAGCAAAAACTTGTTGCTATTTTTAATATAGCTAATTTTTTTAAATAACTGGATTGAAATAATACTAAAAACGATACCACTTTAAAACACTGCCATGTTTAAGACACACTAATTCAATTTATTTTCTAAAATGTGCAGCTTACATAGTCATTAATCTCAAGGTGGTTCTAATCACAAGGCTTCAGAGCATATTTAGATAGAGCACATTTCCTTGCACCCCTAGCATTTTTTAAATGGCAGCACTCTACCTTCCTTCTTTGGTCAAGAGGGGAAAAGAGGGAGAGAGAAAGGGAAAAGGGGACTTTTCTGTTGAAAGATTTGGCTTTGGAGTCAGGGTTTTTGAGCTGTGCTAGTGATCTTGGATCGATGTCTTTTTATTTTCTTTCAGGAATAAATCTGAGCAATGGAATGGCTTGCGATTGTCCAGCCAACCAGCCATATCAGATTTATCAGAAAGAAAGAATGAAAACTGGCTCAGAGGACTCCTGCAGTGCCTGAGTGGCAGGTTGCTGGGAAAGACACACACAAAAAGAATATCCTTAGTGATGATGTGGAAAACATATATTCATATGTGTAAACTCAATAAATAATAAGATGTAAAAAAGAATCTACAGTTATGGAAAAGGTAAATGCATAAGACAGATGATAAATAGAACTTCTATTTAAGAACCAAAGGGATGAAAGCTCATGAATACTAAATATTTGAATCCACTGTAAGGAGAAAATATGATTTTTCCTCAAATGAATGCAAACTCCAAATATCAGCCAATGCAAACTTAGTGTTTTCAGGTTAGAGCAAAAATTACGTAAATCTTCCATGAATGGCATGCCCTGGTAAATATTCTAATGTAATTTCTTAATTAAGACACATATTCAGTGACTAAATGAAAATTATACATATAAAGGAATAAGTACCTTGATTTTCAAAAACATTGACTTTCTATGCATATATGATTAAAAAAATAAAAGTTTGGTTTGAGAGAAAAAAAATCAGAAATCATGACACAACCAGAGTCATTCAATTTTATCATATCAGTCCACATTATACTATAATCAAGTGATCTGCAGTCACAATAATAGGTATAAATTAATTTGGAAGCATTCTGAAGAAAAAAAATTATACCTTAGTCTAAAAAGGCTCCTTTTACATATATAAGAATTTCAAAATTGAAAGAAAAAAAGGGAAAGTGTACCCATGGGTGTGCTTACAGTAAATACATGTAGGGAGATAAGTGATTTTTTAAAAATTATATTGAACATCTTTTCATCATTTAACTAAGTTTTATTAACCTTTTTCTTCTCAAATGTAAGAAGAAAACTAATTTTGGAGATATATCTTAAATACGTAGGAAAAATGTATGTTCTTTTATAGAATGAAGAGCAGGACCTAGTTACTTACAAATAAAAAAATGGGAACTGAACTTGTTCATCACATATCTACTAACGTAAGTACGGGCATCACTTCAGTACTAGTACATTTACATAAATATATTGTATTTCAACACAAAGGTGATACTGATTATTTTTCCATCATACCAGGAAGACAGAAATTTTGGAATTCTTTTTGGTGGTAAAGGCTTTATAACAGCCACATAAAGGGCCTTTGACTATAATAGTTCTAGATAAAATAAATCACTGGAAATGAGACAAAGCCCTTCAGAATTACTATTTTTTAAAAAACTGTCTTCTCTAAAGCTGATTTTTTTTCCAAGCAAAAGAGGGAAAATACAAACAGGTCCTCTTCAGTTACAATTATTTTAATAAATATCTTAGATCTATACAACAGAATCCTGCCCCTCCCATATTTTTATTCTGTTCACAGAGAGCAGTAAATAAGGTGCATTCCTTCTGCTTCTTAAGAAATTAGCATTTCAAAAATATGCCACTTTCCCCTGAACTCCAAGCGTGTCTAATAATGCGAGAAGCAGATTGTCTTCCCTCGTTTCCTTAATTTGTTTCATCTAAAAGCAATTCACTCAACATCTTGTCGCCCTCTGGCAGCTTAGTTTACTTATCCGCACTTAATTTCTCGTTCGGACCAAAACAAACTCCTCCAAACTGCTACTGACTGCTAAGCGCGAGAGGGGAGACATGCAATATGCATTTACTTGGGAACACACAGCCATAGGTACGTAGCCACGAACACACGCAGTGCCTCACTCATACCCCAGAACGTAAGATGGTTTTCTAAAAGCACTACATTAAAACCAGCTGAACTTTCCCTGCCAGGTGCGGCAGGGCGGGGGTGGGGAAGAGGAATAAAAGTCCCGAGGGCATTTGCAGTTTACAGTGGATCACCTTAGCGTGCGTATTGCAATTACACCAGGGATGCACCCGAGAGCTTTTCTTTGTGCGGCCCTTTCATCTAGATCACTTTGTGTTACGAACAAGGGAGGCTCGCCTTTGTGCCCCCAGAATTTCAAGTACAGAGTCAGACACGGAACAACAATGGCACGCTAATCCTCGCGCACTAAATGGGCTCACTTGTGGGCCTGACAATTCACGCGGGGAAGCGAGAAGAGACCAGCGAGGGCGCGAGCCGGTGTCGCCTGAGACGGGGAAGAGGACAGCTGCAGAACTAATTTGGATTACATTCCTTGCAGAAATTCTGAAAAGGGCTTTTCGGCATAGCTCAACCCCGAGCCGCACAGTTAATACCAGATTGCTGCGGACTCGGAGCCGGGTCCCCCAGCGGCTGAGGCTGCACCAGACGGCCCCCAGTAGGTCTCCTTGCAGAAATTCCTCTCGGCTAAGCTTGCGTGTCAGTCGCAAGTGCTTTTGAATGGGTCAATGTGCATAATCAACCCACTGAGGGGAAATATGAAGGGACTCGGAGTGGGGAGGGAGATAAAAAAGAGATGTATCTAAGAGGCCGCTTGGAATCTCAAATCCGTGTTGGTGTAATTCCGGAGGTGGCTGGAGCTCGGGACCTGGTATGCATGAAGAATTTCGGAGTAATTGGGAGGGTGCAAACGTCCAGTACAAACGGCGCACATTGTGCCATTCGAAGGTCATTTTGAGAGGCTCGAGGATTGTAACTTGTTATTTACTAGGCGAGGAGGAGGAGGCGGCGGGGGCGGGGCGGGAAAACTACTGCGCGCTGTTTTCTCGGTGAGGTCAGAAGGACACCCTCCGGGGGCCTGAAGCTCTCCCTCTCGCCACTCCCGTGGGCTTTATCTTCTCTAGCTGCCTCCCACGCTCCCACGACCAGCCCCGGATGGTTCCGGAACTCTCCCCGGCTCTCCAAAAGGCCCCCCTTGGCCGCGTCAGTCACCCGTTTCCCTCAGCCCTTTCCTGTCCCACTTTCATCCCCAGGAAACTCAAGTGTCAGAAACTTTGGGCTCCCTCGCCCTGCAGGTGCCGTCAGTGGCCCTGCGGGCCGCGGCGCGCCGACCTCGCCGCGCTCCCTCTCCCGGGTCAGTGAGCCTCTTGCCGGGCGGGGGCACCGGGGCGTGAGCTCTCCGGCCGACAGTTGCCGCGCACCCAGCGCAGCCGCACCCGCCTCGGGTTCAATCCGCGTGACGGGTCGGCTCGGCAGCCGCGCCCGGCAGTGAACAGAAGTTGGAGGGACTCCGGCCAATAGCAAGTTGAACTACAGGAAGAACTCTTCCTGGAGCCAAACACAGAAACCAACGGGAAGGCCGGGCTCCCAGCTTAAGTATGTCAAGCCTTTTTTTTTTTTTTTTTTTTTTTTTTTTCAAGCAGTCTGGCAGGCAGGCAAGGAAGCGCCCCTCTAGTCAATGGGGGCGAGGGCTGGGCACGCTGGCCGAAGAGGCCTAGCGTTGTGGGCCCCCGGGCCGAGGCGCGTCCTCCCGCCGCGCTCCGGCTCCCAGGCTGGGCTCAAGGCGGGTCTGACCCCGCAAGCTCGGGCTGCCGGGAGCGCAGCGGCCGCGGACAGCACACGCAGGTGCAAAGCCCGCTCTCTCAGAGCCGCTCTCTCCACAGCCCTCCCGCTCACCGGAGCCCAGCTGCCACCGCCCCGGGACCCCCGTCCTTCCCCGGCCCCGGGCGAGGAGCGCTTCTCCGAGGCTTCTTCCCTCGGGGGGGCCGGACCCGGAGAGGAGCGTCGCCTCTAACTCCGGCTTTGGGTCTCCCACGTCCTGCACAACGGGCGCCACCAGAAAGGATCCCGCTTAGGGAGGCTCACAGAAAACGCGCGAGAAAGAAGCGGGTGAGAGAGAGAGAGAAAGAGAAAAGGGGCGCAGAGTGATTTTTCACGATAACTAAACACAGGCACACGCAGAGGGTAAGTTTGGGGACAGAAAGAGAGTTGCACGAAACCCAAGGAAGAGGCGCGGACGGAGTCACCCCGCCACGCCCGGGAGCGAGCGTGTCTCCGGCTAGGCGAAGGGGGCGACGGAGCCACCCGGCGCAGCTCTGCCGGCGGCCGCAGGGTCAACCGCGGGAGCGCGAGAAGGAGCGCGAGAAGGACCGCGGACCCACCTGACTGAGAAGCGCTGGGCTGGACGGTCCCCGCCGCCACGAGAAGGCTCACCCAGACCCACAGTCCTGTCGCCAGCTTCATTTTTCGGAAGTCTCAGATCCCGTGCTGATAATTACATGTCCAAATGGCATATCCCCTTTCGGGCACACGCAGGAGATCCCTCAGCCGGGCGCGCGTGAGGGCGCGAGGGGGACTGGCGCGCTCGGGGCACCGGCTCCGAGCGCGGGCGACCCAGTCCGCGCCCGCGGGGCCGCAGAAGCGGGGGGAGAGGGTGCGCGTGAGGGTGCGCGCGGGTGGGAGTGGGCTGGAGTGTGTGCGCGTGGTGCTCCTGGTCGGGCCGGACAGCTATTTCCCCGTGTGAGCCTCCGCTTTCTCGCTCCCTCCTCACTTTCTCGCCCTCTGTCCCTGGTTGGTCAACAATAAAAAGGAAGGGTTCGGAAAAGGGTTTCCAAAAAAAGTTAATTGCAAACAGGCGGTAGCTTTCCGGCCTCTCCCCCCAGCCGGACTCTATTCGGCTCCCTTTTCAGTTTCCTCGCACCTCCAGTCCAAATTGGGAGGAAAGGGAGGGGTGGCGGGGAGAAGCTTCTTGCTTCACGCGATCCCGTCCTTTTTTCCTGTCAGCTTTCCTCACACTTGTCCGGCGGCTGCGGTAATTAAAGCTCCGAGCGTCATTTCCAACCCTCCGCCGTCTCCAGCTGCAGCCCCACAGAGAAATTAATAAGACTCGGTCCGGGAGTGGGGAGGGGGAGAAAAAGAAAAAAAAAAGGTTGGTGGGGGGTGAGTAAAACAACCCTCCACGCAACCAGGCTGGCTCGGCTCAGCCGCACAAACCCCGCCCCCAATCTGACCCAACTAGCCACGCCTTCTCCCCCAAAGGGAAATCTTATTGGTTCAGCCACTCACCAAAATCTTGGGCTTCGGGAGTTGGGAAAACACCTGTCCGGGAGTAGGAGCCTGGTGGTGGGGCGGGGGAAGCTGGATTTAATAGGCTCACCCGAGGCCACGGACTGAACCAGAGGCCCCCGGACAGCTGGCCCGCAGAGTGCGCAGACGTGCTTACAGAAAAGATTTTTTTTCTTTCTTAGACAAGAAAGTCACCACGGTGCTCATCCACAGACAGGACTTGCCCCAGAAATAGAAGAAAACACTGCTTCAGTCATAAAACCTACCCCACCCTTCCTACTTCCTCATGCTTCACACTCAGAAAGTAGTGTGAGGGGAATCTAAGCACCCGTCTTTCCCCAACTATACAGTCTCTCCCACCCTTCCCACCCTCCCAAACTGACCAAACTAAAATTCCACGTTTGTAGAGCTGCATCCTTAGATTTTTAGACTTTCATCTTTTCCTTGGACTCTAGAACAACGTGGTTTGGGGTTCATTCCCATTAAGCCGATTCTAGTCCAAAGCTACCAATTTGGTTCTAAAAGCTAGAAATGGTCCCAGGCCTGAGCTGTTCAGGCTGAAATAACTTAAGAAGGCAATGTCAGGACATAACCAACCTCAAATGATTAGGTTTTTTTCTACAGTGGACCCGGCTCTGGTCCCGTTCCATGTTCTCACTCTGCCAGTTCACACTCCCCAACCCCCAGAGGTCATTGCTAGCTACAGGAGTTTCTGGACTAAAATATCTGGGATTGGGTCATATCATTGTACATATCCCTTGCTTTTTACAACTCTGAAACTGTACCCTGGACAGGGGCCAGAACCTCCTGAGGGTAGGAGGTTATTGGTTTGCTATTTGCACAGGCGTTCTATGTATGAATTCTTTTCATTTTTCAGTTTCTCTAGAAACAGCAAATACATAAATAAAAAGTATCAGGGGAGCTTAAAAATTAAGCCACCCTGCCTCCTCACTCATCATTTGAGACCTTCCTATTCCTCCCCCACATCTTTTATCTATAGCCTTGTCCCTTAAGAATTTCCATGAAGCTAGAACAGAGAGAAACAGCAGCTTCATCCCAGAGGCCTGAAGCCTTCCCTTCTTAGGCAAGTAACAGGCACAGAGAGGAGGCCAAACAAGCTGAGCATGCTGCTTTACCCAGAGCAGTGTAGGGCCAGGAAAAACTAAGCCTAGAGCAGGTGACAGTAACTTAACCAGAGTGGTACTGATTGCAGCAGAAGTGTGCACACTGTTCTTTGGGATTATCTATGCTGTCTTTTATCACCCTCCCCCCTGCTTTTACTTTCATTCAATCTCTTTTCACTCCCCTTTCCTTAAATCCCCTTCTGTTTTTTATGATGCCCTCAAACACCTCTCTTCCATGAAAGCTACTTCTTTGTAAAATTTCCATCTGTCCCCAGAAAAGCAACCTAAGTGATTTTTTTCAAGTATTGCTTTTGGAAAAGTTTAAATTTATGTATTAGAACAGTCTTGTTTCTGATAACAATTATTTTGCAAGAAGTGAAGAAATAGATTGTGTATCTTAGCTTAAATCGAGGGAAAAATTAAATACTATATGTGTGTTAAGGTTTTTTTCTACTTGTGTCCACTGTGATAGTTTTTACTCCCCCATCAATTTTATAGCTCTTTTGTGGCAGGAACTCTCCTGTACACCTTGGTTTCAATCACACGTCTAAAATAATTCTTGGCAAAAGAGATTTCAATTAATATTCATTGGTTTAAAAATTGATCTATATTCTTTTAGGTGCTAGATAGCCTATACAAGGTATCCACCAATTACATTACCTGACACACCCATGATTTGCTTATAATTCTCAATTTGTTCTTCCTAGATCCCATTTTCCTGGTTCTAACTGATTGAAACAATGATTGATACCTGGCCAAAGTTGGGTATCTGACCACCAGTCTATAAAATGAATTGGCATGAAAGTCCTACTCAACAAAAGCATCCTACTCAACGGTGACTGGTGTACTCAGAGTCTAGCTCAAATAATTTGAATATGAGACCCCAGAGATTTAGACAGGAAGGTGGTACCCTGTGTGGGCACACTGGAAGAGTGAGAAAGTAGAAGCCATGAGCTAGAGTCAAGAATTAATTCCTTCTATGTCTGCTTTCATTTGCTTCCTATCTCAACTGAGTCATTCTAAGTTGGACCACTCAGAATACCAAGTAAGACCAATCAGAATACCTTGGCCACTACTGATCACATGAGAGGTAGTCACTCCCACAGAATCTCTTCACTGAGATTTTTCTGCAAGGGAAAGAAAGAATTTGTATTCAGTCATTCCCTGCTGGCTTTTGAGATACAAAAGTCCAGAGCTGGCCTGTCTATATTTCTTTCTATGTAGGGATGACCAGTCTGTAGTGAGAAAGAATGAAGTTGCCATTTGAAAGGGGCAAAAGGTCAGGTAGGTGTGGAGAATATTCAAGCTCTTCCTGTGGTTCTGTTGTTCAAATCCCCCTTTTCCTTAAGCTAGTTCAATTTTGTTACCTGAAGCCCCAACAGCATGAAATGGTAAAAGAACTTCTCTAACTTGTGTGAGATCATATAGGCCATCATGCCCCTTGAAGAAGGTTTCTTGATAAGGCTCATACTGTTCAGTTTCCCTTCCCAGTTTCTCATGATTTCCCTTGGCTTAAGTCATAACCCCAAAAGAGAAATTCCTTTGGCCTTTGCTGCTCCCCCATATCCTCTTCTTCACTTCATTTCTTCCATTAGTGATAGAGTTCAAGGAGACTCTTGACATCATGGTGGCAGAATACTACTGGTAGGAGAAAGGAACACACTGATCTCAGAGTTCAGTGTTGAAGTAGATGCCAAGCTTTGTCCCAGAGTTTTGTGGTTCACTCCAATCTTCAGCTTGTTTCTAAGACTTACCTAATGGTAAGATTCGAGTTTGCTCCTTTAGACATTTTGCTATTGGCCGTAAATATAAATTTGGGACAAATATCAGCTAAGAAAAGAAGACAAGACCCTATCATAATTCATTTTCTTCTTCTGAACATTTAAAAATAAATATAGGATTCTAATTTCCCTCCCTGGCCATAGTCATCTTCCTCAACATCATTCTAAGTTACCTGGTGATCACAAACAACTCACGTCATAGACTTAAGCCCTTTGCCTCATCTAAAGGAAGGGATTGTTATGTCCCAAATCTTAGACTTCATGAGTATATGATTTACTGACACCTACTAAGTGCAAGTCATAATTTCCACAGACTTCATTTGTTTCTTATATCCTTTCCCTTTTTCCCCACTTACCCATACATACTTCTTCATCTGGGGCACCAACACAGCCACATCTTAAAATGCCTTAGGAAAATATCCAAATAACCTTACTACTATATTACTGTGAACTGCTCAAAACTCTGGATCTTTACTATTCCAACAGCCAAGAAATTTTGGCAGATACCAATCAGTTTCAGTATTATGATGATCAAGCAGATGACAGATGCAGTGTTGGTGTCTTTTGTTTGGTTGGTTTTTATTTATCAACTAGCACTTGAAATAACATCTTTCCTCTTAACCCTCAGAGTTCTGAAATTCTCTGATATTTTGGTGATGTTCAATGTCACAAAGCTAAAAAAATCTTTAAAAGTTCAAACATTTTTAAAATGCATAAATATACATTAACTAAAGAAATGTTTTTTGTTATTTTAGTTAATTTAATATTCAAAGAGGACCTCCCCAAGAATATTTTGGTTTTGGTTAGTAAGTGTTTTCTTTTATGTGCATGATTAAGCCTTAATTTTTCAAGTGCTAAGGAGGAGTGACTGAATGTAAATAAATCAAATCTGTGTTGCCCTTATGTCCATCAGTGTCTGTCCAAGTCCTTAACAGACATTTTTGGTTTGTGGTTAAAACTGCAAAACAATTTCAGCCCTGTGGACAGAGTAGTCTTTTGCAAAGAAGTTATGCAAAACTGATTTTCCTAGTAAAGCCTTTTCCTGTTTTGTATCTGCTTTACATATTTTCTTCAACTAAGTTCTCTGTCCTGCATAGCTTTTTCTATTGCTTTGTAAGCTTAGAAACAAAGTAAACCTTCAATAACAGTTGCCAGTTGAAATCTAAGAAGAAAAGGGACAGTTCTATTTTTGCATGTTCATATACTTATAAATAAGTTAACTTAGTGAGGTTAGTTATCAAGGCTATGATTCTACCTGGCCTGAAATCTGAACCAAGATAAAATTTGTTAGTTACTTTTTCAGATAGCCTCTTATGTTGTATTTCCTTCCTTCTGTATTCTTAACTAGGCAAAGAGCTGAATCATGTTATGGTTAAAACACAGATTTCTCAAAAGAATCTGAAGTTACATTTGCCATACACACAAAAATGGATGTTATTCTAAGGTCACAAAGAGTTCTTAGAATTTTTCTTGAGCACTCGCCAAATAGTCAACCAAAGTCCTAATGTAGAAACCGTGTATTTTCTTCTCAGGTTTGTGTACGTATGGATGAATCTTCAAAGCTTCAGACAAAAGGTCCTAATAGTTTAGAAAGGGTCCTAAACTTGTCGAGTCTTTTTCTCTCAACACATTAAGAGCGTGGTATCTCCTTGCCCAATCAATTACCTCTCAGAATAACAAGTTTCCCTTTCATTTTTTGGATTCTCCAATTATCCTGTTACCTACCCTTCCTAGCCTCTCCTTACTTCTGAAAATCTGTTAGGAGGCCCAAGATATCTGGTAGGTTCTCTTCTTGGTCCTAGCTCTGAATGTATCACAGTTTTCTATGTTCCCAGGTTATATAACACAGAGGATATTCCATGTTCCAAAACATTTAATATACTACAATTCACTAGTAGAGAATGCCCAGCAGAGAAGCTATCAGAATTATTGAATCTCACAAAGCAGTAGCAAAAAAATTACAATAAAGAAATGGCAGAGAAGTCCCTGGCGATCCAGTGGTTAGGACTCAGCACTTTCACTGCGGGGGCCTGGGTTCAATCCCTGATCGAGGAACTAAGATCCTCCAAGCCGTGCGGCGCGGCACCCCCCCCCAAAAAAAAAGGCAAAAGTTAAGCTTTTCATCACGTTTGATGGCAAGGAAGAAAGCACTAATAAAAGGATGTGTGTTGGTATTTACGTATTTTCTACAGAAGGATAGTTATTAATTTATATTGATCGATCTACAAATGTTTTCCCTTTTGACTTGCCATTAAGGTCCATAAAGTCTCTAAACAAACAAACACCAGTTGGTATATCTTTGCTTCTTAGGGCTTAGATGTTCATTTAAGAAATCCAATCATGAACATAGTTTGATTTCCATCAAACTATTCCCTTTAAACTGCTGATACAACAAACATATTAGTAATGTGCTACTACATCAAAGCAGTATGGCTTAAGAAAGACACAAATATTCCAAGAGCTGATCATATTAAATTCAGTGCAAATAGCAGTATTCAATTAAGTTCTGTTTAGATGGGGAAAGGTCTAGCTGGACAATATTTCAAATCTGAAGTAAGAACATCTACATTTACAAAAATAATCTTAGTGAGGAAAAAATCTAAAGCGATATAAAGTTAGAGAAATATTTTTTGTTCAATGAAACTTTTACCTAACTATAATTGGGAACATTTAATTAAATGATTCTTCAACAACACAGACCTTCTCAAATACAGTCAATTTAAAATCATGGTATTAACAGTATGTAATGCCATATTACATTACATACTGATCATTTCTAATTTTCCATCGTGAGCCTAATTTACTTTTTTTTTTTTTTTGCCATGCCACTTGGCATGTGGGATCTTAGTTCCCTGACAAGGGATTGAACCCGCGCTCACTGCAGTGGCAGCACAGAGTCTTAACCGTTGGACTGCCAGGGAAGTCCCAAGCCTAATTTATTGTACTTCTAAAGTAAAACTAATTTTAAAACAATATATATTACTCTGTGTAAATAGCTGAATGAAGAAATATTCCACTATATATTTATTTTAATATTTGCTTACACTGTATAATGTTTTGCTACTGACAAACTTGTGTATTTTATGTACATTTTCAAAAAAATTATATTAACAAGTATTATGATATAAGGTAATAATATTTATTTTAGCTACTACATGCATACTGTCTCCACATTCTTTCTATGTAGCCATTTAGGGTAAACGTTGATAGAGGAAAATGTTCTTTGTCTAATTAAATACTGGAAGAAAATAAAACAATTGTGATAATTTATTGTTGTCTATTAGATAAAGTGAGAGGGTAGGAGAGGCCTGCTTCATATAACCTAATCTGACTTTGTTAAATGAATACTTTGAGACAAATGGAATTACTATTTGTCTTAGTCCATCTACTTATCACTCCATTTAGGAACTCCCCAACACACTGGAGATGTAATTCATTATACCGAAAATATAATGATCATTGTAGATGTTGTCTGTCACTCTAGTATTTCTTTTCGGAATACTGCTCTGAATACTGTCATCATGTCGAATCAGGATAGTATTTACTACTAAATCCAAAACTAATTTTCATTTTGTCTTAACATGATTATATTTAAGTATAACCTTACCTTCTAGTATTTGCTGCAAAATGAATATATGTTAGTCACTTATATATATTTACATATATGTATATGCATGTATCCATTATTTCACCCAGAATTTTCTATAAAATGAAAAACTGTACTTTCTACTATATTATACTATCTAAAATAACATGTATTTTATTCCTTTTCCCAGTTTAGTATGACACTAACATTTAAAACTTCCAAACTATGTAAAACAACTATACTCCAATAAAAATTAATTTTAAAAAAGAAAAAAAAAATTCAAACTAAATATTTCTAGAGGTATGACCTCCTCCCTTTACACTTTCCCACATTTTCCCCCCTCAAGAAATTATGTTTTTGAAAGAATACAATTATACTTTTATTTTTAAATGAGGAAGGAAGAAAATAAAAATGAGGTTTTACTGTACTGAGCACTGCATTTCACCCTAGGTGAGGACAGCAAATATCAGTGATAGCAAAGTGTTAATTACAAAAGCAATCAACAAGCAGACATAAAGGTATTATATTTTAAAATAAGAAAAAATACATGTCTTAGGTAACTGAAATATTTGATGCATATATGCAATTATATTATATATTCAAATTTATGACTTGAAAAGGGTCATCCTGATGAAACTCCCCTGCCTGTTCTTTTTTTTTTTTTTGCTGTACGCAGGCCTCTCACTGTTGTCGCCTCTCCCGCTGCGGAGCACAGGCTCCAGACGCGCAGCCTCAGCGCGACATGTGGGATCTTTCCAGACCGGGGTACGAACCCGTATCCCCTGCATCGGCAGGAGGACTCTCAACCACTGCGCCACCAGGGAAGCCCTCCCCTGCCTGTTTTCTAAATACATTTGAAGTGAATGTAAATTCACCACTAATATAAAATTGATACTTTAATTTTTTTAACCACATAAAGAAAATCAACATAGCTGGAAGATAAAAATAATTATTTCAAATATTTAAATAGGAACCATGGCTCTATCAGCCTTTCAGTAAACAATGACTAATTGTGCTGGCTAAAACTATACCTTCAAGATTGGAAGGCACAGATTTCAAAAAGATACTGAGGTTGGTTCCCACTCCTGTGGCCTTCACTGTACATTAATCAGAAGTGTTTGCTATGCAAATCTTGTCATACAAAGCAATTATGGTTGTTCCTAAACTGACCTCATGTTTATTTATTACTTCAGCTTTTTACTCCCAAACCTTGTCTGATCTTTTCAAACACACACAATTTTTATGTTGCTTTTTAAAGGTATACAATACAGTGATTTTTAATTTATTTGTTCCTAGTATAAATGGAAAAGCTGTGTAACTCCCTCAATCTGCAATGCAGTGCTTGGTGAGTCTGAATAATATTCCCGTGTCTGTTCATGCAAACTATTTCCACTCCAGGGTCTTTGTGAGGATGAAGAGGCCCTTCCAATCGCTTAAGGCCATGACACCTTGTTTAGTCTTACTCTGCAACATTAGCTGATAACTAATGGAGACTGTCAGCTACAGTACACTAAGCAGAAAAAGAAAAAAAAAGAAAAAGTATTTTTATAGCAGAGCAGTTGAAAGCAAAAAAATCATTGGTAACCATTTATTTACATATTTTCTCAAATTTACTTGCTCCCAGCAAGTGAACTCTTGGAGAGAGATTACATTCATCAGGAAAAATAGCTTAAAAGCATAAATCCACCATCAGTAATACCAGTAATGATCTTTAACTGGCTAATATTATATTGCCACAGGAATTCCCATTTTGTGACTTCTGGTTGAGCAACAGTGGCATCCAGTGGCTAGATAATTGTTTCCATGATTAAAGTGTCATGGGAAGTTTGGGTGAACAGTACTAAATGTTTCAGATGTATTTAGCCTAAGCAAAGGAATTTACTAGGAAAAGCAAATCAAATGCCTTTGTTTCCAGAGCAACCCTGGATCAAGTCTAAGTCATGAGATTTGACTCTGATGACTACTTAATACTGGCAATCTCTCCAACACCCCTTAATAACATCAATTTAGGATACCTATTAACTGTCTACTGTGTATACTCATGTTGACTCCATTATCTATAACCTTGATACACTAGAAAACTTCCCTGCAATGAATTAGACACCAATTCTATGAAAAATATTCCACAAAATCAAAAGCTGTAAAACAAGAGCTGATGATATGTGCTCAATGCTCATTTTGTACAAAACTGGTCTGATGACCCATGTATTAAATACGACCCCTAATAGTTGTACATAATCCATGAGTGACATCTGGAATCATGTTGGTATTATGGTGGTATAATAAAGAGTCCTGGACCTAAAAGGTTTTTGCCCCAGGATTTGATTTACTGGCAAGCCTAATAAATCCTCTGAACCCCATGATATCTACCTCCCAGGGATTTATGAGGCTTAAATGCGATAAATAAAAAGCTTCTTGCACACTCTTTGGTCCAGAGTAGGTACTCAATAATGAAGTAGCAAAAAAACAAGTTATGTACCCAGACTGCCTACATTCAAATGCTAGCTCTGGCACTTACAAGCTATGTGATCCAGGGTAATTTATTTTCACAACTTGAGCTTCAGTTTCCCCATATATAATTAGGGGATAATAATATCTGCCTCCTAAAATTATAATGAGTTTTAAATGAAATAGTACATTCAAATTTGTAGAATAGTTCCTGGCATATAGAAAACACTCAGTAAATAGTTTCTGTTCAAAGTTGCAGTCTTTGTATACAAAAAAAAGAGCTTACTAAGAGCAACAGTAAGAAATGCTCTATAATTTTTCCCCTGGTTCTGATTATACTTAGCCCTGAACTGTTCCCTGTCTATGTCATCTATATGATTAATGACATATATTTCTCAAGTGGGCAAACCATGATGAGAAATACAGTGTGTGGAGATGGAACTTGAACAAAGCAAATCGGCAGCATCAAAGCAAGAACCTTAAGAAGTAAGGAGGACTCTGTCTGTTTCAGGGAAAAGAAGGTGAGATGGAAGGAACCGGAATAGACCGGGAAGAGAGGTGAAAATGTTCAAAATGCATCTGGGTGCGAGAGAGAGACAGAGAGACAGAGAGACAGAGAGAGAGAGACTCTGAAGTTTAAGAGGTAATTGAACCAATACTTATTTTATCAGAATGCTTTCACATGCAACTTTGTCAAGTAAGACAAATCCGAGTACTACTTGCGTTTTCCACTTTTGTTTTACCCCATTTGATATAGAATCATAGCATTTTAGAACTGATAGGAACTTAAAATTGCAAGAGTTTCATGAAGTACAGTTAACAACGCTATCATTACCACCACTCCTGTTCTGCTTACTGCTACCAGCAGATACACATTTTTGGGGGTATGTTAAAGGGTCTCATGTTGGTGATGTTCACATTTAGGTACCCTAAGAAGGTTCTTCTGAGTTTTAGCTGCTTACTTCCTCCCTGATGAGGCTTTAAGTGGCCTCTGCTATTCTCTCTCTTCCTCCTTCTTCTTTCACCTCTATCCTCAGGGCAGATTAATTCCTGCTTTCCTCACGATATTTCAATGAAACAAACATTAGAAAGGAATAACTTCTAGAAAAATCATTTTAAATGCTCCCATAGCATACCAGGTATAGTCAAGGTTATTATTTGATTCTAATCTAGGTAATTATTTTTCAGTAAAAATAATTGATTATTTTATTTTGAAAAACCAAAAGTGGATTATCAACATCCATACAAGCCTAAGCAAGAGGCATGTTTGTCTACAAAGATGTTAAGTAGGGAGACACTGGAGCTGGGAGAACATTCATTGCTAGAATAAAGTGTAAGAACTGACCAAGTAGGGAATGGTCCAGGAACAGTTGGACACAGATCAGTAGACCAAGGCACACGGTCATGGGACTCAGTCCAGAAAGCAGAGAACAGCAATTGTCCAAGACATTCCATTCAGAAATCAAGCAAGGAGGGCAATCTTAGTCATGTTTGGTAGGTATTACTCTGCAGGTTATGTTCAGACAGTATAATTTGGCAGAACCTAGACCAAGGAAGGAGGGCTTCCCAGTTGGACCAATAAGCCCTTTTTTCCCTTCAAAATATACCACTTTGGAATGATCCACTATTGGAAGTGTCACCATTATTGAGACATTCTTTGTGTTACTCATTTCTGTATCTGTTACCTATTCAAATGTAAATAGCCTGTAGAAATGAAAATGTTAAATCAATAATCCCTTAGTATAAACTTATTTCATCACCTCCTTTTCAACATATCAATAAAAGAGGAGGAACTACTAACATAAAAGTAGATGGGAGTCGATGATAATTTTAAGGGGAATTAGGGAGCACTTCAGGCAAACACAACTTTCTTATTCAAAACAAGTCTCCAAAGCTATCAAACTAAGCACATAATCAGGCAATGGCCTGAGAACATGTCAAATTCTTGGCCAACATTTTTTTTCCTAAAGGCTAGACTCAGTTTTACTTACAGAAGCTCTCTTATAAGCACAGAATTAGGCAAGCATTTATTAAGTGCTGATTCTGCATTGCTAATGCCATCAATAAAGAGCAGAATGAGAAAGTGCAGTGATAAAATTGTCCTTGGTATCACCTTACAATTGAAGAACTCTATTTAATTTGTCTATGTCACCTATAGGGAAAACAGCCACCAATAGTGGTTAATGTTTACTTTAAAAAGAATAGTAATAAAGAAACCTTTTAAATGCATACTTCCGTATATCCTCATAAATCTTCTCTATATATTTTTTCAACTTCAGTTTCAGGAACTAGTATGAGTTTAAGACATATAACAGGCTAAAAGAAAAAAACTCAAAGTAGAAATCCACTCCATGGACACTAGGATTGTTAAAAACAATGCAACCGTGAAGGTGGGGAGTTCCAGGCCAGGTCAAGGATGTTGGATCTCATTGTTCTCCCAAGCCCTTAGATCCTCCCCTGAAACCCCTCAATAAAATGGTCTGATCCTCCAAGTAAAAATAAATAAATAATAAAAATAAAATTTAAAAAGAAAAATACTGCACAAATCATTGAGGATGGGAGTGCTGCTTCTGTGTCTTTCAAGTACGATGGAACCCTATGCCAGGCAACAAAGAAATAAGTGATTGGCTAAATAAACAGGCACTTCCTTTGAAGTGGTGGTTATTAAGTGTGCACTGTATTGAATAGGACAATTCAATTGGAGAGAGCTTTATGGTAAAGAATTTTTTTAAAAAAAACATGTTTCTTGACTATTTACAAATAGAACATATTTTCAACAGTGTCTTGATAACAGGTTGTGTGTGGGCTGTCAGCTTACTTTGGCCTATTAAAGGAATCGTGATTCAGCATTCTTGGAAGAAAAACTGGGATGTAAAAAATCCTCAATAAATATTTTCAAAACATGAGAAATACAGAAACAAATTCTGCTGTCTTTTTGTGAAAGAGCTGGGGGAGAAAGACTATGCTTAAAATTATAAGTCTAGATGCTCCTTTCTGTTCTCTTCCAAACAGCACAGCAAAAGGCCTTGATGTATGATTTGTTTTCCTGTACTGCCCGGTCACTAGAGAGGATCTACAATGGATACAGTGTTGATATCAGATTTATTTTCAGGATTTAAGAGATGATGTCAGAACAAGTGGCAGAGCCTCATGCAGCAACAAGTGGGTTTTGAAGTCAGCTTGTCCTCATAGCACCTATTGTCACTTTATTTACAAAACAATGGGTTGCCTATTTCGGGAACAAGTGTAAGCGTTTGTGTTTATGTGCTTGTGTGTTTGTTATTTAATTAGTGTAGGAAAGATTTCTAACATAGTAAAAGAGTTTCTTAGCTAAGAATAAATTAATATATATCATATATAAATATATGTGTGTGTGTGCTCTATGTAGCTGAAACAATATTATTTAAGACTCATACTGCCAAATTACCAATTATTAAAAAACTAATATATAATAGAGGGGATAGACCTTACATTAAGGTAGATACCTCAAAAGATTAGTGTCATAAGCTGATAGTCTGACAGTATTTCTTTGGAAGACTTTCTGAGAACAGGTGTAAAAGCAAATGGTCTTAAAAGAAGAAGTAAGGGAGATGTTGATTTAGTAGTAGCACTGTACCATTTGCCACTGAGGAAGTTGTCTTCAGCCTAGGGATAGTGAGTTACATTCCAAATCCTAATCAAAGGGGTCTGGGGTTTAAGACAGTTTCCTGATACAGCTGGAATTCATACTGTCAAGGAATTTGCCTGTTTTTGAACTTGACTTTCAGTATCAGACATTAGACAAGCATATTACTGTGTATATGATAGATAGATAGATAGATAGATAGATAGATAGATAGATAGATAGATAGATAGATAGATAATCAATAGATAGATAGGGAAGAACATGGGCTGTGTGGGCAATGGTTGACACCAGGAATTACAAGGCTGGGAAACTTCTCATCTGAAACATAAATCTGGACACTTCATATTCACTCTGTAGATTATCATCCCTTTCAGAAATGAAGAAACCAAAGTTAGGTGGGCTTCAATAACTTGTCAGGGATGGCAGAGCTAGTATAACTTGAACTCAAGCCTATAATAATGAAATCAGTGCTCTTTATGTTATATCACAGGGGCCTGTGCTCTTTTGTCTTCTAATTGCTCAAATTCATGGCTCTTTACAGCCATTTTCCACTCTGATGCCCCCAGAGGAGCCCCTAAGTAACAAAACTAGAACAATCCTAATAGAATACAGGTGAGAGAGGAATTGAGTAGAAACAGCCATATCAGTTTTCTATGGTTCTAGGTGCTGCTGGCTTGCTTGCTTTTTTGTTGTTGTTGTTGTTAACATCTTTATTGGAGTATAATTGCTGTACACTGGTGTGTTAGTTTCTGCTTTATAACATAGTGAATCAGCTATGCATATAGATATATCCCAATATCTCCTCCCTCTTGCGTCTCCCTCCCAACCCCCCATCCCACCCCTCTAGGTGGACACAAAGCATGGAGCTCACCTTCCTGTGCTATGCAGCTGCTTCCCACTAGCTATCTATTTCACATTTGGTAGTATAAATATGTCCATGCCACTCTCTCACTTCGTCCTAGCTTACCCTTCCCCCTCTCTGTGTCCTGAAGTCCATTCTCTATGTCTGCATCTTTATTCCTGTCCTGCCCCTGGGTTCTTCAGTACCTTATTTTTTTTTTTTTTCAATTCCATATATGTGTGTTAGCAAATGGTATTTGTTTTCTCTGACTTACTTCTCTCTGTACAACAGACTCTAGGTCCATCCACCTCTCTACAAATAACTCAATTTTGTTTCTTTTTATGACTGAGTAATATTCCATTGTATATATGAGCCACATCTTTATCCATTCATCTGTCGATGGACACTTAGGTTGCTTCTATGTCCTGGCTATTGTAAATAGAGCTGCAATGAACATTGTAGTACATGACTCTTTTTGAATTATGGTTTTCTCAGGGTATATGCCTAGTAATGGGATTGCTGGGTCATATAGTAGCTCTATTTTTAGTTTTTTAAGGAACCTCTATACTGTTCTCCATTGTGGCTGTATCAATTTACATTCCCACCAATAGCTCAAGAGGGTTCCCTTTACTCAACATCCTTTCCAGCATTTATTGTTTGTAGATTTTTCAATGATGGACATTCTGACCAGTGTGAGGTAATACCTCATTGTAGCTTTGCTTTGCATTTCTCTAATGATTAGTGATGCTGAGCATCCTTTCATGTGCCTCTTGGCCATCTGTATGTCTTCTTCGGAGAAATGTCTATTTAGGTCTTCAGCCCATAGGTTTTGGACTACCGTATTTTCCTTGTCATTTGTTTCTTGGTATTTTTTGATCTCCTCTTTAATTTCTTCAGTGATCTTTTGGTTATTTAGGAGTGTACTGTTTAGCATCTATGTGTTTATATTTTTTACAGATTTTTTTCTGTAATTGATATCTAGTCTCATAGCATTGTGGTCAGAAAAGATATTGATATGATATCAATTTTCGTAAATTTACCAAGGCTTGATTTGTGACCCAGTATATGATCTATCCTGGAGAATGTTTCATGAGCACTTGAAAAGAAAGTGTATTCTGTTGTTTTTGGATGGAATGTCCTATAAATATCAATTAAGTCCCTCTTGTTTAATGTGTCATTTAAAGCTTATGTCTCCTTATTTATTTTCATTTTGGATGATCTTTCCATTGGTGAAAGTGGGGTGTTAAAATCCCCTACTATGATTGTGTTACTGTCGATTTCCCCTTTTATGGCTGTTAGCATTTGCCTTATATATTGAGGTGCTCCTATGTTGAGTGCATAAATATTTACAATTGCTGTATCTTCTTCTTGGACTGATCCATTGATCATTATGTAGTGTCCTTCTTTGTCTCTTGTAATAGTCTTTATTTTAAAGTCTAGTTTGTCTGATATGAGAATTGCTACTCCAGCTTTCTTTTGCTTTCCATTTGCATGGAATATCTTTTTCCATCCCCTCACTTTCAGTCTGTGTGTGTCCCTAGTCTGCAGTGTGTCTCTTTTAAACAGTATATATATGGGTCTTGTTTTTGTATCCATTCAGCCAGTCTACGTCTTTTGGTGGGAGCATTTAATCCATTTACATTTAAGGTATTTATTGATATGTTTGTTCCTATTACCATTTTCTTAATTGTTTTGGGTTTGTTATTGTAGGTCTTTTCCTTCTCTTGTGTTTCCTGCCTAGATAAGTTCCTTTAGCATTTGTTGTAAGGCTGGTTTGGTGGTGCTGAATTCTCTTAGCTTTTGCTTGTCTGTAAAGGTTTTAATTTCTCTGTCGAATACAAATGAGATTCTTGTTGGTTAGAGTAATCTTGGTTGTAGGTTTTTCCCTTTCATCACTTTAAATATGTCCTGCCACTCCCTTCTGTCTTGCAGTTTCTGCTGAAAGATCAGCTGTTAACCTTATCAGGATTCCCTTGCATGTTATTTGTTAGTTTTCCCTTGCTGCTTTTAATATTTTTCTTTGAATTTAAATTTTGATAGTTTGATTAACATGTGTCTTTGTGTGTTTCTCCTTGGGTTTACCCTGTATGGGACCCTCTGTGCTTCCTCGACTTGAATGACTATTTCCTTTCCCATATTAGGGAAGTTTTCAACTATAATCTCTTCAAATGTTTTCTCAGTCCCTTTCTTTTTTGTCTTCTTCTTCTGGGACCCCTATAAATCGAATGTTGGTGCGATTAATGTTGTCCCAGAGGTCTCTGAAACTGTCCTCAAATCTTTTCATTCTTTTTTCTTCATTCTTCTCTGAAGTACTTATTTCCACTATTTTATCTTCCAGGCCACTTATCCGTTCTTCTGCCTCAGTTATTCTGCTATTTATTCCTTCTAGAGAATTTTTAATTTCATTTATTGTATTGTTCATCATTGCTTGTTTGCTCTTTGGTTCTTCTAGGTCCTTGTTAAAAGTTTCTTGTATTTTCTCCATTCTATTTCCAAGATTTTGTATCATCTTCACTATCATTACTCGGAATTCTTTTTCAGGTAGACTGCCTATTTCCTCTTCATTTGTTTGGTCATTTGTTTTTAACTTGGCCCTTCATCTGCTACGTATCTCTCTGCCTTATTTTGCTTAACTTACTGTGTTTGGGGTCTCCTTTTCGTAGGCTGCAGGTTTGTAGTTCTCGCTGTTTTTGGTGTCTGCCCCCAGTGGGTAAAGTTGGTTCAGTGGGTTGTGTAGGCTTCCTGATTGAGGGGACTGGTGCCTGTGTTCTGGTAGATGAGGCTGGATCTTGTCTTTCTAGTGGGCAGGACTGCACCTGGTGGTGTATTTTGGGGTGGCTGTGAACTTATTATGATTTTAGGCAGCCTTTCTGCTAATGGGTGAAGTTGTGTTCCTGTTTTTCTAGCTGTTTGGCATAGGGTGTCCAGCACTGTAGTTTGCTGGTTGTTGAGTGGAGCAGGGTCTTAGCGTTGAGATGGAGATCTCTGGGAGAGCTTTCACTGTTTGATATTACGTGGGGCTGAGAGGTCTCTGGTGGACCAGTGTCTTAAATTTGGCTCTCCCATCTCATAGGCTCAGGCCTGACACGTGGCCAGAGCACCAAGACCTTGTCAGCCACACGGCTCAGAAGAAATAGAAGAAAGAAAAGAAAGAAAAGAAAGAAAGAAAGAAAGAAAGAAAGAAAGAAAGAAAGAAAGAAAGAAAGAAAGAAAGAAAAGAAAATTATTAAAAACCAAAAAAATATTTAAAATAAAAGAATAAAAAAGTACTAAAAAAAGAAAGAAGAGAGCAACCAAACCAAAAAACCAATCCACCAATGATAACAAGCGCTAAGAATTATACTAAAAAAAAAAAAAAAAAGAAAGAAAAAAAAACCGGACAGACAGATCCCTAGGACAAATGGTAAAAGCAAAGCTATACAGACAAAATCACACAAAGCATACACATACACACTCACAAAAAGAGAAAAAGAAAAAAGAAAAGAAATATATATTAAAAAAGAAAACAAAGGAAGAAAGCAACCAAATCAATAAACGTATCTACCTATGATAATAAGCTCTAAATACTAAACTAGGATATAAACATAAAACCGAAACAAATTAGAAGCAGAAAGCAAACCCCAAGTCCACCACCTCAGTTTTGGGATGATTTGTTGTCTATTCAGGTATTCCAGAGATGCAGGGTACATCAAGTTTATTGTGGAGATTTAATCCGCTGCCCCTGAGCCTGCTGGGAGAAATTTCCCTTTCTCTTCTTTGTTCACAAAGCTCCCGGAGTTCAGCTTTGGATTTGGCCCTGCCTCTGCATGTAGGTAACCTGAGGGCATCTGTTCTTTTCTCAGACAGGACGGGGTTAAAGTAGCAGCTGATTAGGGGGCTCTGGCTCACTCAGACCAGGGGGAGGGAGAGGTACAGAATGCAGGCCAAGCCTGCGGCAGCAGAGGCTGGCATGATGTTGCATCTGCCTGAGGTGCACCATGTGTTCTCCTGGGGAAGTTCTCCCTGGATCACAGGACCCTAGCAGTGGTGGGCTGAACAGGCTCCCGGAAGGTGTGGTGTGAATAGTGACCTGTGCTTGCACACAGGCTTCTTGGTGGCTGCAGCTTCAGCCTTAGCATTTAATGCCCATCTCTGGGGTCCACACTGAAAACCGTGACTCACACCCGTCTCTGGAGCTCCTTTAGGTGGTGCTCTGAATCCCCTCTCCTCGCGTACCCTGAAACAATGGTCTCTTGACTCTTACACAGTTCCAGACTTTCTCCTGGACTCCTTCCCAGCTAGCTGTGGTGCACTAGCCCCCTTCAGGCTGTGTTCACGTAGCCAACCCCAGTCCTCTCCCTGGGATCTGACCTCTGAAGCCAGAGCTTCAGTTCCCAGCCCCCATCTGCACTGGCGGGTGAGCAGACAAGCCTCTCAGGCTGGTGAGTGCTGGTCGGCACTGATCCTGTGTGTGGAATCTCTCCGCTTTGCCCTCTGCACTACTGTTGCTGTGCTCTCCTCCATGGCTCTGACACTTCCCCCCGCCCACCCCCAGTCTCTGCCAGTGAAGGGGCTTCCTAGTGTGTGGAAACCTTTCCTCCTTCACGGCTCCCTCCCAGAGGTGCATGTCCTGTCCCTATTCTTTTGTCTGTGTTTTTTCTTTTTTCTTTTGCCTTACTCAGGTACATGGGGAGTTTCTTGCCTTTTGGGAAGTCTGAGGTCTTCTACCAGTGTTCAGTAGGTGTTCTGTAGGAGTTGTTCCACCTGTAGATGTATTTTTGATGTATTTGTGGAGAGGAAGGTGATCTCCACGTCTTACTCCTCCGTCATCTTGAAGGTCTCCCCCAGGAGAGCTCTCTGTTGCTGCTTCACATTACAGACTCTCAGTGCCTTCTTTACAACTTTACAGATGAATTGCACAGGCTGGTGGACCCTGCTGGCTTTCTAAACAGTAGCACCCCAGATGTAGCTGACAGTCTCTTGGCTCTTAAGGCCTGGGGTGTGAAGGGTCTGGAGAGGCAGAACAAGAAGGAAGATCACACCCTCAGCAAGTACACATACACAAAGATGAGTGCTTGACCTTAAGCTTTGCCCAAGGTGAATTATAAATTCCATCTTGATTTTGGCTATTTCACAACTTTGCAAGCCATCTAAAAGTGCCCAAAGAAAGCAGTCTTTGATGTCTTCAAATAAAACTCAATTCAGTGAAAAAATAACATATTCAAATTGTTGAAATCTTTTCAGTTAACTCACTCTAAGCTTTTATACCTTACTTTACCAGTCCAAGGCATTTATTATCATTTAGAGCTATAATATTTTAGCTCATTAGAATCAAGACAAAATTTCATATCTTTTTTTCATTTTTTTTGAATTTTATTTTATTTTTTTATACAGCAGGTTCTTATGAGTTGTCTATTTTATACATATTAGTGTATATATGTCAATCTCAATTTCCCAATTCATCCTATCACTATCACCCCCCATCCCCACTTTCCCCCCTTGGTGTCCATACGTTTGTTCTCTACATCTGTGTCTCTATTTCTGTGTTGCAAACTGGTTCATCTGTACCATTTTTCTAGATTCCACATAGATGTGTTATTATACGATATTTGTTTTTCTCTTTCTGACTTATTTCACTCTGTATGACAGTCTCTAGGTCCATCCACGTCTCCACAAATGACCCAATTTTATTTCTATTTACAGTTGAGTAATATTCCACTGTATATATATACCACATCTTCTTTATCCATTTGTCTGTCAGTGGGCTTGCTTCCATGTCCTGGCTATTGTAAATAGTGCTGCAATTACCATTGGGGTGCATGTGTCTTTTTGAAATATGGTTTTCTCTGGGTATATGCCCAGTAATGGGATTGCTGGGTCATATGGTAGCTCTAATTTTAGTTTTTTAGGGAACCTCCATACCTTTCTCCATAGTGGCTGTATCAATTTACATTCTCACCAGCAGTGCAAGAGTGTTCCCTTTTCTCCACACCCTCTCCAGCATTTGCTGTTTGTAAATTTTTTGATGATAGCCATTCTGACAGTTGTGAGGTGATACCTCATTATAGTTTTGATTTGCATTTCCCTAATAATTAATGATGTTGAGCAGCTTTTCATGTGCCTCTTGGCCATCTGTATGTCTTCTTTGGAGAAATATCTATTTAGGTCTTCTGCCCATTTGTTGATTGGTTTGTTTGTTTTTTAAATAGTGAGCTGCATGAGCTGTTTATATATTTTGGAGATTAATCCTTTGTCTGTTGATTCAGTTGCAAATGTTTTCTCCCATTCTGAGGGTTGGCTTTTCATCTAGTTTACAGTTTTCTTTGCTGTGCAAAAGCTTTTAAAGATTTCATATCTTGCATGAAGTCATACCAAGGTGGAACAAAGGTCTCCCTCATTCCATTAAAAGTTATCTTGCCAAACTGCTTCTCACACCTGCTCCAAAACTACCCCAAACCAGAGCAAATTCCCTCAGACCAACTAAACAACCAAACAACCTACCCAATATCATACACACAAAACAAAACTATCCTAATTCAAACCATCCAACAAATCCACACACCCAAAACAAAGCCACCACAGCAGACAGGAAATGTCCCCAAACCAACCAACCAACCAACCAATTAGCCCAATACACTGCCATCCACACATATACAAAGCAGCTAAAATACTAGTTGGAACGAATAATACAAAAGAACTAGATGAATTCCCAAGAATAAACGTGAATCAAGAGAAGAATGACCAATAGATTAGCTATTTTAAATTTAATATTAGAAAACCAACCCCTCCAAAAAAAGGTCATAAAATAAAAGTGTATGTTTTAGAACCTGTTGTTTTCCTGATTGAGTTTGATTCTATCATACCAAGTCATTAATATGAAATTTACCTTAATTTCATATTAATTGCCTGGAAGAAATCTGAAATCTTCATTATGTCTGATTTATTATTGATCTTCAAAAGACACTGTAAAGCTTTATGATTTCCTGTACATCAGTTTCCACATCTATAAAATCCAGATAGGTTCAGAATGAATAAATTAACATTTATAATTTTTGCTTTCTGCTTCAACAAAAAAAGATATAAAGCATAGAGATTATAAAGGAAAACACATATATAAGAAAAATTTGTATGCAATATTTAATAAGTTTAATTTCTAAAGTGTCCCCAAATATTATTCTCAACAAAAGTCTTAAACAGACTTAAAAAAGAAAATGACAATAATAAAGACTACTTGAATCTATATTCTTTCCCATTTAACCACCATATAAAAAACTGACAGTTCCTCATCTAAATCAACTAAGTTGACCATCTTATAGCAATTTGAAACCTAGCAAATTTGTGATTTAAAGCACAAGCCATATTAACTGTCCTTAGTGGGTAATTTATTAGTGGTTACCCCAGCTAACATATGAAAAACAGGTGAAATAATAAATGAATTTTATTTACAAACTGATGCACATTTAAAAAACAAAAGAACACCATCCTTGCATATGTTCCCATATTACAGAAGGTTAGCACAGCCAGTAGCTTGTACTGTATCTGTTTAAAATACAACATGTATGAGAAAAACCTCTAGGAATGGCCACTGAAATGTTTTCTATTTTCCAGACAAAAGCCAAGATGTATTTTTAAGAACTCAACAATGGATGTTTACTTTGCTAAATTTTATTACTTTGCCTTTTCCCTTTTCTTTTTTCCTTTCTTTATTTAAAGGAGAAATTTACCTGTATTGTAGAACCAGATATTTAAACATTGGTGTACTCCCATGATGCGTCTAAACAGAATATAGAAGAATTATAATAGAATCACCAGCAGCAGTAATAAGACTCTGGTCATTTTCTTTTTTCTTGTGACTGTTACCTTGGCTGCTGAATCCCTCCATAATTTCTGATAGTTTTAGAGATGGGAATGCTGGCATATCAAGGAGAAATTAAATTTCATCATTTTGGCTTTAACATGTACGCTATAAAAGTGACAGCTTGGTGCACTGTAGCTGACAGTTCCCATTAACTAGAAGCTAATGTTGCAGAGTCAGTCCAAACACTGAGTCACGGCCTCTGGCTACAGGAAGGTCCCCTTCATACTAGGATTCTCACACCCGCCATGGGAAAGAAAAGCTATAAATATTTTCCACTCGTTTCCTCCTCAAAGTGATATAATGAATATTTATACATTGGGACCATTTTCCTATCCTGAATCTTCTTGGAAAAACCCCTCCACTGACACATTTTATTGGTCTGAGCAGTTGACTCAAACTGGCCCTCCTTCCCTTCAGAGTAAAGAATAAGCATGTATCAGGATTTAAGTTTTTGAATCACTGGTAAAACAATAAATAAAATATTAGGAAACATGTTTTGAACCTTTACACAGGATTTTTTTTATGAATTGGTGGAAAAGTAACAAGTATCAAGAAAAATTAACTAAAATATATTTTAAATGTTAGAAAATGGATGTGGCTTAAGGAATATTTTGAATGAGACTTCAAAAATAAAATAAATGCTAAATTGACTTACTGGAAATTGTACTGTACTGGATAGTACAGGATACTATCAAAAGAAAGAAAAATAAATCCATTTTTTGAGTACATTTACGTTCATTTAACAAGTTCTTTTGAGTATTAGTTGTTGGCCATGGGTGCTGTGAGTTTGTATGTGTATATAGTGGGAGGGGAGGTAGAGGCAGATGGTACAAAGAACCTGTCAGTGTTTACAAAGTGCTCACATTATAATTAAGGAAGCTTGCAAATCACAAGTTTTCCAGAACAGAGCACAGACATTAAAAGCAGAAGCATGAGAGCTAGACTGCCTAAGGTCAGTTCTAGCAATGCCATTTACCAAGTGGGCAACCTTGGATAATAAGTTATTTAACTTCTGGGTACTTTAGTTTCCTCCTCTGTAAAATGGGAATAATAGGACCCAGCTGAGTCTGAGAACTAAATGAGCTAGTATTTGTAAAATGCTTAGAATAGTGCAAATAGTGGCACAATATAATATTTAATAATGTTATTAGGGAAACATATAGGAATATAGTGATAAATAAAAGATAGCTCTTGCCTTCATGGACCCCATTGCCTACTCAGGACGAGAAAAATAAGTAATTTTTAAATTTCCAAAAACGTAGGTAATTGCAATATCCAAGCTATGCATACAGTACCATGGAACACAAAGAAGAAGATGTACCCAACTAGAATAAACTGAGGGGTTTGAGGAGTGTCCAAAAAGGGTTCACAGAGAACGTAAAGCTTACCAGTCAAGGTTGAATCTCCAGGTCTGGCTTGGGGGACTGGCCTGATGAAATATCTTTCTTTAAGATGGAGAATATAAGGGAAAGCAACAGTTGTACTGACATCTTTTGAGGATGATGTCTGGAATATATGCTTAGAGTCAGAAAATAATTCTAGTCTGGGGTTTGTGTTTAAGATCCAGTCCAGGCATAATCACCTCCAATGATTTTCCTTGAAACCCACATTGACTTAAATGTTGATTTTCTGTGCAGAACTGTATAGCACTCTTATTATATCATTTAACATATTATGTTGCAATTTTATGTTTATACCTATATCGCTTCATTTATTCATTCTCTTATTTATTCATTCAACAAAAACATTTAAAGATATATCCCATGTTGGGACTTCCCTGGCAGTCCAGTGTTTAAGGCTTTGCCTACCAATGCAGGGGGTGTAAATTTGATTCCTGGTTGGGGAGCTAAGATCCCACATGGCTCAAGACCAAAAAACCAAAACATAAAACAGAAGTAATATTTTAGCAAATTCAATAAAGACTTTAAAAATGGTCCATATCAAAAAAAAAAAAAAAAAAAGAAGAAGAAGATATATCCCATGTCACACACAGACTAGATGCTTGGAATTCCCTGTAAACAGTACAATTGTGATCTTTTCCCTCCTAGAACATTCAGCCTAACAGGAAAAACACATCCTCAATAAATCCTTTTTAAATTGGATAAGACAGATTTGAGGATCATGAGTATAAGTGGTAGGGAAACCCTGAACATGGATAAAATCTTTCTAGAAAGTAAAAAGAGACTTGTGCTGAGTGAGGATGGGAAACCCCAATATTTAAAAGTGAATGAACTCAGGAAGAGTAAAGGAGAGTAAAAAAGTAAAGCTGAATCCAGTAGAAGAGGCAACATAAAATTATTTTTGAATCCAAGGAAGCAGAGCTTCAGTGAGTGAATAAGTGTCAAATGCTGCAGAGAGAGGTCAGTGAAGAAGATGCTTATAGAACACCAGTTAGATCTGGTGCGGTGGGCAGACTTTGGTCTCCGTGATCATCACCCCCTGATGTTACTCCCATGAATTTGTTAGGTTACATAAAGGATACAATTACAGTTACTAATCAAATGACCTTTAAAAGTGGATATTATCCTGGATTATCAGTGTGAGCCTAATCTAATCATCTTACCCCTGAAAAGCAGAGATCTTTTGTAGCAGAAAGGGTGGCAGAGATTCAAAGCAAAGGATTCCACATACTATTGTTGGCTTGAAAATGAAAAGAGCCACTTTTTAAAAAAATTGGGAACCTCAGTCCTACAACAACAAGGAACTCAGTTGTCCCAATAAGCTAAATTAACTTGGAAATGGAATTAGCCCCAGCACTTGCAGATAGAAGGCCAGCCCTGCTGATGCCTTGATTTCAACAGAGGATCCAACTAAGCCATGTTGTGGATTTCTGACCCATGGAATTGTGAGACAATAAATTTGTGTTGTTCTAAGTCACAAAGTTTGTGACTTTGTTAGAACAGCTGTTGGGGACACAGCTGTCATGGGACCTACTGTTCCTCTCCAGGATTGTACAGTGTCCTGGGTCTGGCATATTTCCTGATATGGAAGGTGAGTATTGAGCTGTTGGTTGGCCCCAGATTTCTTTCTTATTAGGAGAAATCTTTCCCTTGTTCTAGGTACACAATGAACTTCCTTGTATTGCTTACATGTGTGTATTATATGGCACCTGGCCAGCCCCACCAGTATATCTGCCCTTCCTCCACCCTTAGGTAAAAATGTCTTAGTTTGCATCATAAAAGGGGTACTTGTACTCCAATGAGCCTGTGTTGGCTAACAGGAGGTACCCTTCTGGCCATGGACACACACTAAAGATGCTGATCCTGCTGCATCTCTCCTCTCTATAAGTGAAACATTATTCCAACCCTTATGTGTTGAGCCCTCCTTGGTAACTCCAAACCCATAGAAGATGCAGTGGGCCAAGGTCTGTGGACTCCTACTTCTAGTGGTTGCCATTGTTATAATCTTTGTCATTCTCCATCCTTGGGATTGATAGCTGGATCTTCCTGCTCTGCAACAGCAATAGAAAACTAATATACCTGGTGTAATGATTAATTTAATGTGTCAATTTGACTGGGCTAATGGATGCCCAGAGAGCTGGTCAGACATAATTTCTTGGTGTGTCTATGAGGGTGTCTCTGGAAGAGATTATCATTTGAATCAGTAGTCTGAGTAAAGATCACCCTCACCAATGTAGGTGGGCATCGTCCAGTCTGTTGAGGTCCCAAATAGAGTGAAAAGGCAGAGGAGGGGCAAATTCACTCTCTGCATGAGCTCAGACATCCATCTTCTCCTGCCCTCAGACATCAGTGCTCCTGATTTTTGGACGTCCAGATTTTGACTCAATTATACCACCAGCTTTCCTGGTTCTCCAGCTTGCAGATGGCAGGTCATGGGACTTCTCAGCCTCCATAATCCAGTGAGCAAATTCCAATAATAAATCCCTTCTTATATCATACATAATATGTATATATACATATATATATATATTATTGGAATATACCCAGAAACTATAAGTCAATAAAGGGGTGACACTGAGAGCACCTTCATTAGTCTACTGTAGCCAAGAGACCACCTTGATTTAGGAGGTGATAGGAAACTGTGGAGGTAGAGGAGCATTTTTCTCTTCATAATTCCTTTATTTATACTAATTTCTATTGTGCTTCATGTAATTTTTGTGTGATGATTTATAAAGGCAATTTGTTGAATTTTATACATTTCCTCCCCTAAATACAATCTAATTCAATGAGCTTAATTCCATTTGCATATTTGATAAACATTTCCCTACTCCCTCTCTAGATAAATAATAAAGAAATGAATTTAATAGAACAAATCCTAGACCAAACTTCAAGAGTCAAGATAAATTTTAAAATCAATTGCATTTTACTGTATGCTTGCTAAATATCAAAAGGTTTCAAAAGAGATCTCTTCAAGGTCCCTTCCCACAAAATTGTAAGGACTCTTGATGTTGCACTGTGAAGCAGATTTCTGTTTACTTGACTTCCCCTTGTCCCTTTTTCAAAATTATATTTAAATAAATAAGAACTATACTGGCAATTCTCATAGAAAACACATAAAATATATAACTAATTTCAATCTTGTTTCAAACTAAAAGTTAATTCCAAAAGTTGTAAGAATGACAGTAACTCTGAAATATGTTTTCATGTCTATTTATAACATACATATATACACATATACATAGTGCTACATATGTGCATATATAATTCTTTGGTAAAAATACAAAAATCATGTTCCAGAAAATGTTTCTTATTTGTATTCAGAGAATTTGATATAATGCCAGTTTAACAGACATTTATTTAATTATTTAATTCCTACTATGTGTGATTCTTTCTCTACTAGGCAACACACGGTGATATAAAAATAAAGAAAATTTTTGCTCTCTGAAATCCATATTTTAGATGGAATCCAAACAAGTTTGCACAGGATTATCAGATGGAATTAATATTAATCAGGTTCATCATGTTTGCTAAGATGGCCACAGAAAGAGTAGAACTAGTATTTCTAGCTCATTTGCGTGTAGAAATGGGTCATTGTATTTCTGTTTTACGTGATTCAGCAGCTATTACAAACCCTGCTGCTATAGGTTCAACTGAATCCAACAAATACACTATAGGCTAAATGTTGTATTCAGCCCTGAAGTTTAAAAGCCTCATCACAGAAAAGGGCTTGTCCTTAAGGAGCTGAGTCCCAAATATGTACTTCACTACATGCCAGTCATATAAACCGAGGAATATTACCATTAAATCTTTGTATGTCCTTTTTTGTGTGTTTTCTGTTTTTCTCATGTAATTTTAACTGATAATTACACCCACATGGTACATAACTTGGACGATTTTTGTCTTCTTCATATCAATTTAGTAAATAAAATTGGCTTAAAAAAGTACTGTAATTTCTCTATAAATTTGAATTCATTCTAGTTTTTTTTGTTTGTTTGTTTCTTTGAGGTACGCGGGCCTCTCACTGCTGTGGTCTCTCCCGTTGTGGAGCACAGGCTCCGAACGTGCAGGCTCAGCGGCCATGGCTCATGGGACCAGCCGCTCCGCAGCATGTGGTATCTTCGCGGACCGCGGCACGAACCCGTGTGCCCTGCATCGGCAGGTGGACTCTCAACTACTGCACCACCAGGGAAGCCCTTCATTCTAGTTTATATTTAAATGTATGCCTACTTCAATAATTTAGAAATATAAAGGATAATTGGTATGGTGTGTTCATAGAAATGATATTATGATCTTAAAAATACTTAAAGTCTAGAACCTGGAACATTATTTACACCTACTCCATGTAATTTATGAAATATTTTTCTCATGTGTGTGTTATTATGTAATTTAATCCAATTTAAAACAATTTATAAATAATTTCCAGAAACAAATGTACTAAATTGATAGAAGCCATTAGATATTTTCATCTATGCATATAACTTTAGACAAATCATGTTTTATTTTATTTTAAAAGTTTTGTTAAATCCTATCATTATGTTTTGTAAGCATACTATTACTTATGACTGTAAAGAACAATGCCAAATTCAAAGAATATTTTGCATTCTTAAACATATAGTTAAAGTTATTACCAAATTTATCAAGTATATGTGCCATATACTTGATAAATTTGGTAATTTAAATTTTATTAAGCCATATCTTTAAAATAAATAGCTGTAATTTTCATTTTTAAATAATTCACAGAAGTTTCAATAAACAACTTAATCTGAAACAGAAGGGAAGACAAAAGCTGTGTGAATGCTCTGACCTGATAGGTTGCTGAAAATGACTTTGTGAGGAGACTACTTTGGCTTGACAATAACTCCCTTCTTCCTCCTCTTCTTCTTCTTTTTCTTCTTCTTCCTCTTACAAAGTGGTCATTGTAGACAGTCTATGGAAAGTATAATGTCTTTAGTTTTCAACATACAGATATATTTTGTCCTTGAAGGAAAATAGCAAAAATAATATGACATATAAAACAAACACATTGCTTTTATAAACTAAAAATAATTTGAGAGACATATTTGCCTGCACTCATGTCATTATAGCTGTTTGATTTCTTCTGTGTTTTTGTGCCTCTTCATTAAAAATCTAATACAAAATGAAACATAAATTTTGTAATATCAATAACAATCATTGCTACCACTCTTTGCAAAATATGTAAATTTCAAGGCTATTTTTTTTTCTACTTCATCCCTGACATTCCATAGATTAGTATTCCTCCACACAAATAAGCACTATAGTCAACACTAAGCTTGCTAACAGTCAGCTTATATTTTTAGGCCATACTTCTATAAGTCAGAAATAGTCCATTTTAACTAGAAATCCATCATAATCACATATTGCATGTCTCACATTTCTGCCAAGAATAAAAATACAACCTAGCCAACTCATTTGCATTGTAATCTAATTTTGAAATTACTTTATCAGTGCAATAACACATTCAATAGAGCTTTTGTCTTATTGATGAAAAGGGAATCTACTTGGTTAGGGAGTACATAACATTTTTTAATTTAATTTGTGTTATTATTATCCTTACACTCAAAGGGCCAGATTATGGCAATGTTCCACAGAGGAAAATAATATTGCTATAATAACAGCAATAGTGATGAAAATTTAATAACATTTTCAATGACATGATGACATAATAATAAATATCATTATTTAGGCACCTTGTATGGAAGAGTTAAAGTAATCAATATTTATTAAATAAAATATACTTCTATTGGGGATACAGAGATGGTATAAATATGACTCACTCTCATCACCTGGTGAAGAGACACATCTTATATATACAAAGATAAATAATAACAAGGTGACCGATTATGAGATGTTTGTGAGTCGGGTTATTGGGCAACTATTTGAAGAGGGTTTTGAAAAGAAGGGGAGTGGACGGAGATTCCAGGCAGGAAAGGCTACAGCTGTAGAAATATATGTTAAGATGCTGACAAGTGGACTGGACAAATGGTGTAGACAATTCAAACAGGAGGCCTATGTGAGCTTATCCTGGAATGGTGACCTGTGCCAGACTGTGGAGTGTTTTGAATGTCCAACCATGTTGTCTAAAAACTTGAATATGACCACATGATAATTTCAGTGGGAATTTAAAGGGACTGAGGAGGCCATTGTCATTTTTCTAGGAAGAATCTGTAGGATTCAGTGACTGAAGGAGAGGATAATGGAATAAAGAGGGTCAAGGATGACATCAAGGTTTTAAGGATGATTGACTGGGAAAATAAAGACATCATTTCACTGTAAAAAAATTCTTAAGAATATTTCCCCCAATGTACAGCTAGGAGAAGTTTCAATAGAAAAGTCACTTAAAATTCAGAGTAAAAAAAATCACTCTAGTCACACCAGTGATTATGTGAAAACAATCACAACTGTTAATTTATAAATAATGACAGCCCTCAGGTATAGTGACAGTGTACATGAATTGCATTTCTGACTGTACATTTACTCAGCCCTCTTGTAATTAAGTTTAGAATTTCTACATGTAATGTTAAACATGTGCACTTACACTGCATTTTATATAATGCACAAAAGTATTTATAAGAATTCTATGCATTTCTGAGAGTTTACCTAAGCATATAATTTAAACTACTTTTGAGCACATAAAGGTTTGAAAGTTTTAAAAAGAATAAAGATCGCTGAACCATAATTAAAAATTCTAAGAAACCTACAAGGAATGCTTATTAAACATTAAAGGAGGAATAAAATAACTGTAGGACCATGATCAAGAAGAACAGAAAATAGTGAAGAAAGGAAGAACAAATGGAGATTTAAAGAGTGAAATGCCTTAAGATCAATCAAATAGCAATACCAGATGTGAACAATCATCAAGCTCAAACAAATGTGAAAGGGCAGAGCTCAGAAAATAAGTGTTAAACCCATGAGTACTGCACGATAAGGTATTGGGGACAAGAGTTAAACACATCAAATAAAGGCAATCCGATTTAAATAATAACTATCAATAAGGTATTCCAGAATAACATGTTACCCCAAGTGTAACTAGTTAAACTTTAGCAGGCCATCCAACCTGAATAAAGATAAAATGGCTTGTCTTTGGATATAATTTAAAAGATTACACAAGAGAAACTGCCATGAGAAAAATGAGTTTCATTTAAAATATGGTTAAAGAATTCCATACGCCTTTTTCTTATGAAGAACAAGTCTACCATTAAGAACTCTTTGCACTGAATTTGCTCAAAGCCAAAATTTATCCTGGACTTAACGTACACATACATGAAATATTCTCTGCATACTGCTTGAATACAGAAATAAACACCCTGCACTGTTCTAGAATTCCCAAGGGTAAATAATAAACGTACAAAACACCATGAAATAACTTAGGCACTGGTTGTTAATATGAGTAAAATATATGCAAAATAAGTAGATATCCTATATCTAGGAGATACTGTACATGACTAGTAGCTCAGACAGACAGTCTGGCTTTTTTGAGCTTTATTTTACTAAGTACTTCTGCTCTTGATCACAAATTGCCTAACAAACTGTCTAATATGACGAAGGCATATGGTAAATGTTATAAAGTAACTTATTGTACATGTGAATCTGAGATTTGCAGAAGCAGTGAAAATGGTTGTAATCTTAAAAACTAAAAAAAAAAAAAAAAAAATTGTTTTTGACTCTTGCATTTGGTAGAGTACATTTTCCTGAAAGGGCTGACAATTTGAGAAGCCCCTGTAGGGGTCAAATGGAAATAACTTTGTCACCATTTCTATATTCTGACATATCTGAACTTATAAAGCTATTATAATCCAGCTTCATAATTTTATTTTAATTCACACATCCTAAGGACAGGTAATTTTTCTTTATGCCAACTATTGTTGAGTTCTTGTTTTAAGAGTCTATGACTAAAGGCTAACTTCTACTTTAATTTTTTTTCTCAAACCTCAGCCGTCTGGAGAGCTAGCTTCCCTAACACAAGGAATTGAAACCCAATCTCAGCCATCTTCTTTTTTGTTCCTGAGCTTTTAAAATATGATGGACAAAGTCATCTTTTATATATTTCACATTACTGCATTTTCATTTAGCCCTTTACTAGCAGGATAATATTTTAACTTTAGAGAAGAAAAGAGAATGCTGATGGCCCTTTAGAGCCCCAAACAATTGAAAGTATTTCTAGAAAAGTGTGCGTGTGTGTGTGTGTGTGTAGTAGCAAGAGGCAGACATCATCCTGGTTCACAATACACTATACTCATTATAGACATATTTATGAAAGTAGAAAACTTGCCATGAGGAATGCCAGACATTCCACAGTATGTTGATGTTACATATTTAAATATACTTTATTGATCAAATCAACAGAAGGTAATTTTAAATAATATGTTTTGATCTCTCTTGGGCTCTAATCAGGAAGTCCATGTGTAAAGAAAAACAGAGCCAAGGTGTAAGGGCAGAAACAACCACTCTGTAACCAGAATATGGTACCTATTCCTGATCTGCGATCATTTAAGCACTTGTATAAGTCTGTCCTGGGCTTCCCTGGTGGCGCAGTGGTTGAGAGTTCGCCTACCGATGCAGGGGACATGGGTTCGTGCCCCAACCCGCGAGGATCTCACATGCCGCGGAGAGGCTGGGCCCGTGAGCCGTGGCCGCTGGGATTGCGCGTCTGGAGCCTGTGCTTCGCAACGGGAGAGGCCACAACAGTGAGAGGCCCGCGTACCGCAAAAAAAACAAAACAAATAAGTCAGTCCTATTTTTCAATTTATTTTAAGCAATATTAATGCATAAAAATTTATGCAAGTATTTTACTGGAAGTTTCCCATATGCAAGTATGACAGAATTAGACCTATAACTATTGCCTTCTTCAAGGTCAATTCCAGTAATCGTCACAGGAAAAGGAAAGCTTACACACTACCTAAGGGAAGAAAACAAGGGAGTATTAGCTTCATTGGTTAATGTAGCTACTGGCATTCCTAAAATATACAATCAAGAAACTATTGGTTTAAATTAGCTACATTTTTGTTTTCAGAAGTTTTATTTACCAGAAAATCGCTATGACCTAAAAATTTTATTCTAAATTTTCATGCCCCCAAATTCTAAAATCAACCATAATATAATTGTACATATCTTTCCTTTGCAAATGATCAATTAGTAGTAAGATATAAAAATAATACAGGCAAAAAAGTGTAACATAAATAAATTATATGTCAAATACTGTGAGAAGATTTGAATCAGAAATATAGTAAGGGTGCATTTTCACTCTTTTACCACATGAAATATTTTTGATACTTCATATGTGAACCTGGCCAGCTAAAACACAGGTAAATGTAGCAAAACACATCAGGAAAATAAAAGTGCTTATAGAATTTACCAAATAAATGATTTTCTTAGATGCATGCAAAATAATTAAGGCTAATTAAAGCCACTGCAAGAAAAGCTAAGTATTTTATTTATCAATTATTCACACAGCAGAATTTGTGGTTGTTTCTTGTTTATACTTTATAAAAAATCAGCCTGGATTTTCTATAGTGTCATTTTAAATTAATGAGGATAATTTATGTAATGAAATTCACAGTTCTTAAATATTACTACTCTTTGACATAAGAATGAAAAATTATAGTAACAATTATTAAGCCCCTTATAAAAATTCATTTTATATGGTAGCTAATACAATAAATACCATATCTTTATATTGTAAAAAAATATTAAAAAAAAACTCTTTGGGATATTTTTAGTGGCATAGATTAAAAGCAATACAGTTTCACTGCTGTGGTCACTCCCGTTGCGGAGCATAGGCTCCAGACGCACAGGCTCAGCGGCCATGGCTCACGGGCCCAGCCGCGGAGCCCAGCCGCTCCGCGGCATGTGGGATCCTCCCGGACAGGGGCACGAACCCGTGTCCCCTGCATCGGCAGGCGGACTCTCAACCACTGCGCCACCAGGGAAGCCCCGCAATACAGATTTTTAAATTAAATTTATAGTGTGGCATAGTCAAGAGTAACTCCTGGATCAGCTATTTTTAATTTGTATTCCTGTGCACCCTTTCAATTGAGTGATGAAAAATAAACGGCTAACGAAACTTTTTGTAACGTTGGCCTTTGAAATAATATGCAATCCCATTTTCTTTTATCTCAAAAGTCTTTATTTTTTTGCCTTTCATTTCCAAACTAGGGAAAGCTATTCCTTCTTCCTCCCTGCCCCCAACATCTAACGTGGAAGATCTGGTCTTGCCACGAGTAACTTTTTTCTAAGACAGGGCAGCACTGTCCCCTAGCGGACATACAATATACTAAAGTATTTTCACAAAAGGGAGAAATACAGTTTTAAATAGAACAATTCAACAGCAGGAGTTCTACTGCATTGATAGCTCAGTTTTAGAATTGTGCCTGGATGCCATCCACCTTTCAAGTAATAGTGGTCTGCTACCAATATCATTATTGGTAGTCACACATGATTTCTTTGAGCCAATGAAATCAAAATGTCAATGAAGTTTTTTCAACTTCAGTACAGATATAAAATGTATGTTACTGTTGCCATTGCTGTGAGCACCAGTAATGTCAGTCACTTCATGGCCCGCTGCTTGGTGATAATCATTTAAATGTAAGCTCACATATCTAATCCCACACCACCACTAGATCATATATCCTTATATATTCTTACAGCATTGCTCCTTTTCCTTCATAGTACTTGTCACAGTTCATAATTATATTACTGTGATAATTTGCTTAATATCTGTTTCAGAGGGCAGAAATGACCTCTTAATATTCATCACTATATCCTTGGTACTTAGCACTGTGCCTGGCACAGGGAAGGGACACTGAATATTCTTATGAATTAATAAATAGGCCAGAGAAATAATTTATTAAGAATAGAGGATCAAAGTATGGTTTCATAGTTTCATGCTAATTTCCCACTTAATAAGGTACTCCTGTACCCACTCAAGTAACAATGAAGCACCAAAACAACACACTCTCAGGTCTTTCTTTTTCATGTTTCCGCTCTTTCTTTTAAATTTATTTATTCATTTATTTTTGGCTGTGTTGGGTCTTCGTTGCAGTGCATGGGCTTCTCATCGCAGTGGCTTCTCTTGCTGTGGAGCACCGGCTCTAGGCATGTAGGCTTCAGTAGTTAAGGCTCGCCGGCTCTAGAGCACAGGCTCAGTAGTTGTGGTGCACGGGCTTAGCTGCTTTGCAGCATGTGGGATCTTCCTGGACCAGGGCTTGAACGTTCACCGTGTCCCCTGCATTGGCAGCTGGATTCTCAACCACTGCACCACCAGGGAAGTCCATCCGCTCTTAACAATATGTTTCTCCCCGATTTTCTTAGTATACTTGTCCTTCAATAGAACATTATCATTTAGCTTTTGCTTTACCCCTCTTATTAGGCTTTTAAGTATTACTGTTTTGGGTGAGACCTCTGTTACTGGTGACTTGATTTCATAAGTTACATTCTACCTCTTTTAGAGGGAATACATTCCCAACTTTTTTTGCCATGATTACTTCGCAGTATCCATGGTTATTTAAAATTCTGCAATGACTTCATGGTGTTTCCTTACAAAATACTTCCTTTTCTGGAGTATGCATAAGATAACACCAAAAGTTCAGTTGTCCCCTTCCGTGAAATATGTTCTGCCCATAATGACTGGCTCACAGTCATGAGTCATTGTCAATGACAGTAAATTGACACGATCTTGGGATTTCCAGGTAACCTTGACTTAGGTTATGACGCTGAGCTGTCTTTGCACTAAGTTTAAGCACTGCAACACAATCTGCTTTTGGAAATACTAAAGAATTCATTCAAATGCAGTTGGTAAACGGGAGATTTTGGAATAGCACAAAAATCCCTTTGATTCTTACACAATTTTCTTAGCATATTAATGGTTTCACCTACCAAGTAACAAAAACCAAACCCAAAATGACAACACAACTGAATATAGAAAGCAGTAGTGGTGATATAAAGTATTCTAGGCATGCCTTTTTTTTTTTTTTTTTTTAGCGGTTCGCGGGCTTCTCACTGTTGTGGCCTCTCCCATTGCGGAGCACAGGCTCCGGACGCGCAGGCTCAGCGGCCAAGGCTCACGGGCCCAGCCGCTCCGCGGCATGTGGGATCTTCCCGGACCAGGGCACGAACCTGTGTCCCCTGCATCGGCAGGCGAACTCTCAACCACTGCACCACCAGGGAAGCCCCTAGGCATGACTGTTTTGAGCCATCATTCTTCTTGGTTCAGCTGGGCCACATTCTGTGTGACTACTGGGAGTGTTTATTATGTGATTTTCCTTGTTTTTCCCACATTTTGCTTTGCCTTCATAAATCAGCAGCTTCACCAATTCCTTACACCTGCTTCCATCAAGATACATCTCTTGGGCTTCCCTGGTGGCGCAGTGGTTGAGAATCTGCCTTCCGATGCAGGGGACACGGGTTTGTGCCCCGGTGCGGGAAGATCCCACATGCAGCGGAGCGACTGGGCCCGTGAGCCATGGCCACTGAGCCTGTGCTCCGCAACGGGAGAGGCCACAACAGCGAGAGGCCCACGTACCGCAAAAGAAAAAAAAAAAGATACATCTCTCCCAACCCTGATTTTTAAAATAAATCCTTTATTTAAAGTCGTGTATAGTTATCGATATTAGAAATTCAGTATGTCATTTAAACTGGTACTTTATAGGATTATTATTTTCATTAGTGTTCACTAAATTGCATAGGTTTTGAGTTGTCTGTTCCAACCCTGTATTTTTTTCCTACATGCCCTATTATTTTTTTTGTGTTGTTTAATATAACATGAGGTTTTTTTCAGGAATGCACATATCCTATGTAATAGACTGTGGTCAACCTTGGGGAACTATTGGCTTCCCAAAGACATCCATGCCCTAATCCCTAGATCTTATAAATATGTTATTTTATATGGCAAAAGAGAATCTTGATACAATCAAGATTACTAATCAACTGACCTTGAGATAGGGAGATTATTCTGAATTATCTGTGAGTCCAATCTAATTATTGAGTCCTTAAAAGTAGAAGAAGGGTCAGGAAGAAAAGGACTCAATCCACCATTCTTGGCTTTAAAGATGGAAGAAGGGGGCAATGAACCAAAAAAAATGTAGTCAGCTTCTAGAAGCTGAAAAAGGCAAGAAAATGGATTCTCCCTTAGGGCCTCCAGAAAGGAATGCAGCCCTACCAAAGCTTGATTTCAGCCTAGAGAGACCCATGTCAGACTTCTGACCTACATAACTGTAAGATAATAAATTTGTATTGTTTAAGACACCACATTTGTGGTAATTAGCTTACAGCAGCAATAGAAAACAAATACTTAGATACATATTTAAATTGCTGCTTTTATTGCTATTATTAATACAAAATATCTAATATTGTACACTTGCATCTGAAAAAAATTAAGTTAGAATTGATTTTATTAATTTAGTAGAAAACAGATATTTTAAAATCTCATTTACAGGTTTAGTTTGATTCAGGGATTACAAATAACAATAGATCTAAATTGTCATTAATACAATATGAACACTCCTTTAGAGTAATGAGGACTAACCTAGGTGAAATGATTTTATATATGCATTTATAGATACACACACACACACACACACACACACACACACACACACACTCTTGAAGATAAGCTAAAGCCCCTCCACTAAAAAGAAATGAACAGCAAGCTTATCATGTTAGTTACCACCAGCTCATACCCTGACACCTGCACAGGGGCCCCATATAATTTCCCACCTGAAGTTCCCCTCAGGCAACATCCTGAAGGAAATGTGTGAAATTCCTCTCCATACTCCTCTCGATAAAAATTCTTCTGTCCTCTATTCACTTTTCTCCAAATCCTGATAATGAATTAATTGCTGTTAATGAATTAATGGGAGATGATATATTTCCCCTAAATTAAATAATTTAATTTTAATGAGATTTTTCAGGGGATAATCACTTAACCCTTAGCTTTAATTGATATGAATTTCTGTAGATAATATTGAGCAGGTGGGATTTTTCATCCTTCAAATCACATGTGTTCAACCTTAATTATAAGGCTGGGTCCCATGCATCTAACAAACTCACTGTGTAACCCCAGCTAATTAGCAGTATCTTTTCTGTGTCTAAAACATGATTATAAATGGGATTACTGTTGAAGTTAATTGTTATTAAAAGAAAGTACAAATCTCACAGTTTTGGGGGGATGATTTAACTGGAAGACTTACATATTTATTTATAATATCCTTAACTGTAGCTGTTTTACCTATAAAATAAAAGACACAGGGGATAGATACTATATGTATTCGATGAGCTGCCACATAAAAGAGATATTAGATTTATTTGGTTTATCACCAGAAAGCAAAGATAGAATCAAAGAAGAAACTAAAAAGGAAGCAATTCTATGTTCACTATAATAAAATTTCTAAAACACGTTAATGCTGAAAATGGCACTGGTTTCCTTACAAGGTCCAAAGCTCCTGTAGTTTGAAGTATTTAATCAGATATCAGATTGCATTAAACAGGAATAAATATTGCAGAACTTCAGTTTTCAGTGGCCTTTATGGGTAGAGCTCAAAGAGTTCTATCCTGGGACTCAGAAAACTTTATCCAGACTTGATCTCTTTCCAACTTTTGACTCTGCTTTCCAAAGCACTGGCCTTATTCGCATAAACCCTCTCAGACTGAGGTTGGCAAGATAGATACCAACAGTTTAAAGCTAACATCTAATCTTCACAACCACTCCCACTGAGACAGAACTTCACTTTCCCAACAACAGTTCTGAAATTGAATCTGCTTGAGCTGGTATGAATCATGTGACCTGAATCAGTCATGGCCAGGAGCATTCGACTGAGGAGTCCCAGATTCCATATTGAAACAAGGGGTTGAGAGATCAGTTCCACCCAATCACAAGGACTGAGAGTGGGGAGCAGGAAAGTCCCTAAGAAAACCAGAGTGTTATTAGCAGAGGGGACAATGGATGTTGGGCAGCCAAAAACAAAAGATACTGTTTATAGTGAAACTTTGACTTCTACAGTTTCTTTCAGTTCAAAGATTCTATGGTTTATAAATATATTTCCTTCTCAACATGCAATTGATGTAAATAATATTCTCTGAAGACTTCAAATTATTTTTAATTTGGAAAAAAGAGTTACTGCCCTTTTTCCAAAAACAGATTTTCATTGAAAAGAGATTTCTAAAGCACTCAATACTAGTAAGGATGTGAATTTAGATGCATCATCTTCAGAAAGGAGATACTCTAGTAACATTATTTGTTATATCTTAATAAGCAATATTGCACAACATCTATTTTGTATCAGGTAGAAAATATTCATAATATTTCTCCAAATTTGTATTTGTGCTTCTTTCACAGAAAACCATGAATACTGCAAAAAAGAAAGTGATAATCCTTCGGGCTTCTATTTGTCAAAATTAAATCCCTTTTCAAACACCTAATAGAAAGGACTTAAAAATCTTGTTACAGGGTTCAGTTGGGATGATGTGACATGGGTTGTTTAACTAGATTCAGAAATGGCCTCCAGGAAGTCTCAAGATGTTATATTCCTTATCGAAAGAGCTATGCCAATGAAAGAAAACATTAATACTGAGAAAGTCAAAGACTTCCATTACTTTCCCTAGTCCCACACCCAAATAGTCATCCTGAATAATTGATGTTTAATGTTAGATAATTGTTAAGACATCTATAAACACTGCTGAAAACTTTAAAGTTCATTGATTTCCCTTTTAGACTAACATTGCATAGAGGCAGCATAGTGTAGAGATTAAGAGTACAGAGCCTGGTGCCCAAATGTCTAGGTTCAGATCCCAGCTCTAACACCTACCAGCTGGCTAGCCTCCAGTTGATGATGATAATAAAAGAAATGCGTGAAGATTAAATAAACCAAAATTAAAATTCATAAAGCATTTACAATAATGTATATTACATAATAAGTGTGAAATAAAACTAGTTCATTTTCTCTTTCCAACTGTCTTTCTTTGCTTTGTGAAGAATAGGTAGCAATTACTTGATCAGTGATTAGCTCAGTTTTGTCATCCTTATTGTCCGTTTAACAAATGACCACTTAATGTAGGACATGGTCTGTTCATGATAGTCTGCCTCTGGGGGTTAATTGATACATGATATGATATGACATAACATGACATAATTTATAAAGAAAAGAATATAGAACTCTAAAAAGAGTTCTTTTATTTCTTGTACTTCATTGCCTCTTCAAATAGATCTGCTTTGCAGATTAGATTATTCATTGAATACATTATACTCAATGCTTTGAAGTATGAAAGTAAAATAATTGACTATATCCATCTTGCCTTTTGTCATGACTCTGGTTTTATAAATAAGTACTCTGTCACCCTAGAATGAAAAACTCAACAAATTCAATTTCACAGCAAGAAAATATGTTTTTATCATTAGATGCCATTTTTAAATTAAGTATCGTTTTAGCCTACTTTTTAAAATATTAGCTGAGAAAATCAGGAAGTAAAAGAAAAAAATTATATTTGATGTGCATAGGTTTATCTATTCTTGTATAGATAAAACCAAGTTAGGAATTATCAGTAGATTTTTTTGCAATTCTCTTGATTCTCATCAGTCTAATTGCATTGCAATCATTGGTCTAGTCTATATGAGTAATTTGGGAGTAGAGGTTGACACACAACTTGGTGAGGAGGGGCAGAACAGGTGTCAGTATGGATTCATGAGATGAGCTGTGAAGTTAACTGCATTCACATCGTTTTATCAATGTTTATAATCAGAATTATTATACAGAATCCTGGCTATTTGTTATTCATAAAAGCTGTTAACTCCTGCCAATATTAAATCCTAGAATATCTTACCCATTCAATTTTAACAAACTAATAGAGCAGCCAATTTTTTTTGTCTGTTTTATAGTTGTTTGATTTACATTAATTAAAAATTAAAAATCGGGATAACCAATCCAATCCTACTTTCATACGAGTCCTAAAAGAAATCCAGCTCCTGGATTTCTCATGATGCATCTCATGATGCAAAAGGGAGCACATTACCTGCAAATTACATATTAAATTGTAATTGAGACTAAACAGTACTTCAGATATATAGTTTAACTTTTTTCTTTTAAAATATTCTTATATTTAAAATAAATATTGCTCTAAAAATTGCTTCTTCTGAATATTGCTAAAACACCAAGGCCAAAAACGCTTAATTAGTTTGAAAATTGAGCTAAGATACATTTTGTTTTCTCAGTGTAGATAATAACAATGGTATAGCAAAAAAGGAAACTTTGACTAAATTATAACAACACATAAATATATTTACATAACACATATTATAAAACATATATGGTTATATAAAATGTATTAATCCCTTACACTCAATTGTGCACTAAACTGTGCATATTACCTGTTATAGTTTGACACTTAAGTATTTGCAATCAAAAGTCAATGCTTAAATAAACAAATGGGACCTAATGAAACTTAAAAGCTTTTGCACAGCTAAGGATACCATAAAAAAGACCAAAAGACAACCCTCAGAATGGGAGAAAATAATTGCAAATGAAGCAACTGACAAAGGATTAATTTCCAAAATTTATAAGCAATCATGCAGCTCAATAACAAAAAAACAAACAACCCAATCCAAAAATGGGCAGAAGACCTAAATAGACATTCCTCCAAAGAAGATATACAGATTGCCAGCAAACACATGAAAGAATGGTCAACATCATTAATCATTAGAGAAATGCAAATCAAAACTACAATGAGATATCACCTCACACCGGTCAGAATGGCCATTATCAAAAAAAATCTAGAAACAATAAATGCTGGAGAGGGTGTGGAGACAAGGGAACACTCTTGCACTGCTGGTGAGAATGTAAATTGATACAGCCACTATGGAGAACAATATGGAGGTTCCTTAAAAAACTACAAATAGAACTACCATGTGACCCCGCAATCCCACTACTGGGCATATACCCTGAGAAAACCATAATTCAAAAAGAATCATGTACCGAAATGTTCATTGTAGCTCTATTTACAATAGCCAGGATATGGAAGCAACCTAAGTGTCCATCAACAGATGAATGGATAAAGAAGATGTGGCACATATATACAATGGAATATTACTCAGCCATAAAAAGAAACGAAATTGAGTTATTTGTAGTGAGGTGGATGGACCTGGAGTTGGTCATACAGAGAGAAGTAAGTCAGAAGGAGAAAAACAAATACCGTATGCTAACACATATATATGGAATCTAAGAAAAAAAATGTCATGAAGAGACTAGGGGTAGGATGGGAATAAAACACAGACCTACTAGAGTATGGACTTGAGGATATGGGGAGGGGGAAGGGTAAGCTGTGACGAAGTGAGAGAGTGGCGTGGACATATATACACTACCAAATGTAAAATAGATAGCTAGTGGGAAGCAGCCGAATAGCACAGGGAGGTCAGCTCGGTGCTTTGTGACCACCTAGAGGGGTGGGATAGGGAGGGTGGGAGGGAGGGAGATGCAAGAGGGAAGAGATATGGGAACATATGTATATGTATAACTGATTCACTCTGTTGTAAAGCAGAAACTAACACACCATTGTAAAACAGTTATACTCCAATAAAGATGTTAAAAAAAACTCAATGCTTAGATATTAAAATTTATTTTACAATTTAGTCTGAATGGTACAATAAAAAAACTGCTATTTTTAAAAGTAAATGAACACATCTGTACATAAAAAAATGACAAGAAAATATGAAACGTAACATCTGAATAAGTTCTAAAAATATGGTTTTACTATTTTATAAAATAATTTTTAATGATGTAAGTGACATTTACAGAAATTTCAAATAATGTTTTTAATCTAACCAAGATTCTGTATACCAAGTTTCATTCAAGGAGAAAAATTTTCATAACTGAATTATAATCTCCAAAATATAGGAATTTAACCTGAAAACTGCAAGAAACTCCTTAGTGACAACATCATAAATAGAAATCTATAAAAACTTGATGCTTGTATATGAATTAGAGTTGAGTGTACTATGCAATTATCTCAAACTGCCCTGATGCTTTCTTAGTTTCTGTCAAGAGTAGGACAACTGCTCAGAAAAACTAAGCACAGCTAAATACTCAAGAATTCAGATGTATAAAACACAGCATTTCCTGCCTTGTGATCCAACCAATTTAGTATGTATATTTTGGGTTCTAATTTTTTCTTTTGAAAAATGAGCTGTTTTTCTGAAATTATTTAATATCTTGCAACATAGTGTAAAATAAGCAAAAATTTGAAAGACAGATGAAAACTTCCCTCAGCTGGCCACCAAATATTCAGGATAAAAGGCCTTCAAAAAATTCAATTGACATGTTCATATTGCTGTTAGATAAAAGAAAAATCATTTAGCTTGGAGAATACACAGTTTAGAAACGAAAGACTACAGAATCATTTGCTTGGCTTAGGAATCATTATTTCTTGTTATTTATATGTAAGGTCTCTCTAACCAACTGGGTTGAAAGACCTTATAAGATGAAACAACCTTATGTACAGCTCTATTTATACAATCAATAACTGCTGGTGATAACAGCCTAAGGGACACTAGCCACCCACTCTGTCAATTTTTTTCATCTGTTAATCGTAGACAACTTCTATCTGTATTTTTGTGCTTTCATAATATTTTTCTAACAAATTTTATCTTTCTTTAATTTGTTTTCCTGAGATGTCTGTATAGGATTCTATTCTCATTTATATGTCTCCCTTCTAATTTAGATTTAATTATGACAGGAAAATACTGATTTGTTCCCAACTTGGCATTTATGGACACAAAATATGATTTCCTTTGCTTTTCCTCACCTGTGTTTCATATCTCGTCTATTGGAAAATCAGATGTAGCAGTAATAAGATAGTAAAAAAAATGAATCTAGTATTCTAAATGCAAATTTTTTTTTTTTTTTAGATTAAGGGAAAATGCTATTCTATTCTTATGGGTTGAAATTTTATTTCTAAAACAACTGTTAGACAATATCCATTTAATTTTGTAAGTAAATCTCTTTGATAGCTCAAAAGGTTAACCTGATACATTTTGTAAGATAACTAAATATATCCTTCTGTACACTGAATCTTCAAATTGAGAGAAGCAAGATTTTTTTTAATGTTTGTACAGAAAATACATTGTACAGTAATAGTGAAGCAATTCTTACCTGGGTCACTGTCATAGAAAGTTATGCATGAAGAGCAAAGAGAGGTCTTCATTAATGATTACTATTTGATCTGTAAGCAATAATTTTTCAATAGTCTACATGACGTGTGCCTAGAAATATTGTCCATCAGTAAATCATTGGTGGCATAATAATCCATTATGTGGGTTAAACAATCCTTGCCATTTTTCAGTTACTGACATTAACATTTGATTGGGAAGAGGCAATTGAAACATGATTCCTGTTTAGAGAACAATTAATCAGTCAAGTCCTCCATCCTTATATAAAACACAAAGGGATGGAGTCGATCTCTGTAATTCCTTGTCGATCTTCAAAATCCTGTAATTCTTATCACTGAGCAATCCCTACGTGTTCTGCAGTCCTAGATGTCCCAGAGAATCTACTTTTATTGAGTACTCATGATGGCTTAGGCTTATAAATGGAAATCTAGCTGGAATGAGTAATACCTATGAAACAATTAGTGAGTAAAATGGCACATTGTTTAGCCTATAAAAATCTTTGCATTTACGATATAATGAGCTAAATTAAATGGATTGCTGCTCACTAAAGCTATGCGTGCACAACTTTGAGTTTGTAAACATACCTTTGAAGAGGAAAAAATAAATTTGAAAATGTGTACCTATTATGACTATGAGATGGCCCTTAAACACGTTTCCGCAACTACTAACCATTTAACATAGGCCTTTAAAAAGCTAGGAAGTAAGGTGAAAGAGTGTTTTTCTAAACTTGAGCCATTTAGACTTTTTGTTTTATTTTTAACTATAAGATAATAAGAAGTATCAGAAATGATGCTCCTAATACCTGGTCGCAGGCAGACATGTACTTATGTATCTTCTCCAACCAAAGTGTTTGTGCTTGTTTTTGTTTGCTGATAAGAATAAGACTGATCAATGAGAGTTCAAGTCCTTAATGCTTCAATCCTACACCAAATAAGCCACAAGAAAGATGATGTTACACAGCTATTCAACTGGTTACAAAAAATAAATAAATACTGTGTCTTCAATAGAAAGGGGAGGGCTGTAGGTAGGAATCTTTAGAGCCCCAAACAAAATCTGCCGACTCCAAAAACTTGTTAGGCAAACCTGCTGTGCTTTTCTAGGTAAAAGCAAACTATCAGTTGCTAGCATACTGAGAATTTATGTGCAGTTACATGGTAAATTAGGAGCAGCTAACTCTTGTCTGGGTAGTAATATAATCTTTAAAAAGGAAAGGAAATTTTAAAAATTTAAATCTCCTTTGGCAATCCATTTCAACCGAGTATTTTCCTTCTCTTAGTTATTAGGATGGCAATAAAAAAATTAAAATCTTTTCTTTTTTTTTAAAGCTTGTAGTAAAGTAGGAATAGAAGGAAATTGCCTTAATGTGATTAATAATTATTTCTTTATAAGAATAAACATAATCCTAATGTTTTATTAGTATTATGGTATGTTGTATTAGTGTTAGTATAATGGCACTAAAGGCATTCTCACTAAAGGAATACGAAAGGAATAAGAAAAAGATATCATGTATTGCCAAAACATGCAGTATTATTTTGGAGATTCTGAACAATGTGGCAAGAAAAGAATTAGGAGTGGTAAGTTTTATAAAGGATGGGACAAAACTGTTATTGTTTGCCACATGTGTAGTTTTTTAATTACAAAATTACAAAAATTAACTGAAGAGCTTTAAGAAGCAATAAAAAATTTAGTTAAGATGTTCAGTATCAATCAGTCAAAAACATGCATACATACACATAATGTGTGTGGGTATACTTCTCCTAACAGCAGTAAAAGCAAGTTAAAAAGTATAAAAAATAAAGCCCCTATTAATGATAGTGAATAAGCAATAAATGAAGTCTGAGAACAAACAAGCAATATGAAAGAATCTAAGTGAAGAAACCTCTTAGGCTTTGTTGGAATATGTAAAGAAGACATAAATAAATTATAATAGTGAACATTACAAAGAGATTTGTCCTAATGTATTACAACATACTAAAAACATAATTATTAAAGCAAAATATCACTAGTGCAGGAATAGAAAAATACATCAAAGAAACACAGGAGGGAGTCAAAAATAGACCCACATATGTATGATAAAGGCATCATATCAAATCATTGTGAATGTACAAATAACTCAAAATATGGTATTAGGATATTAACTATTTATATATATTAAAAAAAGATTTAGTTAAAGCCCTAGCTTTCAACATATGCAAAAATAAATACCAGGAGGATTAAAAGGTGAAAAGTAATAAATCTTAAAAGGTGAAAAGTAATAACTCTTAAAAATTATACAATAAGCCATAGAATTCCATCTTAAGAATGAAAAACTTTGCTAATCATGTCACTAAAGCTAGAAACTATAAAACAGAGGAAGGCCAGACTTGGAAAAATAAGCCTTTTAAGACTTCTGCACAAAAAAAGACACTAAATGCAAGGTCAAAAAGACACTGTCAAGCTGGGAAAAATAGTACTACCTGTATAAAACATTAAAACCTTTCAAATACATATTTCTCTTACAAGTAAATAACAAATTTTGTTGAGTGGGATGCTTGGGCAATTTCAATGTCCATTTTATATCTTTAAAATATTTTAATTTTAAAAAAATAATTATTGATAAATGCTTAAAGACCTGAAGATTCTGTGAAGGCTAGCTGTTAAATAAAAGAAAATTCAAGAACAGGGCAGAAAATAGAGGATTGGGCTTTGAGATTTTGCAGTGTTGATCTTGATCTTCCTTCCCCAACTCTCTGACTGTCTCCACTTGTCCTTGATATCTCTCTCACGCCCTGTCCTCTGCAATGGTCATTACAAAATATTTAGGGTACATCAAGTTGACTGTGGAGATTTAATCCACTGCTCCTGAGGCTGCTGGGAGAGGTTTCCCTTTCTCTTCTTTGTTCGCACAGCTCCCGGGGTTCAGCTTTGGATTTGGCCCCATCTCTGTCTGTAGGTCACCTGAGAGCGTCTGTTCTCAGCTCAGACAGGACAGGGTTAAAGAAGCATCTGATCTGGGGGCTCTGGCTCACTCAAGCCGGGGGGAGGCAGGGGCACGGAGTGCGGGGCGAGCCTGCGGTGGCAGAGGCCAGCGTGACGCTGCACCAGCCTGAGGCACGCCGTGCGTTCTCCCGGGGAAGTTGTCCCTGGATCCCGGGACCCTGGCAGTGGCGGGCTGCACAGGCTCCCGGGAGGAGCGGTGTGGAGAGTGACCTGTGCTCGCACACAGGCTTCTTGGTGGTGGCAGTAGCGGCCTTAGCGTCTCATGCCCATCTCTGGGGTCCGCACTGATAGTCACGGCTCGCACCCATCTCTGGAGCTCGTTTAGGCAGTGTTCTGAATCCCCTCTCCTCATGAACCCGAAACAATGGTCTCTTGCCTCTTAGGCAGCTCCAGACTTTTTTCCTGGACTCCCTCCCGGCTAGCTGTGGTGCACTAGCCCCCTTCAGGCTGTGTTCAAGCAGCCAACCCCAGTCCTCTCCCTGGGATCTTGACCTCCGAAGCCCGAGCCTCAGCTCCCAGCCCCGGCCCGTCTCAGCGGGTGAGCAGACAAGCCTCTCGGTTTGGTGAGTGCTGGTCGGAACCGATCCTCTGTGCGGGAATCTCTCTGCTTTGCCCTCTGCACCCCTGTTGCTGCTCTCTTTTCCATGGCTCCAAAGCTTCCCCCTCCGCCACCCGCAGTCTCCGCCCACGAAGGGGCTTCTAGTGTATGGAAACCTTTCCTCCTTCACAGCTCCCTCCCACTGGTGCAGGTCCCGTCCCTATTTTTTGTCTCTGTTTTTCCTTTTTTCTTTTGCCCTACCCAGGTACGTGGGGCGTTTCTTGCCTTTGGGGAGGTCTGAGGTCTTCTGCCAGCGTTCAGTAGGTGTTCTGTAGGAGTTGTTCCACATGTAGATGTATTTCTGATGTATCTGTGGGGAGGAAGGTGATCTCCACGTCTTACTGCTCTGCCATCTTGAAGGTCTCTCTAAGGTTTATTTCTTATTTAAGTAACATTGCTGAGGGGCTGGAGTTACTCTACAACATCAGGAATATAGTTACATCTTATAACTCTGCCATCTTATACAAGTTACTTCCAAGGTTGCTATTACAAGATAAGAAAACAGTGGAGTGGTAACATGACATCTGAGAGACGGATGCTGGGATCACAATGTAAGAGAGAGGGATTCTGGGAACATTATCAGAGATTGAGAGAGAGAGAGAGATGCTGGTAAAATGAAGTCAGAGAGAGATTCTGGGGACATATTGCCAGAGGAAGGGATCCCTGCAACACCCTCAGAGGGATGCCAGAACACCCATCAGAGAAGGGATCCTGGGAACATCCCTTCAGAGAAAGCTGATGCACCAGGGCCTGTTCTTACCTATCCGTGGGGTCCTTATTCAGAAGTTTAAGCGTGCAAAGGGAGGATCCTGAGATGTTTAAAGTATTAAATGGTACAGACAGTAAATGTATTAATTCTGAGTAGTTGTGATTGTTTTAAATCTTCTACTTGTTTAATTAAAGTTCATATTGTCTTTCTTCGGCTGGGAAAAAAAAAACAAAAACCACACCCTGACTTTTTGTTTGTTTTTTTTTTCGGTACTCGGGCTTCTCACTGTTGTGGCCTCTCCCGTTGCGGAGCACAGGCTCTGGACACGTAGGCTCAGCGGCCGGCCATGGTTCACGGGTCCAGCCGCTCCGCGGCATGTGGGATCCTCCCGGACCGGGGCACGAACCCGTGCCCCCTGCATCAGCAGGCAGACTCTCAACCACTGCGCCACCAGGGAAGCCCCACCCTGGCTTTTCAACTGTTTCAGCTCAGATGCAACACAAGTCACTTCTGCTCATGGTTCAGTAGTCAGAACTGGTCACATGGCCCCAACATAACTGAAAGGGAGTCTGAAAAACATGGAGGACCACGTGACCTGTTGAATGAGCACTGTTTCTTCCACAGTTGAAAATTATAAAACTCTGTATTTCTTTTAGAAATCCAAGTATCTTTGAGCTCTGCAACAACACATTGTTGAATGTACAAAGTTACCTAAGACTTCCCTTTCTTCAGTGGATTAATTACTGTTATTTTAACATGCAGGTAATTATTAACCATTAACAGAATCACAAAAGGATCCTTTTTTGTCATGACAAACCCAGTCTCACTGATATGAAAAAGGCTTGGTTTTCTATAGCTTATAAATTCCAAAACTTACCTGGGCAACATTCTACTCAGAAGCTGAGAAATAGAGAATACTGTGGTGATAAGACCTCAGGACTTATAGCAATAATTAAAGTTTTAAAGTATATATAACCACAATGAATATGTGTTGTGATTTAAAGCAAATTTTGGGGCTTTAAAATATTCAGATGCTATTTACCATGTGGGGATAAAGTTGCTTAATAAGAGTGAGTGACATATGGGGTATTTTGTTTTAAAATTTTTATTTTGGCAAATAAAGTAATGCTAGTTGCAGAAAAGATGACAGATACAGGTTTAAAGGGAAATAAAATAAAAATCTCCCTAATTCCATCACCCAAATATGACCTCTGTTAACATTTTGGCATAGTTGATATTATTTACTTAAATGGGCTCCTATTCCCTCAAACTGTATTTTTCCCTGTGCCCTGAATAGTATTACCTTTCTATGTTACTGAATAATCCTTTATTGTTTCCAACATAATGCCATTGTAGGGATTGTTATAATATATTTAAGCATGACCCCCAAATCCTTCAATATTAAGGATGTTTAATGGATACTTGATTTTTGGCAGCCCATCAACACCTCCATCTTCATTTGGTAACAACCCATATTGTCTTTGGGGGAATTTCCTTTCTCCCAACTTTTGCAGGCTTGTTGAGAGTATAAACAAAGGTTCATGCTCATCCAATCTCCAAATTAGGTGAGTGTGTTTTCAGTTAATACATATAAAGTACAGAGAACATTATGTGACACTTAATAAGGATTCAACAAAAAATATGAGCTATGACATGTCAGATGATCAAAGCCATTGCTCTTTCACAAATGGCAAACTGATGATTTCACACAGGATGTCAATCTAAATTAATATGCTTCATGCTTTTCTTTTAGGATTCCTCTCATAGTTTACTGTGGAATAATTTAGGGAGGTAGGAAATTAAGGAAGGAAGAAAGAAAGTGAGGACAGAAGGAAGGATTTATTGATGGAGTGAAAGATTTAATGTAATTAATTAACTTAATTTCAGAGACATACTTTGTAAGGCCCAAGTACTTTCTGACCTGTTTCCATTTCTTTATCTTACCTATATCTGTACATTGTTGTAAATTGTCTTCACTCTTCTTACTCAAATCTATAAAATAGATTTAAGCTTCAAGAGCAGATAGCAAGTTCAGGGTAATATTTTCTTGTTATATTGTGTCTCCTAAAGCAATAGCTTCTTTTCTTGTCCATTTCAAAATCCCTGTATGAATATTTCATTTTAATGTCTTCAAATTCCACTGAATAAAAAAGGCTTTGGTGTTTTTCCCAAGATCCTAAATCTATTTTTAACTTAGAGCTACTAATTTTTATCATATCATTTCATATATTTTAAATGGTTATTGTGGTACTATTTGCCAAATAATACACTAAGTTCTGGCAAACCCCAAGTGTTCCGTATGATATTTGTCTCGTGAAGGTCCTTCCTATAAATAAAATTTCTTCTCCCTTAACTTTCTCTATTTCCCCCCTATTTTTCCACATAAAAATATTTATTCAATACCATATTTGACCATGATAATACCATAAATAATCCATCACCTGGGTGGCACCCACTGAACTATGTTTCGGGTGCTCAGAGGAAGTAGGACAGTGACTAGAATAATATATATTATATAATATCATATTCTGAAGTCCACGATCTATAACACCAAACTGCAAAGGGAATGAGAGCCACTAATGCTCAGATGTTCTGGAGTTTTGCTGAACACGGGACGTGGAATGAGATTAAATATTCAACAACCATTATTGCAAACCAAGTCTGCCAGGACCCCAGAGACAACAGTATTCAATAAATATTTTTTAACACTTTCTATGAGCAAACTTGGTGTTCATGGTGCTATAAGGTAAACACTGAAAAATATAACCTACCCTACATTTAAAAACAAGATTACAATCCGGTAGTAAGACAAGTGACTATCTAAAGATAGACCATGGTAAATACCATAAGAGAGATGCTTATAACTTGCCAGTCAGTAAGAGATCAAAGGAGGAAGCAAGTGCATCTGCTGAAGGCAAAGAGAGAGCAGGATTCATCAGCAGCATGAACCTTGAATGACATTGGCTCCAGGCTCAAGTTTGATCATCTAATTTTACATGAGGGCTGGAAATCTGAATTTCTATGTGTAATATCCTTCTACAATGTTGGAAATTTATTTTTAAAAAATTAGTGTGCCAACTTTAAGACACAGCAGAGGCACTATATTCAGAAATATCATTAGAAGAAGCGGAACAGGATTTGGGATCAGAATGTGGAAATCTTTGCAGCATTTAGGATTTTATCCTTAAGATAGTAGGAAATGGGGATAATTGAGGGGTTATTAAAAAACACATGAAATGAAATGGCTAAAACAATGCTTCAGAAAGCCAAGTTTAGCAGCAGTGGGTAGATTGGATTGGAAGGCTGAACTGAAAGGAAAGAAGTCAATTAGGAGACTGTTGCAATGGATCAATAAGAACGTGATCAGGGTGATAGAAGTGACAATGGAGAATAAGGCAGAGATGGTGGTTAGAATGTAAAAACACATGCAAAGTTCACAGCATGCTGCTCAAGCTAACTCTTTCTTCCTAACATAATGCAATTTCATATGAAAATTCATTTTTTGAAAAGCAGGCTAGCCTCTTCATATATATATTCCCTGGTACACAGTAGGAATTAAAATAAACGTTCAACTATTTAAAATAATACTAACCACTGGAGTACATAATCTACCCCACTGACTTCCCTTACCAATCCTATTCACCTCCCTCTTCATGACTGCTCCATGAAAAGTAAGACTTCAAATTACATAGTGCCAAATATTTACACTATATTAGAGATATTTTGCAGAGAAGAGAGGATTTCCACCAAACCTTTGGTGGAACAATTATTTGTTGGAACAACCCCTTGGTGAGAGTTACTCTGTCTTCATTGCCCTTGTAACTGTTTACAGCTAACTTTTGGTCCTGATATAGGTAAAGAGAAATATAGACATATTCTCTAATAAATATGTATAAATACACACACTATAAATATACTATAGATAAGATATAGCTACTGTTCTAACATCTAAGCTCTTTTTTTTTTCATTTTGTTGATTTCATAGTACCAAGTATGTTTTCATTATTACCACTTAATAAATGTGTGTTATGGTACAATTAATTTCTGATATTCTAGGTAACCCCTCCCCATGCCAAAATATCTGGATTAAAGTGACCTTATTCAGAAACATAAGTGAGGGTGAGACAAGAAAAGCTATATTCTCTCATCTAACTCTTTTTATTACCTTTTACATCTGAAGCATCTAACTTCCTCCTCCCTTCAGGTGGTCTGAGCCATGACTAAGGCCTCATGGTTGTTTGCTATGTACCTTCAGGTATGCCCTCATGGGGATTTGCAACTCAATAGCTTCGATTTGGAATAGGGAAATCCTACTAGTTTTTTCCTTTAATTTAATTTTCATCTCTTAGGTGTCCTCTATATCCAAGAGAGTCAGGCAACTTGGACAGACAAGGGTAAATCAATTGCCTGGATTTTGTACTATATAATAGAGAAGACTACTCTAGAAAAGTTTAAGAACAGATGTTAAGTGTTATAATTAGCAATTTTAGCCATAAAGAATTATAGTTCCCATAGGTCTCTTGGACTGAGTCAAGAAGATAAAATGGCTGCAAGAGGTAGCTGAAAGTTGGTGAAATAACTAACTTGTTGCCCTCTCTATCCAGAGATTTTACTTATGTTGATTTCCACATGAAAGTTAAGACACCTGCCAAAACCCCACAACTTTTCCTTTGACATAGTTGCTGTAGAGTTTCTCAGATGAGAACCAACCAGTAAACCAACCAAAAGGTTCAGTTGCTTCCTCAGCCACACCTGGTTGAAAGAAACCTGACATCCTTTACGAAACCTGCCTCATCTCAAGTGCATCTTATCTCCCAACATGACCGTGAACTTTGTAGTTTCTGCCTTTATGCTGAGTCAGGCATTCTCTTCATATCCTTGCTAGTTAAATTTGCTGTTATGCCTTCAAAATTTCACTCTGTACAATTCTAATCCAATAGCAATGAGTGATCTAGAAGAGAAATCTTCCCATTTTAGTTATAGCAAAGAACTTTGATTGCATAACCATCTATTATTTTTCATGAAAGTTACTGGACCTTTAAATCGTGAAACCACATCTCTTTTAAGTAGCAGCTTTTTAACATCTATAGCAAAAGAATATTTAGGGATCTCAAACTGTTGCAATTATTAAAGTAGTTAGCTCCCTTTTGAATCTTTACTTTCGCAAATTTTTCTCTGCTTGATGTTTTAGGTGCCCAAGTACACAGATCATAAAACACTGAGTAGCATTGAGTGGCACAATATAAAGGGTATAATATAAACAAAGAGAAATAAAAGGAAATAATTAAGGAAAAACAATAGTAGCATATACCAAAACAACTGCTTGTTTTTTGTTGTTTCAAGACAGATAATCTTGGGAAAGAGACAAATAATCTTGGGAAGGAACAGTAATATGGGGTAATGGGGAGTGGGGTGCAGAGGAATAAAAGAGTTACCCTAGAAAGTACAAACCTCTCTGGTCGACAACTATAAGACTGTTGACTAGACTACAAATTCCATTTCTTGGGGGAAAACGATAACCTATTTCCCAATAAACATTGATATATTAGTTTAAATGTAAGAATGATAAAACTAAGTTACTTTCTGTGACTATTCTGTTTCAGCGAATTGAATAGCACAATAATTTTCTGATGAATGAAAGCTGTACTTTCTTTGTAAGTTTATGTGTTGTCATCAGATAACCTCATTTCCAAAATAATTTAAAGCAAAGGTAGCAAAATAGTGAGGAAATAACTCTGAACTTTGATACCAGAGATTTCTTTGAGGCTGGATCTCTATTATTGTATAATCTTGACTGATCATTTAAGTTCTTCAGCTTCAGTTTCATCTACTAGATCAAATGGAAAAACCTTCAAAGCTAGGAAACCAAGCGATACCCACCTTTGTATCCCCAGCATCTAACAGAGTGCCAGGCACAAAAATGATTTTAATAAGTATATATTTAAAAAATAAATTTTAAAATGGGGATAAAATCATTTACTTTACAATGTGATTACAGCAATCAAAAAAGTAATCAAATGCAATCATTTTTAAATCTGTAAATTATGCATAAATATAAAATATTTCATTATCTCATGAACAAAAAAATTTATTTTGTATTGTATTCAGTTTTATAAGCAACATGATTTATTTTCTTGAATAGACTCTCAATACATACGTATGTATTTGTGTGTGTATATATATATATATATATATATATATATATATATATATATATATATAAAATTCAATTGATCTAAGCCTGCATGTCCTCACCAGCAAATTTAAGAATTGTAGACTTGTGTTAATTATCTTCAATAATTTCTGATGGGCAATCAACTTATGATCTAATGTTTTATATGAATATTAAATACCCTTACATCAGATGAAATATTAAGTAAGTTATTAGAATTTCTTTTTATCTAAGTGCTATTTTTAAGTAAACATCAAGGTCATACAGCTCTTTTTTACTTCATGGAATGCTCAGTTTATTGTAATGCAGAAGCCAACATTTCAACATACCTATCAAAATACAAAAATCAAGTTAAAAAATAACTATCAAAATTTACCAAAATAAATGATCAAAAATTACATAAAACCAAAATTTCAAAAGTCCTGTCAAAAATTTTTATTGATCATTGACTGACATGCTCAAACAATTTGAAAAGGGTGTTTAGAAGTGTAGAAATTCCCTGAACTCAAGGAATTTGCAGTCTAGTTGATGAAACCAAACCATCCTATAAGAGAAGTAGCAATTAATTCAAGACAGACTATAACTAAATATCAGGAGTTAGATAGACTCTAAATGCTATAGAGATTCAGATAAGTGCTTTAGAAAAACAAAAGAAGACATGTCAAGAAAATGAAACTTGAAAGATAAATAAAACTTGACAAAAGACAGTGAAAAGAACCTTCCAGGCAGAGAGAATATAAATCAAGTTTTGGAAGTAGAAAAACCCTGATTTGTTCATTGAAAGTGAATAAATCAAATCTGACCAAAAAACAAGCATATGTTTTGGGAAATAATAGGAAATAAGATTGGTAGGAAAAAGGGGGAAACACAATATAGGAATTCCTTGAAGAACTGTAAATAGAGGAATAATATATTGGCATGTGGTAAGCCCAGAATTAAAGAGAACAGCTAGGAAGGAGTTGCAGTCACTAATGTGGTAACCATGGGAATGGAGAAAAGGCAGCGTAAGAGATGAATCTCTGCATATATAACTAATAAATGATCCCTCATTCATCTTCAATCAACCTAAAGGCATGTCTATTCTTATCTTTCTTTTGACCCAGTGACATAATTTTTCAGGCACTAGATGTCACTGTTCCACTTAAGCAAAATAAAATCTAGTCATTCTGAAGCCACAATTGCATCTACCTAATAATTACATCTACCTCTATGTAGATCTGAGTCTGCTTTACTTGGTTCAGATAATTTCAAAATAAACCTAGGGATTAGTACCTACTGCAGTCTAAAGAAAAACCAGCTCTGAAGTTCTCTTTGACATTTTCTTAAAGTCTTCCTTTTTTGTAAGGAACAAATACAACAAAATTACTTAAATGTTTTTAATTCAACAGGGAAATAAAGAATTTATACCACTGAAAAATAGGAAAATTTCTACTATTAGAAAAGGTTTTGCTAATTTCTATAAAAACAAAATAAAACAAAACTAACATCATTTCTTCACAATGAGTCCATATTTGATTTGATTATAAACCTGCCTATAGAGAATTCTATATAATTTTCTTTTATCTGTTCAGCATCCCACAGTTGGACATTTGACCTCCTTTTTGAAATTCCTCTTTGGGCTTATCATGAAAGTATAGTCAGTCTCACACTATAAACAGCCTAAAGGACTAATCTATTCGCTCTCTGCTGACTCAAGTTTGATCAACGGGACACTATTTGGGACGTTGACTCTTGAGTGATGCAAGGATATGGGATTGTTGGAGGTATTTCTTTAGGAGCAATGGGGGTGCTATCCTGAGACTGACCAGACTGACTGTTCCCACTAAAGGCTGTCTCCGCACTTCCTGTGGCCGATCGCTCTAGTGTCCCCGTGACTCCTGGGTGTTCCCAAGCCCGGCTCTCCAGCTTCTGGTTGACTCCATGAGACTCACACCCCAATACCACCACAAGCCCAAGACACACATACACACACATACAGACCCATACACATAATAGCACTACAATATATATCCTTTTCTTTATGGTAGCCAGGGTCAGTTTCTGTTGCCTGCAATCACACAAAACAAAACAAAAACCTAAATTCACAGCATGCAGAACAATGCAAATATTGTGCTGGTGTTAAACTACCAGCTTTGTCTTGTCAAGTTCATGCTTACTGAACCTCTAAGGACTGGGAGAAATACAAAGGAAAAGATTCTCAAAAAAGAAATATTTTATGTACCTAAAGACTGAAATTCTGAACTCTAGCACCCTTTTCTTCTAGAAGTGTTCAGGTACTTAATTATCCTCAACCTCTAAGGTTCTAGTTTGTGGACATCAATCTTTGGACACCCTAGTTGGTATTTCCATGAGAAATATGAAGTAATTGAAAGACTAGAATTTTTTAAACTACTGGCAATATAGTCAGTTACCAAAGCATCCCCAGAAACTGCAGGAATGCAGGCTGGCATTTTAGAATTGACAAAGGGCCCAGCAGCAAAGAAAGAAAATTAGTTTGGAAGCAGTTTCCTGCCCCAATCCTAGATGTTATGATTTCTTTCTGAGAGATGATCTGGTATGGTAGAAAGGTCACAGACTTTACCTATAGGTTTTCCATTCCTAACTCAGCTATTTGTTAGATGTATTAACTTTGATAATTTAGTATAATTCTCAGTTTTGTTATTTCAAACAGAAAAATAATGCTGCTTCTAAGGGTGGTTGTGAAGTAGATGTAAAGTTCCTTGCAAGGAGTACAGTAGAAATGCAATCTCATGTCCTCTTTTCTGTCTCTCCCCTCACTCCTAACCCACCCCAAGGAACCTGTTCTGGAGGCCTCAGATGTGGATACCTGGAAATAGAGGACTAAAAGTAAAGGGAGCATGAAAAACACCCACACATTAAGCACATGGAGACAGTCATAGAATTACTAATTTTTGGAGCTTGAGAGAATCTTATTGATCTTATACATATGGAAAGGAACCAATGCTCAGAATTCTAGAGTTTTTTCCAAGGCCACAGCTAATTCATAACTAGAAGTATATAACTGCCTTATTTCACACTTCCAATCAATAGTTTTATATTACTAAAAAACATGACCTGAAAATCTGATGCACTGAAAGGTACTTGTGATATAATGACACTTTCCTAGAGAATTTGCATTTTAAACTACTGACAGAGAGATAAGTATACAATATTATATTTGGGTGGTTTTTTTTTTTCACACAGGGTTCATTTCTATCTGTCCTCAATTAACATAAGGCATGTGTCCACCTTTGTGAAAAGGTGCAACTACTTGAGTCTGAAGAGACTGCAAAGACAGAAATGTCTGGAGGCTCATTTCTTTTCCTTTTCATACTGTTTTGGTTTAAAAATATTAGAAAATACAAAAATATAAAGAAGAAACTAAAAGTCTTTTCTAATTTGACCACCAAGGAATAACAACTGTTAAATCATCCCTTTCCCTTGGCCTCACATTCTCTTCTTCCTGCTCTTTCTCTCTCTGTAATACATGAATATTTCACAAAAATGTGATGTTTCACAATCTTTCCCACTTAGTCCAGACTTATGGAAGGCTTAATTTGAAGTGAATAATAGCCAGCAAACCTATAGGACTTCATAGCTTAAAAGTACTTTCTGGTACATTATCTGTTACACTTTATGGCTATGTGTTCTTTACATCAAAAAGTAAGGTGTCCTTCTCCAATGAAAATTGATTTTTCAAGGAAAAAGACACCTACAATACATGTTCAAATAAAGACTGCAAGGATGAAAACAGAATTAATAATGCCATGCAGCCCTGAGATCTCCCTATGTTGTACAAATGTGATATTAGTCTCTACAGTAAAGTAATATTAATGGTCTCAGAAAAGCAAAAATAATTTTAAATCTTATGTGCATACTAATTTAGAAATATGGAAATTAAAAAAGGAGAGAAAGAGTGGAAGTCAAAGGTATTAAACTTTAAGTGTTACTGTCTAGTTGATTATTGGAGTGGGTACTCTTCAGTGTTGCCTTATTTCAAATCTTTAAAAAAATATGGATATATTCCAGAGGCTAGGAATTACATCTATCTTGTTCACTGGTGTATCTCTAATACCTCAGTGTATCTCTCATACTAAGCACAAGCCTGCAATCAAGGAGCTGCTTAATAAATAGGTGCTTAGCGAATATAGTCAACCAATTAAGATAACTTGGTAACTTACAGTTACCAATTAAGAAGAATAGAAGTACTTCAAACAGCCCATATTCAAAAATTAACATTTTTATGACTTTGAAATGAATGTTTAATTTGTTTTAATTATGCATCAATTAATGAACATACAATATTTATTGAGACTCGACTTTCTGCGATATATCCGAAGGGAAAATACACACTATTCCTGCCCTCAAAGAGCACATTCCCTAGTTAAGAAATGTGTCTGATAGGCTGAAAAATGCACATCTGAAAGGAAATAATGAATCCATTTAGAGAAGACAGAGCTTATGATGTCTGACATGCAAATTTCTCATTTTTCTTTTCATTGATGGACACTTCCCTAACCTTAACTTCATTCGGGGATTGTATGACTATGCTTTCCGGTCACTCACTGTACAGTAGCTTTAAATTTATGTGAATGAAATGCATCCAGGACTTCAAGGGAAATCGGGTCAAACTATGTGTGCCAAATGGACCTCTAAACCTATGATTAAAAAAAAGGTGGATAAAACACTGTGTGTCCTGGAGTGGAGACGCCCAAGAGAGGCAGGAAACACAAAGAGAGAAGATCAAAGGTTATAAAACACATACTAACTTATCTGATAATTTACCTATGATTTTCCCTGCTGGTTGATGTGGGTTAGCTGACAATGAAATGGGATAAAGTATCTAAGGTTCTTAACTCTTACACAGGGCCTGAGTGGAAAAATGTTAACTTGTTGCATGTGTGTTAGAGCATATAAACTGTGTTGAAACAGGTTTTAAAGTCTAGGGCCAGGAATCACTTTGAAATGGTCTTTAAGTCTATACTGTTTCTCTTATCCTCTCAAATGAAATTTCTTTGTTTTTTCTGTTTTTATGTGTATTCATCTGTTCTGCCATACTGAAGACCAGACCGAATGGTCTTTTTTGATTAATGGCATAGGGACTAATGGCTGATAAAGAAAATCATTTATTAGTTGCTACAGATAGCAAGCTAAGTATGGATTTTCAGGTACAGTAGGCTGTACTAACTCTGCCCACAAGGAAGATAGGGCCTTAGAGAGAAGTTGATGGAACATTTGCAGAAAAAGATCAATGTTAACAATGTTATGGTATTCCTTAGCACACGGGTGGTACAAAGGTCATACAGATTCTCAGCCAAAGCAGAAAATCATAAAAATTTCCTGAAAGGGCAAGGCCAATACTTATTTTTAAAATTAAATATAAGGTAATGCTGAAGACTTTTATATGTTCTGCCAGTGGATGTATTTGTGTGTCTTTGTCAAGATGAATACAGCCAACTAATCAGTTCTGTTTTCTCAGGTACCTTGTTTAAACTGTTTTAATTTTTTTTAAGATAATGACACAGAATCTCTTAAAATCCAATTTCCTGTTCATGCTCCTAAAAACCCTTGATGTTTGTCTATGATCAATTTATTCAAAAGACAGAAATTTATCACAGCTTTTCATGCATAAAACTCAAATCATTAGAAAAGGATTGAGTTAAAAGAGTTTAAAAAAATCCACCTCTTGGGAAATGAAGTTTAGCCTTAGAATGGATTCTATGGGAGATACGGAACATGATGGTGACTTTCTTTCTCATGCCCAAGCTACATTTAGAATCAATATTTAAAACTTTCTAGTGAAAACTTGAAATACAATGATCAATCATTGATTATGGTATGAAGAAGGAATTTAAAATGTGTATGTTTCATTTTGGGATTATGCCATATACATTTCCTCATGTAGGGTTCCTTAGTTCCTCAATTACTCTTCCTCTCCACCTTTCAATCAATGTTATTGAACCCAGCAACACTGATCTCTGATGGGTTCTTTTTACTGGACTCCTTACTTGGCCCAAATTGCTCCTGTCTATCTCTGAAATTATAGGTATTCTGCTATGAGTCAGGACACTTGGTCACAAGCAAATGTCAAGCCCAGAAAAGAATGGCCAGGAGTATTCGGGGAGAAGATAGTTAAAATCTCTGTGGTCCTTGAGAATGTACCCACTACATTCCTCTATAGGACTCCATTCTTCCCACCATAAGTAAATTCTTTATCTGTGTATAAATTCAACCACATCAGAAAGTCCCTGATGGGGACTTCCCTGGTGGTCCAGTGGGTAAGGCTCTGAGCTCCCAGTGCAGGGGGTCCAGGTTCGATGCCTGGTCAGGAAACTAGATACTGAATGCATGCTGCAACTAAGAGTTCGCATGCCACAACGAAGATCCCTCATCCCGCAATGAAGATCCTGCATGCCGCAACAAAGATCCCACAGGCTGCAACGAATACCCTGCACAGCCTAAATAAATAAATACATATTTTTTTTTTTTAAGAAAAAAGAAAATCCCTGATGGACCAGGTAGGATTATCTGGTGGGGTAGCCTATGAGGAATACAATTTAGATCAACTTAATGAGACAGACTTGATTGAGATTTATTTCTTTCAAAACAAGAAATGGAGGTGCAGTTTCAAAGTTTTAATACTAACTGTGAAATCATTTTAAACAACTGTTCTAAGCGGTAGGGAAGAATAAGCAGAACTAATTGGCGTTTCCTGCCTATAATCTTACGGCTTAATTTACACAGGCACTAGAGCACTAACCTATGGCATAAATTTGACATACAAAATTGTTCAATATGTGCATCCACAACATCCACATGAATATTTTCATGTTACATAAACATACTGAACACATCAAACATTCAAAAAAAATCCAGAAAAACTCGGAGTTCAAATACCATATTGGGATTTTTTTTTTCTGACCTAAACAAATGTTGCTTATGAACAGCTGGTGAATGGGTTATTAGGAAGGAAAGTATGGCAAAGGAAATACATGGAAGAAATTTTTCAAGAACACACTAAGGAGCACATTCAACCATTTGAATATATCAAATAGTTAACTTGTAAAGAAATGACTCATCTCTTCTTTGTCAGAGTTTGAAGAATTTCCAGAAAATTTCCTCAGCACTCAAAGTAGCCCTTTTAAATGGCAATAATAGGTACCATTTAGTGAAAACCTATGTCATAGACAGTGCTGGCACTTTATAAATATTTATCTTGTTACCTTGTTAATTCTCACAGTACCACTCTTTAAAATAGTTATGATAAAATGCTTAATTTAGTTTTCAATTTTCAGTGAGAAGACCACAAACTAAGGGACAAGTAAAAAAAATACTAGATAATATTACTACAGCAATTGCCAGCTAACAGTGTGATTTCAGCTATGCCAATAAAGATACTCTACACCACAGTGGAATAATAAAACTGGGTCATTTTTATTATTCCACAAAAAACTCGCACAGTATGTGTTGTGGTAGGCTGATCCCAACATAGTAAGGATCTTAGAAATCATCTGATCTAGTGCTTTCATTTTACAGATGGGGCAAGTTAAGGCCCAAAGAGTTTGTGTAACTTGGCCAAAGTCAAACAGTGAGTCAATGGAGTGAATAAGATTAAGCATTACAGTTTATTAATTAAATCTGAAATGCAGATTATTTTCTATGTAGAACATTGCCCCTAAGGCTAAAATTTCTTCTATTAAAAAAAATAGTAATTCAGATCTTCAGAAATTGTGTTTTTGCTTTGATTGATTTTTGTTTATTGTTCATGTTTGTGTGTGTGTGTGTGTGTGTGTGTGTGTGTGTATTTTGTGTTATGAAGGATTAGAAGTATCACCAAAAGATCAAAAAAGCCACACATCAGAAAAGATTCTCTTTTCAGTTTTACTGATACATTTGAACAGTTTAAATTTATTGAAATTCTCCTTAAAATCTACATGCTGGGCTTCCCTGGTGGTGCAGTGGTTGAGAGTCCGCCTACCAATGCAGGGGACACGAGTTCGTGCTCCGGTTCGGGAAGGTCCCACATGCCGCGGAGCGGCTGGGCCCGTGAGCCATGGCCACGGAGCCTGTGCGTCCGGAGCCTGTGCTCCGCCACGGGAGAGGCCACAACAGTGAGAGGCCCGCGTACCGCAAAAAATAAATAAATAAATAAATAAATAAACTCTACATGCTTCAGTCTACATACCAAAGACAAATGATATACTCTTTCTTGCCTATATAATACTGAGTTCCTCAGCCATAAAGGAATACCAAGTGAGGTATGGTTTATTTCCTTTATAGCCAAATGGATAATTTTAAGGCTCATTAAAATTATAATTTCATTTTGAATGGCTGAATGAAGATGGTGGTAGTTTCCCCAGCTGGTTTCTTTCAGCATCACAGTGTTACCACAAAAGCTTTATTAATTATCTGCTTAGGTTTTCATCATGATAATGTTAATCAAGGAATAACAATTTTGTTTATCAAGAAATACATGAAAGCTATTAACTTGGCCAAATGATTAAAATATAACAGCAAGAAAGTACAGTAATTTCTATTTCTACATAAATGAAGTAGAAGTTAGATGGGAACTTTGAGATGGTTGATATGCTAAAAAACTTTGTTATTCTTCACCAATGAAAGTTAAAATATAAGCATCAAATTATCAATGTAACTATTACTTTAGAGTTAATCTTATGATAGAATATGGATGTTGAGTTTGAGACTTTTTTTCCATGTAATTAAGTAATGTTATAGGCAATATGATGGCAAGTTCTAGAGTTGAGTTACTAAAATAGCATCCTGGTCCCACCAGTTACTTACTATGTAACTATACATAAATTACTCAAGCTTTCCATGAATCAATTCCAGGGCAATATTATTAACAATATCATTGATTTGGAGTGTGATTAAATGTAAAGCATCTAGAATAGTGACTAGTACATAGTAAGCACTCAAATGCTGGCTGTAATTATTATTATTAGAATCTATTTACTGTTACATATACTAATATCTGCAAAGCTTGTATAAATAGTTTTACAGAGATTATAGTAACAAGTGATCCACAAACCTAATGATGTTTACTTTTACTACAGTAACCCTCAGTAAGTTACTAAATCAACACCAGTAAATAATACAATTTGACTCATTTGTTACTATAATTTTTGCTAATGGCTGCAAGGAAGCTCTTTCTTTTGAACTAGACAAAAGTCCCAACCTCTAGGATACTCCAACCTCTAGGGTATAACACTATTGAATACATAGATGAGAGTATTGATATGATAAAAATGATACCCTTAATACTACCAGAAAGAATAAATTGTTACATCTTTTCAAGAAGAAAGTTTGGAAACATATGATATCACCTTTTGACTTAGTAATTTTACTTCCAGGAATCTATTCTACAAGAGTAGACATGCAGACAATTTACACCCAAAGATACTCATCATTGTAATATATACAATAACAAAAATAGAGAAAATCTAAAAATCAAACAAGGCAAATTCCTGAATTAATTAAGATATATCTATATGATAGAATGATATGTAGTCATGAGGAGATGTATTCATGCATCGTGAATAGATCTTTTTTTCATTTCTCTGCCTTTAATATTCTCATTATCAATAAATCAATATTGAATACTTCTGTATCCAAGGCTCTGTAAAAGGTGTTACAATTAGTAAGAGGTAGAAAATCCTACATCAGATCCCCATTTCCTGCCCAAGAGTATTCTTACTGATTTTAAAGGAATAGGCTTTACAAGTTAGAAAATAATATGGTATAACATATGGTAGGTTTCAAATAAGTGGCACAATACAACCCTCACCTCATCCCTAAATAATGTGCTTCAATATGATACAGTTAACTTATATGTCTTTTAAAATTAGCCATAGAACACATGTTGTTATCTTATAAAGAATTCCTGGAGAAAAAAATCCTGTCTTGTCCTAATATCAAGAAAACTTATCCATTCCATTAGTGATTGGTGAGTTTTTATCTCAAAAATATTGTAAACTTCAGAATTAATCAAATTTTCCCTCTTTTAGCTTTTGGAAAACTTAGAGCCATATATGTGGCCCACTTTGGTGGGTGTGTATTTTTTGCTTCATCTTTCATTCTACTCTTTTATGCCCATCTTTGTTTTCATTAATTTGCCTAGACTTTAATTGGGGCTGCTTTATTTATTTTATGTCTTTGTAAACCACCTAATATCCTTGCTAAATATATATATATATATGTATATACACATTACATACACATTAATAGAAGTAATGTAAGGGATTAGGAGAATGTGTCAGACAGTTTAGGCTAAGTTATGATGTCCTAACAAACTACCTCAATTTTTCAATGGCTCACAAACCAAAAAGGTCAGTACTTGATCATACCACATGTTCATCAGAACGAGCTTCATTTAGGTTCAATATTGTCTTTATTCTAGGACTCACGCTGAAAGAGTAGCCTTGGACTAGTATACTGCAGGTCTCATGGAAGGGGTAAAAGTACAGCTCATTGAAGCTTCTACTCAGAATTGGTACATATCACTTTCACACATATTTCTTTGGCTACAGCAAGTAATTTACCAAACCTGATATCAATGGGACAGGGAGGTACTCTTCCCACAGGGAGAGACCACAAATAAATAAATAGCACTATAATCTAGCCCATGGAAGAAGGAATAATTGTGCTTTGAGGTTTTTGAAGATGTCTACATCTAGAGGACAGAATATATGATGCAAGGTGCTAGATGGCATTCCTCAGTTTCTCTACCTGCAAAATGGGGATGACAACATCTTTATCATGTTACTTTTAAGAGGGAATGAAATAAAATATGTAAAATATTCAATTAATGTTGGTTCTCATTACTTTATTTTGTAGATCCTTGGGAAGCCAACAGAAGGAGCAGGAAAGTAATCATATCAAAGTGAGCTCTTGTCTTCTGTTTCTAATCATCTTGCATTTACAGTTTCCCCATCTCAGTGGATGACAAGTCCATTCTTCTAGTTGTTCAGGCAAAATCCCTGCAGTCATCATGATCTCCTCTCTTAAGTTCCACATCCAACCTACCAGTAAAATTCTGTCCGTTGTCACTCTGAAACATATTCAGAACCCAACCATTTCCTACCACCTCCACTGCTACACCCTCACCTGAGCCATCAAAGCTTTTGCCTGCATTACTGCAGTGGCCTCCCAAATACTCTCTCCACTTTACCTTTCCTCCACCAAATTCTGCTCCCAATATCACAGCCAAGGTTTCTGTAAAACACGTAAGTGAAATCATTCCTTGCTCAGAACCCTTCAATGATTCTGCATTGCACTCAGTAAAGACCACAATCCTTTAAATGAGCTCCAAGGCCCTACGTGAGCTTATTTCCTGTTATCTCTCTGACCTCACTTCCCAGTCCTCTCCACTTTGTTCAACCTCTGAACCCTTCCACATTTCAGCCATTCTTCCTATCCCTAGAATGTGCCAAGTACACTCTCACTTTTGGATCATTGCAGGCTCTTCCATGCGCCTGGAGGGCATTATCCACAGATTATCCTTGCCTCCTTCAGAGCTTTGTTCAAATGCCACCACCTCATAAGGCCTCCTGTGGACACCTAATACCTCAGAAATCCTCCCTCACCTTATTCTACTTTGTCATTTTTCATGGCACTTTTCACCTTCTACCATCCTGTATAATGATTTGTTATATCATTGTTTATCATCTCTCCCTGCTGGAATGTTTGTTCTATGAGAGCAGAGCTCTGCATTTGATTCATGGATGTATCCTGAGCACCTAGAAGAGTACATCACTCAGTAAACATTTGTTGGATTAAGGAGTGTAATATTGTGAAGATAGTATCTACAAGACTTTGGTGAGTGACTGGGTGTGGTAGAGGGGATGTAGCACTTAGGGTTGGGGAAGAAGGAAGGAAAACAGATACTGCAAGGTTTTTAGCCTGCATTTTGGCACTCTTTTCTTATGAAAATAGCCCTTGGTGTAGAAATCTACTGAAAAACTATCCATTCAAGGGTAGTTGAATTTTACAACTCAACCAGGCAAATTTATGCCTAATAAAAAATTACCCAATAAAACATGAATTTCATAGTTAAACCAGTTAAGTTGACATATAGAAAGGACTGATAGATTTACCATGAGGTGTTAAAAAAAAAAAAAAAAAAACTTGGAGGGGATCACTATGAAAGAAAGAATCACTATGCAGAAATAATATTTAACTCTTTTTTTCCCCAGTTTGTGTTTCACTTGGCCTTGGAAGGAGGTGAATGAATGGTACAATACAGTTAATCTTTAAATAATAAAATATCATATATTCTCCCCTCTCTATAATTTTCTCTCTTCCAAAATGGACAAGTTGGCTAAGGAAAGATAAACAGGATTAATGTGCTGATTAATAATTCATTTACTATTTTACTATATAGGGATATTTAGAATAAGGTATATTATTTAATTAGTACATTAAATTTTATTATATCTACACCATATATATTATATAATATATATATGTGTGTGTATATATATATATATATATATATAATATACATATGGTATGGCTCATTAGACTAGTGACAAATAGGGATTAAAAACAAGGGTCTGAAAGACTCAGATAAGAGGGAATGTGAAAGAATCTTAAAGGTAGTTGCCATGTTTTATACTGCTATACTGCTATCTGCATCAAACACAGGGCAACATACATAGTAAGAGTTTGGAAGTTATTCGTTGATAGATTAAACGAGACGGATTACTTGTAGTTTAAATACCAGCTATACTGTAGACTTAGCTTCAAGGCCAGATGTGCTCAGAGAGACCCTAAATCATTAATCTAGAAAACTGCTGAAGCGTAGCTTTATTAGAGCATAAGTATCTTTTTCTTTTTTTATCAGTCACAGCAATTCTTTCTATAGCATAGCTTGCAAATGGCATTATGTTAATCAAAGTCCTGGAAGAAAACAGAAAACATATTGAAACTTGCTAATTGAAGAGAGTTTAATAAAAAGGATTAATTTGAAGGTGTGGATAGGGTTTACAGGAAGAGATGCAGCAAGTGCTAGTTCAGTCTCCCAGGGGAGCTATCCCCACACTCTCCTCCACCCCACCCCCACCCCCAGCCTGGGCCTAAAGGATCTGAGGACGGAGCAGTTACTGAAACCTGGAGAAAATAATACTATGGTGAAGCCACTTGTCAGGAGTTGTAGCAAATTGCCTGGAGATATAAATATCCTGGACTTTTCTTCCATGCTTCCATATCTTGATGACAGTGACTAAATCCAGCTGGAAGCCAGGGGCAAGAGAACCCATAGAAGTAGTCCATGGAGGTCCACCTCCCAGGGCACAGGACAGGCAGGAGAGGAAAGAAGGTAAACTGAATTGAAAAGTGGAAAACATCAAGCACAGGTATAAATCACTCACTCCATTAAATGTGGTGAGAAGCAGATGTCACAACAATTCCTATACTAATGAATCAAGCAAATTAGAATCATTGTTTCCTTGACATACGCAAATGAACACTGACTTCATTGGGAGTTGTATATACAGAGCCTCTAGAAAAATTTTATATACACAAAAAAATACATATTTTATTATGTTAAAAGATTATAGAAAGAGGTAAAAAATGATCAATTAGAAGTCAAATGAATAAATCTTTTAAAAATTTTATACTGGAAATAGATTTTGAAACTTTCTTCTATGAATTGCTTACCACTTTTGCACTTCTACAAAAATACCATTACCCATTAATATTATATGAATATTTTATGGCTAATTTCACAATTACAGTCCCACTAATATGTTGCTTATAATGCTTTCCATTCACAAAATTCATTTTTGTGAAGTACATTAGTCTATTTTAATTTTACATTGTATGATATAAAACCTTTCTATTTGCTTTATAATCACCAGAATTTTATCCATTTTATTTGTCAACCTCTTAAGTATCGTTTGACTCATTGACAGCTTCAATTCCTCCTCAAAGTTTATTCCTTAGTTTTGTTACTATAGAAGTCTCATTTTATGAAGTGTGCTGATAAAAATACAGTGACTGCACATATACTTAAAAATAAAAACTACTGTTTAAATTGTCTTTGGTAATTTGTCATTTTCTCCCTTCTATGGTCTGTACTGCAGTAGCTAACAAATTGGAGCTAAATTTCCAAGTATCCCTGCCATTAGAATCCATCAGTGAGAGTCTCTTGCACGGGATTCTGAAGGTAAAAGAGAAACAAAAGACAAACTATTGTTTCTCCAATAGGAGTTGAGCAGCTGTGACCATCAATGGTATTTCCTATGGATCCTGCAATCTCTGGACTGCGAGAAATGAACACAGATTTAGAAGCAGGATTTCTGACTTTAAATCCTCCTACCTTTCCTATGGATTTATAAGCACCTAACTTACTGTTAATAAATACTGTTCTACAAATATACGGTCTTGCTTGAAACACTTCAAGTTGTTTCTATTTTCCTGACCTGATATGAACAGATACAAAATTTGGTTTAAAAAGGGAGAGGGCCACTGCCAAACAATAACCGAAAATATGTGGCACTGCTTGTTGGATGGGTAATAGGAGGTGAAGAAATTACCAGAGAGCCTGCAAGTATGGATACGCAATAGAAAAAATATTTGGGTCAACTGTCACATGAGATAACTTGGAAGGTGTACCCACTGAACACCTCCATAGAGAAGATCATGAACCTAGAGAACAATGATGTGCAGAAAAGAGTTAAAACAGCAGAACAGAGATTGCTACCCTTAGAAAAGCCTGCTTGCAAAGTTGGCCCCAGGCTGGTGTCTGAAAACTTAGATTTCAAGGAGGGTCCTTCTCACCATAAGAATGGCTTGCTGTGCCTAAAACATTTGTGAAGCAATATGGTTTATGCTAAATACCTGCTTTCCTTCTGGGAGACTGAAACTTTGGTACACGCTAGGCAGAAGGTGCTTACATGACCAGTCCCCAGTGAAAATCCTAGGCAATTAGTCGCTAATGAGCTTCCCTGCTAGACAACGTTTCACATGGATTATCACAGCTTGCTGAGGGAGTTAAGCACATCCTGTGTGAATCCACTGGAACAGGGCTTTTGGAAGCTTTACCTGGTTTCCTCCAGACTTTACACCATATGCCTTTTTTCCTCCCTGATTTGGCTTTGTACCCTTTCACTGTAGTAAATCATAGCCATGAGTATGACTATATCCTGAGTCCCATTAATCCTAGTAAATCATCTAAGCTGAGGACAGTCGTGGAAATTGCCAACACAAATGCGAAATCAAGTTCCTCCCAGATTGTATAACAGGGGCCTAATTAAGAAATTTCCCTCATTCCTAAGGTACAGAGTCTTCATGCGTCCCACCCAGCTGACTGAATCACCTCCCTAGTTATGGACCAGTGACTGCTATGTGTCTCCCATTCTTCTCCTTTCTGAATGGGCAATTTTACTGTAGTTGCCTTGTGTCTGCTCCACCACGGAGAATTGTATAGGTGTCTTGTCTATCAGCTTCTAACCCACCCTCCTATACAGTATCTTCTTTGTGATGTTGTCCTGAGGCTCTGAAAACCACATTTCTGCTTTGCCAGCTTGTTCCCTGGCAATGCTATGCCCAAAGGGGATACTTGTGGGAGCCCAGAAGGCTGGAAAAGAAAGAAGAGACACTATACTTCCCGCTTGTTCTTGTTTCTGTCTGTGCCACACCAGCCTCACTTTTTCACACTGGAAGTGGCAGTTCATTTCAGTAGCAGCAGTTGAATCCATTTTGTAGTTTTCTCCAATTCCCAAAGAACCAGCTTCATTGCAGCTCCTCCGAGCCAGTTGAGCAATGTCCCTTCCTCAGAGGTTGGGATCCCAGCCCTATAGAGCCCCTTCCTCCAAATTTAGAGATATCAGCAGTGGTTGATCAGCATCTCTTTTATGAATTCTACATTTCAGCTTCACAGAGCCTCTTTTTCTCCAAGCTTCTAAATGTTAATAATTCAAACCTCTTCCCTTTACTCCCTATGTCCTAGTGGTGGTGGCTACAACTTTCTGTGACCTCTCAGAATTCTTATTTTGACTCTGTTTTTCAAAGACCAGTTATTACAACTTTGTATTAAATCCTCTCTTTTAAAATAGCTGATGTGATCTCTGACTCCTGATTGCATCCTGACTGTGGCAGGGGGAGGTGGGGGGGAGGCAGTAAAGTGGGGAAGGTAACAATTTGTCTTACAGTTCATAGGTCACCTGACCATGAAAAGCCCCACCCAGACTTAATGAAGAACACTGCATCATCTAGAGACCCTGGACTATCAGCCTGCTGCAGTGATTGGAAAGAACTTTCTGTGTCTCTCTTGGAGAGTGTGTAAGCTCCATATGTGGCAGGAAGTGTTAAATGGGTGTTAGGTGCGCAGAAGGGCAGACTGTGGCAGAGACCATTTAGCTGTTCACCAAACTTGTTCCCCTTTCCTCCTAGGTAAATAGCTAGATTACAGTTTCCAGAGACTTTGCTTTTAGGTGTGGTCACATGATGGCTCTGGCTCAAACTGGGTGGCTTAACCAAGAGTAATTTATTGTCTCCCAGTTCTAGAGGCTAGAAGTCTAAACCAAGGTGTTAGCAGGGTTTGTTCCTTCTGAGGGCTGGGAGGGAGAAGCTATTCCATGCCTCTCTCCTAGCTTCTGCTGGCTGGGACAATCTTTGGCATGCCGTGACTTGTAGAGGCACCACTCTGATCTCTGATGTCTGAATTCATGTTGATATGGTATTCCCCCTGGTTGTATATCTGTCTCCAAATCCCCCCTTTTCATAAGGACGTCAGTCATATTGGATTAGTTAACTATGTCTACAATGACCCCACTTACAAATAAGGTCACATTCAGAGATAGTGCGGGTTAAGATTCACCATGTGAATTTTAGGGACACAATTCAACCAATAACACTGACGACAAAATGTAGTGTGATGTATACCACTCCCAGGTTGGGCCCATAAAAACACCCAAATTATATATGCTCTCTTCCCCATGCCTTCCTCTTAGATATCAAGCTCTAGGGACCTTGAAATACACATGAAGAAGGTTGGAACCTTGAGTGATGTATAGAGCAGAATCCCAAATGCCACCTCAAACTTATGCTGACTGGACTCTTTGTGAGTAAGAGAGAAACACCTGCTATGTTGAGACACAGAGGTTTCTGCAGCTATCTGTTATAGCAGCTAGCATTACCTTAGCTAACACAAACTTTGTTGAAAGTAAAGATCATACTCTTAAAAAGAGTATCATTATTCCACCTAGACTTTTATCTACACTTCTGGGACAGCACTTTAATGGAATAGTTACATTATACTTATATATGCCTAATCTTCCTCTAAGCAAAGAGCTCCCAGAAGGTAGGATTTATGTTTCACTTTTTATCTCCTACACTGTCTAGCACAAGTTTTTGAAGTAGCACTCAAAAATATTTGTTCAGTTGAATAAAGGAAAATAAAGGCACAAGCAAACAGGGAAATTATATTAATACAGAGTCCATATGCATTGATTCATTGTGATTGTCAAAATTCTTAACTAATCAATTTAAACAATTTTCTTTAAAGTAAACCTATTCATTTTAATGAAATTTCCATTCAGAAGAGTGAAGATGATTCATGCCTAGAAAGCCTAAGGAAAATGATTCTAAAGAATTTCACCTGGTCATCAGACCACAAAGCTGATACATTCATTGAGAATATTTAACACTGAAAGGGGAACAGACACATGCACAGACCCAAAAGTCACACAACATAAGCCAGAGAATCAAACGACAGATTTTTTGAATAAATATAAAAGAAAAAAATAAATATTATGGACATTTGGACATTTGTAGGAAAGCACTGGTGAAATTTCCTGAAGGAAAAAGTAATGTTTAAACTGCAGTTGTTTCTGAACTTAAAAGTAAACGTCAGTTCTTCAAACTAGCAGTTACCAGTCAGGAGAGGAAAGTGGGGAGGGGCAAGACAAGGGTAGGGGATCAAGAGGTACAAACTATTAGGTATAAAATAAGCATTAAGAGGTACAAACTATTAGGTATAAAATGAGCTATATTGTACAACATGGGGAATATAGCAAATATCTTACAATAACTATAAATGGAATATAACCTTTAAAATTGTGAGTCACTATATTTTACACCAGTAACATATATTACATATCAACTATAATTCAAAAAGAATTTTTTTAAATAAATAAACTGTCAGTTCTTAGTGAGAGTTTGATATTGAGAAGCACTAAAAGAAGTCACTAAAAACACTGTTCTCTGTATGAGGAAGGATAGGCTTAGATTTTACAGTCATCTGAAAAAGTAAAATTTCCAGAAATTTCGGCAAAGGGAAAGATACTTTATTTCTCCATAAATTAGCATATTGAAAGCACCTTCAGGAACTTCTCAGCTTTATGTATGAAAAAAAAAATGGTTGAAGTGAAAACCAACTTGAACCCTTGCATTTCTAGAGAATGCAAGAACGCTATTTTAATACATTATATAGTTAGCTGCTAGCAGGTCAGCATAAATCACCCATTTGTTTTGAGTATTCCAGGTACTTAGAAAGAGAAATGTGTTTAAAGTTATCAAATTTACTAATCTAAGACATTTTTCCCTAGTTATCTGGTGAAATGCAGTACTAACTGGAAGACTCATATTAGCCTTCCACTATGTAATCATGGTTTTTCAACACAAATCTAGGAAATTGAGTTTCTGAAAATAGAATAATAGAATGATATCTTTGGCTCAAATAGATAATGTTGACAGGAATGACCTTCCAAGTAACCATTTTGATGGAAATTATTGAATTGCACCCAAGCTAAGTAATTGAAAAAAAAAATTCATTTGCCACAATATGTTAATATTTAGTTGTGATAATAGTACAAGAATAAAGATGATAAGGTACAAAAAAAAGAAAAAAAATGTTGAATGTAAAATATCAATAGCTTCCTTTTAGAAAATAATTTTAAAAGATAGGGAATTGAATGTGAATACATGGAAATTATATAGATTTAAATGCACTAGGTATAATTTAGATACAGGAAGTACAACACTATATCTGGAAGGCAGAATTACTATTCTTTCTCTTAACTGGGCAAACCAGAGTTACCACCTTATCTCCTTTTGAAGTGAAAGAAATCCCAGGAGTTGAACACATAGTAGTCAGCAAATATTTATTCAGTATTCACAAGAAATGAAATGCTAGAAGAGACTTTGGAGAAAGAAGATTCTTTATGAAAGGGAATAATCCAGCTGGCGCTAGATTCCTGAAATTATCCAAACAAACTACCTCAATAAATAAATTTAAGTAAAGTTCAGTAAAAATTTTTATGGGCAATTTCAGCATGTAAGAGACCTTCTGCAAGTCACTTAAGCTCTCTGAACCTCAACTTTCCTTTCTGTGAAAGGGGAAAATAACAGCTAATTGCTGGAACCAGTTAAAAGTACAGGAGTGAATATACGCACATCCTCCAGAATATCTTCCAGCTAACACCTTCTTTGTAGAATGCCTTTTGGTTTAGAGTACCCAAATTTCATGGAATGTACGTATTTCTCAAGATAATGCTTTTGGCTGACGTTTACAAAGAAAAAATGTAATGCTCAAAACTCACTACACTTTTAACAAACTAATGTGTAGGAAATATCTCTAATTACCTTCCAAATACAATTGTTAGACCATCAAAATCACATGCAGACCTTTTGAAAACAAGGTGTAAACAAAGGAAATATATAGTATGCATCCAAACACATAAACAACTGTATGGGAACCAATACATTGAATGGTGATCAATAATTGATAGTTCAATTATTTTACTTCTTAACATGGTTGTGTGTAACTCACACATAGGCGGTTTACTTTGTCTTCTTTACCTTTTAAGAAACTGAATGGGGGCTATGAGTGGAAAAGAAACACCTTAAAATATTTCACATTTTTAAAGAAAGGGGAATAGTCTACCAGTCAGTACTACTGTACAGAGTATCAGATTTTCATGATTTTGTCACTGACATCAAGCAGGTGATGACTATATATCCAACATAACTGCCACTTAGTAGGGGATCAAAATATGTGAAGAATCTTATAATAAACCATGATAAGAAAGAGAAACCAGATCCTTTATCACTATATATTTTTGAGAATGTTGTTGCTAAACACAGTATAATAAAATATTTATCTACCAGAACTGTCATTAAAAGAAGTTCATACTCAGAATTATAATATCACTATTTTAAATCAAATATATATATTTAAAACCTATTTTTGATTGTTAAAAGGTGTTACTTTGTCAGAAATATTTTAAACTGTTTTCAATATTTTTTGATGGATGTGTATAAAATACAAACATGTGTGCTCTTTTAATTGTCTGGAAAGAGTTTGTATTCATGTAGAGCTGCCATATTTTCATTTAAGACTTCCAATCTGTTGCCAAATTTTATTATTCTTTTATATCTGCTGTGATTGCCAAGCATCATATCAATAAACAGATACTCTCTTAGAGAGAATCATACAGTGCTAAGAAAAATTAAGAAGCTAAACGGGGTCTCTGAGGATGAAACTGCATGACAGTAGTTTTCTATTTTTGTGGAGATGCTAAGGACCATTTATCATTTAGGTTATAACTCCATTCACTTATTTGTGAATACCTCAAGAAGTATTTTGTGATATTTAATCTATTTGTAATATTTTAACAATACTGATATTATGGAACAGTGGTTAAGTTTTGAGCCATCTATATTTGAATTAACTTCTGATTATTTTTAATAACTAAAAATCAGATATTTTTCCTTTCTGTACAAATAACATTTTTATTTAAAACTCTTATGAAAGTAATATGAATAAACATAGCTTGAAACATGTCCAATGAAAGGAAAGCAAAAGTAGAAATGTGTCCTCAAGAGATAAAAGATTATAGTCAGTTGCAGTATGAACTCCAATATATTATTTTATAAACCCCAATATTCTGTAGCTTCCACACTCAGTCAGCTCTACTCTCTCTCTCCATTGAAATAATTATCTTTTTGCTTAAAATTGGTCATTTTGAAGTAATAGAAATAAATGATAGAATTTTAGAAATGATGTGTCACTTAGAGACTATTGAGGTAAAAGTTTTATTCATCTCTATATTCCCAGAATGTATTCCCAGCTTCCCATAGTAGGCATTCAAAGCATATTTTTGTATAAATATATCAACCAATCTAGCCCACTGTTTCCCAACTTTTTTCACATTACAGAATACATGGGAAAAGATCATTTTGTATGGCACTCTTGGGTAAATGGAGCAGGCTACTTAAAGCAAAAGGTCGCTGGCCCAAAGACTCTGGCCAGCCTAGGTGTTGTCCTGCTGCCTTAGTGGCAGCACAAGGACTGGAAGCCAAATGTACTGAATTGAGATCCATTGGGAGATGCCAATCCCAGCTACCCTGAAAAAAAATAACACCACTTCCAAATCAGGCTAAAGTTCTAAAGCCTAGCTCTTAATTTGTTCTGAAGAAAACTTCATCAAAAACACTTGAATAAGGTGTGTTTTTTCCAAAATAGTATTTTTAAAGTTACCTATTTGTTTTGTTTTCCTGTAGAAATGAGTCTTAATTACACCCAAATATATATGTAGCGATAACATGAAATCAGAGACCATCTCTGGCATTTGCTTGTAGATGCTATTGCCTTTGGTATCTCAGTAGCCTATACAGGTATCTGACTACTATTTGACTTTTGAGTATCTGATACACTATCTAGGTGTTTGATGAGATTCTGCTTTCATACCCCAGGGTCATTTTCAAGACTTTAAGTACTTACCCATATTAAGTAATTCCTGTGCTCCATGATTTCCTTAGCACTAAATTCTGGGTCCTCACTGGATTTAAAATGGAAAGAAAGACAATAAGTGGGTGGGAAAATAACACTTTTGGAATTCTATGCAGCATGAGTGCCTTTTATCTTCTATCTTCTTTGCTCCATTAAGGATGAAACACCTCTTTAGGGCAATAATCTTGGGCTGAAATATTTCATGTTCTCTTTGGAATATTTTTGTTCAATTATCAGAAACATCAATTTATCAGCCAAATAAACAAGTTCCCTTGGTTAATATTCATCCTACTTCATTGATGAACAATGTATAAGTCATCGTTAGCCTGAAAAGACTCTTAACAAAAGGGTGTTCCCTGTATTACGTTAACATCTAAATGTGCTTCCTTCATATAATCATCAAAGACAAAATCAACACCAAAAAATGCTGTCAAGCTTGCTGAGCAATTGTGAAATTACGTGTGTGTGTATGGAGTGCAGCTCTTACATAACAGGAGATTATCTATCAGCTATAACAACAGAATATTGTGAAGAGTGTGGGAATAAAGTGAATATGAATTGGCCTGTGAGGGGAAAAATATATTCATTAAAGAACCAGTGAAACATCTTGGATCAGCAAAGTTCTGACTTACATTGCAAAAGAGAACTTCCTACTTCTCACACTACATCCTTCTCCCTGGGTCACTAAAAATCAAATTGAGTAGATCTTCCAAGGACTTAATAGAGCATCTCATTTCTTTATTTAATAAATAATACTGGACATCTACTAATTATTTCAAGGTTAATTAAAAAACAAAGTTTATTGCATTCTAAATATACAAAATGACTGAAAATGCTATGAAGAAAAAAAAAGAGGGGGGAGATAGAATGATGGAGTCAAGGTACACTTTTCAATGGGGTAGCCAAGGAAGATCTCCTTACAAGGGGGAAGTTTGAGGATCAAGTAGAAGGTATAAAATGACCGTCTGGGGAACTGAACTGGTAGAAGCAGGAAGGTTACTGAACAACAGTGAGGAACTGCCTCAAATCTGTAAACATTTTAAACTGTGACCAGTCAGTATGCCCATGGATTATTCTCTAGCTACACAGAGCTGCTCAGGTACAGGTGGAGAACAGGTAGAAAGATGGATTCCATTAGGTTTGGGGCAAGAACTTCAGGAGAGAGGAGCAAGGCTTTCGGAGAGAGAAGCAAGGAAGCGGAGGGTGATTTCCATGACTGATCTTAGAACATGACACAATGAAATGAAGTTGGGATGGTATGATGGAGAGTGAAAAGGAGATTGGGTGACGGTTTAAAACTCCTGGTGTGGTTGAAGTGAACTTGGAGTATTGCCTAGAGAGCTGACAGATAACTTGAATTCTGTGCCAGAAAAGGCCTTGAGAAAGAAACTCATGATAACTAAACATAGCAATAAAGTCTTTCTCCTGAGTGCCTAGTCAAGCTTTCTGGAGAAACAAGCAAACAAAAGAAACAAAACCAAAAAATAACTGCTTTATCCAGAGAAATGCAAACATTATCATTGCTTTTTGTCTCCTAGTGACTGGTGTTGATGAGTTTAAAATACATATGTAACAGCCTCATGCTGCTAGAAACAGGAATCAAAACTTTACATTTTGGTTGATTTCCAGGTGGAATTCAACAGTGAACCAAACTAAAATATTCATCTGCATTCTCGACACAGATAATTTTTCTAGGTGAGTTACTTTCTTTTTTTCCTAATCCTGATGGTTGGAACTTCTTAAGAGGACTAAAAAAATCATTGCTTGTTTTACATCACCTAGCAAAATTTTCTTTTTCTGTGATTATTGGATCCTAACAGTGGCAGTTTGCTTTCTCTCTCCTTTTCCTTCTTGTATATTTTAAGTCCCTTCTCAAATTTCATGTTTTGAAAGATAATTTCAATGCCTAGATTTTCTCAGCAAGTGGGGGAGTGACTCTGAAACTACTGAATAAAAATTACATATGCTTTCTCAACCTTTAATTACAATTCTGAATATAAAGATTTATGTAAGTATTCTCAAGTTGAGTGAGATATGTAAGTACATTGTAATGACAGCGAGTCAGCTCACCACACCTCCCCTCGAAAGCTACTTTGAAATTAGACGTTCTTCCAAAAATTGGACGGATGTTCTGCACATTATGGATGAGACTAACTAAACATTTGAGTGCAGGGTTCTATGTACTCCAGTCACAGTGGATTAAGTCTCATCAGAGAGTATGATATATTTGTAGCCAAGAAAGATGTGCTCTAATCAGTGTGTTATTTCCGGCCTAAAGAAAAACTATGTAACAGAGAGATCTACCCTGGAACCCTGAAAAAAGGAAGCAAATCCCCAGCAGTGACTCTCACCACCACCCCACCGCCTGCGCTGTTGCAATATCTGACAGCAAAACAGTGGAAATTGACCCTGAATTTAAAAGGCAAACACTAAAAACAAACACACAGATAAGATAAAAGAATTAAGGCCCCAACTACCTTGTATACATAGTTGCAGTGGTGGTCTCCTTCACCTTTTAGGAGAAGCATCAGTACCCTGCAGCAACAAAGCTAGTCCTAATGAAGCCTTTTCCATTTTACAAAAGTAAACCTATGCTAGTTTGTATAAAATATTTTTTGTGATAAAACAAAACAATGTATAAAAACAACAGAAAATCATATAGCAGGCACTTAGGCATCCACTATCAGGACTGACGTGAACTTTTGTGCTCCTTTATCTCCCTCTCATTCTCCCTCTCTTTCTCTCCCCCGAACCCTGCTACCCTTTCTCTCCTCTCTTTTTCCTCGCTCTAAAATTGAATCCTGGGACTTCCCTGGTGGTCCAGTGGTTAAGACTTCACCTTCCATTGCAGGGGGGTGCAGATCCGATCCATGGTCGGGGAGCTAAGATCCCATATGTCTCCCGGCCAAAAAACCAAAACATAAAACAGAATATTGTAACAAATTCAATAAAGATTTTAAAAATGGTCCACATAGAAAAAAAAAATCTTAAAAAAAAATAGAATTCCTTGCAAATATGGCCATCGTCTTTCCCTGTTTCCATTTTCCATACACAGAAATAGTCTCCTCCACCCCAAGGTTGCTGTTATCCATTATTCCTCTGTATGTTTTTGTTCATTTACTACTTACGGACGCCTCCATAAACAATTCGACCTATTGTTTCGTGTGTTTTTCAAATATGATCAATTATATCCGATTGTATGTATCCCTTTGCAACTTAACATATTATTTTTGAAATACACATATTATGGAAATATATAAAAGTGCTATGGACTGAATGTTTATGTCCCCGCAAATTCATATGTCAAAGTCCTAGTCCTCATAGCCTTTGGGAGTTAATTGGATTTATATGAGGTCATGAGAGTGGAGCCTCCATGACAGGATTAGTGCATTTATAAGGAGACACCAGGGAGCTTGTCCTCTCTCTTCATCATGTGAGAATACAGCAAGAAGGCAACTGTCTCCAAACTAGGAGGAAGGTTCTCACCAGACCCCAGATTTGCTGGTACCTTGATCTTTGACTTCCCAACCTTCAGAACTGTGAGAAATAAATGTTGTTGTTTCAGCCACCACTAGTATTTTGTTATAGCAGCTTGAGCTAAGACAGAGAGGGATACATTTCTAACTAATTCATTCATTTTAACTGCTGTAGTATAATATTCCACCTTATGAATAAATCACCCCATGTTCACTCATTCCTTTTTGAGAAGGGTTTCCAGGTTTGGCATTCTACTTCTTATGGATAATAATGTTATTTCCACATTTTTACTCTTATAAACAATGTCATGGTAAACATCCCTGAACGCATGAATAAACTGGTTGAAGACAGATACCAGAAGAGAAATTGCTGGGTTGAAGTAAATGAATACCCCCCTATATTAAGTATCATTAAATGCTGGATTTAAGTATATGAACATCTTCTTATACTTGGTATTCTAAAATTGCTCTCGAAGTGTTTGTAATTGATACTCTAACAGCAATATCTAAGGGTTCCTGTTTCCTCCCCATCTTCACTAATATGGTTATTATTATTAAATTTTCCATTCTGTTGGATATGAAAGGGTATCTCATTGTTGTTTTACTTTGCATTCCCTTGGTTGTTAGTGAAGTCCAGCATTACACTTACCTAAGCAATGTATTCAGTGGTTTTATAGAATAATCACATGGGATGGCACATCAGGGTATTATGCTTCTCCTGTTGGTTCATTATGTGAGCACTACGAATGGTTCCGGGTAGAGGAGAGAGATGGTCATAGTCTCTGAACTCCAAGTCTTAGGGGATGTTGACTAAATGAGAACCTGAAGAAAGGAATGAAAATATAATTGTGAAGATTCCCTCAATTCCCCTAACAACCTCAAAGGGCTTGCATGACCATGTGAATGGTCTTTAATAATTTTTTTTTTTTTTTTTTGCGATACTGGGGCCTCTCACTGTTGTAGCCTCTCCCGTTGTGGAGCACAGGCTCCGGACGCGCAGGCTCAGCGGCCATGGCTCACGGGCCCAGCCGCTCCGCAGCACGTGGGATCTTCCCGGACCGGGGCACGAACCCGTATCCCCTGCATCGGCAGGCAGACTCTCAACCACTGCGCCACCAGGGAAGCCCAATGGTCTTTAATAAATTTAATTTCCAGGTTGTACAGAAGTGAACTATTACAGCTGTCTTGCTTGTACAACACAGAGACTAATAATTAACTCATAGCTACATATGGTTGACAATAAGCCTGATGTTACCTAGAGATTCCTGAAGAGAACAATGGGCTTTTACAGTTTACCAAGGCACGGCAGAAACTAGGCTGTTGGTCTATATCAGTTACCATCAAGCCCCTGCCTCGGCCTCCAGCTGAATTCTGAAGAATTTCTTTTCTTATTAAAGTCAGCAGGTATGTATGATGTAGGAATCATGGAATGGACTCCCCTCGTGCATCAAAGCAAATCTTCTTAGCTTCACGTCTAATTTCAGCCACTACCACAGAAACCAGGTGTGTAACAGAGGGGCAACCTGACCACATCTTACATCAGGCTTAGATGGGTGGGTTCTTTAGCTTTCAACCGGCCAGGGGCTTATTTGATACCGCGTTGTGGGACACCAAAGGGAACCCACTTCTTACTCATGCACTCGCATCTTGGAATGCAGAGGAGCTGACGATTTATGGGGCAGCCCTTGACCAATGGGGAAGGGATCCAATGGATAAATGCTTCTCTCTTTCTTTCCCCAGGTGAACTGTCTTGACACATACTCTATAAGGATTTAGGAACTAGTCTTATCTTTAAGGTAGATAAACGTTGGGGAATCCAGCAAAGCCAACTATGAAGGTGATGCAAGTGAGATAAGAAGAAAACCAGGAGAGGGAAAGGAATCATTGTGGGAGCAAATTCTTAAGAAGGTAGGAATGAGATGCGGTACATAAGTGGAGGGGATGGCTATGTGCATCCATTGTACGACGATGAAAGTTAAGATGTATGAGGTTGATGTGGTAGCAGAAGGATAATGTTCTCTTCTGATTTCATTAATGAATTCAGGTAAATTTAAAGCATTGTCATCACATAAGGGTTAGAAGAAGAGGTGAGGTTTTCAAAGTCTGAGAAGAGAAAACATGTGTAATATTAGTCCTAGAGAGGGAGTGAAATGATTAGGGAAAGAAGTAGAATTAGTGGCAACATCTACCTTCTTGGTATCTTTCCCATGCACTACCCAATTTTAAAAAGACATTTTCATAATTATTACAATTTTAAATCCTGCATTCTTAGAACATAGTAGGCTACTGCAGTGGTTCTCAAAGTGAGAACCCTGGACCAGCACATCAACATCACCTGGAAACTGGTTAGAAATGAAAATACTGGGGTCTTCCCTAGATCTTCTGAATCTGAAACTGTGGGGTGGGGTCCAGCAATCTGTGTTTTTAAAAGCCCTCCAGGTGATTCGTATGAGAGCTAAAAGTCAGAATCCACTAGACTACCGTTTGTCCTTACTCAATTTAACTTTACACTATTTAACTGTGTATATTTGATTTATAAAAGTATTCTTGTATAATAAAAATGCTACAAGATGAACACAAACTTTCTTCTTAGAGTATGTTAATATCTAGGGCCACCCACTTCTTTTAAATTATAAAGTCAAAATATTTAACAGAACACTTTTCAACCAAAGCTATTATAATTACTATGATTTGAGTTCGAGGCATTCCAAAATCTTATAAAATGTAAAAACTTTTTTTCTATATGTGTTAACTGATGTACAGCCTAACTTCTTTATTGCATTTTTAAGAACTGACAGCTGTTGTTTCACATTAGATCACAACATTGGAATTAATTCTGGATGTTAATGAGGCATAAATTTGCCCAGATTTTACACTGATATTTTATATTGGAATTGAAATGAATTTATTTTAAAAATAATGATGATATTGAACAATTCCTTCTATTATTTGACCTTTTGTTATGCTAAATTACTAACCAATTTATATGTGTTTTCAATGCCATCAATATGCTTAAGAACAAAAATATTTTTTAAAATAACTAGGCACATTCTACAAAATAAAAAGAACTGTAAAGTAAATAAGACATTTTTATTACCATTGAAATGCGTGTTGAAAAGAATCTTTATTTCAATAGCTTGACACTTAAAGGCATAATAAAGGTGCAGCTCTATTATCAGTAGTTATTGATGAGAAACACAAAAGCATATGAATCTAAAATACCCATTTTAACAATCTCAATAGGGCTTCCCTGGTGGCGCAGTGGTTGAGAGTCCGCCTGCCGATGCAGGGGACACGGGTTCGTGCCCCGGTCCGGGAAGATTCCACATGCCGCGGAGCGGCTGGGCCCGTGAGCCATGGCCGCCGAGCCTGTGCGTCCGGAGAGAGGCCACAACAGTGAGAGGCCCGTGTACCACAAAAAATAAACAAAAAACAATCTCAATAAAGTGGTTTCAATGTGGGAGTTTTTGGCTACTACATAGATTATCTCGAATATAATATACGGCATACAAAAGAGTTCTTCTGCCAAGAACACCTCCCATGGTACACTGTAAGGAAACGCCCCCTGTATTTGGTCAGTAATGAAAAAAACAAAATTGTGCTTGATATCACAACATCAGCAATGATTCCCAATTTCTTACCATCTGGGGACTGCTACAACCTAGTCTATCTCTTTCAGTGTCTGACGCCCGCTCAGGAATTATTTGCCACATATTTTAGAGAAGTCATCATCAACATAATCGTTGTGAAGATATAGTAAATATTGATTTCTGTACAAAATGAATAAAAGAGACATGGTTTTTGTCTTGAGTAAAACAAAAATGAGGACTTTTCACTGCCTTTTGCTGGGCTTCGTTTCATATTATTCCTGTGTTCCCTTCCTCTTTTTTTTTTTTTTTTGTCTGTTTCTATGACATTCTAATATAAAATAAAGTTTAAAAAAGAGCAGGATGATCTAACACAATATCTGGAATTTGCTACAAAATATTCCTGTGGTGGGTATGCAGCAGGAGTGGGAGGATATAAATGAAATAAGATTTGACATTTATTGATAAGTGTTGACCCTGGAGCAATGGGTCCATAGACGTTCGTTGCTCTTTTCTTACTACTGAATATGTTTGAAATTTCCACAAGAAAAAGTTAAAACAAACTTTAATCACATTTAATTTTGTTTGGAAATTAAGAACTTTACTGTGATCCTTGAAATAATTGGAGGCATACTGGGGTGTTGCAAAACAAAGATTGAGAATTAATGTTGAAGCTTGTGGGACAAATTTTCACAGTAAGAATTTTTTAAAATATCTTTCTAGAGATTGATAGGGAAATAGCACCAATTTTCTCATCACTTTCAATTGGTGGTAATTATGAATAATTCCCAAGTCTCTCCAGGGTGTTTCTGGTGTGATTTGACATCTGAACTTAACCCAGTCTCAGATACAGCCGGTTACCGCTGGAAAACAGCTCAGCTCCCGCCTGAGATTTTGCTGTCTACACAGGCACGGTCTTAGACAAGGCATGGGTGGGTATAAAGTGTAGTGGAATGAGATGACAGTTAGGATTTTCAGAGAGAAATACACCAACGAGCTCTATAACTGGATGAAATCACAGAGCTTTCACAGGTATCCTACAAAAGCATAGTGTACACAGACTTTAGTGACAGCAGGCCTGTGTTTGAATTCCTTGTCTGTCTCTTAGTTTCTGTGTTACCAGGGATAACTTACTTTTCCTCTGAAGCTTTGTTTCTGTTTCTGTTTTTCTTTCATTTGTAAAATGAAGATGATAATACATATCAGAAAAAGGTGTTGTAAGGATTGAGTAATATTTGTGCATGTAACATTCCTGAAACATACTAGACAATAAAGCAGATGGTAATGATTCATCCTAACATGTATTATATGCCACTATACCTGAAATCAACTAAGCTCTGATTCCCTGACATCCATGGATGCAAGTGATAGGAAAAGAGACACCCTATTCCCACATATGACTGTGTGCAAACTCAAACTATCCCTTCAGTGAGACTTTGTTAACCAGAGGTTCAACCAGACAGGTTCAGAGCTGGCCATGGTAATATTGTCTGGAAATGCAACTTTTGGATGGTTTGGTTAAGTAGAAAGGGGAAAATCCTAATGGGAACACTGGACATCTCTCTAATATTGACAAATCTAGACAGATTAAGGAGGTGCTGGATGGCAGACAATACCTATCTTAGACTGTCATGGAGCTATAAGGCAAATATTTTGCCTTTTTTTTTTTTTTTTAATACTGAAAGAAGACCTACTTACTTTAGACAATAAGAAAGTAGGTGGTAATCTTGGTGTGAATAATTTTTGCTTACACCTTAAGAATGTCTGATTATTGTATACCCAATACTGACATTTAGATCTTATCCATTTATTCATTGATCAAACAATTACTGAATGTGTACTAAGTTCTAGGCACTGCTCCAGGTGCTAAGGATACAGCAGGGAATAAAGTAAAGTTCCCTCACAGAGCTCATATTCTGGAAGCAAAGGCGAAAAATCAATGTTGGGAGTTTGGTATTAACATATACACACTATTATAATGAAAATAGATAACCAGCAAGGACTTACTGTATAGCCCAGGGAACTTGGCTCAATATTCTGTAATAACCTAAATGGAAAAAGAATTTGAAAAAGAATAGACACTTGTATGGGTATAACTGAATCACTTTGCTGTACACCTGTAACTAACATGTCACTTTTAATCAACTATACTCCAAAATAAAATTTAAAATTTTTAAAAATTAACCATCAGAAAAAAAAATAAGTTTTCTAAATTAATGGGTACTTGAAGAAGCCCCTACAAAACAGGCTCAGAACTTTCCCCAGAAAGTCAGTTGGAGCCTGTTCAAGACCCAACTTTCTACACTATCACATTAAAATAATAATCTTTGTCTGAAAGATTATTTTCCAGCAGAATTTTCCCAATGCCTAACTGTATGATTTGATTTTGAGCAGACTTCTCACTTGTTTAGTAAATCAAGATAATGTATTTCAGGTACCTACATAAATAAGTAAACCCCTCTACTACTACCTTTTTTAGTGTAATTCATCTAGATGCCAAAATTCTGCTAAATATAAATTTAGGTTTGTCACTAAATAAAATGTACGTGATCAGACAAATGTGAGAAAGTTAAAATAGACCTTCCTTTAATTTAAAGGTGATAACTATTTGAAACCTGAGGATATGGGCAGGGGGAAGGGTAAGCTGTGACGAAGTGAGAGAGTGGCATGGACATATATACACTACCAAATGTAAAATAGATAGCTAGAGGGAAGCAGCTGCATAGCACACGGAGGGAGATCAGCTCGGTGCTTTGTGACCACCTAGAGGGGTCAGAAAGGGAGGGAGACGCAAGAGGGAAGAGATATGGGAACATATGTATATGTATAACTGATTCACTTTGTTGTAAAGCAGAAACTAACACACCACTGTAAAACAGTTATACTCCAATAAAGATGTTTTAAAAAATTAATTAATTAATTTTTAAAAAATACCTATTTGAAACCAATATTTACATAGTCAATAGTAAATATAAATAATAGTAATTGTTAATATATATGATATTTAATTACCAAGTAATAGGTATTGTTTTAAGCACTATAGATACACAAACTCTCCTAATCCCCACAAATCCCTATGAAGTAAAGACTCCTATTATCTCCATTTTATGGATGAAGAAACTGGGGCACAGGTGGGGTTAAGTTATGTGCCCAAGCTAAGTAAAGGGATGAATCAGAGTTTGAACTTAAAGTTTGTGCTTATAATCACATTATGTATCCTCTAAGATAAACAAGTACTTTTCAACTGGTACATCCACAGATCACAAATGAAGTACATTTTAACTTTAATGTGATAACAAAACAAAATATGTTTATATAGGCTTCTCTGACAATGACTCCTTGGTAGAGGTTGTTTTACATGTACTCTTAAATAATTTATTTAAGTGGCTTTAGTAAACTGCTTCAGATTTAGAATTTGCCTAATTATTGAGTTTATTTTGAAAATTGATAATGCACTCTAATCTAGAAACTTGTTTTTCTTATTCAGAAAAGAAGAGAAATTTTATTGAGCATGTATTGTATGTTTACACTAAATTACCTTATCTCATTTAATCCACAAAACAGTACTGAAAAAATAGGCACCGTTCCCTGTATTTTATAGAGGAAGAAAATGAGACCCAGAAATGTCACAGAACTTGCTCAAGATCATACAACTATTAGTTAAAAGGTCTGAGAGCCAAACATAAGTCTTATGCTTTGCCCGAGTTTTTGAATCAAATAAATTTTAAACTTTGGTTATATTTTACTTACATATATTGTATTATAACTACACAACTGTTGCAAATTTTTACCAATACACAGTTACTCAATACTAAGGCATCAGAATTTCACAGAAGAAATCTATGATCTTACAATTGTGCTACGCTGATCATCTGAATCCTAAACACGTAAAGATGAGAGTTTTGCAATTACATTGTGCATTTGAGGGCAGCACTTTGTATGATGTTTGATTCCCCAATTTTTACAAATATGTTATAGAAAATACTAAAAGTGTTCTAACCTCTCAACATGTTTCCAGTCAGCATAGAAATAATTTGCTAGGCGTTTGGGGGAAACGGTCATTTTCATAATTCAAACACATAACACAAATACAAACTTCTACATCCCGCTAAATATTGAACAAAATGAATGAACTGATGAGGCTTTTGTCTTATTTGAAGTCAATAAAACTGGCATCTCCTGACTACCAGTTATATTCCTTAGAAGATTCTAGCATGAATGAAATTAAGCTCGGAGTTAGAAGATTCGGTTTCTCATTTCAGTTCTGCTGCTAGTTGGCTCTATGACTTTGGGAAAATATTTCAGGTATTTGGGACTCAGTATTCTCCTCCATAAAAGGAAGGAGTTAAATAGCGGATTTGAGGGTTTCTTTCATTCTATGCTGCCTGCAGTTTACTTTAGTTTTCATTTTGGAAAATTATCATGCTCAACTTTGTTGAAAATGTATTTGATATGTGACCAGATCTACAAAATCTATGTTAGTCTGTCAGATTAGCTTTCTACTCAGTTCTATTGAAATATTACATCTGTAAAAACGTATCCCACAGATATGCACTACAAGAATGTATGACGTATATTAGAATGTGCAAAACAAGAACACTGTTTAATTGCCTAAGCTCTATTTGCTCCTTCCCCTCTCCCTCCTTCATCCCTTCCTTCCTTCCTCCCTTCCTCCCTCCCTTCCTTCCTTTTTTCTATAATAGTTAAGTATCTACTCTGTGTCAGGAACTGAGAAAACCCTGAAAATTTATATATAGTTAAAATTCACCACATCTTGTGCTTTTATCTGTAGTTCTTTTCCTTCCTGCTACAATGTAAATTCCAGGAAAGCAGGAATCTTAGTTTTGTTCATTGATGATCACTGGTGATACTTTTATTCTATGCTTACTTTTAGTCTATGCTTTAGTGACTTATTTCTTAAATAACTGCTATGAGCCTTCTCTATTAGTCTCTTTGTTTCTGGCAGTTTCAAGGATGACTCACATCACACCAATAACTTCAGGGTACCTGGTATTATCCAGAGTCAAAAGTCCTTTCCCATGCTTGCCTTTCACACAGTGAAAATTCTTGACCATAAATTATCTCTTTTTTCTTTTCTTCATGATTTTATCTACCAAATCACCCTTTTTCATTAGTTGGTGATTCTCAATCTTTTGAAGGTCATTATTCCTCTGATTAAAATTTGGGGTCATATCCTTTGAAAATGCACATATTCATAATACATTCACAAAAATTTGGCATTTGATATCAGGGATTTCAGTGAAACCTAAAAGCCTCAGAACCATGGAACCAGTGTTAAGAAGTTCTGATTTAAAAGTATGGCATAGTATACATAAAGACAAATGAGGACAACAGAGTTTTACACACACACACACGCACACACGCACACACGCACACGCACACACACCAGAAATCTACAGTATGTTACTTACTTTCATTTTCATTTTCTCAAACTCTACTTCTTCAGTAATGCAAAATTAACCCTTGACAAACGTCAAATCACTCAATTCATGGTTCAACTTGTATATCTAAATAGTTTGGAAGCAGTAACTATTAACAATTACAGTAAAGTTTATATTCACAGCTGCTCTGATTGATGTGAGATTCATCTGTAGTTGTCCATGTATGAAAGTGATATTGTATAAAGAACTGTTCTCTGTTGTACCCAATCCATTTAGTTTGAAGCTGTTTCCTTCAAAACTCCTTTGTCAGCTACTGTAAATGCTTCTAGTGTGATTCAGACTGATACTCCCACTGATATTCCTGATAAGAACGACAATAAGAACAACTTAGTTACAAAATAAGGCACTCCTGTTTGTTCAAAGTGCCCTAAAGTTTCCATGGTAACTTTCTCTGCTGTTTCCATGTTCAACCTTCCCCACCCAGTAATGATACTGTGAAATTTGTTGATTTATTAGTCATCCTCCTTTTCCTTATTTTATTGGCTTTTATTCCTTTTACTCTTCCCTCCATCTGTGTCTTCCATGTCTCGACCTCATCCTCACATATCTCTTTCCTACTCTGATATGTATTGATATTTGTCCCCCTTCTCAGTCTCTAATATTATTTCTTTTGTGTCTATTTTTGAAACTGTGTTCAATTTTCTACGATATATATAGATACAGATTCCAGTAGAAGTCCAATTATTTTAAAACCAGTTTAACTGGCAAAATGACACTTCATTCATGAAGTCAGATTGTCATGTTGCTAGGACAACTGCAAACATGATAAAGCTCAAATCCTTCCTCATAGAACACTACTCATGTTGTCATGACAACCTATAAACTCCATTTAAGTGTCATTTCTATACGGAAGATCTGCATATACTTTGGTTAAAATCAGGAACATCTGACAAATTTCTGTAAATTTTCACACTTCAGATTCACTTCAAACTTCCAAACTAAAAGTAATCAAATCTGATAGCAGCTTAGAACATGAGGATTTTTACCATTCTACACAGTCAAAAAATGATATGGTTGCTATGGAATATATAAAGCAGTGGAAGTTATGATTTATTGTGATCTTTTAAAAGCTACTGGTAACTTGTGAATTGTTTTGCCTGATTAATATTTGAAATTTGGGTGTGTAATGATGAAACCTGTGTGTCCTTACTATCTATAGAGATAGTAGTGGAGTTAAGTTCTGAATCAGTGGTACCTATTTCTTAAATAAATCCAGTGATCCTTAAAATCATAATACATATTGAACATTAAATGTTAAACAAAAGGAAGTTTTGAGAAGAGTGAAATTTTATTGCTCTGCTAATTGTGTCTCTCTCTTCTAAAAGGTTTCAATGATTCATTGATTCAGAGGCTTTACATGACCTTTCTTGTGATCTAAAAACTCTCTTTTCACTTTATTCAATCTTCTATTACTAATATCTACATTGGATACTGAATTGCTGATAGAGTAAAAACTGCATTATAAATCTTTCTTCTTAAAAACAATCTTTTTATTCTCTGTTCTTTATCATCTCTAGAACATATCCCATGTCACATTTCTTTACAAATAAATCAAGGGTGGCTTCTGACTACTCCCTTTCTTTCTTCTTGTTTTATAAATCTCAAATTAATACCATCTCCAATCCTTTAGCATAATTTCTTTGGCACTGATATGGAAGAATTGTGATTCAAGTAATACTCAGTGAGTTTTCTAATGTCACACTCAACCTTATGCTCTCAAGATCCTAATTACATGAATTCAGAGCAGAGCTCCTAGGAGAGTTCATGGATGGGCTTCGGAGTGTCCAAAAATGTGCCTAAAATTGTATGCAAAGTTTTAAGTGTATGTTCACATGTACATCTTTATGGGAGAAAAGCCCACAACTGGCATAGCATTAAGAAAGGAAATATTACTAAAAATTATTAAGGAACATTATTTTAGGGCATAATATGGCATTGCAAAGTATTCATGATGAAGTGGAATGAACTGATTTTGAGTCAAAAGAGGTGGTTTTTAAATCCCAAATTTTCCCTACCAGAGTGACACATATGAGAAAACATAGGGATTATGTATTCTACTATAAATTTTAGAATATACTAATGACTGATAATTCTGGAAAACAGTGAAGTCTATTACAGGAAATTAAAAATTAAATGCAGGTAAAATCACTAATAGTAATTCAACTTAGAGTCTTTCATTGATGCAAATTAACTTCCATATAATATTCCTCAAAGAGTTGTCAAGGAAGGTGTTTTTTAAAGGACTGCATTGTCTCCAAGGGACACGAACAGAAAAAAAAATACTGGAAAAAATTGAAAATTTTAATATGGTATATATTACAGATATCTTTTTAAATATAATTTTATTTATTTTTGGCTGTGGGTCTTCATTGTGGTGCATGGCTTCTCATTCAGTGGCTTCTCTTGTTGCAGAGCACTGGCTCTAGGCACATGGCAGGTTTCAGTAGGTGCAGCACGCAGGCTCAGTAGTTGCGGCATGCGAGCCCTAGAGCACACAGGCCTCAGTAGTTGTGGCTCGCGGGCTAGAGAGTGCAGGTTCAGTAGCTGTGGCTCACAGACTTTGTTGCTCCGTGGCATGTGGGATCTTCCCAGTCCAGGGATTGAACCCGTGTCCCCTGCACTGGCAGGCGGATTCTTAACCAGTGCGCCACCAGGGAAGTCCCTATTATAGATCTCTAAATAAGTCATTGCCCCTAGGTTATAAATTCCTTAAAATGAAAAACTTTAACAAACATCTTTATAACTGCAATGTATGATTAGCATTAATTGGTTTAGTAGGTTCACAGTAAATCAATGGACATACTTTCTAAGGGATCTTCAAAATCAAATCAGATGTCATCTCCCTCCACATGAACAACTTCTCTTGCACATATGAAGAACGACTGCCCTTAGGTAAACACAGAAAATGAGCTTTAGGTAAAGAAAACTGAAGCAACGGAAAACCGTGTAACAAATACCACCTACAGTGCCATAAACATACCAAACCACAGGAAATAATATCTCTTAAACTCAGTGGCATCTCAGTGGATATGGTGAACGTTAAAAAAGCAAAGGATTAGCTAATGGAAAATATATGCCCAAGAAAATGATAAATCAAGAAGAATACCAAGTTAAGTAAATATTACTTAAATGAAATAAATACTCCTCTGAAAATTTTATTTACTAGAGGATTAAGCTAATGTTTAATTTAGCACTGAACTTAGAACTCTACCCAAGTAAATTAGTTTGGAAGAAGAAAACTTGTCTCAAATCACCTGGATTAAGTACCTCATAAACATGCAGGGGTTTCAAGAACAGGTGAATGACTGAAATCATAAGTAGTTTGGTGGTGAAAACTGAAGGGGGGGTGTTTCCCTAACACCATCTACACTATTACTATAAACATTTGTTCTTTGTCTCTAAGATGTATTGGATGCCTCCTACACATATAGCATTGATATAAACAATTGTCAGAATGTATCACAAAAGGTGATGTGAGGCTGGAAGGAAAACAGGAGCACAGAGAATACATTTTACCAAGCAGAGTCAGTCAAGGATATTGACGCCCTAGCAGCCAGCATATATGGGGCAGTTGACTCAGGGGCTGAGTCAGACTAAATTAGCTCTCAGCCTAGAAAGCCCTAACAAGCAGTGAAGACTGAGAAAGCCATGGAAATGGTGCCAGAGTGATCCAGCTCAGGCATGACAAGTCAAGCTATCCTGGGCTGAGAAAGATAAATACCCGGTCAAGTGGACTGTGGTGGTAAAGTGCAAAATAGGACAGCACAGCTGGCCAAGGAATGAGAGCTTCTGCACTGTGTCAGATCCAGTAAATAGAGGAAGTAAGTTTCTGCAGCAAGGCCTGAGGTTAAGAAACATTCACTACAGTATTTTTAGTGGGGAATAACTATACACAATGGAAGCCCTCCTTGTCTTAAAGGAACCACTTTGTAAAGGTGAATGGGACCTTAAGATAAATTTCTTTTTTTTTTTTTTTTTGAGCTCAGACCACATCCATTTTATTTTTTTTTTTAATTTACATTTTAAAATTTATTTTTACATTTTTTTATAGATCTTAATTGGAGTATAATTGCTTCACAATACTGTTTGTGTTGTACAACAAAATGATTCAGCCATATGCATACATATTTCCCCATATCCCTCCTTCTTAAGCCTCCTTCCCATTGTCCCTAACCCACCCCTCTGGTTGCTCATCACAAAGCACCGAGCTGATCTCCCTGTGCTATGCTGCTGCTTCCCACTAGCTAACTATTTCACATTTGGTAGTGTACATATGTCGCTGCTACTCTCACTTTGCCCCAGCTTCCCCCTCCCCACACCGTGTCCTCAAGTCCATTCTCTTTGTCTACATATTTACTCCTGACCTGACACTAGGTTCATCAGTACCATTTTTTTTTTTTAGATTCCATATATATGCGTTAGCATACAGTATTTGTTTTTCTCTTTCTGACTTACTTCACTCTGTATGACAGACTCTAGGTCCATCCACCTCACTACAAATAACTCAATTTTGTTTCTTTTTATGGCTGAGTAAAATTCCATGTATATATGTGTCACATCTTCTTTATCCATTCATCTGTCAATGGACATTTAGGTTGCTTCCATGTCCTGGCTATTGTAAATAGTGCTGCAATGAACACTGTGGTACATATCTCTTTTTGAATTATGGTTTTCTCAGGGTATATGTGCAGTAGTGGGATTGCTGCATCATATGGTAGTTATATTTTTAATTTTTTAAGGAACCTCCATACTGTTTTCCATAGTGGTTTTATGAATTTACATTCCCACCAACAGAGCAGGAGGGTTCCCTTTTCACCACACCCTTTCCAGCATTTACTGTTTCTGGATTTTTTGATGATGGCCCTTCTGAACAGTGTGAGGTGGTACCTTATTGTTTTTATTTGCATTTTTCTAATAATTAGTGATGTTGAGCATCTTTTCATGTGCTTCTTGGCCATCCATATGTCTTCTTTGGTGAAATGTCTATTTAGGTCTTCCGCCCAATGCAAGGATTCTTCAATATACGCAAATCAATCAATGTGATATACCACATTAAGATATTAAGGAATAAAAACCATATGATCATCTCAATAGATGCAGAAAAAGCTTCTGACAAAATCCAACACCATTTAAGATAAAAACTCTCGAGAAAATGGGCACAGAGGGAATCTACCTAAACATAATAAAGGCCATACATGACAAACCCACAGCAAACATCATGCTCAATGGTGAAAAACTGAAAGCATTTCCACTAAGATCAGGAACAAGACAATACGTCCACTCTTGCCACTCTTATTCAATGTAGTTTCTGAAGTCCTAGCCATGGCAATCAGAGAAGAAAAAGAAATAAAAGGAATCCGAATCGGAAAAGAAGTAAAACTGTCACTGTTTGCAGATGACATGATACTATAAATAGAAAATCCTAAACATGCCACCAGAAAACTACTAGAACTAATCAACGAATTTGGTAAGGTTGCAGGATACAAATTTAATGCACAGAAATCTCTGGCATTCCTATACAGTAACAACGAAAAATCAGAAAGAGAATTTAAGGAAACAATCCCATTCACCATTGCTACAAAAAGAATAACATACCTAGGAATAAACTGACCTAAGGAGGCAAAAGATCTGTACTCAGAAAACTGTAAAACACTGATGAAAGAAATTAAAGATGACATAAACAGATGGAAATATACCATGTTCTTGGATTGGAAGAATCAATGTTGTGAAAATGACTATACTACCCAAAGCAATCTACAGATTCAATGCAATCTCTATCAAACTACCAATGTCATTCTTCACAGAATTAGAACAAAAAAATTTACAATTCGTATGGAAACACAAAAGACCCTGAATAGCCAAGGCAATCTTGAAAAAGAAAAACGGAGCTGGAGGAATCAGGTTCCCCAACTTCAAACTATGCTACAAAACTACAGTAATCAAGACAGTATGGTACTGGCACAAAAACAGAAATATAGATCAATGGTACAGGATAGAAGGCCCAGAGATAGACCCATGCACCTATGGTCATGTAATTTACAGCAAAGGAGGCAAGAACATACAATGGAGAAAAGACAGCCTCTTCAATAAGTGGTGCTGGGAAAACTGGACAGCTACATGTAAAAGAATGAAATTAGAACTACCTAACACCATATACAAAAATAAACTACAAATGGATTAAAGACCTAAATGTAAGACCAGACACTATGAAACTCTTAGAAGAAAACATGGGAAAAACACTCTTTGACATGTACCACAGCAAGATATTTTTTGACCCACATCCTAGAGTAATGAAAATAAAAACAAAAATAAACAAATGGGACCTAATGAAACTTAAAAGCTTTTGCACATCAAAGGAAACCATAAACAAGACGAAAAGACAACCCCCTCAGAATGGAAGAAAATATTTGCAAATGAAACAATGGACAAAGGATTAATCTCCAAAATATATAAACAGCTCATGGAGCTCAATATCAAAAAAAATGAACAATCCAGTTAGATAAATTTCTAACATACATAAGTCACTGCCTTGCTGCCATGAAGTTCCAGAGACAAGACACATACATAAAAATCCAAATAAAAAATGTTACTGTGCTTGTACTGCATATAAGACATCATGTGAAGCCTTTGTAGAGGATACAAAAAAATGAGACTAACATAATCACTACCCTTAAGTTTTTATAGTTTAATAAAAAGGTAAATATGAAGACTATGTTCACAGTTTTACAGAAGTGCGAGGTAAGTGGAAGTAAGTGTAAGGCCAGGTCTAAAATGACAGAACTGTGAACAGCTAGGAAACTACAATGGCACTTAGATCACAGTAGCAAACAGTACTTAAACACAGGGTTAATCATTTCAAGCACGTTTCCTTCATGAAAAGAAAAGTCCTGCTAATAGCAGATTGAGACCTGAAAAGATTGCCCATTTAGTTAAGCAGTAATGGAAGCCAGAGCTGTTGACTTATCACTTCAGCCACACCTACATCAAGAAACATGACACCTGAGCACAAAGTGTCTGTGTGTGTGTGTGTGTGTGTGTCAGAGAGAGAGAGAGAGAGAGAGAGAGAGAGAGCATTCTTAAAAATTGACAGTCTTCCTTAAATATTTCTATTCCTGTTCTCATTATCCACTAGAGATTTTCTTAACCTCTAATTTAAAGACATACAGTCAGTTACTGTACGTTTGCTCCCATTTACTTTCTTTTTTTTCTTTTTCCAGAATGGAAAAAAATTTTACCTGAAGATTCACAAATTAGTTTTCTTTGCCACTTCTCTCCCTTCCACCAGGAAACTATCTTTGTGTTCATAAGCAAAGTATAAATATAAAATGCCAATGAAACTCAGATGGACCATCTGAAAATCAAAAATTGAATCTACATAAACCATAATTTCTAAACAGAAACTGTGCTTTCCTACTAGTTTTATACTGTACTAGTGTCAACATACACTAAAGAAAGAGTGGAAACTTAGTCAATGTGATTTTATATTAAAAATTCTAATTAAGTAGTTGAAAAACTGGTTCTGAAGTATGTCCTAAAGGAATTGGTTTAACCATAGAATCTCTAAAGACTTCAAGTTCAGCTGTTCAAGAAAGTCAATACTCTCATGAATCAGAAATTATGGGTGCGGTAATGGAGAATTATAAAAATTGGAAAGAAAGCAAAATTATTCCAGAACACATAATTATATAACTGAAAAATGCAAGCAAATCAACTTAAAAACTTCTATGGATGGAAAAGAAAAGGGAGTTAGGACTCATATACCTGCTATAGTAACTGAAAAAAAGTTCAAGAATTGTCAAATGAGCCTGTGTGGCTTATGTGGAGGTCTGATACCACGTCCATGGATCTTTACATGGTCAGTTCATCAGTTCCTTGTCATGGTCACATTGACCATTCTACACTTTTAAAATTATTTTTATTCTTAGCCATATATTAATTAACATATTCATGATGGATTGTGTATTAAAAATGAAAATGAATGTTGAAACACAACATCTTTTTTGAAGGTTGTAGAAAATTTGGTATTTTTGCACATCTACTTAAGATAATTCATTCATTTATCAACAAATACAGAGTGAATGACTTCTATATATCAGGTATTATGGTAAATGTTGGGCTTAAAATGAACAAAACAGACAAGATTCTTACTCTCATGGATTTTATAGTTTAGTTGGTGAGGAAAAAAAAATAGGAATAAATATATAATTATAAACTCTTATGAGCACTATGAAGAAAATGAATAAGGTACAAGAAGAACATAACCTAAATTGGAAGTCAAATAAGATGTCTCTTGATGAGTCTGGTTAATGGTTTATCAATTTTGTTTATCTTCTCAAAGAACCAGCTTTTAGTTTTATTGATCTTTGCTATTGTTTCCTTCATTTCTTTTTCATTTATTTCTGATCTGATCTTTATGATTTCTTTCCTTCTGCTAACTTTGGGGGATCTTTTGTTCTTCTTTCTCTAATTGCTTTAGGTGTAAGGTTAGGTTGTTTATTTGAGATGTTTCTTGTTTCTTGAGATAGGATTGTATTGCTATAAACTTCCCTCTTAGAACTGCTTTTGCTGCATCCCATAGGTTTTGGGTCATCGTGTTTTCATTGTCATTTGTTTCTATGTATTTTAAATTTCCTCTATGTATAGCTGATTCACTTTGTTATAAAGCAGAAACTAACACACCATTGTAAAGCAATTATACTCCAATAAAGATGTTTAAATAAATTAATTAAATAAAATAATAAAATAAATAAAAAATAAATTGCAAATATCTCTGAAAAAAATAAATTTTTAAGATAAAATAAATAAAAAATAAATTGCAAATAAGATATCTCTAAAAAATAACTTTTTAAGATAAATTTTAAAATAAATTTTAAGATGGAAATTTGGAGATTCTAGAAAAAGGAAATGGAAAAGAGGTTGGCACAATTGGGTAACAAAACAATACCACTGGGGCTAGAGTGTGGTATCCAGATGAAGCTTGTACTTAGAGAGTTAGGCAGTAGACCTTTATTGTCCCTAGTAAGTAAATAAACTTTTATTCTAAGTGTACTTGGAACCATTAAGTAGTGGAATGACGTGATTTGCATTGTCAATGATTATTATAACTTCTATGTAGAACTGGCTAATGGGGTGGCAAGGATGGAAGGAGGAATAACACATAGGAGGCTATTGCTGTATTCCAGGGAAGAATTTACTTTGGTAAGTGCAATAGGCAAGAGAGTGACCTGGACTATGGTGGGGTCGGTGGGGATAGAGAGAACTGGATATATTTGAGAAAGTTTTGGCAGTGGACTGGACAGGATTTAATGATGGATTTTGCAAATGGAGGATAAGAAAAATGAAGAGGTAAAGTTTATCTTTTGTTGAATGTCCAACACCTAGAATAATACTTGGCACAAAATACTTAAAAATTATTTGTTGAATGAATGTATGAAGTTCTTGTCCTGTACAACTAAATCAATGCAGGTATTGTTTACTAAAATGAAAAAAACTGGAGAAGTTGTTTTTTGACAGACAATGAGTTTGATATGCCTGTGAGAATTCAGAGTGGACCATTAGGAATATATCTGGAGCTAAGAAAAGAGATCAGAATCCAAGGTATGAGTTTTGGGAGTCACAGATATAATGATGGTATTTAAAGCCAGTGAGCACACACAATGAGAAAAGCAGAGGACTCTAGATTGAGCCTTGAAAAAGTCCAATATTTAGAGGATGGGCAAAGAAAGAGGAGTTTATAAAGAAGACTGACAAGGAGTACCTAAGTAGGGAGGCAACATCCTGGATAGTGCAACATCAAGGATGCCAAGACAGACAGTGATTTAAAAAGGATGGAGTAGTCAACTCTGCTAAGACATTTAGTTATATGAAAAAGTTAACATCCATTAGATTTTTGCAACACTGAAATCCTTGATAACCTCTGTGAGAGCAAGGTTTATGAATGATAGAGGCTGAATAGTGAAGGAGGGGTAAGGAAGTAGGAACCACATAAGGGGACAACTCAATTATGTTACATTTATCTGATTCAGACTCTTACCTAGCATATGCAAATGTTTCTAGAACTCTAGAAACTTAATGTAATGAGATAATATAAGAATGATTATGTGTAGTTTTTATTTATTGGGAAGAATAGCTATCCACATTTAAAAACCGTTCTTATTTTATTATTTAAAGTCAAATCTCAAAAAAAATTAAAGATCTATTTATGTTCTAAAACAAAATTGCAGATTTTAAAATATCAATCACGGGGCTTCCCTGGTGGCGCAGTGGTTGAGAATCCGCCTGCCGATGCAGGGGACGCGGGTTCGTGCCCCGGTCCGGGAAGATCCCACATGCCGCGGAGCAGCTGGCCCGTGAGCCTTGGCCGCTGAGCCTGCGCGTCCGGAGCCTGTGCTCCGCAACGGGAGAGGCCACAACAGTGAGCGGCCCGCGTATCGCAAAAAAAAAAAAAAAAAAAATCAATCACGAATGCTATTTTTGATGTTGTAACTTGTAGGGTGGAGGAGTAAAAATAGATTGACTGTGGAGCAGAGCATGGCTGTTTATTAGAATGCTTGGCTCAGACTATCACATACGAGAGAAATACATTTACTGAATTTTAAAGATTTCTTCATAGTCACTGAGACTACCACAACTAATACACTGACCTCAAAATAAAATACTTCTTACTTAAACCATTTGTTTATCATATAAAGTGCAAAAAGAATTTGAATTTTTTTTTTTTTTTTTAATTCTAGAGTTTCTGAGATTTATTTTACCATGAACTGGTTCAATAAATGGTTGGGAAACTTAACTCTGGAGAAAAGCTACAATTTCCTACTGCTGAGATTCTAGGAGATGCCCTGGTTCCTATCCTTTCTGTGATCTCTCCTCTCCCTCAAGTCTGTCCCCCTATTTTTTCCGCATAAGCTAACTTGCGTTGGCTCCTTGCACTGCCAAAAATTTAACCAATGCATTGTTTTTAGAAGCAGTCAAGAGAAGAAAAACAGAGAGGCTGCATTCTTTAATACTAGCATTTGGGAAAAGGAATCCTAAGAGACTAAGTGACAACAGTTGTGTTAAGGTCTAAAATTCCTCACACATACACACCAGATGGAGAGCATGAGAAAATGATCAGGAACTGAGGTGACACTGAAAATGAATTAGTTGAATTGATCTTCATGATAGTAAACTTATATTTACTTCCCTCAATTTAGTTAACTTGTTTAATGACTTCTTAATCCACACTTCTAGTTTAAATTTTCACTTAAATGGAAAGATAAATTTTAAAACCGAACTGTTTCCTCTTAGTCTTATCTTGTGGCATTTTTGTTCAAGTAAAGGCACATCTATAAATAAGAACAGACAAAACAGAATAACACTAAAAAAATCTCTTCAACCATGGTTTCTTCAAACAACATCAAAGAATAGTTAAGGTTACTGAATCAAAATAACTTTTTTTCTGAAGTTCTAAAACAGGAGAAAAATGAATTACCTGAAAGAATTAACCACTCTATTTTACATTCTGCTTGAGTGCAAACACAAACAAACATACACATAAATATCCATGCAAACACATACTCACACATCACACTATTTTAAAGTTCTACTAAAAAAAGATTGTGAATAGTCCAACCTTTCTTTCACTTTAATTCAGAAGATTAGGTTGCTTAAACGTAGATGGTAAGAGCAGTACTTCACCAAGATCAGACCACACTTGGAATATTTTGCCTAGTTCTGGACTACAAAATTTTGGCAGACATTGACAAAGTTCACATGGTTGATGGACTATGTCGTGTAAGAACTGATTGATGGGACTAGTGCCATTTAGTCTAAAGAGGGGATATAATAACTATCTTCAAACATTTGTTTGAGGCCATCATCTGAAAGGTGTCCAGCCTCTCCGGCCCCACAGCAGGTACCCCAGGGAAGTGAGGTCCGAGTACACTATTAGGGCCCTTAGATTCTGGAAACACTTGTTTTAAGACTGCAGCACTTAGAGCTGATGGGACAAATCAAAACTTGTCAAAGCTTGGACCAGTGCTGGTGGCCATCCAAACAAGGCGTTAATCTGAATGGACTATAAATAAGAATAAATTGAACACAAATGTTGGAGCTCAAATGAGGTCAAAGTTTAAAGTTAAGACAGAGGTGGAGGCCTGGCTTAAAATCGTCTTGATATTTAGAACCAATTATCACTTTGCTGAAATTTGATTTTTATGGTTTCAGAAAGAGGTGGTGAGGGATATCCCCAAGGCCTTAAAGGAATGCTTGGGCTTTGATGGAATAAACTCAACACTTTTTATAAGTTACTAATTACCAGGCATTTTACATGTATTGCTTCATTTAACCCACACCACCATTTTAAGGTCACATGCACTATTATGACTGTCATCCTCATTCTACAGATGAGGCTTAGCTACTACACCACACTACCTCTCTACAAGGGATCAAACGATTACGTACGACATGTGTGAGGAGAACCAGAGCCCTATCCACAGCAGTACAGAGAGAGGCAAGTTTTAAATAACTGTAATTCTCTGTAGAACTTTCTGAAAATGGAAGAAGCTGCCTAAGGATGGAATGAGGTTCCCACCATTTAGTGGGTTCAAGAAGAGCTAAGAGATATGCAGAGAAATTACACATTAGGTTAAATAAGAAAGTCTTTAAGGTTCCTTCCCACTTGAAGATTCTAATTCTACAAATGGAGTAAAAGGAGTTACGTGTTTAATTATTTTAAGCAGAGGAATTAGGTTAAGGTAACCTGGATCCAAATCTTAGGCAGTCTATCCACTGCCAGCTGTTTGATTTTGATCGAGTTACATAACATTCTTAAGCACCAGTGTCCTATCTTTACTGATGGAGAGAACAGTATTGACCTCACAAGGTGTATATAAAACTATGAGAGACAGTATAGGTAATGTGCTAAGCAGAGGGTCTGACACACAATGAGTATCACTAAATGGTAGCTGGAGTTCATACAGTTCAACAAATTACAATGGTCTAAATTTTGTCAACAAACAAGAACTTTCATAACTTTTTCATGATTAAGGAGATGTAAACTGTGGCTTCAGAGTGTCTAATTCATCATAAAAGTTGAACTTGAAGAGATCTGGGGTAATGAGGAGAAGAAAGAAGAGAGAAAATAATAAAAGACAGTAGGCCTTTGTGAATCTTGTTCAGATTCCCTGAGTTACCTAAATGGTAGTTTTCACTGATAAGGTAATCAGATGACACAAAACAATGTGAAACAATGTGGAAGCACCGCAATGAGAACCAGAATTCTTCCAGCCAGAAATTAACTATCAGGACTGATAGTGTATGACAGCAAGATATTTTCAATTTTTTAATAAAAAATCTTGTTCCAGGAAGAAATCATCTTATTATTCTATATCAATTTTGATCATCCCTTTTTTTAATTTCCTCTCTTTTTTCTTTCCAGGATATCTGTAAACACAGAATCAGCCTTTGCCCTGAATTTTTTTTTTAAAAATTGCAACTTGAGGGAAAGGAGGTATAGAGATCTGATACGCAGGAAATATGAAGTAAAACACTTCATTATTAAATACCATAAAAATAAGAATTACAAAGAAAACAATACAGCAAGCACTCAATCCACTGATGTTAAAGAAGAATTCCAAAAATGCCTGTCTTTGTAGATATTTAAACAAAATCAAATACAATAAGGAAACCCAAGCAGCCAGCTGAGAAGAAATGTTTAATTTGGAAAGGGGAGCCAGGTAGCAAGTAGTTTTCAGCTACAACTACTTTTAATATGTACCCTAAGATCTCTGGAAAAGATTTAAAGGTACATCATTGGAATTATACAAAAGAGTTCAATTTATTCTGTTTAACCATAGTGAACAAATCAAATTCTAAAGCACAGAGGGGCTTCATTCTGATAGGCCTCCAGGGTAGAAGTATGGTCATTGACTTAAGATGTCTACTTGTGTTGGAATTTTAGGAGAGATGAACAGTTTAGAAACCCTCTGTAGGTGGCTGTAATAGAGTTTATGACTTTAGAGGCTCTTAGTTCAATGGAGATACTATAACAATGCATTATAGTTCATTGAACCTCCTCTGCTCTGTATGTACACTTGGTTCTTGTTGAGTTTCTCAAATAGTGTCCTCAGGGACACTAGCTGGCCCTGCAGACCATTCTCACTGGCCCTGGTCTATACTGACAGAACATAGTTTACTTTTGACAATTTAAAAATCATTATTTAATCAAATTGAAAAATTCATAACATTGAAAGAAAACTATAAAAAGAGTATCAAATAGGAATGTGTTTACTTGTAAATACCAAAAATTAATAATAGTAAATATAGGGACTATAGAAAAAAAAAGGAGGGTGTTATTTATCTCACAATCAGAAGGTCAAATAGGTATCTAGGGCTAGTGTAGCAGCTGAATTATGGCATCAAGAATCTCGGCTCTTTAAATTTTTTACAATCCTTAAAAAGTGGCTCTGTCACTGAGGTTTAAAGACGGCTGCTGTACCTCTGGACATTACATCTTAATTCCAGACAAGAAGAAGAGGTAAGAGCAAAGGAGCCTTGGTGGTTCAACCTACCCTTTTTTATCAGCAAAGGGAAAATCCTTCCAAGAAGGCCCAGTCAGAAATTTTCTACTTATATCTCTTTGGCCAGAACTGTGTCACAAGGCTACTCCTGGCTGCAAGAGAGACTGAAAGTTGTGTATTTAGCTTAGTCTATGAGTGCGCTGAAGAAAAATTTGGACTATTACAGCTAAAGAAGTAAAATATACTGGCATACAACTGGCAGTGTTCACCACAGGGAGAAGTCAATCTACAGAAGCATTGTTTAGGGTCAATCCCTGGTTGTAAACCAAATTTGATCACTACGATTAGGTTACGGAGGAGAAAAGACTACTAGTATGACTGTGATATGTGCAGAGGTGAATATACTAAAAGGAAGCATATAAATGTTCCACTCATTCTACTCTTACACTTAAAGCTGTGATATCAATGTAGGCTGAACATTAGAATCACCTGAGGAAATCTAGAAACTACTGATGTTTGGGTTCCACTCCCAAGAAATTTTGATTTCATTCAGTGAGTTAGGGCTGCACATTAGGATTTTTTAATATTCCCCAGGTGATTTTATCACACTACTAATGTTTAGAACCACCGACTTAAGCCAATCCTAGAAAAATTATAGCTGCCTTATAATACTGCAGAGTCACCCGAAGATATACTTGGAAAGCTGGTCTTTCCTTTGGGGCCTTTGTATACAACAGACTCAGCAAGTACTTTGGGAAGCCATCTTTATGAGCAACATGAGTCACCTTGATGCACTGATGGGTTAATGCCCTGTCTGCTCTCTGTATGTATCAATAGCTTCAAAAAAACACTGCAATTCCTGCTAACCCCATAATCACAGAGGAGAACAGTCTGGTTGGGTCCTGCTTTCCTTTAAGAATAAGAGGTGTTTCCTGTTATGTTTCAACTGTAAGCATGGCTAGACTTTCCACCAAAAAACCCCCAAAATACAAAAACCAAAAAACCCTCCCACTATCTCCTTCTATCTAAAATATCTCAACAGCTGATCTAAACAGGTGTTGGAGAGTTTCCCACACATTCTGATAGAAGTAGGCAAAGAAAGATTGAAAGGCATTTTAGGAGACACCATCACTGAGAAAAGGCAGGCCAAAACTAAGAGACTTATATGGAGGCAGAACTATTATAAGAAATAAGACACACATGCATACTCATACACACACATAGGCTCATATGTATTAAACCTCAGGTGCACAGCACTAAGTTAATTGTCGCCTTTAGTTCATAAAAACATCATTGTTGGACATGGCTTTCTCATTTAATTTTATTATTTTATTTGTTTTTAAAATAAAATTTACACTCATAAGATAACCCAAGATCTAGACTATTACTAGTTATTTAAATTTATTTGTGTTACTTCTCTAGTCTTGCCACTCCTCTTACACGGAGATTACTGCCATTCTGAATTTTATTTTATTTATAGACTTATTATTTAAATAGGTATGCCTAAGTATTGTTTAGTTTTGTTTGCCTTATGAACTTCTGAAAAAGGGAACCTTCTGGTACTTGCTTTAGGACTCAACCTAATGATACTAAGATTGATGCACAAAGTTGCTGTGTATTAAGTGGTTTTCACTTTTATATAGTAAAATGAGTGCACCACTATTTACTTATTCATTCACATATTAATGAGTATTTGGGCTGTTTCCAGTTTTTATATTACTGACAGTGCTGCCATGAACATTCTTTTCCATGTCTCATATTGTCCTTAAGGACAATTATAGTATTTGTTCATTTTTATCCTCATTATCCAGAGAGGAAAAATATATATATATTTCCATTTACTTCCAACTTAAAAGAAAATAAAACTATGGGGTAAAAAAAGATGCTATATTCATGGAAACTCTGACGTGGTACAAATAAAAAGAAAGACTAATGGAAGCCTGAAAAGTGAAAAAAAATCAAGTGAAACAAAATCAATCAGGGTAATCTGTATTCTTGTCTTGTGGTTGTTAAGATACAGTTCCATGCTAAATAAATAACCTTATACATAAATATTCTCATAAATATATGAGAATAACCTTGAAATCTTTTCAAACATTTCCCTCTCATTAACTTCTAAGAGTCTTTGGCATTAATGCAAATATGAAGGACTGTCACATTCCCATGCCTGTTCTGCACTTATTGTACAAGTACATCCAGGAGGTCATAGAAACCTGGAAAGTACTTTATTAAACCATAGGAAAACCCTCTTGTTAATCCTAATACAATTTAATGTACTGCCACTGGTCTTCATTTAATTCAATTTTTTTCTTGACTGATTTTTGTTCTATACCATCTACAATTTTATGAACCTCTGCCATGTGAAATAATTTACATCTGAATTCTCAGCAAGCTCACAGTGAAAGCTTTTCACTTTTATAACTTCCTCCTTAGAGACTGAACAATATATTAGCTTCCTTAAAGTACCTATGTCTATACACAAATACAAATATGCACACATATTCTTGATTGACTCACTTAGTGGCCTAACCCATTAGAAACCATGACATTCTTTTTTTCCCAATATACAACATTTCCAATCATGTTAGGTTAACAGGAAGGAAGAAACATGTGACTGAATGCCACCAGTATATTGCTAGGGAAAGGGAAACTACTTCTAAATTGTTGGCATTTAAAAATGTATATTTTCAACAACTGTTAAAAATAAAAGCTAACTTGGGAATTCAAATGTCAAGGCTCCAAGAATGATGCAGCGAGGGAACACAGTAGCTCTGTTTTCATTACCATCAGTAGATATTCTCTCAGTCTCTAAAAAGAAACAAGGTTAGATACCTCAATTTTAGGTAAGACTTAAAAAACTATTGCCCTTTGTTACATTAATTTATACCTACCAGTTGGAAGCAAATTGTGACAGACGTACTTCAGAAAATCCCATTTCTTTTCATCAAATGTTCATCTTACTGTAAAGGGAAATCACTTACTGTAAAGGGAAATCAAGAAACTTCTAGCAGTGGTTGAGAGTCTGCCTGCCGATGCAGGGGACACAGGTTCGTGCCCCGGTCCGGGAAGATCCCACATGCCGCGGAGCGGCTGGGCCCTTGAGCCGTGGCCTCTGAGCCTGCGCGTCCGGAGCCTGTGCTCCACAACGGGAGAGGCCACAACGGTGAGAGGCCCGCGTACCACAAAAAAAAGAAACTTCTATATATTCATTTTTAAAATACAGAATCCTTTTGAAATTGGGCAATAAGAAAACCAGACATAAACATTCTGAGAGAATTAAATTACCCCCTTGTACTTCCTAGTACAAAGTTTTTAATCTTTAATGCTTACATACAGATGGTATTCTCTTCTGTTTTCTTAAGGGTCAACGATGTAGGAATAATTCTTCCTAAGAAGGATATTAAGTTATAAATTTTTGTGATACTCAAAAGTCTTGTACTTGTAATAAGCCTTGCCAAAAAAATAAACACAAAAACAAACAAAAAACAACAAACAAACAACCAGGGAAAAGAAAGGAACATGCACATTTGAGTCCTATTAGAGGGATTTAAACTTTTTTAACTTGATAGTGTTTTGCAGTAGCTAGTGTCCCTCCATTTGATTATCTGAGATAATGTGTAGATAGGAATTGCCTGTCTCTTAATAATCACTCATTAAATGACAGGTATTGTTACCATTTGTTGAGTACTTATAATGTACATTATAATTTAAATTTGTCTTTCCGGATACCACTATAGGACACGCCTATTATATCTTAATTATATAAAACAAGAAACTGAGGCTCAGAGACATATACTGCCCAAAGCCTCACAGCCTAAAAGTGGCCCAAAGTCAAATTAAAAACTCTAGAGCCCTAAATTTTAATGTTTTCCCTATACACATCCATGATATGCTGAAAATTAAAATTCTAGGCTATAAAATAAGTGTTCATTCAAAAAACTCTTATGTTTTCAAGATGACTTTTTCCCTTAAATATCAAATTCTTTAATTTGGGAGGTGAGATTGAGTCTGGACTTTGGATTCAGATGCTTGAGTCTAAATTCCTGCCCTGCTGCTTCCACTTACTCATTCTGTGACTTGGACAAGAAAAAAACCTCTTGGTGCCTTTGTTTCCTGAGGGTAACAATAGTATATCTTTATAGGACTTCTGGGAAGGTTAAAGAGTTAACCTATATATCAAGTGCTTAGAGTAGTACCAGGCATATGGTAAGCCTTGAATAAACATTAGCTATTATTAGGAATTTTTACATTTTGTCTGATGTTTGAGGGACCCGGCTTTTCCCATGCCCCTAACCAGGTGCCTGGTCTGCCTGTTAATAATCCACCTGGAGCACCGATCTTGCATGTAGCCATTTGGTTTTAGCTGATCTACTAGTAGCTGAATATTTTGAGACACAGGAACTCAGGGGCTGTGGAAGACACATCATCATATTTCAGGAAACTAAAGACTGAAGGTGAGATTAGGAAGTGAAAGAAGACAGGAGTTGGGCTGAGGTTGACTTTCCCAGGGTGGAGAGAAGCAACAGGTGAGGACACGATAAAGAAGGAGTTTCAAGACATTTCCTTGAACTTGAGAGTTCCAATGTGACTTTTCACATCCATCCTGAAATTTAGATCCTCTGATATCAAACCTTCCATAGGTGTCTAGTTGTTCAAGCTCTGGAACAAATTCTCATAAAAGTAAAACATTTCATTTATGGTGAAGGAAAAGATCAGAATAAACAAGGAGATGAGGGTGAAAGATGCTAACTTGTTCAATTCATCTGTTCAGTCTGTCTGGTAGAACTACGAACCACTTACCCTCCCAGGCCACTGTATACAAGTAGAAGTAGACTAGGGTGGGGGAAAGAACAAAATAATAAGAGGCTTCCTTTAGCTTCTTCAAGGCTGAGTTAGATAGTATCTGTAGGCATTCAAATTTATTTTTCAAATCAGGTCAGTGGACCAGTGAAGGCAGAAGGTAGACGAACAGTTAAATTATATAACTTTTCCACCAGCTCTCCATGTCAGGCACCCTGACCTCCAACAGCATCTCTCCAAAACACTACTCTTAAAGCACAGGCTCCTATTACTTATTACTTCTGAGAGCTCTAACTCATGGGAGTGATGGATCAACAGAACAAACTGCAAAGGGACCCTCTTGCTTGAATTTCTGTTAAGAGACATGTAAACATCTATGTATCTTGGGAAGAAATACCCTGCCTCTGGGTATGTGTAACTAAAGCACACATAAGTTCCCAGCTACAGAATCAGAACTATATGTGGGGATGGAGGGGTATTGGTGCAAAGGGACAGGGTGGTAAAACCCACTGAGAGAAGAAAGAGGCCTTTAGGACTCACAAGAGTTACCTTTCTAGCTGAAGACATCAGAGCACGAGGCCTTCTGAATAAAATGAAGCCTTCTGTTATCTATAAAACCATGATGCTAGTGACATTGTAAGGAGAATATTTTACTTTCATCACTGCTGATATCAGAATATTTATTACCTTTCTATTATTTATTGACTGTCCCATTTGCTATATATACTTGTAATTGGAGGAATACAAGTTGATCCAATATAAATAATTTTCCAAATTATTGGCACAGCTAAACCCAGGAATGATACAATACAAAATGATATTAGGAGAACACTTGATTACTGGTATCACTCACTTTAGCAAGCTTGTAGAAAAAGGGACATTCTATTCAGTGAACACAGAAGTGCTTCAGACTATCCACAGATAGAATAAAAACTAATCTCAATTAGAGACTTGAATGCGAAAATGGAAAATTCTCAGGAATCCAAGAAGTATGTCTTTCTTTTACCACAACTGGTTGATTCTTCTCTCTCTAAACCTTGACTGTCTTTGCCTCTCTAATTATTTGGTATAATGTCTGTCTTACATTGGCAAGTTTCCATGTTCCAGATCCACAGAGAGTGAACGGCTCTCTCTTAGTCCCAACACCAGCTTCTGGAAACAGAATATGGACATCCCAGCTTGAGTCTGATGTGACCTCTGGTCCAGTAGGTTATGGACTGAGAGGAGAAAGTGTTGAAATCACACACATACATGATATCTCTCTGACTTAGGAAAGTGTGCCTTAGAAAAGAGAGGAGGGAAATAAATAACTCATTGGCAAAACAGACCAGCTAAAATTGTTAGCAATGACGGTAATGATATTGTTGTTGTTGGTGGTGATGATGATGATGATGATGACATGACGTTTAAGAATTCAAGTGCTCAATAAAGTTTCACAAACATATTGCCCCTTATCCCTGCAATTTAACTCCTGAGTTTCCATTCAAGACAAATGAATGGACATTCTACCAAAAGACATAAACAAGAATGTTCACAGCAGTTCTATTTATAAACAATGAAACCTGGAAGCAACCCAAATGTCCTTCAACAATACACTGAATAAATTGTGATATAATCACAACAGATATCTGAAGATATTTAAGAACATCTCTGAAACTATAGGACAATGTCTTTAATCTCATCAATTAATCGGAGGGAAAAAGTTTTCTAAATAATATAAAAGTAATTGTTAGTACTTTTCCTCTCTGCCTGGCTCTAAATGTTTTACATTTATTTAGATCTCACAACAAATTTCACAGAAATTCCATTTTACAGATGAGAAAACTGAGGCACTAATTACTTGCACAAATAAGTAGTGGGACCAGTATTTGAATCCAGTTGAGATTCAGTCAGAGTTGGGATGAGTTTGGAAGATTTCTACTTTGTACTTCCATCTACAGTTATGGTTTCATCTAGTAGTATGTAACATAATGTGGAGTGAAAAGAGTTCTTATTTTAATACATAAAAAAATCCAAAAGATAGCCAGTAATAACTGGTCTCTCTTTTCCCAAATTATTCCAGACTCAACACAATGCTTTCCTTTCAAGGGCTGTATGCAGGGTCTTAGGACACAAATGTTTAGGAACAGCTAATGTCTCACCCAGAGTCATGGGGAGATGACTGCTATGCCTGGTGGCCACTGGGTGTACCAAGCCACAACATTCTAGATGCATGAAAACTTATGCATCCTGTCCATTCTACTAGGGACAGATATAATTAAGGAACTAATTAAAGTACACAAATATAATCATTCTGCTTATTTTAAATTTTCAGATAATAAATATATATATATGATTTTTCATCAATATACAAAAATATGTATGTTGTATTTCAGAAAATTTTTTATTTTTGAAAATAGTTTTTAATATAACTATACATACTTTAAAAATCTGTCAGGAAATAAGGAAATATTTCAAGAAATTGTGTGATGTTGCTGATGCTTAGTACTCTCTTTGGGGCAATGCACTGTGTAGTTTCCTATCTGTAATTCTGCACTGCTTTGCCATCCACCTCAGGCAGACTGATCTTTCTCTCAGCCTCACCCTGACTTAGGCATTCAGCTCCTTTTAGATGCACTTGAATTGAACTTGGGCTTCTTAGGTCAAAAGACCCACAGGGCATTTAGACCCTTGATGTTGCCAAGATCCTGGGACAGTTTTATGTTAAAAAGGTTGGCATCTCTTCCTCCGCCTTGACGAGCACTACCAAAGGGTCTTTGGGGCTTTCTCCTGGTCCCAGGAGATGGAGGAGAAAATAATGTATCCAACATATACAGACAGGTAAATAGACACAGCTTCATATAGATCATGTTTAATGTATTATCAATCACTTTACTTCAAACATTCTTGTAAAAGATTGTGCTTAAATAAATTTCAAAATATACACAAAACTGTTATCTATAAACTGCTCACCTCTACTTTGGTAAATGTGCCTTCCACTCTCTCTCTCTTGCCTCATTCAAAATGTTTCAGGTCAAGATACTTCAAAAATATTTGACATCTCTTTGAATTCTGTGTGGTCACTAAATTGAACAATATTCCATTTCATTTAAGCCCCAAATACTGATCTCTCCAGCCATTATCTTGGAGGGAAGCCACTCAAATGGAATTTTCAAATGTATGCGCATTGTTAGAAGCCATGCTTTTGCTTCTCACTCATCATTTTAGCACCCTGGACCATGCACACAATACAAGAAAAACAGGAAAGTCTGCATAAGGCTCTATCAAGCACAGCATGTCAGTGGAAATATTTTCAAATTCAAACTACCAATCACTGCAGGATATGACTTGTTGATACCCAGTACCATCCCCGCCTTCTGAGCTCGCCTCCTGAGCTTGCAGGAGTATAAAGCCTGCAAACTACATTTCCAGATTCTTTTGCCAGCAAGGATCCAGGGAGAGTCCTTCAGTGAGAGAAGCTTGTGTGAGAGCTGGAAGGCAGAAAAGAAAAAGAAACCCTTGTTCTCAAGTCGCAGTTGGGGCAGGTGTGGTCTGGTCAGAGGGCTCAGGAGCTTTTGCCCAAGGCTTTGGGTCATTTCCTGAGATGTACGAATGTTGGTTGCTACAGGCATCTGAGACTGTTGGTCCAGCTCCTCTCAAGTTCTGCCCTTTCAGATTCCCTACGTTACACCTCCTTTCTACAGTAAAGACCTAGGGTGGTTTTTACTTTCCTGACCCAAATCGCTTACACATCAAACAAATACACAAATGTTCAAACAACAATTCAAATTATGATTTTCCTTTCACATACACAGTACTGCACTGCTACAGAATTACAGTCACCACGCTGTACGTAAGATCCTCAGAACTTACCCTTCTTCTAACTAAAAATTTGAGCCCTTTGACCTGCATCACCCCTATTCCGCTGCCCCCCAGGCCCTGGCAACCATCATTCTGTTCTCTGTTTCTAAAAAATCAGCTTTTTTTTTTAAGAGTCCACATATAAGTGATACCATACAATATTTTCCTTTCTCTTTATGGCCTATTTCACTTAGCATAATGCCCTCCAGATTAATCCATGTAGTTAATAATATATTATATACTTGAAAGTTGCTGAGAGTAGATCTTAAGCATTCTCGTCACACACACACACACACACACACACACACACGAAAAAGAGTTAGCTATGTTAACTACATGATGTATGGATGTGTTAATTATCTTGATCTTGGTAATCATTCTATAATGTGTGTGTATGTGTATAAAATCATTATGTTGTATACTTTAAATATATGCAATTATATTTGTGATTATTCCTCAATAAAGTTAAAAAATAATTTGCAGTTCACAGATTTCACAACACATCTTCATCCAACCTCACAACAATCTTACAAAATAGATGCAGTTGGTATTAGTGGTCTTATTTAACATGAGGAAACTTAGACACTTCTAGGCCACATTGAATGCGTGCTTCTCTCCTTTTTTAATGCCTAACCAAATTAAACGATAAAGTATATAAGATGCAATGCAAGGATCCATCTGCAATTTCATCTAAGTTCTAAATTTTAACCTTGTCTTTGTGAGCATTCCCAATAAGGTAGAAGCCCTCTGAACTGACCTTCCTTTAAGTGGTCCACTGGGTTAACATTAATTAACAATTTCCATTTCCATCAGTAGTATCTGATATAATTGCACACTGAGTGATCCCAGCTAGTATGAATCCCACAAGTTAAGTTTATCAAGAATCAGTTGTGTTTATTCCCAATCTTATTTTACCAGCTGCACCCGCTATTAGACTTATGCAATTCAATAAATATTACATAAATAATTACATTGTTAGCAAATATTTATAGAGAAGTTCCTATGCCCCTGGCACTGTTCTATATACTTTATATAAATTAACCCACTTAACAACCATCCTATTTAGTAGACAGTATTATTATCTCCCTCTTAGAGGTGAGAAAACTGAGGCCCAAAGAATCTAGGAAACTTTTCCAATGTCATACAGATAGTAAGTTGCAGATTTAAACACAAACAACCTAACTTTAGAATCCATGCTTGCTCTAAACCGCTATGCAAATAAGCGTTCAAAAAGAAAGAGTTGTTTCTATTAAGACTAAACCACAAAAACTCATAAAGAAATGTTCATAGCAAAATTATTCATAATTGTCAAAAGTGGAAACAGTTCAAAACTCCATCAACTAATGAATGGATAACAAAGTATGGCTTATCCATACAATGAAATATTATTCATCCATGAAGGTGCATGCAATACAGATACATGTTACAATATGGATGAATCTTGAAAACATGTTAAGTGGAAAAGCCAGGCACAAACTCCAATCATATAAAAGTTATGACTCCATTTATTCAAAATGTTCAAAATAAGCAAATCCATAGAGATAGAAAATAGATGGGTGGTTGCCTAAGGCTAGGGATTTAGGGACAAATGGAGAGTGGTTGCTAATGGATATGGGAATTCCTTTTTGAAGTAATGAATATGTTCTAAAATTGACTGTGGTAATGGTTGTATAATTCTTTGAATATAATAAAAACTACTGTATTAGGGGATAAAAAAACAATTAATTGCTTTGAAAAGACTTTAAATAAAGGTGACCTGCTAAGAGAAATATCAATACAGTGGAAATACAATGCAAAAAAGACTTGGGAAAAAAAAAACATAAAAAATCTATAAGGACTCTGCCACTGAAATATTTCAAAAGTATTCTTGCTTCATTTGAAAGAAACTAAAACTGGAAATAATAAAAATTGCATTATAGATATGGGTAATACAAGAAATGAAAGTCAAGTCCAAAAAAGCAATGCATGAAGCATTGGGGGAGTCCTGAAATGGGGAAGCATGGGAAATCAGGAAAGGTTTCACAGAAGGGGTGACACTGAATGTCTTCTAAACAGTGTTCACGAAACCCTGAAAAGCGCAGATGGTTTTTCAAACAGGAGCATGAAAGTCATGTGATCAGAATATGGTTAAAAGCTCTTATGTGCCTGGAACAAGAGGCAGGTGCAAAAGAAGGAAAGAGGAAGGAAATGCAAATGGAGAGGTAACTCAGGGCAAAGATGTCTTACTAAGGATTATACACCTTATTTTGTCAGTCCAGGAGATCCAACAAAGAGGTTTAAGTGAGGATCAAGCAGTGATGAAACCTGCATGTGTTAAAGAAACAGGAGGTTCTGTCAGCAATGCAGACTGATTGGAGGGAAAACAATGGAGGCACAGAAACCAACTTTGTGGCTATTCACTATCAAAGCAGGAAATGCTGAGACCCAAACCACAGCAGTGACTATGAAGACGGAGAAGAGAGGATGTGTTGGTATCTTTATATAGAATAGAAAGAGCTGAGTGACAAGAACAGAGGATAAACTCCATGAGGACAGGAAGCAGGTGGTTTTGCTTACAATTTTACTCCCAGAGCCACAAGTGTTCAATATTTATTAAGTAAATAAGTGACTTCTGAATGTGAAGGAGGGAAAGAGAAGAATGATCATTTTCTTCATTTTCTAGTATTATTTTCTAGGTTTGATAATGAGATCTTCAAATGGAAATGAAGATTGCAAGAGAGAGATCTCAAAGGGGAAATGATAAGTTTGGTGGGACAGTTTGGGACAGAAGTACCTGAAAATAAGAAACTGGTGAACATGTACAACATACAACTAACTGAAAATATAGGACTAGAATTCCAGAAAGAAAGGAGGGCTGGTGGATACAAATCTCAGGAGGCCTTGAGGTAAATAACAGATAAAACTGAGAGAATGAATGAGCTCGAACCAGCTAAGTCTTCAATGAAAGAGAGAACGTTAGGGGTGGTAGCTTGAAAAGCTAAGGAACAGAAGACCAACCAAGGCATGTAACCGAAAGTGGCGTCTGGCTGCTCACCGCTCAAAAGCCAATAAAGAAGCCAGCTTGGTGGAAAGGAAAGTTTGCTTTATTTTGGAAGCTGACAACCAGGGCAGGGGGAGGGCTGACGCCTACCACCCACCCCCGCCCAGACAATCAGGGGGCAAGAGCTTTTATAGACAGAGGGAGGGGGCCACATGCAGAAACAATACAGTCAGCTCTGACAGTCATCCTGAAATTGGTCTTTGGTGGTCTGACCAGTGACATCTCGATCGTTTTAGGTACAGTTAATCTTCAGTTCCAGGGTCAGTTTGTTCCCATTTCTTTGAAGCCAATTCTCAGAACTGTGGCAGCCTATGTCATGGCTACAGCCTGGTCATCATGTAGTTAACTTCTTCCAGCTGGTGGGATTTTCAGTATCTATAAGACAGCTCACAGGATATGGCTCAGAATATTATCTACTGCCCTTAAGGAGGAACTAAAGGTCCTTGACTATGCTTAATGACTAAACTATTATTATTTGGTCTCCTTTGACTGTTTTCCTGTTTCTGCATTTTCTCACTTCTCTGATTAAACTTATTCTTTGGCTAAAGTTTTTCCACAGACAAAAGCAGTCTGAGGACATGGGGGGGGTAGGACCATAGGGTCTTGCTCCGTTTCAGGCAGACTGTAGAGGTATGCTCACTGAATTAGTGCGGGATGATGTGAGAAATTTTGAGAAGAGTATTAGTACTGGGGTTTCCAATCCTGAATGCAAAATTAGGAGGATTCTCTGCATCCACTCAAATCTACATGGTAGAAAAAAGACTTGGGTTTATTTATCATTCCAATCATGACAACTCATTACCAAATATCAGGGTTAAACCAATTCTTGGATTTGAGACCCCACTGAATAAATAAATAAAACTGAGTCATCATCCATCAGGAGTATCCTCAGCTAAACTGTTAGATTTTTTTTTTCTTTCCAGATGATAAGTTTGCTTACCTTATATTAAAACATTGCCTACTGTAAAGCATCATTTTTTGAGATTTTCATGTTAAGTTAGAAAACAATTCAGTAAAAGACTAGCCTCTTTGCAAATTAAATCATGATGACTAGCATGTATCCACAGAAACAAGAATATAACTGCAGTAAAGAAACACACTGTCAGACATGTTTCAACATAAGGAGATAAAGATGGGTTCAGAGAGTGGGAGCTAGAAAAGGGAGGACCAAAGGACAATGAAGTTCAGCTTCTCTCTAGGCCAGGCCTAAGGGAAAGTCCATTGTTTCCAGGTATCCATTCTCATCCTATAGACAGAAATAGTTTTGAGGTAGGGAGGAATAATTCATCACAATGCCTACAATTGCACTCAAGATCATGCAATTTCCTTCATTATTATTTGATGGCCTCCAGCCAAGCTCTTTACCTGTAATTTGTTTCTGGAAGGAGCTGCCCATGTCTGGTAAGTTTCTGGTGAGGCTCTGCAGCATCAACCATAATCTCCTTCTCTAACTTTAACATCTTTCCATAGGAATACACAAATCTAAAAGCAGCCGCACTCCACCTCATGTCCAAGTTGAGTCATCTGTTCTCAACATCAGTAGTCTGAGAGAAGAGTCATTCATTAAATAATTTTCTTGGCTGTCTACTATGTGTTAGGCATTGTGTCAAATGCTTTGGATACGGGATACATCAGAGATTTAAAAAGAAATTGCTCCTCCCTCATGGAGATCAGTGAGAAAGAGAGACAAGAGACGAGGCGGGGAAAAGGATTAATTAACTTTCATATTGTGGTAAGTGTCAAATCAAAAGCTGAATCCACTCCACACTCACTGGCCCTTCACTGTTCCTCAAACATACCAGGCACACTCCCACCTCAGGGCCTTTGCATTTACAGTTTCCCTGCCACTGTCTGGAATGATCTTCCCCCAGTTATCTGTATCATTCCCTTGCTTCCTTCACATCTTTATACAAATATCATCATCTCAGGGAGGACTTTTCTTACCATACTACTTAAAATTGCAATTTTCACTCCTGAACTTTTCAACCCTACTCTCTGCTTTATTTTTCTGCAACGCATCTACCACCTTCTAGCATACTATACAATTTGATTATTTTATTTTCTATACTAGAATGTAAACTACTTGAGATTAGAGATATTTGTCTGTCATATGAATTGATTTATCCCATGTCTAGAATAGCTGCTGGCACACAATCGATGCTCTTTTTAAGATAGATAAAGTGAGAGTAAAGAAGGAAAGGCTATTTTAGATTGGGGTGAGGATCAGAAGGCTCTGCTGAGAAAGTGATATAAAGAATAAAAAAGAGCTAGCTATGCAAAAAGAAGCGGTAGTGCTTTCAAGGCAAAGGTCCTGAGGCAGGGAGAGGTCAACAAGGTGAGGACCTGAAAAAAGGCCAGTGTGAAAAAGTATAACAGGAGAGGGGCTGGTGGTCTGGGGCAGGGTCCTAGAAGTAAGCAAGGGACAGATGATGCAATGCCTTGAAGGTCAGTTTAAGGAGAATAGATGTTCAAAGAGAAGGATTGCAGGGAGAAAGGAAGAGAAGTAGATAAACCCTGATTGTACTATGAAAGCACAGATTGGAGGAGGCAAGAATGAAAGGATAGAGGGCCGGTTAGGAGACTGCTGAAAATTCCAGGCTCAAGATGAAGGTGACCTGAACAAGCGCACATCAGTGGAGATGAGAGAACTAGAAGAATTTAAGAAATGTTTGGGAGATATAATTGACCACATTTGCTGATGGATTCTACCAAGGCATAAAGAAAAGTGTGGAATCGAGAATGACTCCTGGGTTTCTAACTTACGAATCAGATTTCAGCATCAGCATCTAGAGATTCCAGCAAGAATAAATTGCTCTAACTGTCCTGTAAAATGAAAGGGACATAAACGAGATCAACCATTTGTTGAATGTATTGAACGTCTTCGAAGTCTACTAACTTCATTAAGTTTAAGTCAACTTGCATTTCTATTTTAATCCAAAGATTTCATTAAGTTTAAGCTCACAGCCCATACATAGTGTATCATAGTCTGTCAATGTCTTTTATTCTACTGAAAGGAAAGATTAAATGTTCAATATGTGTTCCTTGCTTCCTCTTTTTTTTTTTTGTATACACTTGTTGCTTTACTGATGCTACTTCATTCTCCTTCTCAGCAATCCTGTTGTGTCTATATTATTATTACTTATGAGAAAACCAAGGCTCTAATATTTGCCAAATATCACTGAGCTAGTAAGAGTTGGCATCAGGATTCAAATCCAGGCATGCTCATTCGCAAACTGCGTTTTCTTTATACTATGCTACTTCTGATGGTTTGAATTATTTGAAATTCAAAACAGTGATTCATCCCCACATTCCTGCCATTTTGCCTTCAAATGCATTATTTCATTATTTTCACAGTACTTTTATTCACATTTAGATTAAGGTTAAAATAGTTGGGTTTTCCTGGGGGAATGCCACCTGGACTAGGTGGAAAAGGAGCAGAAAGCTAAGGATAAACCTACCCTGAGATTAAAGATTTACTCTGAGTCTGACGATCCTTTTATTAAAAAATCTAGAGCAGACTGTGGCTTATTTATTAATCGAATCACATAGGATAGTACCATCTTATTAAAGAATTTTCTCCCATGATCTGATTATAAAAGAGGATCTCTCTATTGTCATTTAAATAGGAGTAAATGATATTTTATCACCTTATTTTCATCTCTAATGTCTAAATGTCCATAAAAAGATATCTGATTGGAATATAATAGCTCTTAGCTGCAGGAGCATTCCCTATTTATAGGGTTATTATAGCTTACACATACGAAATAAAGGAGAAAAGAGTTCCCTTCTTCATTTGACTTGGGATATAGTGCCATCTGATTCCATCCCTTTAGATTTAAATGAAAACGTTCAAATTCAGAAACACATGGTGTAATAAAAATGTCTTTCATTAACATAATGCATATGTTAACTGTTTACCTAAATTCTATAAATGTTTAGTCTGACCAAAATGAAGTAAAATTAATAGAAAACTGTGTCTTGGGCTGTCTCCAAATTTGAAAGTTCCATCAATCAGTTAACATTTCACTTTCTTTTTACATGTTTCTATTATGAATGGTATAGAGAACCTTAATACACATATTTATTAATTTTTAAAATGCATATTAATATTAAAACAAAAACACCAGGAACCCTGGATACTGATCACAATATGTATTATTCATTGAACATAAAAGATTATATGTGAAATAATTCATGCTTGTGTTGTCTTAAATAACACCTGAACTAACATCCCTTTCACAAGTGCAGGCTGGGGGGAGGGCAGGAAAGATTACTTTATTATCATTATTTTTTAAATGACAAGTAGTATTTAAATTACCAAAATAAAATAAGGCATACAAGCATATAAAATTGTTTTGGGGCATCATAAATGTATCTTAATTATAACATAATAACTAAGAAAACATAACAATGGGCTTCTAGTAGTTTAAAATTATATTGCTATTCTAATTCATCTGATTCTTCTAAATAAAATTTAAATATGTGAAAAAATTGCTTCACTTTCCTAAAAGACGTGCAAGTATATATTATTCCACAAGGTGGTGCAAGCATGCCATGCGTTGTTCTTTTGTTCTGGCTCAAAACGTGCTTTACTATTTAATCCTCTTTATTCCGTGATCATAGTGTTTTCTGTTATAAAGAGTTCACACTTCAAAGTGCCATCTTTTTCTTAGGCAGTGCTTGCTGGTACACAAGCTATTCATGTTACATGCAAAAGCACAATGGAATCAGAGCAATTTTAAGCAAATAAAATTGCAAACCTATTCAATAACCTCTTCTGAGAGACTACAGTTACCGCTTTGACTTTATTGTTCTGGACTCTCTCTGAATCCCAGTGCAGCAAATGGTGTGCATTTGCAGTTTTAAAACATATTTTACCAAAGGTATTTAGAATATTCTCCTTCACCTGTGTCTCAGGTTAATATCGATTATGTTTCCTAATAAGTACAAACCACAGGTCCTCAGAGGCATTGTGATTTGAAGTGACCAGAAGAAAGCTACTTTTCTCTACTGTCAAAAAAACCCGTGTTTGTCCCAGCTAAGGAGGATAAAGTGCCTAAAATCCCACTTTTAGAGTGTGATTCTTTTAGGTAAAATATTACCTTCTGTACTTGCTCTTCTTTAAAAACACAAACCCTTCTGTTAGGGTAACACTAAATCTCTAGCATCCCCCACTTACCAGCTGTGTGACGCTAGGTGAATTACTTAAACTCTCTGTGTTTCAATTTTCCCATATGAGAAAGAGAGGAAATAGTAGAACCTATCTCATAGAGTTGTTCTGAAAATGCATGTATGAATAATTCACATAAAACATCTTGCTCAGGACCTGGCATACAGCAAGGACCCAACAAACAGTAGCTATTGTGATCATGGCATTTTTCGTAAGAGATCTTTTGTTCAGTGACTGCAATAGGGCAATGGAAGATGAGAAAGAGGCAGTAGAAGACTGCAAAGTAAATTCTGTGTGGCAGTTTTGTTCAGTGGTGACCTGTGTGCTATGATGTTCCTACACTGCTATGACTTCCGAAAAATTCAGTGAAGCCACTCTTAACCTTCCATTTTGAGGTCGGTTAAGTTTCCTCTCTTCAGATCCTACCTGCACCTACTCAATAAGAAGCCTGAACTCATCTAGAAGAACCCTGTCTTTCTATTCTTTCTATGACCCCTCTCCCCAATCTAAAATTCAACCAACAGCCTCAAAGGTCTCTGAATTCTGCAGGCACTCAGTAAATGCCTGCCAGCTCAGGCATTTCTATTCAACATGCACCAATAGCTAAGAAGGCTTTTGTCTCCCAGTCTCTGCATATATCCAAACCAGTATATAACGTCAATCCTAGCAGATGGTCTGTATGCTCACATCTCAGTATTAGTTCTGTCTCACTGGGTGCTAGCTGTTAACTTTACCGAACAGGGGCCATTGATTAGCCTGATTAAGAAGTGAGCTGTATCCTCCAGAGCTACAATAACTTGGAAACGTGGATTTACTATACTGTTACTCTTTTAAATAGGGGCGATATGTTACAGTACCAAGGAAGGGGGATTTCATTTTCATGTCTTTATAAGATACTTCATGTAATTAAACTAAACAAATAAGCAAAAGAAATAAACCTATGTTAGACTCAGCCTCCTGATTTTTGAGCAAGAAAATACATTCATAATGTTATTTCTTGCACGATAATTTTAAAAATATGTAAGAACAATGGTAGAAGAAATTTAACTGCTGACGTTACATAATTAAGGTGGTGACACTATTGTAACCTGAGATGAAACCTGCCGAGTGAGACTGACCATTACATGTGCTATTTCAGGGCTCTGGATAGGGAACTGGTGCAAGTCTTGCCAACTTAAGTGGTAAAACACTCTAGACCCGCACACAGTTCTCAAAGTATGATCCATGGACCCTTGGAGTCCCCAAGAGTGTTTAGGGGGTTCACAAGATGAAAGTTATTTTCATAATATAAAGACATCGTTTGCCCTTTTCATTCTCACCTTGTCACAAATGTACTGTGGAATTTTCTAGAAGCTATATCATATGAGTAATGGCATCACTCTGACAGTTAATGACTGTGCTTGTGTATTCTCACATTTTAAAAAGTTTTCAGTTTTAATTTCTAATATGGTAAATATTGCTTGACATAATTTATATAAACTACAAAAATCTACATAATCTTCAAAATCCATACGAAGTTCTTTGAGGTCTTCAATAATTTTTACATGTTCCTTTTTTTCTGCTAAATAATAAATTTTTTCTCTACTTTTTGTACTTACATAATTAACATTTGTCTTGCTAAATTTCCTTCAAAGAAGCTTCTACCTCTTATAGTATTCTATAAGATCCATCATTTTAAATCATTCCCATATTGACAGTTGTTTCTAATATATGCTATTTTCAATAACAGTAAACATTCATATTTACATGCTTATTTCCCTAGGATAAATTCCACTAAGTGAAATTTTTTAGGGCAGAGAAATGAATTTAGTTAAGCTTCTTGCTATAAATCAGAAAATGGATTTCCAGAACGAGTGTACCAGCTTCATTCTCTCACCATCAATACAGGACAATTCTGTCAGACTACACTCTCAGCAGTTCTAAGAATCTACCTATTTTCTTGTCATTCCAGTTTGATCAGAAAAGTATGGAATGGGAATTCCCTGGAGGTCCAGTGGTTAGGACTCTGCACTCTCACTGCCAAGGGCCCGGCTGGGGGACTAAGATCCCATAAGCCGTGCGGCACAGCCAAAGAATAAAAAATTAAAATAAAAATAAAGCATTTAGCACGGTGCCCAATTCATAATAACTGGTTAATAAATAGCAACAATTACCATTATTATTTTTTAAAAAGGAAAAAAAAAGCATGGGATCACATTGGTTTTCTCAATTTTTATTTCTTTGATTACTAATGATGTCAAACATTTCTTCATGTTTTTATTAGCCATCTGAATATCTCTTCTTGTGAACTGTCCGAACATGACTTCATGCCATGTTACTCTTAACACAACATGTCAGGACACTTTTATAACCAGAGCATTCTGGTGTAGTAAAGAAAAGGGTAAATGTTTTCAATTAGCCAAATATAAATTATGAAGATGAATACTGTTTATGCAACCCAAATTTTAGACAAAAGCTTTATCTCCAAATTTGGAAATAAAGTAAAAAAAAAAAAAAAAATCTTAAACACTTTATGCTGATCATTCTCCATTCGCCCCCAGATCTATTCTCTGTCCATCTCAGCCCTGCTCCCCCTGGGAGGCTGACCTCTACAAAATGCATCACCTACCCTCCCTTGCTCTCATGCTCCTGATTGGGTCTGGCCAAGAATGTTACCAACAGGAGGTCATAGTGCAGGAAGAGAGAGGTTAAAGTATTCAGTCCTGTCACCTCTTTCCTGCTTTCACTCAGTTCTGGTGTGGCTACTTAGACCACAGCTTCTGTTAGCAGCTCCTCTTGCTGGTTCCAGCTCTCAGCTGGGCTCAATAACTCTTGTTTCTTCCCCTGACCCCTTGGCCTGCACAGGTAATGGCTTCCTCTTCTTGTTAGTCCAAAGGTGCCTCAACCACACGTGGGTCTTTTAAATCTGGCTGCACTTCTCTAAAGAGTAGCTGCATTAAAACATTTCTTAAACAGCACCACTGAATGTTTAAAACATTTCTTAAACAGCACCACTGAATGTGTTTGGTTTTTGCTGGAACTCTGAAAGATACACTAATTAAATTCACTATTCAATTTATATTTAGGACTGTCTCTGATATTTCATTTATCAGAGACATTTTATTCAGTGTTAGCTGAGTATTTACTTTGAATCTGGCCCGGCGGTAGGGTCTGAAGACACATAATTCACCCTTCCTAACTTGGGCACGTTTTTTGTTTAAAAGTTAAAACCATTAACATTCTCCAATTTCCACAGCATCAAATGAGATGACATTTAAACTCTCCATAACCTACCTCTTTCTTACCTATCTGATCTGAATCTCCAGCTCCTTAATCGTGCCTTGTCTACCTCATAGAACCCGTCTCTGTCTACTGAATATGTCAAATTTCTTCCCCACCTTCAAAGCATGTTCATGAAATTCTTTTTTTCAGTTGCTAGGACAATTTCACATTTCCTTCTCCCTAAACTGACCTAATGTTTAAAATACTATTCTTTTCCTACCTTCTCTTTCAAGTTTTAAACATGCAGTTGTGGTTTTTCTCTAGTATTTTTCATCTCTAGCTTTAATCTGGCCTTAATCAAGTGCAGTAACATGTTTCATGCTTATATCTTGGGTGTCTTTAAAGTTAGAGAATGAGGGTTTTTTTATATGCTTTACCAAATTTGGCATGATATTAAGCATATAACAGTCGTTCACAAAGACCTTTTTAGCTATTGTGAGAAAGGAGTTAGTTAATATATAAAATAGGAATAGAAAATGTAAATTATAAGAATAAATCAGTATTCAGAAGAGAATTTAAGGGAGTAAATTCTGACTTAGTGTAGTATAATATCAAGTATATGATTTAATTTTCAAAGATACATGAGCTGATAATTTAAAATAATTGATAAAAGGGAAATTCTCCAGTCCCCAAATACAGTTAGAATCACACAGGTTATGGATGTGGTTATTCATATGGAAATTGACTAACATAATCTGGAGGCTATTTTAATAGAGTTATTATTTTGATATTTAAGTGAGACCCGTCATGAAACTACAGTAGCTAACATATCACAAGAAGCCTAGGCCTAAGATTTTTCCATCAAATTCCAGAGCAGACATCTGTGTGTGTTCAGAATATGGAGGTTACAAGAGTCACACAGTCACCACTGAATCCTGACTCAGGTCAGATTCCAGAAGATGCTACAACCAGCAGCCTCTGCAGCTGCCTCCTAACAATTTCCTAAGCAGCTCTCACAGCTGCATAGTAAAATGTTGGAGGGTTCAGGGGAAGCACAGCTGTGCTCCCAGACACAGCTGTGCACCAGAAAAATTACTGGGTGGGGCTATACTTAGCAAATGCCACCCTTTGTTATAGACCCCAACTAATGGGACCTGGTAACTTGGTTTGCACGAGTACAAATATACCTTTGAGGTTAGTAGCAAAGGGCGTAAACCCACAAAGTTGTATTATGAGCTGCTGTTTTGTTCAGCTTCAGAATAGAGAATTAAGTGCATTTTCTCTCTTTGCCAAACAATACAGCACACACTCACACACACACACACACATACACACACACACACATGCTCTATTTTGTTTTGTTTCTTTGTGGAGTTAATCTCACTGGATTATCACTTGAAATGACACTAGTTTGAGTCTGCATTGACCCTGAAGGAAGCTTTACACATTGATCAGTTATATCAAAAAAAAAAGTGTGTGGGGGGGAAGAAAGCTTAATCTCTCCATGTATGTAGTCAAGAAAGCACAATCTAAAATTGTGCAGATAATAACCACTAACTCGGCCTTTAAGTAACAGCTAACTTTTCTGGATAACTCTTGAATCAACACTGATTCAGCAAAATATTTATTGGGTGTCTACAATGTACAAGGTACTCAGAAACAAGTCTTAGATTTTTTTTCCCCCCCCATTGATGAAAAGAAAGAGCACTAAAAAGAAGACTGGTAAAAATATTTCTCTTACATTAGTGAATTTAAAAGCTCAATCTGTGAACTTTATGAAAAGATACCTTCCAGATTAATTTTTACATGTTTTAGCTATTTAGGCTTTCAGTTAACAAACTTTCAGTTCATATCTGTGCTGCTACTAGTGCAAAAATAAAAATCATATACTGTATACCTAAAGTTTTGGAAAGTTTAAAAGAAATACCTATAGATTTAATTTATTCTGAAGCTTGCACTTTTAAAAGCAATAAAACAACTAGCGTTTCCTTCATGAAAGAATCCCAAACATGTGACGAATGTTTTTTCAAAATCTATTTGATGTGACAACTTTAATCACTAATTAATATGTGTGTAAAGTGATACATGTAAGTCAAAGGATATAAATGTTGAAAAAGTAAATGGAATACTGGATTAATAAGATTTAATAATAAAAGCGAAATAACATTTGCCTTTTTTCTATCTGGTAACTATTCCCCATCGTTTCCTAAAATGCTATGTGGCATTCACCTTGCCTAAAATTAGTGTCATGACAATTATTGGATTTATCATGCTGATCTGTGTACCAATGCCTCATTTGGTTTTTGTGCTAGGTAGGAAGCTGGCTATGTGAGACTGCAGAAGAGGTCTATGTCAGGATTAACCTATCAGTAGCTGTGCAAAAAGTTATGCAGAGGGTCTTGCAAATCAAAGCAATTTTTTAAAAAGATTGATAGCAACTAGTAAAAACTCGAGTTATACACCCAAAGAAAGCATTTATTTGGCAATGCCTACATTTATATGTCTCAATTAACATTAGCATTTTTTCTCTTTTCTGTACCCACTTTAGGTAGTGCTGTCATTATGAGTTCATCAGCCATTACATTAACAAAAATATTCTCTTTCCTGCTTTTTCCTGGCATAGGCTTCTTCCTCCTCCCTTCCCACATATGCACTCTTCCAGTAACTAATCTCTACAACCCTGGCAGTAAGAATCTGAAATGTTTAGTGGGAGATTTAAAAGAAAGATGGGAGCATAAGTGCCAGTGCTTTAGCTCTAAAGTACAGAATTAAAATCATATATCACTCTCTCCCACAAAAGTCTTTACTCATTAAATTTATTTTAAACGTATCTGTTCTAGAAATAACCATGTTGCCATGCATCAGAATGTAGATGAGATTTGAAGAGCAGACTCGTATAACTTTAGCAACAACTTGAACTGCACACTATGAATGAGAGCATTACAGGGATGGATGTTTTGACACAATTGAAATAAAAAACTTTGAACTTTTGCCCCTCTCTTAAACTGATGATGATGCAAGAGGAGATTATGATGGTCAGAAAGAAAAACAGCTGTCTATAACTAGATCTGGATTTCAATGGAAGGCAACAAGAACATTTAAAACCAACATTGGGATTTATATATATACACTAACATGTATAAAATGGATAACTAATAAGAACCTATTGTATAAAAAAATAAAATAAAATTCAAAAAAAAAATAAATAAAACCAACACTCTTCACCTGGAGAACAGTGACTTAATGAAATAATTAAATCCAGTGGAGAATCCATGTTTGGCTTCCAGTGCAGTATTAGGTGCTCTCCTGTAATGACTATAGGATGCTCCGGGTGTGCACAGAGTGGAAACCTAAAGCTTTAGTTCAGTGAATTTCTATAATAAACACAAATAGTAACATAACTTGCTGAAAGAAGAAAGGGAATAGAAAAGACATAAAATGACCATTAGCAAATGAGGCAAGTAAAGAAAGCATCAACTGACATAATGGCCTAGAAGAGAGAAGGCTTGAAATTTTTAATTAACCTTTTCACTTAGATGGAGATTTAGAACACACATTCTTTGTCTTTTAATGCTCTTTTGCTTCATGAATGGAAAAAGACACTTACCCAAATATATATATTATATATTATATATAGTTTATATATATACATATATATAAAAAGTCTAGTGTGTATATATACACACATCTATATGCATATATACTATATATATGTGTGTATATATTATATAGATAACTTAGTATGTATGTATGTATATATATTTTGCTAAAAGAAAACCTTCCCTAATGGTTATGACTGTTAAGTACTTAGAATGTATTACCATAAGGGGTGGTCAAAATTTATTTTTAGTATTCTTTTTTTAGTTTCTTATCTGCCTGAATATATTGAGATCCAAAGAGAGCGATGAAATGGTTAAACTTCAGTGTTTTTAGTTAAATTATTAGGGATATAATGATGTTCTGAATCATAAGATCTTGAAGGTACATGTTTCCATGAGCCCCCAGTCAAGAGAGGAAAGCAGTTACATATTGGGCCAGAAGACAATTTAATCCACATGATGTGGTCACTTAATGAGTTACTTTCCACACTTTATAAAAAAGAACCAGAATAAATTCAAGTAATTATATTAATGTGCTGGGATGTTTTGTGGCCAAAATCAACATACACAAATGTCCCATTGCATTAAAAAAATAATAATAACTCTTTTAATGGTTAAGGGTAGCTTATAGGTCTGAAAGTTTCCAACCAATTCTTTGTGTCTTTCACCCTAATTCATCACTAGTTTGCCAACCACTATTAAAACACTTTCACATCTAAATGTAAAGGCCCACATCCTGACATTGATCCAAGTGCAGAACTCCCATTGAAGTCGATGAGAGTGTTGCATAGAAATCAATGACAGGATATGGACCTCAAGGCTGGACCATATCTCCCCTGGAACCTTTTTTTTTTCATTAACACTCAGAATGAGAGTATTACAAGAAACAAGACACATAAAGCAGAGCATTTGCGGATGGGCTCCAAGGTTCTCTGTTCCTTCCCTGGCAAAGTTTATTGTGGGCTAGATGCCAATTGTATTTTTAAAAAGGGGGGACTGTAAAAGTGTCAACGTCAGCGGCAGCAATGTGCTTGACTAGAATTTCATCTCTCACTATGCAGGTGAGCAGGCCTTGTTTTAATCACAGCCTCTGTTTTGGCAAAGACACTACCTTACAAACTAAATGAGTTATTTTCCAGCTCTGATGTCTGAATTGGCAATCATAAAATTTTTTACAAAGTATACTTCTTATTCAAAACTTGAATAATATTGAACATTTTACAGTCTAATTTCCAATAACAAACTATATGAATTATTCTGCCATGCCATAAACACTAGAAATAATCCTTCAGATTTAAATCGAGTCTTTCTTCCAGTAAATGCAAAGCATTTCAGGCATATGAAAGGTAATTCTTTCATTTTTTCAGTCTTGAGCATGGTTTTCAAATATCTTCAAGAAAATGCAAACATCGTAAAATAAAATAAACTCAAAAGTCATTCCTTCCTTACCACCACTTATAGTGGTAAGGATTTACCACTATAAGTGGTAAATTTACCACTATTCTCTTTACCTACAAATATGAAGGGAATAGAAAATTACAATATATGTTTGGTCTAGTTCAAGTTTTAAATAAGTCAAGGAGTAGTTTTCTAAAAGGACAGCTTTGATTTATGTTGTTGCTCATAATATTAACTCATGTTTAAGGTGAACAAGCCAATTACTCACCTTGGCCTTGATTCCCCTCTAGGTTAAAAATTGGGTAGATTGTCTTGAATCAGTGGTTCTCAAATTTTAGCTTCTTTTAGAATCAACTGGACCCCACCCCAGCAGTTTCTGATTCAGTAGGTCTTGGGACAGATGGATAATTTGCATTTCTAACAATTCCCCTGAGGATATAGATTCTGCTGGTCTAAAACTACAATTTTAACCTTTAGTAGATATAAGAATCAGCTGAGAAGCTTGTTAAAATTGCACTGCCCATCTCCCTTCACCCCTAATTTAGATGGAACCCCTAATTTAGACTGAACTGGTATGGAGGCGGGGAGTCTGGGTATCCTGTCTGTAAGGAGCACCACAGCTAATTCGGATGTGGTTGATCTCAGAATACTCAGAAAATAACTACCCTCTAAGTCCCTTCAAGCTGTGAACAAGTATGATGTTTTTTGTAAGTCAAATTAGGAAGGCTAAAACAAATAGCCTAGGGACAGAAAACAAACACCAGAGACAAAGACATCACAGGGGTAATGCCATAATCAGCTCTACACAGGTAACCTTTTAGATTCTTTATTTAGTGGCAAAAACCAATGACCAGACCACCTTCCATTCTAAGCTAAGCCTTTATAGCATTTTATGCATTTGTAGCTATATAACTGCCTATTTATAAGAATGTATATAATGTCTATCTTGTCAATGGCAATAAGATGACCAGGTTCCATCATTTTTTAAATTTGCCATTATATCTATTAGGTCTGACATATGGTAATATATTTGGGTTGGGACTACTTTCTTTGGTATGGGAACAGTAGACACCTTTCTTGCTACTATATGGAGAAATCCTATAGACAGAAAGAGAACTCAGTAGGATTTATAAAATTACTTTTGAGTAAGCTGAGTATCTACTTAGCAAGGTATAGTGCAACTATATACTTCATTAACAATATTCCATACACGTTAGGATTATAGAATCTAATGCTCCTAATTTATTATCTACTACATTGAAAAACGTTAGTCCACATGAAAAACAGAAATACTTTGCCTCACTGAGAGCTCTTGTTTGAGGAACTACAGAACTGTTCAATATCCCTGGCCACCTTAGGTCTTCATAAGAGCACCATTTTGTCAGGATCATTGTTTTTGACTTAATGGTGAAATAAAGGGTTCCTTCCAAATCCAGGGCACTCATTCTTCTGGTAAGTCACTGAACACTGAGAAAATAACAAAATTTTCTGTAATTCAGCTCTTTATTTGCAAAGGGGAAATGTTGTTGGATTAGGTGATTTCTAGGGAAGCCCTCTTCCAGTTCCAAAATTTTTATGGTTTATGAGTTAGAACTAGAAAGTGGACCCAAATGTCTATCATGTCAAAAATTCCATAATGATACATGGTTTATATTTAGTGTTAAATTTCTTTCTTTTTTTTTTTTTTTAGCTGGCAAAGCAATAACTCACACCCTTATTTATTTGTTTAAGTCAGATGTGAGGAACTACATAAATTTGATTCCTGATTTTGAAATTCAGTCTACACAGCAGAATATGAGAAAACAACATATATTTAGAGTTAAATTGATATTATAAATTATTTCATTCTTACTCAGCTTCCTAAATTCTTTCATATTTCTTTTTATCTGAAATTGAATTATTTCTCTATGTGTAGATCTCCTGTTAAGTGTTCTTACCACAACACAAATGATAATAAAAAAATAATGTTTCTCTTTGAAATTCAAAAAAAAAAAAGTGGTCCTCTTTTTCAACCACTTATTAGCACTCTTCACATTATGGTTACCTAGTAATTAGGTTTTTTTTTTTTTTTAATTAACCAGAATAACTGGGTATAGGAAATTAATTTCTCTGATTTTTTGTATATTTTTCATATACTACATAAGTCTCTGTGAGTGCTATAATTGTAACCCTTTATAATTGGCAGACATTAATTACTGAAATTGTACTAGAATTTCCATATAATTTAATACCAGAGCCACATGAATACAGAATACATTCATCATGTTTAGAATACCAATGGGAGAAATTAATCTCCAATTATTAAAATATGCAAGAACTTGTATGAATATGATAAGGATGAGATATGCATATTCCTGAGTCCTATGTCACAAGTAATGTGTCTGTGTATGTTCAAGTGTATTAAATCTAGAGCAGTGGTTCTCCACTCACTAAAATTAATTCAATCCTCTCTTGCTAGAGGGCTCAGAAGAGTAGAAGAAGGTGAGAATGAAACCATGAAAGAGCTCCCAAGAGTGGAGGGTACAGAGTAAGAGGTGATCCACCAGTTGTCCTCAATAAACTCACCTTACAGATATCCCGATTTTTGCAGTTCTCCCAAACAGCCAAGCTTATAACCTCAGAGGCATTTTCAACTCCCTACTCCATGGCACACGTGCTATAGATTCAACGTCCATAATCTCTTTTTAGATCAGGATTTCTTACCTCGAGGTCCATGAATTGCCTCACAATGTCTGTAAACCTACTGGAATTACATGCAAAACTGCACACCCATGTATGGACACCCTTTCTGAGGAACGGGTCTACAGCTTTTATCAGATTCTCAAAGAGGGCTGTCACTCAAAACATTTAAGGGCCACTGGGCTAAACTGTTTCATCTTTTTTCAATTCCACTGCCACCAAGCTTAGCCAGGTCCAGTGCTCCCTCTTCTGAATATCAGGGTTCCTCCCATCCAGTCTCCTGGCTTGTTTCTTGTCATCTTACACGTGGTGCTTTCAAAGTCATCTTCCTGAAGCTTATGATCAGTCATGATCAGTAAGCTCATGATTACTCCTGTTCACTAATTTTCAGGGCTCCCCGCTGCCCACTGAATAATGTCTAAATTCCTGGGTGCAGACACCATGTCTTATTCATCTCTGTATCTTCCGTATCTAGCTAGCCCAAGAGATTCATGTTTTTAAGTTCTCCTGAAGCCAGAAACCTCTGTGTCCCAGCTCCTACCTCTCTACAGTGTTATCTGCCCCCATTTCCTTTCATGAAGTCTATGCTACAACCAATTCAATCATCTGACCTCCTGTCAATTCTCTGAACATAATCCACGTTTTCCCTCTCTCCCTGCATCTTTTAATCATATTGCTGTTTTTTTTCCCTTTGATTGGGGTGCTTTCCTGACCTCTCCACACCCAGATCACTTCTATCTGATGAAATCTCATCCATCCTTCAGTGCTTAAAAAAAAAAAAAAATGCTTCTCGGGCTTCCCTGGTGGCGCAGTGGTTGAGAGTCCGCCTAACGATGCAGGGGACGTGGGTTCGTACCCCGGTATGGGAGGATCCCACATGCCGCGGAGCGGCTGGGCCCGTGAGCCATGGCCGCTGAGCCTGCGCGTCCGGAGCCTGTGCTCCGCAACGGGAGAGGCCACAGCAGTGAGAGGCCCGCGTACCGCAAAAAATAATAATAATAATAAAATAAAATAAAAGATCCTATAAGATATTTAAAAATTCAAATAACTAGGTAAAAGAAAGGATAGTTCCACAGATCTGATACTTAACCTATAAGGTTCTACTATGCGAAGCTCCATATGTTTCTTCATTGTGACAAATACGAATAGCAAAATAAGGTTTAAATCTGAATGGCTCTGAGTGCTGCCCAAACAATCAAAAGTGAAACTATTTTTCTTTCATACTTAATATTCCAAATATTTTCACTTTGTTTCCCACACACGGCATTGTTGTTTCCTCCAATTTATATATTCTACCCTAAAAGGCATTCTCACTCCTCTCAATTCCAACACAAAGTCTTGGGCAAAATCTGGCATTACCACCAAGTTCTGCAATTCCCTATCCTGTCTTTCTTCTAGTAAATCTTATGTGAAAGACTTTAACAGTGCCTGCATTCATTCCTTGATAATGAATGTTTGTCATACGTATAGTCTTCAAAAGAACATGCTCTGTCTTCTTTAAGGGCAACATACACCGGAGAGAACAGTATAATCTGTGTTCCAAAAAGAGGGTCTCAGAATCTGATGAGGAAAAGTTACTAGATGAGATGAGCATTATGGAGAAACAAGTTGGCCCACTTATTAGTCAAGAGACCAAGTGAATCCCTTTAAGGCCTCTAGATTTAGCAGAGGGCACAAAATCTCATGATTTCTAAATTTGTTTCACAAATTTATTACTTTCTCTCAGGATACACTGATTTTCAGTTGACTTGATACCAGAGTCTTTAAATCAAATCTAACTTATTGTATTTTTCTGTCATATAGAAACCTGAGCAAAACAATAACAGGTGATAATAAGGGGAATTAATCTTCGATGTCATTTAAAAATAAACGGCCTTATAACTCAAACGCTACCCCATTCATAGTAGCTGTTTTGCTATTATATTCTCCCAGAAGAGCAAATAATAATGAAGATAACGTGACAATTTATTAAGATAACATGGTGCCTATGCACACACAGGTAGCTTAGGGTATTACATATGGATATTTTGGATATTCTTCACCCTCTTTAAAGTATATATATATATATATATATATATGCATATATGTATAGTTATGTTATATATTATTTATAAATTTGCATAAACACACATACTCCACAGCGTGAACAGAAGAGGATAACTATGTTTCAAACTGTGATAAGCCCTATGCCAACCAATGGTGTTCAATTCTTGTTAAGCCCTGTAACACAGGTTAACTCATTGTTATTGTCTTACAGTTGTTGCTACATAGCTGCAGTACTGCCACTCAGTTCTGATTTGTACTAGAAATTGTACTAGAAGTTGAGATATTGGGGCCAGGTGACCTTGTGCATTAAAGGTAGTTGTGGCAATGACACACAGTAACTCCTGGAGTTTTGGGGTGATGATGTTGAGGTACAAGAAACTTAGTAAGTCCCACATGGGCTATAGAAGACCTCATAGGACCTCACCTCAGACAGGTGAAATGCCCTGCCCACAACCCAAGCCCCGCTCCCTGAGGACACGATGGACACTTGAGAGTCCCACTCTCTGAACTTCCCCAACCTTACGTCCTCTGCATTCTTTCAGCTTTGCACAGTACAAATAATGTATATGAAAGGTATGTGTTGACACACCCACTTCTGTCAAGCCTCTGCAGGGCTAATTGACTACTGGTTTTAATTAAGGACACATTGCTAAAAAAGAACAACAAAAAAAAAGAACCAAAATATCATCAGTTCAATAAGTCAGCAAGGATTATGCATTTTACAGCTCTAAGATACTTCTAACATTTGACGTATAATTTATATTATATAAAAATGGGCAGTTTAGTTTAATTCTATTAAGTTTTCAGCTGGGTCCATCATATATATATATATATTTTTTTTCTCCTTCTACAAGGAAATATGATTCTCCCCTTAAGACTAAAGCAAGTTAGGCAGCGAGTATGACAAAATGGTTCAAATCATCCAAATTATAGCTTTTAATGAATGCAATGTTTATGTAAACTGAGAAACACAGCTGAAAGGAAACATTTGTAGGGAGATGTGAGGAACCCAGAGAAGACGGTGCCACATCAGCTGACTTGAAGGAGTTAAAGGGCCTTCATTGCAAACAGAATTCAAAGACAGGAGCCTTGGCCTTGGGTTGGTTATAGATCTGAACCTTGAGAGACAGTTGGAACTGGGAGGTAAGTTAAAAGGTAAAGGAGAAAGTTCAAGCAAAGGTTTGAAGACATAAAAACAACCACACTGCACAGAAAATCCCAGAATGCCCAGGCTAAGGAGTTTGGATTTTAATCAATCGTAAATGCGGAGCTATTGAATGTTTCTCAGCAGAAGGGGGGATATACTTCGTTATAAAGGAATCTTAGAAAACATATAGAATGAATTAGCGGAGAGAAGGTTAAAGACCAGGAGGCTGCAACATTTATCCAAGTGTAAGGAAAAGAGAGCCGAACCTGAACCATGGCAGCAGGAAGCGATACACATTGATGGATGAAAGAACAAAGAATGTGAGTCAGTGTTCATGAGTTCACTCCAGGAGGGCTGTAAACTTAATCTGTACCTCCCATAAAGGAACTATAAATTGGAAATTCTAGGGGATTTTGGACTGAGTGTATTTGATATGAAGTTTTGACTTCAGTTAATAAGCATGTCTCAGAGAGAAACACCTATGAGATTTTATGTTATAAAAAATTATATTATAATTTCATATTGGACCCACATAATATCACAAGAATTACACTGAGATGGGACTGGGCTAAGTTCTCTGTACCTCCTTACATACAAAATGCAAAAGCTGTACAAAATAATAACTATCAGTTAAGGATTGTGTTCCGTGGCTAACAACCAAGATACAACCAAAAGAGAAGTTAATTTTGTCTCGTGAAAAAGAAGTCTGGTGCAGCTATTACAGTTCTACAATATTCCTGGTGTCCAACAGTCCTTATTCTTTGGCTTCATCATCCTTGTTGTGTACCTTGAATCTTCATGGATGTAAAATAACGACTGACCTTCTGGCCAGCTCATCTGTGTTCCAGGTGGAAGGAAGGCACTGCCCTCTTCCCATTGACTTCTACTTAAGATTCATTGGTTGCGCCTATCTGCAAGGGAAGGGTGGACAGTATATTCTTTCACCTGGGTATATCGCCACCATAACTGAAACTGGGTTCTGTTAGTAAGGCAGAAGAGGGGGTATTGGGTGGGTCACTAGCAGTCCCTCCCACAAGTCAAAGAAACTCCTCCCAGCTCTAGAATTTTGTGATTATAACGCCACACAGAACTCATGCACAAAGAAATAATTACTAATTGTTTTCTAGTGTCTTCTTCAAAACATTAGCCTTCTTTTTTCCTACTGAATTATGGAAAATAAGTCTGTTTTACTCTAAACGTTAAGCCGAAAGAAACTCCACATACCACGGATTCTACCTCCTAACGTGGGATTTTTTTTTTTTTTTTTTCACTTATGGGCAAGCCACTCTGCCCACAGATAAAAGACTGCCACTTTTCTAAACTGTGCTGGACACTGATACATTATGATACAAACGCAAATGTACTGTGAAAGCTGTCAGGGAATATCCATTATTTGCACGTGGCAAATTTGGAACTAACTGTAGAGTTTTTCAGCATCAAAAGCCAAGGCCTTATCTTTGAGTTAAAGTCATCTATTTAGGAACTTCAGGTTCCTGTCAACCTGCATATCTCTAAGGTTTCTTGTCATCTGAGATCACCATTGCCTTTAATGTTTAAATAGAATGCATGACTACCCACCTCAGAATTTGTGGGAAACATGTCCTCCCTCACTGCACACCCAAACCTATAGAGTTTGTCGGAATGCTTATCATCTCCTGGTCACCTCTTGATTTGATTTTTTGCTTTCATTCAGTTATCAATGTCCTCTCTGTTTCCTGTACTTTTGTGTCCCCTACCGCCCCATGTGGACACTGCCTCTATTCATTAAATCCCCCAAAGTACTATTGACAAAATGCTGTCACTGGTAACCAATTTTTCCTAATGATTTTGAGTAGCAGAGAGATATTAGAGTGCAGGATGGTACAGATACCAACTAAATGTTTGACAACATTGTGCTAACAATGCATCAGATTTTCCCTGGGGAAGAGAGATTTCTTTTTGACTCAGTCCATCTTTCTTCCTTGCTCATTGCCCACATCTCTTTCGGCTCTCGAGACCCTTCATTTCCCCTTTTCCTCAGCCTCCCTATTCTCTCTACTCTCTTATGCAAAGGAATTTAGGTTTCACTCCCTGCCTTCTTTAAAAAAAAAAAAAAAAAAAAAAAAAAAAAAAAAAAACCAGAAAAAACCCACTAGCATGATCTATATCTGCAGACCGAAAACTTTTGTAAGATGCTCTGCTAAGTACAGGACCACTGATGCCAGGCCTCTCCTCTTTTTATATAATTGCAGACATTTTGAAATTATCAGCTTATGTTTCTTTTGTATAATCACAAGAAAATCAGAGACTGATATAGCACAGCCTAGGACAAACCCAAGTTCTGAGAATTGGACCAACAACAAAAACTAGTTCTAAAAGCATTAAAACATTTATTTTCATCACTCAGAAACCATCATTGTGAATCTAACACATAACTCATAGTACTATCTCACCAAACCCTCTATTTTCCCTCTCTCCAAATCTATTATATCCCAGAGATGTATTTGGGTCTTTCACAATTTAAACTCCAAAGTCTCTCCCAGAAACCCCATTCCTGGTGAACTTCCTATCACTTTCTTTCCCTTTTTCTTTCCTCCTGCTTTTCTAGTTCTGCCCCTCTACCTATTCTTCCAATTGTGCATCACAAGCCCCCCCAAAACTGGACAGAAACAAGTGAAAGAAGTTGACAACCACACCTGCCCCTGAAACGGGTAGTCACTAGCTGGAAATATCTCAGTATAACACTGATGTGCCCAGAGCCACCTAAGAAAGTGTCCGATCCTTAGAAAGAATGCCAAGAATGAATAGAAACCCACTGGTAAAGAGGAAATGACAGAGGCCCATTCAAGAAGTACTCATGGCCAGCACAGAAAGCACATAAAACATATTAGACCCAGTTACAGTCCAGCTTTAAGCCACGAAAAGTCCAAGGGACAACAAAAGTAGCAAGACAGTTTAGAACTGTTCTCCAGTTCTTGATTGTTGGCTTTGGTAATCACAAAATCAAATAAACAAAACAAACCTAAGAATAGGTTGGGTAGAAATTTTCCTATTGCCCAGGAATTGGCAAATAATTTAAAACAACAGATTCAATAGACTCCCACATTCTAAAGAGAACAGTCAGCAGTTGACTGTCATGTCCCAGTCAACACCTATGAGCTGTTATGAGAAAGAGTAGAATCAGCCCTACTAAAATCAACTACTGCCCTGTCCTCCCTCTCCCCATCCATAATATATGAGGGAATAACGAGGGCAACTGAGAAGTGAAGTCTGGGTAGAAGTTATTAGCCTATACAAAATGCAGTGATCATTGTTAGAGGCCAAGTGAGGTGGGAGCCTCAAAGAGAATCATTTTTTAGAATCTGGGGGAGGGGCCTATAAGAATGGGAGAATGGGAGAATGGATCTTTTTCTCCAACTGAATGCTTGCTGGAGGCCCTCTAGGGCCTGCCTTCAGAGGACAGTGTAAGGAAGGCATTCTTAGAAGAGCATGTCAGATTCCCAAATTTGTGATGTGTACATTTCCATAGACACTAGAGCTTCCATTTCTAAAGAGAGCAGGCTTGCTGGAGTAACCAGGTGGAAAAGAGCTACTAGTTCTGTGACACAAGTTGCCTATGAAAAAAATGGGGTAATCCCGAACCTTGTTCTATTATTCTGCAACTCTCAGAGGACAGCAATTCCAGCGGTTTCACTTCAATTAAAGAAGACAAGAGAATTGGAGCCAGTAGACCAAGCAACCCTACATCTACATTTTCAAATGCCTTTTTTCTAGATTTTTCTAATATTCTCCATCTATCTTTTTTATCTTTCATCTTGTCTCTGATACGCCCACTTAAATGTGCCAGAACCCAAGCTCAGGTTGCCTGCTAGGTAATCTAGCATGGCTTCCTTCAGCATTTTGCTTCTTGAGATCACAGATGCAAAACTGGCCCCCATATGTGTCTACTTGTATACAACTCCACCTTGGCCTAGACCATCACCATCTCTTACCTGGAGTTCTTCAACAGTCTCCAAAAAAGCCTTCCTGCTTCTAGTCTTGCCTGTTCTCCTCCACCTTCTCTCCATGTTGCAGTAGAAATAATTTTCTTACAACACAAAATGGATCTTGCCCTTGCTTTGGGCATAGAATAAAATCCAAACTCATTTTGCCTTATAATACCCAGCATGATCTGGCTTCTGCATTCCTCTCTGACCTCATCTCCTTGACCAAATGGCTTACTGGGTGAACTTCTAACTCTTCCTGTGCCACTCTTCAGCCACAACTATCTCTAGGAGTTGCTGTCATATGTGAAATTCGTTCCTACCTCAGAACCTTTATTCAGTCTGTTTCTTCCATTTCTCTCTCTCTCTCTCTCTCTCTCTCTGCATAACTGACTCCTCTTTTGGAAGGTCTTAGGGTCTTTGGAAGACCCTTTGGAAGAGTCTTCTTCTCAGACCACCCAATCAAAAGTAAGCTCCTCCTGCTATCCTCTGCCATAAAATCATGGAGTTAGTGGAGAGAGGATTGTTCATATTCATCACAATTTTAAAATAAATTTTAGAACATATATATTTATTTTCTCATCTTTTATTTCTCATCCCTAATACATTATAAATGAAACTGAAGATTTTTGAAAATTTGAAAGTATGGGAAAAAGAGAATGGTGATGGATTAGCTGACTGATGGAAGAAGGTCTCTGAGAAATAGGTGAGATCACCAGAAGAGTTCTTCAACATGAGTAAAGAAAAAGGAAAAAGAAAAAACAATGCTTTAGATGTAAATATACCTTTCAATGAGGGTACTGGGGAAAGAGAAATGATTAGTATGGATGATTCCCAGCTGACAACTTCTATCTCTTCAGTGAAGGAGGAAATAAGAGTGAGCATCAAAATCGCAAAGCACTAGGCTTCAGAAGGATGAAAAAGGCTAAAAATAGCTGCTAAGTTAATGGGAAAGAAAGCTGTTTAGGGACATTCCAAATGGATTTGTAGTGCCACCAAATCAAGTCTTCTTTAAGTTACCCACTCAATAAATATATACTGTGTTCCAATTCAGTACCAGGCACTATACTTGTTTCTAGCATCGCAAAGACAAATAGGCAACACCTTGTGAAAATTTCTCTGGATTTGAATTAGAGGATGCTAATTGTGTAGCCTCCAAAAGGTCCAAACACCCAGCCATCTCACTTGGTTTCCCTTGGCTCTGGTCAGAAATGAGGCATTGGTCACTGACCTGCCCCTGGCTCAAGGTGGGCTCTTGTATTTCATGAAAGTCTTTATTGTATGGAACTTACTCTATGGAATTTACAAATCCTTCAATATGGAGCTTGTGGTTTTTGAGGATTTTGCAAAATATCCCCATTCCTCCTTCATGGACCTACCTCTCCCACCATTTCCATGGGACACAGGGGCCTTTTGGTTCATGCCATCCAAGGAAGAGGAACAACTTAGGCTACCTCATAGTTTTCTAAGAGAGATATCCAAACTAAATTATAATAGCAATATTCAATTCATAAAAGTAAAACAATTATGCATATTATACTTTAATATAATTTTTTAAAAATAGGTAACACTGATACAAATCCTTCTATAATCTGGCCATCACTTCACCTTTTCAATGGATCTTAGCTTTGCTGCAGCTCAGGTTAACTTCTCCTAGACTCTTGAACAAGCCAAACCATTCTTGTGACTGACTAAGGCCTTATGACACCAGCTGGGAATTCTCTCTTCCTCTTCTCCTTTGCAAAGCCTCCTTTTATTTAAGTTTGATCTCAAGTGCTACATTTTTTATAATCCTAGAATATCCAAAATTGTTTAACATCTCTTTTAAAAATTAAATTTTGAATTGATGGTCCCAAGCTTAAAGGATAACCCACCCCCCGGAACCTCACAAAATAATAAACCCCACATAAACATTAAAATACACAATCCCTTGAAAATTTAAGTCTGCAGATATCTGGGTAAGTAGTCTCAGACTGAGATTTAAAAATAAAAAAATAGAATTCAGAAGACCAAAAGCACCTAAAGTTAAAAAGGGGAATATGTCTAGGTCTTATGGCTAGAACTTAAAGAAATAATTATGTTACTAGGTTTAATAAATACTTATGAAAACTCATCAAAAAGGCCACAGTGATGTTTAGAAATAGCTGAGGCTCTGTTGACTCAGATGGCTTATTCCATCTCTCAGGAATGCAAGTTGTTAATGGCAGCATGAGAGATGAGGTGATCTACCCATAAACACAGGGCTCTGATTCAGCCTGAATACTAGTGATTTTAATGCCAGACACATCCACTTTCAGCTGGAGGGTATTTGTTGAGAGCTGCCGTGGAGAATGCCCACACTTGGAAAAAAATGCACACCCTTAGCAACCACTAATGAATAAAATACAAACCTACTGATCAGAATTTGGAAGTTGCAAAATACAGTATGATTAGGTATTCTGAAGTAATAATTCAGGTATATAAACAAAAATAGATCTGGCAATATAGGTTGGATTCTACAGGTGTTACTCAAGCTACCCTTTGTGATCCTCGGAAATTTTTTCCCAAATAAGCTCTGGAAATTCAAATCTTATTTTTTCAAAATCCGTGGAGTGTCTTCCTCAAACCATGTGAACAGCATTTAACAGTGGGAATTTCTTTGGGTTGGTGTATTGAGAGCCCTCTGTCATGCCAACTGATATTTGTCTGTGCAAAGAAGATATACATCTCCGAGAAAGACATATAGGAAAAGGGGGACACCAGTTTGGTGTCTGTCCCAGTATTTCTGACCACTTCCACCTGCTCACCCACCCTAGATATTGGCCCAAATAACTATTTCATGTAGATACCAGGGACTGCTGTTAAAGAAAAAATGAGAGAAAGTGCCCTGCCGTTAAATTATAAGCAGAAGTCATGGTATCCACTTCCATTTCCACCTCTTAAAATGCCTATGACAGGGGGTGGGAAAATCAAGTAACTTGAGTCTCATTTTCCCAACTGGTGAAGCAGGGACTCAAATGTTGCTTTAGTCAACATCTGCTGAGCATTTACTATGCACCAGAGACAGTAGTAGGTGGTATGCTAGGTACAGTCACTATTTTCAGGCAGCTTACCATTTATTTAGAAAGGAAGACAAACGTCTAAACATATGCAAAATATGCACACTACTACACTATACACTACATTTCTAAAAATTACCATGAAGAAAAAGCAAGGAGTACAAATTTAAAAAAATAAATAACACAGAGATGTAGCTTAATCTGAGAGGTCAAAGAACATCTCCTTAGGGAATGATATTTAAGCTAAGAAGGTGGGAAGGTGGGGGGCGGAGAGAACATCCCAAGACAAGGGGATAACATATGCAAAGGCCCCAGGCAAGGAGGAGTTTGATGTGGTCCAAGAACAGCAAGAAGACTCCTGTGGCTACACAGAAGGGGAGAGTGGCAGGAGATAAGGCTCTTTGTGTTGTTATAAGAATCAAAGAGAAATGTGTGTGGACATGCTTTGCAGAGTGCAAAGCCCAGCCCTGTACCACTGTGAGAATGAACACAGTCATCAGTGTTTCAGAAGTCCTGTTCTCAGCAGCACAAGCAGCAGGTCAAAAAGAAAAAAACACCTGAACATAAGTTTTACCTCTTCTTCCATCCTTCCTAAATTGACTATTTCATCTTTGCCATCAACCGAAGTGTGAGTAGATTTTCAATCTGCATTATCAGAAGTCTTAAAACAAGACCTAAATTTCTCTCCTTCATGTACCCAACTGGGCTCCTTTAAAGCCGGAAGACAAAATTACTGAAGCTTTTTTATATCTGGGCAACAGAAAGCAGAGAACCTTAAAAATCCAGGATTCCTTTATATTTCCATTTGCGCCACATAGTGACATACAGAAAACAAAATGAACCAATGGAGAAGAACAGGACACTTCCCCGAACCAGTGTCTCCATCTCTGCCACTCATTTTCCAGTGGAACTTATTTATTTATTTACTTACTCACTTATATATTTATTGGCTGTGCCTCGAGGCTTGCAGGATGTTAGGTCCCCTACCAGGGATTGAACCCGGGCCCAAGGCAGTGAAAGTGTGGAGTCCTAAACACTGGACCGCCAGGGAACTCCCTCCTTAGGAATTTAAAAACTGGAATGTGGGAGGAAGAATGGTGGTGATTATTTCCAGCAAACTCATTCATCCATCCATTCATTCATTCAATCAGCACGTATTTGAGTATCTATCAATCTCTGTGATGTTGTATATAGGGATTCTCAGAATTGAATTTTATCATATTGATTAAGTTTCACAATTACTCAGAGACATCAAGGATCTGGAGGAAGATTCCCGTTTAAGTTATGACCTTATCTCCTTTACATAAATATACTGTTAACCCATAAGGATAATGTAGACTGGGCTTCCTGGACAACGTATCAGAAAGGGACTCTGGCATCAAGATGGCATAAAAGCCAAGGGTCAAGAATGGAGGGAAGGGGCTTCCCTGGTGGCGCAGTGGTTGAGAATCCGCCTGCCGATGCAGGAGACACGGGTTCGTGCCCTGGTCCGGGAAGATCCCACATGCCGCGGAGCAACTAAGCCCGTGAGCCATGGCCGCTGAGCCTGTGCGTCCGGAGCCTGTGCTCCGCAACGGGAGAGGCCACAACAGTGAGAGGCCCGCATACCGCAAAAAAAAAAAAAAAAAAAAAAAAAAAAGAATGGAGGGAAGAGAGGAGGAGAGACAGACAGACAGACACCAGAGGGGAGCAGTGACGGTGGTGTGGATGTGGGGACAGGCATTGATGTGTACAGATGGCATACTGATGACAGTGTGCGTGGACAGTGTACTTGAATGTGAGCTCACCTCTCTTCTCCGAAAACTGTATCAGGAGGCAGCTTTGTTTGGAAGAGATTTTTTTTAAAAAATATGTATATATTTTTTGTCTGCGTTGGGTCTTTTGTTGCTGTGAGTGGGCTTTCTCTAGTTGCAGCGAGCTGGGGCTACTCCTTGTTGTGGTGTGCAGGCTTCTCTTATTGCGGAGCATGGGCTCTAGGTGCATGGGCTTCAGTAATTGTGGCGTGTGGGCTCAGCAGTTGTGGCTGGCAGGCTCTAGAGCACAGGCTAAGGTAGCTGTGGCACACGGGCTTAGTTACTCTGGGGCATGTGGGATCTTCCCAGACCAGGGCTCAAACCCATGTCCCCCTGCGTTGGCAGGCGGATTCTTAACCACTGCGCCACCAGGGAAGTCCCAGCAGAGATTCTTAAACCAAAGTCATCAATAAAGCTTGTGCCTACTTCAATAAGTGCTGTCTCCAGAATGTTTCGTCTTTTGTCTCCCATACACTGAATACCTTGGGAAAACTGAGCTGACAGTGATGCATTACAAAATACCAGGCAATTGTTGCAATGAGAAACAAAATAAAAGGATTGCTTCTGGAAAGTCCCATATAAGAAAGGATACAGAATGAAGTAGAGAGGAATTACCATGAATGTGGTTGAGGGGAACTAAGAATGGGGTGCTGTTCCTAGAGGAGAAGTATAAAATCATTTGAAGATGCTTAGCTGTAGATGATAATCCTGACTTTTAATTGAACTGTCTAGAAACCAACCAGAAGAAGCACAGAGATATAGAACAGTTAATACATCCCAGAAGAACTTTTCAGAAACTTAGAAAAATCTCTTCTTATACGGCATCAAGGCATTTTATCAGCCAATCAGTTTTTGTTCATATATGCAGCTGGAATTAGTGGGGGAAGGAGAAGTTGGTAGATACAGAATCGGACATTTTTTGTTACGTTTTTCCAGAAAGAAAAACAAACAAGGTGAAACATGGCAACTGGGAAAAACTGTTAAAGGGGAATGTCAAGAGCTAAGCTAGTTAGAAATTTGCTCTTATAAAGGGGATAGTCTCATATTCCCTACAATATCAGGAACAAAAATTCAGATATAATAATAAAATTTTAAAGGAGACACAAAAAGTCTTTTGCTAATAAACACATCACATATGCTTTACAGAGTTCCTTTCCTGAACACGGTGGGAAGAATACAATAGAAAATCTGAAAGAACAATTGCTCTTCCTCTGATTTCTTTCTTGCTTTGTCATTTTTGACATTTCAAATACCAGTTACTCTCCTTTTAGTTATACAACCACTGTAAAGAGTGCTGAGGCCCTTACAGGACTCCATCACAGTTATTTCACAATCTGTTCCAAATTATAATTTTGACTCTTTAAAGCTTAAAACAATTAGATTAAATGTTCCCTGAAAACAACCACCACTAGCATTACCAACACAACCACCATTCGTGCCCAAAATGCTTTCAATAAAATTTACCAAGTCAGTGTTAAAATGAGATTAAATCAATGTGAAAGACCCAAGTCCTTGCCACTTGAAGGGAACTGACATCCTCAGTCTCTTTTGGACACACATTAAATATTCATCTAGTTGGAAAAGCCAGTTGTTAGGGAAAAAAAGGTCCAGCTGTAGATGTAGCAAATCTAAAAAGTCAAACTCTTTCGTACTTAAATATTCATTTTTATCTCACCAGCTAATAGAATTGAGGACTCACTCTCAGATATGCCTATAAAGCAGTTTCAGGTGCTAGTTCTAGGTCACCCTGGGTTGTGGATAGAAGAAAAATCATTTATGAACATACATACATATAAATGGTGCCCTTATACCAAGACAGTACTTTGCTGAAGGCATCTACCTATTGCCCAGATACATATAAAGCACAGAAACCAACTGTGTGACGATTTCCCACCAATTTTTGAATTGCTTATTCAACTCAATCTCATAATGGAAACAAAGGCTTTTTAAAAAATTTGATAGCAATTTATTAATGATGAAATATAATCCTGGCCTCTTTAATCAAAACCTAACTTCTCCAATCAAAAGGCACATTACCGTTCCCTAGTTCCAGGCTCCATTCTCTCTGGATTAGACAATTTAAATAATCTCTTAATTGGTCTCTCTTCCTCTAATCTCTCCCAACTTAATCCAGTCCTCACAGTATCAGGACACCTATCTTCCTAAAAAAAAAAAAAAAAAAAAAAAAAAAAAAATCTAATTAAATTTCTTTTCCTCCCTATTCATGCTAGAGGATAAAATCCAACTCATCAACATAACATTTTTACTACAAACCTATCCCAACCTGCCTGGGCGTCCCATTACCATTTCCTGTCTCTGACCACTCAACCCTCTAGAATACTCGTTCGCTTCCAAATGCCCCTACCTCCGCTCTTGCATTCCCTGCCTGGAATACCCTTCTCCTCACCGCACCTGTCAAAACCTTACTCCTTCACGACCAAAATATTTGGAAAATCCCTCTCCTCCTCAGAGCCTATAAAATGTCATTTCCTTTTGTACCCTTTGCCTTTAAATGTTTGGGGTTTCGTTATTGCTGAGGGATATGCCAGGTAGGCCTTTATGTTGCACGTGCCATATAACAACAAGCCCCAAAGCCCCTTCCGCACACCTCATGTAAGGTATATTCTGTTGGGTTTTTACATTGCTTCTATCTACCATTTGTCCCCCAGGGAGGCTTTCTGACACAGAAATTCACCCCTTCTGTGTCAACCCCAGTGCTTGAAAAAGGATAAGCACTCAAGTGTTTGTTGGATTTTATTGATGTGTAAACATCTGCATTGGTAGATTGGCCAAATTCAAGCTGATTCATAGTCATAGGAGGTGCCCGTAGAACAATTTTTGAAGACCATTCAGTCTAATGGTTTTTAAGCATTTTCTGTTTCTTTGTTTTTTTGGCTTGCTTTTAGTAGAGCAATCCTGTTTTCAACAAGAGGTTTATCTGAAAGCCCAAGATGCAGATCAGATAAAAACCATTCATGTTAAAGCCTAAGGAAGCACCACAAACTTCCCCCTCCCATCCCCTGCCATTAAAGGGAGTCTGAAGAACACAGTTTAAAATCCACTTCACAAGTTAAAAAGTACATAGGAGGAAGATACTCACCCCAAATTCTAATACCCAGATCTTACATTATTTTTAAGTTTTATCGGAAGCAGACATTGCACACTTCATATTATCAAGTGAAATAAGTTCTTAAGGGCATGAGAAGTACCTTATGGCTTTCCAGAGAAGTTACATGGTTTCTAGTAACAGCCAGTCTCTAATATGCCTATTTTTCAAGTTATTCTGGAAAGTGACTTGCTTAAAGGCAACACATTGCAGTGTTTATGTGTGGGCCTTTTTGCATGAGCTCATTTTCTGGGGTGGGAGTGAAGCTAGGAGGTCACAAGATGGGGATATGCTAGACTGCTAGATGGTAAAAATTTCTAAGTTTAGTAAAAATATAGCAGTGTTCCTTGGCTGGATGTAAGGCTGAGTGATCCAATGAACTATGGGGTTATGGGCCAGGGTACTTAGGAAGAAAAGCAATAGTAGAATTAGGCAAAATAGTATGTCTCAGCCCCGCTGAGAGAGATAGCATTCTTCCCATTTCTCTTCAGACCACATTATGACTCTGAAGCAGTTAAGACCTGCAAAGAATAAAGCAAGTTCTTAGGACCCCCAAGGATGTTCACCTTTAGAAGCACAGGAACACATTAGGCTGGCATGCTCCTTGAATGGCAGTGGTGGACACCAAATATTTTTAAGTGACTCTGTTGGTGATGGGTACTAATGTGGCCACCAGATACAAAGCAAGTGAAGAGACTCGTTCTTGGACATAGTGGAGACTCGAGGCTGACGTCCTCTGATGGCAATGGGAACGACAAGCTGGTGACACAAACACCAAGCTACTCACAGAATGTGGGAATGTTAACGGTTCACTTTCATATTTTCATCAATTATGAGAATTAGGGAATGAAAATAAAGCTGGTAAGTACTCTCTGTAAAACTCATTTCATTTGAAGGAAAAGTTTTTCTACCTCAGCAGTCTCAATCTTTTAGCTTTTGTCAAAAGTTGGTCTGAAGCAATTAATAATGGTGAGAAACAGTCTAGGGTGCATGCTAAACGCCTATCACAATATCATCTCAAAGTTTTGCCTTTGAGAAAACCAGAGGGTGCCATCTCGAAGTATGCACTCTAACTCCCCCACAGAAATAAGACATGACTTTACAGAGGCTACTTTAATTTTGTACCCTCGTTTTTTCTTAATCAAGTGTTGACGTCAATGACAACATGCCTACTAAAATGTTGATCACTCACTTGTATATTAAAACTTTGCAATAAATTCACCTTAGAGTTTAGAAAAATGGTAGGAGGTAAATGATTTTACCGAAAACATACATGCATTGTATCTTTTTTGGTTTCATTGTATTCTTCACCAGATGTTCATGAGGAGGTAGGTATCCACTTTACAGATAAATAGAGCAGAGCTCAAGTATGTTATAATTTGTCCAAAGTAAATGATGAGTGAAGGGCAGGACAGAGATCAGAACTGACCTCTGTCTACCCTCACTGTCCATTCTACTCTCCCATTGCCTCTTGACAAAATTTTAATTTCTCCTGTACAGATTATGAAAACAATGGGAATCTACTGAATTTCTCTTTTTATATGTCCTCTAGAGAATTCTTCCCTTTAGTGCCATAGCTCTGTGGTTCTAATATAATTTTTTACCCTTATTATATTAGCTAAATTGTTCTTGTAGCTTTTCACATCATTCCTAAAATCTTTTTGGAAAGTAGGAGGACATAAGTAATCAATTTATGAAGCATTTACCCCGGAAAATTCTTTTTTTAACCTTATGATTCAAACTAGAAAGTAGGAGCTTTATATATAGTAGATAGTATTGAAAGTCACTTTAAAGTCAGAATTTTTAGTGTACATTTTACGTTTGTCATTTTTATCCATCTTTACTAAGAATGGTACCACATATGCAACTTAATATAGGCATTTGTTTTTAAATCTGGAGGAATAAGCGGAGGTGGAGGCCAGTCAGAATCCATCTCAAACCAACACATCTGCTTGCTCACAAAAACTTACCCAGGAATCCTGCTTGGTGCCCTGGTTATCAGACAGTTATCCTTCAGTAAGAAAGCAGAATGTTCCCCACCAGACTGCAATTTTCATTGCATCATATTTTGAAATGAGTCCATGTACAATACGAAAGACATCTGCGCTGACAGTTATGAAACACTCAGAATCCCATAGGCAGACACTGGGAGTTCTATGAGACAGGGACACAGCTGACTAATGGACAATGTCACAGCCATTCAGCCTCTGCACTTGCTTAGCTGAGTAATGAGTCAGGAACAGTTAGGCTGGTCTGTTAGCAAAGGTGGACAAACCAGTCTCGAACACCAAAGACACATCATCTAGGAATCTGGACTCAGTGGATTGCTGAATACCAGTTGCCGCCTATAAAAACTGAGTCATCCTGAGAAGTTGTCCAGGGACTGTATTGTCTAAGGGGAGCTTGAACCTGAAATGCCATAAAAAGTTTGGCAAAATTCATCTGACCCAAAGATTACACTCTAGTTACATGTGTGCTAAAGAGATTTCATCAGCATCCATAAAGATGAGCGGTTCTATCAACTACAAGATATGAGATGACATTCTGGAAACTACCCTTGTAGAGGAAGGGCTTCTATGTGTAAGACATATATAAAGTGGGTGTTATCCAAAAGAATCTTTCAGGAGACTCAGCAGGATAATTTTGTTTGTTTGTTTAATGGACCAGATTCTTCAAAGCAGAAGTAGTATCTAACACAAATAAACATTTACATGTATTTAAAAGTTATACCTCAGTTCAATAAAAGGAATTGATTTTAAAACAAAACCCAAACAATTCTTTAAAGACAGAGCTTATCATTTGGTATAGGTTAAGAATGAAATATATTATTTTTATTTCTAAATTTTGATTTCAATAAACGTGTTCCTTTCTTGGGCAAGAGTTTTGCTTAGGAAAATACAGGTTCAATAGCCTTTTCTTCATTATTCTAATCGAGACATTGTTAAGGGTAGAACCTTTAGGAAAGGCAAAAAAGAAAAAAGAAGAAAACAAAATTTTTTTTTTTTAAAAAGGCTGAAAGAGAAAAGTGAATCCATAGGCTTATGTTATGAAACCACAGACATAACTGGGGAGAAAACTTGGGGACAACAGAGTGCCTTCTGGATTCTCTCTCTCCCCCACATGCCTGCCTTGCTCTGGGTCAGCTATAGTCCCTCAGCCTGGCTCTGAACGGGACACATCCGTGAGCAGCTCAGAGTTTCTAGACCAAGCGCTTGTAACCAGAGACGATAAGAAGGCTGCACCACTAACTCTGGTTAGACAAAGTCAGGAAAGGAACCTGGGCAACTCAGTATGGGTCACACACTCACACCTAGACCAACTGCCATAGTATATTCTGCTTAGAACAGCCAAAATCACAGCTCTCCCTGTGACCAGGGGAAGAGGTGAGTCCGATCGGCAGCCATCATCAGAGTTGAGCAGAAATTCTTTTGAGTAGGCAAAACGATCAATATTTACTCCCCAAAGTATCTACAGTTAACACTGCGATTACCCCAAATGTGTCCTTTTTAAGTCTACATACCAGTTTTACATATCTGTGAGTGTATATGTACATTTATATACCCTAATATATAAATACATATATATATATTCTGTGTATATATATATATATATATATATATATATATATATACACAGTCTAAGAAGCACTCTTTGTATTTCTGCACTTAAAATAATTTTTCAAATTATACACATTTAGTACAAAATGAGTTGTGAAATGTTGTGCTGGCAATTTCTCAAAGACACAATAGAAACATTTTTATGTATGGGACATTTCCTTTGGGTACAAAAACCCTTGAACTTTAAATTTCAAGATTTCATTCAAAGGGAAAAAATGTGAATTTGGGGACACAGAAAGGCTACTACAATTGTCTTTGTAAACAATACAGAAAAATATGTATTTCTGGCAAATAAGTAAGGCCATATCTTCAAAATCTGCTTTAAAATATCTCGGAAAAGATTATGTTCTATAATATTCCAAACTGAATTCTAAGCTGAGGAGATAAAAAAAAAAATTTAATTAAAAAAAAAAAACAGGGGCTTCCCTGGTGGCGCAGTGGTTGAGAATCCGCCTGCTCATGCAGGGAACACAGGTTCGTGCCCCGGTCCGGGAAGATCCCACATGCCGCGGAGCGGCTGGGCCCGTGAGCCATGGCCGCTGAGCCTGCGCGTCTGGAGCCTGTGCTCCGCCAACTGGAGAGGCCACAACAGTGAGGGGCCCGCGTACCGCAAAAAACAAACAAACAAACAAACAAAAAAAAAACAGTAGATGAATCAGTAAATCCAACTTGGGTTGTGTTGAAAGGTGTCAAATTAAGAGATCATGCACAGGCTGTCACGATCTTCCACGTGGGTCAGACTGCTCATAGCAGCCATGTAGACTCTGACCAAGCCATGCTCTGGAAAGCAAGTTTCTGACCTCAACAGGAAGTATATTCTGAACCTCAGAAGGCCAGAAGTAGGCGCAAGTAAAAACTATGTAAACGAAGGGTTCACCTTGAAGCCAGAGGTCAAAAAAGGGCCCTGAATTCATATCAGATAAGGTGCTTGGAGTCAGGGGCAGCCCAGACACTAGAGGTCAGTGGAGAAGGCAGCAGCCCAGAGGGCAGAACAGACCCTGTTACTGGAGAGCAAGAGAAGAGAGTCCCCTGCTTGGCATACCACTCGTACAACCCTAGAGATGAGCAAGTTACCATATGCATTATGCAATCAAAGAGTATTTATTAGAAACAAGTACAAACCTGGTGTAAGATTTCCTCTAGTTGAAAAGCTGAAGTACCTTCTAGGGGTTTTCTCATATCTTTTCTGTATTGTGAGGGAAGTCTTCTGTTTGTGTATGGACCAAGGCAACAGGGAAACTGGGAAGCAAGGCAGGGCACCAAATGGCAAAAGAAGGATTAAACAACAACAGTGAAAATGCTGGCATCTAGCCACTTGCACCTGGTAGAGGGTGTCAAGAAAAAACCACAGATGTATGCATTGAGCTTTTGCAAGTCTGAAAAAAAAATTTATTAATTCTTTCAACAAATATTTATTGAGTATTCATTACCTGTCAGGCAGTTTGCTAGGAGGTAAGGATGCAAAGATGCAGAAGACACAGTTGCTTCCCATGAGTAGATTTCAATACCTAGGGTGAAGCCAGCAAGTAAAATGTATATTATGAGTAAATGTCTAACCAAGGTATATATTACTATAAAAATCTAAATGAGGGAGCATTTCACTCTAACTGATGAAAAAAAAAAATCAAAAGGCTAAATTTAAGTTTAGAACCTACGAATGGATAAAGAAATCATGTCCAAACAGATTTCTTGTACATGTTGAATACTTCCTGCTTAGGGATGGGCCAGAAATATCAAGATAACAAGCTGAGTGTATTCTGCTGAAACCAGGAAGTAAAAAGGACCATGAAAACTAAACCTAAAAAAATAATGAAACGAATACTTGAAAGATTTAATACACAAAAATGGGGCTGAATTTGGAATGAGACATAGGAAAGAGACAGGCGTTACTTGTTCATTTTCAAGATATCGGTTCACCAACTCAATTTAATGTTTGCTCCCTTCAGTCTAGAAATCTTCCAAAAGAGTAACAAGAGTCCTAATCTGTCCCTTATTCAGCAAGACTTGCAATACAGAGAACTAAAAAAAAAAAAAAAATTCTTCCAGGCTCCACCCGCCCCCCTTCTTTTCTCCTTCCATGACCTCTTGTAAGGCTTTGATCATTTGAAAGGAATGTGTGGGTGGCGTGTAACCTTTAGAAACGTTTTTCTGCCAATTTACTATAGGGAAGTTTTTCTTTTTTTCCTTTTGCCCTAAGTTCTGCACAAAACCGTGCCCCACTGCATTGTGCAAAGCTGCTCCAGAGTCGTCCTTGAAAGACTCCAGTGAAAAGAGAATGGAGTTGAGGCTGTGAAACCAGACAGCAACCCCTCAAAACCAGATTTTTGCAGCCCCAAACAATTCTGTCTCTTTGTGTGGGATAGCTAGTGGTTGATGAGTCATGTTACCAGGTGTATTTATAGACCATGAATTAAAAATAAATAAATAAAAGCAGTTATCGCCTCTTGAGAGTCTCAGAATGAGCAAAGAGACTAGCCAAAGGAATGTCTGAAAATCCAAAGTGTCGCTATTATGAGAGAGCAGGCTAAACTCAACAGACCAGCCTAGGATAAAAGAGTTCATTCAAAAGACAGGGATTCTGGCTGAGTCCTCTGTGGAGTCCACAAGATTATTCACACAGTGGCTTGCACTTGAAGCATGATCAATAAAATTTGCTGTAGAATCACTAGCAATGAATATCAATGAACTAGGTGGTTCTCGTTTGTTTCCTGCATCTATTTCTCCTTTAAGTTTGAAACATGCATGGTGTATAAGAATGACATTCCTTTCCACTAAATTTTCTTTTTTTATATTCACTGCATATTTAAGTTTTTTTAAATTAATTTTATTTTTGGCTGCGTTGGGTCCTTGCTGCGCGCGGGCTTTCTCTAGCTGCGGCAAGCAGGGCCTATTCTTCACTGCGGTGTGCGGGCTTCTCATTGTGGTGGCGTCTCTTGTTGAGGAGCACGGGCTCTAGGCACGCGGGCTTCAGTAGTTGCGGCACGTGGGCTCAGTAGTTGCGGCTCGCGGGCTCTAGAGCACAGGCTCAATAGTTGTGGCACGCGGGCTTAGTTGCTCTGCAGCATGTGGGATCTTCCCAGACCAGGGCTCAAACCCATGTCCCCTGCTTTGGCAGGAGGATTCTTAACCACTGTGCCACCAGGGAAGACCTTAAGTTATTTTTTTTTAATGTAAAAATTGAACTCATGGTAACTACTTTATTGGGTAGAGAAGAGCTGGATATGGTAACTGAGTAACGAATCCCCTCCCTCAAAAAATCACCTAATGACCTGACAGTCCAAGTTACCAACTAGTAACCTGAGCTGGAAAAGGTTTTCTTATTTCAGGAGCTCAAAACCACTCAACCACTTCTGAATTGCTTACAGTAAGTTCCTCAGGTAGGCCTAGTGAGGGACCCAAAGGGCTGTTTCAGTTTTGAAACAAGAAAAGTTAGGCAGTGGTAGAGAGGTGGATGTAAAGCATAAATACACACTTCAGGAAAAAATGGTATCGGCCATTGAAGCCACTAGGTTTCTGCAGTCACTTAAAAGTGGTCTGTGAAGTGGGATTCACTTAGCCAAAGGATGTACAAAATCACTCATTTTAATGAGGGAGAAAAAAATCAGAACTTAGATTTATATATATTTTGTCTAAGAAATTAGATTTTACTAATATTTAATACATGGATAACAATGAACAGATATAGAAAATATACACATGGTTGTGTGTTCTGTGTTCAAATATCTTTTTCTGTTTGGCTTTGGTTACTCATTGGCTTTTTGTATCAGTTTGTCTGTTTCACTCACCAATGTTTCTGAAGTTTTAGAAGAGGGCTGGGAGATGGAGGCATTCAAAATACTGTGTTTTCTTGAGTGAATTGGAATACATTTCATCAGAAAGACTGAAGACTACTGGGTTAAAATGAAGTGTAAGAAAGGTGAGGTTTTGGGCTTCCCTGGTGGCGCAGTGGTTGAGAGTCCGCCTGCCGATGTAGGGGACATGGGTTCGTGCCCTGGTCCGGGAAGATCCCACATGCCACGGAGCGGCTGGGCCCGTGAGCCATGGCCGCTGAGCCTACGCGTCCGGAGCCTGTGCTCCGCAACGGGAGAGGCCACAACAGTGAGAGGCCTGCGTACCACACACACACACACACACACACACACACACACACACACAAAGGTGAGGTTTTTCAAATGATTAAATCAGATTCAAGCATCAAATAGTGCTGATGCTTTTATCAAATTGTATAGATCAGAAAGGTACCCATCAATGGCTTGCATCAGGCATCAAGTCCTTGGGATAAGGAAAGGATTAAGCAAACAATTCAAGGTCCAAAACAGGCCTCTCTGCCAGCCAGAGAGGGAAGCATCTTTACCTGGAGTTGGACACCAGAGAAGACTGGGGAGGCTGAGGTGATGGAAGTGGGTCTGGGGGAGCCTGTTGATTCTAAGAGATCTGAGACCCATACAAATCCCAACCATCATAATCAAAAAGACATTAAACTACACAAAATCCACCTTAAACCAGACTTGAAAAGTTGCCACATCTCAATTTAAAAGAAAAAGGGTAAGTCTTAGACACGGGATAAAATAAAAATAAAAACCACAGATCCTATTAAGGAAAAAAAAAACATGGATTTGCTAGTCATATATAAATACTAAGTCACCTATTTATTACCTGTATAATCTTGAGCAAACTCCTTGACTTCTCCAGCCTCACTTTCCTTATGAATTAAAAAAAAAATCACTAATACATCCCACAGGTCTATTGATTAAATAAATTAATGAAGCAGTCCCAAACTCTCAGTCTTTCTTATAATATCTTAAAACTTTGAATCTAACAGCAATAGTATTATTTCACTGTTATTTTTCCCTTAAACACATGTATCTAAAAAGAAAACTTTGTACTATTATACACTATCATGTATCATTAATAGTATCATAAAGATAAATCTATAGCTCCTAAAAGTAAGGGAACCACATTGTTCAGTTGCCTAAACAGTTTATTCCTGTTGTCCCGGTGTAATTATTAATACCTTTTCTTTTACTTACAAAAGTATTTCAGTCTAGACAAGAAATGATGGGGTCACTCTACCTAAAACTACCTGTGTACCCCCAGGGATGTACTTAGCATTGGGGAACACTGACTCACGTGTGAGACATGCTGCCCAGAGTACCTGGCATGTGGAAACCAATCAACCGTGAGAGTTTTCATCCTTCCCTAGAGTGCATGTGAGATGGGAATCATGGCCCTAACAGCTCTAGAGGCTACAGAGAGCAGTGGTGGTCACAGGGGGGACACACGAGAGCGGGGCACAGAGCCAGCAACAGCTGTGGTCACCATCCTTTCATGTCCTATCCTCCCAAGTGAATTATGAGAAACATATGTATTGGATACTGGGTGATTTGGGTGTAGGTATATTAATGAGGGAGCACAGTTTAGCATCTCCAAAAGTGTGAAAGTGATCTTCAACAGAATACCTGCAGATATAACTTCCAGTTGTAAGATAAATAAGGATATAAAGTACAACATGATGACTGTAGTTACCACGGCTGTATGGTATACTTGAAAGCTGTTAACAGAGTAGACCCTAAGAGTTCTCATCACAAGGAAACAGACGTTTTTCCTTTTCCTTTTTTATTTTTTTTGTATCTATAGGAGATGATGAATGTTAACTAAACTTACTGTGGTAATCATTTCACAATATATACTAGTCAAATCATTATGCTGTACACCTTATATTTATATAGTGCTGTATGTCAATTATATCTCAATAAAACTAGAAAAAATTAAATTTAAAAAAAAAACACCTGAAATCATAAGACAGCAAGGTCTTTCTCTCTCTCTTTGTGTTTATATATATATATATATTTATAAACAAGAATTTGTGAGACACTAAAAATAGTGACGAAAATCCAGTTGTTTTCCTCTGAGCTCAGACTGAGTTAACAAATTTTGGTGGCGATTGGGGGGTTGATTTCAGATTCTCTCTTAGACTTGCTTGAATTTCATGGATGATAAGTGCACAAGAAGCAAGCATGTGTATAAAACTAAAGTTTCCTTAGCATTTGAATCGACTTACCTCTTATAGTCTAGAAAATATCTTCTGGAAATAAATGAATGATCACTGCTATTATAGTTAAAACTGAAAATATTATGACAATAATTATTGAAAGAAAAAGTTGAATTGTGAGTAGGGATATAAACCAACCCTGAGAGACAGTGTTTGCATACCTCCTGTCTTCCAATGAGAGTTGTAACCTTTACAAGTAACATCTTGATTTTGGCAGTGAGTACCAAGTACCCTAAGGCAAAAAGAACATTTCTGAAAGTACAGAGTAAAATGAGTAAATCTTAAAATAAATCCCATGTGTCTAGGTATAGAGCTTATATTTTAAACTAGTAGGTAAATTCCTCTTAATTCAGCAACTACCTCAATTCCATGACAAAATCGATGTTGGATCGTTCCATTAATAAGGGTGTTGAGTAGCCCTTATCTACATTTAATATATATTAAAAGTGTTACAAAATTTTGTTCTAAATAAAAGTATTGTCCATGTGAACATACCAAATATCAAAAAAAGTAACAGAAATAACTAGATGATTAACAAGCAAAAGCAGATAAAGGAAAATATGAGCCCTTTAAAAGGTCAAAGAAAATTTTCTACTAGCTAGAGTTCTGTGCATTTGCCCTCTGAGGCTTTCTGAAAACTCCTTTGGGGCAAAATACCTTTCCAAGTGAAGTAGTTTTGAAAGTGGTTTCAACTCTTCTGATGTGTTACTGTCTAAATCAAGAAAGCACTTCCTTTGTCTGCTTATCAGTAGGTGCTTGAGTACTCAGAAAGGATGAGGTTCCAAGTGGAAGGTACTTCCCCAATACCTTGTAACCTGTAGTTCTAAATACTGGTCTGTTTGCACATAGAAAAGGTAGTTTTTAAAACAAGCATAGGCATTTTGTGTAAAAAGAAATCCTGTGTGGTTTTTATTTAGAATAAAGGGGAAACGATTGTAAAATATGCTTCATTATAAGCTGGGATCTTGGGTACAGAGAACTTTTTTGTTTTGGTTATTCTCTTGGAGGAAATTTTTCTTTAAGGTTAAATTGAGGTAACCTCTAAGCAAAATAATGAAAATATGGAATGGGATGAAATTCACACTAGACTTTTGTCTGCTTTTATTGCTAAATTTCACTCATTCATACAGTCACTATAATCCTTGTAATTTGTTGTTACCTTTTCCAGAATCATATACATTTTAGTTTTTTTAAAATTTTTTAAAAGTATGTTATTTATACTAGAATACAACTTTTATTTATTTATTTTTTGTATTTATTTTTGGCTGTGTTGGGTCTTCGTTACTGTGCGAGGGCTTTCTCTAGTTGCAGCAAGTGGGGGCCACTCTTCATCGTGGTACGCAGGCCTCTCACTATCACGGCCTCTCTTGTTGCGGAGCACAGGCTCCAGATGCGCAGGCTCAGTAGTTATGGCTCACGGGCCCAGGTGCTCTGCGTGCGGCATGTGGGATCTTCCCAGACCAGGGCTTGAACCCGTGTCTCCTGCATTGGCAGGCAGATTCTCAACCACTGTGCCACCAGGGAAGCCCCGTTTACATTTTAAAAGAGCATCCTTGCTCCAGAGTGATCTAGAGATGTAATACAATTTTGATGAAAATTTCCAAAAGTGTTTTTGTCAAAACTAAGAAGCTGATTCTGAAAGTTATATAGAAATGCAAATGACCTAGAAATGCCAAAGCAATTTTTAACAAGAGCAAAGTTGAAAGAATTACACTACCTGATTTCAAGATTTACTATAAAGCTACGTAATCAAGACAATGTGGTAGTAGCAAAAATTAGACATATAGGTTCTGGGATAGGAAGTCCAGAAACAGAGCCATGCATATAAGGTCATTTGATTTTAAACAAGGTGGCAAAACTAGCCTTGTCTAAATGTGAACAACTGGATGTCTGTATGAAAGAAAACAACTTTGACCTTATCTCATACTATAAACAAAAATTAAATGGATTCTAGATCTAACTGTGAAAGTTAAGCTACAAAACTTATAGAAGAAAATATATGAGAAAAATCTTTGTAACCATGGGTTAGGCAAAGATTTTTATGTACACACACACCATGAACCATAAAACAAAACAAAAAATAAAGCCACAGATTGCTAGAATTCATTATCTAATAAAGGACTTGTATTCAGAATATACAAAGAGCTTTTACAACTCAGTAATTTTTTTAATATGAATGGATTTATAGCCATTTCACACAAAATAATAGGAATTGCCAATATGACTGACCAATCAGTGAAAAGATATTCAACATCATTAGACATAGATGAAACATAAATTAAAATCACAACGAGATACCACTACAAACCCACTAAAAGAGCTAATTTTAAAAGAGTGATAATACCAAGTGTTGTCAAGGGTGTGGAGCAACTAGAATTCTAAATGCTGTAGATGGTAATATACAATGCTACAACTATTTTGTAAAATTATGTATACATGTTTCCTTGTGGGAGTAATATTATTACCTGGGTTAAATAGGCCTTCACATTTGAGGTTTTACAGGACCTTAGGCTAACTCTCTATCCAGGTCAAGTAGATGGTCATGTTTACTATGTGACTCTGAAAGACAGGGAAGAACTTTTCTCAAGTTTTGGCAATTAAATGGCTTTCTCTTTCATTTGATTTCCTGAGTTAGTGTTCTAGAAGTCATCTCTAACTTTTTCTTTTCCTTCATTTCCCACCCTTTCCACAGTCAGCAACATTTCTCCTACCCATCCCTATTACTAATATCCCTGTTTTATACCAGCCTTTATCATATCATGCACAAACTTTTTATAGGTTTTTTCTTTTATAATTCTTTCCATCTAACTTTCCTTCTTATAGCATGATGTTTGACCCATACAAGATACAATATGTAACGTGTCAAAGTCTAAAGCATAATACTACAAGGAACAGCATCAAACCCAAGACTATAACAATGGACTTGCATCGTCTACCTATGTGCTCCTCTCCTGGCCTATAACCTCCTTCTCCCTAGAGGTAAGAACTGTCTTGAATGTTGTACAGTATTATTTCTTTGTTCTTTTATTCTTTATAATTTTATTAGATATAGTGTTTTAACTAGACTTTCTGCTGCTAGAGCAAATTATAGCATTTCCCTGCTTCAACTCTTAACTGTCTATGTGACAAATTCAAACTCATTTGCATACAAGATTATTCACAATATTGTTCCTCTTACCTATGTAGTCTCAACTTCTGCCACACTTCCTGACCACAGCAAGCATTCTATATACTTTCATATCAGGCTTTCATTACTCACTGGAGCAACCTGTGAGCTGAAAACAAACAGCTCCCCAGCCTTACTTGCCCGGTTCTTGGCTTCATCAGAAGTGAGTGTGGAAAATCAAGGACTCTTTTTAAGATGATGGGAAGATTACCAAGAAAATGTATTCTGATGAAATTCTCAAAGCAAGTTCACACTTTAGTTAGCAATGTGTGCTTTGCATTCATCAGAGCTTTTGATCCCAAATCATAAAAATCTATCCTAGATATTGACACTAAATATGGGACAACCTTCTGTACTCCTATTTCCATGTCTTATAGTCATATAGATTAGGAAGTGTCGAGATAGACAAATATTTAACAGATTTGCCAGTTTCATTTTGTGGAAGTATCTTGAAATGAATCTTGAAGTTCAATGGAGAAGTTTGAAAATATTAGCTTTTAATTATGCTCTTCTTAACAGATAATAAACTTTGAACTTAAATCCAAGCCTAGTTATAGGCTATTTTAAGTTAGAATAACATACAGAAATTTGACAGGTGTCAAGAAATCCTGAATTACAAATGGACAAGAAAGGATGGGTAGGTCCTTAATTATAAAAATTCCGAATTGGCACATATGCAAATCAAGCATTACACTGAACATAAATTGATTTACCTTTCATTACCTTTTAAAAATTTTAGTTCTTCAGTCAGCAATTCATATTTATCTTTTGTGTAGTCATTTTTATTTCTACAAGTCACAGCAATCTTGATGGTTTTTTAATCATCACTGTTGTTACACACTCACCCCAAACAGGGAGTACCTAATGTGTTAGTAACTCTCTGTATATGTGACTCTTTCTAATCATATAGTGACTATTCCTATACCATTTCAGATTTATATTTAGAGTAATGAGCTCATATATCAAAATGCATTTCAGGGCAACTCCTGGCATAAAATATAATAATTTGAATGCAAATAAATTGAGCTTATGTTTCATGAATTTATTTTGATTCATCTTTAACTTTTGCTGAACTTTTACTTCAGACTTGATACTTAGCTAGAAACTATAAAGACTATAAAAATGAGATTCTTCAATCTGTTAGTTTTTAAAGAAGTTACAATCTGATTGAGAGAACTGAAGATATATACACCTAGAGGGGTGGGATAGGGAGGATGGGAGGAAGGCTCAAGAGGGAAGGGATATGGGGATATATGTATGCATATGGCTAATTCACTTTGTTGTGCAACAGAAACTAACACAGTATTTTGAAGCAATTATACTCCAATAAAGATCTATTAAAAAATAAAAAGCAAGTAAAGGACTTGGCTGCATTTAAGATAATGCAGAACAAGTGATGTACCTGAAAGAATGTGAACAAAGAAATTATCAGTGTAGAGGGAGACAGGAAAAAGTCTTTAGTTATAGCTTAGGGAAGTATGCATGAAGATCAGGAGCATTTCCTTAACTCATTCCTGGGACTTAGGCTATACTTAACAATAAAATAGAAAAACTAAACAAGAGGCCTTATTTAGTAAGGTTGATGCCTTAATTTGAGTTGCTCTAACAAGTTACCATAGACAGGTAGCTTAAACAACAAACGTCTATTTCTCAGAGTTCTAAAGGCTGGGCAGTCTGAGAGAGAGCAACTGGCAGATTCGGCGTCTGTTGAAGACTCACTTTCTAGTTCATAGAAGACTGTGTCCTCACATAGCAGAAAACTGAAAGAGCTCTCTGGGGTCTCTTTTATAAGGGCATTAATCGCATTCAGGAGGGCTCAACTCTCATGGCCTAATCACCTCCCAAAGGCCGCACCTCCTAATACCATAACATTGGGGGTTACAATTTCAACATATGAATTTAGGGTGATACAAATATTGTCTATAACAGTTGGTGACACAGTAGGCCTAGTATTGGCTCTGAGGTTTTAATGTAGGTAATGAAATAATTATGGGCTCTATTAACCATAAAGGGTGTCACAAAGAGTGAGTCTTTAAAAACCTGCTGAGGAAAATTGCAACGCTAGCAACTTCTTAGTTTTCATGATATAGGAAGCTCAGTAGGTGAATCCTTTGGAAGCCCTGTAATTAACAGATAGGACCTTTGGTGAGATTTACTCCAGAGACTAGTTGATAAACTGTGTGCTGTGTGTATATGTGTGTGTTTAATAATTTGGTTATGAATTTTAACTTAGTTCTATCAAAATGTGCTATCAAAAGTATGTCATAGTTTTAAAAAATAAAAGCTGCATTGATGGGCTCTCCCTGCAAAGCACCTATTCTTTACTTTCTTCTCAATCTTCAATAGGACCCACTCTGGTAGTTTGGATGAGATAAGGTGACTTTATATATTGAAAACCATTTTGGGTCGTGGATTTTTGTCAAATGGAGCCAGAACTGTTTGAAAATGAGGTGACAGTGTTGCCCTAACAGGCTCCTGAATTGTTCTATGACTGGGATTATTGCTCCTCCTGGGCAGGAAACCATGACAGGTGGCTCAACTGATTTACCAGAAGCAGTAATTGTTTAATGTGAAGGCTGTCAAGTTTCATTTTCCTGGTGCTGCTGTGCTTGCAGAAATTTGGCTAGTGAGTTAGAGAAAAAGTCAACTGGGAGAAGAAATCAATGCTGCTTGAGTGCCACTGCCTATCCTCCAGGACACCTCTTAAAATGCTCTGCTCCTTGGCTTTTGGTTATTCTTTAACTCCTTTCCTCAGCTGTCTTCTATTTTACAGTTTTCAATTCAAAGTGGTGCTTGAATGTCTTCAAAATGCACAGGTACCTTAACACTTCCTGACACCTACTAGATAATTCTACTTGGCTGTCCCACCGGAATCTCAATCTCAATACATCTAAAATTAAACCAATTACCTTCCCTGACAAATCAGCACCTTTCCCTGACTTTTTTTTTTCTTTGTTTTTGTGGTACGCGGGCCTCTCACTGTTGTGGCCTCTCCCGTTGCGGAGCACAGGCTCCGGACGCGCAGGCTCAGCGGCCATGGCTCACGGGCCCAGCCTCTCCGCGGCATGTGGGATCTTCCCGGACCGGGGCACGAACGCGTGTCCCCTGCATCGGCGGGCAGACTCTCAACCACTGCGCCACCAGGGAAGCCCTCCCTGACTTTTATATCCCCGTTAATTGCTGAACCATATATACAACCACTCAGACATGAGCGTTCAGAATAACTTTTGACAGGATAAAGGGAACTATTTTGGTGGGGGAGTCAGGAAAACACCCCAAATGAAATTTATAGTACACAAAACATAGGTGCCTTCTACATTTTACTCTGCCTAATAAATAGATTTAAATACGTTGCTTCCACCAGGCTATCCCCCAAAGTTAGTTACGAAGTTCAAGGTAATTCTAAAAAATCTTTAATTTCTTATCTGAGCTATTTTCAGTGCTAGTAAATCAGAAGGTTAGAATAAAGAAACATGAGCATTAAAGAGTAAGAATTTGCCAAATTTTACAATACTGTTGAGGGAAGAGGGTGCCCCAAGAGTAAATATTTGTTTTAAATATCTTGGCAGACATCCCCTGATAGTAGAGAGGGATGCATTCATCTATCATGATTTTATTATGCTAACCGTTTGGACCATCAAAACTTCTCCAACAATTAGTCATCTCTCTGATAATTATTTCCACATAAACGTAATATAACAGGCAGGCATCAAAACAAATGGACATAATGCCATCCACTGCAGGGTATCATGAGGATTTAATCAGGGATCCTGGATGGGTTGAAGCTAAGAGCTGGATACACCCCTGGTGTGTGGCATAAACAATGCATATGCACCCTGACCACAATCAAGATCTTCACCGTATCTCTTTGGCAACTCCACTGTTTCTGTGGGTGCTTGGAGTGCGGTCTGATACTGTCCAGAGGCAAGCAGTGCCTTACGTCTCTGTGTTTCACATTAAATTGATATCAGCTTGAGACATCACCCAGCAGTTTGAGAGGCAGTCAAGTAACCTTAAAGTTCCTACCTCTACATCTGGATCATTTAAGTACTATGGGACTAAACCTGTGCAAAAAGGTAATTTGGTACTTCCACTTTCAAGAAGGTAGGTGCCCTGGCATCTATCTCTCAGACTGTAGCTGCTATCACTGCGATTGTACTTTGCTGCTTCATGGGGCAGGGACTGGATGCTAGTTCACTGTCTGCCCAGATCTGCACTTCTGAGGCCAAGAAATACCCTGCCCAGGCAAGCCTGGCCCTTCAAGAGAAGACTACTGCCCAGTATCTCTACTTTTTCTGAGCCAAGCTTACCCACATGCAACCCATGCCTTGGCTCCCAAGGCTGCAGCTCAAGGTACCCTGTTCCTTCAGTCCTGTATATAACCTTTCTCATCTCAGTCTTACCTCTCATCAAGCATAGGTTTAGACCTCTGCCCTGATGGAACCTGAAACCACTATCTCTCTTCCCAAATTTGTGTTTCCATCCCAGGTACAAACTACTTTGCTCTTTTGTCCACCTCTTCCTCTTTCTATGGTAACAATTTGAACTATCTATCAGAATCTCAAGATCTCAGCCTTCAGAAACTCAAAAGGGCCTGTATACCTTCCTTAGGGACACAAAGGACCCAGGTCTTAGACATACACATTTCTGTTTACCTTCCCATACTGAGTAATCTCCATTCTTCTTAATGAGCAACCCCATCTCAAGAACAGATTGGAGGTCTTCCTCCTGCAGCAGAGATCAAACAAAACAAACAAAAGAACAATACACACACAAGTTAATTTCTAAATAGGTCACCATGCTACAGAGATATAAGAGCATCTAATGTTAATTTCTAAATGGGTCGCACTGCTACTGGTGTGTGACAAATCTGGGGCAGGTAACACAAGCTAAATTGCAGGGGTAAAAGGAAAGTATTTGGAAGTGACCCACCATGAGTTAAAAAGTCAGCTGAAGATCTGCATTTAACAGAAGAGTCGGTGGACACTGGTAGTTTGGGGGTAGTTTTTAGCTAATTTGGGCCAACCTTTTGGCTTTGCACCCTGGGAAAGAAAAGGTGTTGTGGAGTGCGTGTGGGTGGGCGGGTGTTTTGAACAAAGCAAACCATTTTAAAAAGCTTTCACCCATCGGGCCTAAGCAACTCTAATATGGGAATAAAACACAGGGAAAGTGATAACATTTTCCTACAGCAGGACTGAAGATAAGGTGTGGGTCCCAGAACAACTGTGAAGGTTCAGTAATAGACAGCTAGTGGCAGCAGGGGCAAGAGGTAGCAGGTAGCAGAGGCAAACCAAGGGTAGCACTCTGGTGTAGTGTGCCATTGTCTAAGGGGGTTCTGATGAAGGAGGGGCAAACTCAGCAGGCACCCGGGCAAACGCAATCCCGCAGGCAAATTGAAAGTGGCAGTTTGAACAAATTCACCTCAGCAGCAACCAAAGAGTCTTTCCAAAGTCATACAACTGAAAACTAAGATGAAGGCTCCTGCTAACTAAGTCATGAAATAGGTTGTAGGGACTCCCAGAGAGAGGTCATAAAAGGGGAGAAACAGTAAGTACTTGAGGTCTTGGCACCATGCAAGTGGGGGTTAGGGTTAAAGAGACACCAGTATTCTGATCAAACAATAAAATGATTTATTTGAACCCACAAGTAGGTGAAGGCTGGTGAGATAATTTTTACATATTTAAATATCTCTAAGAAGACAGAATTTAAGCAAACTTTCATTAGTTTACCTCCTCTGGGACATTCTTCCCTTGCAAGTTGTCAGGGGTGTGCATGTGCGTGTGCGTGGGCGTGTATGAGTTTGGCTGTCAGTTGTTCTGAGCTGAATTACTTCTGGCTAAACTGGTAAAATTATTAGTTTTTAGGACTTCCAGGCCCGAGAATCCAAATCTGGAGCCATTGTAAACCAAGGGTCATTCACACAGTGTGCATGAGCTATCCAGTGATGCTGCTTTCATAATTTACCTTTAATTCATTTTCTCCATGTCCTACTGTCAAAATCATAATCCAGATCCTCATTAATTCCCATTTCTCTATCCAGTGAATCTCATACACTGCTTCCATTATGTCTTTCCTAACTCCATTACTTCTACCTGGGATGCCTCTAAATCCTACCCATATTTCAAGGACCAGCTCAACTATTACTTCCTTCATGAAGATTTTCCACATCACCCACCCAGAAATTAACTACCCCTTCCAGGAAGTCTTAAGGCTGTTTATTTATGTTACATAAATGGGGCTTCTTTACCTCCTAGTTTGCCAGTTAGTGTGTATGTATGTGTGTCTGTATATTACCTTACATAGTAATTACTTGGAAAGTTCTAAGGACAAGGACCACATCTTTACATCCTGGCACAGTGTTCCTCGCTCGTGTTAAATCTTCCTCCCACCCTGTTTACCACCAATCTCAGGCTGCCAGCTGCAATTTGATTACTTTTATTTTTTCCTCTTAGGGCAATTCTTAATATATATGTTAGCTAGATGTCATATTCATAAAAATATGGGAGGTTTCAGAGGGAACAAGATTAGAAAAGACTATTTGATTTGCACCAAAGCATGGGTTCCCTCACTCAGGAATGTATATGACCCTTCAAATCCCCTAAGTTTTAATAACTTTTTTCAATTCTTTTCAAATGCCTCCCATTATCCATAAGCCTTGGGAAAAAAAACATAAAATAGTGATAAATGAGTTTCCCCAGTGGTTCCCACATTATTCTCTTTTCACCTAGACTTTCCACTACTTGAACAATATTTGATGAACATCATGTTGATGACATACAAGTAGATAATTCAACATCAGCCAAATAAATAAAGTCAAAACTAAATGAGTCAAGCTTTCATGTCAATGTTGCAAATTATACAATGGCTAAAAAAGTCCTTTAAGTACCAATTAGTTAAGTTAACCATTGCTTAAAGCTTAAGGAGGGCCAATCTTCATGGTCTTTCAACAGGCAGGCGCAACTGTGCCACTAATCATTCCAACGGTATTTGCACAAGTAAGGCCTCTACAGTACTGCCAAATTCAATTCTATAATTCAAGTAGACAAAAGAATAAGTGAAATTGACTTCACAAAAGGACAATATATCTCATAGGCATGGGCTCAGAAATGAAACAATTTTTATTCAAGTTTCACTCATTCAAGTTATTAGCTATTTGATCCTGAGCCATCAAAAACAGAATCTAAGGTGGCCTCATTCCAATTTCTAGTAAGCCCCACTTATTAAGTATGTGACATTGGTCATACTATATTGTGCTCTGGTTTCCTCATCTGGAGATTAAAACTATCTACCTCATAGAGTTATTTGCAGAACTAAATAAAATAATCCATATAAAGCTTAAAATGTCTAGGCCAGAGCTAGTGCTCAATAAATATTAGCTATTATTTTTATGTGGTAACTCATACATGTATGCTAATACTGTGTCTATAACTACAAAATAAAACTGATGAAAATGAAAATATCAACTATGCATTTTATTCCAGAGACTAAACTGTGAAGAACAAAAGGATAAACAAGCATGGATCTAAAAGCCTGCAATGATTTTCTAGGAGTCAAACGTTTCAAATTTTGTGTTCACTTACTTTGGTTTAGAACATATGAATCTACTGTAAATGCTAATAGTCTGTGATCTTGAATAATATCAGCATGTAAACATGCCTGGTGATTCTGAGTCCCAACTAAGAAAACAATATTTGAAATTTGCACAGGGACTAAAGTCTTAGCATAGTCTCAGTTGTACATCTGTGACAAATCAAGCTAATGCAAGACAGCAAATTTTCACAGCAACTCAAATTCCTATGATCTTGCATTCGGTCCTCTCTGCTACAAACAATAACCCCAGTTCAGCCTTTATATCCTCATTTTCTGGAAACTTACAAATGTATGGATGATTCACTGAATTTTTTTCATTTTCTATCTGAATATGTTGGTGTCATTCAGGGTAGACACAGAGTAAAGCTCCCAAATGACTTACTGATGGGGTAAGAAGCATTTAAATAAACAATTTATATTCCAGATAGTCACACGGATACCTTTTTAAAAGAGAGCAAGTGAAAACATTAAAGAACAAAATTTCCATCTCCTCTTATTATTCATTGACATGCTTTTCATTAATGGTGATAGAATAAACACATTGACTAGTCAGATGGCTAAGTGTCCATTATCAAGTGCTGGTAAGTTGCAAGAAATTGCCCTTCCTAGTGCAGTGTAACCTGAATGCTTTCTGCACTTCCACCAGCTCAGATAAGGTGCACCAAATTATCTTTCCAACTGCAGTTGTGTCACCTGAATGCAATTAACACCTTATTAAGTGTTAAGGCATTTCTGCAGGTAATAAATTAGTCATGGCTCAGTACCTCACAATACTTCTTTAGTAGGTACTTGATACATTCACTGTAGGCTATGGAACATGCTAAAAACAAATTCTTTATAGCAATACAATTACAGGGATAATTTTATATTTGTCTTAGTGATGCTGATTGCACAAGCAGTCAGAGGGTGTAAATCAAAGATGTCTCTTTTTGTGACCACAAGGTTTCTTCTGGATTCAGGCAAAGTTTAGTGCCAGAAAGCTGATAGTGTACTTCTGGAATTTTTATTAAATTTAAGTCACTAAATCATTTCTTTATAAATTTTGTTCCCACTTTCTTTCCTACACTGAAAATCTTAAGATATAAAAAATTAACTATAATCATGCTAATTAAAAAATTGCAAGTGAATGTGGAGCAGTTCTTAATATTTAAAATACATGAGTAATTTTAAAATTTTACATCCACTTTATATAAAAACTTCATTCATTTGAAAAAAATCCCTCTTCCATTTTAGTTCTACAAGTTAACGTCCACATATTAACAACTTGCTCCATGAAGAAGAATGAATGAAGTATCCTTATTAAAAAATAAAAATATAAATATTGATAATTAAATAGGTTTTACCCCCACACACAAAAAGTTTTAGATAATCTCTTTTTGCATTTCTTCTGAGATTCATGTTTTCTACCTGTTTTCTTTCCCTTCCCCTAAAGAATCATCATCAATGATTGAAGGCCTGCACAGAATTTGTACTTTGTAACAACATCGGTTCTTCCAAGGGAACCGGAGAACCTTTCCTGGGTTCAGATGATAGAAGTTATAAGATACTTGATTTCTTCACTAAATACGAGCTCTAATTCTACTGCTATAGAAATGAGTTTTCAGGATATATGCACACGAGTAAAAAATCCAAGTTATTTGCAAGTAAGAACTCTTTGGACTTTGCCTGCATAAACTGTTAAAATGTAAACAATGATTTTTTTTTTTTTCCTTTCCTTGTCAGGAAACTAGGCCCTAGTATTAAGTGCCACATAAATAGCTAATTGGGTGGAATGATCAGAAGATTACATAAACCACTTCTCAGGTAGGAACCTCTAAGACAAGCTACAGAGGAATGTGGGTCAAATGTTTCTTCATCCTTTTCTAAGCATATGAAATTAATATTGATATTTCTTAACTAACTCCAGATTGGCAATTTTCAACTTTCCTATTAAACTACAAATCAGACCATGATCACAAAATCTATTAGAAGGTTAAGATCACTCTAGTCCACTTCCTCATAATACAGTTGAGAAATTAAAATCTAAAGAGGTTAAATGACTTGCTCAAAGTCACATAGTGAGAATCCAGATCTTATGATGCCTCATCTGGAGCATTAGGTGGATTGGGGTGGTGGTGCATGTACCTTCTAAAGAAACTTTGGGTGCAATGTTCCATTATTTATTTTTAAGAGTGGAACCTGGTAGATTAAAGCATATTTTATACACTATACACAACATTTCCTAAGTTTAATACTGATTTTGTTTTGATCCACAATACAGTAGCTAGAACTGTAAAAATACTTTCCCTAATTGGGACATTTTTATGCTATATGATCTTTCAGAATACTTCTCCATCTTTTAGTTTTTATTTTTTTGATATGTCAGGAGTAAGCCAATAGATTTCTCATGAAGTTTCAGCATTATTAAAATTGTTCTTACAACTTGCAATTTTAGGTCAGTTTTGCCTTATATGATTTATCAAATCCTAAAATTAACTGAAATTAAACTACAAATGCTGTTTGTAACCCTTTCTTTTACATCAAAATATAAAGCCTTCCATAAAATAATATAAATAATAGTTGAAGACATCTATGAAAAAAAGACATCATTTAAGTAACAGTCATAAAATACTAAGAAAAAACTTTTTTAAAAGATTCTATAACTTTTACAGTTATGGCTGTTTTACATTATAATTTTCTATAATGCTCAAATAATGAGGTTTATATAGTATTTTTAAAAATAGCCCTTTAGTTGCAGTTAGTTCAAAATTGAGTTAAGGAACGCTATGCTTCAGAATTAGTATGTAATTATTCCTTTGGGTCAATGGTATTTCCCATAGAGCAGTCACTGGTGACTACAGGAATGATTAGTTATATAATAAACAGATGCCTTTATCTATTTCTACTCTCAGTACTGTTCTTTGACTACAACTCTTAAGATTTGATAAACAACAAAGATTAAGACTGTTCTATTGACTATCCAAGATAAGATGCCCATATTACTGCCAACACACTATTAATCAATTTATGAATGAAAATATACACTGACTACAGTTGAGGGCTATTTTTCTGTACAATGATTATCTTCCCCATTGTTGATGTAATTCCACTTCTAGAAATATATATTACAGAAATCAAGACATAGTCAAATATGTATAAAAAAGTCTTAAAATATTCATTGTAGCATTATCTAAAATAAGCAACAGATGGAAAAAGAAGATCCTTAGAAGTAAGAGAATTATTGACAAGTAAATCATGGCACATAGTTCTGCTTTATTACTTTTGCTTATTTTTCAAGTTATCCTTAATGAATACCTATTACTTTTATCATTCTAAATGAAGGCTTTAGAATAGTTTTAAAATGTCATTTTGACAAAACTAAAATTTAAGGGCTCAAGAGAACCAAAATATTACATTTGTCATTGCCAGAAGCTAAGTTGCAAATGTACGCTGAGACAGATTGTATTTTCCAAAGAGGGCCACTGCAATATATCTCATGTCACATGCTCTATTACAAAATGACATCTAGTAGTGAGGTCTTAGTCCTCTCCCCTTGAAACCTGGCTGACATTTGTGAGCACATCTACCAACAGAGTACACTGAAACAAGAGTACCTTGAAATCTTTATGATTTCCGAGTCTAGGTCATAAATATGCCATGTGTGTCCACCTTGGCTTTTTGTTTTTTTAAGAATGATCTTTCTTCAAAGTCAGCCACCACACTATGAGGAAATCCAATCTAATGCATGTGTAGATACCACATGTTTATGCCTTATGTAGATGTTCTGGCCAACAGCTCCAACTAAAGTCCCCCAAAATAGTCAACATCAACCACCAGATATGTGAATAAACAAGCCTAGAGATGAATCCATCTCCCAGCTATCGAATCATCTTTCACTGAATTTTCCCAGTTGAGGCCCCAATCTGTGCCCTTTCTGAACTCTTGAAACACATAATCTGTGATCAATAAAATGGTTATTGTTTTGCACCACTAAGAACAGGGTGGTTTGTTTTACATCAATAAATATTACGAACATATGTCTCTTCCAAAGAGAAACAGTCAGTTACTTTCCACTAAAAGAGAAGAAATGAGAAATTAATAAGGCATTCAACTCTCCAAATACCCAAGAGAGCAAGTAAAAAGTTTGCAAACATCGCTATGAATTAATAAAAATAAAATTTATATGCTTAAAAGAATCAAACATTCTTGCTTTAAATGCTTAGAACCAAAATTGAATTTTCAGAAAATACTTGAGTGTTTGTGAATTCTTTGTAAAAGAAAAGTCATCAAACTTCACTCTAAATGTTGAAGACCTTGACTTCAGCCTCAATTACCCATAACAAAGACTAACTACCAAAATAGGAGAAAAGAGAAACACTATGTTTTCACTTTGATTGAGAATATGTGTACAGTAGTACATAAGAAAATGCTACAATGAAATAAAACATGAGTTCTTGAGAATGAAATCTACTTTAAAAAAACTTTAAAATATAAACTTAAACTACATTTCCTAAGACACCAGAATCACAAGATGAATAAAATGCAAAAATATGTTAGTACTACCATAATGAGGAATTACAATATCTGATAATCCAGCTTCCAACAGATTAACGTGGAACAGGGATATTATTTGCTATGAATGTGTCATCTGACACTCTGTAATACAATCTGAGTATAATATACTTGTTCCTTTAAGTTAGTGATTATTGTTCCATCTGGACACATAAATGTCAGAAGAAGCAGAAGACTAATTAAATAGTTCTTTGTTATAACAGAATTCTAAGATAAAAGGTCATTAAATCATTCATTCATGCAGTAAGATACATATTTAATAAAGATTAGGTACAGGGTATTAAGAGACATCTAACAAATCTTCTGCTGGGAATAGGAGAGAAAATTCCAGATTGGTTTCTTTTTTTCTTTTTTTAAACAACTTTATTGGAGTATAATTGCTTTATAATGGTGTATTAGTTTCTGCTTCATAACAAAGTGAATCACCTATACATATACAAATATATATCCCCATATCTCTTCCCTCTTGTATCTCCCTCCTACCCTCCATATCCCACCCCTCTAGGTGGTCACAAAGCACCGAGCTGATTTCCCTGTGCTATGCGGCTGCTTCCCACTAGTTATTTTACATTTGGTAGTGTATATATGTCCATGTCACTCTTTCATTTTGTCCCAACTTACCCTTCCCACTTCCTGTGTCCTCAATTCCATTCTCTACGTCTACGTCTATATTCCTGTCCTGCCCCTAGGTTCTTCAGAACCATCTTTTATTTAGATTCCATATATATGTGTTAGCATACGGTATTTGTTTTTCTCTTTCTGACTTGTTTCACTCTGTATGACAGACTCTAGGTCCATCCACCTCACTATAAATAACTCAATTCCATTTCTTTTTATGGCTGAGTAATATTCCATTGTATATATGTGCCACATCTTCTTTATCCGTTCATCTGTTGATGGACATTTAGGTTGCTTCCATGTCCTGGCTATTGCAAATAGAGCTGCAATGAACACTGTGGTAAATGACTTTTTGAGTTATGGTTTTCCCAGGGTATATAGCTATCAGTGGGATTGTGGGGTTGTATGGTAGTTCTATTTTTAGTTTTGTAAGGAACCTCCATACTGTTCTCCATAGTGGCTGTATCAATTTACATTCCCACAAACAGTGCAAGATGGTTCCCTGTTCTCCAGACCCTCTCCAGCATTTATTGTTTGTAGATTTTCTGATGATGGCCATTCTGACTGATGTGACGTAATAACTCATTGTAGTTTTGATTTGCATTTATCAAATGATTAGTGATGTTGAGCATCCTTTCATGTGTTTGTTGGGAATCTGTATATCTTCTCTGGAGAAATGCCTATTTCAGTCTTCTGCCCATTTTTGGATTGGGTTGCTTGTTTTCTTACTATTGAGCTACATAAGCTGCTTGTAAATTTTGGAGATTAATGCTTTCTCATTTGCTTCATTTGCAAATATTTTCTCCCATTCTGAGGGTTCCCTTTTCATCTTGTTTATGTTTTCCTTTGCTGTGCAAAAGCTCCTAACTTTCATTAGGTCCCATTTGTTTATTTTTGTTTTTATTTCCATTTCTCTAGGAGGTGGGTCAGAAATGATCTTGCTGTGATTTATGTCATAGAGTGTTCTGCCTATGTTCTCCTCTAAGAGTTTTATAGTGTCTGGCTTTACATTTAGGTCTTTAATCCATTTTGAGTTTATTTTTGTGTACGGTGTTAGGGAGTGTTCTAATTTCATTCTTTTACACATAGCTGTCCAGTTTTCATAGCACCATTAACTGAAGAGGCTGTCTTTTCTCCATTGTATATTCCTGCCTCCTTTATCAAAAATAAGGTGACCATATGTGCATCAGTTTATCTCTGGGCTTTCTATCCTGTTCCATTGATATATATTTCTGGTTTTGTGCCAGTACCATACTGTCTGATTACTGTAGTTTTGTAGTATAGTCTGATTTCTGGGAGCCTGATTCCTCCAGCTCTGTTTTTCTTTTTCAAGATTGCTTTAGCTATTCGGGGTCTTTTGTATTTCCATACAAATTGTGAAATTTTTTGTTTTAGTTCTGTGAAAAATGCCATTGGTAGCTTGATAGGGATTGCACTGAATCTGTAGATTTCTTTGGGTAGTATAGTCATTTCCACAATGTTGATTCTTCCAATCCAAGAACATGGTCTATCTCTCCATCTGTTTGTATCATCTTTAATTTCTTTCATCAGTGTCTTATAGTTTTCTGCATACAGGTCTTTTGTCTTCTTTGGTAGGTTTATTCCTAGGTATTTTATTCTTTTTGTTACAGTGGTAAATGGGAATGTTACCTTAATTTCTCTTTCAGGTTTTTCATCATTAGTGTATAGGAATGCAAGACATTTCTGTGCATTAAAATTTTGTATCCTGCTACTTGACCAAATTCATTGATTAGCTCTACTAGTTTTCTGGTAGCATCTTTAGGATTCTCTATGTATAGTATCACGTCACCTGCAAACAGTGACAATTTTACTTCATCTTTTCTGATCTGGATTCCTTTTATTTCTTTTTTTCCCCTGATTGCTGTAGCTAAAACTTCCAATACTGTGTTGAATAATACTGGTGAGGGTGGGCAAACTTGTCTTGTTCCTGAGATTAGTGGAAATGGTTTCAGTTTTTCACCATTGAGAACGACGTTGGCTGTGGGTTTGTCATATATGCCCTTTATAATGTTGAGGTAAGTTCCCTCTATGCCCACTTTCTGGACGGTTTTTATCATAAATGGGTGTTGAATTTTGTCAAAAGCTCTTTCTGCATCTATCGAGATGATCATATGGTTTTTCTCCTTCAATTTGTTAATATGGTGTATCACATTGATTGATTTGCATATATTGAAGAATCCTTGCATTTCTGGGATAAACTGCACTTGATCATGGTGTATGATCCTTTTAATGTGCTGTTGGGTTCTGTTTGCTAGTATTTTGTTGATGATTTTTGCATATATGTTCATCAGTGATACTGGCACGTAGTTTTCCTTCTTTGTGACATGTCTGTCTGGTATTGGTATCAGGGTGATGGTGGCCTCGTAGAATGAGTTGGGGAGTGTTCATCCCTATGCTCTATTTTGGAAGGGCTTGAGAAGGATAGGTGTTAGCTCTTCTCTAAATGTTTGATAGAATTCACCTCTGAAGCCATCAAGTCCTGGGCTTTTGTTTGTTGGAAGATTTTTAATCACAGTATCAATTTCAGGTTTTTGATTAGTCTGTTTATATTTTCTATTTCTTCCTGGTTCAGTCTCAGAAGGTTGTGCTTTTCTAAGAATTTGTCCATTTCTTCCAGGATGTCCATTTCATTGGCAATAGTTGCTTGTAGTAATCTCTCATGATCCTTTGTATTTCTGTAGTGTCAGTTGTTACTTCTCCTTTTTCATTTCTAATTCTGTTGATTTAAGTCTTCTCCCTTTTTTTTCTTGATGAGTCTTGCTATGGTTTACCAATTTTGTTTATCTTCTCAAAGAACCAGATTTTAGTTTTATTGATCTTTGTTGCTGTTTCCTTCATTTCTTTTTCATTTATTTCTGATCTGATCTTTATGATTTCTTTCCTTCTGCTGCCTTTGGGGTTTGTTTGTTCTTCCTTCTCTAGTTCCTTTAGGTGTAAGGGTGTAAGGTTAGATTATTTATTTGAGATTTCTTTTTTTTTTTTTTTTTTTTTTTTTCTGGTATGCGGGCCTCTCACTGTTGTGACCTCTCCCGTTGTGGAGCACGCACAGGCTCTGGACACACAGGCTCAGCGACCATGGCTCACGGGCCCAGCCACTCCGCAGCATGTGGGATCTTCCTGGACTGGGGCACGAACCCATGTCCCCTGCATTGGCAGGCGGACTCTCAACCACTGCACCACCAGGGAAGCCCAATAGTCTTTATTTTAAAGTCTATTTTGTCTGATATGAGAATTGCTACTCCAGGTTTCTTTTCATTTGCATTTGCATGGAATATCGTTTTCCATCCCCTCACTTTTAAGTCTGTATGTGTCCGTAAGTCTGAAGTGGGTCTCTTGTAGACAGCATATATACAGGTCTTATTTTTGTATCCATTCAGCCAATCTATGTCTTTTGGTTGGAGCATTTAATCCATTTATATTTAAGGTAATTATCAATATGTATGTTCCTATTATTATTTTCTTAATTGTTTTGGGTTTGTTATTGTAGGTCTTTTCCCTCACTTGTTTCCTGCCTAGAGAAGTTCCTTTAGCATTTGTTGTAAAGTTGTTTTGGTGGTGTTGAATTCTCTCAGCTTTTGCTTGTCTGTAAAGGTTTCAACTTCTCTGTCGAATCTGAATGGGATCCTTGTTGGGTAATCTTGGTTGTAGGTTTTTCCCTTTCATCACTTTAAATATGTCCTGCCATTTCTGATGAAAGATTATCTGTTAACCTTATGGGGATTCCCTTGTATGTTACTTGTTGTTTTTCCCTTGCTGCTTTTAATATTTTTTCTTTGTTTTTAATTTTTGATACATTTATTAATATGCATCTTGGCCTGGTTCTCCTTGCATTTATCCTGTATGGGACTCTCTGTGCTTCCTGGACCTGATTAACTATTGCCTTTCCCATATTAGGGAAGTTTTCAACATAATCTCTTCAAATATTTTCTCAGTCCCTTTCTTTTATTCTTCTTCTTCTGGGACCCCTATAATTCGAATGTTGCTGTGTTTAATGTTGTCCCAGACGTCTCTGAGACTGTCCTCAATTCTTTGCATTCTTTTTTCTTTATTCTGCTCTGTAATAGTTATTTCCACTCTTTTATCTTCCAGGTCACTTATCCATTCTTCTGCCTTAGTTATTCTGCTATTGGAACTTTCTAGAGAATTTTTAATTTCATTTATTGTATTGTTCATCATTGTTTCTTTGCTCTTTAGTTCTTCTAGGTCCTTGTTATATGTTTCTTATATTTTTTTCCATTCTACTTCCAAGAGTCTGAATCATCTTTAATATCATTACTCTGAATTCTTTTTCAGGTAGACTGCCTATTTCCTCTTCATTTGTTTGGTCTGGTGGGTTTTTACCGTGCTCCTTCATCTGCTGTGTGTTTCTCTGTCTTCTTATTTTGCTTAACTTACTGTGTTTGGGGTTTCCTTTTAAAAGTCTGCAGGTTAGTAGTTCCCATTGGTTTCGGTGTCTTCCCTCAGTGGCTAAGGTTGGTTCAGTGGGCTGTGTAGGCTTCCTAGTGGAGGGGACTGGTGCCTGTATGCTGATGAATGAGGCTGGATCTTTTCTTTCTGGTGGGCAGGACCACGTCCAGTGGTGTGTTTTGGGGTGTCTGTTGACTTAGTATGATTTTAGGCAGCCTCTCTGCTAATGGTTGGGGTTGTGTTCCTGTCTTGCTAGTTGTTGGCATAGTGTGTCTAGCACTGTAGCTTGCTAGTCGTTGAGTGGAACTGGGTCTTAGCACCGAGATGGAGATCTCTGGGAGAGATTTCGCCATTTGTTATTATGTGGAGCTGGGAGGTCTCTGGTGGACCAATGTCCTGAACTCGGCTCTGCCACCTCAGAGGCACAGGACTAACACCTGGCCGGAGCACTAAAACCCTGTCAGTCACACAGCTCAGAAGAAAAGGGAGAAAAAAAGAAAGAAAGAATAATAATAAAATAGTTATTAAAATTAAAAATTTTAAGAAATTTTAAAATTTAGAAAGTAATTTTTTTTAAAAAAGGAAGAAAGGAGACAACAACCAAACCAAAAAACAAATCCACCAATGATAACAAGTACTAAAAACTATACAAAAAACAAAAAACGGGGCTTCCCTGGTGGCGCAGTGGTTGAGAATCCGCCTGCCGATGCAGGAGACACGGGTTCGTGCCCTGGTCCGGGAAGATCCCACATGATGCGGAGCAACTAAGCCCGTGAGCCATGGCCGCTAGGCCTGCGCGTCCGGAGCCTGTGCTCCGCAACGGGAGAGGCCACAACAGTGAGAGGCCCGCATACCGCAAAAAAAAAAACAAAAACAAAAAACGGACAGACAGAATCCTAGGACAAATGTTAAAAGCACAGATATACAGACAAAATCACACAAACAACCATACACATACACACTCACAGAAAGAGAAAAAGGAAAAAAAAAAAAATATATATATATATATATAAAAACAAAAACGAGAGGCAACCAAATCAATAAACAAATCTACCATTGATGATAAACTCTAAATAGTAAACTAAGGTAAACATAAAACCAGAAACAAATTAGATGCAGAAAGCAAACCCCAAGTCTACCATTGCTCCCAAAGTTCACTGCCTCAATTTTGGGATGATTTGTTGTCTATTCAGGTATTCCAAAGATGCCAGGTACATCAAGTTGATTGTGGAGATTTAATCCACTGCTCCTCAGGCTGCTGGGAGAAATTTCCCTTTCTCTTCTTTGCTTGCACGGCTCCTGGGGTTCAGTTTTAGATTAGGCCCCGCCTCTGCTTGTAGGTCGCCTGGGTGCCTCTGTTCCCCACCCAGACAGGATGGGGTTTAAGTAGCAGCTGATCACAGGGCTCTGGCTCACTCAGGCCAGGGGGAGGGAGGGGTATGGAATGCGGGGTGAGCCTGTGGCAGCAGAGGCCAGCATGACATTGTAACAGCCTGAGGTGCACCATGTGTTCCCCAGGGGAAGTTTTCCCTGGATCATGGGACCCTGGCAGTGGCGGGGTGCACAGGCTCCCAGAAGGGGAGGTGTGGAGAGTGACCTGTGCTCACACACAGGCTTCTTGGTGGCGGAAGCAGCAGCCTTAGCATCTCATGCCCATCTCTGTTGTCCTAGCTGATAGCCGTGGCTCGTGACCATCTCTGGAGGCTGTTTAGGAGGTACTCTGAATCCCCTATCCTCACACACCCTGAAACAATGGTCTCTTGCCTCTTCGGCAGTTCCAGACCTTTTCTCAGACTCTCTCCCAGCTAGCTGTGGTGCACTAGCCCCCTTCAGGCTGTGTTCACACAGCCAACCCCAGTCCTCTCCCTGGGGTCTGACCTTTGAAGCCAGAGCCTCAGCTCCCAGCCCCCACCCGCCCCGACGGGTGAGCAGACAAGCCTCTCAGGCTAGTGAGTGCTGGTCGGCACCGATCCTCTGTGTGGGAATCTCTCTGCTTTGCCCTCTGCACCCCTGCTGCTGCACTCTCCTCTGTGGCTCTGAAGCTTCCCCCCCACTACCCCCCTCTGCCAGTGAAGGGGCTTCCTAGTGTGTGGAAACTTTTCCTCCTTCACAGCTCCCTCCCAGATGTGCAGGTCCTATCCCTATTCTTTTATCTGTTTTTTCTTTTTTTCTATTGCTCTACCCAGGTACGTGGGGAGTTTCTTGCGTTTTGGGAAGTCTGAGGTCTTCTGCCAGGGTTCAGTAGGTGTTCTGTAGGAGTTATTCTACATGTAGATGTATTTCTAATGTATTTGTGAGGAGGAAGGTAATCTCCACATCTTATTCTTCCGCCATCTTGAAGGTCTCTCCTTCCAGGTTAGTTTCTTACAAGAGGTAATGTCTAAGTAGATACCTGAACAGTAAATAAGACTGCACTGAATAAAGAGATAAGTGGTAAAATGTCCCAAGTAAAATTAGAGCCTATATAATAAAAGCTCAAAGGAGAAGAAAAAAGCATGGTGTACTGAGGAAACTCTAAGAAATTCAGTTTATCTGGAGCTTAAACTCTGAGGAGAGAAGTGGCAGCAGATGAGACTGAATAAGGATGCAGAAACTGAATATGATACACCCTACACATCATTCTTTATTTGGCTTTATGTTATGACTTTGAAGTGTTTTAGATACAGAAATGTCACAATCAAACTATTTTCTATTAAGATCTCTCAGGATGAAAGCAAAAAGATCAATTACAAAATAGTTCGCATTGATCCAGGGAAAACACAATAGTGGCTCCAAATAAATCAGGGAAAATGGAAATGCAAAGAAATGGATAGATAAATTCCAGTGATGTTAAGGTAGAAATATCAGTGAGATTTGTTGTTGATTTATTGACTGTGGGACAGAGGAAGACATTATGAATTGAGAATGTACCAGAGTATCTGGCTTGAATGAATGAGAAGATGGTGGTGACAACCTCTGAAACAAGAAACACAAATAGAATACTTGGTTGGGGTGGGGTTATGAAGAAGCATCAATTTTTAGATATGCTGACTTTGTGATGTCTATGGAACATCCAGGTAAAGATATTAAGGAGACTCTTAGATCTGGAGCTCAGGGGAATGATTCATTCTAGAGCTAGTGAGCTGGAGACCAAGGGTTTACAGATGGTACTTGAAACATCATGAGCGAGTGCAATCATCTTGGGAGAATGTATCAGTTGAGAGGTGTAGAGGATTAAATGTGTGGAAACCAATGTTATTTATGGATAAAGTAGAAAAATGAGAACATTCAGAAGATAGATAAAATGAACAATCATAAAGGTAAGAGGATGTCTGAAAAGAGAGTAGGGTCATAGAAGTACCAGAAAATAGAACTGTTTATTAAAGAAGGATTTGTCAATAGTTCAAATCCTATAATCAGCAAAATAAACTCTGGAAAAAGTTCACTGAATTTAGCCTTTCTTTTTGGAGTCCCAAATATTCAATATGGTTTGCCTCATCTATGTCTTTAGATTTCTACTGATTTCAGAAGGAGAAACCGTTTAATTATAGCAATCATAGATGCAGGGATATTTGAGATATATGGAGATTTTTTTATTATTATGATGCCATTCAAAATATATTTTATTTGAAAACAATGATATAACAAACTTTCTTCCTAAAATTCCTTCTGTATTTATTGTCATAATAAATTCAATCTAATAATTATTAATGTGCTACTTAAAATAGGTAAACTGAGGCACAAAGACATTTGGTGATCTTCCAAGGTTTTCTTAATATAGGAAATGATCTTTGGACAGGGACTCATATATTCTGATGCAGAGTCCTGTGTACAAGGCTCTAAAAAACATCAGGCAAAGCAAATAATCTTGTTAATTTCCTATAGAACATTTTTGTTATATCCCATTCATTATTCAGCTTTTATCATTTTTAAGTAGACATAAACAACTTTAGAGTTTCATATAATTAAAAGTTTTACACTTTGTTATGTGATTCTTTAAAGTCTTTACCAGTTTGTCAATTAACAAAGAAAAAATCTCATTTATTCTAGTTATGCCTGGAAGCTGAAGTTCCTAGTAAAAAGGCTTCTTACATAAATAAAAGTAAATGCCTTAAAGAACTGACTTTCCCTAACTTCCAGAATTATAAACCAGTTATTGCTCCTCCTGAATACATTCAATACTTTCTAAGTGCAAAACAGGGAATCTGTTAATCCCTTCTGTGCTGTAATATCTCTGTGTTTAACCACACTGATCTATGTACTATTTCAGCAAGTGGATAGCAATGATAGACATTCAAACCAAATTGACTCTCACAACTGCTGCAGATACCTGCTATATATTTATCAAGGTTCACTCACCACGTCTAGTAGAAGATAAATCAAGGACACAGTCAACAAAATGCACTCATATGCCTCATTTAGGCCTAAGCAACTAGAAGAGATAGGTGAAGAAATGGAAGGTAGTTTTCACTGCTTAAAAGTCCAACATCTTTTATTCAAATTAAATATATAAATAAAATAAATTTTATTATCCAAACATTATTTTATGAGATGAATAGGTGGCTATACCAAGCAAGGCCATACCTAAGGATAACTCTTAAAATCAACAGGCACCACCACAACAAAAATGTCAAGATAGAGTAATTTAAGGAATTATTAATTGTTCATTCTCTCTATGGATATTTGCTGAGTTTCCAACCTTAGTGCTAAGCACTAAAGATAAATATGTAAAAACAAGTCATGATCCCACCCTCGGGGGCTTTACAAGAATTCCAAGTGGGAGAACTGAATAATAAAAGGAGAAAACTGGCAGTGACTTTGCATAATATAGCATGTCAGGAGACAGTACTGGCCTACCCAACAATTATGACCTTTCAAACCTTTTCTTCCCTTCTTTCCCCAGATATCCACCCTCCCTTGTCCAGCCATGACTTCAAAGGAGGTACGCCTCAGACCCAGTTCCAAAGAGTGAATCATAACTGGTAAAGGCAATCATCCTACACTGATTCCCCTGGCCAATGACTGGCTTCAACATGGGTACATGATCCAAGTTGATCCAACGAGACAGGAGAATTCTGCTGGGGTCTTCTGGAAAATGTTTCCTCAATAATAATGAGAATTATATAGGAAGAAGAAGTACCTCTTATTCCACTGGATGTTGTTTCATCGTGATAGGATACCTAGTTCTACTGTTGCCATTTTGTGGCCATGAAGGATGCTAGCCTAAGGACTAGAAAACATACTGAAACTAGTAGGAAAAGGAAAACAAACACACTCATACATATACACACACACCAGATCCTGATGATGCCTCCAAACCACTAACTTTTTGTTATAGCAGATAATAAATTGTCAACATTGCTTAAACCATATGAATCTGAGTTTTCTGTTTATTGCTGCCAAATGCATCGTAACCAATATAAACACTCTTAATTCACAGACAAGGTAATAGAGACCCTAAGAGTTAAAGAGATCTGCCAGATGTCAAGCAACTAGTTATATCTGGTATTCCTGGCAGCCTATCCCCTTTTAAATCAATGGCCATCACATTTGAGATGGCTACTCTCCACCAATGCTAACCTGACCATGCTGAGTTAAGGATATGTCCCTGTTTTGGATTTATTACCTTGGTTTGGAAAGCACTATCCCATTTCCATTACTGTCTATCGCAAGACTTACTGATTAACCAGAAATGGGTATGTTCATCATGTACCAAATCCAAAATATAAGGTTCCATAAAATAAGTGCTGATACATACTACATGTAACCAAGTGTAACCATGTGATGATTCTTACTATTTCTGTTGGCAAATGTAATGCCTTGAACCTTTAATAATATACATGTTAAAAAGCAAGTTTTATTTAAGTTACAAAATATCACAAGGCTCACTCTTGATTCCAGTAATGTATTATTAGAGTTGAAGAAGACCATGTTTTCATTTATTTATTGTATGATTTTATACACATCAATTGATGTTTAAAGCAACATGGTCAACGTTCAATAGTATTTTTTCAGTGAAAATGATTTTTCAGTAGGTGTAAATCCTAAAACAAAATTTATTACATGGACAGATTGGTATATACAGTGTCAGTGATGTAGGTGGTGCATATTAAGGAGCAAGCATGTAGGGGATGAGGCATCAGTGGCCATGGGACACTGATTTTATATATAGGGAAATTGATCAAATAAGTAAATACATTAAGGATAATGGGAATCATGTTTCTATCAGGAGGAAGAGTTACAAATGTGGAAAGGGAGAAAACTAGGATAAATTGCCAGTGGTGCTGGATTGGAATTGGAGTTACTGGTTTAAAATTATGGTTTTCAGTACATATAGATAGAAATAAAAACAGAAGGATATGTAAATGTACGTTTGCATATATGTATATATATTTACATGTATATGTACATACATACACATGATATGTAATAAACAGGCATATCCATACAGTATTTCCTAGCTTACCTACTGAGAGGGCTTGGAGCAGTGATACTTCAATTGAATTGAGCACACCTAGCATCCAGATCATAAAGCCAAGGCTCCTTGGAGAAATGGTTGATACCAGTGCTGGGACAAGGGAAGTACAAGATAAGCCTGGAATATCTTATTGTGCTAGAATGTAAGAAAATGATCAGAAAATTATGGGGATTTGTCAAAGGGACACAGAAGTCAGCTGGGCTCCCACTGGTCAAACCTTGGAAGTGTGTACATAAAGTAAATGACTGAATAAAATAGAAAACTGAGTCTGTACTGATACTAAGAAATAAAGAAGAAATTTAAAGTTTCATGAGGAACAGAATATTTACACAGATATAAAGTGCTGACCCATTAAACACTTTATGAAGAGGAAAAGAAGTAACTTTCCAGGGGAAAAGACTGGCATTAATCAAGCAATTAATGTAAACATCATCAGCAACGGAACAAATCAAAATCATGCAACAACTGATAGAATGCAATGACAAGAATAAAGTATTACTTCTGTGACATACCCACAAAAAATGTATAATCTGAATCTAATCATGAGGAGATTGTTTTTAACTGTAGGTTTTATTATTATTCAGGTATGGTGAGGTCAACACAGGGGACTGCCAATGAAAAGACAGTTTGTTATTCATAATTCTTAAGAGGATGGGGCATGCCATGTCATGCAGGGCCACACAGGGAAGCACCAGGGTTAAACACAAGCAATAGGAGCAAGGGGAAAGCATGGACAGGAACCTTTATTACAATCTTTTCAGGGAAGGTAAGGCAAGGAATAATAGGCAGGTTTGGAATTGACTAGTTTAAATAATTTCTGTAAGCTCTGGGATACAGGGGCTATCTTTAGTTGTTTTATACCTAACCGTGGGATGACTAGGGAAGAGAAATATTGCTTCCTGTAATAAGAGCCAGATAGACAGGTGGTTCTCCCTACTAGGTAGACCCTAGTGAGGGCTCTGAATAGGTTGGTTTGCATATGAAAGACATGCCCTCAGGGAAAATTCCTTGCTATCTCTATTGACCTACCTTGCCAGGGGCAGTCTCTCCCCAGTCAGGGAGGTCCCAGTGCCAGAGCATCAAAAATATACAAAAGAAGCAAATATAGTTAATAAAGATGTTTCAGATAAACTCATATTGAGGACCATTTAAAAAAACTGTAATCTTCTACAGTGTCAAAACCATTAAAGTCAAAGGAAGTCTTAGGAACTGTTCCAGAATGAAGAAAACTAGAGCCCTGACAACTAAATGCCATGTATAAAGTGAATATTTTGCTATAAAGGACACTACTGGAAAATTGGTGACATCTGAATGGTGTCTGAGGATTATATGATCACTTTCTGATTTTAATGATTATATTACGGTTATGTAGGAGAATGCCCTTGCTTTTAGGAGATCACATTGTTCAGGGGAAAGCTCTTGGTATTATACTTGCAACTTTTCTGCAACATTTAAAATGTTTTAGAATTAAATATTAATATTTACAAAATAATAAATATGAAAAGATATATATAAATATGAAAACATAACATGAAAGAGTAGAGAAATATTAAATCAGTGTATTTTAAATTCAGAAAATATTCTTGAACTCATACCTTGAATCTTGACGTTTTCTTACAAACTACAACTGCCTCAGACACATTATCACATTTGTTTCACAGCATAACTGTAGGTACTTCAATTTCCATTGTGTAACGACAAGAAAACAAGTTAAAGGAGTGTGAATGGGGTAGTTCTCAGCCAAGCAAAAATGCTAAACAAGGCTCAGGCTGCTCCAGGTCAACACCTCAGGAGTTAGTAGCCTATTCTAGGATAAAGTACTTCAATTTCATCTAAAAGTAAGCACAAAGGGACAAAGAGTAAGAAGCAGCTGTAGACTTCAAGAAGGTTTAGAAATACATATAAGACCCCACCATTTCCCTGTCTCCATGAGATTCTTCCCTTCTTATGTGGACAGACCTAAGCTCTCTTTGGCCACCCCAGCACCATATTTTCAAGGTTGTTGATTGCCTGTGACTATATTCTGGCTATTACTCTCCCATCAGTATTCCCATTGCTTCTTCTCGGTTGAAACATAAAAGAACTGTTAAAAGACTTGCCAGCAGGCTGATTTTTGCTGATCCTAGGCATAACAGAAGAAGGCTTGGCTTCTCTCTGGGCTTAGATCTTTAATACAAGTCTATGTTGTCTTGTTTTCCTCTTAGTTTTTATCTGAGCAAGGTTATGAACCACTGTACTACTCTCTCTGGATCTGTTTTCCTGTATCACCACACTTCTTCTATGCCTTGTATTCTGGGGGTCAGCAAAAACCTTAACCCCTTCTGGAGATATCACAGAGTAGGCCATAGCTTCTATTTCAATGACCTGAGCGCAATTTTCAGAGCAGATGGAATTGATCAGGATAAAGGAAGCTTCTGTACATCACTTAATACCATGTATTAGTCGTGGCAAGATAATGTCTCCTTCATCACTTGCATCTACTTCCTGCAACATAGCACAACCCACACCACTCCTGGAGACCAGAACATTCATTTATTCAGCAACAATTTCCTGAGCATCTACTACAAGTGAGGCCCTATACTAAGCATATCAGTGACCAAACCAGGCATATCAGTGAGCACAACAGAAACAAATCACTGCTCATTTGGGGTTTATATCTAGCAGAAAAGAAAATGAACAAGCAATGAGCACAATTAACATGTAAATTATAGCATATGCTAGAAGGTGATAAATGCAATAGCAAAAAGAAAAAATGTAGAGCAGGGTAAGGGAGACTGAAATTACTGGGTTTGGGACATGCAAATTGTAATTTAAAAAACCAAACTAATAACGGAAGAGCATCTTTTTGTTTGTTGGTTAGGAAAAAAATTGAGACAGATTTTTAAAATTATAATAATACATGAGATTGGGATAAGAAGTAGTTAATGTTAACAACAGAAAGGTTTGTCTGTATTGTAGATGCTTTATCCTGAATTCTCTATACCCAGGTTTGGGGAGGGAAAAATGGAAGGAACAAAGCCAGGAGAAGAGGAGAAGAATCAACAGAACTTTGTAAAACTAGCTGAGGGCTGTGGAGGCTGAGAGGATTGTAGGAGAGGAAGAGATGAGGGAGGGAGACTCTGGAGGAAGAATTCCTTTATGCCATCCAAGATGAAATCAGAATCACCTAATATGGGGTTACGTGGAGGGAGAAAGCACAGACATCTTTTGCCCCTTTCCCTAGATTCCACCAGTCTTCTTGATTGCCTATTAGTAAGATTTTTCTGGAAAAGAACTATGTCTTCTTTTCCTACCTTACTTATCAAGGCCACTAATGACCTCCAGGTTACCACAGCTAATAGAAAATTTTCAGCCTTCATCTTGACTTCTCAGTGGACTCTTCCCTCCCATTAAAAACACTCCAATTTTTTCGCTTCCGAATCTCCACACTCTGTTGCCCTTCAGACTCTCTGGTCCCATTTCTCAGCCTCCTTTGTTGATCCCTCCATACCTTCTCAATCTCTAAATATTACAGTGACCCAGTCCTCTGTATACTCACCTTTGAAGAAACTGTATCCAGGCTCAAGGTTTTAAACACCATCTCAGTGACAATGGCAGCCAAATCCATATCTCCATCCCAGAACTTGGCGTGCTTTTGAACATTTCCACTTGTATGTGCAATGGCCATGTCAAATTTACCATATCCAAAACTAAACTCTTGATTTCCCCCCCCACACCGGTTCTCCTCTAGACTTTCCCATCTTAGTAAATGACAACTTGATTCACCTGGTTGCTCAGTATGAAAACCTTGGAATCATCCTTGATGCTCCTCAAGCATAATAAGAATACCCACTTCTCAGGGACTTGGCATGTGCTGATCCCTCTGCTTAGAATTTCCTTCCCCCTCTGTCTTCATCGCTCACTCTCTCCTTTCCTTCAGGTCTCAATTGTTGCCTCCTCAGAATTCTTTTCTCATGACTCTTCCAGAAGTAGGATCCTCTGCCATTACTTAGCCCCTTGCTTTTTCTTCACAAAACTTTCACTACTTGATGTATGTTTGTCTATATCGCCTTTTGAAAAAAAGCTCTATGAGAGCAGGGATTTTAAGTTCGTTGTATCTCTATGACCAAAAACAGTGCCTGTCATATAGTAGATATTCAATTAAAATTTTTGGAAAGAATAAACAAGAGAAATAAGGTTACATAATATAGATACAAGATGTATGCAGTGTTAGGCTAAGTTTTTAACTGAGATCAAGATGGTCCCTGTATGTAGCTATCTGAAAGCAAAACCACCTGGACCTTGGGGATGATTGCAACAAAAGCAGCAAGTAAAGCCTAACGAATGCCCATAATCCTTGGGAGAACTTCTGACTGCAGATCTTTGCTGTACAATATGGTAGCCTTTAGCTACATGTGTCTACTTAAATTTAAATTAATTAAAATCAAATAAAATTTCAAATTCAGTTTCTCAGTTGCACTCACAGAATTTCAAGTGTTCAATAACCACAGGTAACTAGTGACTACCATATGGACAATTTTTATCACTGTGGAAAGTTCTATTAAAGAGCACTACTGTAGAGTAGCACAGCACAGCTTTCACCACACCTAAAGCTTACAATTACTTAGATCTTTTCTTCCCTCATAATTTGCAAAATGTCACAAGTCTACTGTTCAGGTATTTCAGTATTCTATTTCTGGAGCTATCACAACCTCTTAAGGGATCCACTTCCATAACAGTGTGTATATGTATACACAGAAACACACATATACACACGATTTTTTTCTGAAAGGAAAAAATTTTGCTCACTTTGGTCTTTTGATCCTATATGTTTTATACATTTTTACTTCATTGAACCTAAAAATATTTTTGAATGTCTCCTATATTAAGAACCCCATGTTTGTCCCTGAAGGGATAAAGAGTGTACAAGTAACAATTAAATGTGCAAAATGGCTTAGAGAAGGAAACAAGTGGAGATGTTGAAGCCTGTTATACTATATCCATGACCTGAACTAAAATGGAGGCTTGGGCAAAGAATCAAAGAAACTCGGTGGAAATTAGAGACAACATAAAGGAAAAGTCAACAAGACTTGAGGACTGATTGGACATGAAAGACACAGAGGAATAAAAGTCAGCTTTCTTCCTTGAGTTTGTGGGTTCCTAATATGTGCATCATGCTGGCATTAGAAGCAGCCAAAGCTTTGGAAATTAAAACCAGGCAAATCGGGTGTGAAAAAAAAGTTTTTAGGGGATCTAATAATTTTGATTTTGAAACAATAATGGTAAGACATTCAACTGAAAATATCCAGCCAGCAGTTGGACTGGAGGGCAAAAGGTTTGGAAATCACTTCTAACAAAGACAAGAAGGAAAAGATAAAACATGAATACTTTTTCCTCTTCGTGGGCACCAGCACCTTCAAATATTTTCAGTCTATAATTATGTCCTCCTCACCACTACCCCCCCCACCCCCTCTGTTTGCCAATTTTCACTAGGTCTCTCCTCCAAGCTTTCATCATAAATCAAACTTTCTATTCATAGCAATATGGTATTGTACTCGAGTGAATTCTCATAATTTGTCTACTTCTCTGTATAATCTCCTACTTACCCTGATGAACAGAAAAGTATTTTTATAGTGTGGAGCAGTACATGCAAAGTTTGTATATTTTGGAACATAGCCCAGTTAAACTGTAGTAACATAACCCATTAATGTATAGTTGTTTACATGCATCTCACACAATTAAGGGTGTCTTACAGGTTTAACGAGTACCACAAAAGCAACTGAGAGTTTGTGGTATAAACTCTGTGGACTGATGGCTGCTTTTGATGTTGACCCTGAGACACACAGCATTTTAAAAAAGAAGAGGGGTAAAGGGCTCTATTTTGCTAGAGATAAATAATGTCTACATATTTTTGTGGGGTTGTGACAGAGCAATTTAAATTATTATATCCTTTTATGTTTAATGTGTATTTATACACACATTTTTACATTTAATACAACTTCATTTTAAGAACCTAGCTGAACAGGATCATCAGTGAATCAGGATTTGAGTGGCCACAAGCTATTTCAAAAGAAGCAAAACAAAACAATACAAAAACCAACAAAAATTCAGATAATTTATATGCTATTTAAGAGGACTCTGTGATTAAGATCACTCATTCATTGTTAAATAGATGAGTTATTTTTATAATAAAAGCACAAGTGGCAAGGCACTGCAAAAAAGGGAAGCTTAGCCTTGCTTGGGCATCAGGGAAACTCCCTAGAAAGTAACTTTTCAGCTCAGTCCTGAAGGATGAATTGTAGTAATCTGAAAGAAGAGGAAGAAAGAAGGAAACAGGATCTAGGGGCAGGCAACAGACCCAATTCTCACAGCCTCCCATCTTTAAGAAAAATAAATTAATAAAGCCATATCTGTGGCTTTTCAGAACGTTATGTGAGCTGCTTGAAAAGTAAAATCACAAGTATGGAAATACACAGTTCTCTTAAATAAAATAATACACAATTTAAAATCTTCAAATGATCTTAGTGTGTGAGATATATGAAGATACACTGACCACTCCAAAAATTGGGGGAAAATATTTTAAAAAGAAATAAAACACCTTTATCTGGCCCTTTGAAATGGCACTAATCACCTGGAGTTTGTTTTCTTCACTTGGTCACATTTCTCACTCAAAGACTAAAAATCATTCCCAAGGGACAAGGAAAGAGGAGAAAAAATAATAATAATAAAGATAAAGCTACCATCTTCTCCTAAGGACAAATGTTTCCAGTGACTCCTAATATTTATAACGCCCAGCTTGAAAAACCGTACTATAAAACTCTGGAAAGAAGTAAGACATATGTCCAAATACTAACAAAAGTAAACAGCAGCCAGAAATTCTACAATTTTTGTGTGATTTCACAGTTGCTTTTATGTGGATCAGGTTGCTATATTATTGGAATCTTCTGGCTGATTCTAGACTATCAAAAGCATTTTAGAACTGTTGTGTGTTTGGGATGCACTTCTACATACGTGAATCTGACACGTCCAACCTACATTAGAAAATGTCATTCTGGTCTTTTTGCTCCAGGAAGGAGACTGTCATTATTTTTTTAAAAAAATCTCTTAAATTTTTGCCACATTATCATAACACTTAAAATCATTTTAAGTATAAAAATTGCCAAAACATAAAATTAAGTGAAATATAACTTTAAAATATTAACAAGTCCCATCTACCTTAAAATTTAATGATAAAAAAAACATAATCAACCATATATAACCAAATCATTTTAATAAAAGCATTCATTGGCTTATGGATTCAGAGAGAACTGGCTTTGAACCCCTGTCCCACCTAGCTATATAGCTTTGGGCAAATTTCCTTGAACTTTAGTTTCTTAATCTGTAACATGAAGGAAATAATCTCTAATCTGTAAATTTTATTTTTGAATTATACAATAAATTATATAAAGTATCTATACAATTTCAAGAAATAAACATTAATGTCTTTTCCCCTCCTTTTTCCTGAAGTGTCACCTTGAATTCCATGAATGACAGTAAAATCCACTATTAATATAGGGCAATCAACATGTTAGTAAGAACCACATTATAAACACACTTAATCCCTCCATAATTGAATTAATCCTGCTTATTGATTTTAAAAATCTTCTTCTTTCATAAAGTATTACCCTACATGAATGTTGTCCAAATTAATATTCACTTATTAGGAAATAGTTGATAAATTGAAAGCATACTTAAGGTTTTTATGAGCATTCAAATTCTGTTTTATTTTTATTTTTCAATGCAGCATATGAAAAATGATGATTTCTAAGGCCAAATTTTAGGATGAAAGCAACAGAGACATTATATTATGTATATATTGTGAAATGATCACCATAAGTCGAGTATATCCATTACCATACATCATGAAAGTTATTTTTTCTTGTAATGAGAACTTTAAGGATCTACTCTCCTTTTTGTCATAAACCAAAAAGAAAAAAAAATTATTCAGATAAAAATTAGAAATCATGAAATATTGGCTATAGACCATAAGATCTATTGAACCCAACTAGTTACCATTTATTATATCACTTCCATAACATTACAGAAAGTGTTTGAAATATATTTTACCATTTAGTTTGTACAATAAGGCTACAAGGTGGAATGATTATCCTTATTTATAAATAAACTGAAGCTCAAGGAGTTTAATAAATTTGCTCAAGATTACACAGTTTATAACTGAAGAAATCATTTAAGTTCAGATTTTTCTAATTCTAAAACCTAAGCTCTTCAAGATTAAGAGCAGAGTTATAATTACTCAGTGCTTTGGTAAATAAGATCTTAGGTATGGACACAAATCAAAACCACCTAAGAATTAAGTATAATTGTTATATCTTAGAATGATTTATGCTGCAGTAAAATTAGAAGTAGACCTTGAGTCCAGAAACTTGTCTAATCTAAAGATTTTTTTAGGTAATATAATTATAATATTTATTAGTAACTGTGTGAATTTCAACAAGGGAATTGACTTAAGAAGAAAACTTATTATTGATAATCTAGTCCAGTCTATCCAAGTGCTAAAATTCTATTACATACAAGTGATTTCCTAGATATTTTTACATAGATTTCAACTTTTTAAATGTTTAAACATTATACAAACAATATATGCTAGTGGATGAATATAAATAATAAAGAAGGTCTAAAATTAAAACTAAAATTCCTTCTCTCCAGATAGCTAGTTCTAGTTATCAATAAAATAGTAGGTTCTTTTGAATGTATCCAGAAAACTCCATTTTCTATTATATGTTTAGAAAGTTTTATTAAATTATAATATATAGAGAGAAAAGTACATAATTCATAAATAGATAGCTGAAAAATTTTGATAAAGTGAACATACCCATGTAATCAACACACAGATTCAGAAATAAAATACTACAACTATCCCAGAAGCCCCTTTCATGCCATCTCCCAAATATTACTCTCTCCTTCCTCCCAGAGATAACTCTTACACAGACTCCTAACACCATAAGTTAGTTTGCCTGGATAAATGGGATGGTATGAATTGTGTTCTTCTGTGTCAGTCTACTTACACTCAACATTATGTTTGTAAAATTCATGTATTGCATGCAGCAGTGGTTGATTTACTTACTTTATTATTGATACTGTGAAACTTCTGATAGAAATATAGAAGTGAGATGTATGTAGAATATGCTAAACTATAATATATAAACATATTACAGTTTATGTATATATACCACTGTTGATGGACATTTGGGTTGTTTCCAGGTTTGGGCTATTATGTTTAATGCTGATATAAACACTTTGTTCAAGTCTTTTGATGTACGTATGTTGAATTACTTGGGTATTTATATAGAGGAATAACTGCTGGGTCATACCATTTATTAAGCTCAACTTTAGGAGACAGTGACAATTTTTCAAAGTTCTACACACCTTGGCTCCCAAACGTGGCTCCCATCAGCTGTGAATGTGAGGGTTACAGTTGTTCTGCATCTTTCCTGACATTATTAATCTGGAAATAGTTTATAAATTTTAGCCCATTTTGGTGGGTGTGTAGAGGTATCACACTGTGTCTTGTAATTTTAATGTTCCTTTCCCTAATGACTAACTTTTAATATGTGTGTTGGCCCTTTGTATATCCTCTTGGGAAACATCTGTTCATTTTTTGCCCATTTAGAAATTATTTTGTCTATTATTTTGTTATTATTTTGCAGGATCTTGTATATATTTGTATTATTACATGTAAGCACTATGTGGCTTTTCTTATCATTTTTAATGTCTTTTGATGATCATAAATCTCTCCATAAATTGGCAGAATGTTTAGTCAGACTATATTAAAACAACATTTATAACTGCATCAAAAACATAAACTACCTAGGAATAAATCTAATTAAAGCTGTATAAGACCTATTCTCAGACAACTACAAACTAGTATTGACAGAAATTTTAAAAGATCCAAATAAATGAAAGGATATGCTGTAGTCACAGTATAGAAGTCTCAGTATTCTTAAGGTGTCAATTCCCCTATACTGATGCACAGATTCAATGTAATCCACATTTTAAAATGAGTAAGTTGGGCTACCCTGGTGGTGCAGTGGTTGAGAATCCACCTGCCGATGCAGGGGACACGGGTTCATGCCCTGGTCTGGGAAGATCCCACGTGCCGCGGAGCGGCTGGGCCTGTGAGCCATGACCGCTGAGCCTGCGCGTCCAGAGCCTGTGCTCCGCAATGGGAGAGGCCACAACAGTGAGAGGCCCGTGTACCGCAAAAATAAAATAAAGTGAGTAAGTTTCTTTTTTGTGTGAGGTTGAAATCAACTGATTATAAAATTTTTAAGGAAACACAAAAGCCAAGGATATCAAATCTAATCTGAAAGACATAGAGAGAAGTTAATACTGTCTACCAAGACTTACTATAAAGTTAAAGTATTTAAGACAATGTATTATTGGCATAAAGATATATAAGTAGACTAATGGAACTGAACATTGAGTCCAGAAACAGCTACATATATAATTCACTCTTCATTTACGCCAGAGGTGGCTCTACAAAGCAGCTGGGAAAAGAACGTCCTTTCAGTAAATGGTGTTGCTTATCTAAATGAGTACATGCTTTTCTGAACTTTCTTTCTACTTAACAAAATACGTTAGCAGTCTTTCTATATCAACACTTCCAAATCTAACTCATTTTGTATAGTTACATAATAGCTCATCATATAAATATATCTCAACTAATTCACCCATTCCCATCTTGATTGATGTTTTAGCTTGTTTGCAATTTTTGGGGGGTGGACACCTTTGTAAATATATCTATAGATAACATTCTAGAAATGGAATGCTAAAGCAAAAACTGTGTGAATTTTAAGTTATTGACATATTTCCCTCCAAAAGGCCACTGCTACATAAGCTCTTACCAAGAGTTTATGAAAGTACCTGGATTGTAACATAAATGAGAGATGTTCCACATCTGTTCCACTTTTACTCTTCATGACTCACAAAGGACTTTTTGAACAAATTTAATCACATTAACCACTGATAACTTAGAATGAAAGTAATGCTGCCTCTGCAAAGATTAAAGAAAGGGCTGACAGAGCAAAAGGGGTGAACTACTCTATGAATGCATGCAAAAGTGGTCTTGGTGCATGGGTAGTGAAAGCACAGAAACACTGTTCTCAAAAAGAAGAAGATCACAGGAGTAGTAGCCAGTCTTGGGCTCCGTGGAGAATGCTAACTCAAGAGGCAAGGAAAGTGACTGCAAGGAAAGTGTCCTCAATTTCTACTGATTATACTACACCCAGTTGCAAGAGATTGAGTGAACTGTCACGTCGTCACGGAATTCTGTATTTTTGAATATTGTGGGGTATTTAAATAAGTGAGTCATCTGCTGGGGTGCTGAAATCTTATTTAAGCCTTTCACTGGAATGGTATTTTCGTAACTGGATTGAACTTTTATTATACCCAACAATTCGGCTAGCGCTGTCTTCCTTGAAAAGGAGATTCCTTTTTCTCAAATGATACAAATTCTCCTCCCATCTTTCAAGGTTCATCTTAAGCCTCATTTTCTCCCTGAATACTCCCTTGAAACTCCCTTCCATACTGCAGAATTTTTCTTGCACTTCAGGGTTGCACTTGATCAAGTGCAATTATGTAACATTCTGTCAGTTTAAGACCTAATTGCATCACGTATACCTGTCGAGTTTCCCAAAGTTTACTGTTGCCAGAAGGATGAGACCGGAACCTACCTTGCACTTTCACTGTGCCAGGCACTTTAGTGTCGTATTTAATATTCATAGCTACTCCCTAAGGTATGCATTAATATCTCCACTTTTCAGATGGGAAAACAGAATTCCAGAGATATTATATGCCTTCTTTGGTCACACACCCACTACAGTGACACTCTCAGATTCAAACTCAAGCAACTTTTATTTCATAGTTGCTCACCACAATATCTTCCCAAAGACTTCTCTATATGTTTTTTGTGTTGTAGAAATAACATCTCATTCCTGTAGGTACTTGAACCTATGCTATCAGCACCACCACCACCACCACTAAAGTGGAAAGGTTAGGGGTTTCAGGGACTGGAAACTAGAGCTCCAATCCTGACTATGCTACTCTGAACACCAGTCTCTTCCATTTTTGAGAAATGCATACAAAATTTATCCAACTTCTGAAAGGTGTAGTCTGTACACAGTACATTTAATGCTGCTCATTTCTCAGAAGTAGTATAACCTCAAATTGAGGTTATTCTAAAACTCAAATTGAGTTTTAGAGTAAAAACAGTCTGGGTTTCAATCCAGGAGCTGCCACTCTTGAGCCATGCTAATTTCAGCAAGTTATTTAATTTCTCTAAGCCACATATCTTCATTGGTAAAATGGGTTTAACAATTACCATCTCACTGGATCATTAGATGGATTCAATGAGATTATATACCATAAACTTTTTAGGATATTGCTGGCCCACTGTAAGTGCTACACAAAACCATCTATCATTTGTACTCATACCCACTGGATAAATAGAAAATAGGCATCTATGTGATAAGTATACTAATAATTCTGCATAAACATAAAAACTAAATGAAAGCAAAAAGGTTTGGAAAAGAGAACAGTATTATTTTAATTTCCTTTAGTCTTAGTCTCTGATACATAGTAGGTCCACTGTCAGAGTACTAATTAGACTACTACGGTTATAAGTCATGGCTGCGCAGTAAAAAATATTTGTGAAAATCTATAAGGAAAAATCAACTTTTTCTTGATTGAATGGAAAATAAGTTTATCACCATATAAGGTTATCTCAATCACTTGTTTCTGTTTTATCACAATATTTATTAAAATTATAAGTAGTAAGAAATATTCAGACTCAAGTCGTAAAGAGTCATTGAGACTCTCTGAGTCACAAAGACATATTTTAAGAATCTTGTGTGTTTGCTGAGATAAGAAAAACATGAAATAAACTTATGTATCATTTTTGTCTGCATTTAAGCAATGAAAATAAAGCTTGACACATCTACAACCAGTAGAACTGACTCAGGAAAAATGATTAACATAGATTTTACTTCTCTTGATGAGAATGTTTAAAATAATCTTTAAGAAAACATATTATTTTTCAATGAGGTCTCTCATATCAACATGTGCTCTAACATTTCTACAGAGATTTGCAATTAAAGTTAGCAGAGCCTTTGCACGTGACATTATACTGTAGATGCATTTATAAGGAGGAAATATGCTAATATTTTTAAGTTCTCCTAAACATTGGAAATATCTAAAGGATGAAGCATCAGCTGAGGCAAACTTCATCCCAAAAGCTTGCACACTTGTTTGCAAGAACCTCATTTGAATGCTGGCCTATCAAGCCAAGCAGAGTTATTTTAGACAGAGAAAACAAAAAATGGACAGCAGGAGTTAAATTTGATGTTCATTAACATGAAGGGAAATTTCTTGCCCCATTTAACTAATATCTTAGTTGGTACAGTGTGACAAACAAATATTAGTTGTTAAAATCTATTACTTGACATTTAATCCTGAAACTGCTCACCACAGTCTCATCATCTCACAGGACATGAAAACGGCAACATTTTGAGGGATGGAACCAAACTGTATTCTTAATCCCAAGGCATTTGCTTCTCACCTAGAAGTCTTGAGTTCTGAGGGATTTGACGCTGGCAGGCATTTTTGGCAGGTAAAAGAAAAAGGCCTGGGTGAATGGTCCATAGGTGTGTGTAAAGCAACTTTCCCCAGAAATGCTCGTATATCACCATCACCAAGCAATGGCTGCTGGAAAATTCAGCTCTGGGGTACTACTCATGGCATACGGAATTCAGGATACACCTTTTGGATTGGTGTTTTTCTGGACTATGATTTGAGGGAAGTTTCTTTTTACAATTTGAATGATAGATCCCATTTATATACATTCAGTGACATATTTACAGAAAGACTTATGCCCTATTTCTCTATTGGACCTTCTTCCAAATCCCTTACAATAAGTCTAGTTGAAGATGAGTGCTGAGCCCCCTTGGAAGACATTCTGTGTGCTCTACTTTCTTCCTGTGTTCAGGGAAAGTCCTTGCAATAAAGAGTCTGAGTCCACCTTTGAAAAAAAAAATCTATTATACCTGCTTTAAATTGCATCTCCCTATAGCCAGAGGCTCCACAGTTGGTTAAATTCAATTTGAGTTGCCAGGGGCTATTAATGGGAGGGTTTTTCTATTTATTCTCTTAATTGTTCTCTATCTAAATGATCACTGATGATGAAATCTTATTTGCACCACATTCCCACATAATCAGAAGGTCTAAATAATTTTTCCTCTTCAGGATAATGACATGGAACTAAAGGTCCACAGAAATCTTTAGGGATAGTTTTTGTTGTTATTGTTTTGTTGTTTTTATAATGTGCCACATTTAATTTTAAAATAAATAATTCCACTTGGGCTTCAAAAGCATTAAAACAATATGGAAATAATAAACAAACAAACTGAAAATTATGCTTGCTAAGCCCATAGTAGGCTCTTAATAAATGTAGAAATGTGTGCTGATTGACTATCACAGTGTACTTCTAGCATGACAGTGCCTTTCAAAACTTTTAAAATGCAAATTGTTCTGTCTTGAGTAAGGCTTTATAACTAATGTGTCACATGTATGACATGACTTTGATATTTCATTTTTTAATAAGTTACTGAGTTTACAATATATTAGCCACAGTAAAACACAATAAATTGGAAAGGAAAATCTATACCTATCATTTCCAGCAGAGGTCTCTAGAGAGCAACTAAAATTATGGAAATAAGGGCTATATGCTCAGAAATTTGAATAGAAAATTTAACTCTTAAGCTTTATGTGAGCCCTTTCTTTTCACACACGCCCCCTTCTCTTTTGATGTCTGTGCTCCTTCATCAGATAAAAGGCTGTCTAAAAAACTGATCAGAAGTAGACACAAGAGAACAGGTTAATCCCAAGTGCACCGGTGTAATGTGTCACAAAACAGACAATGTAATTATCTCAGCAGCCTGTTTAACCAGCTAATTCGGCAGCTTTGCATACCAGCGGTGAGCTCATCTGTTCACTATATTACCAGCCAGGATGTTTTCCACCAAGATTACTACACTTCTACAAAAGCTTGTAAAAGTCGGAGGATTGAGTATTTTCTTGAATGTGGTGTAACAGCTTTTTGCAGTCTTTTATTTATAGGGAGGTAACAGACTAACAAAGAAAAGAAAATGCAGATTAGTACTGCACAATACAAAAGAAACTGAAGTCGATGATATAAATCTTCATACATGTTCATTTAAAATGAAATACCCTCTCTTTACTTGGAATCTCTGGGGAAATGCTGAACGACTTAACAGAAATGTGATTTGATGGCAAAGACTTATAAGCCTGGTTTTACTTTTCTTAGAAGCAAATTTATTTGCTCCAAATCCAGTCTGCATTTTGCTAATACTAGCACACTTTGGGGGAGTTGGTGTGGGCTTTAGAGTCAAACTGACTTGGACTTGAATTCTGGTTCTTCAACTTTTCCATCTCCTGATCTTGGGCAAGCTAGATCCACTTGCCTCATCTTTAAAATATGAACTTTTAAAGATTAAAATTCCTAATCTTTAAAATATGAATTATACCTACATTTTGCATGGTTACTGAGGGGCTTAAATCACATCAGGGAAATGCTTGGCACAAAGAGATAGCTAAATAAACAGTAACTATTTTATTACATGATATATACACCTATATATATATATATATATATATATATATACACATATACATACATAGCACACACACATATATATGTATATACACACACACACAGACACATATATGCATGCATTACATGTATATAACTTAGTAAAAAGAAATTAGTTAACCAAAACCTCAGGAAACACTCATGTATTATCCCAAGTCTTTTCCTTAAAATGACTATCATCTGACCACAATGATAACACCACATAACATGCAGGTCCAGCAACCAGCACAATGCCTTATGTGTTCAAGAATATTTATTGAATAAAATAAATATAACAAACTAAGAGAAGAAAAACACTGCAGAATATGTAAAAATATTCCACAATATTGACCATATTTTAAAGTGATCTACTTTGCGGTTCAATATTTCCAGCAAATTAAACTTTTACACCGAATGACAGTAAGTTCTGCGTCTAACAGCTTAGACGTATGTTATACCTTTAACGTTACATGTCTCATCATTTGACACAGTTAAATGACAAAAGCTGCAAGAGAGTCAAAGTCTTAGACAATAATTAAGATAGTCTTGAAGATGAGGCAGAGATGTTGGAAGGTTCTGACTTATAGTAAAGTCTATGGAAGTGTCTGTCACACTTAAGAAATAAGAACACACAAATGCATTACACCTGAGGTGCAAAAGGCCCAAGGAGAGGGCATGGAAAAGCTACATGGTCAGGGAGGTGGCCAGGAAATAGACTTAAGAGCTAGCCAACCACCATCTCCCAAAGTCTCACAGCATGGAAGTCTCAGGTCTTCAAAGCAAATTCAAAGTCTGAGAAAAGAAGAACCAGAAAGTCTCCCTTACTTTGATTTCTGTTTGACTCCCTGTAGAGACTGTTCTTCACATGTTGGCTGAAATAAAAAATTTAGTTATGTAGCTCTCCCACTATGAGTTCTCCTGCAAATCCATCTACCTCTCCCAATTTATTTCAAACCATCTTATGTCTAATCACTCGACTGAGACCATATTGGCACCATTCCCTTTTCTTTTTTTTTCCAAGAGCCTAGGGCATTTTAACCCACCATTAACTCTTGGTAGGTCTCTTCCCCTCAGACTTTTGCAAGGCTTACTTCCTCACTCCACTTCCCCAGGTCCTGGTTCAAATGTTATCTCCTTACAAAGGCCTTAGCTGACCACCCTTCCTAAAACAGCAATTCCAATCATCCTGTCTTTTAATGCTGCTTTGTTCTTCACAGCACTTACCTGGACCTCAGTTTATCTTATTTATTTGGTTATGTATTTACCATCTCTCACCCCACTGGAATATTAGTTCAGTGAGTCCAGAAATTTATTTCATCCACTCATCTATTCCCAGAGTCTAGAAAGATCCCTAGCACATAGCAGTCACTTAGTACATATATTTGTTGAATAAATGCTGGGAAAGGAGGTGAGCAGCTGAACATCTGTGTTTCCACCACCTTTTGTTCATTTTAGTTTCATACTGTACAAGAATTGTGAATTTCCATGTTCTAGTGCCACCAGTACTCTGTCTGTTCCTTAAGTGGCATAAAACCTACATCTTAATTCAACTTTGACTATACTGTCTGGCACACTGTGGCACCTGAGAAAATAGTTGTCTAGTAAACAGAAACTTTTTAAAATGAACAAAAAAAGACTAAATATTAAAACTATTGAAGTATTTTTAAAATTGAGGATCATAGTACATTACTAAAAGTAATTAAACATATCAAGATAAAACTTCAGTGGTGATCATTTTGAAATATATGCAAATATCAGATCATTATGTTGTACACCTGACACTGATGACATATATCAATTTTACCCCAGTTAAAAAATAAAATAAAATAGGGATAAAAAATAGTTCTGTGATATCAAATGCAGCCCACTAATAAATATCTCTCTGTCTCGGTCATTAATAAAAAGTACCAAACATTGTGATTTTATCTTGTGGAATTCTCAATATACCCCTGGCTGGGTCTCATTATACCATTCCTAGCTCACAGGTGTAGAAATTGAGGCAAAGAATTGTTAAGTGTCTTACGTAGAATCACACAGCTAATAAGTGCCTACTCACTTGAATCCTAGTCATACAACAGCTCTGTTTCAGAGGCCTTTAATATCTACTCTTCAGACTGATCTTTTTTTTTTGGTTTTTTTTGTTGTTGTTGTTTTTGCGTTACACGGGCCTCTCACCGTTGCGGCCTCTCCCGCTGCGGAGCACAGGCTCCGGACGAGCAGGCTCAGCGGCCATGGCTCACGGGCCCAGCTGCTCCGCGGCACGTGGGATCCTCCCGGACCGGGGCACGAACCCGCGTCCCCTGCACCGGCAGGCGGACTCCCAACCACTGCGCCACCAGGGAAGCCCCAGACTGATCTTCTGACACTTCAAATATTATTTTCTCCATTTTCTTTTATCATTAATACCTATTTTCTACTTCCCTCTTCTAACGATCAGGTTAATAATCACTAAATTAAGAACTTAAATGATGCAAAGCTTCAGTAAGGTTTTGATGCCAAACTCTGAAAACATACTAAATAATAAATGCATATCCCCCCCAAAAAGTGAGGAGGTTAATGAAGATTAATGTTGTCCTTGGGGGTGGTAGAATTTAAATTTCATAAGAGTCTCCTAAGCCTATTTAACAGAGAAAAAAAAGTTGCCATCTTTTTGTAAAACATGCATTTCAAGGCACTTCTATGAATTTCTCTCCCATAGAGAATGAGTGATATATAGCTGGGGTCTAATTCATTCCAACTCATCACATGTATTTTGTAACTCTATATCACCCTTTGAAATCAATAGGCAGTTAACACTGAGAAGATGTATTTAGGTTTGAAAGAAGGTAAAAATTGGACTGTGATCTATTCCTTGTATGGGATCCTATTAGCATCTTTTCATATGGTATCAGATCAAACAACTTAACTTGGTTTTTAGACTCATTTCCCAATATTCTTAAGCTCCTGTATAATTTACTCTTACACTAAGTTTGTAGGCAATATTAATTCGCATGGGTTAAAAAAAGGGTCATTGGTTTCCTACTCAGTATTTCATTCCCTTTGACAAAGATAAAGAATAAGTAGTGACTATGTGTGCCAAATTAATAGTCCCTCCCTCATCACCTTTATTTTTAAAGTTTTCTTAATTTTTCTTTTGTTATCAGATAATTTATATAGTTCTATTCAAAAAGTTCATTATTTTGAGGTACCTTTCCTTTATTCACATATTTATTTATCCATTTACTCAACAAATATTTATTGAGAGGCTAATAGGCTCTGTGATAACACTGGAAATACAGTGGGGGAAAAAAACAGACACAAAGAATGAAAAACAATGTGCCAAGGCATCTTTGAATGTCATTTGAATTATAAAATTAAATGAATAGTCACAACTTCTTGGTATATATGACATACAGGGCCAGGTCCTGTGGTTGAGGAAAATAATGCAGTACTTTGAGGGTTACATCAACTCTGTCCGTTAACTAGGGTGTCAGTTAAAAAAAAAAAAAAAAAAATATATATATATATATATATAAACACACAAAATGTAAAATTAATTAGCTATTCTAGCATTTGAACATGCAAATTGTAAATATGCACGTTGCTCGACATTTTACTAATTTACTGAGGCATATTTATTTCTATGGAGTCTGCAAAAAAAAGAAAGTGTTCTTATCTTTCGGTCATGGTTTAGGTGTCTTTGGGATGCAAGACAAAGGATTGGGTTAATTTTTGAACCAAAAGTCCTGGTATTCCATGCATACAGAACCACATGAGATGAGGCAGGGGGTCTGTGTGCTCAGGACAGCAGTTAATCCCATTTGGTTAGGGCATAATGTAGTGCAGAAGGACAATCATGCTGAAAATGCAGTTTGGCAGGAGTGTTGAGAGCTGCTCTTGGCAAGTCAAGAAGTTGACAGTTTTTAGGTAGGAGAGTAACACGATCAGAACTGGGCTCCTAAAAGATTACTCTGACAATGTTGTAGACAATAAATTGGGGGTGGAGGACAGGAGAGAAGGAAAGAGACAAAAGGAAGACATATATGTCAACCCCAATGAAGGTCTGAGCTACAAGAGTTAAAATAGGAGTGCACAGATAAGAAAAGGGGCTGCAGAGAGAAAATCAACAGCCACCATGGGGAAATGGATTAGGTTTGGGCTCAGAGGAATCTGCTCAAAAAATAAGGCAACTTGTTTAGACTACATCTCACTAAAGTTTCTGACAATAATGAATCAATACAAGGGCTTCTAAAGTTACCTCACCTAAGACAGTCTCTAGATAAATAGAACTGCCTCTATAGAACATGTTACTATTTATTAATAATAAAAGATTATACAATAATCATATGCTCAATATTATATTTATATATTTATTAAAGCCATTTTAATAATAAACTAATATTTATTGAGCACTTACCAAATAGCATGGTAAAAATGTTACATATTACATTCACTATCTAGTTAAGACCACAACGCATCTACAGTTATTATCCTGTTTTTCAAGTGAAAAAATGGAAAATTAGAGACATTAAGCAACATTAAGGCAGAATTTGAACTCAGCTCTGCCAGGCTCTGGAACATGAGCACTGACCAGTCACACTTACGTGTGAAAGAAGAAGAATCACTTCACCCTGAAGATCAAAGAAGTTACAGAATTTGTCCTACCTCCTTATCAAAGTGAAATATTCAAACATTTTATTCAGATATGATGAACATCTACTGAGCATCCACCATGTGCCAACCTCTGCTTTAGATGCTTAGACTCTGAATTCTTAGGAACTGAATTCTTACATGTCAGGCATAAAGAAAAAAACAAACTTTCAGAGAATTCCTTCGTTCTTACTACTCAGGTACTTAAACTCTTTGTGCTGATTAGGGGAAGCAGTGGGGAAAAGAACTGCACAGGGCTGAGAGGCAAACTTATTCTACCTATAAAGTAAGATGCAGCTGCCCAATGAACAACAAACAAAGGCTCTGAGGGCTGGGATGGAGAAGTGACTAAGAACTAAGAAGAGTTCGTAGGTGCTGAAGGCTTTGCAGGAAAAGAGGAGAGATTAAGCCATTTATGTTGCTGGAGAAGAGGAGTGTGGCAAAGAGGAGATGGTGTGCTGTGTAATCCCATCTTTAACATTCTCAGAAAAATATTTAGGAGAGACCCACATTACATTTCAAGAATTTGCGGGATTGGATTTTGTTAACTATGGATACATCACCATGCTAATCAGGATATACTTAGATGAATCAGCTTCAACTTGTTATATACATGCTAAAGTACATATCATGACCATTCTGAGATATGGCCCCATGTAATCTGTTTCTAATAACCATTAAAGAACCAAACTTTAAGAATAAATGAATTCCTTTTCCTTTGTAGATTAGAGCGGAGTCAAATATATTCCTATAATAATGTCACTCATTCAAATTCTGAAATCCTTTTTTGTTTTTTAAGAGGTGGCAATGAGGTAGAGGCATACCTAGCAGAGAGGCACTTGAATTTAACCTGAGTGGAATATGCAACAGCAGTTAGAATCATTTCCCATAATGGAATTTCAATGATTAAAACAATCTACCCAGGAGAAAAAGGAACGGGCTGGAAGTGAGAAATCAGGGATTCAGAATGGCAACCTTAGAAAAAGCTCCCACTCACAGGAAATATCCACCCACCTCTCTGTGTCTAATACTACAGTCAACTCCCCAACCCTCCAAACTCTAGTACCAAGTCTTTCCATATTTAGAAGGCACATAAGAAACATTAGATCCATAGCTCACTAGGGCAAAATCAAAATTGCTTCTGATCTTCCCGCCTTCATATTTCAGGAACTATTTTTGTTTTGTTTTGCTTTGCTTTGCATCCAATTTTCCCTGAAACCAGCTTCCTTCTCGATGCTCATGTTCTCCCATAACTGCAATCACCAATGGATTCACGTTCCTAAACTGGGACCTATACTCTGACAAAGGTTTGAAAAATGATATTGTGAGAGAAAAACTCTGACAGATTATAACTCTGAAAGATTCTTAAACATCATACCTGCTTGACTTTTTCCTATGAACTGTTAGCCAAGTATCAGACCTGTTTTTAGATTTGGATTCCTGTATAATTCCTTGGATAACTTACCCTAACTGTCTAGCTAAATTTTTCTAAATAATTTCTCACACAACAAAATGTTAAACGCTATCATTTGCCAAGTTCTATGCATATTTCATAACCTATTGGTGGGATCAGGAATGAGTAGGTAAGGAGGTTAAGGGAAAAGAAATCATTGACTCCAGCTCTGTACCACAGTTATAGTGAAGAACGCAGATTTCTTCCCCCCATTTTGGCCAGCACTGCTGCTGCTGAGTATGTTAGATTACCTTATTTCCTCACTCTACCTTAATGTCAACTCTTTGTGTACTACATAAGCATAAACGGGCTAATTGTGAAGTTGTGGGTAAGGCTACATGAGCTCCTCTGAAAAATGTGTATAAAGAAGCACATTATAATTAAGACAATTTTCACAGCCCTGAAAGCCTCAAAAGGCCCCAGGCTTGGTTTGGTTTGGTACCAGGATATATCAATTTGATAGCCAACAGTCATTGCTTATTTCATTTCTTTTAAATAAAGAGAAGCCTTCTGGCATACTACTGCTGCTTGCTACATCCTCATGCTATCACAACAGTTTGATGAGTTTACACTGATTTAAGCAGCAGTCAACATAAAATGATAGAAACTGGACTGACATATGAGGACAGGACAGCCATTTTTACCTTGTCAAAAAAAAGGGGGTAAGGCTGGCTTCTCTTCCTTTAACAATGCAGTGCTCCCTCCTTATCTTGTTTCTTTTAACTTCTGTCCACTAGACAATATTCAAAAACAGGTAAAGAATATCATGAAGATATAAAATTACAAATACATTCAAGTAAGGTACACAAATGGCCAAAAGTCATATGAAAAGTTACTCAGTGTCACTAATATCATGGAAATGCAAATCAAAACCACAATGAGATATCATTTCACACCTGTTAGAATGGCTATTATCAAAAAGATAGGAGATATCAAGTGTTCTCAAGGGTGTGGGAAAAAGGGAACCCTTTTACACTGATGGTGAGAATATAAATTGGCATGGACATCATGGAAAACAGTATGGAGGTTCTTCAAAATATTAAAAATAGAACTAGTATATGATCCAGCAATCCAGCATCTGGTTATCTATCCAAAGGAAATGAAATCAGTTTCTCAGAGAGAAATCTGCACTCCCATGTTTACTGCAGTATAATTCACAAAAGCCAAGATATGGAAACAACCTAAGTGTCTGTCCACAGATTAATTGATAAAGAAAATGTGACATACATAGAGTGGAATATTATTCAGTCATAAAAATGAAGGAAAAACATGGAACAACAGTTGGAACAACATGGGTGAGTGTGGAGGACATCATGCTAAGTGTTATTTGAATTAACTGCCAGACATAGAAAGACACAGTGTATGATCTCACTTATATATACATGAGAAATATATATACATATATATATATGGAATCTAAAAAAAGTCCAACCCATGAAACCTAAGATTAGAATGATGGTTGCCAAGGGTTCAGGGATGGGGGAAATGGGGAGATGTTGGTCAAAGGGTACAAAGTTTCAATTAGAAGATGAATAAATTCTGGGAAGCTAATGTATACATGGAAACTATAGTTAATAATACTGTATGGTGTACTTGAAAATTACTGAGAGAGTAAATCATAAGTGTTCTCACCACACACATGTCAAAAAAAGGTAACTATGTGAAGTAACGGATGTCTTAATTAACTTGCTTATAGTAATCATTTCACAATCTAAACATATGTTAAATCATGACATTGTAAACCCTAAACAAATTACAAACACAAACTAATAGTTTGTTTTCTCTTTCAATATTAAGTAGAAAATATTTTTTTAAGTGCATTTAGTTGCCAAGATATGGAAGCAAACTAAATGTCCATCAACAGATGAATGGATAAAGAAGATGTGGCTTATACATACAATGTTAATACTACTCAGCCATAAAAAAAGAATGAAATTTTGCCATTTGCAGCGACATGGATGGACTTGGAGGGCATTACGTTAAGCGAAATAAGTCAGAGAATGACAAATATTGTATTATATAACTTATATGTGGAATCAAAATTACAACAAACTAGTGAATATAACAAAAAAGAAGCAGACTCACAGACATTGAGAACAAACTAGTGGTTACCAATGGGGAAGGGAGGGAGGGGCAAGATAGGAGTGGGAGAGTGGGAGGTACAAACTATTGGGTATAAGATAGGCTCAAGGATGTGTTGTACAACACAGGGAATATAGCTAATATTTTGTGATACCTATAAATGGAAGGTAGCCTTTAAAAATTGTATACAAATTTTTAAAAAATTTAAGTGGATTTAGGATTAGAAACCCCAGAAACACTAAATAGTATGGGGTGAGCTAAGGAAGAGGAGCCCAGAAAGCCAGAGAGAAAGAATGGTCAGAGAAGCTCAAAGACAGCCATAAAGAACTCTGTCATGAAAGCAGAAGGGTTACAGATTTTTTTTCCCAAGAAGAGTATATTAAATATGGCAGAAGGAACTTGCTCAATAAAGCAATTGAATATAAAAAGGCCTGAAAGTGACCATCAGCAATGAAAATTAGAACAATGTTAATTTTCGTCATAAAGTAGTTTCAGCAGAGTTGAAAAAGGCGGATAAGGTATGTGGTATGGATGTATGTATAGAGAGGATCAGCACTTCAGATGGAAATGGGAGTGAGGGCTGTCACAAAAATGACAGGGGACAGCCAAAGAGAAGAATTCTACGGAAACAAGGTCAAGGAAGACTTTTTTTAAGAGTTGGAGAAAGAAGTATATTCATTGCCTAAACAAAAGGAGCCAGTAGAAGAAAACAGATTAAAGACATAGTTGACAGAGAAGAGTGCTAGGTCCATTCTGAATCCTACCTATGTGTTCAACTATCACCTAGATTCTGGGACTAATTCTTTGTCCAAGTCAGCCTTGCTGATTTCTGCTACTTTCTGTTACAGGCACTAATTCCTGGGCTCTGACTTTATCCCTTGTGATCAAGCCCTTAACTTAAGCCTTAATTATTCAATACAAATAATTCATACAACTTATTCTCCTATTTGAAGTTCCCACCTTGATTAATATCCAAGAATCCTTGTTCTCTCTAGAAATGAGATTTTTCACTTCAGGCTCCACTTCCTTCTCAGGTGTGGTGTTTATGCTTTTAACTGCCTAATCTCATACCCATTTCCCCATCCCTTTCTTCTTGGTTAATATAGCCCCAATTCTACTCACGTGATTGTTAAGGGATATGATAACATATGTGTTAAGGGAAACTGAGCCCCTTGCCATCCCACGAAGAGGAATTTTACTTAGCATGGTTAGTTATGTTGTTTTCAAAGGGGATATGTCAAAATTCTCATCTGCGGCTGGTCTAGGAAAGGAGAAGCCCCGGAAGAGATTTCAACTTTCTCTACTTTATGAAGCTGTGTCTACACAGAATACCTGGTATGAGGACACATCCAGTGATGATGAAAAAGCAAGACAGGACTTCTGAGCAAAAAGAGGGAAAAAATCTGGGTCACTGGAATATTGTTTTTTTGTTTGTCTGCTTGTTTTTAACATCTTTATTGGAGTATAATTGCTTTACAATGGTGTGCTGGTTTCTGCTTTATAACAAAGTGAATCAGCTATACATATACAAATATCCCCATATCTCCTCCCTCTTGCGTCTCTCTCCCACCCTCCCTATCCCACCCCTCTAGGTGGTCACAAAGCACAGAGCTGATCTCCCTGTGCTATGCAGCTGCTTCCCACTAGCTATCGATTTTACATTTGGTAGTGTATATATGTCCACGCCACTCTCTCACTTCGTCCCAGCTTACCCTTCCCCCTCCCCGTGTCCTCAATTCCATTCTCTATGTCTGCGTCTTTTTTTTTTTTTTTTTTGTGGTACGTGGGCCTCTCACTGTTGTGGCCTCTCCCGTTGCGGAGCACAGGCTCCGGAAGCACAGGCCCAGCAGCCATGGCTCACTGGCCTAGCCACTCCGCGGCATGTGGGATCTTCCCAGACCAGGGCACAAACCCGTGTCCCCTGCATTGGCAGGCAGACTATCAACCACTTCGCCACCAGGGAAGCCCTGTCTGCGTCTTTATTCCTGTCCTGCCCCTAGGTTCTTCATGACCTTTTTTTTTTTTTTTTTTTAGATTCCATGTATGTGTGTTAGCATACGGCACCTGTTTTTCACTTTCTGAGTTACTTCATTCTGTATGACAGACTCTAGGTCCATCCATATCACTACAAATAACTCAATTTTGTTTCTTTTATGGCTGAGTAATATTGTTGAAGCTCTGAATTCGCTACACCAAGAATTGCCTACCTTCAGTCTTCTGATTTCATGAGATAATTTCCTTTCTGGGATTCATTTTATTGGAGTTTCTCTTTCTTTAAACAAAAAGTATTCTAAGTGGCTTATTGTGAAAGTGAAGGTCAAGAAAAAACTGATTTTACTGAGGTCATACTACATAGCAGATATTTCATATGCATTATTTAATTTTTATAACAACCTGGTGAGATTCATACTTACTCCCCATGTAAAGATGGATCTGACCCAAAAGCCTGCATTCCCCCAAGAAGTTGGAAGTCCTGACATAAAATTCTAGTATGTATCATTTAAGTGTTGCTTCTCAACTTCCCTGATACCAGTTTCCTAGGTTCAAACTTTTCTCTTATGAATATCAAAGTTCTGCAATAGAGCATGGGGCTATGAACGCAGAGAAATAAAACTGACTGTTCACACCTTAGCATATTTATTAGCCGGGCAAACTAAGACATTACTTGGGTCCTAGATTCTGTATTATTATCTGTAAAAGACAATAACAGTACCTACCCCCAAAGGGTTGTTGTATTAAATTAGATGATGCCTGCATAACATTTAGCAAATACCAACACCGATTTAGTCATGTAACAAGTGTGTCTTTATTCGTATTAATACTGCTACTGTAAAATATACAGTCAATTTTTTTAAACCACATCATAGAAGTTTAAACTATAAGAGACTGCAGAGATGAAATTTTGTAATATCCCTGCCGTTGAGAAGTAATATTAATCTAATTTAAAGACTAGCTCAGGGTAAAATATATAAATGACCTTTTTATGAGTTATTTTTAAAATGCTAAATAGAATGAATTTATATCACCATTATGATAACAATCATTTAGAATTAATGGCCAGTTAACTAAACATTGCAACATAGCTACATGGAGTATAGACGAAGAATACGTCTAGCTAAAATTTAAGAACATGATGATCTTCACTGCATTTTACCATATCTAGCTGACAACTTTGTAGTGTTGTATAGTTGAAAGAACACTGAACTTGGAATCAAAATAAGAAGCTGGGTTCAAGCTCCTTCTCCATTATTTATTAGGTCTGTAACTTTGTACAAGTCATTTACCATCTCTAAATCTCAGCTTCTTTATTTTTAAAATGAGGGTGATGATTTAACCCTTTGTTTATCTCATAAGATGATTCTGAGAATCAAAGTATATGCAGAAGACTTTCATACATTGAAATGTGCAGTATACATGTAAGGGAAATAATAAAAATTTCAGTAAACACAAATGGTGGAAACTTCAGACTCTGCATTCTGTAACATGTTCTTTAAATTTTTTATCCTTGGGATGTTTACTCATTACTTATTCTGAAGCCTCAGCAGCCTTTCTGAAACTGCACAGAACTAACACAGCACAGTACCACAGATGGCTGTAGGTTCAACCAGAGCCTTTTGAGGATGATGATCTTTGAAGATTTTCCACCTATAGAGCTGCTCTCACTTTGCTCACTTTAGCTGATAGAATCAAGCTACAAGCTTAACATGTGATAGACAGCTTGAGTCAAGGTTGGAAATCACTCAATCAAGAAACCACTCCACCACTGTCTAGAAAACAAATGGATTAGAGAAGAAAAACCAAGATGACTGAGACTCAATTCTGAAAGTGTTTATTAATGGGCACTGATCCAGCCTCTACTGAATATTTACTAAAAATAAAAAATAATATTGGCAATACTTTTTGAGGCATCTCTTCCAGACAGCTGTGACATTTGAGGAACACTTGGAACACTGCATATAAAAATTCTATAAACAACAGAATCATCCTTGTCTATTATTATTTTTCTCATTCCAAAGGACTTGAATAAATGAGCTATTTCCAGGAACGTCAGAAAGCTCTAGAAATTAGTAAATTGGGTACCACTACTCACAATCTATTATTGCAATTTTCAGTTACTAGAAAAGTCCAGAATCCCTCTTTCCCCATACAAACTACGTTTTAATGCTGGCTAGATTCTCAGACTTGTCCAAAACGTAACAGCAAGCTCCATGTGAGACAAAATGGGAACGGGCTGCTCAGAAAGCTAAGGAAATCATTGACAGCACTGACAGTGGACACTATATAAGAGCCAGAACAAACCAGGGGCAAGAGGGTCATGTACCACTTCTGGAGGCCATGTTTGAGGAGGAATACGTCCAGAAAAGACCAGTGAATCATGTAGAAACCACAAGTTATCTCTCTCTTTCCCTTTATAGCCAAGCATCTGAAAGGAATAGTCTACATTGATTGACTATGGCCTATTCATTGAAAAATTTATAATATTTGATAATACAAAAGGAGATAACCAGTTTGGAGGTATTACATACTAAAATATACATCTAGGACTACAATTATTTGGTTTTAGGGAATTCAAATGCCCAACTTTTCAAGGAAATATCACACTGTTTTTTGAGATTATTATACCTATTTATTATCCTACCAGCAGCATATAAATTTTTACACAGTTCTCTATCCTTCCCATACTTGATGTAGTCAGATTTTTTGATTTTTGTTAATCTAATGGGTATAAAATTAAATCTGATTATATTCTTAACTTGCATTTTCCTGATTATTAAAGAGATTGATTCATTTTTTCCATTTATTCCTCATTTTCATGTATGTTCATGTCACGTCTATTTTTCTATTAGGTTGCTTATATTTCTTATTGATTTATAAGGATTATATATATATTTATAAAGATATATAAGTACAGGAAACTAATCCTGTGTTAGTCAAATGTGTTGCAAATTGTGTCTCCAGTTTACCACTTGTCTTTTTATTCATGTACCTTTTGATGAACAGAAACTCTTCAATCCAATGTAGTTAAACTTATCAGTCTTTTCTCCTATGTTAGCATGTTTTATTTCTTGTTTAAGAAGTCTGCCCTTATCCAGAAGGCATGAAATACTCTCCTACCTATTTTTTTTTTTAAGTTTCCAACATTTCGCATTTAAGCTCTTAATCCACCTGGAATTGATTTCTGAGCATGCTGTGGTCCTCGAATAATTTTTCAATTCATGCATTTTTAATTGTGCTGTAGTCCTTCCCCAGAATTTCTCTGGCTCAAGTCACAACTAGCCTTCATGTCATCAAATCCAAGGTGGTATTTCATGTCTCTCATTTTTCTTTTTTAGCATTTAAGATTCTCCAGAACGCTTTCCTTCTTGAAACTGTGTTTCATTTCATCTGTGACATTACTCTTCCTTCACCTTCCTTCTGCCTCTTGATCTTATCTTCTTTGGCCTTCATAGATTTCTCCATTTATATCCTAAATGATGATGTGACCAAGGCCTCCATCTTCAACCACTCCTCATCTATTCAGTCTTTCCCAGTGTCTTCCCCATACCCATCGTTTAAATAGATACACATTTTCTAACAACTTACACATGCATTAAATTCAGCTCAGGTCTCTATCCATAATGCTTGAGCCAAGTGCCTACTGGACACTGCTGTTGGGATATCCCAAAGACATTTCAAAATAAACATTTTCAAAAGAGAACCTTTCTTCCATCCTTTCACCTTCCAAAATCTGCTCCTCTTGCTTCATTCACTAACAGTGAGATTCATAGTATCCTCTACCTGGTCAACAAATCAGAACTAGGAAGACATCCTATACTTTTTGCCTTGCCATCTTTCTCCTTCATCTTTTACACCTAATCAATCACCAAGACCTATGGATTCTTTTACCTAAATAGCTCTCACACGTGCAGACTCCTCTCTATTCTCTCTTATGCTTCCTTAGCTCAAGGACCCGTAACTTTTTACTTGGGTTTTTGCGGTACCCTTCTAAATTGTCTTCCTGGAGCCAGGCTGGTCCTCAGAATCCATCACCTGCAACTGTCTGACTGATCTTTATAAAATGCAAATCTGACGATGAGGCAGGAAGGGAACACCCTCTCCTCATACACACAATATTCCTACACCCCTCAGCCCTCACACTGCTCCAGCCACACTTCCAGGCACAACACTCCATACAGAGATGGGCATCAATGCTCCTGCTATGACCATCATAGAAACTTCTGTTGGGCTGCTATTCTTGGATCAGGAGGAATGTTCTGCCTGCCAGTCCTTACTTCTGCCAGTTCCTGGCCCACTCAGCTGCTACCTACAGTATGGATTCTCACTTCAGCCACTTTTCTCTCTACCTAAATGAACACTCACTCTTATCTCTGAATTTCCCTCACAACTAAAATATTCTGTAAATTCTAAATTCTTTACCAAATGTTCTCCTGACCGTAGATAAACTCTGACTCTCACCTGAAGGTATCATCAATCATCTCAGGTCTTATCCAAAACCTACTATAAGGTCTGCATAAAGTCACCGTCATCCTTGCTCCTCACTCCTACCTTCAGGCCGTGACGGTTCCATGAGGCTATTCATCTACAAACTGCGGTCTTTTCAATCTCCATCAAACAAGGAGGATCAACAGCCATTTGCTTTCACCTGGAGTGGACAACAGTACATATTACAGTCTTGCTTAAAGCCTAAATTACTGCCCTTGATCTCTCAGAATGTAGTCCAAAAGAGCGTTGATAATCTTGACATTTTCACAAGCATCACACTGACATTTTATTGATGAATCTGAAGAGTAGGAAGTGACATTACACATGCCACTGGTAAGATGCATGTGCACCAGAGAGTGATAGATAAACCTTAAAATGATTCAAGATCCTGCTGCATTGGTGAGGTTTGCAGAAGTTCATTGTCTGCAGATATTCTTGGATATCTTTTCAAAGCTAATGGACAGGCTCACACGTTGCCTCTTCTACTACTAAGAAAGAAGCATAACACTTAAAAGGCCTCCTTATATTTTGGAGAGAGATTATACCACACTTGGAACTACTGTTCCTCTACATTTATAGTGTAATATGGACACAGCTTCCAAATTTGATTAGAGACAGAGAAAGAAAAAGAGAGGGCTCTGCAGCAGATTAAGGCTGCAGTACAAGCAGACCTTCTACTTGGCCATCTTACACACAAGCTTCCATTTTTCTAGAGATATTCCAGATAGATAAGAATACTGTGTAGAATCTAAGATGTTTTTGAGCAAGGTCATCTGATATACAACAGAGAAATGAGTAAGAAAAACAGTTCCTGGCACATTACCGGTAGAGACAAAGTGCATGGGCCCTAGTAGAAGCTAAATGGAAGACCATGGGAAATCAATTGATAATGCAACTGAAAATGCTCATCATAATTGGTTATTTTCAGACCCCTTATGCCATAAACATAGTACAAATCCATAGAAGAGTATAAATGGGAATTGGGTCCTAAAAGATCCAAATGCTACAAGTTAACATGAAAAAATGGCTCAGACCTACCCTTTTCCTCCACTCACACATATGGTCCCATGAAGCATTCCTTATAGCCTGATAGGTCAGCTCTACATGTTGAGGTAAGCCAGAAATTTACTGATGATGCATTATAGCCCAAGTCAGAGATGGCCCTGAAAGACGGAGGTGAAGGCAAATTGAACAGTATTCCTGGTCATCAGCTTCATGTGGAGAAAGAATCAAAGGCTCAGACTGGGGCTTCCCTGGTGGTGCAGTGATTGAGAGTCCGCCTGCCAATGCAGGGGACACAGGTTCGTGTCCCGGTCTGGGAAGATACCACATGCCGTGGAGTGGCTGGGCCCATGAGCCATGGCCACTGAGCCTGCACATCCAGAGCCTGTGCTCCACAACGGGAGAGGCCACAACAGTGAGAGGCCCGCGTACCGCAATTTTTTAAAAAATTCCTTTTTATTGCCTTTTTAGTCTTAGTATAAAAATTATTCCCTTCAGAAGTATGACTCTAATCCCAGGACATTTTAGATTCTGGAAATACATGTTCTCATAGCTTTCCATATGTCCCTTATCCTAGTACCAGATTTGTTGTTATTGTCAGCCTTTATCTTCTTATTGACTGTAAGTATTAAGAAGACAGGGATGATGTCTTTGTTCACAACAAATCCCAAATGTCTAGCATAGGCCAGTACATAGTAAGCACTCAATAAATACTTGTTGAGTAGACTCACTTACAAAGTAAACTTATTTTAAAGGCTCCCCTCTATCACAGTTTAGGACAGAAAGTCTTATTGTCCTCTCCAATCACTCCTCCAGCTATTCCCCTAGATGCACTCTTCAGTTCAAGAAATTAAACTGCTGGCAATTTCCTACCCACATTATACCCAGTCATATTGTCAAGATTTGCCCACTTGTTCCTTCTGCTATTACAGTATCTCCATCCTTTCTACCCACCTTAATTCTACCCATCCTTCAAGTCCCAAAGTATAACCATCACTGGAAATCTTTCTCTAATGCCACAGTAATACTTAGAAGTCTCTCTTTGTTCCCGTAGAATCTTGAGCATAAATGCATCATAATTATTTCATGTACTATAATCACTTAAAACTAATTTCTCCCCCCAAAACCTTTAAGCTACCCAACAAATTAATCTTTGAGTGTTTTATTTTTATACAATGCCTACCACTGTTCCTGGGGGAAAAAGTAGGTGCTCAAAAATATTTTCTAGCTGAATATGAATATGAAATATTATTAAAGAACTAGGGATGGTTGGCCTTGAAAGGAGAAGTCTTAAGGAAATCAGGACATCTGTTCTCAAGCGTGCAAGTGCCAGCTAAAGAAAAAAGTAAGCATCACAACTGAGCTGCTCTTTGCAGTGTATTATAGCTAATTGCATTCTGACTTTGCAGATACTGGGAATGTTAAAAAAAAGAAAAGAAAAAAAGCTTGTTGGTTGTAACACCTGCTGATGTGTGTATTTCCTTATATCAATTACTAAATACTGCTGTTGGCAGTTGTTAACAGTTTGATATGTACCTGTATTTAGTAATAGCAAATGGCTTGGAATCTAGCTGCCTGGGTTCAAATACCAACCCCGTCTCTTAATAACTGTATGACCTTGGGCATTGTAACATTCAAGGCCTCAGTTTCCACATCTGTAAAGTGGGGTTGATAAAAGTACCTAACTCCCAGGGTTGTTGTGAGGGATAAATGAAGTAACATATGTGAAACACAGCAATATGTGTTACAGAGATGTTTGCTATAATAAAAATTAATATTTTTATTAAATCCAATAGGTAAAAGCAGGTCCAGTAAATGCAAGTATTAGAAAGCATACTTTGATTCAACTGAAAAATGACTTTCTGATGATTTAGGCTGTCCAACAGTGTAATTAGCTGACTTGCAATGGTAAATATTACACCACTGGAAATTATACCAGCTAACCAAGCAGTGGCTACCTATTCTGGAAAATAGTAGAGATTATTTTTTTTAATTTTAAGATATTCTGATTCCATAACTTCCCCAGAGCCACCTTGTGATAGCAAGTGACAATTTATATATAATGTCTTTACTAAGAACCTCAAATCTCTTAAATTTTTAAACTTTTTTCTCCCTTTCAAAGGTAGAAAACCAAATATTGATCCAAGTTGGCAAAAGAGAAGATTTATCTTTAACTATTTCTTTAGTGTCTCTTTGAACTAGATAATAACCATAACTATTTATCTGAAGAGGACACTGCTACAGGCTGGCTTGAACCGTAACAGAACATGAGCACCAACTTTCTGTCTACCAATATTATTCCTTAGCTGAGATCCTTTCTGGGTTTCACAGTCTAAATAACACATACTGGAGTGTCATGATATTGATACTCAGTTTACCATGTGCATAGGTAGGAGGATCCTGCAGAAAAGAAAGCTTGAAAAATATGACAAAGTATAAGGAAGTTCTAAATTTTTTTTTTTAAACATCTTTTTTTTTTTTCGGTATGCGGGCCTCTCACTGTTGTGGCCTCTCCCGTTGTGGAGCACAGGCTCTGGACGCACAGGCCTAGCGGCCATGGCTCACGGGCTTAGTTGCTCCGCGGCATGTGGGATCTTCCCGGACCAGGGCACGAACCCGTGTCTCCTGCATCGGCAGGCGGATTCTCAACCACTGCGCCACCAGGGAAGCCCTTTTAAACATCTTTATTGGAGTATAATTGCTTTACAATGGTGTGTTAGTTTCTGCTTCTAAATTCTCATTTAATACTTTGCAAGAACCTGCATGTCCCATAAAGAAAAGTCAAACAACAATTTACTAAGGCCCACTTCTGAGGTTTGGTCTAGAAACAAGCACTGTTTTTTTCCAACGCTCCATATTATCCAGTACCCCCAGCCCACCACCACTCTCCTCCCCAGACATGTATCTAACCATGGACACACAGGAACTCTATGTAGAAACAGAACTCTATTTTTTCTACTGACAAAGCTATTATACTATATTGTATTCCTTGTTTCACCACCATTTTTATATTTTCTAGCAGTATTTTAGGCTGCATAAATCCAAGATTTAGAAAAAGAAATTGGTACAGAGATTGAATTGAATCAATCAAGCAGAAGAATCACTATGAACATTCTTTGATGACAGTGCAGAAATTGAAATTCAACAATAAATTTCTGAAAAGTTTGTAGGTTTTATTATATTTTTCTTGACTATTCTTTAAATGCAAACTTCATAGAAAACTAAAACTTCCATTAGCACAAAATTGTTCTCTCCCAAAAGAATGAAAACAAGTTGTAATCCTAAAAGGACAACTTTACTAAGTTAATTGCACATATATATTTTTTAAATCGTCACCATACTTCCCTCTCTTCTGTTGTGTACTAATTAAAATTTGCTTCTTAGAAAACACTATTTGGAGTTTCCGTTTGGAACTCTTAAGTGGTATTATTTATAAGGTGGCTTTCCCCAGACCAAATCCATATAATAGTCTATTTCTGGTTTTACAGTCTCTCTGTTGTAACATTCTTGTCATCCGCAGGTATATTAAAGGCTAGGAGTATGAGGGACTTGCCTTCTAAAAGTAAACCAACTGGTTTAACTTCCGAGAGTAATTACACATGAAAACTCTAAAACTCTCTTTGCTAGGTAGACTTTTCAATTACTTTGTCTCTTCCTTTTTTGTGAAAGAAAAAAGAAAACTCTTTGGAAGCTAGTAAACAAAGGATAGACTAGTTATGGTTGACAGAAATGTCCCCCATATTAAGTTATTAAATATATAAAATAAAATCTTTTCATGAACATTTGCTCAGAGGGTCTTCAACTTTATTTTATAATCTTGAGTTAAATTCTACTCTTTTATATTATAATGGTAAGTCTTTTAGCCTCAACTCTTTCTCAAATCCTTCCTTTCCTATACCCTATAAAAGGCAATGGAAGTCTTAGTTCACAGATTGTTTTGAGAATCCTAAATTAAAGCCACTAGTAGACAAGTTCTCAAATTGCAGACTTTGTACCAGGAATGTTTGTCCTGGTGAGCCACACCAACTGGGGCATGTGTGTTAGCTTCCTGCCACCTCATTGTCCTAACTGACCGTTACCTCTTATATTATTGAATACTCCAGAGAAACAGGTATTGAAAATATGGTAGTGTTGGCCTGCCTCAGAAGGCAATCCATGGTTTCTTTTGTTTTGTTTATAAACAGACAATGTAGTATCTGCTAGAAATTTTGATTATCTGAGTAAAAATTCGAAGAACCCTGGGAGTTTGGGGGCAGTATTTACACTATGAGGACAGTATTTACACTAGCTCTATCTCCTCCCAAAACCGATCAAGAACTCACCCTATTTATGTGTAACTGGATGTGTTTATTATACTGGGCTGAATTGGGATTCCATTCTCCACAATCTCTGCCTTCCCAGAAAACAACAAAGGATGAAGAACTCTTTCCTTCATCTCCTCATTTCCCTTGTAAATCTTACGTGGTAGATGGTTAATGGCCTCGAATTCTTCCTATCCCAGAAAGTAGGCCTCTTTGTAATGTGACTTTGTGGCTTCTCCCATCTACAGGTGCTTATTTTTCTACTGCTTTGACTATGGGCTGGCCTGTGACTTTGAGAGGATGTGGCAGAAGAGATGAGTAGTTCAGGTGTCTGGACCTCAGGAGGCCTTATGACTTCTTCCTTTGCCCTGTTGGAAGACTTCCCTGAGACTTTCAGGTAAGGAAGCCAATCGAGACTACTGAAGAAACAGAAGTCACATGAAGACCTGAAGTGACCCAGCTGAGAGCCAGCACCAACTGCCAGTTTGGACATTCCAGCTGACCCTCTAGCAGAAGGCAGCCACCAGAATGACCCAAGGCAAGGCAGCAGAAGGTGCACCTGGCCAACCCACAGAATCATGAGAAATAATAAATCCGGTTTTTCTTAAACAAAGCCACTAAATTTTGGAGGGGTTTGTATATAGCCATAGATAACTGGTATACCTTCTGTGAAAGTCCCATTTCGTCCAGTTCATTGTGTTTTTCTGGTGTATCTGGAATGGCAGCATATGCTTCTCACCTCTCCAGCTCTGGAGCAAGTGAGAATACAAAAGTCTGAACCTGGATTGATTCATGCTTTTCAACTTCTCCTGGCTTACCCTATGCTGCTAAGATCTGTAGCTGAGGTTTAGAGTTTTGAATCTTGAATGTGAATCATCCTTGGTCATCGGAAAAGGCCTAATTTGGTTATTTGGGAATAAACTTCTATCTTCCAATTTTATTTACCCATAATTTTGTTGAAGATGTAGAACGGTGAATACCCATGAGTTACTAGCGAACTATCTGATGTGGGAAGCAGGTTTAGGACTTTCGGACAATGAGTCCCAGTCTATTGTTTTCATCTAATGATAGTCTTGTGGTCTATTCTCATCTTTTTGGCCCTTGCCTGGGAAGAGGGAGCCATTCTGGCAAAAAGCCTTTGCAGCTTTTTGGAAGTGGTACATTCTGAACATGGCCGTAAGTGCAACCAATGAAATACTAGGGTCTCAAAATTACTCTGAATCTTTCTGCCACTCTGCAATGGTCATGGTGTGTTTAAAAAGTAAGGGGTGAGCCACCATGGCTAGTATTTAGCAATGATTTTGTGACTCGTTTGTTCTATCTACCTAGAAACTACCTGAGAACAAAACAGGCAAGGATTTTATAAGCATATAAGTGCTGTTTTGTTATAGTCGATCCGAAAAAGAAAGATAACGATGTGGTCTAGTGGTTTCCACATGTATTTGAGTGTCAGCAACTCTGAGTTGTAATCTCATCCAACTGTCTTTCTGGCTGACTCAGATTACTTAAGAAAAATTACCTTACTTATCTTCGTCTCCTTTTTCTTACCCATAAAATGGAAGAAATTGCCCTTACTGCACAGAGAAAAATTCTAAAATATTAACTGATATTTATATACACCCTGGAAATAAATACCATGATTATCCCCAATACACACACATAGAGACAGGCACAACTACATTTTTTTGACCCTCAAATTTCTTTTACTTCCCTCAAAATCTTAGGGAAAAATTAAGATAAGAGCAGGGAGGTTTATGATTTTTCTTTTCCCATTTTAAGGCATCTCACTCCTAGTTCAGCAGCATGGAGAAAGATTTGTTGTTAGCTCCCGTGTTGGGCAGTGATTCAAATTCCCAAGGTTAGTGGCAGCATCTGAGAGATTCTCAGAGATTTTCAAAGCTCCATTTTCTTTTAATTAGCTCCCTCTCTGCCTCAGGGAACAAGCTCAGGGAATCAATAGGTTAGACTGAGTACAGACTTTGTTGGTATCAGGAGCTATGGTATGTTGGGACTTGTCAGACCCTGGATTCAGGTTTCAGGAGGTAAGCATCACTGGTCCAAGAACATTTAGAAAAGAGATTTCAAACAGAAGCAGCTCACCAGCTTCTGGAGACTGTCTGACCCTGATTCCCAGACAGGGGCCGCCATTACTTTCAGCCACTCGATGGCCCTACACAAGTCAGTGAAGCTCCAGGGCTTGCCCTAGAGGCCTGCAGACTGAGCCAGACACTGGTTAAGAGTTAAATCACACTTGAGAGAAGCTGCAAGCATGAATTCAGCGGAGGTGCTAAAATACTCACGGAGAGGTTCTCAACTCCGCACGCTATCTGTTCCCCAACTCTTATTATTTCTTCTGTCACAATAAGGCTTTCTCTGCACCCAGAAGATATTCTGAGTAATACTGACAATACTTTGCGAGGCATCAATTTCATTTATGGCATTATTCTTTTTTATTTATTACAAACATGAGCTCCACAGAGGCTGACAATAGCTTTGCTAAGAGAGATACGGTGGATTTGTTTATAGAATTCAAACCTCAAGTGAATAGTTCCTGCTGCTTTACGTGTTGCAATAATTGCTCTGGCACAAACTATACAGAGTCAAGGGCAGAACATTTGGGATTCTTTGCAAGCATTCATCATTTATGCTGGGAATGGAACTGCAAGATTCCTTTTTGAAAATATCTGATTAAGTGGCATGGAAAAAATAAAAAAGACAAAGCCTTAGTAATAAATCAGTCAGTAGCCAGTATTAAGTGACAGTAAATACCGTTAGGCCCTGTTCTGTTTGAAGCTTCAAGCAGTATGACCCTGACTGTTTGTCTAAAGGATTCACAAGAAATCTGAAAAGTTGGGAAACATAGGTAAACTTATTTTAAAATTGTACATTACATTTTCAAAACAAAACAGGCTCAAAGTATTTTTGGATGTAATACCTCTAAATTTCAAGCAATGGGTTTAATTTTGAATCTGAAAAAGTGCAATGAACATACACTGGATTGTCTAAAATGTCTGGAAACACAGAAAAATAATGTGCTTATTGGTTTGTCGTTTGAATGAGGTGGGTTGTTTTCTTCTATCAGATTAGCACTTGGACTCACTGCTTTAAAATTTCAAAATACTTCACCTGAAAATGTGTTTGGAAATTGAAGAAAAACATATATGGAACACATTTTGTGAAAATATGTTTAACGATGATTCCAAACTCTTTTGTATAAAGTATTATGATAAAAGATCCAACGCTGGGACTTCCCTGGTCCAGTGGTTAAGACTCTGTGCTTCCACAGTGGAGGGAGCAGGTTTGAGCCCTGGTCAGGGAACTAAGATCCCGCATGCCACACGGTGTGGCCAAAATAATATTTTTTTTAATAAACAAAAAAAATAAAGATCCAGCGCTGCTCATGCCAAAAACCAAAAGTAAGGACTTAACTAGAACTAGAATCAATCAATAATCTTAACAAAGCTAGGGAAAGACAAGTGTGTGGAGAGAAAGGAAGGTGTGATTGTAGGAGGATAAAATGCTAACCAAGAAAGTTAAAACTTACTGTATGGCACTTGAGAGACAAAACTGGTGACAGGGATTCTGTTCAATCTATGAGTATATTGGGTCAGGGGCATTTTATTAGGCCTCCACATGGCTGAGGCGAAATATCCCTCCAGGCCAACCACCTCCCTTTGCTTTAAATTCTTGCTCTTGGGGAAACCTTCATGACTGCTAATTCCTGCTTTCCAGATATCTCAAGCCTGGAAAAGATGGTACTTTCGTTCCGATCTAGGCCTGACTTTGGTTCCAATTTAGGCCTGGGGTACAAAAAGGATTTATATCTCTCAGCCCTTGTCCTGGTTTCAACATCCCTTCCTAATATGTGTGAGAGCAAATAAGCACAGCTAATATTTGGGATCTTAAAGCAGAGCCCCGTTAATTGTAGTGCGGAGATCAAAATATTAAACATGTAATTCCTCCTCTACCTTTTTTCTTCCCCTCAACCACAGACATTAGGCATTTCTTAACTTTGGGGATGGAACAGAGTGAAAGGGCTGTGACCAGACTTAGTCTCTGATACAAGAAAAGTAAGCTACAAAAAGTCAAATGCTTCTCTGACCCTTCCTAGTCACCCAGTGGTTATTGTTGAGCCCTTACAGTTTTTTGATAGTTAGCATAGAAAATCCATGTCATGTCTGTCCCTGGAGTTTCTATAATGGTGGAGAGATGCCAACCAGGAAAGCCTCACTTACCTGATTGATTAGGGGTCTTTACTTTCCACTTCTCAATAGCAAAACTGAAGGACTGGTCAGCCATAATTAGAATCCTCTGACCCTTTACTTTTGAACTATTATTACTTTTCTTCACATTTATTCAATAAATATTTCCACCTTTCTTAATTTTTCCCCAATACATGGCACAAATACTCAAAGCAATGAGGTATACTTGTCCAGACGATGAGAACCTGCTAAGATCATTTTATCCTATAATATGGGGACAGTAAAAAAAAAAAAAAAAAAAAAAAGCCAACCTGTCAATGTAAGTGATAAATTAATCAAGATTCATTATAATTTATACTAGATAGCATTCTATTGTGGATTTGGTGGGCAGCATCCCTCTGCAGTACCCTCTGTGGATACTAACAAAGTAGAGTTTCTGGATCTGCAAAACTGAAGATTAGATTCTACAATCTGATAAATTCACATACAGGCATACTCCTTTTTTATTTTCTTTCATATCTGAAACTCTGGTTCTGCTTTGCCAGATTTTATCTTTACAATGTTATATATCTATGAGAACTTTTAGAAAAAGATTTGAACCAAACCCTGAAAAAGATAAAAGCATCATTCAAATTCCACATCTTTCCAAAGAAATAAAAAAGAACTGAAAATTTTTAAGTAAACAAGTGCAGTTTGAGGGTGACCTTGCTTTAACATCTGAGATCTAATCGTTGTGGGTTTTTTTTTACGATCACATTTCGATCTTATTTATTTCATTTTCCTTTAAATTGGTGGGTGAATTTCACAGCCCTGGAAAGAGAGGCCATGATAGCAGTGCCAAGGGCCAAGGACTGAACAAGGTTTCCTACACCATCCCTGTATCTCAACAAGGGCTGTACCAAATGTCTAATTTTAGTATCTGGCTAAACACCAAACACCTGGAAATGGCATCCAGCCAGGGACGAACACAAAGCTAAACAGTGGGTGAGCAAGCGCATCTGTCTCCTCTTGTTTCCTACTTCTCAGCTATTAGGTTAAAAGGGTACTTATTAGGTAAATAAGGTAGTTATTAAATGATGACTTCCGCAAAGCCTGCAATTTTAGTGTTCCCATTTCATCTTACCAATATTATCAGGCTCCTCAGTAAGCAACATTTTGATAATATTTGTTAGGAAATTTGTGATATGAATATGATAAAATTTGTGATGAAAACCAGTTTAACTTCCTACTCAATGCTATCTTTGAGGATGGATTTCAACCTCTTTTCTTCTCAGACCAGAATATATACATGAAGCATGTCAGGTGTCAGATTTGTTGACATGAAAAATTCAAAACTGATTAGTTTTCAATCACTGGTTTCTGCGTGAGCATGTCCTAGCCACCTTCCCCCAGCCCCAATACACACACACACGTACATGTCAGAGCACAGGACTCCTGACTCCATTTCTTCACCCACAGAAACCACATTTCCTCTCACTCCTTCTCACTTCACCAATCCACAAACCCTTTAACTACCCCTGAAATATGGAGCTATTTCCCGACATCTCCACAAATATAACAGAAAGCTTTCGTGGTCTCATGTAACCAAACTTATAACCATATACACGCCTCATATGACCAAGAAAATCACTCATCTCTCTACTGTGTCCAATTCAGGATTCTTTGCAATAGACCATGGTGCATGGAATTTGAAGGCTATATTTTCGTGTTATGGATTTCATGCATACATATTAAAACAATGAAAGCAATGACAGATTTTATTTAAGGCTCTGTCTTTTCAAGTATATAGCTTGCTTTAAAAACTCTAAATTTTGCTTGCTTTCTGAAGGAAACGTGGCTATTTCCCTTTGGTCTTAGAAGAGCTCTGCATAAACATGCTTTAAAACAAAATTTATTCATGTAATTATGAGTTCATAAATTATATATATTCCTAATGAATCCTACATAAATCCATGAAGTAGCAATAAGGAGTTTTATCCTTGATTATTATCATAAAAACCTTGTAGCTTTAACATGTTTCTGCATATTGTATCAATACCTCCTGTGCACCTCCTTGGGTACTCTGTGTCTCACCTATCTAATTCCAGACACCAAAGTGACCACCTGGCCAGTGAGGGCTCTGGTCAGCCTCTCACAAGTGCAGCTAGACAGACTTTACCCTAGGACCTCATCTCTAGCTTCCCACTCGGAGCTTTTCTGTCAACACCTCAAGCTGGGGGCAGGTAGGGAACCTACTCTCCACTCACACATGTACAACCTAGAGTGTGAGGGAATTAACACCTGTATTAGCTTCCTGCGGCTGACATAACAAAACGCCACAGACTGGGTGGCTTCAACAACAAAAATTTATTTTCTTACAATTCTGGAGGCTAGAAGTCCAAGACCGAGGTTTGATTTCTTGACAGATTTGATTTCTCCCAAAATCTTTCTCCTCAGTTGCCTTCCTGCTATGTCCTCACATGGTCTTCCCTCTGTGCATATTCACCCCTGGTGTTTCTCTCTGTCTGTCCAAATTGCCTCTTCTTATAAGGACACCAGTCAGATTGGATTAGGGCCCAGCGTGAGGGCCTCACTGTAACTTAATCACCTATCTCCAAATACGGTCACATTCAGAGGTGCTGAGAGTTAGGGGTTCAACATATGAATTTTACAGGAACGCTATCCAGCCTATAGACACCAACGGGGGAAGGAAACTGATGAATAAATTTTTCTTTCATTCTTCCTCTAGACAGGCAGTCCTGATTCACATTTCATGTGGAGGCTCTTAGACAGTACTTGGTGATCAAGCAAGCAGCACTTATAGCAATGGTCCACTAGCAACTCATCTTGGTGCTGACTCTCTTTCCTTCTTTGGCTGGTTTCCCTGTCCCTCACTATTTCCAGCTCCCAGGATCACAAATGCTAACAAACAACCTGCACTCAGGTTCTGCTTCCTGGAGAACCCAGGCTAAGACACGTGCGTTATCTCATTTCATCCTTACAACAACCATGCCAGATATATATTATTACTTCATAAATGAAGAAACAGGAGAGTCAGAGAAGATAAATTACTTGCCCAGGGTCACACAGCTAATAAACTACAAAGACAGGACTTTGATTTAAATCTTTTTTGATGCCCAATCCTGCATTATTTCCTAGGTACCGTAATATCTCCTAGCAAAGTCTATGCATAATCAGATAAAATTTAAGCCATTTTCCCTACCAATTTTTAAAACTGTTTAAATGGACTAGAGGTAAGGCATTCCAAGTTCATAATTCATCTCCCTATTATTTCAATGCTACTCCTTTCCTCCTTTCCCAAACTGAAGAGTTTGATATTCCTTTTTCAAAATTTACCTGTATCTGAAATCATTCTTTTTTCAATAGAAATCATAGAAATTACAATCTCTTTATTGGTACTATCACAAACTATACCTTTCCAAGCAAACCACATTTCACAGTCAAATTAGGGAGGCTCTTATATCTTAATGAAAGCTTAACAGTTTAATCGTTCATTAAACATGAGAGTAATTTAGTGTCCTATTATACAATCATTATTGTTTCCTGAAAATCTGATGTGATGAGGTGCAATAAATGTAAACTGAAATATTGCCTGTGGAAGGTTATTTATTATTTCTTCTGGCTAAAAACATTCATAACTGAAATTTATTGGTCCATACTCCCTTCATTATAAATATTTTATGTTCTGCCTCAGGGATCCATGTTTTAGCATTTAAATGTCTCAATCTGTGTCAGTAACAGGAAGAACAAGTTCACTGGGTAGAATTTTTGCCCTTTACTTCAGAATGTTACAATAATAATAGGCTATAAATATGTTATAATTATGCCTTTGATCACTGCTGTAGTTTTCTAGTCTGAATGAATTAAATTCAAAACTAAAGCTGAGCTGGCAGACATAAATGACAGTAGTTATCTTAAACTAAGATTTTGCTGAAAGCCATATTAATTTAGTGAAAATATTTAGAGTGGCCAGAATAGCAAACCATTTTTCCTCTTACTTCTACCTTAATGCGAAGTAGCACCTATACCTATCACCACGTTTACATGTCAATAGTGGTTTATGTTTATAGTTACATAAAGCTTTATAGTCTTAGCACTTTTAAATCCTGATCACCACAACAACCTTTGAAATACTACAGAGCAGTTGTAAAAACCTCCATTGTCCAAGTGAGAAAACTGAGGTCCAGGTAGGTATAGATGTATGATTTTTGTTTTAATTCTTTAAATTTTAATCATGAGACAGTAAAATAATGCAACAATGTGAATCAAATTCCTGTTTTCTGCCCATCTCATCTTATGCAGAGGTTGGTGGCGAGGAGGTGGAGGAGGGGATGGCAGAGTAAAGGACATGAGGAGGTGACAAACAGCAGATGACAGGGAACCCTGCTGGGGAAATGGAGATACGAGACAGAGGGAATGTCCCGCATCACCTGTATTCTGCCAGATCTGTCTCCCTATATAAAGCCTATAGAACAGATCACTGGTAAATTAACTGAGAGATGCCTAGAATCAGTACAGTTTTCCTGGAAGTCCCAGCCAGCTATGGGACCAAGAGTTGTCTCACTAACATGAGGCTTATTATAACACTTTTGTTAATGGATATTTTAAAAATTGAAGTATAGTTGATTTACAGTGTTGTGTTAATTTCTGCTGTATAGCACAGTGATTCAGTTATACATACACACATATATATATCCTTTTTTGTATTCTTTTTCATTATGGTTTATCATAGGATTTTTTTTTTTTTTTTTTTTTTTTTTTTTTTTTTTTTTTTTTTTTGCGGTATGCGGGCCTCTCACTGTTGTGGCCTCTCCCATTGCGGAGCACAGGCTCCGGACGCGCAGGCCCAGCGGCCATGGCTCACGGGCTTAGTTGCTCCGCGGCATGTGGGATCTTCCCGGACCAGGGCACGAACCCGTGTCTCCTGCATCGGCAGGCGGATTCTCAACCACTGCGCCACCAGGGAAGCCCTATCATAGGATTTTGAATATAGTTCCCTGTGCTATACAGTAGGACCCTGTTGTTCATCCATTCTTAGAGCTTGCATCTGCTAACCCCAAATTCTCACTCCAATCCTCCCCCGGCCCCCCTTAGCAACCTGTTCTCTATGTCTGAGCTTGTTTCTGTTTCGTAGATAAGTTCATTTGTGTCATATTTTAGATTCTGCATATAAGTGATATCATATAGTATTTTTCTTTCTCTTTCTGACTTACTTCACTTAGTATGATAAACTCTAGGTCCATCCATGTTGCTGCAAATGACATTATTTCATTTTTTTATGGCTGAGTAGCAGTCCATTGTACATATGTATCAGACCTTCTTTATTCTGTTAATGGATACTTTAAAGTTCCAATTGGAGGACCCTTCAGAGAGCTTTACCTCACTTCTTCTCTTCCAAATAAATTCTGGACATAGTTTTTGAAAACCACCCTACATATGGGAGCACAAAGAAGAAAAAATGAATTTCCTCTCAGTGAAGACTGAAAAGAAAAACTGTACCCTGGTGTTAAATTATCCATACAGGAAAGACAGGAAAGAAGGGCTAGCCTCTCTTAGTATATATAAGCATGTTGACAGGGAAAACTTCCTGAAGAAATATCATGTAATTTGAAGAAAAGGTGATTTTTAACAGCTTGGATCCAGATCTTCTTGGGCACTGAATTGTCCTACACTATCCTATGAGCCTTTATGCTTTTAAACATATTCCTTGAAACAATGGTTCCTCTAGATATAAATAAGTTTTCATGAAAAGAGTATTCTGTGACCAGATTTTCAAAAGCTGGTCCCGCAAAATATTCTGTAGACAAAGCAGAGCTGAGTTTATTGCTTACTGTGGTAAGGAAAATGGTTACTTCGACAGTCTTAGTAACATCTCGATCAGTTCAAGATGATGGAGGAAAAAGTGAAGACATTTATGAGATTTGGGGAGTCTGGTTAAAGTTGGGGACTGATTAGGATTGCAAGAACTTCATGATATAATAGGAATGGTAAGCAAAGCATGGATATGGTTTCAAAGAGAATCTTGAAGAGTTAGCCCACCTTTGATACCCTATTATCTTCAGAAAGGGTATTTATTCTAATCAGGATAAATGGATATTCTGTAAGTTCCTAAAATGAACAATAAAGTTATTTATAACTGTAACATCCTGGACAATTAAAACCATGTAATGAAGATAGCCACATAGTAAAGTCATGTTAATATGGAATCTAGACAATACATGTGCAGGTGTAAAAGGTTCTCAACATAAGACTAGGAATTCCTGAGTCAAACAAAGTTCAGCAACTTTTTTTTTTTTTTTTTTTAATGCGGGCCTCTCACTGTTGTGGCCTCTCCCGTTGCGGAGCACAGGCTCCGGACGCGCAGGCCCAGCGGCCATGGCTCACGGGCTTAGTTGCTCCGCGGCATGTGGGATCTTCCCGGACCAGGGCACGAACCCGTGTCTCCTACATCAGCAGGCGGATTCTCAACCACTGCGCCACCAGGGAAGCCCTAGCAACTGTTTTAATAGTGGTGTTTTTCAGATTCTTTAATACATGAATGGACATGTAATTTTCAAGGAAAAAGGACACAAAAAACACTTTTATTTTTTCATCTGAATAGAAAATAAAATGAATTTAGGATATTCATGACAAAAAGAGGTTGTAGTAGGCATAGAGGGAACTTTCCTCAACATAATAAAGGCCATATATGACAAATCCACAGCCAACATCGTTCTCAATGGTGAAAAACTGAAATCATTTCCACTAAGATCAGGAACAAGACAAGGTTGCCCACTCTCACCACTCTTATTCAACATAGTTTTGGAAGTTCTAGCCACAGCAATCAGAGAAGAAAACGAAATCAAAGGAATCCAAATCGGAAAAGAAGAAGTAAAGCTGTCACTGTTTGCAGATGACATGATACTATACATAGAGAATCCTAAGGATGCTACCAGAAAACTACTAGAGCTAATCAATGAATTTGGTAAAGTAGCAGGATACAAAATTAATGCACAGAAATCTCTGGCATTCTTATACACTGATGATGAAAAATCTGAGAGTGAAATTAAGAAAACACTCCCATTTACCACTGCAACAAAAAGAATAAAATACATAGGAATAAACCTACCTAAGGAGACAAAAGACCTGTATGCAGAAAATTATAAGACACTGATGAAAGAAATTAAAGATGATACAAATAGATGGAGAGATATACCATGTTCTTGGATTGGAAGAATCAATATTGTGAAAATGACTCTACTACCCAAAGCAATCTACAGATTCAATGCAATCCGTATCAAACTACCAATGGCATTCTGTACAGAACTAGAACAAAAAATTTCACAATTTGTATGGAAACACAAAAGACCCTGAATAGCCAAAGCAATCTTGAGAAGGAAATATCGATCTGGAGGAATCAGGCTCCCTGACTTCAGACTATACTACAAAGCCACAGTAATCAAGACAGTATGGTACTGGCACAAGAACAGAAATATAGATCAATGGAACAGTATAGAAAGCCCAGAGATAAACTCACACACTTATGGTCACCTTATCTTTGATAAAGGAGGCAAGAATATACAGTGGAGAAAAGACAGCCTCTTCAATAAGTGGTGCTGGGAAAACTGGACAGGTACATGTAAAAGTATGAAATTAGAACACTCCCTAACACCATACACAAAAATAAACTCAAAATGGGTTAAAGACCCAAATGTAAGGCCAGACACTATCAAACTCTTAGAGGAAAACACAGGCAGAACACTCTATGACATAAATCACAGCAAGATCCTTTATGACCCACCTCCTAGAGAAATGGAAATAAAAACAAAAATAAACAAATGGGACCTAATGAAACTTAAAAGTTTTTGCACAGCAAAGGATACCATAAACAAGAGCAAAAGACAACCCTCAGAATGGGAGAAAATATTTGCAAATGAAGCAACTGACAAAGGATTAATCTCCAAAATGTATAAGCAACTCATGCAGCTTAATACCAAAAAAACAAACAACCCAATCCAAAAATGGGCAGAAGACCTAAATAGACATTGCTCCAAAGAAGATGTACAGATTGCCAACAAACACATGAAAGAATGCTCAACATCATTAATCATTAGAGAAATGCAAATCAAAACTACACTGAGATAGCATCTCACACTGGTCAGGATGGCCATCATCAAAAAATCTAGAAACAATAAATGCTGGAGAGGGCATGGAGAAAAGGGAACACTCTTGAACTGCTGGTGGGAATGTAAATTGATACAGCCACTATGGAGGAAAGTATGGAGGTTCCTTAAAAAACTACAAATAGAACTACCATACGACCCCACAATCCCACTACTGGGCATATACCCTGAGAAAACCATAATTCAAAAAGAGTCATGTACCAAAATGTTCATTGCAGCTCTATTTACAATAGCCAGGACATGGAAGCAACCTAAGTGTCCATCAGCAGATGAATGGATAAAGAAGATGTGGCACATATATACAATGGAATATTACTCAGCCATAAAAAGAAATGAAACTGAGTTATCTGTAATGAGGTGGATGGACCTGGAGTCTGTCATACAGAGTGAAGTAAGTCAGAAGGAGAAAAACAAATACCGTATGCTAACACATATATATGGAATTTAAGGGAATAAAAAGTGATGAAGAGACTAGGGGTAGCATGGGAATAAAACACAGACCTACCAGAGCATGGCCTTGAGGATATGGGGAGGGGGAAGGGTAAGCTGTGACAGGGTGAGAGAGTGGCATACACTACCAAACATAGGGTGGATAGCTAGTGGGAAGCAGCCACATGGCAAAGGGAGATCAGCTCGGTGCTTTGTGACCACCTAGAGGGGCGGGTAGGGAGGGTGAGAGGGAGGGAGATGCAAGAGGGAAGAGATATGGGAACATACGTATATCTATAACTGATTCACTTTGTTGTAAAGCAGAAACTAACACACCATTGTAAAACAGTTATACTCCAATAAAGATGTTAAAAAAAAAAAAAAAAGAGGTTGTAAATATAAAACCCAAACAGAGGGTAACTGTAATCCCAGTCTGGCATTTCCCTGCACACAGACAGTAACATCTTCAGCAACTGGCACAAAGGCACACTAGGCTGGAATTTGGTTCAAGACTTAAGCACAACCAGAATGCATCAGTGATGAGAATGAAGGTTCACAGCAACAGTAGTTTGAGGAGGAAAGTGAAGTAGATACAAAAGAAGGGGAATCCTTCTAGTGGAGATATGCTGCTTAGCTAATAAAATGAGTAGTGCATGTATTTTATGTCTTCAATTTACCCTACAGTATCAGTATTGAATTGTTACATAGTGATAATGCTCTTATTAGATGCTACTCTTCTGAGGCAAGAAACACTGCTTACTAAAAGTAAACAACAGTTACAATAGCATTTTATTTTCATGCACACATAATTTGAATGGCCAAACAGAGCTTGGGTACTTTTTATTAGCCAACAGAACAGGCTAACAACTACAAATAACAGGTCATCTACTTAGTGTGGGATTGGTAAATGCCACTGTAAAATGACCTTCCTTCATTTGAAAGTGAAAGGAGTCAGTCCCTTGACTGGAAATGACTGGAAATGACATGAGTATTTCCACTATTTGACACAAAAAACTAAGTATGGACTTTTGGAGAAACAGTAGAGGGAATAAAGCAAATGTTTAAAATATTATCTCAAAAATGTTTTAATTAATTAAATATTAACTAAGGAAAAAATAGGCTTGATTTTTATGCCAGGAAATACTGAGTTGATTCTAGGAGATACTGAGATGATTCCAGGAGTTCACATAAATGTAATTCTAACTGTGCAATTGCAAATGAAGCTACAGAGGAAGAAAAATTCCAGATATTTTATACAAATTAATTTGGTTTCTGAGCTCAGATTTTAAAGGGACACATATAAAAGCCAAACAGCACTGGCCCTTCTTATGGCTGGCCAGAAATGGTGATGTATGCAACACAGCAACCTCCAAGAAAGTACTGAAAAGTAATTCAGATATTTTGGAATTCTCTTAAAAGACACAGATGAAAATTACATATACCTTCTCTTACCTCTCATCCATTTTGATGGCAGTTGCTTCCCTAACACCTACCACCTTTCTGGATTCTTTCTTACACTTCTTCCCTAAAACTCTTTCACTTGTTTTAGTCCAAACTCAAACGCCTATGACCACTTTTTTTTCTAGGACTTTTTCTGTTGAAAATAAATTTGATCTTTCTCTGTTCTAGGACCCAAATGGAAATTTCCAAAGCCCAGCCCTAAAGATGCAAGAATAATAAAGAAGTATTCCTTCTTAGAGCTATAGGGGAATGGGGGCTGACCAAAGTCTCAGAATTTGTGTATTAATATCTTTGTCCGCTCCAAATGTTCAAAAGATGAGGTGAAAGAAACATAGCCAAGGATTCATATTAGAGGGTGGCAGAGAATTGATAGATTTGGGAAGTCTAAGCACCCAATAAACTGCAAAATTTACACACACAGACACACACACACACACACACACACACACACAAGTCTTTTTATGCCTTGATCATAGTATGTAGAAGGTAGAGAAGAGAATGTTCTCTGTTTGAGGCTAATAATACATTGACTAATACCAAAAGAGAAAGCAAACCTTTCTTTGGACTGAAAAAAAGAGAAAACATAATGGTAAAAGGGAATTAATTGGAGGTGTAGCTAGGGAAGGATAGGTAAGCTTCTGGTCTCAAATTATCCCTAAAGGTCTCTAAGGAACTTGTAAATTAGATCATTAAACCAAACATTGCTGGTGACCTTTTAGGGACTGTCAAGAACAATAAAGGGTAATAAAACTGGAGATAAGCAAATACCATCCGATTTTGAAAAATGAGATGAAGGGAGGTTTGACAAATTAGAGACAGATAAGAGTTACATTGATTTCAGCTAAGATTTTAGAATCTTTAATATAGATGAATAGGTTTGGAAGCCTAAAGAAGCAATGATCACTAGGAGCCAAATCAGACTCCTCTCACTTCTTTCTGTACGTCAGGGCCCTGGCAGAGAACGAATGGCACACACAACCAGAGGGTAATTGAGGTGAGTTTACAGCAGGGACTCTCCATAATAGCATGGGGTAGGGTTAAAGGAAACTTGGAGGGATAGTGAAGCAACTGTGGAGAACTGGCACCACCCAACACAGGACTGGCTACATAATTTACAGGGTCAAGGGCAAAATGAAAATGCATAGCCCTTTATTCAAAATCCATTAAGAATTTCAAGACAGGAGCAGCAAAGCATTACAAAGCATGAGGTCCTGTATGACCACACAGGCTGCAAGCCCATTGCAGCCATCTTTGACCCTTACGTTTCAAAGGTCAAGAAGGGAAACATGTACTAGAACCTGGAGAGAATTGTAGCTCTATCTTTAGCTGGAGGAGAATCCACTGGAGAGACAAAAGAGGAGCTAAGCCACTTATACTAATTACTACACTGATGACCTGTGGCTATGAAGAGAGGAATGTGGTGAAATTCATACCTTAATCCCATTCTTCTCCTGCCCTTCTATAATCTCAGACAATGGAATCCAGTTAATATAGTGCATGGAGGACAGGTTCCAGATGCACAAAACAAGGTGGAGAGTGAACTGGAAGAGGCAGAAAGAATATTTTGCACACCTTTATGAAGTCACAATGCTGTTAAATCCATGAAACCTGGTAACCCTACTCTAGAAGGACTTTAGGAAGGTGTTTACCACAACTTCTCAGGAGCTCCTTTTGGACAAAATGGACAAAGATGGCCTACAAGCAAAGATAATTATGTGGATCTACAATAGGTTAAATAATTATATCCAAAGTCTACTGAAAACTAGTACTACCCAGTTTAGCATTGTTGCTACTGACTTGCAAATATAGAACGAATGATTATCAAAGCATGGTTTACAGATTACTGAGTGGGACAGTGACCAACTAGGAAGAAAGAATTAGAATCCAAACAGATCTTGACAGGCTGTAGCAATGGGATAAAAAGATCTTGACCAGTTGGAACAACTGACTAAATATAATAGTAGTACATCTTGGGATTTGCTCTCAGGTTCAAAAGCCAGTGGCACAGGTTTGGGAAAGGGAGACAATACTTATGATGTCTGAAAATGACTCAGGCAGTTTAGGGGAAGGTAAAGTCAATGTGGGTCATGAGTGTGGTGGATCCTCCAGTAAAGCAGATTAGGTTTTAGGCAGAATTAATTGAACAAAGGAGGTGCTAATCCAAACCTGGGACTGTGTTGCTCAAACCACACCTGGAAAACTGGGTTTATTTGAATGTTATATATGACTCATGATGTACTCTGAGAAGACTAACTAGGATAGGAGAAGAGACTTATGAACTAGGACCAACCACAAAAGCTGGTCTGGCTTTAATAACTGATGCAAATGACAACATGAATGTGACAGTGTTGAGATTACTGCTCAGTCAGCAAACAAAAGAAGAGCAGAGGACATAAATGAGATCAAAGACATATGAGTGGATGAGGCAACTCTTGCCTTAGTTCCTCCCCCTGAGTTTGCAGGGTTAAGAATCTACAAGGACAGAGAACCCTAGAATTAAAAGCTCACTGCCTTTTGAAAGGAAAGTGGGGGGAGCATTTTCCCAGAGGGATCCACTTTATTACCATATAAAGAAATTCTTGCTAGGCCACAATTACATACTTCTGAATGCTCTTTCTTATTTGTCATTACGCCTATTTGAGGAAAGCCAAGTACTAACACAGAACAGAAATTATTCCTTAGTAGTAATAATTGAAGAGATTTGTAGCCTATAATAAGAGACCACTCTGGAGAGTAATGGTATACAAACTATATCCAAATATATTAAAGACTGCCATATGGAAAAATAATTATCATTGTCCTTTACTAAATCAAGAAATAAAACAGTATCATTTAAAAAAGTCAGAGAGAGGCATTTTTAACAGTCCAATTTCCTGAGAACAAAATTGATTGCCATGGAAAGCATAAAGTTCCCAATAACTAAACATGAATAACATAGGACATAGTCTAGATGATTCTTTAACAGGCGTGTTATTTAGGCAATTTCAGCATTCAATAGTGTTTAAAGTAGTTTTTAAAGATTGCTTCTAATACTGAGCTTCCATAGTTCATTCTCTCTTTCATTCAGTAAGTATTTATTGAGAACCAGCCGCATTCCAACATGGTCTTAAGAACTGAGGATACAACAACAAACAGAAACAAGCCATTTCTCATGGAGCTTAAATTATGATGGGATAGGTAGATAATAAACAAATCATTAATAAAATGTCAGGCAGTAGAGGTAAATGTGAAAAAAATAAAGCAGAGTCAGAAGCTCCGGTGATGGAGTAAGAGAAGGAGATAAGGATAAGATGGTCAGTAAAGGCCTCCCTGGCTAATAAGCTCATGCCTTTATCATACTAAATTTCTCTAAATCTTCAATCCTGGTCTCTTCTTCAGGCTCTTATCATTTTTCTTCCTTATACTAATTATCGTCCCTCTGGTTTACTCTTTAACTCCTAAACCCAGAATAACTTTAACTTTTAAACTCATAAGAATTTAGTAGTAAACCTATCATAGCATAATTTAAGAGCAGGATGTGCCCAATACTTATAATTTCATTTAGAACCATGATGTGGGTATCTTCATACATCTAGGATACAGTACAATTCTTTTTCTGCACCAACCAATGCTTTGTAATATTTGGGCTCAGGCCTGTCTTCCTAATCTCAGATTTTTATTTCTTTGAGGAGGGCACACAAACATTTATTTATCTGTGCCTCTTGCCCATCTCAAGAAAGTTTTATCTCCTCTTTATCTATGTCATTCCTTTTATTTAGTTAGTAAATGAAATGTATTGATATTCAATTGGAAATTTTTATTCCATGATACTTTGATGCCAACATCTAATCAAATCTACTATTGGACAAAGTAAGAAAATAAAGCAGTGTCATACCCCAAGCTTCAAAGCTAAGAGGAAGACAAAACAATTGGATTACAGACCCAAAATAGACACACACACATGCACATGCACACACACACATACCCACACACAAAATAGCCTATGACCTTTATTTTTTTTCTTTTTCTTTCTTTCTGTTTAAACTAGTGTATTCATATAACTGAAGGACAGGGAGGTATTTGGAGGATCAGAAGGTTGAAAAGACCACTAGGATAAGAAATAATTTTCTGTTAACATAATATGCTAACAAGTTGTTGGTTTAACTTTCTAATCATAGATGCATAGAGTCAGACAATGTAATGAGGTGAAAATTACCTTAACTTTTCCTGCTACCAATACCGTCTTAACAGAAACATCTTAGCAAGGTGAAGTTAATTGTACAAGATCATATACCTATTTCCAGAATCAAAAAGTTAAGTGGATGGAGTTCAGCTCAAGAACAAGAGCAATTTACTTTCCTCTTACTCATGGTAACATTGAAATTTAAAAAAAAAAATTTTTAATGAGCAGTACTGGAATACAAAACAGAAATCCTGATGACAGTTTAAGAAAATACTAGAAGAGAAATAGCAGACAGGATCTGATCATTAGAAATACCATAGCAGAGAAACTATGGCCCCAAATTCCCTAAGTAGAGGGGAGAAGAGCTCTGATGCATTACTGGACTGGCTGCTGAATTATGAGTGACTAGGGAAACCATTTGGTGCTCATACACCAAATAGAATTGTTGGGGGGAATGAATGCCCTAGGCAGTTAATGAACTTTTGACACATGGGAGATATGAACTGGGAGATACATTTTGCTCCCCTCATCCTGAGGAAAACTGTCCTGAAACAGAGAAGTTTATACAATCTTTGGAAAGATGATCCCGTGAGATCACACTATCAGTTGCAACTGACACTCGCAGTGGCCACAGTGGCCAGTCCGGTGATGCATCCCATCGTGTCTGTTCTCCTTTCTTCCCTGACTCATTCTTATTCCTCTGGGAATACATTTGCTAATAAATTGGCACATCAGCTTTTTCTTTAAGCTGTTTTCTAGAGAACTTGGTCTAAGGTAAGATGCTTAGTAAATCATGTTCCATTGAAAAAGTTACATGAAAAAGTAAGTTACAGAATAATATGGAGAATGACAAATTTTTATAACAAAACATATAGATATATACATATCTAAACATATTTTTGTCAAGGTATAAAAAGAGGTCTGAATCAACACATAATAAATTTTTGAGAATGTGTAGGAGTAAAGAAAAGACTTTGAATATATATTTTACTTCTCCTTTTAAAAGTTTTTAAGGTCATCTATTATATTTGTAATTTCAAAGAACGCTAAAAAAGTAAAATATTATAAAATAAGCTATGTGATGGTATAATACTTCAAACTGAACATGTTTCAGATTTTTATATTACTGATAAAGAATTGTAGGCATTGGAAAAATAACAGTTGAAAAATGGTCATATTGGAAAATGAGTTAAAGAAAGTAAATGTTCACATCTTTTCTATCTGCTTTAACATTCACTCAGGCCAAACTGAAATTTTTCTGAACTTCTGGTAGGGAATACAACACAAAGCAATGTCTTTCAAGGTTGCATTTATACAACAAAAAAGGAAGTGCAAACCTGTCAATTAGCTGATTTTTTTAAAAAATCAATGTGAATAAACAAGTAGATGAAAACTCTTCTTAAAAATTTAACTGGCTAAATGGCAGTATTTATTTCACTTGTGCTCTGAAGACAGACAAGCTGTTTATATTTACAACAACAACAACAAATAGCTCCTTAAGAAAAAAACAAAACTGATCTCTTTCCTCTAATTTTATTAGATTAAAAATTTAGTTTTCTGTAATTAGTATTTGGGCATATAAAAGCTACAGTGATATTCTAATAAATATAATACTTCTTTAGCCATACATATGTGTTTTTAAGATGTAGTATAAAGGCCTTTTTAAGATATCACCAAAAGTTGGTTTAAAAGTTTTTTTCTCCATTTTATGCTGAAAGTGGGAAAATCTCTCCCAAAGAAAGGGTAGCATGTCCATGAAGTAACAGCAATGTTAACAGAAGGTGATTATGTAAGTTATTCTAAATTGACTTTAGTTCCATTATGTAGTTATCATATTTAAAATGCAATATAAAAATAACCACTTTGTTTTTATAAAATAACATAAAATTTCAGTTAATTCTTATATGCACTACTGAATAATTTCTATTTGCTTTCTTGGCAGTGAAAAAAAACTATTGGTTTTAGGCGTTCAAAAGTAAACTGCTAAACCAATGTAAACTATACTTTTGTTTGTAGTGAAGGTAAAAGACTTTGAAGATCCCACTGATAACTCTGTAAAATATGAGGAGAAATTACCAAACCAGGTGATTTCTTGTCATATATATATATATATATATATATATATATATAAAATAAGCTATTTCACATGAAAGTCTTCACGGCTGATAAATATGACTATCATAGGTATATTTTAAGAGGGGATTGTTTATTAACCTGTTTTTTAAAAAAAAAAAAAGGTTAAAAATAGGTCTGGGAAGTTTGCATCCCCAGCCAAGAATCTAGAGGGAGAGGATTTATTCAGCAGGAAGCTCACATCCCTAATCAAGGATGAAGAGGCTCAGGTTGCACTGGCTAGCAGCTCACATTCATGCTTAAAGATGAAGGAGGCCTGCATTATACAACTTCAAGCTTATATCCATATCCAAGTGCAGAAGAGACCAGGGTTCATGCAACCAGAAAGGTCATACCCAGGATGTTCATACCTACATCCTAAAGAAGGAACTGGCTACTCATTCATTGCTCCCGGGAATGTGAAATGGTACAGCCCCTTTGGAAAGCAGTCTGGGCGTTTCTGAAAGCACTGAATTTGCACCCATCACACAACCCAGCAATCACAGTTCAGGGCTCATCCCAGAGAAATGAAAATCTAGGTTCTCACAAAATCCTGTACAGTAATGTTCACAGCAGCATGATTCGTAATACCCAAAAACTGGAAACAACCCAACATACTTTCAGGTGAATGGTTAAAGTGACTGTGACTGTAGTACGTCCATACCATAGAATAGTACTCAGTGAATAAAAAGGGAACAGAGTATTGACACATTCGTACCACTGGAAAACGAATTTTCTAATGAAGAAAACAGTATAGGGTTTATAAAGTGGACACACTGGATGAACACCTGAGAATGATGTAGAGGGAAAAAGTTAATTCCCCAAAGTTATATTCTGTACAATCTATATATATAGAATTCTCGAAATGTGGACAGTTTAGCAATTACCAGGCATTAGGGGAATGGCGCAGGAGGAGCTACCCATGGGGGAAAGTGGGTAAAGGGTATACGAAAATCTCCCTGTATTATTTCTTACAAGTGCATGAGAATCCACAATGAGATGACAAGAAGTAGTTTAATTAGAAGAAAAATATTAGAGTTGAACCCTCTACTATTTGCACTAGACCCGAGTATCCTGCCAGTCATTGCTTGTAAATCCTGGCTGTAGATCAGTCCCCAGCGAGATTCTCCCGCTGGGAATGGCGTCTCTCCCCTGGCGGAGACATTCCTCAAATGCCTCTAGTAAAGGAGGTGGCAGTACAAAAGGAGAACCAAGCCAGCAATAAAGAAATTCTCAAGTAGAGGTGGGAACGCATAGAGGAAGCAAGAGCCAGGGGCAAAAACAGGCATCCCAGATGCGCCCCATTATTGAGATACTGGTAAAACAAAGAAGGGACAGTGGACTGGATGTGCTCAGAAGTGCAGCGTAATAGCAGTCCAAGCCCGAGATATTAGAAAGCAAACAAGGATCCACTAAAAGAGAACGCTCACTGCAGTTGAGCGGGGCAGGTTCCCGCGGGGGTCCTGCGCCTCACCTCCGCGGGTCAGAGGTCACGTCCCGGGCCAAAATCAGTTTTGGCTGAGGCTTTCTTCAGGGCGCCAACGCGCTGCCTCCTTTCTCCTCGCTGCCCGGGACCCCCGCGCAGGCAGTAATGCCGGCGCCCAACTGCGCACCGCCCTCTCTTTCCTGTGCACTTCTGCCCTTCCCCAGAGCTCTCCTCCGACCTGCCCGAGGAAAGGCAGGAGCTAGGCCTCCCGCCTGCCCTCCCCCACCATGGCCCACCTGCGGGCTTGCGAAGTCCGGCAGCTGCTACACAACAAGTTTGTGGTCGTCATGGGGGACCCAATGCAGAGGGCCGTGTACAAGGACCTGGTGCTCCTGCTGCAGAAGGACTGCCTGCTCTCTTCCAGCCAGCTGAAGGCCAAGGGCGAGCTGAGCTTCCAGCACGATGTGCCGCGGAAGGGCGGCAGGTGGGAACGCCTGCACAGCTGCACGCGCTACGGCGACGTCTGCCGGTTCTGCTCCGGCCACCACCTGGTGCGTTTCTACTTCCTCACTCGTGCGTACTCCGCGTACGTAAAGACGTCCTGGAACACCTGCGACGGGGCGAGCATGCGCTGCACGCCCCGCACGTGGTCGTCATGAACTCCTGCCTCTGGGACCTCTCCAAGTACAGCCAGGATTTCCCGAGGAGTTACCTGGAGGGTTTAGAGAGCCTGTTCGGGCTCCCGGACAAAGTGCTGCCCGAGGCCTGCCTCCTGGCGTGGAACACGGCCCTGCCAGTGGCGGAGGTCGTCTACGGGGCTTCCTCCTGCCGGAGGACCTATTCCGAGGTGCGCGCCTGCGGGAAGAAGTGGTAGAGGCTAACTTCTACAGCTCGGCAGAGGCCAGTAGGTACGGCTTCGACATGCTGGACCTGCATTTCCACTTCCGGCATGCGGGACAGCACCGGCAGCGAGATGGCGTGCACTGGGAGGAGCGCGCACACTGCCACCTCTCCCAGCTGCTGCTGGCGCATCTGGCCGACGCTTGGGGCGTGGACCTCCCCTGCCGCTACCGCGTGGGCAGGTGGATCAGGGATGGTCCCACCAGGAGACTTCCAGGCCCGGTGGACGGTAGGCAGCCTCGGGACAGCAGAGGTGACCCGGGCGAACAGCCCTTGTGCTGGTTCCCAGCCACGTTCGCACCTTCGGAACCCTTTCCCCAGGCGCGACCTCCGTTCCAGCCCTACCGCCAAGACAACTGTGTGTCCTACCACTCATCTTCACAGCACGGGCAGTTCTCCAGTGATTCGTCAGTGCGCCAAGTCAGATACACACTGGCGAAGCAAACTTGATGATTGGCCGGGAGACACGTGTGGGCCCGATTCGTAGAACCTCTACCCAACATCGGAGCAGAAGGTCGCCTCCCTACCCTCCCCCGTGCCCCTGCGGGCCAAGCAGACGCCAGCGAAGGCGCACCAACAGACGGACCCAAGCACACCCAGAGGCAAGACCCCAGTAGCCAGACCTGGACCTGGGCTCCTTCCCAACATAGTCAATAGGCTGGACAGACTGCCCGACTTCTCTCACTCAGGCATGGCCTTCAGCAACCCTGCGATGGTGAGGACTCCTTCACCCCCTTACTTTCACTGGTCAGCAACCTCACACATTCTTCTTTGCCAGAGCCTTCACCCCACTTCTTGGTGAGGGGGCAAGAACCCAGGCCATCACACCATTCTCTTCTTAATGTTTGTGCAGAAATGAGCTCTAAATGAAAAAGTACACACACGGTTAATCCTTGCCTAAATATAAGTCTTCCAACAGTATTTATTCTCCCTAGACATTTTTCCTGAAAAGAAAAAGGGAAAAATTTTGAACCTTAACACTTACCAAAACGTTTCTAGTGACTTCAGTATCACCATTAGTTTTTACATACATTTGTAGAACTTACTCCCCAAAGCTTTCACCACAAATTGTCTTGCACATTCCTTAATTAAATTTATCTGTGCTTCAACATAATATTTATCCTTAAAAATGTATTCCATTCACTAACACAAGAGTTTTTATTTTCTGTTAGTGACATATTTTCTACTCTTGAGCTCATCAAATACCTAGCATATTTTTAAAAATAGACTTCATTTTTTAGAGCAATTGTAGATTCATAGCAAAATTGAGAGGAAAGTAGAGAGTTCTCATATACTTCCCATACACAGCCTCCCCCAGTATCAATAGCCCACACCAAAATTGTACATTTCTTTATCTTCAGTGAAACTACACTGATGCATCATTTCACCCCAAGTCCATTTTACACATTAGGGTTCACTGTTGGTGTTGTACATTCTATGGTTTTTGACAGATGTATAATGACATGTATGGTATCATACAGAGTAGTTTTATTGCCCTAAAATTCCTGTCTGCTCCTTTTCTTCATTCCTCCCCCATCCAACCCCTCACAACTACCCATCGGTAATAGTCTCCAGAGTTTTGTGTTTCCTAGAATGTTATATAGTTCGAATCATACAGTAAGTAGCCTTTTCAGATTGTCTTCTTTTACTCAGTAATTTGCCTTTAAGTTTCTTCCATGTTCTTTCATGGCTTGATAGCTCAGTTGTTTTTAGTGGTGAAAAGTATTCTGTCGTCTGAATGTACCACTGTTTATCCAGTCACCTGCTGAAGGACATCTTAGTTGCTGCCAAGTTTTGGAAGTTATGAATAAAGCTGCTTTAAACATTCTTGTGCAGGTTTTTGTGTGGATATAAGTTTTCAACTCCTTTGAGTAAATATCAAGGAATGCAGTTGGTGGATCATATGGTGAGAGTATGTTTAGTTTTGTAAGAAACTGCCTTCCAAAATGACTCTACCATTTTGCATCCCATCAGCAACTAATAAGAGTTCCTGTTGTTCTACATCCTCTCCAAAATTTGGTGTTGTCACTGTTTTGGATTTTCACCATTCTAATAAGCACAAGGTATCTTGTTGTTTCAGTCTGCACTTCCCTAAGGACATTATATTGAGCATCTTTTCATAAGCTTTTTTGCCATCTGTGTATATTCTTTGATGAAGTGCCCTTTTTTAATCAGTTGTTCCTTTTTTTATTGAGTCTTAAGATTTCTTTGCATATTTTGGATAACAGTATTTAATCATATGTCTTTTAGAAGTAACTCCCAGTCTGTGGCTTATCTTCTCATTCTCTTGGTGGTGTCTGTTGCAGAGGAGAAGTTTTTAATTTTGAGGAAGTCCAACATATCAGTTTCTTTCATGGATTGTGCCATTTGTGTTGTATCTAAAAATTTATCACCAAACCCAAGGTCATCTAAATTTTCTCTTCTGTTATGTTCTAGGAGTGTTTTAGTTTTGCATTTTACATTTAGGTCTATGAACCATCTTGAGTTAATATTTGTGAAGTGTATAAAGTCTGTGTCTGGTTTCATTTTTTTTGCATGTGGATCCAGTTCTCACACCATTTGTTGCCTGAAGTATCTGTCCTCCAACTTTTTTTTCTCCTTTAATGTTGTATTGGCTCTTCTTATTCTTTTATCTTTTTATGTAAACTTTAGAATCAATTTGTCAGTAGCCACAAATAGCTTGCTGGGATTTTCATTAGGATTACAATGAATCTATATCAGGTTGGGAAGAACTGACATCTTGACAGTAGTCTGTCTTCCTATCCATGAATGTGGAATATCTCTCCATTTATTTAGATCTTTGATTTCTTTCATCAAGATTTCATAGTTTTCCTTCTATAGATATCTTGTACATATTTTGTTATGTTTATACTATGTTCATAGTTTTCCTCCTATAGATATCTTGTACATATTTTGTCATGTTTATACTATATCATTTAGGGGGGTGTTAATGTGAATGGCATTGCCTTTTTTATTTCAAGTTACAATTTTTCATTGCCTGTATATAAGAAAGCAATTGACTTTTGTATATTTATCTTGTATCCTACAACCTTACTATAATTGCTTCTTGTTTCCATGAGTATTTTTTTTTATTCTCTCAGATTTTCTACAGACAGTTATGTCATCTGTTAACAAGTACAGTTTATTTCTTCCTTCCCAATTTGTATATGAGCTATTTCCTTTTCTTGTCTTGTAGCATTAGCTAGGGCTTCCAGTATGATGTTGAAAAGGAGTGGCTAGAGGGGATATCCTTGCCTTTCTCCTGATCTTGGGGAGAAAGCTTATAGTTTCTCACCATTAAGTAAGATGTTAACTGTAGATTTTTGTGTATGTTTTTAATTAAGTTGAGGATGGTCTCCTCAATTTCTGGTTTGCTAAGTTTTCATCATGAATGGGACTGGATTTTGTAAAAGGCATTCTCCCCATGTGCTAATATGATTATGTGACTTTTCTTCTTGGTGATGTGATGGATTATGTTAATTTGATATTTGGATGTTGAACCAGCTTTGCATCTAGAATAAATCCCACTTGGTCATAGTGTAAAATTCTTTTTATACATTGTCAATTTGATTTGCTAGTATTTTGTTGAGGATTTTTGCATCTATATTCTTAAAAGATATTTGTCTGTAATTTTCTATTATGTTAATGTTTTCATCTTGTTTGGTATTAGAGTAATGCTGGCCTTATAGAATTAGGCCATCTACTTCTATCTTCCAGAAGAAATTCTAGACAATGAGTATAATTTCTTCCCTAAACATTTGGTAGAATTCACCAGTGATCTCATCTGGGCCTGGTGCTTTCTGTTTTGGAAGGTTATTAATTATTGACTCAATTTCTTTTATAAATCTAGGATTATTCAGATTGTCTATTTTGTCTTCTGTGAATGTTGACAGATTGCATCTTTCAAGAAATTGGTCCATTTCATCTAGATTAACAAATTTGTGGGTGTAGAGTTGTTCATAATGTTCCTTAATTATTCTAATTCTTTTAATGTCCATGAGGTCTGTAGTGATGCCCCCTCTTTCATTTTTGATATTAGTAATTTTTGTCCTCTCTCTTCTTTTAGTTTTCCAGGCTATTGTTGATCTTTTCAGAGAACCAGCTTTTGGTTCCATTGATTTTCTATATGGATTTTCTATTTTCAATTTCTTTGATTTTTGCTATAATTTTTATTATTTTATTTTTTATTTTTTTATTATTTATTTTATTATTTCTCATTTAGATTTAATTTCCTTTTCTTTTTCTAGTTCTCTAAGGCACAAGCCTCGATTATTGATTATTAGATCTTTCTTCTTTTGTAATAATTGCAATCAATGCTATAAATTTCACTTTAAGCACTGTTTTTCACTGCACCCCCCAAATTTTGATAAATTGTATTTTCATTTTCGTTTAGTTAAAATATTTTAAAATTTCTCTTGAGATTTGTTCTTTGAGCCATGTATTATTTAGTAATGTGCTGTTTAATCTCCAACTATTTGGGGATTTTTCAGCTATCTTTCTGCAATTGATTTCTAGGATAATTCCACTATAGTCTGAGAGCAGACATGGTATGCTTTCTATTCTTTTGAAATTGTTAAGGTGTATTTTTATGGGTCAGAATGTGGTCTATCTTGGTGAATGTTCCATGTGAGCTTAATAAGAATGTTTATTCTGCTCTTGTTGAATGAAGTATTCTGTACATGGCATTTATAGTCAGTTATTTTATGGTTCTGTGGAGTTCACCTATGGTATACTTAGTTTCTGCTTGCTGGATCTGTCCATTACTGGTAGAAGGTCTTGAAGTTTCCAACTATGATAGTGGATTCATCTGTTTCTTCTTGCAGTTCTACCAGTTTTTGCCTCCTGTATTTTGATGCTCTCTTGTTAAGTGCATATCTAATAAGGATTGTCATGACTTCTTAGAGAATTGACTCTTTATCATTATACAATGCCCTTCTTTATCCCTGATAATTTTCCTTGCTTTGTCATCTGCTTGCCTCATCTGGTGTTAGCATGATATATCTTTCTCCATCACTTAACTTTTAATCTACATGTGTCTTTATATTTAAACCAGGTTTCTTATATATGACATAAAGTTGGGTCTTTTGATCCACTCTCACAATCTATTAATTGGTGTTTTAATTGGTTTATTTAGAGCATTGACTTTTAATGTGATTATTGATATATTTTGATTAACATCTTCCCAATTTGTAACTGTTTTCTATTTGTTGCCGTTGTTCTTTGTTCTTGCTTTTGTCTTCCACTCTTTTCCTGTCTTTCATGGTTTTAATCAAGCATTTTTATGATTCTGTTTTTTCTTCTTTTTTAGCATATCAATTATTACTTCAGTTTTTAACCTTTTTAAGTGGCTGCTCTAGAGTTTTCAGTATACATTACAACTTATCCAACTTTACTTTCAGATAAACCTGTATTGCTTCATGGGTACAGCAAGGTTATCCATACATTGAAGACCTTGTTGCTATTATTATTTTAAGCAAACTGTTATAGGTTAAATCAATCATGAATAAAAAATAAAAGTTTTTATTTTACTTTCACTCATCCTTTCCCTAATGCTCTTCTTTTCTTTATACAGATTGAGTTTCTGACATGTTATTTTCCTTTTCTCTAGAAAACTCTTTTTTTAACATTTCTTGCAAAGTAAGTCCCTGCTGGCAACAAATTCCTTCAATTTTTGTCTGAGAAAGTATGTCTCCCACACTTTGAAGGATAATTTAATAGGATACAAAACGCTAGGTTAGTGTTTCCTTGTTTTTCTCTCTCTAAACTTTATATATTTCACTTCACTCTCTTCTTGTTTGCATGATTTCTGAGGAGAAGTTTGATGTAATTTTTATCCTTGCTCCTCTACAGGTAAGGTGCTTCCTCTGGCTTCTTTTAAGATTTTTTTCTTTATCTTTGATTTTCTGCAGTTTAAATATGATATGCCTAGATGTACATTTTTTTTTTTTTTTACATTTATCCTGCTTGATGTTATCAGAGCTTCCTGGATATGTGGTTTAGTGTCTGGCATTAATTTGCAGAAATTTTCGGCCTTTATTGCTTCAGATATTTCTTTGGTTCCTTTTTTTCTCGTACCTCTGGTATTCCCATTATGCCTATGTTAAATCTTTAATAATTGTTCTACTGTTCTTGGATATTTTGTTATATTGTTTTCAGCCTTTTTTCTCTTTGCTTTTTAGTTCTGGAATTTCTATGGACATATCCTCAAGCTCACTGATTCTTCCCTCAGCCATGTCATTCTGCTAATGGGCTCATCAAAGGCATTCTTCATTTCTGTTACAGCATTTTTTTATATCTACAATTCTTTTTTATTCTGTCTTAGAATTTCCGTCTCTCTGCTTACATTACCCATCTGTTCTTGCATGTTGTCTGCTTTTTTCTTTAGAGCCTTTAGCGCATTAATCATAGTTGTTTTAAATTCCTAGTCTGGTACTTCAACTCTACCATATCTGATCTGGTTCTGATGCTTGCTCTGTGTTTGTTTTTTTTTTTTTTTTTAACATCTTTATTGGAGTATAACTGCTTTACAATGGTGTGTCAATTTCTGCTTTATAACAGTGAATCAGCTATACATATACATATATCCCCATATCTCCTCCCTCTTGCGTCTCCCTCCCACCCTCCCTATCCCACCCCTCTAGGTGGTCACAAAGCACCGAGCTGATCTCCCTGTGCTATGTGGTTGCTTCCTGTATTTTTAAACTGTGGTTTTTGCCTTTTAGTATGCTTGAAATGTTTTTGTTGAAAGCTGGACATGATGTCCTGGGTAAAATAACTATGATTAATAAGCCTTTAGTGATATGGTGGTAGGGTGGGGATGGGGGCAGGAAGCATTCTATAGTCCTATGATTAAGTCTCCATCTTTCAGTGAGCCTGAGCCCCTGGACTGTGACCTTCATGAATGCTTTTCAGTTTCCCCCATTTATATGGGACAGGTTGACTAGGGGGGCTGGAGTTGGATAGTTCCCTTCTGCCAGGTTGGTTAGGCTCTGGGAAAAAAGCCCAGTAGATTAGGCTCTGGTAAAATAGTTTCTCTTAAGGGCAGACCTTGTTAAGGACAGAATGCTCTGGACATATTTCAGTGTTGCTACTTTGCCCATCCTCTTGCCAGAATCATGAGAGAAATTTTCTCGCATCTTCACTGTGAGAGCCTCCTTGGGGTAAAACTCACAAAAGTGTGGGACCCCCCTAAAACTGGACTCCCCTGGAGTTTTTAGATTTCAAATTTATCCATACTAAGCTTCCAGCAATTTGTGAATTTTGTTTAGGTTTTCCTATTCAAGTACTAATTCCCACAAAGCTTTCTTCTTGTAGGTTTCTACTCCAGTAAATTGTGATTCTGTGTATCTGTCTGTCTCTCCAGTTTTGGAGAAAGTGATTTGCTTTGTAAGCTCAATTCTATGACAGATCTAAGAAGATTTGTTGATTTTCAGTCTATTCAGCTTTTTGCTTGTTAGAATGGAGTGATGACTTCCAAACTCCTTACATGCTGGACCAGAAACCAGAAGTCCAGTCTAGCACACTTTGGAAGGGCTCAGAGAACTGAAGCATACTGCAGTGTAAGCTAGAGTCCTCACCAAACAATCCCTCCCAGTTTCCTTGTGTCTGTTTTAATTCTTTAATGTTATCTCCTTCTTTCATAGTTTATGCATTTTTTTAAATTTTTGGTTAGAAAATTGGTATACTTCCCCATCAACTATCCTTGTTAGAATTTTACTACTGGTTACCCTTGCTAGAAATACTCCTACCTATGTGATGAGACAAAGTATGGATTTACACCTGTCTGCCTTCAATTTCTGTCTTTACATCCTTTCCCCAGCTTAAGTGTGGACATCATCTTGTGTTAGAAGCCCTTCTGCCAGGCTGTATGCTGCAGCATAGCAAAGTAAACAAGACAAAGTGAACATCATCACACATTTGGTTTTATTACATGAGCAGGAAATTAAAACAACATTTCTCTCACATTTCCTCAGTAAACAATGTTGTGGAGTTTCAATAAGGAAAGAGGGAGACTGACACATTGTGATGCAGAGTGTTTTCAGGGAATTAGGTTATTGCCTAAAAATAAATATGGTTGAACACTCCCTAACTGTTAAGTTTACGCTGGGCCCCCTTCTATCTCCCTTGTCATAATTCCCTGTAGCAGGTTTCTTTGAAAAAGGCTCCGTTCTTTTCCCATCCTTTGTTAGACTCTCCCCACTTTTTCATAGGCCATAAACTCTCTAATGTACACATGTGGCGGGGACAGAATCTCATCTCAATGCATCTTGTGTCACAGTGCACCCATCAATCCGCCATGCTCAGAGAAAAGACTGCAGCCCTACAACCTTTTTACTAGGGTTTTGTGAATGCTGCTTAATTTCACTGCATCTGTCAAGCCGGTCTTTATCAGAGAGTCTAACAGCCTTTGAGTGCACGGTGCTCTATCACTTATGTAGGGGTCGTATTGATCTTTCTGGTGTGTGCTCTAAAGTGGCTAGCATCAAAAGCTAGTGAGGCAGCCAGTTTGAACAGTATGGGTCATTTACAAACTTTAGGATGAGATGCCGCAGGATGCCAAGGAAAACGTTTTTGTTTTTCCAGAGAGAACCATAGTTCATGAAATGTGATTAATGTACCATATTTGTATACCCTTAAAATCATTTTATAACCACACTGAGTATCTCTAAGCATTAAATATATTTTATAAGTAGTTGGTTAACTAGCTGTTGTGTGCTTTAAATAGTAAATAAAATGGAAAAGTACTAAACAGTGACTATATTTCATAGAGTAAGATGCTTTTCCAGCCACTCAATAATTCTTAATGTTAAGAAAAATTGATTTTCTAACTGCTGAGTGCCTCTAAAAATTAGCATCTTATCTCCCTACAGGGGATGCTTTTCAGTTAGCCTCCTTTCTCCTAGCTTTTGACTTAATGATCTCTAAGGTTCTTTTCTTGCTAAAAACTTGTGTAGGTTCTGTTGGACTGTAATTTTACTTGGGCACATATGTAATTCGGAAAAATATAAAACAAGAAACAATTTCATCTTACCTTTTTGAATGTTTATTTCACAAGAAGTATCAATAGTTCTTCACCTGCTGACTACTCCTGAAGTCCTACCACTCCTCTCTCCCCTCAAGAGCAGGACTGTGTGGAGAGACCTAAGACAATGACATAGAACTTAAGAGTACTAACTTCCAAGTATCTTCCCACAGCGCATCTGAGCAGTGGATGCATTTTGCATTTGTGAAAGCCTAATAGGGAAGGGAATTCCCTAAGAGGTGGTAATAATCACATACCTTCATAGCAAATTAAATCACTTTCCCAGTTCTTTATAAACTGTCTGGCATTTAAGGACATCAAATTACCGATGCTGAGAACTTCCAGGCAGATATAATAATGTCTCACAGCATCACAAAAACTGAGAATTGAACTAATCATCAGTACACGATTACAGGAAACTGCGTTAAAAGGAGATTCAGCTCTTAGTTCTGCCTAAATCACAACCAGCTGGCCAACCCTTGGGGTGTCACAGAGGGTCCTTGAGCAATCTTTCATAACCTTGTCAATGTAACCAGTAAAATATACAGTTTGAGGCAGATTCTAGAATGTGGTTGCTGGATAATCTCCATGGGCTTCTTTTGGATCTAATAATTTAGAAATATCTTCTAGCCTCTTATCAAATTCTGAAGAACTGTGTTTCTCAAGTGTGTTTACCAGCATGTTGAAGCCTGAGGAAGAGCAGATTAGCATCAGACTTCCTGGGACATGTGCTTATAATTAGAAAAAATGCAAGGAAGGAGTAAATAAAACTCTTCTCAGGTATACCCTCAAAATTCCCACTAATGTCACTGGAAACTCTATGGGATTAGATGAGGACAGGTTGCTTATTTGGGAGCAAAACCCAGCAATGAGCTGGCACTTAGTTATCCACGTTAGACTGATGTGGTCACTTGGTTCACAGGCTTGATCAAAGATATGGCTGAGAGAAAAGCACCCCCAGAAGACTGTGAGTTCTCTGGTATGAAGATATTGTCTGAGTCACCATTGTATCCCTAGCACCTAGTCAATAGTATTTGTTCAGTAAACATTTGTGGAGCTAAACTAAATCCCTTAAGCAAGGGCAGACTACCAGACAGAAATGTCAATGTCTAAAATGGAAAATCCCAGAAGACCAGAGACAGCATTCAATATGAGCCTTCTATTCAATAATATTACAGGAGAAACATGAAAATCATAATTGTCCAAAGAAGCAATCATTTTGATGATTAGATTTAATCCAGAAACTGCTTCTAAGCCAACAAGCAGAGTAAGCTCTCACCCCTCTTCCCCCACACGCACACATCCCAAAATACAGGAAAGAGAAATGGAGAACAGAGATCTGAAAATTGTAGCATGCAGTATCCTTTTACTATGAAGTCAGCAGTAGTAATTAACATCAACTGATGGCACAGTATGTGCCAACTCCTGTGCTAAGAGCTCTATATGTATTATCTAATATAAATCTCATACCAGATCTATTGGGTAGATATTATTATCACCATTTTATAGATAAGGAAAAACAAGCACCACTGTTTTTTGAAGAAGCCCAAAGTCTGGGCAATTTAGAAGACGGATGACTAAAGATATAGCAGTAGTCATTATAGATAGTTCTGTATTTAAAATCTGAACTTCTAGTGGTAAACTATTATGCAAATAAGAATATTCTCCAATTAAGGTAAAATTCCATGATGTGAGAAAGCATCATAGAAAAGAACAATATGAAATACAGGAAATGAGTCAGCAAACCAGAAGTAAAAAATGATGTGTCCAGGAAAAGACACAATTACCATAGCCACAATTGGAGAAATTTTTTATCTGTTCCATGGGGTATGATCTCAGTGAGTACAATCCTAGTGAATAGGGTCTGTATATATTCATACCATATGATGCATTAGAAAAAGAAAGAGGCCAGCAATTAGGTATACAAAAGGGCATATTTTTTCTCATGGCTGGCCCTAGGCAAAATCGTTGACTATGATGGAATAATGGGCTTATGTTTCAGATCTGGGTACAAACTGTGCTTCTGTTACCAACTGGTCACATGACCTTAAATAAGGTTACTAAATCTAAGTCTCAGTTTCCCTCAGATGGTAGAACAAAGGACATGGGCTCAACAAACTCAAAGGCTACTTCTAATGCTAAAAGTTCATGTCTCAGATGGTTGGTTTATCTTGGTGTCCTCCTGGATCCTATTTCTGATCTATCTCTGAGCCAATGCTCCTGTTCCTTCTTCACAGTCTCCTTACAGTTCTCTTCCTTCTTATGAAACTTGTGTATAAGTCAGAGTTGCAGCCGGAAACATATGCCACTTTCACACGAAGATAACCCAAGAAGATTTGGACTAGGAAAAAGGTATAGGGAAGGTGTCATAAGACATAGTGCAATTCCTTGGATGAGGGAGCAGTTACCCAGATCCAAAAGGAGAGAGATAAGTAGAAATGACCCCTTTGAGAAAAGCTATGACTTTGGAATCAAGAGAATGATAACCAAAACTCATACTTCTTCCTTCTCATATCCTACTGAGACTGCACATCGGATAAACCCAATCGGACATGAGAAGAAAGGAAGCTTGTTGATGTGGTTCACATAGATCAACCATACAGGACACAGAACAAGGTACAGAGGGTAGAAGATAGATCTGGAGGACAAATGGAAGATATCCACCAGAATCATTCTTAAGGAAGTTTCTACTATTGATCCATCTGTTATATTTCAGGGTAAATTATGCCAATGTGTTGATGCATATACCATTTTCCTTTCTTAAAAATAGATAATGTATATACATAAAAACTAAAAGATGCAAACAACTTCAAAGAGAATAAAAACCTTCTTAGTAAGAAGTAAGTCTACCTCCCACTCTAATCCCCAAAGTCCAGCCTGGCCTCCTCTTCTGCCCCCATCACATTTAATGCCTTTGTGAAAAGTAGAAAAGCCGTCTGGGATGACATCCAGGGCAGTGCAACCCCAGGTCAAGCACAGAACTTATTTATCTAACCCTGACAATATTTCACTTATGCACCTTGGCCAACACTTGTGTGCAGCACGTAACTTGCACATATGTTCATGGCTGTCCTCACAGTCCCACGTCCCCTTCCTAAAAAGCAACCATGGCTAACTAGTATATTTTAATTCTTTTAATTGTGGAATGCAAACTCATATTAAGAAGATTTGGGGAAAACAGGTGAATAAACAAGAAAAGAGGAGCAGACTTGATGTTTGAGCCTCCCAGTGGCAGAGGCTGGCATCATCTGCTTCACCTATGTAGAAGACCAACCTCGATTATTATATTACTCGGTGCTTAGCCAACAAATATTTGTTGAAACATACAATGTGTCAAGCACTGATCTAGGATCTAGGGGTAAATCAATGAAAAAGGTTTCTACAAACATTGTTAACCAGGGAGATTTTAAGTGCTATGGAGAAATGTAAAGTAGGATAAGTGGTTTGGGTGTGTGTGTGGAGGGGAGATGTAGAGAGGGAAGTGTAGTTATAGCATATGATCATGGAAGACATTATGGAAATTGTCTACTGTGGACCTGAAGGAGGTGAAGGGCCAAGCCATGTGGGTATTTGGGGAAAAGAGTGAAATATTGAAGTTCTGAGGTACATGCGTGCTGCTGTGTTTAATGAGTAGTAAGGAGTAGAAGGATTGAGTTTGGGATTGGTAGCTGGTTAGCTCAGAGGAACGAAGAATTACAGCCCTAGCCTTGTAGGCCCCAGTAAGAACTTCAGTTTTAATGGCAAGTGAGATGAAAAACGTGGGAAAATGACATGGTGTCATTTAGGTTTTTAAAGGACCATTCTGCTGCTGGGTAGAGAATAGAGAGGGGGCAGGATAGAAAGAGATGGACAAGTTAGAAGACAACTGCAAATCCAAACTTCCTTTCAGGGTTTGGGCAAGGATGGTTTTGATGGAGGTGGTGGGAAAAGATTGTTTTGGGAGATATTTGAGGGTTAAAGCGTCAGCCTTTGCTGCTGGATTGGATGCAAGGTGTGGGGGAAAGGAAGGACGCAAGAATAACTAAGTTTTCACCTGAGCAACTAGAATATATAGTTGTATAGTCTTAGTTTTGATTCCTCAAAGTAATATGTTTAACTTTCAGGATAGTTATGGCACCACACAACTTGTCAGCATACACACAAAACAATAATTCTTACTGAATTACTATATTTACCTCCCACTTCCTAAGCTGTGTTGAGGTCATTTATAATATTACAACTGAAATAAAGCCAAATAGTTGGAGTGGAAATAAAAACATGATTAAATAGAGCTGGAAAGCATAAAAACCTAGGAAATATTCCCAATTTTGTCTCTCACTTGAAAGAACAAGCTAAATTACTTGAGTTATAGAACTTCGAATCAAGAAAAATGTTTCATTCGATTCTCCACCCAAACTTTAATAGTTTTTCAAGCCCCACCTCACAAATCCAGAATTAACACAATTTGCTAAAGAAGGCCAACATCCGCGCAAAGGTTCATCAGGGACAAACACTCCAGAGTGAGAGATAAAGCTCATTCTCCAGATTTGGATCCTTAAAGAATGCTCAATTATCCATTTCCCTATTTTCAAAGCCTGCTCATCTTCTGTCAGTCCCCTTTACCACTCAGCTGCTGTCTCACATTCCTAGGTAAAGCGCCCTCCCCTTGTCCCCCAAGTCTTTCCTGATTTCTGGAAGGTTTAAGTTTCTCTCCCAACCCTTTCTCCCTCATCTGAATACCCTTTCTGAGCTGAGATTCTTCCCTGTTCTGTATGACCCCTTTCATTTCCCAGGGACCCTGAGGCATATTCCTGATGTGGAACTGGAGGAGCCAACATACCTCTCTTCTCTTCTCCCTACTTAAAGGAATGTGTGAGAGTAATTTCCTTTGAGCCATTGCCCTGACACCTAATGTTCTCATAAGGAATAAACAAACAACCAGTTTCAACCAGACTTCCACACTCTTCAAAGGCGTCCTCAAAGTTTAAAGTCATGAGCACTAAGTTTACTCACCTTTTCAAACAGTCTAATACAAGCTTCGTGTTTGGGCGCTGAAACAGACTGACATACTTTGCATTGAGTCCTTCGTTCTTTTAATTAGGATTTGATGAAACCCTAGGATTTTTTTTTTTCTAGGAGAGGCTCAGAAAGCACTATATAATTTAATCTATCCTGTAAGATTTCAGGAACTAGAATTAGAGGAATGGAAATACTCTAGAATCCAGGATCTATGCCCAATTTACCATGGACATGGCCTAAAAATCAGGATCTAATGTGAGAGTTAAAAACACTTTAACTGAGGAAAACAAGTTAAGCCTTTTAGTCTGCCTGGGACATCAGAACCCCCTTAATGAGGAAAACCAGTAAATCTTTCTATTAAGGTAGTGGGGAGAAGCAGAGTCCCCAGATCCGTTTCATTGAATTAATACCAGAACCAGAAGGGCCAAGAGAAGCAAGGCAGCCCATACATTCCTGAAATAAAAGTCAGAAAATGGAAACGCGATAATCTAATGCCACCCTTCCCATATACAAACCAGTTTATATAAAATATATTTATGTAATATCAATATACCACTTTAATATACATTGTTCAAAGAGGAAAATAATAGATACTGTTTAAAAAGTCACAGGTTAAAACTATTAGATGACCTGTTTGTGGGAATAAGGAGACACCTAACATCCACCTTAGACTCAGCCACAGACCCTGGCATGGGAATATCTCTGATAGGAGTCTCCAGAGCTATCCTCTGAAAACTATGTATCTTTTTGACATAAATCTTTCTCTTAACAATAATTTTTATTGATTACTTATTACATTCAAGGAACCATGTGATTTCTTAGAGGTCACGGTAAGTTTAGGGAGTGCCCTTGCTTCCCTTAAGATACACATTCCTCATCCACAGTAGACTTTCCTTCCCCTAATTCTAAACCTCTGCTTATCCACATTGTTCTTTGGATGTTCAGAAGTAAAAACATTTGGTGATTGGTGAAGTTCAGAATATGTCATAATCTAATGAAAATTACTTTTAGGTACATCGCCTGGGGTTTGAGTCCTAATTTCATCTTGTAGTCTTATTTAGTAATGTTTATAAAGTCCCTATTGCCTCCTAAGTAGTTAACTTGATTTAGATCTTCTTCCCATTCTGAAGCTCAGAATGAATTAGAAAAGTTGACTGGGTTCCACGAAGATATCCCAGTATATTTGTAAAGGGCTGGCTACAACCCCTCCTGAACAGATCTTATGCCTGGGAGACACCATTGGACTAAAAATCTTTCTAAGAACCCCCCAAATTGGGGTTGTAACAGACACCCCTCCTTGCTGCTGTCTGATGTTTGACCCGTTAAATGATGGCTCCTGAAGATTCCAATTGGTATAATTGGATTCATTCAAGGGCAGAAACTATACTTCATTTTTCTTTGTAACAGGGCCTGACATACATACAGGGCCTGACATACAGCAGGCGCTCAGCCATGCTTTGGGAGAGAAGGGAGGAAGGGAGAAAAGGAGGGAATGGCACATATTATAGCTGATTCATTTTACTGTACAGTAGAAACTAACACAACATTGTAAAGCAACTATACTCCAATAAAAATTAATAAAAAAATAAAGATAAAAAAATAAACATAGAACTAGACCAAAGAATATGTTGTGAATAAATATTGTCCTGTGCTCTCTCTTCTGTTTTTAATCTCAAGATGGTTTTTAAGCTTTTTACTATTTAACTTTTTATCCTTTTATGTTTTTCCTCTTATGTTTTTCCTCTATGGGAATAAACTATGAGAACAAAGATTTCTCTTTTTGTTTTTTGGTTTTTTTTTTGTATACTTCATGGCAGCAAGCACAGGGTTAGCAGAGTCTTTAAAATATTTATGACTTGATTTATTTGCAGCCAATATTCTTCCATATTGATTTCAAATTTAAAGTAAAAATTTAGTGCAAAATATTTCCTAAATTCATCCATATCTAGAAGCTTTTTTTTCTTTTTTACAACCATCTTCAGATTCTACAGAATCATATCTACTGATATACTTTTTGTATTTTCTAACCATTTTTTGACATAGATTTCATGTGGAATTTTATTATCTAAATTATTAACTAAAAAGTTCAAGTGTATATTCAAATACAACATTCTAAAAAAGTTGCTAATTTTTCCTTCTAGGATTCATTATTATACTTTTATCTATTAGCAAAAGGATATGTTGTTTTGACTAAGTTTTCTAATTAACATTTTTAAAGTATACACACACACCCCAAAGAGCCTACAGCTTTAGTCTAATCTGCAAAACTTATATGCAGAATAGAATTGTTTTAATCTATTTATTACAAATTCAAGGAACAAGACTATTCTTGATTTCCTTGCTGTATGGTACTAGATGAAATCATTACTAATAATAAGTCAACAAGTTAATACTTCATCCCTGTTAACACACGGAGATCTAGATAACAGTCAACATCAAACCAACAGAATTCCTTAAGTATGGGGAGAGGCAGAGAGAAACAAACAAGGGTTTGTTGTAGGAAACAGTTTTTTAAAAATTGAAGTTTGGTTAAATTCTTAAGTTCAATAAATTGGCATGATTGATTTGAAGCTGCTGGATACTAAAAATCCTTTTTCAACACAGATAGTGTTCCTGAAACAAAGGCCAATAAGTATTTCCTGAGTGTTTACTACCTACGTGACCCTATTGGGTGCTGTACAAAGAACTATACAATATGATAAGTTATTACCCACATGAAGCTTATAATCTTGTTAGAAAGGAAAAAATATTAATGTAAGAAAAATGCTAAACCAGTTAGTATTCTGTAAATTAGTCCACATTTCTCATGTTCTTATTCTTTTTCAAAATTCTTAAGAAGCAACATATGACTTCTAGAAAAGGTGATAATGTAAACAACGTTTAAGATTTGGCAGAAGCAATAGGCCTAAATAAATATTTAATCTGAAAAACTCAAACAATTGTTAAAAACATATTTTATACGCAAAACAATGGAAATTGTATGTATTAAAATCCAGTTGCTTAGAAAAGCAACAGAAGAAACCGAACAAAAGAAAGTTCAATATAATAGTTATGGGGAAAAGCAGCTTTGGTGCAAAAAAAGGTGTCCAGAACCAGGAGGGTTTCAATCAGAAAGATTCCTTTCTCTCTGGACCCTGCAGACTACGGAAACCTCATGGTTGCAGGCTTAATCATTTCTTCACATAACATGGAAGCCCAAGCCAGCTTGAAATTCCAGCTAAAGCATTGGTCTTTAGGTATCAAATGGGGGTTCACATAAAGAAGTCATTTCACACTTAAGAAAGGAGAGACCGAACTACTCTGCAACCAGAAAGGCTAATGGGCCAAAAGTGCCCCCAGAGTACACCATTCACTATGTGTGCAATAATTCCTGTATGAAGGTAGCAACAAGGATGGATGTCTGCCTCACAGATTACTCATCCAGAAAGCCTATTTTTTAAAAAAAGGAAATAAAAAACAGCAGACAAAAAAAGTACTATATAGAGCATATTTCCTTATAAAAATCTTATTATATGTAAAAAAAGATGCCTTTTTATTAGCAAGGTCACTGTCACCTTCAGGAAATAATCACATTTGGGAGTTGAGTGTAAAACACCTTGTGTTTGGGGTAGACAGGGAAAAATGTAGGGCAGGTAATTATCAAGTGTGAAGCATTTACCTCCTGTCAGAATACCAGAGATGCTGGAAAATGCTTGCTTATTAAATAAACAAATAAAATGAAGATGAGGGCTTGATATAACTCAGTGTAGGAAACACTACAGAAAAACAAAAAGATCAACAAAAATATTATTGCCATTAAAGAACAAATGATTTAAAGCTAAGAAATTTGATTTGGACTTCAATCCATGAGCAATGGAGAGTCCATTAGCCTTTCTTACAGGGACAGAAAGTCTGAGAAATGAGGCCAGTTGGAAAACATGAATAAAACTCATTTCAGAAAGATTTATCTGTCAATGTTTCAGAACTCAAATCAAAGGAATAAAAATCCAGAACCCAATCAGCCAATTAAGAAACTACTACAACAACCCAGATAGGATGTTAATAGGGGGTACAAATATATATATTTTAAAAAAACAGAAGTTTTGTGCACAGGGAAAGAGACTCTTCTTTTGTAGGATATGTAATAATTCTGTTTTAGTAACACTAAGTTTGAGGTACAGGAGGGACCCCATGTGAAGATACAATTTATACTGAGAAATCAAAATTTGGGGTCTGTAACTCAGTATAGCAGGGATGGCTGGAGGTATAGATTTGTGTCATCTACACAGAGGTGGTGAGCCGTAAGGAGGAAGTATCCTCAGAAGAAGACAAAGAGGAACAGGGGCTCCAGACTGATACCTGCAATAGGGGAATGGAGGAAGGAGGAGAGTTTAAAAAGAAGGAAAAGAACAGCCTGATAAATAGGAACGGAAGCAGGACAGATGCCAATGGAGGAGGAAATGTCAGTCGTTGTGGAAAGAGGCAGAGAGGGCAAAGAGAATGAGGTCTGCAAAAAATCTGTGAAGGTAGTGGTGAAAGCAGGAGCACAAGGTGCTCAATAATAATGATTGTGAAGAATGGAAGAGTAAATTAGTAGAGAAGCCGAATAGTGAAAACCACAAGAAACTTAGGAGATCAACATCTAAAATCCAGATGAGCCGTATAGGTGGTTGCCAAATTAACCTGCTTAAAATGCAACTTTGCACCCCATTTTCCACGATCAAAGAAAAGCAAACCATAACTCTTCACCACTCATAGGTATCTCCTTATCCCAGCATCCAAGACCCTTCACAATTGGATCTCATCTGCTTCTTCTCTTCCACACTCATACGTCTTCTACTCCAATCAGACTGGTCACGGTTGCCAGCTTAACTGACACAATTGTGGTCTCGGCACCATTGCTAATCAACTTCTCTCACTCCTCATTCTCTTTCTTAAACCTAATATTTAATAACTCTCCTTTCCTCTATATAATGTTTGCCCAGGAAGGCATTTTTTCTTGCACTGGCCCTGGGAAGACCACTTATAGTATCTTTTATGTGGTACCTAATATTACTAGGGAAGGAGTGCTGATAGTACTAACATCTGTCTGCTCTCCTTGTCCCGTAATTCACCTATCCCAAATCAATTCATTTATCGAGTGCTGGTTTCTATACCCAGACTTCAGAATTTTGCTGAATAAAGTTGCATAATTTGTTCATTTTAATATCTTCTACAAAGGCAATGCCCTTAATGCACTCATATCAGGCTTTTGTACATTTCCCTTAACTCAGCCCCATTCTTTCCAACTTCTTTAAATTATCAACTGGTTCTTCAATGCCATCCTTCTCTCCTTCATCCCCCTCCCCAGCTTTTTGGCTTAATCAAACAGCACAAATGAGTTCCTTGGGTGGGAATTCCCTCAACTTTCCCTCCTGCTCCCAGGTATAAACCTGTCCATATCTATCCCTATCCTTAAGGCTTTTCCTAGAGGAAGACCTTTCTTTTCTCCTTATAACTTCTATGTTCCGGGTCTTAGGTTCTCCCACCTTTACCAATTCTCCTTTCTAGACCAACTCTCCATCCTTCTGAAACTTTCTCTATTCCACTCAAAGCAAGTTTCTTAGAAGAAGAATCTTTACTCTCTCTCCCTTTACTTTCTCTCCTTCATGCAGTCCTCAATTCATTGTAATCTAGCTTCTATCCCACCATCCTTTGCATCCCTTCTCATCAGGGCCACCAGCCACCTTATAATAATCAAATCCAGCAACCATGTTGATGTCTCTGTGACATTTTGTAACAGGTGACCACATCTTCACTTCTCTATGAAAGACCCCTGTAATGCTACAACATGACTTTTTCTTGCATCCTCCCCTATTCTAGTATTACTCTTTCACTTGTGCTTTTTCTTAGCCTCCTTTTTGGGCTATCCCATCCATGCCAATCCCTTAACTCAGTGGTCTTCAATATTGGCTGACCATTAGAATCACCTAGACAGTATTTTAAAAATACTAGTGCATGAGACACACCTTCAGAGATGCTAGTTCAATGAGACTGGGAGGGAACCCAGGAAGCATTCTTTTTCAAGCTCCCCAAATGATGCTAGTGGTGGTTAAAAACCACTGCCTTAACTCATGCTTCCCGACTTTGTTCTTCAGAGGTATCACCTGGGGCAATTGTGAAACATAAATGTACCTAGATCCTGCCTCTCTGAAATTCTAGTTGAATAGGCCAAAACTCAGAATGCAAAAAGTAACCAGAGGCTCTCCCTTCCACTCACACCTATTGGGCAACACTTATAGCTATAACTTTTGGGGGCATCTGCTATGTGCTCGATAACTCACACTTATTTTCAAGATTAGGGCTTTCTCATAGAGCACTTCCCATACATAAATTACTCATTTGTGTCTCCTTTACTTTTTTTTTTTTTTTTGGCCACATTGCGTGGCTTGCAGGATCTTTCCACAACCAGGGATCGAACCCCAGCAGTGGAAGCACAGAATCCTAACCACTGGACCACCAGGAAATTCCCCCTGTGTCTCCTTTACTTGACTGTGAGTTCCTGCAGGGCAGAGATTCTGTTTTATTTTTATATGAATTTTATATGAACTAGCAAGTTGTCCAGTACATATTAACAAATAAATATTTTTGTAAAATAATGAATGAACAAACAATTAAATTATTTTCATATACATAATCTGTTCCTAACACAAAATATAGATGGTGTTCTAAGCCTTTTTGTAATCTTGGCACTTATACACATTTGGCCAGCATTCATGACGATGCATGAAAACTTTCTGCAATTGGTATTTTTACCTATAAAATCCTTCTGTATTATTATGTGATTCTTTTTTGTTGTTGTTGTTTTTATTTTTATTTTTCCCAGTTTCTTCTCTCTTGCTACTGATTCCCACTTGGCCAAATGACTTATACATGTTACAGTGTATTTTTGGAATCCCCTTGTGGGAGGTATAAAGCACATGAATTATGGAGTCCAACAGACTTGGACTTCTGTCTCTTTTCTTCTCATTTGCATGATGGGTTTAAGACATACTTGTGATTATTAAAAATAAGAAGCTCTGGCCAGAAATTTTATTTTTTTTTCTTGGAGTGTCAGCTCTTATGAGAAAAACCATGCAACTTATATAAAACTAAGGGATAGTCTTTCTTTAGCTTTCTCATTGGCTCCACCTCCTATCACATGTGACTATATCTTCACTAATCCTTATGTTTTACCACAGGCTCAGAAAATGTTGGGTCTCCTCCAATTAACATCTAACAAGCCCACATGTGTCTTTAATCACATTGGCCCCTTCTAGAATATGCTACATCCTTTTTCTGCCTGTAAAACTCTGATTGGTCCTTTGAAACCCTCCTGATGTGGAGTTAGTCATTTCTTCCTGTGTATTACCTCTATCTGGACACAGGCTTTTTCATATTTGCACTTGTCATAATGGACTGTAATTTTGGTTTACAAAGTCCATCCAGTAGATTTTGAACTCCTCTAGGGCAAAGATGAAGTTTTATTAATCTTTTTTATCCCAGGGTTGAGTGCAGTGCTGGAGTATGAACATGATATTTGTGAAGCTGAATTGCTCCTGGAACCAGAATTTTACTCCACATTTACCCTCGAATCTTCCAAAACTCCAGATCCTCACCATCATTCAACTTTTAACTTTGGAGTCAGAGAGCTGTAAGTTCAAATCCTTTCCGACCCTTGTTCTGGTTTTGGGGTTTTTTTTGCTTGTTTTTTTGTCGTCGTCGTTGTTTTGTTTAACCATGAAATGGAGATTATTAGACCTACTGACAGTGTTGCTTATAAAATTAAAGTAAATAATAGGTATAAATAGCTTAACACAATAAATGCCCAAAACATGTGCTTAGTAATTGCTGATAATGAGGTGGTCATCATAATATGGTGCAGTTTTGTTTTTGTTTTTGGTGGTTTTTTTGGACCATTCACTACAGTGTTCTACCAGTAAATTTTTGTACTGAAAATGCAGCTCTCTGTTAAGTAGTCAGGCATGCTGAGTAAATTTAAAACTTTCTTGTTTGGCATTTCTATCACAAACTCTTAAATCCGTCTTCTCACCTTTCATGCTTCCTTGGATATTTCCTGAAATGATGAGAGAGTTGTGTAATCCTTTCTGTAGATAACAAAGTCAAGTTTTGGGACTAATCACATCATGCCCTACATTCCTGTTTACTTTAGTCACTCCAGGAACCACGAGTCCTCTTTCATTACTTGACCTCTCATCCCCATATCAATTTTAATATCCCCTAATCTGGAGCAGTCTTTCACTTCTTCCTTCTCCCTTAAATCCGTCCAATGTACTCTCTGGAATTCCTGATACCTCATCAACTTAGTCCCCGGGATTCTCAAATTCTTCTTTAAATGTTTCCTTCACTTTCCTGCTCTAACAAAAACTTCTTTGCCCCTGTGGATACTGCATACCCTGTAGCCTCCAAACAGGTGATGTGGGGTTTTTTTTCCCTCTTATTTCCCGTAAATCTTGAGGGTGGAGTATATATTTTCCTTTGTTTCTTTTTGGTAGTTCCAAACCAGTACTACCTCCTTCCTTTAAAAAAAATAAAATCCCTGATCCTTTGTAGTTCATGCAATATGGCAACCTCCTATCATAGGCCCCTTCCTTTGTTCCAGTCATGTACAGACACTAAGAGCAGCCTTTCTCATTCAGTGAAAATTTAGCAAGTAGCTCACTGACTCTCCACCACTTCTTCAATCATCCTTGGCAATTTTGACACCTTTGTAACTCACATTGGAGAGAATCCTTCAATATTCTGGTTCTCAGTGTCTTGACCTCCTCATGTCCAATGGTCTTGCCCTCATTTCCCGCTACCACCTGCTTCCAGGTCATATCCTCGATCCTGTTGTCGTCATCAACTGCAGATCTCAACAACCTCCATTTGAAATACCCCACTTTGTGATTACTTCTTTCTCTTTATTTTCAGTTAATCCCTTTCATACACCATTCAAAGATTCTGCACTTTCATAGGAAGATGGATTCTATCAACTTTTGCTGGTCTTTCATCCTTTTCACATCCTCACTTCCCTCCTTACTCAGTATAAAAGGATCACTCCTCACACAATCCCTTGAAAACATTGCTCCCTCTCTTCCTTCATTGTGTAGTAGCCTGACAAAACTCCACCGTGGTTGAATCACAACTTTTGTGTGTTCTGTGCTTGACTCTGAGAAGCTGGACATGACTTGACATATGAAAACGTATGACTGTGTTGACCTGTCTGACTTAAAATGTATGATCACTACTTACAGTGGGCCCATGATGTTCTTAGCAATCCTATTACATGTCTCAATTCAATTTACCTCCCCAGTCTCCAAAATGACTATTCCATCATTGACGCTTTCTTATCAGAATCTCTAACACACTCTCTTCTTTAATTCAGCTTATCCCCCTACTTCATATTTTACTGCTAAAGTAGAGCAATCAGAAAAGAATATCCACATATTCCTACCCCCAGTGTATACTTCACTATATCTCTACCAGGTACTTTGCTTTCCTTCCTGTTGCCATGGATGTACTCATACCTAAAGTCAACCCGTCACCTCACACTGGTTAGGAATAGCTATAATTAAAAAGATAAGAAATAACAGGTGTTGGAGAGGACATGGAACACTCATACAGTTGGTGGAAATGTAAATTTACATTTCCATTGGTACAAATGGTACAGGCTTTATGGCAAACAGTATGGAGATTCCTCAAAATATTAAAACTAGAACTACCATATGATCCAGCAATCCCACTTCTGGGTATATATCCAAAGAAAATGAAATGTGTTGTCTCAAAGAGATACCTACATTCCCATGTTCATGCTATATTATTCACAATAGCCAAGATATGGCACTAAGTGTCTGTCCACAGATAAATGGATAAAGACAATATAATTTTACACACACACACACACACACACACACACACACACACAGAGGAATGTTATTCAACCATAAAATGGAAGTAAATTGCACCATTTGTGACAACATGGATGAACCTAGAGGACATCATGTTAAGCGAAATAAGTCAGGCACAGAGAGAAAAATACTGAAAGATCTCACTTATATGTAGAATCTAAAATAGTTGAACTCATAGAAGCACAGAGTAGAATGTTAGGTGCCAGGAGTTGAGGAAAATGGGGGGATGCTGGACAAAGAGTCCTAAGTTTCGGTTATGCAAAATGAGTAAATTCTGGAGATTTAATATACAGTATGGTGACTATAGTTAACAAGGCTGTACTGTATATATGAAATTTGCTAAGGGGGTAGATTTTAGTGTTCTCACCAACACACACACACACAAAACGGTAACTATATGAGACGGTAGATATGTTAACTAGCTTGATTCCTAGTGATCATTTCACAATGTATACTATAACAAAACATCAAGTTGTAGACCTTAATGTATACAATTTCTGTTTATCAATCATAACCCAATAAAATTGAAAATAAAGTCAACTCTTCCATACAAACTTTCCAGGGTCTATCCCCTGGAACTCATTCCCACTCACCTTACTCAAGGGCTTTGTTTCTATAACTGTCCCCAACATCTCCTGAACCATTACTTATGCCTTATCTACTAGAATAATCAATACACAAGCATGCCATAAACTCCCACCTTAAGGCAAACAAATCGAAACAAACTTTCTTTGATTTTACAACTCTATTTCGCATTCCCATCCTCTATTTCTCCTTTCACTTTTTCTTTTCTGCCCTCTTTTATATAAACTGATAAAATTTTTGTCCATACTAATGTCTCCACTTCCTTCACTCTTCTGAAAGCACTCCAATCAGTCCTTTGTCCCCCAACTCCATGGAAACTGCTCTTGTCAACATTGTCTCCACATTGCCTAATCCAATGAACAAACTTACTGGCCCTCATAGCAGCATTTAACATAGATGACCACCATCACCTTCTTGAAACATTTTAGATTCTCAGCTTCCAAAATTTCTATTTCCATCTCAATATCCTCCCAACATTTGGATTTTTCCTGTTAATGTATTCTCAACACAGCAGCCAAATTGATTTAGTTAAAACACAGATGAAATTATTTCACTGTTCTGCTCAACAAAACTCCATGGCATCCTATATCCCTCAGGGAAAAAGAAAAGCCCTTCCAGTGGTTTCTAAAGCTCTACCTTGACTTGATTATTGCCAACTGAGTCACACTTCCCTCTTTGGTCACTCTGGTCCAGCCATAGAGACTACTTGTTCTCCTGAATATGCCAGGCACACTCTTGCCTCAGGACCTTTGTACTTGCTGGTCTCTCTGCCTGAAAAGGCACTCTTCTGAATATCAGAGTGGCTGGCCCCCTGCTTCATTCAGTTTTCTTTCCAAATGTCACCTTGTCAGGCAAGGATTTCTTAAAAATAGCTACACCTTTTCCCTCCTTGGTAGTTACTATCTAATCCATTAACCTGCTTTTTCTTTCTTCATAGTTCTTAATACCACCTGATACATAGCATATTATTTATTTATTTGTTGTTTCTCTTCTCTGCATAAAATTAAAGCCCCCTGAGAACAAAAACAGTATTTGTTTTTTCTTTTCACTGCTATATCACCAGCAGCTAGTGGTTTTACTGCACAATAAATATTTGTTGAATGACTAAGTAAAACCTTTCTTTTCAGTGTCTGCATTCCTGTGATCAGCATCTGTATGTGCTTTCCTAAAATCATTAAACATCTTTATCCACAACTTAAACCAAATCCCTAACATAGTAAATTGAGAATTTAGGCAAAGAGGTTGGCCATAATCCTCTGTTAAGTGTCTTTCCTCTGTCCTAGCACTAAATTTATTGACTCACTCTTAAAACTCTCTCCATTTCCCACAAAATACAAGGTGGTTAAAATCCAAAATCAATAAAAATAAGAATGCTTAGAGCAGGAAAGAAGAAAAAAGAGATAATAAAAGGAGAAAACATTTTAAAGGAACTCATAAACATCTTAGAACTGTATTTGGGAAACAAAGATCACGCAGAAGAATTTGGAAGAAAACACCCCCACGAAGTGTGTCTTCTCTTCCTCCCCTATCTCTATAGTAGACACTAATATAATCCTTGCTTAGGCTGGACTGTGCTCTGTCATGCAGAACAAAGGAGAGCCTTTTGGCCTCAGCTTCTAGTTATCTGAGCCCACATGAAGACAAACGGGATAGGCCCAAAGCAAAACTGTCAAGTGGAAAAACGTGGCTGGTATCTAGAAATTCCCTTTTCTCTGCTCCCTCCCAACTTGTATATACCTTATCCCCCCTTCACCTTCAGTGCTCAGTACCCTCCTGCTTCTAAAATCTTCCCTCTATCAAAAAATAAAAAGGACATCTTACAATATTTACATTTATAACCTGCTTGTAATTTCACTTTTAATTGCATATAAATCGTAAAAACAATGCAGATTTTGAATTTTCCTAATAACTAATCTGATATTCCACTGAATGGTAAGGAAAAATATTAGACTTAATCTAGTCCGGGAAGCTCAGGCCAACCCACACTAGCTTCAATATTAGTATTTTCATGAAAAATTCTTAGTGTCTCTAGGTAAAATTCCCAGTCTCATGTTTCCCCTCTCTCGACATTTAGATGTATGTGATCCCATGGCAGAAGGGGAGATGGGCTGCCCCATATTTTCTGAGTCTGGAATGGAGGAACTTCCGGATTTCCTATGTAGAAAATGGAGAGGCAGAGGTGCTTCTCTCTCTCTCTCTGTGTCTCCTGCTTCCATGTGAGCTCCCCAGCTCCTGGACATGCTGAGCATGAAAATTCTCCTAGACATTGGCAGCTTCCCCTCTATACACCCAGGGAAGCATGCCACTGATATGGTGATGCCAGGACCCCCCACCTGTCTAGATGTTTCTGTGGCCCACAACACTGAAAATGTGAGCCCCAAAGTTGGGGGGAGTCAAGGAGTCTGGCATCTTCTTCCTTCCTTCCTTCCTTCCTCATTCCCAGAGGCTGGAGTCCTTCTCATCCTATTAGACACTATGCTCCTTTAGTAATAAATAATCTTTGTCACAGCTTTTGCTATCCTGAAGTGAAAATCATAGATAATATAACTGTCCTCACAGAACTAAAATCAATATCATATTCCAACTGTAATAAAGAGAGAAAAAGCAAAGGTAATTTTTCTTTATATATTTCAAAATATAAACAAATGCTTGGTCATAACTACAAGGAAAGACATACTGAATTGGTCTGGTGGTTAAGTCTATATGTGGAAATCACCTGAATGTGACTGTTATAATTTCTCTACTGGACTCAAACTCCATGAATACGTTGTTGGATGATATTCCAAAATAGTGACCAAATCTCAGTAAACTTGCAAAGAAAACAAAGTATGATTTTCCTACCGCTTAAACTGTATAGTACACTTGTGGAAAATTTAATGTATGTAAATTGGGTGAAAAACATTCCTGTTTTTATGTCAGTTAGAGTCAGGTTCTAGGCTCAGATTACTTTAAACACATTTTCTATGTGTCCATGGCTTAGGATATTACTTTATTTCAGTGAACCGGGCCACTCATTCTAGCTGTCTAGAATCCCTGGTCTCTCTTCATTAAATACAAAGTGTGGCCTCCAAGCATTGTTTGACAACAATAACAAAGAGCCCTACCGTTTTCCAAAATGCCTCCTAAGGGGTGATTGTCCACCTCTTCTAAGAACTACTTTTCAGGCTTCCCTGGTGGCGCAGTGGTTGAGAGTCCGCCTGCCGATGCAGGGGACACGGGTTCTGTGACCCGATCTGGGAAGATCCCACATTGCCGCGGAGCGGCTGGGCCCGTGAACCATAGCCGCTGAGCCTGCGCGTCTGGAGCCTGTGCTCCGCAACGGGAGAGGCCACAACAGTGAGAGGCCCGCATATGGCAGGAAAAAAAAAAAAAAAAAGAACTACTTTTTTGCATCATTTTCTCCTTCTTCGTTCTAGGAGCAAGGCTCATGGTGCAGTGATCATTGCAAAGGCAATAGCTGCTCCTCTCTTACCATAAAATGAATCTGAGTTTCCAGGTGTGGCTCTTGATCTGAGAGCCCATTAGATAATTGCAGTTAGGAGGATTAAATTACATTGGTTTAATAGCCCCCAAATGTAATTTCCATTACACATTGAACCCCTTCCCTATTGTTAGATTACCCAGATATTAGCACCCTAAACTGTTTTATTCTGATACATCAATTTGATGTTTTACTAATTACAAAAGCCAATACATGACATAATAGTAAACAAGTTAAATAATATGAAGATGACTACAAAAATCATTTCTCTCTTCTCTCATTTAATATCCTCTCCTATATAAAAAGATACACATCCACTCATATACCTACCCCCATACATACTCATTCACACATATATGCATGTGCACACACAGGGCTTTGATCTTTTTATTTAAATCAAAATACCACCATATTGTACACATTGTCCTGGGTGTCCTTTCTCAGTGAACAATATATTATGCCCCCCACAAAATCTGTAGAAATTAACTTTTGTAATAAATAATATATAAAAGCAAAAAGTATACTTCATATGCACTCACATATAAAATTATCTATAAATAGGATTATATCCTACTACTTTCCAAGGAGCTATTTATGTTTCACTCCACTCCCCTCTTCATCTCTAACTGTACACTGTTCCATCCTCCTCTAACTTTCATCCTGCCCCCCAGCCCCACTTATTTCTTTTTCTCCATCCTTAATAACCATTATCCACAGAGGGAATCCCTAACTTCAGTTCTACAAGTTGTTTTGCTTTTTATCTCCCCCCAAATCTTTTTCATCGTGATTTTAATTTCTCGTGGGTTTTGTTCTGTGCTTTATGATATATCTTCCCCTTGGTCTTCAGGGTCACACATTTATATCTCTGTACTCTTCACATGATCCACTGATACATATTTTGGTTTGCCAATCATCTTTTCAAAGTAGAAAGCCTTTGTTATACTGTATTAAGTCTCCTTAAATAATGCTATTGTGTGTTTTATCATTGGTCAAGTTGTTATTTGTCCTTTCTATCATCTTTTTCCCATTAAATTTCATCAGGACACCTGTCCTCAGTTTTTCTTACTCTCCTTGTCCAGGGAAACTGGATCCCCATAGATGTTTTGTTATTTTCATGTGTATGCTCACTGAGGCTCAGGCAAGGTTTGGAGAACTTTTTTAGGTCCTATAATTAAAATAAGTTAGTATGGAAGGACATTTAAGTTCCATAGAATGTCTAACAATTCTTGAGGGCTTTCGTTGAGCCTAACACTGCATAGTATCATCTTATTTAATCATCACAACAGCCCTATGAGTTAGATACTATTATGACTTCTCATTAATAAAAATAATAATAAGCACTGTCCAATTAATTTTCAGTGGCATTTCATTCTTCATTATAAACCTTTAAGAGTGTACTTTTTCTTCCCTACAATTTCAAGCAGACACTCATTGATTAATTTTGCCTGGCTACTTATAATATGAATGCTACAATTTACTCTCTACACTTATTTCTTCAACTGTTTTATACCTTTCTGATTTTATGGTTTATAGTTATTTATTCTCACCTCCTACATTTCACCACAGTCCCAGAGACAGAGAGTAACTTTGATGCTTTTGATGGAAAAAGATTCGCTGAGTTGATAATTTTTTTAACCCCCTCTCAATACATAGGAAGACACAAAATGTTGGCTATCCAAAATAAAGTCACTCCAAAGCAGAGGTCATCAGCCTCCTTGTAACTGAAGTTGAAAAATCTCTAATGCAGGATTTAACGTTCTCATATTTCCTAAGTTTATCCTAAAGTGTTACTACTCCTGTTCTGTAGTTCACTTTATCTCCATTTTCTATGTTGATGTTTTGTTCTTTCTCTAATTACTGCTAAGGGAAACCATTAGAAATCCAGGGTTATTTTAAGACCTAAATAGGACTAAATGTCAAAAAGTTAAATGGAAGTAAATTAGTATAAAGTAAATTCATGCCAATAAAATGAGATATTTGTGAGAAATCACTGTATTTCTCAGTCACTTGGGAAAAAGTCCAGGTATACTAGATTCCTTCTGTTTTTGTCTGACCAGCATCTACTCAGCTTCTTCTAGTAACAGAAACAACACCTCTTCTGCTTCAGCATCATGGGGTTTGAATGGGACTGACTCAAGTCCTTAGCCTCAGGAATGGATGATTGCCCTTTAAAGTGAAATTTGGCCAAATTGTGGCCTAGGGGCAATAGTGGAGTATAACTGATCTATTAAAATGAAATTGCCAGACTCAAGTGGTCATTCAGAGCACTTTATCCCCTGGCCTTGGTAATGGTAGCCATTCCAGGAACTTTGGCCAAAGTGACAAGGACAGAGGCACTTTTATTCTTATGATGTTATTAAGCTAAACTTGGAATATTTACCATCTTTGACACCATTTGAATATTACCTGCATAAGAATTAAGAAAACACAGAGGAAAGAAAGTTGAGAGCTGAAATGAATCAACTTTCTGATAACATTGTTAGATCATTGGGATCCAGGCATGCCTCCAAGCAAACACCCCCCAAATTTACATTTACAAGAATCAATACATTTATGTGGTGTCTAAGCTTTTTTGAATTTCTGTCGTTTACAGCCAAGAGTCCTAAATTGCCAAGTAAGGCAATAATTCTATAAGCTACAGTTCAGGTTACATATTCCCTACCTTAAATTCTTCTAAATTTGAGTTGGGTAGAGAATTTGGGGATGTGAAGTAAATATCGTCTTCTAGCTGTGGTTTATAAGCTGGTATTATCACATGCTTCCAAAATAAGTGAAAGAAACTAGGTAAACTACTGTGAACATCTTTGAACATGAAAAATTCGTGCTTTATTAGCATTAAAAGGAACTTTGGAATCTATGTAGTCAGCATAATGCATTATGGTTGCTAGACCACTCAAGTCTGGCAATTTCATTTTAATAGATCAGTTCTGCCCCACTATTGCTCCTAGGCTACAACTTGGCCAAATTTCACTTTAAAGGGCATATTATGGCAAAGATCCAAAGCCTTTCACAGCAAAAGCTGAATGCTAATGGAATTGTTGTGATTTAAAACTGTGAAACGCAATCTATTTTTCAATGGAGGAAAAAAACATAACCACGAATATTTCCAATGTCTTAACTCAACCTTGAAGGATATTTTTGCATTTTTATTCATTATTTAATGATGAGAGATACTGTAAGAAGAGTTTCAGGTAGTGTCAGAGCTTCTGATTAGAAGACCTATTAGTCTTCTAGCTAGTAGATTTTGGCAATGCCACCTACTAGCTGGGCAACCTAGACCAAGTTACTTAATATCTTGTACCACCAGTTAAATTGTAGCATAGATATTAAATGAGAAGATACCTGTAAAATATTTTTCTGAGTCTGGCATATGGAGAATGTTCAATAAATGGCTATTGTTGCTATTATTATTATTGGTAGTAACACTAGGAAAAATAGTATTACTACTAGTAGAGTATTAACTTTCAATTTGGGTTTCAGTAATTGGAAATTTTTACATGCATTATGTTTTTTCCTTCCTTCCTTCCTACCCTTCTTTCTTCTTTCCTATCTTCCTTTTCTATTCTTTTCTATTCTTTTTATTTTTCTTCCTTCCTTTATTATAATTTGAAAATATCAGATGAAACTGCTCTAGGAGAAACCTTAGGTATTTAAAGTAAAAGTGGCCCTTATTTCACAAAGAACAAAGACAAGACAACTTTTAATGCCAAAGGATTTTTCAGAAACATAATTATGTAAAATAACTCACAAATCTAAGAATCTATACTTCCCAACTCAAAGTCTTTGATTCATAGACTGCAAAAACTTCAAACTTTCATAAGAAAATTTGTTTCTAAAATATACCTTAAATTTGGGAAATAAAGGTAGAGAAGTTGCTTCCTAGTGTAAAAAAGGATAATAATATTTCCTGATTAGAAAACAAAGATTTGGGATTGGGTAATAAAGAAATGCAATCTTTAAGTTTATCTCTAACTTTCATTGCATATTTACTGGCTATTATAACTTTAAAAAATATATTATAGCATTATCCAACAAAAATAACACTGGAAAAACCTTAGAATTCTCATAAAACCAACACAAGTTAGCAACAGGGGAGAGGTAAGGATTGTTCTGGTTGTGTAAAGAGGCAATGGTAAAAGGGCAAGGTTAGAAGAAGGGAGACAATTATTGAGAAATTTCTTGGTGTCATTTACATATTTACAAGATAATGATGAAGGCTTGGGCCAGGAGCATAGCAGTGAAGAGTATGAAAAGTGGTTGGATTTTGGATATGGTTTGGGGGTGAGGTGATAGAACTCACTGATAGATTAGCTATGGGGAATGAAGCAGAAGGAGAAGTAGAGAACAACTCCAAGGTTTATAGGCTGAGTGACTGGAAATACTATGATGTCACTTATTGAAATGGGGAAAGTTTATGTTGCAAGTTAAGTAGATAGTTGCCAAGCAGGCTGGAGAAGAACGGTATTCCAACCAAAGGTAACATCAATATCATTTACCAAGGCATAAAGGCTTTAAAGAGCCTGGCATATGCATGGAAAGACAACATATTTGAAATGGAGGACATGAAGAGTACCGGTGAGGATAGGGCAGGTTGGTAAACAGGGCTAAAGATGTTACAAAGGGTTAGATTACTCTGATTGGACTTGCTCCTTTAGGTTGGAGAGGGATTATGAGCCATGTAGGGGGTTTAAAGCAACTAGTCTTCTATAAAATAAATCAAGGAATTCAGAAATAAAGAAGCTACAGCAAAGGAATTGTTTATGCATATTGAATTAATCTAAATATATATCTCCATATTAAAAAAGGGGTAAAATTAAGGTTACAGAATAGAATTTAAATATTATACAAATGCAATAAATGAAAAATAATATAACCAACAAGAATCAGACTAAAGGAATATGAAAGGCAAGAATGAATAACAATATCTAATACTTGCAGAGGGCTCATTCATTTTTCTTAAGTGTTCCAAGACTCAGTCCTCACAAAGCTCTTTTGAGATATCTGCTATTACTCTTGCTAAAATACAGTTGAGAAAACTGAGGCATGCAGAGCTTAAGAAATATGCCCAAATGTATATAGCTATTGTGTGATAGAGACAGGATTTAAATGTAGCGTTTTTATTTCAGAGTCCATAGCTTTTAACCATTATTTAAAAGGCTAGTCTCTGAAGAGCATGGGGGAAATCTTTCATAACAGGAAGTCATTTTATCCTGAGTGAAACTAAAGCATGGGTTTAAATAAGCTCCTTCTTAATATTTTCTATAATGAAAGCATGTTTATCATAAGTTCAGTAACTACCACAGTTTTAATCTGATTTCCTTTTTTTCTATTAAATTCCTTCCAAGTACAGTTAAATCAAACACATTTTATTTAAATATTCCATTATTATCAAATTATATTGACAAATCCCCTTTCCTCTCAACATATCTCTTTTCTGTATATATTCTTAAGGGATACCTGGAATTAGGTTTACAAAGTGGTAACAGTGGTTATGTTTGTGTTCTGGTGTTTCAAATGATTTCTCACTATTTTTCTTTATATTTTCTTTATTGCATTATTATAAATTATTTTATTGCATTATTGCAATTTATAATTGCATTATTTCAATAAATTATAAATCACTATTATTATAAAAGAAAAAACGGTGGAATGTGGATGAGGATGAGAAGAGCATACCATTGATGAGGCCCATTTGTTCTGTGCTTACAATTGTTTGAAAAGGAAAACACTTTTCATCTCCAACAAGTACAGATCTCTTCTCTAGGTTACAAGTATTAATTCCATATATAAAAATAATGACTGTCTTCTTTTAGCTACAATAATTGCGAAAATTTAAATACTTCATCATTCACTAGGGCAACACATATATATTGGGACAACAATGGAAAACACTTTATACAAACAGTGAGCCAGGAAATGAATTTGCTGTAATCTTGAGGATATTGAATTATTTAACAAAGTAGAGGTAAGTTACTTAAAAATTCAATCATTTGTATAATGAAGAGGAAAGAAGAGTGTTTTTACTGAGAGATTATGTTGAGTCACAGATCTGGAGTCTAGTCCTGGTTCTGTAACAGAGCTCTCAATGACTCAGTCAAACTATTTTTCCAGGATTTTGTGTTCCTACAAAAATGAGTGGTGAAACTTTTGTTATTCCAGCTGTAGACTGGAGATTTGCTTTCTGGAGAAGTTGCACAAGACAGGCTCCATACTTAAGGAATCAGGCACAACTGAGAGTGGAAGTAAGTTTCCAAGAGCATCAAATAAGAGTCTGCAAATGAAGTGATCAAATTCTCAAAACCCCTCCCCTACCCCATCTGCATCTAGTGCTTCAGCTTTTTAAGACTTTACTCAATTAAATCATATGAAATTGCCAATACTCAACATTTTTAGCCTATAAAAATGGTAAATTCATGTAATTTATTTAATATAAACAAACATCAAAGGATCATTAGACATTTCAGAAAAGTCTCAAACATGAAAAGCAGAGTCCAAAACAAACAAATGAAAAAACCCACAGATGAAATAGGATCAAAAGAAAACATACAAGGGAGGGAGATGCAAGAGGGAAGAGATATGGGAACATATGTATGTATAACTGATTCACTTTGTTGTAAACCAGAAACTAACACACCATTGTAAAACAGTTATACTCCAATAAAGATGTTTAAAAAAAAAAGAAAACATACAAAATTTTAGCCATTATATTCATGAATTGAGAAAAATATCCTATAATTTTTAAAAGCCACAACCAGAGATGATAAAAGAAATATTGAAAATGAAAAAAATATGAGAGCAGAAATTAAAAGTTCATGAAATAAAATTAGGGAAATAAAGGTAAGAAAATTGCATAGAAAGTCTAGGAGATATAATTTTCAAAAATTGGAGTTTTGTTGAGAAAAAATAAATTAAAACTGTAGAAAATTTCCCAGAACTAAATACAGGTATATCTTGTTTTATTGCACTTTGCTTTTTTGCCCTTTGCAGATACTGAATTTTTTTTTCTTAACATCTTTATTGGAGTATATTTGCTTTACAATGGTGTGTTACTTTCTGCTTTATACCAAAGTGAATCAGCTATACATATACATATATCCCCATATCTCCTCCCTCTTGGGTCTCCCTCCTACCCTCCCTATCCCACCCCCCTAGGTGGTCACAAAGCACCAAGCTGATCTCCCTGTACTATGCGGCTGCTTCCAACTAGCTATTTAACATTAGGTAGTATATATAAGTCCATGCCACTCTCTGACTTCGCCCCAGCTTACCCTTCCCCCTCCTTGTGTCCTCAAGTCCATTCTCTATGTCTGCTTCTTTATTCCTGTCCTGCCCCTAAGTTCTTCACAACCTTTTTTTTTTTCTTAGATTCCATATATATGTGTTAGCATACAGTATTTGTTATTCTCTTTCTGACTTACTTCACTCTGTATGACAGACTCTAGGTCCATCCACCTCTCTACAAATAACTCAAATTCGTTTCTTTTTATGGCTGAGTAATATTCCATTGTATATATGTGCCACATTTTCTTTATCCATTCATGTGCTGATGGAAACTTATGTTGCTTCCATGTCCGTGCTATTGTAAGTAGAGGTGCAATGAACATTGTGGTACATGACTGTTTTTGAACTATGGTTTTCTCAGGGTATATGCCCAGTAGAGGAATTGCTGGGTCATACGGTAATTCTATTTTTAGTTTTTTAAGGAACCTCCATACTGTTCTCCATAGTGGCTGTATCAATTTATATTCCCACCAAGAGTGCAAGAGGGTTCCCTTTTCTCCACACCCTCTCCAGCATTTACTGTTTGTAGATGTTTTGATGATTGCCATTCTGACTGGTGTGAGTTGATACCTCATTGTAGTTTTGACCTGCATTTCTCTAATGATTAGTGATGTTGAGCAACCTTTCATGTGTTTGTTGGCAATCTGTATATCTTCTTTGGAGAAATGTCTATTTAGGTCTTCTGCCCATTTTTGGATTGGGTTCTTTGTTTTTTTTTTTTTATATTGAGCTGCATGAGCTGCTTATAAATTTTGAAGATTAATCTTTGTCAGTTGCTGCATTTGCAAATATTTTCTCCCATTCTGAGGGTTGTCTTCTCGTCTTGCTATGTTTTCCCTTACTGTGCAAAAGCTTTTAAGCTGGGCTTCTCTGGTGGTGCAGTGGTTAAGAATCCACCTGACAATGCAGGGGACACGGGTTCAAGCCCTGCTCTGGGAGGATGCCAGATGCCACGGAGAAACTAAGCCCATGCCACACAACTACTGAGCCTGTTCACTACAGCCCACGTGCAACTACTGAAGCCTGCTTGCTTAGAGCCCATGCTCCGCAACAAGAAAAGCTACCGCAATGAGAAGCCCGTGCACCACATGAAAGAGTAGACCCCGCTTGCTGCAACTAGAGAAAACCTGCATGCAGCAACGAAGACCCAATGCAGCCAAAAATAAATAAAATAAAAATTTTTTTAAAAAAAAGCTTTTAAGTTTCATTAGGTCCCATGTGTTTATTTTTGTTTTTATTTCCATTTCTCTAAGAGGTGGGTCAAAAACGATCTTGCTGTGATTTTTCTCATACAGTGTTCTGCCTATGTTTTCCTCTAAGAGTTTTATAGTGTCTGCCCTTACATTTAGGTCTTTAATCCATTTTGAGTTAATTTTTTTGTATTGTGTTAGGGAGTGTTCTAATTTCATTCTTTTACATGTAGCTATCCAGTTTTCCCAGCACCACTTATTGAGGAGGCTGTCTTTTCTCCATTGTATATTCTTGACTCCTTTATCAAAAGTAAGGTGACCATATGTGTGTGGGTTTATCTTTGGGCTTTCTGTCCAGTTCCATTGATCTATATTTCTGTTTTTGTGCCAGTACCATACTATCTTGATTACTTTAGATTTGTAATATAGTCTGAATTCTGGGAGCCTGATTCCTCCAGCTCTGTTTTTCTTTCACAAGATTTCTTTGGCTATTCATGGTCTTTTGTGTTCCATACAAATTGTGAAATTTTTTGTTCAAGTTCTGTGAAAAATGCCATTGGTAGTTTGATAGGGATTGCACTGAATCTGTAGATTGCTTTGGGTAGTGTAGTCATTTTCACAATGTTGATTCTTCCAACCCAAGAACATTGTATATCTCTCCATCTGTTTGTATCATCTTTAATTTCTTATATTTCTATGTATCTTATAGTTTTCTGCATACAGGTCTTTTGTCTCCTTAGGTAGGTTTATTCCTAGGTATTTTATTCTTTTTGTTGCAATGGTAAATGAGAGTGTTTCCTTAATTTCTCTATAAGATTTTTCATCATTAGTGTATAGGATTGCAAGAGATTTCTGTGCATTAATTTTTTATCCTGCTACTTTACCAAATTCTTTGATTAGCTCTAGTAATTTTCTGGTAGCATCTTTAGGATTCTCTCTGTATAGTATCATGTCATCTGCAAACAGTGACAGCTTTACTTCTTCTTTTCCAAATTGGATTCCATTTATTTCTTTTTTTCTCTAATTGCTGTGGCTAAAACTTCCAAAATTATCTTGAATAATATTGGTGATAGTGGACAACCTTGTCTTCTTCCCGATCTTAGAGGAAATGGTTTCAGTTTTTCACCATTGAGAATGATGATGACTGTGGGTTTGTTATATATGGTTTATTATGTTGAGGAAAGTTCCCTCTATGCCTACTTTCTGGAGGGTTTTTATCATAAATGGATGTTGAATATTGTCAAAAGCTTTTTCTGCATCTATTGAGATGATCATATGTTTTTTCTCCTTCAATTTGTTAATATAGTTTATCACATTGATTGATTTACGTATATTGAAGAATGCTTGCATTCCTCGGATAAACCCCACTTGATCATGGTGTATGATCCTTTTAATGTGCTGCTGGGTTCTGTTTGCTAGTATTTTGTTAAGGATTTTTGCATCTATGTTCATGAGTGATATTGCCCTGTAGTTTTCTTCCTTTGTGACATTTTTGTCCGGTTTTGGTATCAGGGTGATGGTGGCCTCATAGAATGAGTTTCAGAGTGTTCCTCGCTCTGTGATATTTTCGAAGAGCTTGAGAAGGATATGTGTTAGCTCTTCTCTAAATGTTTGATAGAATTCGCCTGTGAAGCCATCTGGTCCTGGGCTTTTGTTTGTTGGAAGATTTTAAATCACAGTCTCAATTTCAGTGCTTGTGATTGGTCTGTTTATATTTTCTGTTTCTTCCTGGTTCAGTCTCAGAAGGTTGTGCTTTTCTAAGAATCTGTCCATTTCTTCCAGGTTGTCTCTTTTATTGGCATATAGTTGCTTGTAGTAATCTCTCATGATCCTTTGGATTTCTGCAGGTCAGTTGTTACTTCTCCTTTTTCATTTCTAATTCTATTGGTTTGAGTCTTCTTCCTTTTTTTCTTGATGAGTCTGGCTAATGGTTTATCAATTTTGTTTATCTTCTCAAAGAACCAGCCTTTAGTTTTTTTGATCTCTGCTATTGTTTCCTTCATTTCTTTTTCGTTTATTCCTGATCTGATCTTTATTTCTTTCCTTCTGCTAACTTTGGGTTTTTTGTTGTTGTTCTTCTTCTTTCTGTAATTGCTTTAGGTGTAAGGTTAGGTTGTTTATTTGAGATGTTTCTTGTTTCTTGAGGGAGGATTGTATTGCTATAAACTTCTGTCTTAGAACTGCTTTTGCTGCAACCCATAGGTTTTGGGTCATCGTGTTTTCATTGCCATTTGTTTCCTCGGTATTTTTTGATTTCCTCTGATTTCTTCACTGATCTCTTGGTTATTAAGTAGTGTATTGTTTAGCCTCCATGTGTTTGTATTTTTTACAGGTTTTTTTCCTGTAATTGATATCTAGTACCATAGGTTTGTGGTTGGAAAAGTTACTTGATATGATTTCAGTTTTCTTAAATTTACCAAGGCTTGATTTGTGACCCAACTTATGATCTATCCTGGAGAATGATTCATGAGCACTTGAGAAGAAAGTGTATTCTGTTGTTGTTGGATGGAATGTCCTATAAATATCAATTAAGTCCAACTTCTTTAATGTATCATTTAAAGTTTGTGTTTCCTTATTTATTTTCATTTTGGATGACCTGTCTACTGGTGAAAGTGGGGTGTTAAAGTCCCCTACTATGATTGTGTTAGTGTAGATTTCCCCTTTTATGGCCATTAGCATTTGCCTTATGTATTGAAGTGCTCCTATGTTAGGTGCATAAATATTTACAATTGTTATATCTTCTTCTTGGAATGATCCCTTGATCATTACATAGTGTCCTTCCTTGTCTCTTGTAATGGTCTTTATTTTAAAGTCTATTTTGTCTGACATGAGAATTGCTACTCCAGCTTTCTTTTGATTTCCTTTTGCATGGAATATCTTTTTCCATCCCCTCACTTTCAGTCTGTATGTGTCCCTAGGTCTGAAGTGGGTCTCTTGTAGATAGCATATATACAGGTTTTGTTTTTGTATCCATTCAGCCAGTCTGTTGCTTTTGGTTGGAGCATTTAATCCATTTACATTTAAGGTAGTTATCAATATGTATGTTCCTATTACCATTTTATTAATATTTCTGGGCTTGTTATTGTAGGTCTTTTCCTTCTCTTGTGTTTCCTGCCTAGAGAAGTTCCTTTAGCATTTGTTGTAAAGCTGGTTTGGTGGTGCTGAATTCTCTTAGGTTTTGCTTGTCTGTAAAGCTTTTAATTTCTCCATCAAATTTGAATGAGATCCTTGGTGGGTAGAGTAATCTTGGTTCTAGGTTTTTCCCTTTCATCCCTTTAAATATGTCCTGCCTTTCCCTTCTGGCTTGCAGCGTTTCTGCTGAAAGATCAGCTGTTAACCTTATGGGGATTCACTTGTATGTTATTTTTTGTTTTTCCCTTGATGTTTCTAACATTTTTTCTTTGTATTTAATTTTTGATACTTTAATTAATATGTGACTTGGCATGTTTCTCCTTGGATTTATCCTTTATGGGACTCTCTGTGCTTCCTTGACTTGATTGACTATTTCCTTTCCCATATTAGGGAAGTTTTCAACTATAATCTCTTCAAATTTTTTCTCAGTCCCTTTCTTTTCCTCTTCTTCTTTTGGGACCCCTATAATTCAATGTTGGTGCATTTAATGTTGTCCCAGAGGTCTCTGAGACTGTCTTCAATTATTTTCATTCTTTTTCCTTTATTCTGCTCTGCAGTAGTTATTTCCACTCTTTTATCTTCCAGGTCACTTATCTGTTCTTCTGCCTCAGGTATTCTGCTATTGATTCCTTCTAGAGAATTTTTAATTTCATTTATTGTGTTATTCATCATTTTTTGTTTGCTCTTTATTTCTTGTAGGTCCTTGTTAAATGTTTCTTGTATTTTCTCCATTCTATTTCCAAGATTTTGGATCATCTTTACTATCATTACTCTGAATTCTTTTCAGGTAGACTGCCTATTTCCTCTTCATTTGTTTGGTCTGGTGGGTTTTTGCCTTGCTCCTTCATTTGCTGTGTGTTTCTGTGTCTTCTCATTTTGCTTAACTTAGTGTATTTGAGGTCTCCTTTTCGTGGGCTGAAGGTTCATAGTCCCCGTTTTTTTTTTTTTGGTGTATGCCCCCAGTAAGTAGGATTGTTTCAGTGGGTTGTGTAGGCTTCCTGGTAGAGGGAACTAGTGCCTGTGTTCTGGTGGATGAGTCTGGATCTGCTCTCTCTGTTGGGCAGGACTGCATCTGGTGGTGTGTCTTGGGGTGTCTGTGACCTTATTATGATTTTAGGCAGCCTGTCTGCTAATTGGTGGGGTTATGTTCCTGTCTTGCTAGTTGTTTGGCATAGGGTATCCAGCACTGTAGCTTTCTGGTCATTGAGTGGAGCTGGTTTCTAGCATTGAGGTGGAGATCTCTGGGAGAACTTTCGCCATTTGATATTATGTGGAGCTGGGAGGTCTCTGGTGGACCAATGTCCTGAACTTGGCTCTCCCATCTCAGAGACACAGGCCTGACACCCAGCCAGAGCACCAAGACCCTGTCAGCCACACGGCTCAGAAGAAAAGGAGAGAAAAAGAAAGAATAAAATAAAATAAAGTTATTAAAATTAAAAAATTATTAAAATTTAAAAATATAAAAGTATTTAAAGAAGAGAGCAACCAAACAAAAGAGCAAATCCACCAATGATAACAAGTGCTAAAAACTATACTAAAAAAAAAAAGGACAGACAGAACCCTAGGACAAGTTGTAACAGCAAAGCTATACAGACAAAAATCACACAAAGAAGGATACACATACACACTCACAAAAAGAGAAAAAGGAAAAATATATTTATATCTATATATTTTTAAAAAAGGAGGAAGAGAACAACCAAATCAATTTACTAATCTACCAATGATAATAAACTCTAAATACTCAACTAAGATAAACATAAAACCAGAAACATTTTAGATGCAGAAAGCAAACCCCAAGTCTACCATTGCTCCCAAAGTTCACCGCCTCAGTTTTGGGATGATTCATTGTCTATTCAGGTATTCCACAGATGCAGGGTATATCAGGTTGATTGTGGAGATTTAATCCACTGCTCCTGAGGCTGCTGGGGGAAATTTCCCTTTCTCTCCTTTGTTCACACAGCTCCTGGGGTTCAGCTTTGGATTTGGCCCCACCTCTGTGTGTAGGTCGCCTGGGGGCGTCTGTTCCTCACTCAGACAGGATGGGGTTAAAGTAGCAGCTGATTAGGAGGTTCTGGCTCACTCAGGCTGGGGGGAGGGAGGGGTAGGGAAAGCGGGAGGAGCTTGCAGCGGCAGAGGCCAGCATGACATTACAACAGTCTGAAGTATGCCGTGTGTTCTGGGGAAGTTGTCCCTGGATCACAGGACCCTGGAAGTGGTGGGCTGCACAGGCTCCCGGAGGGGAGTTGTGGACAGTGACCTGTGCTTGCACACAGGCTTCTTGGTGGCTGCAGCAATAGCCTTAGCGTTTCATGCCCATCTCTGGTGTCCGCACTGATAGCTGCGAGTTGTGCCCATCTCTGGAGCTTGTTTAGGCAGTGCTCTGATTCCCCTTTCCTCATGCACCTCGAAACAATGGTATCTTGCCTCTTAGACACCTCCAGACATTTTCCTGGACTCCCTCCCAGCTAGCTGTGGCACACTAGTCCCCTTCAGGCCATGTTCACACAGCTAACCCCAGTCCTGTCCCTGGGATCTGACCTCTGAAGCCCGAGCCTCAGCTCCCAGGCCCCACCCATCCCAATTAGTAGGTGAGTAGACAAGCCTCTCAGGCTGGTGAGGGCTGGTTGGCACCAATCCTCTGTGTGGGAATCTCTCTGCTTTGCCCTTGCACACCTGCTGCTGTGCTCTCCTCTGTGGCTCTGAAGCTTCCCCACCGCCACCCCCATCTCCATCAGTGAAGGCACTTCCTAGTGTGTGGAAACTTTTCCTCCTTCACAGCTCCCTCCCAGAGATGCAGGTCCCATCCATATTCTTTTGTCTTGTTTCTTCTTTTTTCTTTTGCCCTACCCAGGTATGTGGGGAATTTCTTGCCTTTTGGGAAGTCTGATGTCTTCTGCCAGCATTCAGTAAGTGTTCTGTAGAAACTGTTCCACATGTAGATGTATTTCTGATGTATTTGTGGGGAGGAAAGTTATCTCCACCTCTTACTCCTCTGCCATCTTGAATGTCTCCCCAGATACTGCATTTTTTTACAGATTGAAAGTTCATGGCAACCTTGCATCAAGCAAGTTGACTGGTGCCATTTTTGCAACAGCATTATTTTTTAAATTAAGGTATGCACATTGTTTTTTTAGACATAATGCTATCGCACACTTAATAGACTACAGTATAGTGTAAACATAACTTTTATATACCCTGGGAAACCAAAAAAATCAAATGATTTGCATTATTGTGATTTTTGCTTTATTGTGGTGGCCTGGAGCCAGACCCACACTAACTCCAAGATATTCTTGTAATGTGAATTCCCAGATTGACATGACTCTCAAGAGCCCATACAATGATTAAAATAAAACTTATACTAAGAGAATCCCTCAGAAATACACAATGCTTTTCGAGTTTTGAAGAGAAATTATTTTCAATTTATAAGTCTATACTCAGACCAACTATTAATCAAGGATGAGAGTAGAAGAGAAGTATTTTTTAAGCCTGGACTTAAGACATTTATCTCTTATGAATCTCTCTCAAGAAGTTGTTGGATGGTATTTTCCACCAAAATGAGGAGGAAAACCAAGAAAAAGGTGTAGGAAAATCTTAGGATATTAATCCTCAGGATGATAGTGGCATTGAAGGCCTAGAAATGAAACGTCTAAATTGTAACTGGGTAAAACAAAAGTCCAAAAAGACATAACTCAAAGAACAAAATAATAATTGATTTTTAAAATATATCAAGTGGAGAATTTTAGCTTTTTTAGAAAGTTAGGAAGTAAATTAATAGTTGGTATATAGGAAACTAAAGAACCAAAAACAAAGGCAAATATAAACTTTAGGAAAAACATAAAGTTATATAAGAAGCAAAATACAATTATCACTATATTGATCATCTCTAAATAATATTTACTTAATTATATTAATAATATAAACTCAAAATATTTATTTAGCTCCAAATGGTGAAATCTCTATTAGAAGAATAAGATTGAAGAGTGTGTGAGTGTGTGTCAGAGGGAGTGTGGCAGGGTTGACAGGGCAGGTGTGTACAGAACTAAATCCTTACCTTTCATAATGGGAAGTTCATAGATTGTGTCTAAAATTAAAGAATCAAGAAATAGTAATAGAGTGTGTTACTTGAAAATACAGAATTAAATACTAGAATGTGTAGCTTAAAGTGTTGCCTATGGTTGCCTTAGGGTACAGGGAAGTGGAATGAGATTGGGTGGGTCAGGGTTCTGTTGTTTTTATTATAAACTCAGTAGTATTATTGGACTTTAAAAATGTATATACATATATAAAATCTCTTCTGGTAACAAATTTTCATATATCTATGAAAGCAATGATCATACCTAAAAATGTACCAGGAAAATTTGATCTTTGGATGCAAAAAAAATCACATTCTCATGATATATCTTCAAGTCAGGAAGAGAAGCATAACTTTGAAAATAAAGTTATCACATAAAAGTTAGATCAGCAAGTATCTAGCTTTTATATATATATATATATTCACCAGACAATGTCTGCATGGCCAGGAAATAGTGAAACTAGATTTTGATCTATACTAGGAGCAGTCTCAATTCATTCCTCCTTCGTTTCCCCAATAATTCAGTTTTATGAAATTTAACTGAGTTTAGAGTCTGCCATTTGTTCAGAGTGATGATTTAATTTATACTTCTTATAGGACCTTATTCACTGTTTATCCAAGTTGTAAATGACAGTTTGGGAATCCTTCTGTGCCTCTCCCCATGGTGTCACCTCATGTGACCTCCTTATTGGCCTAAGCTGGCTTTCATTGAGAAGCTCCTGAGGGAAGCTACTATTTAATGACACTTGGGCTCTCAAAATACTTTCCTCTGTCAGAAGGGCACCCTACATGTACATGCACACACACACATGCACACATGCACACAAGCACAGATCCTTAGAATAATATGTCAAAATTATAGCAACTCATAATGGAGCATATGTGCTCTATATCTTTTTAGTTTGCAGCAGTCAACAACAGGTTATTTGTGTCATTAATATGTATAAAACTGTCCTTTAAGCTTGGTTAAATTATTTGTTATATTTATTTCCCATGAGTGATTTTTGTACATTACTTAATACTACGAAACACATTCACTCTTGTTACTTTTAAATTAATTCATAGGCAGCTTCATCAAGCTTCCTCTTGCCCTTTTATTCAACTGAGAAAGATTTTAAAATACTGTATTCTGAAAGAGAATTTTTAATTTGTTGTTCATTTTTACCTTACCCCCAAATGAGACTTCGTTGTTATAATCATCGCCTTGTACGTATTCAAAGTACACTCAAGGTTTGATGATTCTTTCACTAGCTATTGATGTAGCTTAATCTATATTAAGGAGGGGAAGTTCTTAACACTACTTAAACCACTGCACTGCTATACAGGTTATCTTAGAATTCTTTGTGACCTTCAAAGATGATGCTTGATCACAGGCACCACCCTCCTTCCAAAGGAGGAAAATTAAGAAGAAGCTACTATTTCTTGCATTGCACCCATTTGCTCTATATGGACCCAGTTTAATAAATGTTTTCACAAAAAAGAAGTGACCAAACTGATTATTTCCTAGCTTTTGCAAAGTCAAAAGTCACTGAAATTTGGATTACTACCAAAACCTATGATCTCAAAATGCAGCCACTGGATCAGGATTTTCACAGGTGGATTAGACTGAGGATTGAGGGTCCAGCTGCTGAAATGTAGGAAGAAAGACAGGCAATGGCTAAGGATCATGAAAATATTGATACTCTAAAGGTTTAATGATTCCTGTACTAGTTCTCGATGTATTTTAATCAGTGTTAAGAAAGGAAGTTATAATACAACCTAAGCTAGTGCTATAATTTTTTTCTTAAAATTCTTTATGACCATGAAAGGCAAAGGGAAAAAAACTGTATAGTCAGAAAATCAGTTGCGGTAAGCAGAAATGCAAGTGCTGTATACAGAATTCTATACAGAATCCTTGCTGAGAAAGGAAGGAGAATAAGAGAAGATATAAAACAATAAAGGAAAAAGAGCTTGTGAAGAGGATTTTGGGGACTTCCCTGGTGGTCAAGACTCTGTGCTTCCACTGCAAGGAGCATGGGTTCCATCCCTGGTCATGGAACTAAGATCCCGCGTGCCTTATGGTGCAGCCCCAAAAAAAAAGGAAGAGGCTTTTGGATTTGAAAAATAAAATGGGGAAAGGTGGCTTACTCATTGCAAGTGTATATACTTAAGAGACTACAGAGGCGTGATATCTGAAGTAAGAATTGACCTAAAACATCTGAGATCTGTGATTACCACTTTATGATATATAGTTTTGACAAAGAGATCACAATATTAGACTGCAATAGTTCAGAGACCAAAGTATCCCTTTATGTAGCAGTTTTTTTTTTCTTATGTGCATTAAGAGAGGTCTTACATCAAAAGTCGAATAATTTATTTGATTTCAAATATTCTCTTTGCAATTTACTTTATAAATTTTTTTCATTTGTTTAATTTTGTTTATTTTATAGTTACATTTCTCCTAATGAGTGTACCGTATATTTTATAATATCAACAAAAATTATTGGTATAATGACTCCTTAAACAAGTTTTGACAGTCCTAATAAAGTCTGATATGTCATCATTTTATTCGTTTCATTTTCCCATATTTATCCTTAATAATTATGAAGGAAGAGATTTTCAGAATTCCCATGACTCATCCAATAAGGCATCCGTTGGCATTAAACCATATCTTAGCCCATTAAACCATATCTTAACAGGGTGCAAAAGTTAGAGAAGACTTATTACAATTTGAAAAAAATGTTAAACTATATTACCACAAATTAATATTTAATAATGCATTGGGACAAAATAAAAGAAAACTGTCTTAGAGGACTGAGAAAAAAACCACACTACACTGCAAAGAGAGGCATAAATATAGACAGGCTGATGGGAAATAAAAACCCACCTTCTACTTAGTAACTGTATGCTCTTAACTATGAGTTCTAGTAAGACCACAGCTCTTTGATTGCCAGGGGAAGGGGGCTACACACAGAACCATCATGCAGTGGGGCACCATCTGGTGACAGAATGAATAAAAACCACAAATAGAGCTGATTAAATCTGCATGAATTCCATACCCAAAGATGGGGGAGGATAAAGCAGGGAATCAAAGTAAAGGCAGTTACATTCCTTCCAGTTTCTCTCTCTGGCATTCTCCCACATTGAATTCTAACAACTGTCTTCCTAATTAACTTTCTCCCTAACACCAGACTTATGGAATATCCAACTGAAGAAAAATCAGGTTTGTTTAACTTTTTCAAGAGAAGTAAATGCATTTTGAGCGAATCTTTAAGCTTGGAACATTTCCCAAGCTGTCTTCACTAACTCTTAGCACTCAAAAAGTCGTCGCTTGCCCTTTGTTAAAGAAAAGAAAAATCCAATATTTTTAAGACTTTATCACCTGGAGCTAGAATTTGGACCTTTTATTATTTAATTTTAGAATTTTCTATATATGCTTAATGTGAAGTACAGAGAAAGATGCTTATAAAGTCAAAGAAATGTAATGAAAGGATATTGCAGAAATAATCAACTAGGATCAAACTACTTTGCAATGTTGCCATAGCGTAGTCATTAGTAGAGTATGGATCAATTCACCTCAAACTCCATTCCATCCACATGAAGCAAGGGCAAGAGAAACATTTCTGGGTTTGATTTGGTTTGATTTGTTAATGCGAATTGTCCCAGTGTCCTATTGGTATTTAAATGTTTGTTGTTACAGTAGAAGAACAATGAAGTCTGTGCTTCAAAAGAGGCTTTTTGCATGGTGTCCTGTCCCTTTAAAGTCAATAGCTTTTCTAAATTCTCAGGCTGACCCTAAATTAAAAACAAAACAAAAAAATTCTGAAGGAGACACTCCTGACACTCCAAAAATCCATTAGGCTGCAGGACTGAGTTAATCCTGTAAGTGTTTTACTGCACAGCAGACGTATGGTGGCTTTGGTGGATTATGGTCTTGCTACCCTAATGGAATTCCTCTGAGCCCAGTGGGGGTTAGGGAAAGGTTCTTGACCACCCCCGCCCACTACTTCCCCCCAAGAAATTACTACTTTAAAGTCTAGGGAATGTGGTGATTTTTCTTTTCCTAAACAAACTGTTTCACCTGTTTCAGTGAACTTGTACACTACCAGAAAAGCATAGCGGAACACAGAGGTAAGTAACCTGATTTTATTCATTTATTCGTTCATTCATTCACTCATTATTCAACTATTTATTGAACAGATGCTAAGTGTCAGCCAGGTACTTTGCTAGATAATAGAAAACTAACAACAACAATAAAAAGGCAGATGTGGTCTTTGCTGTCATAGAGTCTATAACCCGGAGTTTGAGGCAGACATTAAACATTGCACAAATATTGCCCAATTCATTATTTCTACATTGTTTTAAGGTCTTAAAAGGAAAGGTACTGGGTGAGAAGAAAGTGTATAAAGCTGGACCTGATGTGGTAACATCTCTCATTTTTATACAGTTTATAAAATGTCTTCACATGTGAAATTGCATTGAGTCCAAAAGACAGCCCCATGGAAGGAAGAGTGGCTGTTAATGTCATTGCACAGAAGAAGGACTTAGAGGCTCTGAGACTAAGTGCACTTCACAAGGTCACAAACGAGTGGAACACATGGCCAGGAGCAGGGCTCAGGTCTTCCTTTCAGTACTCTTCCTTATATCACTGCAGGCATTTTTGAAAATAAAACATTTGAGGAAGCTGTCAGTTTTGCTGGTTATCCCTCACAGCCATCTTCAGTGAAAAACAGCTGAACATAAGTTTTTATACTTCTTTTTAACATAGATTTTTATATTTAAGCCACTTGCCCAGAGTTACCCAGCTCTTTCAACCTAAAAATAATGACAATTTGGGTATAAAAATCTCCCTACTTCAAAAATTGTAGACACTTTCATAACTAACACTTTAGTAAGAAATAACTCCTTTTGAGTTTTTCTGCTCTTTTCTTTCCCCCAAGTGGAAAAACATGGAAGTAATCACATTGTTAAATATTACAAGTAAAATTGGAAATTTTACTTGCGTCAAATTTGGGCTAGGAACAGGCAATTTATTTTCTCCTTTTAAAGTTCTTATAAAAGTAATAAATACATACCTGATTTTTTGGTAACAAATTAAAGCAATGGAAAAGGATGTAAGAAAAACATGATTGTCTCACCTGGCCCACTTCCTTCACCAGATAAACACTGTTGACATTGTTGAACAGGTAAACACTGTTTGGCATAGATTATTCCAGAAGTTTGTTTTATATGTTAATTTTATTTTACAATTCTTGATATTATAAACAAGGCTGTAACAAATATATTTGTTCATATTTTTTGTGCACATACAAAAGCATTACTACACAATAGATGTCTAGCAGTAAAATTGCAGGTAAGTATTTTTTCACATAGCTTTTTGAGTACAGATATTGCCTTCCCAAAGCCTCCCCAACAGCCTTGCATGTGACTGCCATCCTTTTTTTTCAGCTTTATTAAGTTATAATTGACAAAATTGTAAGATATTTAGCGAACAATGTGATGTTTTGATAGACATATACAGTGTGAAAGAATTCCTCCATCTAGTTAATTAACACATCTATGGCATCACATATTTATCTTTTCTTTTTTTTTTTTTTTTGGTGAGAACAATTGAGTTTTACTCTCAGCAAATTTCAGCTCTACAATACAGTGTTATCAACCATAGTCACCATATTATATCTAGATCATCAGAACTTATTCATCTATAACTGAGAGTTTGTACCCTTTTATTAACCTCTCCCTACCCTCCAGTCCCTGGTAACCACTTTTTTGTCCTCTGTTTCTGTGAGTTCTACTTTTTTTTCCTTCAGATTTCACAATTACGTGATACCATGAAGTATCTTTGTCTGGCTTATTTCACTTAGCATAGCACTGTCCCGGTTCATTCATGTTGTTACAAATTATAGGGTTTTGTTCTCTTTTACGGGGAAATATTAGTCCATTAAATATGCATCACATCTTTATTGATTCATCTGTGAATGAATGGATGACTATTGTGAATAATGGCTATTGTGAGTAATGCTGCAATGAACACAGGAACTCTATCCTTTGTAGTGTTTGTAATCTAATGGCAAAAACTTTGTCATTTAATTTGCATCCATCTGATTAGTAGTGACATTGTGTCGTGTTACATAATTTTTATTTCTCTATTTTTTCCTTTTTGAATCCTTTGCTAACTTTTCTACTCTTTGACTGTTGTGGATGAGTTTACTTTTGTATTGATTTGAAGGACCTCTTTATGAATTATAGATATGTATATGTTTGTGTGTATATAATATGAGTGTTGAAAATATTTTCTTCTTATCTCTCAATTGTGGTTTAATGTCACATTTTTTCACATCATAGCTATATTGTACATTTTTAAGCAGCTGTGTTGGATATTTCTGGTGTTTTCTTTGTTGCTTTTGGCTGTTTAGCATTCATTTCACATATTTTAGGAAAAGAGCCTGATTTTCTCTTCCCCATTTGACAATCTGATAACACCATTGATTAAGATGCCCTACCCTCTTAAAACTTGTGTGCTGAAATGAGATTTATATTCTCTGCTAGACCGAATCCATTTGCTTTTTAATGAATTGGACTCATTTGCTTCATTATGGACATGAAACATCTGGATCATCATCAGCCTTCTACAAGCTAACTTCCATCTCTACAGAACTGCTATAAACCTACCAAAGAAAATCAAATGTTCACACACCCATAGAATCAGACAATCCTCAGACAGTCTGCTGGTCAACACTCTGTATTCTACTGAAAGGACAATCAGTAATCTTTTTCTTGCCCATTTCAAAAGTCTTTCATCATAATAACCCTTGAGTCACTGTCCTTACCATCTATGCTGGCCATACTAGATATATGGATATAATATCCTGTAGATATCTTTTAAGTTCAACTGGTCTACTATGTCATTTAAGACCACTGTTGCCTTATTGATTTTCTGTCTGGATGATCTGTCCATTAATGTCAGTATTCCCTATTATTATTCTATTATTGTCAATGTCTCCCTTTATGTCTGGTAGTATTTGCTTTATGTATTTAGGTACTCCTGTATTGGGTATGTATATGTTAATGAGTATAACATCCTCTTCTTGTATCGATCACTTTATCATTATATAATGCCCTTCTTTGTCTTTTGTTATAACCTTTGTTTTAAAGTCTAATTTGTCTGATATTAAATATTGCTACCCCCTCTTTCTTGTCATTTCCATTTGCATGAAATATCTTTTTCCATCCCTTCATTTTCAGTTTGTGTGTGTGTTTAGCCCTGAAGTGAGTCTCTTGTAGGTGGCATATTGAAGGGTCTTGTTTTTGTATTCAATCAGCTACCCTATGTCTTTGGATCAGAGCATTTAGTTCATTGACATTTAAAGTAATTATTGATAGGTTTGTGCTTATTGCCATTTTATTACTTGCTTTCCAGTTTTTTTGTAGTAGTTCTTCTCTGTTCATTTCTTCTTTTTGTTTCTTTGTGGTTTGATGATTTTCTTTAGTAGTATGCTTGAGTTCCCTTCTTTTTGTTTTTTTATCTGTTGTAGGTTTTTGATCTGTGGTAACCATGAGGTTCATATATGTTGATCCATAATTATATCTACTTGTTTGAAACTGATAGTCATTGAAGTTCAAACACATTCTAAAAGATCTACATTTTTTTCTCCCCTCCCCAACATTTTGTGTTTTTGATGTCATATTTTATATCTTCATGCTTATCCCTTAACTGTTTATTATAGTTATAGTTGTTTGGTTTTTACAATTTTTTGTCTTTTAATCTATATACTGCCTTATTTAAGCAATCTTCAGTCCTTACTATATATCTGCTTTTCCTAGTGGGATTTTCCCTTTCCTATAGATTCTTACTTCCTTTTCATTTAGAGAGGACGCTTCAACATTTCTTTTAGGGTAGGTTTAGTATTGATGAATTCCTTTCATTTTTGCTTGACTGAGAAGTTCTTTATTTCTCCTTCTATTCTAAGTTATAATCCTGCTGTGTAGAGTATCCTAGGTTATAGATTTTTCCCTTTCAGCACTTTGAATATATCATGCCACTCCCTTCTGGCTTGCTAAGTTTCTGAAGAGAAATCAGCTGATAGCCTTATGGGGACTTCTCTTGTATATGACTCTCTGTTTATGTTTTACTGCCTTTAGAATCCTCTCTTTATCTTTAAATTTTGCCATTTTAATTATGATATGTCTTGGTGTGGGTCTGTTTGGGTTCATCTTCTTTGGGACCCTCTATGCTTCCTGTACCTGGATAACTGTTTCCTTCTTCAGGCTTGGGAAGATTTCAACCATAATTTCTTCAAGTATAATTTTAATCCCCTTCTCTCTCTCCCTTCTCCTCCTGGAACCCTTATAATGTGAATGTTGGCATGTTTAATATTTTCCCAGAGATCTTGTATACTGCTTTTGTTTCCTTTTTTTTAAAATCTTTATTTCTGCTGTGCTGATTGGGTGATTTCCATTATTCTATCTTCCAGATCACTTATGCATTCTTATGTGTCACTTAGTCTGCTATTGCTTCTAGAGTGTTTTTTATTTCAGATATTGAATTATTTATTTTTGACTGGGTCTTTTATATTTTCTAGTTTCTTGTTATAATGATCTGTGTTTAGATCGATTCTCTTCCCTGATTCAGTCAGCACTTTTATTACCAATGTTTTGAATTCTTTATCTGGTAAATTGTTTATTTCTGTCTCATTATTTATTTTTTAGGGATTTTCTCTTGCTCTTTCAGTTGAGAGTAGTTCCTTTGCCTTTTCAAGTAACTTAACTTTCTCTGCCTCTAGTTACCTATTATGGTCTTAAAGCAGGTGTTCTTATGTGGGAGTGTCTCCATGTAGACTGTGCATGCCCAGTGCTTTTTGTGGGAGGGCTGGATTTGATGTAAACACCAGTCATGTCTTTCCTCAGTGAGTGCTGGCAGCTACCAGCTTGGTAGGAGGTGGGGCTGGAGACTGAGGAGCTAGAGCCTGCACAGGGTGTAAGATGGGACTTCCTCTCTGCTCAGTGACAGTCACCACCCTGTCAGGGGTGGTGTCTGCTTCCCAAGTTGCTAAAGCAGAAGCCCTGAGGGTCAGGCTTGAGCTGACTCTGTTCCCTTTAAGTGTTTGTTTTTCCTTCTACCTGCACTGAGGCCTTTGCTCCAAAGGAGGGGAGTGCTGAAGCAAGTGAGGCTTGTGAGCCTACGGAGGTCCAATGCTCTGCCTATGGAGGCATCTGTGGCTCTGATCAGATGCAACCCAAAGTGGCATCTTTTCTCTGGTCATGGTTGCCCCACACCTAGTGCTGCAAATGTGGTGTGGAGTGAGTGGGGCCAGGGTGTTTGCTTGGCTTGGACTGGGACACAGAGAAAGGCAGTCATGGGAAACCAGGCAGCCAAGCTGCCATCAGAAGTCTGGGCTGCTTCTACTGCTTGAGTAAGTGCTAACAATGCCCACCACTGCCCCACCTGGGCCCCACCCCAGGACCAGGTCACCTCTGCATCCCAGGGTTGAGTCTTTTCCCAGGTCCTAGCCACCATAATACAGTGCCTTGCTATAGCATGGAGTAAGCAGGGCTGGGGCTCAGACTGGGGAACATAGTGAGGTGGTCATGGGAAACCTGGCAACCACTAGGGCAGACCTGTCTCTACCCTGCCTGGGGGCAAGCCAGCATCCATGCGCTCCTCACAAGTGGAGCCCATGCTTCTTCAACCTTCCTATTTGTCCCAGCAGTTCTCCAACGAGCCAAGGGAGCTTATCTCCTACAAGTAGGACCCCAGGACTGGGATGCCCCATCTGTGACTCTGTCTGCTCACTCCCCAGGGAAGGCTCTGCCCTCATGAGCTCCCTTTTCTTCCGAGTCCCCTTCCAGGGGCACAGGTCTTGACCTGGTCACTTTTTGTCCCCTCCTACCTGATCATGTGTGTATCATTCTCATAGCCTTGGTTATACAGCAGTCCTTCTGCCAGTTTCCAGTTAGTTTTCAGTGAGAATTATTCCACATGTAGATGTATTTTTGATGTGTTTATGGGAGGAGGTAAGTACCACACCCTCTTACTCTGACATCTTGATCTCCTTTGCATAAAGATAATTTTTTTAAAGAAAACCAGCAAGTATTTATTGACCGCTTGGCCCTGTGGTTAAACAGTGAATAACACCTAGATCTTGCACTCAACAAGCTTACCCTATTCCTAAATCTGTGCCTAGGAATAAAATAGGCATTAGGAAGAAAAATGAGACTCAGAGTGGAGCAAGATAAGGACACACTGGAACCCCCCTGACACCCCTGCATCTGTTCTTTATCACCTTTCACCAACAACCTGCAGAGTATAATAGCTGCTTCACTTCTGCCTCCCATATTTCATGTAAAATGTCTCTAGTAGCCAATCCTAATCTGAAACCTATAGAAATATACTTCCAGTTTAGCTAAATTGACAGCATGAGCACACCATGGTCTACTCTTTGTCAATTTAGCATGTATATATGCCTCTTTTAAACATATTTAATTCATAAGTAAAGATAATAACAAAATCATGCTTTGATCTAACATGATAGAACCATCACTGATACAACCAAAAACATGTTAAAACTTCTTTCAAAAGAAAGTACAAAATCACTTTGCCCATATTAAATGATGTCCATTCTTCTTCTGAGTCACCTGTTCATATCTTGTAATTTAAGTTGATAAACTGATATATAAGTTTAACTACTATTAACAGACTTTATTTGGTAGGGTAATGGGGGGTCTGGGCTATAAGCAGTCTTGTATTATTAGGGTGTTGTATTTTTTTCTTTAACTTTTATTATAGGATAGAGGCACCACAAGGGATCCAAACATACCCACCTTGTGCAGCAGCAGCCCAGTTTCCCTTGAGAGTCATGATCAGTCACTCCAACTAGTATAGCATAATCCTACTTTTTGCTTTTTTCCCCCACTGGTATGAGGAGCCCAAGGTGGAAAAGTGGCATTTTCAACTTCTAATTTAATGAAACCATTGTTCTGTTCCCTGGTGAAAGCATTTCTCCCTTGGTAACAAAACTCTCTAGACCAAGAGAGCCTAAAGTTGTGGGGATAGAGCAAAAATTTTGCTAGAAAAATTCATTAGAAATAAGTGAGAGGAGCTATTCTCATTTCCATCTCTTAGTTCCCACAGCCAAGAATCCTGGCTACGGAAGAAATAGCAACATTTGTCAGTGATTGAGAGCATATACCACATCTTCAGAGACATTTCCATAGCGTTTCAGTGTGCCACCAGCTGGTGCTGTAACTGAGCTATCAAAAGGCCACTCTACTGTTGTATCAAGTCAGCTGCTTCAGAGTAATGGGGAACGTGGTAGGGCATGAGCCCATTGCAGTACTTCATTCACTATAAAGAGAATTTTTTGGTAAGAGATAGTGTTGTGTGAAGGGCCATGGTTATGAATAACACATTCTGTAAATACATGGATGGTGTTTTGTCTGAAGCACTCTGCAGGAAAGAAAATCCAGAGTTAGTGTGTAGTACATTGACAACAAAGCACTATCCCTTCTACCACAAAAGTAATCTAGTGAAATCTACCTGTCACTATGTGGCTAGATGATTCCCCTGAGGCATGATGCTATATCAAGCCTCAATGTTGGTTTCTGCTCTTGGCTAGTTGGATATTTATCAGTGGTCATAGCCAAACTAGCCTTAGTGAGTGGACGTTCATATTGCTAAGTCCATGTATAGCATTCATCTTGCTGCTGTGGTCACTTTATTCATGAGCCCATTGGGCAAGGACAGGAATGGCTGGAGAAAGAGGCTGACTGACATCCATGAATAGCATTTGCCAGGTTGATATCTGTACATACAGGTGCCAAGGGATGTGTACACTTATTCCAGCAACAAAGATCATTTCTGGAACAGCAGCTAGAATTGGAGTCACCAGCTAATTAAATTTATTATAATCCACTATCATTTTTCAAGATTCACCTGTCTTCTGCACAAATCAACAAGTTGAATGGGGATATGCTAGGAATGACCATCTCTGCATCTTTCAAGGACTTGGTGGTGTCACTAATCTCTGCAATCCAAGCATTATTATCTGTATGCAGAGCCCAATGTAGTGCTTTCATGTGGCCCTTCTGCCTTAATAGCCAATATGAGGATTCCAAAAGTTGCTGAGTACATCCATTCCAACTATATATTATGAAATTTGGAGAAAACTTCACAGGGAACATTTGAGGACATGCTGAGCTCAGTGCATTTGGGGACAGTCTGACCCCATGCCAACACTCCATCAATTACTTGACCAGCCTAAGTGCCTATTCTGAGTGGTGGTCCATCATGGTGTTTGGGTTTCCAGGAATTAATGTTATTTCAGAGACAGTGTCTAGTAATCCCTGAACAATCTGATTATTTACCCTTTCCCAATGAATATTCATGTTGGTAATTGTCGTTAGTTCCCTTTGGGGAAGGCTAGGAGGGAGAGTACCCTATCAATTTTTTGCTATATAGTGGGGTTCTTCCTCAAGGGCGTCTGTTCTCCTTTGTTCAAGGTACTCTGAACCTGTTAACTGGTTCAAGTCTGGGAATTGGTTGAAGGATTGATCATAGCTCTCTGTTGCAGTGACTCAAGTCAGACTTCTGTTCATGAGACCTAGAGCTTTCCCACTATGTTAAGTAAGACTTTAGTAGGCTGCCAATTGATTTCAGTTCTAGAGATATTATCATCCAGCCAATGCCAAAGATCACTTTGGTTAACTCATCCTAATTACTACCTTGGCTTGGCTGCCTATTATGATCATCAAATCCACATCGTCTTTGGTGATTTTTTGTTGCCACTTATCTGTGGCCACCCAGGAATTCCCAGTGAATCTCGGGAGTTCAGTTTTATGGCAAGAATTTCCTATCATTCCTGGCCTATAGGAAATATCCACCACAGAGCTCTTCAAGGATGCCAGAGTTCTCCTTATGAATGTATTTCTTTCAGCCTTGGACAGCCTTGGTAGAAGCAATGTCCTCTGGACCTTCCCAAGTCTAAGGGGTGTGTGAGAAGATCTTACATAAAATCAGTCTACTCGAGCATTCCAATCTCCCTAAGCCTTTGGATACCTTTCTCTGCAGTACACCAAGAAAGCTCTAGCATTACAATTTTATTTAATATAGGTTAAATTTGGGTCTAGATTTCAGTCAACCAGTCAACAAAATTGTTGGACTCTTTCCTTGCTGCTCAAGGTGTCACCATGAACCCAGAATTTATACACAGTGCATGCTTATCAACAAATTCAGCTTGATTCAACATTATTTTATTTCACCTTCACCCAATTTACTTATCTGGGAATTTAAAACTCCACCAGATCATTTTCTTTTTCTAAGTTTTCTAGTGCATTGAAAAGCACACAATCTACCCCATTATGCACCTTATTTTCACTAAAATGTTCTATAGCAGAAACTTGGTCTTCCCAATCCTTGTCTCCTATAAGCACTTGAATACAGGTGTCAAAAATGAACATTGAAAAAACTGTTTGTCAGTGGATTACCAGCATCCCTTTTACCACTGGCCACAGTAATAGAGATGCCTTTAAATCAAATAAGATCAGATACTTATCTATAAATTTTTGTTGCCCTGGAAACTTAAAGATCCCATTACCAATGACTTCAGCAATTAATGTTTAATCAGGGAAGCAGAACAACTATGATATTATAAAATAAAGAATTTATTATAGAAATTATCCATTGTATAGTTGTGGAAGAAGCTGAGTAAGAAAAGGTCTAAAAATATCAGAAAAAAGTCATTAACCATCCCTGGCATTAGTAAAACAGTTGAGTTTTCAGGAAGCTAAGTATGGCCATCTGGTGGTGTAGACCATGAAGTAGGCTGGTGGAGAAATCCATTGGAGGTTTGTGGTCCTTTTTGGCTTTTGCTTCTGTGATTTAGCAGCAAAGCATCAGGTGATGGACCTGGCATAATTCTTTTTTTGTTTTTTTTTGTTTTGTTTTTTTTGGTTTTTTTTTTGTTTTTGCGGTACGTGGGCCTCTCACTGTTGTGGCCTCTCCCGTTGCGAAGCACAGGCTCCGGACGCACTGGCTCAGCGGCCACGGCTCACGGGCCCCGCCGCTCCGCGGCACGTGGGATCCTCCCGGACCGGGGCACGAACCCATGACCCCTGCATCGGCAGGCAGATTCTCAACCACTGCGCCACCAGGGAAGCCCGACCTGGCATAATTCTTGATCAGAAGTACCAGGAGTTGAAAAGAACTGGATGCAGAATTGGAAAAGACAAGAACACATTGAAGGACTTCCTTGGTGGTACAGTAGATAAGAATCCACCTGCCAATGCAGGGGACATGGGTTCGATCCCTGGTCCGGGAAGATCCCACATGCCATGGAGCAACTAAACCCTTGTGCCACAACTACTGAGCCCGCACACCACAACTACTGAGCCCGTGCATCACAGCTACTGAAGCCTGCACACCTAGAGCCCATGTTCTGCAACAAGAGAAGTCACCACGATGAGAAGCCCACGCACTGCAACGAAGAGTAGCCCCCGCTTGCCACAACTAGAGAAAGCCTGCATGCAGCAATGAAGACCCAATGTGGCCAAAAATAAGTAAAATTAAATCTTTAAAACACACACACACACACAGAACTCACTGAAAGAAGTAGGTACAAAGGTCCTGAGGCAGGAAATGGTTTGGTTTACTTAAGATGGTGAAGAAGAGCAGTGTGGTGAGAGGTAGCAGAAAAGAAAAGAAGGTTAATTCAAGATGAGGTTGGAAAGATAGAAATGAGTCAAATTATGTAGGGTCTTATAGGAATTTTCAAGTTATTCTAAGTGCATTGGGAAACCATTAAAAAGATTCCTAAAGCTCCTAAGTGTGATCATTATCACTATCATCATATTTACTTATTTTGTGCCAGGGACTATGATACACATTTTACATAATTATTCACCTAACATTTATTGAGCATCTGCTGTGTGCTAGACACTCTGTTGGGTACCAGGACTGTGAACATAGTCACTCTTTTCAAGAAATTTATGATCTAGTAAGCACTGTTGCATTTAATCTTTATGATAGCGCTGTGAGAGAAGAAACTGAGGCATGGGAGGAAAGTGGTAAATTAAATTGCCTAAGGATATCCAGCTAGAAATTGACATGGCCAGTGTTTGTATCCTGCTCAGTCCTATTCCCAAGACTTTCCTTTAAGCAGTGGTCTATGTGCTTCCCATGCTGTTATGTAAACACTCAGATAAACCTAAGGAATAAATCACTGGGATATGATTAATTTCTTACCTCTTCATGGTCCCCAGTTCTCTATGCCTCTGCCAATGTGTACATCTTAAGTTATAATTTTCACTTGAGCAAGGAAATTAGACAGCCTTGAGTATGTGAAGTGTCCTTTACAGAATTCAGAGCAATTAAGTTTACCAGCTCTCTCGTTTTATCATGAGCATGGTATATGCTGATCAGGTGCTTGGCTGTCCATCATGAGACTTGAAGTTCCGAATCACATTGGACATGTTCACTGGGATGACACATCTAATTTGATGGCTTCTTATGGGAATCACATCGTTTTGTCATGTTCTCTTTCCTTAAACAGGAAATGTAATCATAAGTATTTTTTTTTAAGTTTTAAAAAATAGCTTCCCACTGACTTTAAGAAAAAAGAGTTAATTTAATGCTGAATACATTGAACCAGCATTAGGCAGATAAAAATCTAAATTTGGTTGTCATAACTGTCAGGCCATTTAGAAACCAAATAACTCACATCCTGCTAATTGCTTTTATGTTCATTTATCCAAGAGACATGAGTCATCACTCACAGAATCCTAATTATGAATGACTTACACCTTGTTGATGACAGATCTCTGTGTTATCCTTACAGAAACTTCCCAAGATGTATTTTTTCAAAATAATTTTAACTTTCCCTTATTTAATTTATCTGATAAACTGGATTTTTTTTTCTCAGAAATATGTGACCTAGGGGCCTACCTTGCCTGCCTTTCTTTCCTGTAGCCAAAGGATTGTTCAGAAGCCAGGAAAACTGAGTTTCTGAACTTTTTGCTGTGAAGAGTGTTGATGCTATGATGACAGATTAATCCAGGCATATGATCGCTGAATCTCTGTTTAGAAGCACTGATTCTTTTTAGTAGAGAATCCAAAAAATACCATGAAAGACAACAGAGACATGAAAATCCATGAAGTGCACGTTTGGGTCACCACATTCCAGAGCAATCAAGAAGGGTCACCACATTCCAGAGCGATCAAGAAGTTATTACATCACTATTTAAGATTCTAGGTATACTTTTCTTAACTGGGTATTAATTATAAGGAATTATTGAAGACTGAGGAGGGAGAATGAATATAAATGTAACTTACAGAATATAACATTTTATATATTTATTGACATAAAAAGTCTGCTGATTCAGATTCAAATGTTATCAACAGGTTTATGTAGTCACATGTTTTGGGTGAGTATTTCTTTGGTCTAACTCTCTTTTACACCATCAGCTGTCCATTATAGGGACCATGTTGGATTGTCCATATTAAATATTAGGTACAAGGGTGGCTTTACAAGAACTAGAATATAGGGACTAATTCTTGATTCCTCTGAAATAACTCTCAAAGGCATTGTATCCCACATATCTGATAATTTCACATTAAGGAAAGATTGACATAATTAAAACAAAATTTATGCATTTATTCAGCATAGGTAGTGGTAGTACAAACTGTCTGGAACATTATTCCACATGGGAGGATCCAGCAATAGGGATCAATCTTTCTACTGAGTCAGATGTTGACTTCTCCTCTGAGAATTCTGATATATGGGCATCAAGGAGTACTCTGTATGATGGTAGCTTTTGTTATGTGCAGATCTTGCCAGTAGATGCTAGTAAAAAATATTAAATCACTTTTTCTTTAAATCAGCAAACTTTCTGTTATTTTTCCATTAATAGTTATAAATTAGCATGAACATGGTACTTCAGAATACCCCAAGTTTTGATAAAATAAATGAAAGGATTTCTGTTTTTCATAGTGGAAATAAGAGCACAGATAGATAGCTTAAGTTCACGTGTTTACCAGTAGGCAGAACCAGTGAAAAAACAACACCCACAATAAATCACACCCTTTTGAAAATAGTCACAGAATAGGACTTGAACTCAAGGCCTGATGTGATTTCTTTATCATAATAAGAGTTCCTTGGAGTTTAATCAATTTCTCCCAGTTTAAGCCTCCCTATACTCTGCAACAAATACAAGTTAATTTTCTGTTGATACTGCATTCGGACTCCCTGGAATTAAACAACCTCTACAGGGAGAATACTAAATTCTCTAAACTTGGAAATTTATCTGAAATATTTGATTAATGGGTCTTATGAGAAGAGAATAATTTCTACTTCTCTCTCCATCTCCCCCCTTCCTCTAACCCTCCATCTCTCCCTTCCTTCCTTCCTTTTCTTCTTCTTCTTTTTGGTCTTATTGCTTATTGAGACAGGGAATCTCATTACATTTCTAAAAAGTGGATGTCATATCAAACTACCACATTATTATAAATTGTTCTGTACACCGTAATATAGATTCCTTCCCTCAGATTCTTACTCATCCTCTTCCTGCCGTTCTCTCATTCTTAACCAAGACAAACGTACATTACAACACAGATAATAATTCTCCTATAAATCAGGGATTATCAATGCCAATCTAAGTCACTCAAAGCCAGTGTAAATTCCACACAGAAAAGGGGTGATTATTATGATAAGACACACAGAATTCTGTCTGTTTTAGTGATACATATGTCCATTACCATAGGAAGAATCCACACTGCAACTCTGGTTGATAGTTTCATTTCTGCATTAATAAGGAAATTAAATCTTACTCTTGGGATCATCTTATTACACAAAGTTCACTTCCTAGAGCAAAAGTTTATTAGGAATTTTTCAAAAACCAGTTTGTAGCTAGGATCAGGAACCAGGAAGCATGGAGTAAAATAGACTACAATCATTTAAGAAGGACTTAGTTACCAAGCATCAGGGCAGGATCAGACAGGTTGGGACCCTGCTGGGCATTGTGCTTCCTGGTTGAAAGAATACAGGCCAATTTTAGGACCTCAGAGCTGGGCCCAGAGCAGGATGAAGAGGCAGAAGAGGCAGGAGCTAAGCAGGAAAACTAATGCAGAAAAAAAATTTTATTCGTGATTTTGTCAAGAGGCCACAGGTACAAGGAGGTCATAAACGTGATAAATTTTGACCACTGTGTATGAAATAGCCTAGATCAATAATTCCAATTAATTAAACATTTTAAAGCATGGGCTGGAAATGTATTGGTGATGATTGACATCAGAGATAATTGTTTTCCTAGATTAAAAAGTTACAGAATTGGCATGGCACAATATTTATCTATACAGGTACAACTTTCTGTTTCTGAAGCATAAGGATAAAATGGTAGTGTTTTATTATTGCAATAAAGTAACTTCACTCAGAAAAAGAAGACCATGTTTCAGAATCTTATCAACAAATTTGTAACAAGGAAATATTTGCCCTATTTTTTCCTGACACTTAGTAATACTCTTGGTATAACATGTAAAGTGAAGTATAGAAAAAGTAATTCATTTATTCATCCATCCATGTCTCCAACAAATATCAGGTCTGGAGTGGAGAAGTAGATTTGTGGGTCATCAGCCAATAAGAGGTAGTTGCAGCTGTGGATCCTAGAAATAGTGCATTATAATTTCAAGTCAGATAAATTTTAGATCCAATAGTGTTAAATGATACTAACAGGTGAAGTAAAATAAGGATTGAGAATTGACCTTTGGATTTAGCAACATGAGGAACATCAGTGACTTTGACAAGAGTCATCATTTCCTTGAAGTGGTGGGGGCAAAAGACTAGTTGGCCTAAGTTCAAGAGAGAGTGAGAGAATTTAGAGGCTGTAAATGGACCCATTACTTGTGAAGACTTTGTCTAAAAAGGAAGGAGAGAAAGGGGGTGTTAGTTGGGGTGCATCAGTTCCCAAGAGGACTTTTTAAACAGCATATTTGTATGTAGATGAGAAAGATCCAGAAGAGGGGGGAAATTGTTGATGCAAGCAAAAGAGAGAAGAACTGCTGGGCCGATATCCCTCAGGAAGCAAGAGGGAATAGGCTCTAGATCCTAAGGGGAGGAATTAGCCCCTGCTTGGAGACCAGATAGTGATAGCAGAGAAGGTTCTCAATAAATAGTCGTGAATGAGTTTTAAAATGCTTAGTATGTTCTTTCTCAAAATTTTAATTCTCATACATATGTGTATACATATATATATATATATATAATCTGACTTATCCATTTGTAAAAGGGGTAATTTAAAATGTAGTTAAGAATTCATGTGGGGGAAAATAATCATCTCAAAAGAATGAACTTTCACCCATTAATGTTTATGGGAAAGATACTGCTGCAAACTATCCTCAAACTAAGACATGGTTAATGAAATATCCTACAACATAAGGATATGGAGAATTAACTCTTCCTTGAGATATTCTTCACAATAGCTCAGGGCATCATGAAGTAGGTAGAAAAAGCAAGGGCCATAGAAAATACTTTTCCCCAAATATTATACATTCCTTATACCTTTCATCCCATAGACTGCTTGGCTACATGCAGACTGAAAATGTGATGATAAGCACGAAGTGCGTTATTACCAAAAAGAGATAAGCATCGTACCATTTCATGAGAGAAAAAGATCTTTTATCTTTGAGCTTTTCAATGAGAAGTGTAGGATCAGTTCCTCCCATGTGAATCACTTTGACATTTAAAGAGTTCTTAGAACCAAGAGAAAGGTAAGGACCATTATTGTAAAAGGAAAATGTTGTAACCCTCATGGAATGTTCCTGGGTTTCTGCCATACAGAGGAAGCGACTTGCAGTGGATGGCAAAGAGGAATAATAGTCGTCCGGGTGATGAGTAGCCAATCAAGCCACTTAAGGTTTTCAATCATCAAGGCAATAAAGTGTCAGTCTCTGCCCAGGTTGGGCTCCAGTGCTAGTAGCCCTGACTACATTTTATCACCAACCACACAATGTGTGATCCAAAAGTATTAAGAGACTCAAGCCCTGCCTTTGCTCACTCCTCCAAAGAGTGAAACAGACGTTGGTAAATATTTGTTTAAGAAAGATTCTTTCTGATAACCAAACTGGATGCTTTTTCAGAGTAACCACAGAGGTAGGATTAGAATTGTCTGGGTGAACTAAGAAGAGGTGCTTGGAGAAGGGAAGTTGGGTGTTACCATGAAAAGCTGGAATCCTGCTCTGCTGGTGCGTTAGCCTCTGCCACTTTGGAATCTTTTAATTGCCACAAAGCCCCATTTCTGGGTAAACACAATGAGACTCAGTTTGAAAGGAGGAGGGGGAAAGCACAAAGAACAGAGAACCAGCCTTCCTATTCAGGGAAAATGGTAGGTAACTAGCACTTCATCTGCTGGGAAAAAGAATGAAAATATTGTATCTGAAACCTCAATATGGCATGAAAAAGACCCAATATGTTCAGAATTACCGATTCTAAAGCTCAAGCCCTTGCATTAAGAGAAGAAAGAGGGAGGAGGGATGGTCTCAAGTTCCTTAGTTACACATGGCATTTCTGGCCTAAAAAAATAATCAACTTTTCTCCCCTCCATTTTATTGGGATCATCTCAGGGAAGGAAACTAACTGTCCACAGGCCAGGCTAGACAGCTTGGGCTTAGCTGAGTGCCACTGGCTAAATTTAACACCGTGGCTTTCTGGTTCTTGAGTGTTAAAGCGAACAGTAATCAGAGGTGCTATGCTCTAGTTCTTTTTAATCCATTTTTAATTATAGCATAAACACAATACACAGCAATAGAGTGATTTCCATGGATTGCTTTGGCAGGTATTTGCTTGTTTCCAACTGAATGACTAATTTTCTTCCTTTTTTCCTACTACTCTTTTTTTTTTTTTTCCCTGAAGTAACATCTTATTTGAAAGGCCATTGTCCATCTTTTTAAATTAATTACTTTTCTAAAGTAGTAAAAAAGTTTGAAATTTAGAGCAAGCAAGGCAAAGCAAGGTCTATCTCTTTCTGTAAAAATGATTCAAAGTTACAGAAATAAGTAAAAATTTTATACTTTTTCAGAAAATAACTTTTTGAAATAATTTACATCTTGTGTTTGGTAAACTTGTATTTCACAATGAAGGTGTGGAAAAATTAAACTCTAATATTAAACAAGTACAATAAACAACGTGTTCAAACTCAATGATTTTCAATTTCATTATAGGTAGAGACTTCCTCATTTTCTCTATATTATTGTAATTGCTATTATTATTTTACATGTGTATAGTAATGACCTCTATGAGTCAACAGGCTAACAATAAGTGGAAGAGTCCGAATTTGAATGCAAGACCTCCAGCTCCAAATTTAGTCATCTTTATTCTACAAACACTGTAAAATTCTCAGTATTCCTCATTTTTATATTTTTCCCCAAGTCCCATTCTCTCAGTACCGTACACAAAAGTAAGTAGATTAAACTTGGGTTAGTATTTCTTCAGGGCTAAATTTATTAGCTATCTCGCTTTTACCTGCTTCTCATCAAGTATTTCTAAAGTGTTTCAGGCAAAGTTTAGCTTATTCAGTTAAGATGTGCTTTCACAGCCTACTTAGTCTGACTGAACCTTGATTTCTAACTCTATTAAATGGGAATAATAATTGTAACTCTTAGTAGAATTATTCAAATATGATTGAAGCAAAAATGTATCTTCCTCATTATGTTTTGTTTTTAATTAGAAATGCATCATAAGCATTTATTAATTTAATTTTTTTTAAAAAAAGAGATGACAAGATTTTATTGCAAATGTCATTAATAGACTAGGCTCTTATCCAGCATAACTTGGTGGTAAATTTAGAAAGACACATAGGCAGTTTTCAAAAATAAAAAGGAACAAAACTGTGAGAGAATAAAGGAATTTCTTATTTTTTTTTACCATGTGATAATAAGCAGGAGGGATTAGCAAACATTTAAATTTTCTTAGAATAATTACATTTTTGGATGTTGCAAAATTTCAAACTTAGCTTGACCTTTTGGTGACCTTTTGAGTTTGTCTACTTTTGGCATAAGATAATTTCCTGACTTTAAAGGCATCAGGCCGCTCTTACCAATGAAAGTTTTAATTATTCAGGTTGCATAAATGACTTGAAAACATATGGAATCAATTTCCCCACACAATATTCATTGGTTAAAGTATTGTGAGAAAAATGGCTTTACTGTACATGAATTCAATTTTCTTGAACTTCAGATTTCATGGGGTTCAAGGTAGAAAGATTCCTGTTAAATCTCAAGCAAATCAGAATCGACCACAATGCCACAGCCCATCTGAACTGTTTCAAGTATTATTAGCTTACATCGCAATCAGTTTTTATCTACACAGTATACTTATCACTGCCCTTCCCCTGCCCCTTAACACACACTCATATTATCCTTTAAAATGATACCAAACCTCTGCAGGATAAACCTGGCCTGCTACAATCCATGGAATATCAAAGAAAGCCAAAATATATGATTTGTGGCAATATTCATTTTGCATGGACTTTTGATGAAAAAAAAAACAAGCCCATTTAATGACAAAATCATATTGGGAAGGCCATCGTTTATCAACTCACCAGTGTTTACCATGCTCCAAACTTCTCCATTATATGATTTTCACTACTTGTTTTCTAAGTCTGAATTCCAGGCCATGGGGAGATATAGTTCTGCTGTTCTATTACTTATTTTTCAGTCACTTTACTTAATAGCACTGAGAATCATGTGGACTGTGTGGGATTATAGCACATGGTATGAAAAACTAGTAGGTGGACATTATAGCAACTGTTATGTTGAAATGAAAATCTGGCATACATGCAAACCATCTTCCAATTCTTTCCCATTTCCAATTTTGGCCCTATTATCATTTATTATTACTAACATTATTTTGTTATCCCTCTGAGTGATTTAATTTTGTGTTACGGTAACTTTAAAATTCATTATATTTCAGTTGGTTTATCCTTAAAACTTCAGTAGAAAATGCATTATTAGATTTGAAATGGTACAGACTGAAGCAAGGTTGATCATTACCCTAATAACTGGTCACCAAACTCCCAGTATAAAAATTAGGTCCATTGATTTCTCAGTGTGGATAGGAATGTAAGTGGCCACAGGTTGAAAACTAATTTTGTATGGTTTGTTTGCATTGACAGTTGAATGCCTTTGTTCTCAGATTCTGTATTTGTGAGTTAGTCTACTCACTAAAACTTATTTGCAAGCCCCAAATTGCAGTGCTTTGAGGTCATTCATAGACAGGCCCAGAGCAGCAACAAATTTGTGTCACCCAACAAGCATATGTCCAGCTGAGGTAGAACAAAGGGATGCTTTCATACTGTAAATATGTCCTTTTCACGGTCTCTTTAGTGTCACATTTTTTGCATTTTTTTGCTTTTTGTTGTGATTCGATGTTTAAAATGAACTCCAAGCACAGTGATGAAGTGCTGTCTATTGTTCCTAAGTACAAGACAGCTGTGATGTATCTTCTGGAGAAAATATGTGTATTAGATAAAGTTCACTCCAGCAAGAGTTATAGTGCTGTCAGCTGGGAGGTCAATGTAATGAATCAACAATAATAGTAAATAAAGTGCTTTTAAACAGAATTGTACACAGAACAAGGTTTGTATTAATCAGTTGATGAAAATGTGATGAATTGTAGGAACCTAACCCTTTATGTCCTCTAGGAGCAGTGGTTTAGTATTCAAGGCAATTTTATAGAACAGAACTACCACAAATAAGGAGAATTGATGCTATTATATGTGGCATTTTCATCATCTTCAGAAACGGTCAGATGGAGAGTTTAGAGGAAGGTATTAATATGCAGGGTTTATTTTAATGAGATGCTGTGTTTTACCATATGTCTCATGCTCATCATATCCTTTTTTATTATGGCTTTTAATTCTTTTTTTAAAAAATCTTGCTCTTAGTTTCTTTTTTTCTTAGTATTGTTTGGTTGTCATTGAAGATATTTCCTACTCTAAAGCTTAACAAAGAGTGACTTGCTCAGAGTTCCCTGGAAGTAACCTGGCGGTTGTGCCCACTTGGCCATGCAGAACGTGTCTGCAGTCTTCCAGGTGGCCACATCACTTCTTCGACAAGATACATACAGCAGAAAAAAGAGTACTTCCTTTAACAAAATGGATCCAAATTCAAGCTTTACCAATGCATGCTTATTTAACCTAGAATGAGCTATTTACCTTTTTGAGTTTCTTTTTCTCTCCTCCTCTGTAAAATAAAGATAATAATACAGCTAACAAAGAAAACTTTTACTTTACTAAAACCAAACCTAGAAACCCCTAGCCATGGAGGAAGAAGCTTGGTGTTGATTTGGTGCGGAACCAAGTTGCTTTGGCATTTCCCCCAGTTTTATCTTTCTGTGAGGTTGTCTAGATTTTACTACCCCTGCTAGCATCAGGAGGGACCCTCCCAGGCTTGCTGTTCTCTTTAACTGATCTGAAGGTCATTATAGCCTCCAAGAGACTTCACTAACTATCAAGGTATACAAGAGCTCTGGATAAGCATGTGAGGCCTATACTACAGATTGTTCAAAATGTTATCTGGAATCTCATGAGGGCTGAGTTCTAGTTAGCAGTAGCTGAATCAGGAATCCGCACTGTGTAAACTAGGCTTTTTGTCTTTTCTATATTTGTGTCCTTTTAATTTTTTTCTTATTATTTAGTTAAATCCCTTTAAAAAGAGGCACCTAGAAAAAAAGTTCCGGTTTCGCTAATGAATGCTTTTGGTATTTCTGGCCATGCATTAGCTATAGCTTTAAAAGGGGTATAACTGGAGATGGAAGATAAACATAGTATGCAGGACAGCAGTCTTAATCAAGAAACACCCAAGAAACTTTAGGGAACAGAGTTGAGTTATTTGGTGAGGTGTAATTCCCTACTAGGAAGGTAGCAAAGTGGTTGTCACAAGGACCAAGTGTGACAATATATGTAAATGTTTAGTACAATAATATGGTACATTCTTCTGAAGTATTTTGACAAGGATAAACACATATGCTAAAATTAGATAATATTTTTAAAACTTTTTCATAAGAAAGTTACCAAAGTTCAATTAGAAAAGGGGAGGGCGATATGATGTTTTAAAAAATTGTAATTCCATCGATTCAGCTCAAATCATATCATGTAATAAAATCATATAACTTTTTTTAAATGAAATCTGTGTTAGGGATAATTATCCCTATTTTAGCAAAGGCAAAAAGACATTACATACATATTTCCAAATCATGGGTAGAGTTTAAATTAGGACTGAAAACCTTTGGCCCCTGTACAAAATCAGTGCTCGATAAAACTTGTTGCCTGAGTTAATGTTGTTAGTTGAATTCTACTGCTCCCTAGAATATGTCACATTTCATGATTTTTAAGTCTCAGGAAATCTGTTCCGTGCGCACTGCAAGACAATAAAGAAAAATACTTCTGTAAATAGTGTTAAATGACTCCTGCCAGCTGGTAGAATCAGGGAAAAGGGAATCATAGCCACTAATTTATTTCCTGATTCAGAAAATGACTCACGATGTAACTTTGTGGACATTGTTTAACCTTTCAGCATTCCAGTTTCTACAGCTGAAAAACAAGGGTAATATTTGTCCACCTTACGATGGTAAATGCTCTAGAAATACACACACACAAAGTAATCTCATATTAAGGGACAGTAAAGCTGGTTTTTCGTGTACTTGAGATATCACTGACACATTCACAAAACAGTTTCTGCCACAGTTGTGAGGTTAATGCTTCCCGATCACCTCCCTAAACACCACATTGTGCACTGAACTCTCTTTATCCTGCCCTGAATCAGAATGGTAATCGCCGCGGGGTGTGTTCAACATGACTGACGAGGCACGACGTGCAGCCTTATCACCGCTTGTGCCAGAGTGCTTTCTGCGCGGTTGTCCAGGAAAACAACACTCAACAGAAGGAATAAGATCCATATGATGGGAAGAAACTTTTTCCTTGAAATCTGATTCTGGGAAATATGACTAAAATTATGAATGAGCCAATTTCATTTGCAGTCTTCCTGCTACAATGTACAACTGTTCAGTTTCCCTCATATTTCTGGATATCACAATTTAAGAAAGATATGTGTGTGTCCCCTCTGGTCCTTGGCTTATTATCTTCTTCCCCTCCTTGTATGCTTTGTTTTCTTTTTTTTTTTAAAGAAGAGTTATTTACAAAGGTTAATTCAGAAGCTCTGATATCTGTTGCTTGATGTATCTATAGCTTGCCCCATTATTCCCACAGCTGGCAACAATTACAGTTCATTAAACTAAAGTCACTTTCAATGGCTTGCTCCTCAATCATCTGTTGCTGACATGCAGCTTTATTTTTAAGTGGCAAATTCAAATATACCTTAACTAGATAGGGTCAAAATGTTATTACCACAAAGAGGTAATGAGCAGGCAGTATCAAAGTACATGGCTACCTTGACCAAAGTTCTTCTGTCACAGAATAGGTATGGGATTGACATCAAAAAAGCCCATGGGGTTGTCACATACAACTAGACAAAAGCAGGGCTCCAAACTGAGAAGGAATGGAGAGAAATTGGACTGTTTAGAAAATAATTAAGATTTTACATCACAAAAGAAGATTTGTTTTTCAACGTAAACACTTTGGGAGGGAAGAAAAAAGTAACATGACTCTTCTGAAACACCATGTTCCCATTGTAAATACAAAAGAACATCTTCTAACTGTCTTGAGCTGCAATTTAAAGCCATTGCTTTCAGTGCTCACTGACTTGCCTCCTCTCTAAAACTAAACTTGGATTGTTTTCTTTCCTTTGGCTTTAACTATCCACCACTGCACATCAGAGCAGGGTCATTAATCTTCACATTTACATCAAGAAGTATGGACGTCTGAGCATAAATACTAAATCCACACATAACCAGAAGTAAATAAAATGGACTGCCACTGTGTATTGGACATGCTCTCAAGATGTTTAGATTTGAAAACATTATATAACCTAACCAGAAAACTTAGACCAATGTTCAAGTGCTATTTCGTTCTATGCCAGTATTTTCCAGCCTGCTTTCCTTAAGATATGTGAGATATTTTATACTGCCAAAAAGCTTTATGGTTGAGAATTGTTGCTTATCAATACCTCTCTCGAAAATTCACAATATATATCAGCTTACCAAATACTCCAAAGTTATGTAGAAGGCAATAACTTTCTTTAACTCAGCCTTTCCAAAAGTTCTTTAACCAAGGAACACCTTCTATATTTTAATTTTTGTGGGAGTTATAATAGAAGGTCTCAGACCCTCTGCTGGAGTTTGGAAAATAATATATTCTATACTTTCTATACTTTTCAATCCCTTTAATGTGGAATTGAAATTCTGGCTCTACTCTTTCATCCATGATTCCTTCAACAGATGCTTAAATGTGTATTTATATTTAAAATACAAATAACTTCCCTATTAGCAGAGACCTATTTTAGGTGTGACCTGGGAAAGGATTAACTACAATTCCTTTTTCTTCTGAATCTTCCTGTAGAGAATTTGTGGGCAAGCAGCTTCCTCATTTTGATGGTGAGCAAGCAGAAAGTATTTGTGTAATTGAATCAGAGCATACCAACATCAGAAAATTCTATTTCCTACAATAAAAATTATTCCAAAGGGCAAAAAAAAAGAGATTATTTTTCCTTCACTTTTGCATATTTAAAGAGCATCTGCCAAGACAAAAAAGACAAAGACGGTGAGACATTTTATGTGTGAATCATTTTTATTTGCAAGTCCCTGTAATTTGAATGCTGAACTGTCCTGACCACACAGGTGTCTCCGGAGACATGAATTAAAAGTGAATTTAGGCAACAGACACTGGAATGGGATCTAGCCTTTCTCTTGGGAAAAAAAAGAGAGAGAAGTTCATACATACGTTCCTTGATAAATATTAGCTTTTTTTCTTTTCTTCTCCCTACCCCTTCCTCCATTGCACTCTCTTCCCTTTTCAATGTAACTTGAATTTCTCTTTTAGTTTTGCTGTTAAGTATGATTTTGCTTTCAGATAGCATTTTGCTTTTTCAGATAGCATCATAGAATCACAGAGTCCCCGAAACGCAAATCTTTCCTTCTAAAGATGCATGCACTTTGTTACACGAGTCTCATGTATCTTGAAGATATTTTTTGTTAAGTAGTGACATTCTCAAGTATTCCAGTTCCCCTTTTAAAGGTAGAGGACAGAACATGGAGACTAGGTGACATGCATTGTCACCTAGTTGGTGACTCACCAACTTGCCTGGAAGAGGGAACCATTTTCTCTATCCATTCAGACAAACTTTTTTTTTCCTTCTGTTTTTGCCCTGAGCCTTGTTTCCCCTGTCTAATACATTTAGATGCTTTAGGCATGCACACGCACACACACACACATGCACACGCACACACACACACACCCTTTTACATCATTGCAGCATTATCCTTGACTTTTTTTTTTTTTTAACATTTAATTAGCATTTGTACCAGGTCAATGCTAGTTTCCCTGTTATGCAAACCCACACCCATGCTAAGAGTCTCTAGGGTTAGGAACATAGTGATGATATGACTATTTGGTTTTGGTGTTTGTGTACAAGGAGCCCCAGGTCATTTCCAGAGAAAATGAAAGATTCTGAGGACAGCCTCACCATTGAAAATGACAGGTCTTTTTTTCTTTTTTTTTTTTTTTTTTTGGTGACGAAGAAAAAGAGCAACCATGATAAAGAGTCAAGGGAATATGGAATATCAAAAATAGACAATGAAAATAAATAGACAATGAATCAACTCTCCGTTCAGTCAAGAGAGTTGTAAAGCTAAATTTGGAGTGCATTGAAGAAGTGGCTTTATGAGAACTCTAAGTACTTAGGGAGAGGGAGTACACCCAGATTAGGAGACATTATCTTGATGACAGCTCCTTGACATTTAGATATTTGTGTAAACTCCCCCAATTCCAAGAGCTGCTTCTGTGACTTCTGCAAATTTCCTCAGGGCGAGAGCTCCCATGAGCTCCTCTGCTTCTGGGATCCTGTGTCCCTGCTTCTGCCCCTGCTAAGCACAAAGATGATTTTCAACCCTTCCCAGATTCCCACCAAACATCTCCTCCCATCCTAAGAGATGCATGATGGGACCCAGCATATGGGTGGGGCTGGGGAATGGTTTAATAGGGTTTACATTGAAGCAGTACAAACACTTCCAAATAAAACTTTAAGAAGGCCCAACTTAAATACTTAAATATCCTTTATTGTACACAGACAACCTCCTCCCCTGAGCCCCACCCTGCCCCAGAAATCCCAAGGGCATTTTCACTTGCCCTTTCAGCCATGTAGTTCCCAAACACTTACATTGTCAGTGTTTCCCTTTCGGGCCCAGTCTCATTCCACTACCTGCCCGCTCCTCACAAGCAAAAACAACTATTTTTTGCTTTCTCAAGTTGACGGAGAGAGCCTTCTCTTAGATCCCCACGCCCTCACTTTCTGTCCCAAGCAGCTGACAGTGGGTTTTCCCTAAACAGTGGGATTCTGGGGCCATCTATTTACAGACAGAATCTCACCCATGTCACAGTTTTGCCCAGGACTACTCATGGCTTCTCTCTCAGAGTCATTGCAACTTAGAGACCAACTTTGTGAAAAGTTATTATCAAATTCAGGTGCTCAGTTAGAGTGAGTCTTTCTCTATTCTCCTAAAAATTTGAAACTTTATTGAATTAGATGAAAAAATTAGGATATGAAAGCTTACCACCTCCTGCCCTCCCCACCCCCAGTGAATCTGTTATCTCCACTGAGACCACTCACTTCCTTGTAGCAGCATAACAAGGGAGTTAAGAGACCAGAAGCTCAGCAGCTACTAGTCCAGTTGGCTCCACTCCTTTTTTTAAATACATTTATTTATTTATTTATTTATGGCTGTGTTGGGTGTTCATTGCTGTGCACTGGCTTTCTCTAGTTTCAGCAAATGGGAGCCACTCTGTTGTGGTATGTGGGCTTCTCATTGCAGTGGCTTCTCTTGTTGCAGAGCACAGGCTCTAGGCGTGTAGGCTTCAGTAGTTGTGGCTCGCGGGCTCTGGAGCACAGGCTCAGTAGTTGTGGCGCACGGGCTTAGTTGCTCCGTGGCATGTGGGATCTTCCTGGACCAGGGCTTGAACCCGTGTCCCCTGTACTGGCAGGCAGATTCTTAACCACTGTACCACCAGGGAAGCCCCCTGGCTCCACTCAATCTCTGGGTTCCTCAGTTTCCTCATCTGTAAAATAGTAGAACCACCTTGTTGTACAGGCAAAATGAGTTAACATGTATGGAGCATTTTGAAAAATACTTGACACCTGTAAATGTGAGCCGGTTTTGTTTGAACTTGGCCATATGACAAAGGCTAGGGAAGGGCTGGGCAGAGCACAGACAGACGGTGGCAACAGAGCTCATTTTGCAGAATTTTTCCCCCAGGGGAGACAGAAGAGATGGTTGATGTTGCTATTGTAAGAGTTTGGAAAACTCTACTCAGGAATTAGTCCTTTTGGCAGGCTTTGGCTATAAACTTTTGTAGGTGGAAATCCTAAAGAAAAGCTAGGTGTCTCTCTGGTCCCAGTATTTCACAACCATCTGGGCTTTCTTTTCTGGATAAGGCTTTATTTTATGAGCAAATCTGGGTATTTTCACAAGTAGACCCTAGTTTCCATTGAAATGGATTTCTGTTGCTCTCATGTAATATTCCTACATTTTCTGAACAAAGTGCACTTAAAAGTCTCTGAGGGAAAAAATAAAAAGAATGAATTGCATATGCTTAACATAGGGCTTGCTCACTGTCTCTCTGAAGAATGCCTATCTTATAATCTCATATCCATAAAGTGCCTTGTATATAGTACATGCTCAATAATTACCAGTTGGTTTGATTTTAATCAGTTAGAAAAACAACAACACTGAAAGATCATTTTAAAAGACTGGCAACTTCCACACAGGTTTAGCAGCAGCAGCAGCAACAGCAATTTAGATAAGTTTTCCATCCAATCCTAAAGGGACTTAATCACTTGGGTTTGTATGTTAATTTGCTGCACTTTAACCACATAGGAGTCTTAGATCTGGGAGTAACCAGGGAGAAAAGAATATACTTGTTCTCATTTTCAAGTGTCCTAGGATAAATTGCATTCTACTCACTGGTGCCAGAAAAAATCAATACAAATCATAACAGTAAAAATATTCATTATTTGTGAAGAAGAAAGAAGCAAAAAACAAACAAACAAACAAAAAAAAACCATGACTCCGGGAAACCGCAGAGAGAAATTTTCAAAGCATACCAGGATCATCAAGTTACACAGTTCTAGGAGCTCTATTTGCAAAAACTATGTGAAATGTCACCTGGAATTGCTCAAAAGGTGGCCTTGAAGAACACCTTTGGTGTCTAAAATTTTAAGTGACTTGCATTATGGTCACAAATGGTTCATTCCTTTTCTGTTTACATGGGGTGATCACATTTAAAAGGATAAGAACAACATTTTTTGAGTACTTACTATGTGCACAGTATAGCCCAAGTTTACGCATATTAATTCATTTGATTTAAAGATTAAAAAACATGAGATAGGTACTCTTATGTCCATTTTAAAGATGAGAAACCTGAAGCCAGAAATGTAACTCACCCAAGGTTACACAGTTACTAAGTAGTGGAGCAAGGGTTCCAATGTATTTGGTCAGGTTGTTCTAGTGTCTGAGGTTCTACAATGCTGCCTTATTTATCTGGCCTTAGTGCCTGCCAGGGCACCTTGGTATTCATGGCTATTTTGGCTGATGCCAACATTTTCTGGCTGGGTACACTGAGCATGAGCTTTTTGATTAGAATTTTAGAGAGAATATGCAAGAGACTCATCTCTTCCCTAAGACTATGGGGATGTCTGACTGATTACAGGGACCTCCGAAAAGCCACTCACTGAACAAATTCAGAAAAATTGGACGTCAAACCTTCTGAACATCCCACTGGGAATTCATGGAAACCGGGGACAAAAAGTCTTCCTACTTAAGTGGTGAGAGTGGGGGACTCTCTTAAGGCCTGGAGTGCTTCTTGTCCCCAGCAGGAAGAAAGTGAGCCAACGTCTACATGGTCTTCTCTAAGTAGGAGGACCCAGATGGTTTTGGACTCTAGCAGGAGGCCTCATTCATACCCTGGATTTTAAGACATCGTACCCCATGTCTCATCTCCCACGTCCCCTTTGTGGGGAAATTAGAAAAAATCACCATGATTGTTAGGTGCTTTGAGATTTTAAGTTGGATGCATCCTTGTGAATGTAAGGCAGTCATTTTTCCTTTAAAGTCATTTGATTATTCCCAGATCAGCAATTCTGTCTCATGACAAAATCTTTGATAGTCACTTTTTATCTTTGAAGAGAATAATTTCCAAAAGAAAGTAGGTGAGGGAATTACCATAATAGGATAGACAGTTGGCCCTCTGTATTCACAGGTTTCCCATCCTTGGATTCAACCAACTGCAGATCAAAAATATTTGGAAAAAAATTCCAGAAGCTTCCAAAAAGCAAATCTTGAATTTGCCTCAATCCAGCAACTATTTACCTAGCATTTACATTGTATTTACAACTATTTACCTAGCATTTACATTGTACTAAGTATTATAAGTAATCTAGAGATGATTTTAGTGTATGCAGGAAGATGTACATAGGTTATATGCAAATACTGCACCATTTAATATAAAGGACTTGAATGCTTGAGCATCTGTGGATTTTAGTATTTAGTAGGGGGGCAGTCCTGGAACCAATCCCCTGCAGATACTGAGGGATGACTACAAAATATTTGGCATTATGAGATGGTTACTTTAGGCAAAAGGAATAGGGAAATCAAAGAAGAAAAGAAAGGGAGATTTTAGTTTTCTCAAAAACTAACAAAGTCCCACCTTAGGCAGTATCAGGTTAGAGCAGTTCTGAAAGGATTACCTGGCCCTCAACCCTTGGGAATTCTCAGCTCTGTGGTGTTTGCTTTTGTCTCCCAACAGAGGTGTGGTATGAAGGGGTCACAGAGAAGGTGAGCAAGACGTGGAATGCTTCACTTCCCCACAGTAAAGTAACACTCTTCAGTCAAACCAGGTGAGTTGAAATAACTGGATATTCTCCTTGAAGCTAATACATTTCTATCAGATACTTCTTCAACAATTCTTATTCCCTGACTGGAGCATTCTTTGCTGATACCAATTATAGGAGGATGGAAGTAGTCAAAACACCTCCAAAGAAGAAAATGGCAAAGAAATAGAATGATATTTTATGTTGTCTACAAAAGAGATAATTCATAGTACACTATCTATACTTGAATGAGTTAGAGATTTGCAGCTTGGTCTAATAAAGAAATAACATGGTAAGCTTTTAGTTTTTCTTTTTAAATCAGATTGGTTTAACAAGCATTGCTGGTATAGAGCCAACTGAAGATATTTGAGGGAAAACAACTGTTTAGGAAATCAGGCAATGAGACTGAATAGATTCTAAGCCAATCTGAGTCTCAGTTCCCTAGTGTATGAAATAGTAGACTGGACTAAATTATCTCTAAGAACAATTCTTGCTCTGAAAACTCTTTGGATATTTGTTAATTTATAAACATATACTACACAGTTAGTCACTGTGAACAAAAGCAATTGAATAGTATTATGTGTATTTCACTGACTCTGCTGTGAGAAACTGTCCTTGGCTTGTAGACAAAATACAGGAATAAGGGACTTTGAACACAAGCAGTATATATAGGCAATGAAAGATAAGACACCAAAACTTTCTTGAAGCTCTCCTACATCGCCTATCTACCTTATTAGAACTTTCTTAATAGCTATTTATCCTTTAGAAGTTCTCATATGAATTACCAACTACCTGTGAAAATAAATCATCATTTATTTCCAGTGGAACTTTTATTTCCTCCTTGAAGATGAATGCAGAAACTCAAAGAATCAAGGAAATTAGGACTACTTGGAGTTGCCAATGTAATCAAACTCCCCTCAGTAAAAGAAAACTTGTATGTTCTGAAAGGATTATATTAGTTGGCTGACAAGTTCTTGAACATAAGAACCCACTTAAGCAGATCTACGTAGAGCAGAGTCTAGTGCTGAAAGGAATTGGCTCGCTCAACACTTTCACTCCTACCTAGTACACCTCCTACTCTTGCCGCGCTTTTACTTTTTTTTTTTTTTTTTTTTTGAGGCTTCTCCAGTTCTGGTTAGGTTTCAACTAAAGTTTGGCATCTTCATCCAACAGTTAGTGTTAGTGCTGAGCATAACTTGAAGACAGTCTGTTCCACTGGAAAGAACATGGGCTTTGTAGTAAAATAGATCTCCCTTTGAGCTCTTTGCTCGTTTTATTAGCTAGGTGATTTGGGGGAAATGATGGACCCTCTCTGAGTTCAGTTTCCTCCTTAATAACTGGAAGGATAGCATTAACTTTTCAGGGTTATTATGAATAATAATAACTTAATGTAAGTGAAGTATTTAGTATCATAATAACATTAAGTAAATAAACTAATTGTAACTAAAATTAAGAAAGTAACTTTGATAGGATTTTTGAGTGAACATATAATCTGATCGTGTTGCTTCCCACTTTCAAATTTTAATGAGCCCCTCTTGCTCTGAAAATTCCAAGCTCCGTCATATAGCTTAAGATGTCCTTCCTGCTCTGATTCTGACCTCTCTTGTTCTGTTATCTGTCCCCACACCTTTCACTGCACTCTGCTTCAACCGTACTGAGGGCTTTGTTGTGGCTCTTGTATCGTGCTCAGAGACAATTCATTCTTCTGCCTGAAACTCATGTTTCCCTCCTTGACCTACAGCTAACTCTTAGCCAACTCTCAGTTTCATTTAGTCACTGCTACATCCAATGTCTTCAACAGACTTCCTCAACCAGCCTAAATTATGAGTTGCCATAACATCCTGCATTTTTTTGTCTTAGTACTTAGCACGCTGTTCTAGGATCTCCTAGTCGGGTAACTGTGTCCTCCTTACACTGAGTTCATTGAGAACTGGACTGTGTCTGTCTTGTTATCTCACCATAGCCTAGCAATATGCCTGGCACATACTATGCAATCACTAAGTAAGTCACAGTAGACAAATAAACGAATGTAGTCTTTCAATTTCATTACTCCCTGTTTCCAGTTACACAACTTTGGACATCCATGAGAAAGATATGAGCTTCCTGTTTCCTGCTTACTACTCCCTGTTCTAATAGGAAAGAAACATGTGGATTAGGCAGAATGCTTAATTGTTAAGGGAAATTCTGCCGATTGGCACAAAACTGGCTAAGATATTCTCTCTCAAGAGGTCAGGCTTGATCAGTAGAAAGAGGTGATTTTTTTGTAAAGTTAATTATTAAAAATATGTAGTATACTGCATATATGGTGTGATTCCAGTTACATAAATATATGTATTCATACTTATGCAAAGGAAGAATACCAGAAAGAGAAGGAAAGTTTCAGTTAGGCATCTCTAGGTGTTTTTATTTTCTTCCTCATGTTTTTCTGTATAGTCAAATGTGCTGCAATGCCTATGCATTAATGACATAATTTTCAAAGGATTAATGCAGATAAAATCTTTGAAAAGAGACTTGTTTTTATTTGTGCTAGAAACAAGAAGAGAATTCTAGGAAACTACTAATTTTTTTGCTCGCCTATATCTATTACTTCCTTAAGTCACTATTTCTCATGGATGTTAGACTCTCCCAGGCTTTACACTATCCCCTCTACCTAGAACCCCTGTCAGGTAATGTACATTTCACTATGTCTTCAGAATTCACTTCCTTTGCAAAGTCTTTCCAGATAAGACGCTTGTCAAATGAGAAAGGTCTTCCTTCCCCTTCAAGGGAAATCCTGTAGCAATTATTCTCAGGTCTATTCTCTCTATTCCTTTACTGTTTTTTTTAGTTTTTTTGTTATTGTGGTTGTTCCCTAATTTCCCAATTATATTTCTCGCTCCCTAAAGTTAGAAGCTTGCTTCTCACAGATTTAATGGTTTGTAGGATGACACTGGTTACACAGAAGATTTTTCCGAAATACTATTGATGTAATGAATATTGCATAAGAAGATGCATCCTGCAATAAATTAGCAAGTAAGAGTGCAGGTCCATCCATTTCCAGGATATGGGTGATTGGTTCCTGACTTTTTAGGCCATTATGGGATTTGGATCTCTAGTATGTCCTCTTTTAAATTTTAATTTTTCCCCAATATGTTCTTATATCAAGTGCAATGAATGACAAATTTTTAATTAGGAAAACAAAGTTTTCCTTTCTTCTAAAAAACCCACAAAATTACCTAGCTTTGGAAATCATTGAGAAGTTGTATCTATTAAGTACGTTGTCTTTAAAGACAAATGAAAAGTACAATCAAATGATAATGTTATGTTACTAGATCATTAATGGTTCTTACCTGTCCACTAAAGGAAATTTTAAAAGAATGAATAACTTTGAAATAATCACAGCAAACTTCCTGCTCAATATTATGACAAGAATTGTTTAAAAATGAGAAAGTCAGTAAAGATTTCTTCCTTTTAAGAAACTCCAATTTGTTAGAACTATGAAATTTAGATTGATCTTTTAAAACTGTATGAAGTTTAATATATTAAGATTTTGTACATCATTAGCTATTGTGCTTCATCAGATCGATATGTTTTGCTGATTGGTATTGCTTGTCAACAATTCCCCTAGTTCATACCAATTGGTCTTGAAAAGAATAAAAATCAATTTTTAGTATTACCAGGGAAAGAAGTTCTCAGTTTTAGGAACCTCTCCCCCTGTCAAACCCACCCCAAGGAGGAAAGAAAGCATTTCATGGATATCTAAAAATGGTCAACCAGCTATCTCCAGAACGCTTTGGAAATAATCAACATTCCTTGGTGCTGGACCTGGAGTCCTGAATTAACCCAAAAAGACAGGATCATATTATCTGAGTCTTAATATGCTCTTTTACGTGAGCAAACCTGCAAGAATAGGAAAGGAAGGAAGTTCATGCCAGTACTCTGACCCTCTATAAAACCTCAAGGTTCTGGGACTTGCAAAGATTCAGAGTAAAAGTGCATTGTGCCTTGCACATAGTAGACATATCACTGTTTGTTTATGTCATACTTTAATAATTGAAATGCCAGCCACAGGAATCCAGCTAATGCTTACTTCACTGCAGCATGAGGTTACATTCAGCAATACCACTCAGAATAACCAGGAGAAGACAAAGGAAAATGGTATGACGGTAACGTCAAAGGCTCTGATTTCTAGATATAGTTGTGCTCTGAGTTTTTTATGTTTGCTCTTTTCCCACTGAAAAATGGGAATAATACCCTTGTCACTGACCATTGGAATGTTGAGGAGACAATAAGTTAGTAACTGGAAAGAATTTATGGTGAAAGGTGCTATGTGAGTTCATGGTATTTGTTAATGTCATTACTCAATCAGTTCTGGCCCAATGTGGAAACAGAAGCAACTTCTATTACAAACAAGTTGCTAAAATAACCTTGGGAAAGAGAGAATAAATGAATCTACAAAGACAAATAGGTACCAGCTGGATTATTCAGATATGTTGAGGTTGTAGGCTTTTAACACTAAAAACAATGTCCTTTTCATTTCAAGGAAGAATCATTTGGGGAAGAAAAGTAGGCAACCTATTAATAAATGAAAGAGTGACATTTCTAGGTGCATATTAACAAATATGTTTATAAAAACAGCTTCTATTGCAAGATTCTACTAAGCAGAAGTCTCCTTTAGCAGATTTTAAAAACAGGGATATGTAGCCAAAGGTCCAATGTGTGAACTCTGGAAATACTCAGGACTTAACCAGACTTCAGCAGGTTCATTAGAGTCTTAGAAACACTACAAAGGGAAATATGTATATTAATTTAATTTATTAAAATTTGTATTAAAATTTATAAATATTAATATGGATGTAAATTTGAACTGACAACAGCTATGACTTTGCCATCCGCCTTTAAGCTTCTTCCAGTCAATTTCTAAAGGATAGAATGCTACTTTTCCTGCCCATGGATAGCTATTAATCATGGGGTGGAGCCATCAGAAATGTCTCATCCCCACTCCTAATATTTCCTTCCGTGTACAGGGATCTACATTAGCATAGTGATGCTGACGTCTTTGCCCTCGTGGGAAGAAGAAATCAGTTAATTTTATTGAGCCCCTTTATCTCCTCATTCTCCTGGGAGTGGGGTGCCTACAGAAAGCACACATTACACCTTCCTATTTGAGACCCCAAGTTTTAAAGGAGGACTATGTTTCCAATGCTGGGAAGAGGGCAGGTAAGTCTCTCTAAATCTGAGGTTCAGCATTCGTAAACTCATTCTCCAAAATCAGCTTTACTGGTAAGAAAATTGATAATGTTCTCTATCTTACTATCTTATTTTTCAGGGGTTCAGAATCAGCTAAGGAAAGACATGCCCCCTAGTCTTGAGCTCCCTACTGACCCAACAACCCACATTACAATGGGAGTTACACCTGCCTTTTCTAGGCTAACGGAAAGAAAGACAAACCTAGGTCTCCAGAGTCTTGGGAAAAATGATCATAGATATGAACTCACCAAAGTTAAACTCAGCCATTAAAAAAATGGACTCTGGGTTTTTTTCCTGTGGCTGTAGTCAAATCACCACAAATTAAGTGACTTCAAAACACAGAAATGTATCCTCCCACCGATCTAGAGGACAGAAGTCCAAAATCACAGCAGGGCCGTGGTCCCTCTCGATGCTCTAAGTGAGAATCTGGTCCTTGGCTCTTTCAGCTTCTGGTGTCTGCCTGCGTTCCCTGGCTGTGGCTGCATCCCTCTAACCTGCCTCTGTGATCACATTGCCTCCTCTTCTTTGTGTGTCAAATCTCCCTCTGCGTCCCACTTATAAGGATATATGCAACTGCATTTAGGGCCCACTTTGATAATCTGGGATGATCTCCTCATCTCAAAATCCTTAATCACACCTACAAAGACCACTTTTCTATTTAAGGTACCATTTATAGACTCTAAGGATTAAGACCTGATAGCTTTGGGAAATGATATTTTAGCGTACCACACAAATTTAATAGTCACAAACAAGTATCATTTTTCCTCCTTCCTCTATATTCTGACATTTTACAATTTAAGATACAAAAGTATGTGGTCTAAAAACACAGCCTTAGAGAATCAAGAAGGTGAATTCATCCTAGACTTAAACCAACCAAATGATATTTATAAGGAATATATCATAAAGTGATCAGCTTTTCTGTGCATGTGTATGAATCACCACATTTTCAAAGACATAGCATATAAGTTTCTACCAGAAATGTGGCAAAGTATAAATAAAAAATGTAAATAATCCCTACATATATTGTTGATATTAAAAATTCAGGATCACTGTTCCCTATAAAGCTGTTGTTTAAAATCTTGGTTGAAGCATTTGTCGAAATAGCTCAGGAATTAAGAATAAAATCTTTTGTTCTTTCTGTATATAAAGCATATGATGGAATTATTCATATCACTGATATGAACTTGGCATTTTACTATTATAGACAACATTCACCTTTTATCTAAGAACTGTTGTCTTCTTAGGCACACTGAATTTCATTTTACTTTTTAAACCAATATTTACGGTTTCCTTTGTATTGTCATGTTCCATCCACATTCAAAATATATGCCACTTGGCAAGTTATTGCTTACACTAAGGTGAGTTGGAGACAGCAAGTCATGATGAATGGTAGGTGCTCACCTTCTGCTAAGTATTCTCACTAGCTAAGAATCGTGTACTCAAGAACACACGTGCACTGTTTCAGTTAGGATAGGCTATGCTGTAATAACAAAGAGATCTCCAAATTCAGTGTCTCAGGGCATAAGACATTTATTTCTCTTTCAGATAAAAAGTGAGGGTGAGAGTTCCAGGTCAGTGGCAGTCATTCGGTGGGCCAGGATGACAGAGTTCTATCATCCTTTCAAGGTGGTTATTGGGTCCATGTCAGGAAGCCAGACAGTGAAGAGGCATGTAAGAGCACACCAGCGACAGAACTCTAGCACCTGGCCACTCTAGCCTTGCCTGACTGCAAGGGAGACCGGGAAATATAGTTCAGCTGTGCTCTCAGGAAAAAGAGGAGAAGGGATTTTTGTGAGCAGCTTGCAGCCTTTGCCACATGCACTATACAAATTTCTGCCTCAGCAAAATAAAAGATACTGTATAAACAGTGATCATGGCCTTTGGGGTTGTCACAAGCATTCACACCTGCAAACTGCAAGAATTCATTCTACCCAAGCATCTATTTATGCTTAATCTCAGTTAGGGAGGGGAAAAGGAAAGAAATGGTTTATTTGGGGGGGGGGATAATATAGGAGGTAATATTAGCTTGTATAAATAGTCTCAAATGATGGTAATGCAAGGCTAAAGTCTTTTTTTAAAGTACATTTTAGTATTATATAGTGTATGTTGAGAAGCTTTTCTCTCTTCAGTTCTTCAATCTATTGAGGAGGGAAATAGGCCAAGGAAGTTAAACTTCTCTTCTCAGGGGGGCCTAACTGTTGGCCCAGGCTGGTTTCCAAGAGCTGAAACAAGGGATGGTAACTGGTAGGGCTGTTCTTTTGCTGAATAAAGAGAAGAAAAGAAGAATTCCATGTCTGTTTCCCAGGCACAGGGAGGACCAGGAAGCAAGGAAATCTCCAATTTTCAAGTCCACTGAGCAGAATACAAGAACAGGGTCCAAGACAAAGAGTTCTCCATTGAGAACCAGCAAAATGGAGCAATCAAGTCCTGTGGACAGGCTGAGCCTGGAAAGAAGCCCAGAGGCCACAGCTTTCTTGGGAGGGAGGTTTCTCTGGACCCTTAAGGAACTGAGACTTTGACATTCCAACCCTGCCGTGAGTTTGAGCTTTGTCCACTCCCTCCATTTGGAGAAGAGTAATCTGAAGCTAAACCAGCATGTTATGATCACACTGATCTATGGAAAATCATGAAGCGAAAACAAAAGTTCACAAACAAAATTAGTAGAACCACCTGTAGGACCTGTGTTGAAAGAGAAACTAGCTTTCGTGGAGAAGAGGTGTGAATAGCATGGGAATTAAACACACTGACTTTGGATTTAAAAAGTTTGATTCAATTCCTGTTCCTGCCACTAAGTAGCCTGTGACTTTGAGCGGATAATCTATACTCTTTAAATCTTAGTTTCCTATCTGTAAAATGGGAGATAAAAATAATACCTAACTCATATGTTTTCTTTAAGATTTAAATGAATGTTCAACTGTATTTAATAAGGTATAGGAGCTCAACAAATATTAGCTAAAAGTATTTCCAAAAATGGAGTTTTTCTTTACTTTCTTTCTTGGTATAAAAATTGTCCCTTATATCTAAAAACCAATCAGTCCATCAAACCTCACCCCCATGACCTCACAGGCTCTATTGAGTACAAGGTGAGGGTTAAGTTATGACAACTGATACATCTAGCAAAAATATATGTTAATTTAAGACATTTCCTTTCAGACATGAGTGTTCCACTGCAAACCTAGGTATATTTCTAAGATCTTAAGGAAATAAATACTATAAAACGTGACATAGTTCAAGTAATGTAAAAAAAATGTCCACAGGGATATCTCTGAGCATTCTTTCATATGAGATGTCCCATATGCTAAGAATTCATGATTCTCCGCAATTTATTTAATATTTCCCAAACAGGCCATCTTTCCTATCCTTACTCTTTCCAGATCAGTATAAATTCTATTTTCAAGGACTCCCAGTCCTTTCATAGGAACCCATCATAACTGGGCATGCCAGTACATCTTCTGGCAAACTGTGAGAACTGTATTAGGTGACAATTGTGAGAACAAAAGATTTTTCTAAAGGTGATGAGGCAGAAAGGGAAAGCAGATGCTTCTGAGGAACAGGGAGAAATGTCAAGAGAATTGGTCTATCTCCTTGGCACCCTGAAGCCTGAAGATGGGGGGGGGGGGTGCCAGTTCATTGCCTAATGAAGGCCGAGAGGGAAGGATCCAGCTGACTGCTCCCTAAAGGTGACTTGGAAAAGGAACTTGACCACAGTTATAGAGAAGAGGAGTTGCAACATAGATTGGAGGCATATAAAATTCACTGGTGTGGCAAAATTAAAGAGACTTCCCAAATGTGCTGGAAAAATTAGTGAAATCTTTAGATTATTGCAAAACTGTTTCATAATAGTGACATTAATATTTATTAAGCATCTGTTATGTATCCTATACTGTGCTAAGTACATTACATGCTTTACTTGAGTTAATATCCCACCCCTAAGGGTAAGCACCAATATTGTCCCCAGTATCCAGATTGGGAAGCTGAGGTTCACAGAGGTTATGTCCTTAGTCTTAAGTAACTTTAAGGAATGAATGCCAAGTGCAGAGCAAAAATCATTTACTCAGAACCTAGCTAGGGAAAGAGTTCTGTTCATAAACATACTTTTCAGTGATACTTAAATTCTAAGAAAAGTTTGCTCACATCCTCCTGGATGAATTGATAACTAGTTTTTGTGTCAGGAAAGGCATGTTTCTCTGAGGTCATGTTGCAGCACTTTCAAAAGGGTTTCCCTCAAAGGTGTTTCATCTATTAGTATCAGCAAAGATCTCATGGAATGACTAATTTTTAGTAGTTGTGACCTGCAAGTCTTTGTTGAGTCATTCTCTTTAGAAATAACATCTGATTCATCAGATCTTTTTTTAACGTTAATTATATTTAACATCTGACATCTTCTTTACCCTTTATCCACATCACTGAATACCAGGGAAAAAATAAGCCAAACCCAGATTTAGGTTAAAATAATACTCGGTTATTAGTGATTTAAAATGAAAATTGAGTAACTTCAACATCTCATTAAAAAGAAAAGCTTACATTTCATAAGGTAAAAAGGAACATTAATTATTTTTTCTTAATATTTAATGTTAATTTCATCTACAAGTTACATGATACAAATTGTATGCTTTTACATACTAAAGATTTTTTTAATGTTATCATTCTTAAAAATGCAATAATCAGCAAGAAAGCATCTACTAAAAATTAGCTGCCTTTCTAGATTCTTGTGGAACTGCAAAATGATTTATAATAAATAGCTAAGGCTTCTAAAATTGTCACTAATGTTTGTATAATAAGGTTTGCCCTGGTCTTTAATTGAAAATTGTTAGTATTTGAACTCCCGATGTGCAGAAAGATGTCAGTAACACTGGATCAGATAGACTTAGAGAGAAACTTCTTTTTCCCTTTGATAAAACAAAAGTACCTGTGGTGAACATTTGTTGTTTTTGCCAGTGCAGCATCCCTTCTCCTTGGCTTGATAATGTCCCTCTGACTTTCTGGGGGATCTACCCATCCCCATCATGTACCATTTGGTGGGCTCATTAAACTATGAATCAAAGTGCAGAGGGGTACGTTGGCACTTCTCATCTCTACTCTCACTTTCCAAGACCAATCAGATAGGAGTCCTAGGAATTTGGCCCAAGGACAGAACACAGTCAGAGCTGAGTCTTTTGATTACAACTCCCCAAAGAGATTGTCCTTGTTTCTTCCTGCCACTGTCCTGCTTGTCTCTGGAGGTCTGACTGTGCTCCCATTTTTTAGATCTTAGGAGCTACTCCACATTCTTCCACTAAATTTGCCTCTTAAGTTAGTCAGTTTCTGTTGTTTACATTAACTGGTACTGTACATGTTCTTTCTTTTTTTTACTGAAAATCTTAGTAAACACTTTTGTTCTTTTTAACATCTGAAATGAGATCAAACCTTTCCTGACAGTGTTTCAGTTTTAACAAACGTAGTATTTTCAGTTGGGATGAACCCTTCTTGATTAAGAGAATCATACCAGAATCTAAACCGTGTCATAACAGATACAAGTAACTACATGTAGTAAAAACAAGAGCTCTCTTTCATTCTTAATTTTTTTCTTCTAAACACTTACTATTTTGAGTTATCATCACTGGGGAAAAAAAACAGAAAATATAACTCTTTTGTTCTTGAGCTTTTTCAAAGCCTGCCTTCTAGTGTGTTGTTAGAGCCAACAAAAGGATGCTGATGGCTCTCTTTTCGGGTATTGAAACAGGTAAGAAACTATCTTTCTGGGTTAGGCTAAATGTCTGTCCAAAGGTATACTATAAAGAATGAAAACAATGTTTTTTAGGCATTTCAGGTAAAATTCACTTCGGTCTCAGTTATCTGGCCACTTAGATTTGAAATGGTTAGCAGCTTGAAGTTTGGATTGGTTAGATCAGTTGAAAATAGATCTAGCCATTCACTGAGGAGTGACAGTTACCAGGCTGGGCATGGGTCCTCCCCCACCAGCCAACATGCCAACCAGGCTGGGACCACCCTAGATCTCTCATTGTATTCAACACCAACACCCATCATATCTGAGGTTTTCTAATTCATAACATGTACATACAGAGAAGTGCATAAAACATGTAAGTACATGTAAAGAACGATTATAAGGGGAATACATTCAAAACTGTTATTACATTTATTATATTCAGCATTTCATATCCACCTCCTGAAAGCTCCCCTAAACCCCTAAGGCCAAGGTTCCATGCACCTCATGTGATGACCTTTAGTCCTTGTCCTTATCCCTATCAAGGCACTTATCTCACTCTTTCAACTTTTTGTCCAGACATCACCCATACCAGTGCTCACACATAAAGCATATTAAAGACACAGATTATGCCTTCTAACCACTGTATTCTCTCAGCTAGGCACGGAGTGCATCACTTTGTAAATAACTGATAATAAATGAATGAATGAAAATAAATAAATGACCCATCACTGTCTTCAAGTAACATCAAGGACAGTTGGAGGACAGAAACCAGTAAAACAAAAATTAAATACAATTTGCTAAGTGTTTTTTCATAAGAAGAGCCCAGGGGGTGCTGAGATTCAGGAAATTGGCACCCACTTCAACCAAATCTTCCTGGAAATGGTGTGCTGAGCCTTAGTGGAAGAGCAGGTGTCTCCAGTTGAGACAGCAACAAAGGAGTATGATGCAGGAAGGGCAGGAGACCTCATAGCTTGAGATGCTGTTAAGAGACTAAGACACAGCCTAAGTCAAAGTTTCTTAATCCAGAATCTGCAGATCCTGATGGGGTCCATGGATAGAATACGGAAGAGTCATGGACTTGGATGGGAAAAAAAATCTCTGTTTTCATTAACCTCTAACTGAAATTTAGCATTTTTAAAAAATTAATTTATTTTATTTATTTATTTGGCTGCGTTGGGTCTTTGTTGCTGTGTGCAGGCTTTCTCTAGTTGGGGCGAGCAGGGGCTACTCTTCATTGCAGTGCACAGGCTTCTCATTGCAGTGGCTTCTCTTGTTGAGAAGCATGGGCTGTAGGCACAAGGGCTTCAGTAGTTGTGGCACGTGGGCTCAGTAGTTGTGGCTCATGGGCTCTAGAGTGCAGGCTCAGTAGTTGTGGTGCACGGACTTAGTTGCTCCGTGGCATGTGGGATCTTCCCAGACCAGGGCTTGAACCTGTGTCCCCTGCATTGGCAGGTGGACTCCCAACCACTGTGCCACCAGAGAAGTCCCTAGCATTTCTTTTGATTATAAATGTAGGTGACAAACAACTACAATACTACTATACAATCATAGTATTAGTGATAACTTATGACCTTTGTTATAAAGACAAATAATAGAAAATTTCATATCATAGTAGAGTTGTGGATATCTTGAAATACAGTTTATACTCATTGATAATTTAATATTTTGGCAGTAATTGGATACACTAAAGATCTTTATATTTAATGTTTTAATAAACACAGGTACACATATTTACAAATTTGTTTATTAATATTTAGGTGCTTATTTCTGTAAAATAGATTTCCTTTGTTATTCTATATATTGTATTATATGTGTTTAAATATTTAAAACTGTTGTTGAGAAGGGATCTATAAACTTCTCCAGATTGGCAAAGGGGTCCATGAAAACAAGAAGGTAAGGAGCCCCTGCTCTAAAGGCTTTTCAGGGTGGAAATCATAGAATGGGACTAATGGAAGAATAAAAGGTAACCTTTGAGCCAGTGCTCTCACTAGAGGAACCCACTCAATCCTAGAGGAGTTTTTCCTGCATATCATTAATTTTATTTTATTCCTTGCATGGCGCTCACACACCACGAAAGCATTATTTGCATTGAATGTTATCAAAAAAAAAATCAAGGCACAAATTTGCTAACTAGTGATTTCATTATACCAAGGACACAGCTTTGGATTTCTGAACGAAGTCACTTTTTTTTACAGATAACAAAGAAGAAGGGGCCAAATGTTGAGCTTTAGGAGATGAATACATAAATTATATTTGAAAGTAAATTTATGAAAAAATCATAATGATCATCATAATAAATTATCTTGAATGTGTACTTCTTTTCAAAGATGTTTCATATCTACCACGTTTGTCCTCATAAAGTCTTTGAAATAGGTAGAATATGTATACAGGGGAATAGAAAAAGGAAATTGTGACACGAAGGAAGATGTTAGGGTTGGTTGACTGAAACTTAACAAGTACTTAATGTCTGCCATGTACTCTCCATATTGTGTGTAACAGTGGAATGACACAGGGGGTAAAAGACATCATTTCTAACTTCAAAGCATGCCCATTTTATTCCATATATGGAGCCAAACCATGTATCTGTGAAAGAGTATGAGACTGTGTATCAGTATAACTGGAGACAAAACTTCAGAAGTAACCTACCAGAGTAGAGTAATTTTAACACACATAGATTTGGGGACGCATCATGGAAAAGGCGTTATAAGCTCCACTTTTAAGCTCAAGAGTAGTAGATGAACTAACAATTATTGAGCATTTAGTAAATTCTGGCCACTATGGTAAGCATTTGTCACGTTCCTTAGGGTCATACAGCAGGTAGGTGATAGATTCTGCAGTGGAAACCAAGACAATCTGAATTCCAAGTCAGAGCTCTTAAATAATTACCTCCATGGGGACTAGGACTGGGTCTCTTTGTTATGTTGTTTCTGGAGCAGCTAGCACAGTGTTTGGTAGATTTTAGATGTTCAAAAGTTTGTAGTTGAGTGTATTTTAACTAAATCAAGGAAGAATGGCTCCAATCTAGTAAGTGGTTAACACTGAAATTCAACTGAACTGGCTGTTAATTCTTTCCATTAAGCCCATTACTCCAAATAACTAACAGCTCAGACATAGGCAAAATCACACTTAATCATCCCTTCATTCCTATAGCTCAACACTGAACAACAACGAAATACATAACTATATATAGAGAGGGAGTGAGATGAGCACGTGTGTGTGAGTGCATATATGTGTGTTATTTATGGGAAACTCCTGTTCATCATTCAACTTCTTCTTGGCCTCCATTTCTTTTTATTATCATAAGACCTATACTTCTTCTTTTCATTATGATGTTCTAAATATTTTAATGTGAGCATACATTGGATTTTAGCCTTATTTATCATTTCTTTATATTTAATTTTCACTTGTATCTTATAATATCTTATCTCCACAAATCGTATGAGTAGATGACAAATTGTTTCTTCCTTTTATATATTTCCAAATAGACTATCCTTCCTGGATGTATTACTCACTTGTTCTTTATTCTTTTCTACTGAGGGTCCTGACAGGAAAATCACAGGTCTTGATTTTAAAAGGCTTGCCACTCAGTTTCCTTGGAATTCCCACCTCCATGCTACCTCTCCCCAGAGAAATCCTAGTTGAACAGTTCTGATTGAATTACCTAAATCCTTTGACATCTTCCTATCAAGCTTTTACACAGGACAATTACCTAAAATGAGCATTTTATAAATAATTAGATCAAATGCTTCTCAGAGTTCAAATTTTAAAATGCCATCTCTTTAAATATTAGCTAAAGAGATGTTCAAATTGTCTCAGAGAAACTGATGATGCTTATCCTAAATGAGTTCTTCTGGATGAATATTGATTTCCTCTTAATTTTTGTTCTGTGATTTTGTGAATTCTTGACAGCCCATTCCCATGACAATATTTAGGAGGTCATATCCACAGAATAATTCAAAAACAATTCCGGGATGTACTTTCTATTTCCCAGGCCAGGCTGTATTTCTTCAGAGGTTAGGTAGTATTTCTTCAGTGGCTCCTTGATTCAAGCAGCAGTAACTAAAGAAGGGATGCTCGCTACTCAAAGTGTGGTCCTCACAGCAGCATCTGCATCACCTGGGACTGCAGAACTCTGGCTCTACCCTGGGCCTGCTGAATCAGAATCTGCATTTTAAACCAGATGCCCAGAAGATGTTTTAAAGGGTTAATCTAGTGCTACTGCTCTAAATGATTAGTAGTGAGTATTTAAGGATACAGTATGGAGATGAAATCTTCACTCAAATTTGGGCTCAGTGGAAAAGAGTGAGGGAGCTGACAAATGAGAGCATGATTACCTTAGGAGTGGGGTAATTGCATCGCCATTACAAACCCTTCCTAACTCTACTTCATCTTCTCCTCCTCTACCAAATTAACATTCTCTTGAATTTCCTCACAACAGGAAGTGCTTTTTCCTACCCAAAGGAGTTTCAAATGCCCATTGGTTGGTTGACTTCAACACATCACAGACTGACCGTGGTAGAAGGGATGAGACTAGGGATACACCTGGGTCTACAGCTCTGAGGAGCCTCCAGTGCCTCCACCAGGACAGCCATAGCTCTCTTGAGCACACCTGGAGGAGAGTGATGGCCATGTAGAGGAAGAGGTGGCAGGTAATGAGGAGGGAAAAGTGGGTCTCTGTCCTCAAGACAAGACTGCTGCCATTGATGAGTCTCCCTGCTGGTCTGGGGAGTGACGTGTGTCTTCACAGCAGCCCCCAGGGCTGGGTTGGCCACATTCTCTCTGGTAATGACACTGGAGCATTAGCTTTCTATTTTTTAATAAAGCAATTCCCATGCCCGTGCCTCCTTCCCTAGAATGTTTCCCTCTTAAAAACCTCATCCTTCCTTACCTAGATTGTCTGCACTTAAGGAGCAAAAAAGAATACTTTTCTGTTTACCCTGTGGTTTGGGGGTCCTGCCCTCATACTCACAGGGTCAGGATCAAAAGTACAAATGGAGGTCCATATACTGTATGTCTAAATATTTAAAAGTTTAAGGGCTTCCCTGGTGGCGCAGTGGTTGAGAATCCGCCTGCCGATGCAGGGGACACGGGTTCGTGCCCCAGTCCGGGAAGATCCCACATGCCGCGGAGCGGCTGGGCCCGTGAGCCATGGCCGCTGAGCCAGCGCGTCCGGAGCCTGTGCTCCACAACGGGAGAGGCCACAACAGTGAGAGGCCCGCGTAGCACAATAAATAAATAAATAAATAAATAAATAAAAGCTTAAGCCAAAAAATGCTTACATGAAATATGTTCCAACCTACATTCTTGACCTAGAAAGCTAGGCTCAAATTTAGGATGCATCATAGCCCTTAGTTCTGTCCACGACAGAACTAAGGGCTAACAATAGCTACCCTTTATCAGAATCTTGGGCACAGTCTACCCTTTGGAGGATGGATAAGACAAAGATGCCAATACAGATCCAATACAGTCAGTGTCTTTTGGGTGGGGAGTTCTGGGGTTTCTGAAATGCAGGCAGTGGTCTTAGAACCGGGGTCACACACAGTGAAAATGGAAAGAGCCAGCAGAGGGCTAGAGTCAAATCTCTGACACAGGAGTCCAGAGCAGAGGATTCTCTTCCCCAAGCCTAAGGGCAGTACTGAGGCTGGGGGTGGGAGGCAGACAGGGGGGACTCTTGTACATTGGTACAAAAAATTGTCACTGCACAGCAGAGAAAATGCAGAGAATACAACCCAGTGGAAAACTCACACATATACTCCTCAGGTCAGAGAGTTAAAAGTTGCAGTCTCGGGAACTTTCCACACAAACAAACAGGCATCTGGTATTTTCAGCTGATACTGGAAAGAATTCAAGACCTTCACACAGGGCAATTGGAAAAATCTCCATACATAAAAAGTGTACTTGGTGTCAACTGCATAAAGAAGAATTCGGGCCTTCCTGAGGCTTTTACTAAAAGCCCCTGAAGCAAGATGCCGACTCCCAGGACAACCAGGTTAAGATACAGAGAAAAGAATTATTGCCAGAATCTAGAAAAAGAAGAATCCAGACCATCCTAGGTCAGAAATTATGTTCTTGGTTACAGATCTATGATACATCCTCATGGTTCACTGAACAGCAAGATGTACATAGTTCTTTCAGGGTCAGGGCACACGAGGACTCTGAATATATCCTGTTGTTATCTATATGAATTCTCTAAGTCATATTATTTATAGATACTTACACCAGCTCAGGAGAACCCATTGTGCCCTCTCTTCCCATCCCTGCCTGCAGTGACTTCAGGATGGTTGCTTGAAATTGGCATTGGTGAGGGTATTTTTTTAACACCATAGAAAGCCACAAATGCTATAAATCAGGGCTGTCTTCCCCTGGAGAGCCTCTTGTTATGAATTTACCAGCACACAACTGTACGTAGGCCCAAAGTGGGCAAAAATATCAGGTAAGTAGTTCTCTTCTTAATAATGCTAATTTCTGAGTAGGCTACATATTTATTATACACAACCATAATTTACATACTTGTATCTGAACTTTATTTCAAGATATAATTGTCCAAAAACACTTTAGACTTTGTTTTCAAACTGTTATGAATGAGAAATATCCATATTTTAACATCGTCAGGGTTATCTCCCAGATTATTTTATCCAAATGTGATTTGAAAAGAATAATCTATCGCACAAGAAGGGAATAAAAACTAGTTCCGCATTTGGGAAAAAGGAAGAAACTATTCTCCTGCACCTGGTCAGAAAGCGCTACTTAGCTTTTGAGAATAATTTTGAACGGTACAAAGGCATTCTCACGTGGATGGTCTTGCTCTGGGGCTTGTTTTCTGAAACTGCCTCGAGCATCAGATCCAAAATAACAGGTGTGCATGCATTTCCTATGGGAGTCTGTCATTCCTTTGGTTCCCCTCTCCTGTAAGAAATTTTAAAAGTCAAGTTTCTCCTTCGAGTCACGCTTCAACATGCCGAGGGCGGACAGAGCACACCTGCTCCACCTTCCCCTCACGTCACTCGTAATCAGTGGGAAGGGAGGCATCGAGAGGGAAGAACCCGAGGATGATCATCAGCCACCCGAAGAACTGGGCACGGCTTCCTCAGTTGTTTTCTATGTCTGAAGACATAAAGTTACAAAATTTGGAAAGGTCAGCACTGCAGGGCAAACTAGCTGCGTAACTCCTTTACTGGGAATAGGGATGGAAGAGAGTGTTTACGGTTCGTCAGCTTTCAGCACAGTTTGGAGAATATTAAACACAGGTGCCACTACTCCAGCCTTGTTCTGATTTAGTTGCAACATCTGTGGAGAAAACCACAGCCTAGAAAGAAATTACCTTGACGACTTCTTTTACTCAAAGAGCTGTTGTATTTTCTCAGTGTTCTAATCTAGCACTCGCTCCAAAAACACATTTGTAGAGCTGAATCGGACAGTTTTTCATTGGAATTGACTTTACCAGTTCTGACCTGGCTGGGGTTAATTTGTCTAATGAAAAGTAAATATTTTGATTTCTAACAAAATTTGAAAGAATAAGTGTCTGCTTTATTAATTTACTGTGGTAGGCTTAATGATGGCCCCCAAAGATGTCCACCTCCTAATCTCCAGAACCTGTGAATATGTGATGTTACATGGCTAAAGGGGCTTTACAGGTGTGACTAAGTTAAGATCTTGAGATGCGGAGAGCATTCTGAATTACCCAGGTGGGTGCAATGTAGTTACAAGGGACCCCTTATAAGAGGGAGAGGAGAAAGCAGAGAGATTTGATGTTGTGCTGCTGTCTTTGAAGGCGGAACAAGGGGTCTGGAGCCAAGGAATATAAGTAGTCTCTGCAAGCTGGGAAAGCAGGGAAATGAATTTGTTCCTAGAGCTCCCGGAAGAAATGCAGCCCTGTTGACACCTTGACTTCAGCCCAGTGGAAGACATTTTGGACTTCAAAGCTCCAGAACTGTAAGAAAATACATTTTTGCTGTTTTAAAACCACTAATTTGTTATAGCACTGGTAGGAAACTAATACTTTTACAGAGTAAAAGTTAAAACTCTGTTCAACTTTTTTGGGGGAATTTGTATCTGAAGCCCACAAAGTTAAGAGACCATACGGTTACGTTTCATGACACACTGTTACTTGTCACAATTATATGCAAATAACTATCAGATTTTATACTCAAGATAACTTGTGATTCAACAACATTGTTTTTCTTTTAAGGCTAAAGGATAATTTTTAGACTTAAGGAAGAATATACAATAGCATCAGTGGGGAGAAACATATTTAAAATACTAACACAGATTCAGCACTGCTGAAGCAGATCGGTTGCCAGTTAATTATGATAACGTGACTTTTTGATGAGTAAAATCTCACATTCTGTGGAAATGGAGTTTGGGTGTGTGCGTGCAGTTAGCTGGAAGGATAGAAGGAAGGAGAATAAACCATTTTAAGAAGGCTATCCAAAACTTCAAGGGAAGTCTATGTTTTATTCCTCACCTTTAAAAAAAAAAAAAAAAGGGGGGGGGATAGATGCCAAGGGTTTTTTTTGTTTGTTTGTTTTTTTGATGCCAAGGTTTGTGGCGGAGGGGGTAACCCAACAGTCGCTGGCTTATAAACTCTGAGGAGTGAAGCTGATAAGGCACAGGCAGGACAGTGTCTTTAGGAAATCAGTTAAGTGAGGCACAGTCCTACAAATGAACCGTAAACCCAAAGAAGAATACAGGTTTCTAACCAATTTTTCTCTGACCTAAGAAACCATGAGACAGAAAAAAAATTCTATAAGGAAGAAGCCTGCCCTGGAGAGAAGCCAGGGTCAGCCAACTGGAGCAAAGCTGATTGTTACTGTTTTCATAAGGTGGATGGATGAGGATTCACCGGGTGAATGAGGAAGGAACAGTCAAAGGTGGTGATTGTTTGGAAAAAAGTAGCTCGGATGTTCCCTTGCTGTGAAATAAGCAGAAATAAGGTAACAGAATTAACCTAGGTCTTAGATGTTGGATTGCCGTTTGTGAAATCTTCTACCTTGATGGGATTTGAGGAAACCATTCAGATTTGGGGGCGGAGCCGCAGAATTTCTTATCCAACAGTTCCTCTTTATTCCGCAAATAGAGGGCTGTGTAAAGGTCTCTGGATGCAAATCTCAGAGCTGTGTGATGAGCCAAGCACAACAGCAAAATAGGTCCTGAACCCATTTGCACCTGAGGTGGAATTAGTGAGCGAGACCTTTAGAAAAAGCAGTACTTGCTGGCAGTTTCCAATGGATACCAAAAGCTAGAAACTCCATTCTAGATGGATAGGGTGAGGGTGATGCCTTTTCTTCGAGGGTCTACATTAATTTTCTCTCAACTCAACTGCTCTCAGCATATTCTAGTTTTACTCTGCAGCAGTGACCAGGGTTTTCTATCTCTTACTTCCATGACTACCTAGATGGCCTTGCTTTTAAAAATTGTGTAGCATGGGCTTCCCTGGTGGCACAGCGGTTGAGAGTCCGCCTGTCGATGCAGGGGACGCGGGTTCGTGCCCCGGTCGGGGAGGATCCCACGTGCCACGGAGCGGCTGGGCCCGTGAACCATGGCCGCTGAGCCTGCGCGTCCGGAGCCTGTGCCCCGCAACGGGAGAGGCCACAGCAGTGAGAGGCCCGCGTACCACAAAACAAAAACAAACAAACAAACAAACAAAAAATTATGTAGCATGTACTATGCCAGCGTCCTCAATCTGCTTCCCCACCCACTCAACTTAGACCCCAAAGGCATAGTCTGTAAACTGTGTTGTCTCACAGACCCCTTTAAAAATCTAATAAAAGATGTGTAACCCTCCCACTCCACCGAAACAGGAGACTGTATATATGCACATAATTATACACCAAATGCCACATATATTTGCAGGAGTTCATGAACCCCTGAAAGCCCATTTATGGAAACCTATGTAAAAAAAAAAAAAAAAAAGGCCTTTGCCCTAAAGGATTGTTTCACCCTGTTTTAGGGTTGCTAAGAGCTTTAAAAAGTGAGAGAGAAGTAGTGCAGTGATGCATGTGTCTTTTCAGATAGCTTGGATAGTTCCACGAGCTGTTGAAGAGTCAAAAAACAAATAAACGTCAATAGTTCTGAATCCCAACATTGTTTAATGACAACCTTCCCATGTTTGCCAACTTGCTGCTTAACAACAATCCTGTTGACACTGTGGAAAAATCTTTTCCAGGTCCTCCCAGGTAAATAACCCACTCCTACCGATCACCTGGCTGCCCAGCTGAACTCTAATACACACAGAATTCATGAGTCATTCTTTGCCAAATGCACCTTGACATAGCATAGATTTTACTTCTTCATGAGATCTTTTCATATACTAATCCCAGCAAAGATAATTATAAGAAGGCATCAATTTTAAGCAAAACGGTATAACAAGTAAAATGTATTGTTTCCGTATTTGTGAAAAGTGTAAATGTCTAACTTTTCTGAAGCATTCTAGTTCCTATTGCTCTAATGCCTAGCATGTGACTTTTGGACAGGTGAAAAGATTTTTTTTTTTTAGCTTATTTCACTTGCTGGTGAAGTTAAGTCTCACCAATTTATGTGAAATTCAGTGTGTTACTGGGAACAGGGAGGTAACATTGATGAAAATTATAACATTCATCAATTCATTATTTTTTAAAAAAGGAGACGTGGTAGGTTTCCTGAGGAAGAAAAACAGTAAGAGTCGAGGGAAGCAGAGCTTTTGATGTAGAAAAGACAACTGTGGAATGAACAGCAGATAAACAGCATTGTGCCCTTGCTGGCTCCACAGCAAAAGTAACTTGATCACTCTGGACAACTTGGCAAGAAGCCTCAGGCAGGAGCAGAGAACTATCCCAGGCCAAGCAGGGGGTGGGGCGGGGAAGTCGTTAGATTGGCTAAGCAAGCCCTTCCCTAACAGCCAGGAAGGCAACAGATTACCTATGGCTGTGACTAAGGAACCTATGGCCAACAAGACCAGTTGCCTGCATAGAATTCTGCCAAGAAGTCTAATAGCTTCAGCTTTCACAGTGGTTTTACTCAAGTTTGGAAACAGGTGGGAATATTGGTGGTGGGGGGGGGAGTCAAGAGGCAGTTTTAACTTTAAACAGTAAATGAAGATTAAAAAAGATTTCCCCAGTGGGGGGGGGGGGATAAATTAGGAGTTTGGGATTAACATACGTACTACAGTATATAAAATAGATAACCTACAAGGACCTACTGTCGAGCACAGGGAACTCTACTCAGTGTTCTGTAATAGCCTATATGGGAAAAGAATCTGAAAAAGAATAGATATATGTATAACTGAATCACTTTGCTGTACACCTGAAACTAACACAACATTGTAAGTTAACTATACTCCAGTATAAAATAAAAATTAAAAAAAAAGATTTCCCCAAGTCAAAAGTGATTAAATTACTAGAAACCACCTTAAATGCTAGAGATCAGATTGGAGGTAGACAGATCAGCTAGGACAGGGTTTCTGGTTTAAGATAAGAGGAGCCTGAGTTGGAATTGTAGTATAATGAAATTCTTGAGGACCAGCATGTTAGATATAATTTAATCCCCTTCAAGCTCACATTTTACATATGAGGATGTTCACAGAGCATCTGTGTCACTATATGATTCTACCTAAAGTACTATAGTTAGTGGAAAACCTAATAGGCTCCAGAGCCCCTGAGGACGAGTTCAGGGACCCTAGAAATAGGGAATTGGATGCAAGAGATACTACAGTGGAAAACCAATTATAGATTAATAACAACTGAAGAAGTTACAAATTAGTGAGAAAGCATCACATTTAACCAGGTGTTAGCATGATTTAGAATACATTTTAGTGTTTTCGTTAACTTCTTGGGTTAGGATTCTTATTTTTTAAAAAGCACACTTGAATCACTCTGTAACTGCAGAAAGCCAAAAACAATAGTTAAGGGGTTTTACCATTACAAATGTCAAGAAAATGGAATGATCTACCCTGTTCCTCTTATTTGAATAGAAAGTTCTTAGAAATGTCATTCAACAATTTGTCCATATGGTGAATGATTTAAAATGAAGACTTATAATTATTTCTAGCCATAAATTGAGAACAAATTTTAAGCTAGGCAAAATTATTAGATTCTAATAGTCACATGAACTTTACCTAAGAAGCCGAAGGTCTAAAAACCTGCAGTAAAAAAGGACACCTTGACTTTATTAATAGTGTTTTAAAACCCTAGTGCAATCTTTTCCAGAGTTATAATAACACACAAAAGTAGGGAAAAGACTTCCAAGAAGTCTTCTGCGGTTTATTAAGGAACTTCATCTACTGGAATTTATTTTATTATTATTAATTTTATTATTATTTTATTAATTATTATTATTTTATTATCATTAGTATTATTTTTACTATTACTGAATTAGGAAAAATTAATCTTTCTAGGCATAGCCAAAAAGTCTCTGTTCTATATACTCAAAATTCACCTTAAATTATCCCAGATGTCATTTACTTGAAATGTGTAGCAGTAAAACCCCTTCACTGAACTATTGTTTTGAGGGTTCTTGACACAGTGATTAAGATATACTTCAAAAAATATGGATCTTAACTCAAGCTAAAGAACCATAAAATTAGTTTTAAATCATGCTAATACACAGTTATAATTTGGTGCCTTTTTTTTTTTTTTGGCTGTGTTGGGTCTTCGTTGCTGCGCACGGGCTTTCTCTAGATGCGGCGAGCAGGGGCTACTCTTTGTTGTGGTACGTGAGCTTCTCATTGTGGTGGCTTCTCTTTTTGTGGAGCATGAGCTCTAGGTGTGTGGCCTTCAGTAGTTGCAGCACGTGGGCTCAGTAGTTGTGGCACACAGGCTTAGCTGCTCCGCAGCATGTGGGATCTTCCTGGACCAGGGATCAAACCCGTGTCCCCTGATTTGGCAGGTGGATTCTTAACCACTGCGCCCCCAGGGAAGTCCCTGGTGCTCTTTTCACTAATTTGTAGTTTCAATTGTCCTTTAATCTACAATTGATTTTTCTTAGCCTTGGCTTAAGACACAATGTATCTATTTGGCCACCTAATGTGGTGATGGCAAGGCCACAATAGAATTTACTGGGGCCCAAAAGTTAAGCACCTATCAAGTGACTCCAAAGAGAATGTAGGAAAGAAGTGAACCCTATCCTTTTTATTTACACAATTTTCTTTTTATAAGAAATTATTTAAAATTTATGACTATGTAGGTATTTCAATGATGAAAATAAACTAGATTAAAAATAAGCCAGGGGTGATACATGAAAGCATTTTGGCGTAAAGAAGGAAATGTCTATAGTTTGGACTCCTCTGAAGCGGAATATGGTAAACAGCAAGTGCTATATCAATATAATTTGTATTACTATTAATCACCAAAGCCCATGTGATAAAACCTTATCCAAACACTAACCTCATAAGAGATGGAACATGCTCAGTGGACTCTTCATAAGCTAGAATCTCAAGAAACTACAAGAGTATTTTCAGAAAAAGGCAAAGCATCCTCTATCACTTCTCTTTTAGAGATATCATGAATAGAACATTCTGTAGAGTTTGAAATGGGAAGCATAAAGAAGGTGTATTGTGGTGTTCAGGGTGATAACAGTGACTGTTTAAGGACCGGCCTTGTTTCTTAGGCATGAAAAGGCAACAGCAATGACCAAGAAAGTGCTGAATTCATTCTGCCAGGATTTAGGAATAAACTGATGAAGTTCCAAGTACAGTGACTCTGCATATCACTCCCATCTCTGAGAAACTGCCATAGCAAAGTTTCTCAATTATGTTTCCAGCTGAATTATCAGAAAGTGTTGCTCAGAGCACTAACTTACCCTTCAGAGAACTTCCATATTACTCATGCTATTTAGACAATTCTAATTCCAAACAATCCAGAGAAACCAGGAAAGAATCAGAGTTCACCCTTCAGTCACTGGTTCTTGGAACTTACTTGAGCCAACCTACACATGCCAATACCTTTTCTTTTGTTCCTTTATATTAATCTGCATTAATCCTTTAATGTTGAACAGATTGAGTCACTAAAAATTAACACAGGGCTTCCCTGGTGGTGCAGTGGTTGAGAGTACGCCTGCCGATGCAGGGGACGCGGGTTCGTGCCCCCGTCCGGGAAGATCCCACGTGCCGCTGAGCGGCTGGGCCCGTGAGCCATGGCCGCTGAGCCTGCGCGTCCGGAGCCTGTGCTCCACAACGGGAGAGGCCACAGCAGTGAGAGGCCCGCGTACCGAAAAAAAAAAATTAACACAAATATTTAGGATTTTTGTTTAATTTGGTTATTGAATCCATTCCCAGCCTATGTGTTGTGTATACATTCTAGTCCTATACATCTCAAGTGCCTTTGGGTCCTCTGCTCATGTGCCCATGGCAGCTGCAGCTCCTGCACTCCTCTGCCATCATCATCCTTGATGGCAAATGGTCTAATTGCATGTATTCCCATTGTACCAATAGATTAAAAGAAAAGGGCAAAGCCTCTCCGTGTTGAAAAGGTGAACTTTAACAGAAGTCTCAGTAATTTTCAGGTATTAATAACTTTAACATCTTATTCAGGTAACCAAATGAATATTAACTATTATAATTCCATTAATCTATGTATAATATCTTTTTAAAAATTGAAGTATAGTTGATTTACAATGTTAATTTCTGGTGTACAGCAAAGTGATTCAGTTGTACATATATATATTCTTTTTCATTATAGTTTATTACAAGATATTGAATATAGTTCCCTGTGCTATACAGTGGGACTTTGTTTATATACGGTAGTTTGCATCTGCTAATCCAAAACTCCTAATTGATCCCCCCGTTCACCTGTGTTAACTATAAATTTGTTTTCTATGTCTGAGTCTGCTTCTATTTTGCAGATGAGTTCATTTGTATCATATTTTAGATTCCACATGTGACAGCAGATGATATTTGCCTTTCTCTGTCTGACTTACTTCACTTAGTGTGATAATGATATAGTATCTTTTTATAATCACAAAAATTAAGAAATATTACAAATTCACAATGTAATGTGAATTCTAGATTTGGATGGAGTGCTGTAATTGTTCAACCACAAACACACATCCATGAAGAAAATAGTTTGTTGAAAGGAGGGAGAAAAGAACTTCTATTTGATCTCTAATAAAGTTGCATCAATATAATCTTAAACATCCCTTTTGTCAGAAGACAATAATATAATTAAGGGCACATGTCTTACGAAAAATCAGGCTATCCATTTTGTACTTCTTTACGAAAATCCTTTGGGGGTAGTCGAGAGAGGTCAGATGGAAGCGAGTAGTTAGTAGCCTGAATTGAGTATTCACTTATTCATTCTTTCAGTCAGGGCTCAGTAAACGAAGAAGGCATTTGAAGGGGGAAGAGTTTCCTTTTCCTTTCTCAGACTTCAACCTGTAAATCTAAGACAAGTTTTTAGGTACTCACTTACCTCGACAAATATTTATGTCAATATACACACTGGTGTGTGTTTATGCTATTAGTGGTGGTAGGGGTGTTGGAAGGGGTAGTACAAAAGGCAGGCAGAGTGGAGCTGATGCCTACATAATAAGCTAGGAGCATTTGGCCAGTTCCTTTGAAATATAGCCAGCTCTCGATACATTCGTTAGTTCATGTGTTCGTTGCTTCCTTTTTAGATTTCTTCAATATTTAATTTATTTCCTTTAAAGTATTTACTGAGAACCAATTATATTCTAAGCATGTCTCTTATCACAGCTATTTTCCTTTCAAATAGCTAACTAGCAAGCTAGAAAATAAGTTACTGTAATTCTATAGAGGAAATAACTCAAGTACACTGGAGTCCGCTTCACTAATATCAAAATGGTAACCTATTAAAAAAAAATAATGAGTACTGAAACAAAAATGCCATCTAAATTAGATATTCACCTGGGGGTCTGTTAGTCTTAAATAATTTAAGTCAGTGATTAAATTGTAGCAAATTGAAGAAACAAGCTTCCAGGCGGCAGCAGTGGCACGGGGCACCATGAAAGGGAATAAAATAAACAGGGTAGTCTACCTTTACATTGAAACTGTATCTAAAAGCAAGCCTGTCTTCTTACACACCTTTCCTTTGTCTCCATGAAATAAGACAGGATCTTTAATGAAGTTCTAAATCTCTGTTCCTATCCAAACTGGGGGCTCAAATTTGAAATTTACATGTGGGCAGCTGACAAATACTTCCAAAGGAAATTCCGATGTATTTTCTCTTGTGAAGTCAGTTCCCTTTAAGAAACCAGAATTATGCTTTATGTGTTAAGTATAATACCTACCAAAAAACTTGATAGAAAAATAAATCTTTTATCCAGAGATGACTGACGCTTCTTTGTGAGAAGTAGACTGCAGAGTGTTATCTCTGAATTTTGCTCAGGGGACTATGACGGTATCTGAGCACGCATGGGCAATTTTCCTACTTATATCGCAGCCCAGTACTACTGGAGTATCCCAGGCATCAGCTGAGGTGCTCCATCATTTTCAATCTAAGTGGAATGGATTTGAACCTTATCCCACAAGTGATGAGAGCCCCACATTGCTCATAGTTGTTCTAGAAATTCCGGCAGGGAAAAGGAGGAGAGGGTAAAAAGGATGGTGTGTGCTTTTTTTGCAGGGTGTCAGTGCTAGCTATGAACTACTTGTGAACTTGTCGTGTTCTTCCCAAGAATTGTGTCTGTACTGTACCACATCACCCCTGAGGCAGTACTTTCTCCTTGATTTCTCCCCTAAAATACCACACTAGTTATGTAAGTGTATAGAACAGTGTATTAAAAGTTTGGGGATAATAAGGGAATTTATGTAGTTAGCCTTATAGTGACTCTTCAAAGCTTTCCTCCAATTTCTATTCCCTCACTTTATTATGCAGAGCAGTTAACACACCCTCCACCCTTGTATAACCAAAGACTCTCAGTGTGCCAGCCTAAACAATGGGCTACTGACTCCTGTTCTTTCCCTCTAGCAGCACCACAGAGATGCATTGAGATATTCTAGACTTTCCTTTATTCACCCCTACATTAGACCCTCCAGGGAAGGCAATAGCGTTGATTGATCTCTACTGATAAGAGTTTTGTCACGCTGCGTATGAGCCAAAGTAGCTATAGTTGGGTTTTAAATAACCATTTGCTTTTTCTCCATTATACTACATGGCCCTTGGTGTTACAGATTTCACTTTTTCTGCCACAGGATCACAGGCAAAATCCCCTCCATATCAACTGGTTTGTGGACCAGCTGTGGGCTGCCCATAATCTCAAGATCCAAACCCTTACTGGTCATGCCAAGACACTCTGATTAGGAAAGGGAAAGAAACTTAGAATTTTTGAGTATCTACTCTGTGCCCAGCGTGGTAGATCTACATTCACAAGGACTGAGCAAACAGGTACTAGTATTCCCGATCTTATAGATAAGGAGGTTGAGATCAGAGAAATAACTCTCTTAAAATCACATGGGTATTGGAGGCAGGGCCAGAGACTGGACCCAGATCTTCCAGCCAGCAAAGCTATGTGCCCTTTCATCATATTGCAGTGCTAGGAAAAAGATGTTAAACTGTATTTTCCAGTATTTGACACTCCCATCCCCACCTCTGGGGACCTTTGTTTCTGAAACTTTCTCCAACAGCTTCTTAGATTCTCCCAGCAGGTGATAGGGGCAGATAGCCTGATGAGTCCAAAAGAGCACTTCCCTATGCCAAGCAGAGGGAAATTCAGGCCTTAATTTCAGGGCTCAATAAGTAACTACTGAAATAAACAGGAAACTAAAATTTTGGTTTGATGATAGGTTTGGAGGAGGTGAGAGGATTATTTGTTTGGAGACAGAGGCCATGATCTGGTGGTAAATGTGTACACACATGTGTTTGTATACAAGTGGATACAGACATTTCCCACTTTTACTGCCTACCTTTAGAAAACCACTTAACCAAGAATGGAGAAATGTACCATTGTAGCCACCCTACTGTGTGTGTGTGTGTGTGTGTGTGTGTGTGTGTTGTAGTAAAATATATAAACATAAAAATGGTTAAAAAGGTAAATTTTAAGTGTATAATTCAGTAGCATTAAGTATATTCACACTGTTGTATAACCATCACCATTAGCTAGCCAGGATTTTATTATTCCGAACTCCATACCCATTAAACAGTAACTCTCCATTCCTCCTATCCACCCTTCAGCCCTTGGTTGCCACTATTATACTACTTATCTCTATGAGTTAGACTGTTCTAGGTACCAGCATGTAAATGGAATCATACAATATTTGTTCTTTTGTGTTAGGCTTGTCTTCAAGGTCTGCCCTACTAATCTGATTCAGCTAGTAAGGGTGGCTCTCTGCTGCCACCAAATAGTGGCAACAACTTCTCTGGGGTGAAATGCTTGGCTTGATCGTGTCTAGGGATACCTAAGATAGAGGAACATGATAAAAACACAGATTAACCAAGCAAGAATAATGTCTGTGTTCATAAACGCTGGCACTTGAGCAGATCAGCAAATTTCAAAATGACAAAAGGAAAGCTTTATGTATGCATTCTGCCTATGTATGTGGCAATATTTTGACACTAGGAATGAGTCCCAAACTTAAATTTCCGTTCATTATTTTAGGAAGGTTTACCAAGTTCCTACTGTATTACAGATATCAAGAGAATGGGATAAAGATCCTGTTCTGAATAAAAACAATGTGAATATGCCTATTATCAGCCATTATTATGAACATCACTCTGAAATATTATATACAATAAGATAACTAAAGGGTTAAAAATCGTGGCTTTATTTCCCTACAAATAATATTGTTGGGAAGAAAGTCATTCCCACTAAAGGGAAAGGATTGTGGTTTAATATAATGGAGAGTATATTACGAACAATATAATTCTGGCAAAATAATGCTCAGAACTCAGTCAACAAAACAAACCGGACTGCTGGAAAAAGCTAAAATATTACATTTCATCAATTCTAAGACTCACATTTTTCTTCTTTTAGGTCTCTCAAATTGAAAGGCATCTTACAATCTATAGATGGAATTGGGTACATTGAATAAAATACTGTCTTCATTTCTTTCCTGAGGTTGTTTGCCTTTCCTTTAAGGAAAGGTTTGTTTGATGTGTGTGTGTGTGTGTGTGCGCGCGTGCGTGCGCGCGCGCGCGCACACTTTAAGAACTTGTTTGACTCTTCCAATTTCTAGTGTTGATAATTATACAAGCTTAGAATTTAAATAGCACAAAACTCTGACCTCCTTTTTTTATTCTCTTCTGACCGTCACTGGGGAGTGCAGAAGCTGAAGCAGATACAAGGTCTGAAACTGGTGATACATAACCTGAGCGTTCTCTGTGCAAGACTCTAACGTATCTGTGTTTGAATCGTGCCTCTCCCACTTATGTAGCTTTGTGAGCTGACAGGTTACTAAACCTCTCTGTGCCTCAGTTTCCTCACGAAAGGTATCTACCTCATAGCATTGTGAGGGTTGAGTTTAATGTAAGTAAAGCACCTAGAATAATGCCTGGCACATACTAACCACTCTCCACTGTTAGCTGTTAACCCTTGAGCCTCACTTCCTGGATGTTCTCTCTAGGCTCATGTGTTTAACTACAACCCTTATTTGGGACAATTCCCCAAATTATGTCTTCAGTGTGGGCCTTCCCTCTGAACTCCCAATGTTTATATCCAACTGTTTACTCCACTAGGATATCTAAAGGTATCTCAAAATTAACATGTTGACAGAAGAACTCAACTTTTTGACTTTCATCAAATTGTCTCTTCAACTTTCTTAAACCACCCTCTTCATCTATCACATCCCTTATCCCAGCTTTCAGCAAAGCCTATCCCTTCAGCATTCAAGGTATATCCAGATTTGACCATTTCTCATGAGCTCCCCTGCATTTACTCTGGTTCAAACTATCAACTCTTCCTTGAACAACTGAAGAAGCTTCCCACTAATTTCTCAGCTTCCTTCCTCCTTGCTTCCTGTATTTTATCCAGAGTGGTTCCTTTAAGTTGTGACCTGTTATCATGTTACTCCTTTGCTGAAGACCCTCCAGTCATTTCCCATTTCACTCAGAAACGTCCTAGCACAGCTTTTCAGGTGATAACCTTATTTGGCTCGACTACCCCTTGCATCACCTCTTTTTCCTCTTCTCTGCTCCAACCACTGATGTCTTCAAATGGCTCATGTAGCATCCTGCGCTTGCTAATCTCTTTCCACAAATATCAGGATGGCTCGCCCTGCCTCCTTATTTCTTTCAGGTCTCTCATCAAATAGGCCTTCCTTCCCTGTCCACCATGTAGAAACAGCATCCATTTCCCTCCTCACTGTATACTTTTTCTACTTTACTTTTCTTCCTTGCACTTATCACTACACAATATATTATCTATTTGCCTTTCTCCTTGAGATCAGAGATTTTTCATTCAGGCTGTATCCCAAGGGCCCAGAACGGTGTTTGGCACATACTAGGGGCTCAGTAAACATTGAAAAAATGAATAAAATAATGTGTCATTTTCTAAGGATGACTTTGTTTGGACCCTCATTTGAGTGATTGGATTTCCCACTGTAAACGGATTTGCATTTATCTTACCGGTCTGTGAAAGATTGGGTTAAAAGGGGCTTTTTTTTTTTCTATCATATTTTCCCCCCGAGATTTGGACACTTTCTCTTACTCATTTGTTCAGAGCCAATCAGTGTCAGCCTTTAGTCTGCCAATGTGGTTGCTGAGTGATGAGGCATTTCATCCCTCTGGGAGCTTAACGTACCACCTGTGCAGCATGTACAGTTGCAGCTGGCTATGAGCACAAATATGAGATTGATCAAGTCAGAATCTCCTAGTAGGGAGCGTAGGTAAGGAATGTTCAGACTCTGGGTCAGCTCACGAAGGGTCTTTCAAGTCCTCACTTCCATACTTGTACAGATTTTTAGTACTCATGAAAGCAAGGCACCCCAGAGAGTTGGCTGTAATCTAATACACTGAAAGATCCCACAGAGCTTCAACCACAACTCTGCAGAGAGATCTGGGTCTCTCTGGTGACTAAACTCATCATATACTTTTATAACTTAATTTCCAATAAAATATTATTTGAACCAAGAGAAAAGTCCCTTGTGAATTTTACTTTTAGAGCTGGAGCAGTAAAGAACTTGGCTTTTTCTCATTAAGGTGACTTTTCTTTTCGTGCTGTAGAGCTAATATAATGATCGCTTAACAATGTGGTAGTCTTACTCTGCTTGGCTACTGTAACACACCACCAAAGACTGGATGATTTAAACAAGAGAAGTTTATTGCTCACAGTTCTGGAGGCTGGGTAGTCCAAGCTCAAGGCGCTCACAGATTTGCTCCTGGTGAGAGCTCACTTCCTGGCTTGTGGGTAGCCAACTTCTGGCGGTGTTCTCCTATGGCCTTTCGGGAGAGAGAGAGAAAAGGAGGCGGGGGGAGATCTATCTTTCTCTTTTCACAAGAGCACTAATTTCATCATGAGGGCCCGACACGCATGATCAAATCTAAACTTAATTATCTCCCAAAGGCCCCCACCTCCAAATATCATCACATTTGGGGTTAGGGCTTCAATACCTGACATTCAGTCCAAAACAGTGGTTAAGAGGTTTGCAGTCAGAGTGACCTGGATTCCGATCTTGGTTGAGATAATTACTGGGTTCATTTAGGCAAATTACTCAACTTTTCTAAGCTTCAGTTTTTTAAATCCGTAAAATGGACCGTCAGCTACCTCAATGAAGTCCTACGGCAAATTTCTGCCATCTCTGTAGAACAAATATTTAGATGGTAGCTGTCATTATTATCTTTTAAATGCCTCTCTTTACCTTATTTAATTACTGAAAATATTTAGGGGAGTATTCTACTTATAATGATATATGGCAATTTTTATTTCTGACTTCATGCATTTTACATTTTAATACATATCTCCCCAAGGCAAAATGGCTTTATAGGTTCTTGAGCTCTTACTAAGCTGTCAATTTTCATATTATGTATGAAATGTATCAAGTGTTATTTTATAATCATAAAATGAAAAACAGTATTAAATTGCAAAAATTTTACACTTCAATACTATAGCTTGCTTTTAATCTAATATGAAAGTAGAAAGTAAATGTGTTCTGATAAATATGTATACATATATATTTTATTTATGTGAAGTACCTAGCTAAGTTCTAGGCATATAGTAGATGTTTAAGAAATGTTAACTTCTCTTCACCCCAATACCTACATAAAGTTTAACACAAGTTTTATATAGAAACCCATGACCAAAATGTTAGCATTTTAATTTTTTAAGTGTTAGTTTCTATTTTAAACATTTTTTAATATTAGCACTTTTTCATCTGCCTGACTTCCACAATTTCTAATGCAGGCAGTAAGAGCTGTGACAATTCTGTTGTCCAGACTGATCCCCTTAAATTGTTAATCATTGTTATGCCGTTCTTTTGCTAAAATGTTCACTGCCAGATTCAGTCATTTATTAATTGAGCCAAAACTTATGAAGAGCTTGCTGTGTACCAGGCAGTGCATTAGGCAGTGGGTATATAGAGGTGAATAAGATAGGTAAGGTCTTTCCCCTGAAGCAAATTAAAGTCTAGTGAGGAATGACGGATAATAAGCAAACAGCCATGACACTTTAAGATTTTCAAGCATACTAGAAAAAGCCAAAGAATAATGAACAAGGGTAGTATATTCCTTTCTATAGCTGGTCAGGGGAGGTCTCCTGGAGGTAGTGCCATCTGAGCTGAAACCTGAAATTTGAAGTAACCAGCCAAGTAAAAAGCCAATGAAGAGCAGTGCATTGAGAGGGGAGAGCAAACCCAAGGCCCCCAAAGGCAGATAAGAGTTTAGCACCTTAAAACCAGTGAGTAGACCACTGAGAACACAACAAATAAGTGAATCTGGAAAGAGATGATGGTGAAGTAGGCAGGGGCCAGATCAGATGATGTTATGCAGTCCAAAGGAAAATGTTTAGATTTTATCCCCAATTCAATCAGAAGCCAAAGAAGGATTTTAAGCGGGGGGGGGAGTGACGTAATTTTACTACATATTAAAATGACACACTACTTGTGGGCAATTGTGGGCTGAATCTACTGCAGAGGGGAACAAAAGTGAAATCTAGGAGCCCAGGCTGGTGGCTATTTCCATAATCCAGGCTAGACGTAATGGTGGTTTAGATGAAGGTAGTGGTATTAGAAAGAAGGAGTAAGGGAGAGATCAGACTCTTAGATTTTAAACTTGAGCACATGAGAAAAATTACTGGAGGGGGGAATCTCAGCACAGGGTTTGACAAGATGGGGAGTTATCAGGAGTTCTGTTTTTGATATGTTAAACTTGACATGTTTATAATATACAAGTAGAAATGTCAAATGTTGTTGGATATGGGTCAAGGATAAAGACATATTTAGGAGCTGTTGGCATCTAGGTGGTATGTAAATTCACTGGGCTAGGAGAAAGTATAGCTAGAAAAGTAGGCGCTTGATCAAGCTCTGTAGCACTCCAACGTTTAGAGGTCTCATAAGAAGGAAATAGGGAAGAATAGAGACGGAGCACTCAGAAGTAGGAGAAAAAAACAAAAACAAAAGAATGTGTTGTTGAATAACATCAATGATTGCTAGTAATTCCTGTGTCAAATACTGTTTTAATTGCCTTAAACTACCTTAATCCTCATAATTTCAAGAGGTAGGTACTATTATTACCCCATTCTACAGGTACAAAAACCAAGGCACAGTGTGAGTTAACCAATTTGCCTGTTTACACAGCTCATAAGTGGCAGATCTGGGAGTCAAAGCTATCTAATTCCAAAGGCAATATTCTTAGTTAGGACCTGATATTAGCTCTCTAATTTGCAAATGAAAAGTTGCTTTTTTTTAAAATCCCCTTAAATATCAAATCTCCCTGAGACAAAATAAGATGACACGAAAATAACCATTGGACTTGTAACATGGAGATAGATTGCTTTAATGGAGAAAATTTTTCAAGTGGAATATTGGTAATAGAAGACAGATAGATAGGAGTTAACGAGTAAGCAGGAAGTAGGCAGTAGAAACCACAGTGTTAGATGGCTCTTGTGCAAAGTTCTATTGCAGAATGAAACAAAGAAATGGGGCTGCAGCTAAAGAGGGATTTGGGACTCAAGGGAGATGTGCTGGTTAGGTCATCTGAGAAGCAGACCATAATATGGAGATAGAAGTACAAGAGATTAATTGGGATAATGCCTTTGAAGGATAATAAAGCGGGAGTAGGAGTAGACAGTGAAAGCCTCGAAATATTAGAGGTTTGAGACCTGTGAAAGGCGAGGAGGAAGGGAAGGAGGATTAGGTCAGCACAGACTACTGTGCAGCTCTGAGAATGTCTCAGGGAGCCGTGTCATAGATTGCCTGTAGAGGAGCCCTTCATGAGGCAGAATGGCCAGGATTTAGGAGCCTTGCCATGGTCAGTAATTGGCTAGGGTTATCTAGGAAAAACCTTGCCTTGGCTTAAATGCCGCAGTGGATGCTAAAGGTGCTGCAGCTCCTTGAAGCTGATCAGCAAGCTCTGTCTTAAGGCAGACCTGAGTGTTTGTCTCCATAGCCATCCCAGGAGGGTTGTTTTGTATATTGGCTTTATACACTGATGAAAATCAAGGTAAAACAGAGAATACAATTACTTAAAATTCACAAAAACTAGCACAGGACTTAACTTTGCCTCTAACATCAACATTTTAGGCAAAAAAAAATTCCCATTTCCCATTAAGTGTTCATTTAAATGGTCCCAACAAAAGTATTATGTAAAAATCATTATCTTAGGAACTTATCTTATTGAATATCAAGTCTGGACACTTCAACTCCTACAACTCAATAGAATAATAAACTCATTTTAAAAAACAGGCAAAGGACTTGAGTAGACATTTCTCCAAAGAAGACATAAATGGCCAACAGGTATATGAAAATGAGTTCAATATCACTAATCATCAGGGACGTGCAAATAAAACCACAATGAGACCTCACTTCATACCTGTTAGGATGGCTGTTATCAAAAAATAAAAGATAAGTGTTGGTGAGGATATGGAGAAATTGTAACGCTTGTACACTGTTGGTGTACAAGAGTCAAGATGTAGAAACAAACTAAATGTCCATTAACAGATGAGTGGATAAAGAAAATTGTATGTGCATACCACAAGGAAAATTACTCAGCCTTAGAGAAGGAAATCAGGCCTTATGGGATAACACAGATGAACTGTGAGGATACAAAACAGTCCTCAACAAATTTAAGTGGGTACTTAATGTTATCTAAGGAGCTCAAAATACTTGGTAAATAAATGTCATTAAAACCATTTTCTTACTGTTGAATATGGCTGTGAAATGGTGATATAAAGATACAATTGCAAAGTCTGAGTGATGAGGTACCAAGGTGAATTGTGTAAAATCACAAGTTTAGTGACCTGAAAACTGTATTTTTAAAAATCTAGAAACCCTTTTTGGTACTGAAATGATAAAGCAATCAACAAACATGAGTCAAAAGTATTGGAAAACTTAACTATACAAAACACTAGTCTTGTTGCCTGCTTAACTGGATACAAGGTCAACTGCATAGGTTGCAAAAACGTTAGGGTTTCATGCTGTGTATGTTGTTTTCACTGGGTTGGACGACTAAATGCCTTGAATGATGTTTTGAAAACATGCACGTGTGCGCGCATGCACACACACACTGCAAAATTAAAAACCCTCACAGGTTACCAAAAAACAAGATTTTTCTATACTAGATCAGAGTACATACACATTTTTAAGTCAATACAGCACTTGTGGAGCAATAATGTATTTTCCCTCAGAGTTAACGGGCTTCCTATTAGAAACAGTAATTCCTGAGATATCAGTTGCTTGGGGATTCTTGGTAAAATTACTCTAATAATCCGAGGCAGCATGAAGACAATAATATAGTAGGTGTACAAAAATATTCAGAGCTACTCTCTGTTCCCTGGGAATTTAGATGGGTAATCCCACATGGTTAATAGTACTTGTTATGTATGGTTGAGAATGATTCCAAAACAATAGAAATTACCAAGGACTAATAAGAGGAAGTTAAAAATGAAGGGAACCTTGCCTTTCTGAAGAAAATAAAACTGCTGGCCATTTTGGCCAGTGGTTGCCAAGACCATGTCTTCTTCAATCCACTTAGATGTTAATTTCGTTCAAGGACTGACTATGGAAGAATTTAATTCATTCAGCTACCTGTTTTGTAAAAAGACAGTAATGATCTCAGTGCAGACAACTGACTTCTTACTCTTGCTGGGCTATAGATTGTTCAACTACTATAAGGCTATCTCTATGGGAATTACTATGAGTCGTTTTCATGGGGAGAGAGCAAGGATGAAAAATCCTGGAGTGTCATGGTTGCAGGCACATAACTGCTGCCTCCACACTCCTTAGAGAAAAACGACATTGCACACAGCAGGAACAATATGTTCTCTCTACTGCTCTGTATTTGTGAGGGGATTTCCTTCCCGGAAGGGCAGGGTACTGGGCTTTATGTCAGCTCTAAGCAAGCCCATGAGGGCTTCCTTTACGTGAGGACTCAAGCAGTGAGATATAATAGGTCTCAGACTCATAAATTAGGAATAATAACTCTGCAGAGCAAAACTGACTTCATGCACTCAGGCAATGGGATTAAGTTAATGCCACAAGCTCTACTCTTTGTGAAAGGTAAACTTCTGGCTGAAGAGAACAGCAATAATTATTCAAAATTCCTGAAGTAGGCCAACCATTTGTCCAGAGGGCAAAGAAATCCTGCTTGACTGGCTTCCACTCGAAACCAGTGTCAAGTTCCTAACCTTATGAACTCCCCAGAATGATATTAGGTGGCAAAGGAGGAGCCATTCTCTCTAGCTTCTTTCTTCTTTTTCTCTCCTTTTCTAAAAATCAGAGCACGCAATGTGGTTATGTTTATATTGGCACTCACGTATTTTTTCTCAGAGAATTGTCCTATTTGATAATGGACTTCCATCCTTTATAAGCTGGAAGATATTTTTCTTTCTCTTTCTTAAAATGATAGTGTTCCTTAAGGGAATTCTTTTCCTTAAAGTGGGTGGAGCTAACAGGTGAGCATGTACATCATTGTAGATGTACTGTCTACCTTTAAGAAAACATTGTTAGTGATCTACTGCCTTTTTTCCTAAATATTTTCTGAGTGGGACTGGTGACAACTGGTCCAAGAACTGGAGAAAAGTGAGGAATGAGACATGGCGATCTAAAGTAGTGGCTCTTAAAATGCAAGATGTCACAGATCTCCTTGAAAATCGGATAAAAACTAGGAAGGTACACTCGTGGTAGAAAAAAATAAGTTTCTATGCTCACAAAAATTTATATAGAATCTCAGGAATTTCAGAACCCTCCTGACAGACATCAATGAACTCTCACCCCAAAGTTTATGAATATCAGCTGAGTCCTGTATGGAAAAAGGGGTGGAAATGTTTACCCCTACCAAGTTGTAGAAGACTGTGAATACCCCACCATCCTTCAACCTAAGGCTAAAGTCTTTAGGTCATCCTAGTCTGCCTCACTGCTCTGAGCACAGCTGTCAAGAAATACAGTTGGGTCGTCATTGGCAATGACTGGATTCTTCGTAAGTGCTGGATGTGAAACAAATGCTCTACCCTATCTTCCTCTAAATGTTGAGTTCTTAAAACTTTAACCACAAACAGTGTGTTGCAAAACTCACTTGGAGCACTCAGGAGTTCACTTATGAGAAGACACACATGGTTTCAGAACTGGCTGTAGCTGAGTGACTTTGTAGTTGCCTATATGAAATGATCTGTCCATTTTAGCTTTGATCTTAGGGAAAATAGCCACATCTTGATACATTCTTCATAATAAGCAGCTTGGATAATACTCCTACTTCTGAATTAAAGGTTAAAAGTATCTGGAGAAATAACTAACCTTTTTCTTCTTGAGACATTCCCTCCAGGGCAGGCCAAAGGTGTACTAGCAAAGAAGGAAAGCTTATAATTTTTCTATCCATAGTATCCTGAGCTGTCAATTCAGCAGCTTTCACAAGAACTAAACCTACTTTACAAAATTAAAAAAAAAAGGAGAGCTTGAAAGTGTTGTACCATTAGCTATTCTGATTCTAGTCCATGCCAGGAAGCAAAGGTTCTTATTATACCATGTTCTATTTTTGATCTAATCCATATCAACAGCCTGAAGTCTCAGCATGGTAATGCTGGGGGAATTCTTTGATGATAATTGGAAACTGCACTGCCTTGCCCCTTAAGTTATACAATCTGACTGTCACTAGAAGTGTCATTTGGGCTTTAAAGAGACAGGGATAAGAAAAGTGGGCATCTGAAGTCTCCATGGAAGGTACAGCAGCAAGTCAGAGTCTCTTGTGAAAGTTCTCCTGTTGGTTAGGTTGGGATATAGAAGGAAGATGTGTGTCCCTACCCTGATATTTTAGAGCCTCAAGACAACTCAGTATACCATCATTCAAATAACCAAACTACACTACCTTTACTTTGGGGGCACACAACAATGATATGGGATGAAAAGTAACACTACACAGCAGTTATTGATAACAGTTAAATATACCACCAGGCGTTAAAACCTGGTACCGTCTTGCCATGATAAAGATTGTAACAAGAACAGGAAATGGCACAGCACAAATCCGTTTTCATGATAATGATCTCATGAATGTAAAGATCATAGGAAATGGAACAAATGTAACCCATTCCATTACCACTTTCAAACGGTAACCTCCTTGTCCTAGTCACATGCCCTACTTATGGTCCTGATTAAATCACAAAGGAAATCAAATGGCTGATTGTGACACCGGGGTAGCAAGACAGCCCCCATTTATGTGTGTGCATATGTGTGTGTGCACACGTCTTTCCTTCCTTTGAACTCTGCTGCACTGTTACAGCTGATTCCCTAACTTTGACCTGACGAAAGCAGGTCAGACACAGAAGGAACAAAGAAAACTAAAAACCAAGGAGTCAGCTGGGAATAGGCACTCTCCTTACCATCCTTTATCAAGATTAGGAAACCCTGACCTTCCCCTAAATAGAAGCCGTAAACAAAGAAGATGACTGGCTGCCTTTCTTCCTTCTAGCCCTCATAGCTCCTCAGCTTCTTGAGGAAAATGGAGCTTCTGTCTCATTATGTGTTCTCTTTGTCCTATCTAAAGAGGTTGCAACTTGATTAGGGCTCATCAAAAGGTACAAAGAAAGGTCTCAGGAACACAAGGAAGTCAGAACTGGTTGAGGGCAATCAGGCCCATTCAGGGTTGCTGCTTCCATTCCTTCCTCTTTGACCTGGCCATGTTTCCCAGGAGGATCTGTTCTCCGTGGAAAGCTCTTTAGGTAATGCAATGTGAAATCTATAATAAATCATCTCACCCCAAGATGACTGCTTCATATATGAGGGGGTGTAGTGAGGAACGATGGCTGAGTTTGCCAAATAAATACTAGAGGAGATGAGAGCCAGACTGCCTGGAGTACTGTGCCCACACCCGTCCCCAACCAAATGTCACTCACGCTGCTCAGCTGGCTAGTAACTCCTTACATGGCATCCAAGTAGCTGCTTTATACATTTTCTTCCACTGGGGATTTGTCCAGGCAAGCAAGCCTGAATATACTTTACATTTCAGGCATCCTGAATGTCTGTCCCTTCCAGATGATATCCCAGTTACCAAATGGCCCTGGCTGGTTAATGAGGAATGCAATAGTGTTCCTTGCCCTGGTTATATGTCACTTGTTAGGGGATGTTGGGAGATTCCCAGATGATTTCACATCTTAAGATAGCAACTGGTAACTGCCTTATCAGACATCATGCAAAAAGTTTTCTGTGGGTGCAGCAGTTTCCTAAGTGTCCTATCTTGATTCCCAAAACAGATTACATTGGAATTATCTTTTCAAAGAAAAGCCCTAAGTTTCAAATGGTCTAAAATTTAAGAAGGTTATAAGCCCTGAAAAATAATCATTTGGGGACAGTGCGGTGTCAGAAAAAGAATATATTGGAAAACTGGCTGTGTAGTTTTGAATCTCTAATTCCTTCCTAGGAGGTATTAACTGATTGTATAGGATTGTGGTAAGTCACAATAATGTGTCCTGTTTATTTAAAATCATTCTATAATACTCTATTAAAAAGTGATGTGATTGGAATAACTAGAATCTAGGTCAGGTTATTGAATAGGCTTCCATCCTCCAATTTTTTAAAAAAATTTTATTTTATTTTTTGGCTATGTTGGGAGTTTCTCTAGTTGTGGCGAGTTGGGTCTTTGTTGCCTTGCGTGGGCTTCTCATTGTGCTGGCTTCTCTTGTTGTGGAGCACAGGCTCTAGGTGCACGGGCTTCAGTAGTTGTGGTGCATGGGCTCTAGGGCACAGGCTCAGTAGTTGTGGTGCACGGGCTTAGTTGCTCCGCAGCATTTGGGGTCTTCCCAGACCAGGGATAGAACCCATGTCCACTGCATTGACAGGTGGATTCTTAACCACTATGCCACCAGGGAAGCCCCCCATTTTTTTTTTTTTTTTTTTTTTGCTGTTTTTTAAAGTCTCTTTCACTATTCTATGGGAGACTTTGTGGTGGTTTAGAAGGAGAACTGCTAAAGTGATAGCAGGATGAGGAGGCCGATCTCACTAGCTGTATAGCCTGGGGATAATCCCTTGGTATTTCTGAGCCTCAGTTCTTTCATTGGTAAGATGAAGAAATGGGTCAGGGGCTTCCCTGGTGGCACAGTGGTTGAGAATCTGCCTGCCAATGCAGAGGACATGGGTTCGATGGTCTGGGAAGTTCCCACATGCCGCGGAGCAACTGGGCCCGTGAGCCACAATTACTGAGCCTGCGCTCTGGAGCCTGTGCTCCGCAACAAGAGAGTCCGCGACAGTGAGAGGCCTGCGCACCGCGATGAAGAGTGGCCCCCGCTTGCCACAACTAGAGAAAGCCCTCACACAGAAATGAAGACCCAACACAGCCATAAGTAAATAAATAAATTTTTAAAAAAAAAAGAAATGGGTCAACTTGGTAGTGAAGATCCCTTATAGCTCTGAAATCAAAGAGACATTGGGTTTCTATGAAATTTAAACCAGTGACATACACATCCCCTTCATTTGTTGTTGATGTTGTTCTGTGAATTTTTGATGAACATCACCTTGAGGGAGGGTGTTATCGTCTCTTTCCATGAATTTTAAGTCTGTCGCCTATTTCTCGCCTATCATTCTTTACCAGTGAGAGGTACTTTTTTGTTTCCAACAGTATTTGTCTATTTGTTTCCACATAAAGGAATAAAGACGTGAGAATAGGAAACAAAATTATGAAGTGAGTTATATGGGAAGTTTGCAAGGCACAGAATGGACCTATGATGGAGACAAGGAGGAGGAAGGGTTCTTTAGTTAGGACACTGCATGTAAAATCTCCAAAGTAAGGGAATTATATTTTAAAGAACTACAACTGACTAAATGAAGGAATGAGTCGGTATACATGAAGTTCTTGAGCTATATTTGGTGAGAAGGAGATTTTTGACTTTTGCTAAGCCCTCAGACCTCAGTTTTATTAAATAAATAATTCTCTGGATGTATAATTAGAAAGAGAATGTTAGAAGTAATTTTCCAAATCAGAAGTATGAGCCAGACCCAACTTTCCTACTATAGATTAATGCCATCATACATAATCCTGAAACATGCCTAACCAGAACTACTCAACTGGCAGAGCTGCCACTATCCTCTGCCATCCACTCTGTCCCAGCACCCTCTTGGGTAACCCACGTCTGTTTCAAAGGCTTTCATGCTGTAGAAGCAGAGATAAGAATTGTCTCAGGCTTGTGCAGACAATTAATCCTGACCACAGCAAGATGCCATTTCCCACCCCAGAAGTGGTATCAGCTGAAAAGGGAACTTTCTTTGATCTTATTCAGGGACTTCAAGCCATTTAAAATTACCCCACTTCAGCATCCTATTTCCCAATTCCACGGTCATCTTGGTTGGTTGTTATTTGAACGTTTTTTTTTCACCTTACTTGAAATTACTTCCCACCTAGGCTAATTTACCAGGGATCCAAAGCACTCATCATGTGGTGTGCAAAGGATATAGAGATGGCCTTGTGTGCAAAGACAAACTGGTAACAAGACGGCATCTCTACCAGTAGCTTGTGACTAGCATGACTCTCCATGAATCAAGTGATATTTTCTAATAAGACTTCAGACTGGTGGTTTTATCCTAAGTTGGGCTCTGGTGCCAAGATGTCTTTGGCCAAGCTAATAAACTGGTGATCAAGCAGATGTGACTTTGTTACCAAAGATTAGGAAGACTATGGAAAAAGTAAACCAAACACTACAAGTGATAATACTACTACCTAGTACAGAAGCAACAATAAAAGCATACAAAAGAATGCAGAAAAACAATTCTTCCAAAGATTGCATTTTCACTGCCCCCCTTGCTGATGCAGAGTGTCACATTCCTACACATCTGGTAATCCTTATCAGTCCTTTAGAAAGATGGGAGACAGAATTAATGAGGTAATTAGAGAGCTGTAGACAAATAAGAGAAGGCTAGTGTTTGAGATCTCAACTATGGATCTATGCACCTGGTTCTAGATCAACATATGTTTTATTTATGAATCACCTAAAATATGTTTGAGAGTTTGTTGCTTATATGCATGCATTTGTGCTATGGAGAGGAGCCTAAGGTATGTGTTATAGGGCAGTCTCTACACTTGAGATAATAATGGAAGAGGAGTCAAATACATGTGATTGTGTTCATGTGTTTGTATGTAACATATCTCTAAACTCACTTTAGGTAAGGAAAAGGGTGCACTGGTCAAGTTGGAACCAAGTGTGCAATGTTCCCTCTGAAAATGGCCCAAGGGCTTCATTTGCCTTTACTAAAATGAGAAAAGCTTATGAATAAAGTGGATTTTGAGCTGAGTATTGAAGAAAGTTTAGAAATGAATGTAAATGAGAGTATGGCTAAAGGTTTTTAGGCAGGTCATGAAGAAGCAAGTAGGAGAAACAGAAGTAGAGCAATAGCCAGGAATAATAATGGGAATGTTGACAGATGACCTCAAAACCCACTTCAGGCACTTAAGGGATTTTCAGAAAAGAATTATGTGATCCCAGCAATGGAAACCAGGTAGTAGCATTTAGATGAACATATCTGCAGGAAAAAAGGGTCTTGAATATTAATGGTGGAGCAAGAAATGGTAGCTAAGACCAAAGATAGTCAGAACCCAGATGAAAAATGCAACTAAAACAATGCAGAATAACAAAATACAATACATAAAATAAACTCTGACACTATTAGGGAATTTGCTGGGGCCTGATATCCCTTAATTTTCCGGGAATAGGAAGAGACTGCTGCTAGGGTTCAAAGGCTGGCTTAGTCTACTTAACTAAATGAAATGTTCTACCCTTCTTTTTCCTCTTCTCCCCTGCACCTTTGGAAATGGATTTTATTCTGATTTTGCATAAAGTATAACATAAAAATTTATTTAGAATATAATCTTATCTTGTCTGTTTCAAGAGGGATTTCAATTTCTTATAATGCCTTAAGTTTATTATTAAATATTTTGACAGGAATGAGTGGGGAGAGTATGGAAGAATAATGCTGAACAATTTTTGGGTATCTTCAGTTCTGGTTACTATGCAGTGGACTTTCCATATGTTGTCCTATATATTCAATTATTATTTGTTATAGTTATTTCAATTCATATCTTTTTCTGTTTTAAATAAACTTTACTGCACATTATATATAATATAGTTCATCAGCTTAATTATTTGATGAAAGGAATGACTTAGGGCAAAAACCAGTGTGAAGTAGCAGCCACATGAGAATGAAGGTCTTAAGTAAAATTAAGGAATTGAGGGTTTTGGGGACAAGTTTAAAATTAAGATATATAGTTAGATAACTAGATAGCAATTTTACTTTAAAAAAGGAAGAGGAAGAAAAGGATCCAGGAAAGGCAGAGTCTCATTCTGTTAGAACTAGAAAGTTCTGTAGACATGCATGGTTGGACTTTAGGAAAAATACTAAGACAAAGAAGCTAATATTTTGCATTATTTGCTATAGTTTTGAGGCATTACTGCAATAATTTTAATCTACTCCTGTTTCCATGGGGGTGATGAGCAAATTTTGTGGGTGATTAGGAATCTTGTGCAATATTAGCATAGATGCAAGATACTCTTAAGCAAGACTCGTATTTCTGTACCTAATTGGAAAATCTAGGCCTTTATCTTAAGATATCTATATCTTGACTGGGAGATTCATTAGTTATAAAAGAATTTAAACTTTGAATCCACAAACATGTATTGAGGAAATAGATGTTTAGGTCACTGTGCACATTCCGAAAGGAGCATCATGTTGAAAGCCCTGAAGATGTATTTTCTCCAAGATGTTTCCCATTAAGATTGAAGATAGTTACTCCAGAAGAGAAATGCCAATGTATTAATAGCACTATGTTCTTTTTGTGGGGTCTGTCTAGATACATAGGATCAGATAAAACAGTAATTCCGAGTCACGTTAATCTGGTAAGAAATGTTTGCTCTCTTTCAAATAATAGAACCACTGCTGCCAAGCACTATTAGGTGTTGCAGCTGAAAAAAATGTACTGAATATATAAATTTCTGCCAAATATTGCATTTTATTCTGTCCGAATAAGTAATAGAGTAAATTGGAATTTCTGAAATTGTTAAGTGTAATTACCAAAAAAAAAAAAAAAGGAAAAATCATCTACTCTAGCTATATGATCTTCTGGTATTGTATTACTATTTGTAGACTAGGTTTTCTATGCTGCCATTTTATATAACAGAATGAATAATATGGTAAAAGGTGTGTAAGCAGGAAATTCCCCTAAGGGAAGGCTGCAGAGGGATAGGTGTTTACCAAAGTATTCTACATGTGTATTAGAATCAATGGGACAAAAATACAAGGAAACTTTGTAGTTATTTCCTGTAACATCAAATGATATACTGTGTTGAGAATTACAGGGCATATTTACAACAACCAGTATAATTCAGCAAAAATAAATAGAAAACTGAAAAATCCAATCAAGCATTATTAATGCTTAGCAGTTAGATGGACAGTCCTTTAAGTTTTTATTTACTAAAATGCATCTTACCACCTTTTCCATGATATTTCCCATGGTGCGTTCAAGTTTAACTGAGCTTAAATATACCAAATATCAGCATATAATTCATGATTTGGAAATGTAGAGAAACAGATGTTCACAAATTGTGGAGGGAATAGAGTATCACTTGGCATTTGAGAAATGTTCTCCTTCAGTATAGTTTCAAATCCATCACCTTGTTTGATTTTAACAACATTCCTATGATATAGGTAAATTTGGCCTTTAGAAGTATTCACATTTTACTGTAGAGAACGAGCTTGCTACCTGCCCAAGGAGAGTCATGGAATTTCTATTCAGACAACTCTATTGCCTTGGTGTTCCTTCCAATAAAGCTTGCTGCCTTTCAGGGCTAGAAACAGGATGGACTTAACAAAAAGTTGGAAATGACCCTGAAAAGGAGGTATTATTTTTAAAAGAGAGACAGACAAGTGGGTTGCCACTTGTGAAGATTATGCAGTTTTATAATCCTTCGGGTTGGTTTGGTCAGCATTTGTAATCTAACCCCTCACTTACGCTTTGGAGAAATAACATTTCCTCTTACAGTATTTCTTATACATATTACATGCTTTCAAAACTATTCTTTACCACACCTCTCAAAGAGAAGCTTAAAAATATCTGAACTGCAATGGGTCATGATGCAAATTCCTACCGACCCCCATTCCTCATTCTTTTCCCCTAAAAGCACTTTTTTTTTTTTTATCGCTTCCAACCTGGAGGTGTATAACATTTGACAAAACGAGTTGAGGTGACTCTTTTTGCGATTATCTCCTATTTCCTTCTTAGAAATATTGTCTATGTATGCCATGACTTCTATGTGGCTGTGTCATGTGAATATATACCATCTTTTCTTAAAAAGTGATGGCCTTTATGCTAGTTAAGACGGATACTACTGTAAACTAGTTATTTTCTATGAAGCTAAAGTTCACTTTTGTTATTTCTCTAGAGGAAAAAAGACTTGTTTATTAATCAAAATTTAATCTAAAAGATTTGTGAGAAAGTGATATGTCTTACCAATTTTTAAGAGATTTGTTCTATTTTGGGTTATGCGTATGTCAGCTCCTCTAGTGAGAGTTACAGTAAAATTTTCAGTTGGCAACACTTGTTATTTGTTTATAAAATACCAATTCATTGTTTGAAGTTCAAAAAACTATTGCTTCTTATATTGTTAAAAAAAAAAAAAACCCAAATAACCCCAAGTTACTGCTTTACTGAATTTTTCTAAAATTTAAAGCAATCCAGACAAGTTAAAACTAAGCTAAACATAAACAAGTAAACTTTATAGTTGAGGTTCTAAACCTCCTTTCAAAATTGCTTCACATAGCAAGACTTTAAATACAGTTGGCCCTCCATATCCTCGGGCTCTGCATCCACGGATTCAACCGATCACAGCTCAAATATATTTGGAAAAAAAAAATCTAGAGTACCAACAAGCAAACTTGAACTTGCTGTGTTCCAGCAACTACTTAAAAAACATTTGCATGGTATTTACAACTACCTACATAGCATTTACATTGCATTAGGTATTATAACATATATGGGAGGATATGCCGTACATTATATGCCAACTACTATGCCATTTTATATAAGGGAATTGAGCATCCTTGGATTTTGGTATTTGAGAGGGCTCCTGGAGCCAATACCCTGTGGCTACTGAGGGGTGACTGTACTTTAAGGGTTAGTGGTGGTGATATTTTATATTTCTGTCACACTTCCAACATCATCTATTACAATTCTGGACAAATAATGGATGCTTTACAAATGTCTGATTGTTCGAAACAAATGCTTGTATCATCTGTCTCTTCCTTGCCCTTTTACTGATTTATTTTGGCCAAAGTACACTGATAGAAAGTTATTTCAATGTTTGTCAATTAGAACATTTAAAGATTAAACACTGAGTTTAATAGGGAAGGAGGATGCTAGACCTGGCCAATAGGAATAAGTGATTAATTCTGAAATAATGAAAGGGTGCAGGAGTAGCCACAACAGTCAGTTTTATGCTTGCAAGGAAATGATGAGTGGGAAATTTGTGACACCTGACTAAAAATCAATGCTCGTGGAAGGTGATATAATAGCTTTAAGCTGGAAAAAACTAAGTACAGGGGAAATCAAAGCTGACATGGTGAAACTGCACAGAAAGAAGTGGGTAGAATAATGACAATGTCAAGCAACTAATGAAGCTAATGAGGCACAATGTGATGGCACTAAAGATCTCATGTCCTCTAAAACAACTAGTTAATTTAGCTGACTAATTTCCTTACCTCTCCTACTAAACCTCTTAAGGACACCCTAGTGTGGTCCCCTTATGTGATATTTTGTATCATTTCTCAGAATTTTCAAAACAATAATATTAGAAGGATACATTTCAAAAGAGGAAGTAAATGCTAAAAACAAGCCTTTAACTTATTTATTAAAGTGGTGATAATCTAAATCCAAAACAAATCCCAAAGTTGTTTTTCTGAATGAGAGAACATGAAGGAAAGAGAAACGAAAGTAATATGTACACCTCCATTTTTTTCTGGCTCCAAGAGAAAAAAAATTAAAATGAAATATTTGTGTTAAGAAAGCTTAATACTAGATGTAAAAAGTCTATACTTATGCTACATTTACTTTACGTTAAATTATTCCCAGTCTCCTGTTTGCTTCTAAGGAGACTAGTCAATAGCTTCCTGCACATTCCTCTTAGAAATAAGAGAGGGTTATAGAAGTGGGCTAAAAGAGAACACTAATTAAAACAGATTCCAAAGACATTTGGACTCAGCCAAGCAAACTCCTTAAAATTGCAGGAGAGTTATTGTCTGCAAGGTAGCAGTCAGTGCCTTTCTCTGACTTAACTTGGCTTGGATAGGCTTCTCTGTTGGCGAGTTAAAGGGTCTCAAACAGCAAGAGATGTTTTATCTTGGTTAAGCTGATAATTTGTCCTACTTAAGCAAATGATGCAAATTTCCTTGCAAAGCTCTTTGCTCATTAGCTCATAATTAGGGTAATAAATCTGTAAACACCAAACACATCCATGAAAACATCATAGTGCTCTAAAAGTGAAAGTGGGCTTATCCTATCCTGAAGGAAGCAGTAGAGAATTTGCAGAAACCTATTCAAATTCTGAATGCAAAGCTACATGAAATTGTTATAAATTTAACCCCTAGGAAGAAGAGAAGGAAACAGTCTGGATGGTGTGAAATCACCCTAACAGTCCATGTGAAAACTGAAAGCTTTAATTGAATTTCTTAAAAATATTTTAGAATTATAAGTATTCTTTGTTATGAATTATTTTTAAGTGGTCTTTCACACACATTTTCATACACGAACATTTTTGCAAGTAAGCACTTACTCTGCTGCTGGGGGAAACCAGTGGCCTGAAGGTACCAAGCAATTAGTCAAAATTCACATAGTGAGTCAAAATATCTAGTCAAGAAAAAAGCCTAGTAGAGGACTCAGCAAAGCACAAAGCCCACACTCCACGTTTAATATACATAATTCTGGGGTGGATGTATAACTTGAACTACTCCTGAGACAAGGGAGAATTGTGAAGTCACGAGAAATCAAGCAATTCTGCTTTCTTTTACGATTAACAGGAAAATGCTAATTCTATGCTGGTTACTTGTATACTTATAATACATCTTTCATTCTCCATTGCTTGCAAATTATTTACAACAGTCGGTTTGCAATTTGTTTACAAATATGACCCCTCCTTCCTCAAAGCTCATATTAACTAATACCAGTCCAGATCATGCCTGTACATGCTATGGATCTTCTGTTTATTTCTGAGCTCCACACAACTTGTTCATTTTCCTTATCACTCAAGATTTAGAAAATGTTGATTCATGTCAGTACCATACCATGTAGACTGACTAAAACTAGCTTCAGAATTAGGGTAGGGTAGACATGTTTTCTTTATAGAAGTACATGGAATTGCCCTCAGACTCCATGTGTTTGTCCTAATCCATGTGACACTTAAATTAACAGAACTGAATTTCTTTGTAGTTTATGTTACTACTGAGAATGTTTCTTCTTGCTCAAAAAGTGGTATGTTGAGACCCTAAATTGTTCCAATCTTAGCAGAGGAGGGAGGATGAACTTTCCAGTGGTCTATTTACTCCTCTGAAGGGGAAACTTTTCTTCAGTTATCCATTTGGATCTCTTTTGGGACTAAAATGCAGACTTTTAGCTAAGATGAAACTATTAGAAATTTAGAAATTAGAAATACATGTCCTTTATTTGGCAAGAAAAGACAACAACAAAAAAAGCCAAATAAAGTGAATGTGACATCTATTTATATTTTATCCTTAGGAGGTAAGTTTCTAGAGACAAGACCACAGTGGAATCTTAGTGTATGCTAATAGGTAACCAGGAAGATGCTTATCATGTAACATTAGCTAAAAGACCAAATGTGCATGGTAGGCTCAAATATATTTTCATTTCGTATTTAACTCCTTAAAGGTCTTTAGTAGTCTGGCTGCAACTAAAAATATTTAGAATGATATACATAGGTATGAGAATTAAATCCAATCATTGTGAATAAATCATATTGGAACTTAAATTCTCCTCTAGCTTTTACCTTAAAAATTTAAATATTTCTTTGCTCTCTTCCCCTTTAATTTATCAAAGACCTACATATCCACTATCCTATCCCTATATGGGGTATTTAACACTAATTTACATTTCACCAATATATTCAAACTTTCCTTCTTGGCCTTTTGGCGAAGTCAAAAATTGCTATAAAATATAAGACATTCATCTACTGCCTAGAAGTCTCTCAGAAAAACTCCATTTAATAACTATCAGTTTTTCCAACTAGCAGAAGTACTCTGACATTTTCCAAAAAGCAGCTGCAAGCAGCATTTCTCCTGGCAGACCTACAGGCCCCATCTAGTGTAAGGGGCTTCAGTCCAGATTGATAGTCATCTAAACTAGAGTGTGAGGCACAACCAGTTTTTTCCAGAGCTAACATAAGGGAAGAGGGGAACGACCTTTAGAGGCGCTTAAATACTGAAGGCTGAATCATACAATAGAAACAAAAATAGAAAGGTGAGAGAAATGGTTTAGAGTTTTTGTAGATTGTTAGGGGAAAAGAAAAGGAAAACGCGAAAAAAGAAAAACAAAGGGCAAATACAGAAGACATCAGATATTCTGAAGCTTCTAACTTTAGCACTTCATCAACATTCCATTTTCCCCTCTCCTGGAGAGACCGAGTTTTCTTCTTGGTCCATCCTTCCCACATCTCAGGAGAGCATCCCTGAATTCTAAGGCCACATTCTGACAATACTCCTCTCTCATCCCTGTGTGTTGTCAGCACTGCTGCTTGAACAAAATGAGGGGCTAAATCCTCCCATTCCCAAATATTCACCCCTATCTCAAGTTTTTTTCCCCTATATTTTCCTATGATTTCTTGTGTATCATAAAAGGAGTAGATACTGGGTCTTTTTTTTTTTTTTGTACTAAGTTTAGGTGTTTTACATTTATTGTGGGGAACCTGGACAATGAAGTAAAGAATAACCCCTTGGCTTCATGCAGATTCAATCAATGCTTCCTTTGGCTGCCTCTTTATTGTTATTTAAGACAGAAAATAGTAAATACATGGAATCTTTTAGTTTATTAAACAAAAATAATTAAGTACACAAAACTTGTCTTTAGATGTCAACCCCAATTCTGTCTTTTCTCCTTTTGGGATCTCCACTAGAAAACTCTCAGCCCCCTTCTCTCTCATTTACACTTTTCTATGAGCTGAACTATCAGTGTGCTTCTTTCTTCAGGGGTATTTACATTTTAACCCTTGCATCTAATTCTGGAATGGAAAACTTTGTTCCTAAGACATTTCAGTTATTACACCATGTTTTTACCTAAGAGACAGGCTCTGAAAGTTAACTTCCCTCATTAAGTTTAAGATGGAGGAGGTGGTGGTGGTGAGTGATTTTTGCTCTCATCCCATGTTTTCTTCTGCACTGGAGGCCATGCAAGAGGCTGCAGCAATGGCAGCTGTTGCATACCATTTCCAGGAGACACAGATAATCATGGAACTCAGAGCTGGGTTGAAATTCTTCTAGTCAAAACCAAGACATGGCGAATAAGCAGGGGTTTATTCTGCTTCTAAACTAGGCCTCATGTCGCTTCTGTCCATGTCCATGTCATGGTCCCCCAGATACTGAGGCGGCTGGGATATGTAGAATATTCATGTGTCCTGCAAGGCTGGGGAGACATAGGTCATGAGCTGGTGCAAGGGAAAGAATTGTCTGTTTTATTTAGACCGATTCAGGAAAAACTGTGTATAGTCCACTTAAAATTTCAACATAAGAATAGCTTCATTTGGTCTTTTGTGAGGGTAGATATATTCACTCAAACTTAGATTACCCATTAAATGTCAGTCAAAAAAACTGGAGCCACTTCTTATTTACTAACATGTTAAGGATTGTCATAATACAGGACAACATTCTAAACTGAATCCTAAATATAGGTCCTCTATCACTTGGAAAAGTTGGGAAGACTGAAAATCCGAGCCAGAAGTTGCTCATCATGGACCTGAAATCTAATCCTCTTTAGGTCATTCAAAACCCCAGAACAATTAGTGTCAAAATTTCTATGAAGGAAGAATTAATTTCTTTGGTAGTGAGGACAGAGAGCTTCAAACTTGAGTCCTAAGAAAAGAGCAGGAATTGAGGATGTGAACCAAACACTTTAACTTTTAACATGAGGGCAAATGTCATGATTATCTAATTCAACCTCTCAGATTTTACTGACAAGGGACCAGATCAATTACATAACCTTTCAAGGCGTTTAGTGGGAGTCAGTCAACTTCGGTTTGATAACTGACTCCCTCATTTTTCACTTGTGGGACATTAAGTATGTAACTTTACCATAGTTTTCTGTCTACAGAATTGGGATGATTTGATAGTATTGCCTCATAAGGCTATTGCAGGGAACAAATGGATCTACTCATATATATAAACCACCCAAATCAGTATATGTAACCAGTCTGCACTCAATTATAAACTTTTTTCCATAACTCTCCTTTCACATGAGGGATTTTAATTTTTCTTCATAGCTTTCAGAATAATGTAAAGAATGTAGAGAGATCTTCCATTTACAAAACACTTCTGGAAGAAATAGCATCCTTATGAATTTTAGAATTAAAATATAAAATATATTCAATTTTAGTTCTCATTTGAAATTTAAGTGGGTCTTTAACATGAACTTTGGCCAGACTTGAAAACATGTAATAATTCAACACGTCGGACAAGCATTTCAGGTCTGGCTAAGCCTTAAGGAATGGGAAAAAAGGGAGTGGAAGAGCCTCCCCCATTCAGAGGTAACACCTACCCACCCTGCTCATAACTCAGACAGCTCTGTACTTTGAAGAGCAGAGGAATAAAAGGAAAAGATAAGAAAACTAAGACTTTCTTGCAACTCTGTCTTTCTTAGAATTTCTCTTTCCATGAATGTCTTCCTTTCTCTTTTCAGCTCTCAGCCTATCATTCAAGTTCATGAAAATTTCCCAAGATACCCAGCCTACAGCCACCTCTTAGTCTCATAAACTTCTGATACTTATCATTCATTAACTTGGGTATTAATCCCAAGCCACACTCTGATAACTCCTCTGCTGCTTTAATATTTCGCTATTACTTTTCTGGTGTTAATATTTTGTTTCCCAACTAGACTGTAAGTAACTTGAAGTTTCTGGAAGATATCTTTTTTTTTTTTTTTTTAATTGGTTGACCAAAGAAAGAAAAGGCAATGCAGAAAAAGAAAGTAACACTGTAATTCAGAAGAATTTGCCAGAACAACTCAAATACCAGCTTTGCTCCACAAGCCCCACCCCAAAACTAAGCAGGACTGAAACGGCCAAAGCAAAGCCATAGCAAAGCTCAGTCAATATTTAGCTTGTATTGCGTATAGCAATAGATTGCTAACTAATCGTTTTGCCTTCAGTCTCTCCCGTCTAATCCCTTCTTCACACGACTGCTTGAGTGATATTACCTATGTTAGGCACTCAATAATCAGTTGTTTAACTGAATTTATTAAGCATATATTTTCTGCAAGGAAAAAATTACCTTGGTGATTTGAGCAACTGTATCAATGTTGTGCTGTAAGTGAAAAGACAAAACTTTGGCAATTTAAAGTGTAAGGAACTCAACTTAGAAAATAAGGTCTTGGTACAATGTATTCAGGTCCTTTCTAAATTCATAAGGACAGCTGCAAACTAGGGCCCGCTTTTTGCTCACTGCTGTCTTAGCAACTACGGCAAAGTAATAACTCTTTAGCTACATCACTCTATACACAACATGCAGTTTGACCATTAATGGTCTTACTGGAATAATACTGGTGTTAGAAACCGTAATTCAGGATATCTTACACATTACATAGATTCATACATTCAGTCAACAAGTAGATATTCAGTATCTACTACAATCCACACACCAAGACTGATAAAATTAGCACAGAGGTAAAACAAATACTGGGGTGTTATGAGAACCTTGTTTTATTTAACTATGACAAAATAAATGCATACAGGTAAGATCAAACCTTTTGAATCAGTTAGGGCTGAAGCAGGAAACAGATGGCACATTCAAATTAAGAAAGTTTCAGAGAGTGTAATGTGAGCTTTCATGAGCTGGGTAGAAGGAAACTACAGCGCCAGTATCTGTTTGAAGGCAGGACTCTTCACAACCCTTGTCCTGAAGGAACGGTTGTGGGGGAAGGGGTGGTGATGAGAACTGTAGACAGAATACTTGTGAGGAAGCAGCTGGGCAGAGCTGAAACCTTTGACACCCCATGGGGCTGGGGCCTGAGGTATACACACCCGCCCTCATTCTGGGCACTCCCTCTTATGCCTGTCTGAAGGTCAGAGAGCAAGGAGTCTCCCTGGTGGGGTCTACATGGTTCAGCCACCCAGGCTGCAGGGCAGTGCAGAGAACAGAGCATAGACCCAGAGCTGATGATATTCAGCAGCCTTTAAAACTTTATGTTAAGTATGGATGCAGTCATTATGGGTTGGTTGAACAACACCAAACCCTTAATGAATGAGTGATTTAAAGTAGTGCATTTTTGGGCTTCCCTGGTGGCGCAGTGATTGAGAATCTGCCTGCCGATGCACGGGACACGGGTTCGTGCCCCGGTCCGGGAAGATCCCACATGCCGCGGAGCAGCTGGGCCCCTGAGCCATGGCCGCTGCTCCTGCGCGTCCGGAGCCTGTGCTCCGCAACGGGAGAGGCCACAACAGTGAGAGGCCCACGTACAAAAAAAAAAAAAAAAAAAAAAAAAAAAGTAGTGCATTTTTAAAACAGCACAATAATATTCTACTGAGATCCCTAAGGCAAGGTGTCAGAGCAGCTGTCATTACTGATACTTTTTATAGAAAACGGAAAATTAACGAAGCAAGAAGAAAAAAATCAAACTTGGTTTAGCTGTATAGAACTACTAATTTCAACCATATATATTAATTGCTTACCATTTCTGCCTAATTACCATGTAGCACAATAATGTGTATCATTACACACGTGTCATATTCATTTTACAATACTAACTGTGCAATGTTAACTTTACAGAATTAGCTCAGTTTAAGTCTGGGCAGTTTTTGTAGTTTTTGACTCGTGTAGGATGTTCTCTCTTTTAACTCAGAAAGTGATTTGCTTCAGTGATACTCTCTCCAACCATATGGTCTCCAGAGACCCAGGAAAAGGAAAAAAAAATTTGTAGCAGATCCTTTCAAGGTAATATGACTTAACTGAATAGTGCTCAGAGCCAATCCAAAGCCCAGGATTGGGTTATCAACTCATTTCAGTCATGATATCGAGCAGGGAAAAGCTCATGCCAGACCCTTTGTAACTCTTAAGTCATAAAACTCAGTATGCAGTGAACTGCCCCTAGGAGGATCAAATGGGCAAGGGGTGTGCTATCTTTAGCAAGTATATCCTGGTCACTAAGACCACATTCCATTTTTGCACTTGAACTAATTCTTACACCAATGATTAAGGTGATTATGATGTGTTAGTACTACATATTTGCATTTTCAGTCATGATTCAGACATCTCATTACTGGGTTTATGAATTCATTCCAAGGATTTATCATAAAATTTTTCTTTTTCCTTGATAAAGGGAGAATAGATTTAGTCCACAAATTCTAGATCCTTTAAATTCTCAGAGAATGCCTGAAATATACTACAAGTTGTTCTGAAAAGGCTCAGTTTAATGATATCAAAAGCCATAAGTCAGCAGTAGGTATAATACTATAATTAAAGTAGGTTCAAGGTACTATGTGGTATGCATTTAAAGGATTAATTTACTTTAAAGAGATGATCCTTTGATCCCAGTGAATAGTTGAGTTGCTTTGCCTCACATCTGGATGAGGATCTATACTCAGAAATGTAAAAGTGTGAGGATATGTTGGGACATGGGCCATATTTCACAGCCTTAACAAATACAAGAGTTTCAGTGATTCCACTCCTCCCTAGGGATTTATCTTCTAGGATCACAGGACCCTTCACAGTTACTGTCTCCTCACGTGTGATAACAGGGGAGGACGATTATATTAAGTCCCGCTATGCACCAAGAGAGAAAGCAACATGATGTGGAAAAAGGCCAATTGTTTGCATTTTCACATCATCCTTGCCTGCTGATGTGTTATCTGACCTTTAGACAGTTTGCCACTGTTGTACATAGAGGGCCGCTAAATTAACCACTTAAATGTCAGCAGGAATTAACTGACCATCTGCAGTAAGCAAATGATGGAAATATGACAGCTGGGGGTATTTTTTATGGGTTAAGAACACTTCCTACATAATCACATAGGAAGTATAGCTACCCTATATTGCTTGCCTATTTTCTACTACATACTTAAATCCATCAAGATTTTAATTCTTTGATCAACCATGTGAGGTATACCATATACCCATTACGTAGATGAGGCAACAAGATGAATGGAAACAGAAATTTACCTATTGTCACAGAGGACACGTAAGAGGAGGAGCCTGGATTCAGACCAAGTCTGTCTAGTTCTAAAACTCATATCCTTCCCACTATTCTGTACGCCTTAGCAACGCCTTTTAGCATTCCAGTTATGGTGGTTTTTTCTCCATGGAGATTTCCCAATTACCGTGTACACAGAAACCCACAGCCTATCCCTGACTCTCCTCCAGTTCTCTGTTCTTTCTAAAACATCTGACTCAGAGTAATCTTCCTGAAGCAGCAAGATACTGAGACTAATGAAGCAGAAGTTACTATTATGTCATTTGGGACAACGACCTATGGGCTGTGGTCAGTAGATTACAGCCTGGAAAGGTCACATTTTGGGGGGTCAGAGGTGATGATTCATATGATATCTTCTTTTATCAAGATTAGTTTTAAGAAATGTCAGAATGTCCAGTCATCCAAGTTCTCTAAGAAATCTGCTGGCAAAATAATTGTTTTTTCTCAAAGTTTAAAAAAAAATCCACTAAGGTGTTCTATAACTCATCATTTGGGGAGGGCTGTCAAGAGTTAACAATTACAGATTTCTCCTTCTCTAGGCTCACTCTGGCACCTGTGCCTTACATCCCATCCCTTCCAAATTCCTCAAGAAACTTGTTACCACATGTTTTGCCTTCATCTCTAGAATCTTCAGTTTCTGCTTCATTCCACATTTGTTTTCTTCTGCCTTCATACTTCACCAAAAACTTTTAGTTTGCTCTGCTGTCCCCTCCAGCTACCGTCTTATTTCTCTCCTCTTCATTGCTGAGCTTTTTAAACAAGTGGTCTCAGCATGCCGCCATCATCTCTGCCTCATATAGCCTCCCTTTAGCTCCCACCCCACTACCCTTTCATGGACGTGCAGTGGTTTTTTTCTTTGCCAGATACATCAGACAGTCTTTATTCTTGGTATCTCTGTGTCATGTTAATTTAAACTGCTCACTCCTCCTTGAACCACTGGCTTCTTTCTTAGTTTCCTTTAGTCTCTTCCTACAAATGTCAGTAGCTTTTTCTCCCCTATTTTTCCTTTTGTATTTTTATTTACTTATTTTTCTATTTTAGGGTTCTATATAGTGCTGATGTAATCTTCTTTATTAATCTTCTTTAGCAGCTTTATTGAGATATAATGGGCATACAGTAAACAGAACATATTTAAAGTGTACAACTTGATGTTTTGATATATTTATACACCCATGAAACCATCACTGCAATCAAGGTGACGAATATATCCATCACCCCAAAAAGTTTCTTCATGACTCTCTGTAATCCACTCCTCTAACTGCCCCCCACTTCATCCCTAAGCAACCACTTATCTGGTCTCTGCCACTATAGGTTATTTTTCATTTTCTAGAAGTTTTATAAATGGTATGATACAGTATTCACCCTCTTTTTTTGACCTGGCTTTTTTCAGTCAGCATAATGATTTTGAATTACTGTTGCATATATCAATAGTTCATACTTTTTTATGATTGACTTTGAATTCATTGTAAAAATAGTATACTAGAATTGGTCCATTCATGTCAATTCTAACTACTCTTTGATGGACATTTGGATTATTTCCAGTTTTTGGTTATTACATAGAAATCTTCTATGAAAATGTATGTTCAGGTTTTCCTCTGAACATATGCTTTCAGTTCTATTGAGTAAAAAACTTAAAGAGTGAAATGCATAAATCATAGGTGGTATATTTACCTTTTAAAAAGCTGGTAAATGCATCTCCAAAGTGCTGTACACTTTCATTCCCACCAGCAGTGTATGAGAGTGTAATTTCCTCTAAATCCTTCCTAACATTTAGTATGGTCAATATTTTAATTTTAGCTATTCTAATAGCTTTATTTCATTCTATTGCTTTATTTGCTTGTTATTACAATATCAAAATGTCTTCATTACTGTAGCTTTATAATAAAATTTTAATTTCTTCCTCACCTTATTTTTAAAATTCCCCAACTGTGGCTACTCCTGTTGGAACTATTGCTGAGCTTGAGCTTTCTCTCTAAACATGACTGGCCTTAGTGAATTCTGGAAACTTTCTCACAATTCCCACAGACACTTTTTTTGCTCAAGGTGCTTAAAAAAAAAAAAAAAAAAGCAGAACCACTAGCCCCAGCTTCTCCTTTTCCAAGCCTATAGCTCTGCCAATGTAAAGATGACTATAACTATACTTGGAAATCTCATTTCTTCAAGTTCTGAACTTTTCTGAAATTCTCATCTGACCCTCCCCATTAGTTCTCCCTCCCATTCCATTATGTCAGCACTACCACCATTCTCCTCTCTGTCCATCAGACTTGAAACTTCATCTGTGACTTAGCTCTGTCCTACTTCCCCTAATCCAATAAATCACCATACCCTGGCCATTTTTTTCATTCAAAATAATTTTCATATATGGCTTCTTCTTTATTCCCATCGTTCATTCATATTCTCACTTTTCTCATTCCTGAGTGACTGAAAACCTAACAGACCATCTCATTTCCAGACTCTCCCTGCCCCAAGCCATTTTCTTGGATTTATCTTTCTAGAGTAAATTTGTTCTCAAGGCAAACCCCTACCCAGAAGTTTTCCTTTCTAGCTTTGTTTTCTTCGAACTCCCTTTTAACTTGTTCCAGTCTAGCTGGTTTTTTACTTTAATTTACATGTGAAACTAGCTAGTTTTTAAACAAGTATTTTCTAAGTAGAACAGAATTTTAAGTAACATTTACTTAAAGACTTTGTGGAAAGGCTGTGAAATCCAGGAACCATCACAGAATTTGGTTCTCTGTCCTCTATTTAAACTATACCTTTAGCGTTTTCTATGAACCGAAAGGCATCCAATCATTTGAGATTGAATGATTTTATTTAAACTTGTACTTCGCCCTATATTCAAACAAGAGCCTACTATAGGTTAAAAGAACAACAAAAACAAAAATAGAAGTCTAGAGTAAGTTCTCTTATGTCTCTAAGATACGAAGTAGACCAACTAGACTGGTGTTCTACAGTAAAGAGAACAAATTCCTGTGACTGTAGGCAACTAAAGGAGAATTTTCAGAAGTGACAGGTTACTAACTATCCCCTTTCTTCAATTAAAAGTTCAATGAACCTAGTTAATTTCAACTTAGGTAAATGCCCAATTAATCTTTAGACTTGCTGGCCTAATTGAAAGTCACGGGCAAGTAACATTTGTCAAAACAGAAACAAACTATAAAAGTTTACTTCCTTGTGATATTTTGTAGAAGAGATAAGAAATAAAACATTTTCTAATAAGTGTAATTGTTCAAGGGAAGTAATATTTGAAGATCAATTACTTGAGAATGAAAGAAACATTAGAACCTTATTTATGCATACAGAAGGACATGAACTAGGAAATGTATCTTCTCCTGGTTTTCAAGAATGTGGTATCCTAAACATTGAATCATTAACATGATGAAAATGCCATAGTTAGGGAAAATCTCATGGTTGGTTATTCTGGCATAAGATTATTAACTCTTTAAAGGCAGGTATTTATCTTTTCCCCATTAGCACCTGATAAAATGCCTTATACATAGTAAGCGCATAAATATGTATTTAAAAATTGAGTTCAGTAATACTATTTTCTCAAAATTAATATCACTGACACAGTTAAACAACTGGCTTCAAAGGTCAATTAGATTCTAATTTGCAGGAAGAAAATAAATGAAAAGAAGCAGTACAATTCCAGATTCAACTTTCTCTAAACTAAGAAAAAAAAATAGATGACCTGAATCAGAGCAGGGCACCGATGAGATAATTTTCTGATACATAATGTAGATTTATTTATAAATGCTGCTAAACAGTAAACATTAAGGGGAAAAAAAATTAACCCAGCACATTGTATTAGTAGAAAGTTTTTTTTTTTCCCCAAGGAGCGCAAGTTCTTTTGGAAACCTGCATGTTTTTAAGGACATGCAAGTTCAGGTACATGCACTTGTGTGGGGTAAAGGTGTCATAATCAGAACACGGTGTTTAAAACCCAGGTGCCTGTGCACTCTCACACAGTTCAACTTCATTTCAAAGTCTAGGAGAATTGAGTTTCCTAGAATTCTCATGAGTAGAAGACGACTAGTTTATTTTTTTTTTGTCTTCCCGATTCATGTGTGAGGAATGAGCGTCAAAGAAGGGTAGTGGCACTGTTAACCTCACGCAGCAAGCTAGCCTGAGCATTGCCTGATTACCCAAGGTCTGTATTGCATTAACTTTCACCTGCTCAGGAAAGTGCAATGCTATGTTTGGATGAAAACACAGGAATCCAGGTAAGCCAAACCAAACAGTTTAGCCAAGAAGATGATTCAGCTTATTAGGACTTGGGCAGGCAAATGGGGGAAAAAAAGGAGTGGGGGGAAGGGCGGACGCTCAGCTTTTCCTCAGCAAACCCAATCCCCTTCTCCCAAAAAATAATAGGAAATTTTAATTTTTAGTAAAAGATGTATGTGATGATGCAGAGTAGGTAGAGTAACAGTTTAAAAAGAGACAGCAATAAATCAAATTTACATGTCCTACATGGAATGTGATTTCTGATAACTTTAGAAGGAGAATTTGAACATGAAAAGGTTTGAACAGACTTTCAAAGGAATGGAGAGGGAGGTAAGAGAGTGAACTTGTCCATTTAAGCATGTTTTTTCCCCAGTCCTTACTGCTCATCTGAAAACAAGAAGTAGAGCAGGTCAGGAAAGGGGTTATGGTTAACACTGCAAGATGAAAGATAAGCAGCCAGGCAGTTAGAAGCCAAAGCATTTTATCTAGAAGAGCAGGTCTGGCCTTGTTTCCATCTTGATAAGAATTTGATTGGAGAGCTTGTTTGTCTCTAGGCTAGGATGGGGTGGCAGGGCTGAAGAAAGGGGACAGGGAAGTTGGGGGCTTAGTTATGGAGCTGTGGCAAACCACTAATGTAGTGATAAGTCCTTCTTTTGTATTGTACTTCTACCTGAACTTTCAAATTGTTAGACTTGTCTGTTGAGATAACACGGCTGTGTTTCTTTCAAATGTGCAGACTTAAATATCTAGAGAATTTAAGTGACCTGAACAGGCTTATTATCCTAGTTTAAAATGTTAAAACAATGGCTAACTGGTTAAGCCACTGACTCAAAACTTGAAGGAAATGACATTGACTTTAACTCCTTTTAAATGGTATGTTTATCTTTTTTCTGAAGCATATGCACAGTGTACCCTGGATTACTTTTTAAAGTTATGTTTTTATTCTACTTCAAATCCTTTTCTTAAAAAAAGGATTACAATTATAGGAGCTTCTACTTTCTGATGATATAACTGCTTCAGAAGTGGTTTTTAAAATATAATTATTAAAATCGAAAACTTCTAGGGTCATCAAGTTCTGTTCTTGGTGTTCTTGGATAAGAGACATGGTTTCAGGTTTTCCTGGGGTTTTATTTACTATTACTTTAAGTATCTCAGTCTCTCATAGAACCAAGAAATCAAAAGTTCGAAATGAAATGAGTTATTTTTTTAAAATAGGCCTTTAAAATTATTTTAGCAGCTAATTGAAATGATTTTAACGTGGTGAATTTACTGCTCGTGCCGTTAATTGCCCAAGTTGGGTTTATTGACTATGTCAGATGATTAGCAGAGGAGGAAGCATCATAAGATGGATATAACCCATACATTTGCTGGGGTTTATAATCTATACTATCTGAGAGATCAAGTAGAACATTTGTAGCCCAAAAGGTTAGATCATAAAATAAGTCTGTATAAATGCCAGGTGGAAAGAAAGATCTTAAAACAATATATTCTTATCTTGGCTACTTTACACATTGTCTGGCACTTTGGGTCTTGTCTTCGCTGGTCCTGAGGCTGTCCCTATAGGTAAGTAGCTCTGGACACTGCCCTGACCACCAGGAACAGAGTCCAGAACACCCTACGAAGAAAATTATCTTTCTAGAATGCTCCCAATTTAAAATTTTTCTTCTTTTACCTCTTGCCTTTGGCTATTCAGTAAAGTTGTACTGGTACTGAAAGTCTGAGGCCAGAAGAAATTTAATGGTAATCAATAACAATTATGATAATATAATAATAGCATCCCTCATTTACAAGAAGCCTCCCAGGTGACAGGACTTTGTAAGACATTTTATATATGCTGTTTCTCCATTGGTTATAAACGTCTACCTACTAGGCCCTTACTCTATTTTCTTTCACAGACAAGTTTTGCCAAAAAAAGTTATATATTTATTCTATATCCTGACTTCAGGATGCTTTTAACTTTTTTCTTATAAAATAATGTATGTGTATGTATATATACTATGCATATATATATATATAATTTAGAAATGTGTGCAAATTTAAAAGTGAAATAAAATGCATAATCCAACTACCCAGCAATAAACACTTTGATATATAGCTTTTAAAAAATTGTCCTATATACATATGTACACATTGTTTATTCATAAATGGAGTCATTGTATTCATTTGGTTTATCTTTTTTTTTCAAATAATAAACTATTAATGCCTTTCCATAGTGTTAAATAGTTACCAATTTTTCATGGTTGCATATTATCATAAAGCATGGATACTTTCTTAATCAATCTTACCATTAAATATTTTAATTATTTTTGTCTATATTAGTTTAACAAACACTCAATATAAATACTTTATAGTATTTATTCACTTAATTCTTGTAAGACTCAATTAGGCTGTAACAACCTTTTCTGACAATGGTAATCCTTTTACTATTTTACAAATAAGGAAACTGCAACACAAAGATTAAGTAAATTACCCAAGGTCACAAAACTAGTAAGTGGCAGATTTCAACTCAGGTTGTCTGGTTCTAGAATGAGTGCTCTTAACTACTGTGATATGGTTACTATCATAAATAATGCTGCAATGAATATCCTCTTTTTTTTTTTTTTTTTTGAGAAAATCCTTAGAATGAGAATGCTGGCTTTTCAAATGCATTGGCAATTGACCTTCAAAAAGTTGATACTTTTCTTTCCACAAGCTGTGTATTTCCAGACCTTAGATAATACTGAGTGTTATAATTTAAAATTAAATCTCCTGCCGTTGTATTTCTCATTTCCAATCCTCTTAATCTAGTGGCCTTTTTACGGTTATCTTTTAGCACTCCATGGCACGGGGTAATTTTCCCTCACTCCCTTCTCATGCAACTCTTTCCTGCTTCCGTGTGATATCATCCTCTGCTACTCCCCTCTAACTTGTATTAACATTCCTTCTCTGTCTCCTTCACTGATACTTTTCTCTGACCTCTTTTTTAATTTTAGTGTTTCTTAGCTCTTCACTTGATTCTCTTCTCAGGTTGCAGTCTCCCTGGGAAATCTCATCCATCCCCATGACTTTAACAACAATTTAAATGCTAATGCCTCACTAATCTTTATCTCCTCCCAGACATTGCTCCTAAATTCTAGACTTACATATGTAACCATCTATTAGATATCTTCAGCAGGGATATTCTCCAGGCTTTAAAAAACAGAATATATTTAAAATTGAACTCAACATTTCCCCCCTAAACCTGCTCTTCATCTTGTAGTTACTATCTGAATTTGATGTTACCATCACACAACCAAACACCTAATGTGAGACTCACTCTAGACTTGCACTACAGCATAGGGTAAGGATGATTAGCAATGATTTTGAATCAAGTAAATCTGGATTTAATCCTTACTTAAAATCTGTGACTTCAAATCTGGATGTCCCTGGAAAAGTTGTTTAAGCTCTCTAAACTCCAGTTTTATTTTCTGTAAAATGAGGATAAAATTACCTACTCTGCAAGGCTATTGAGAAGATGAAATGGGATGGTGTATGTTACATATGTTCTTATTGGAGTTCTTGATATACTAAAACACTTAAAGAGTATTGCTATTTGGGGGATAATGTCTCACCTCTCACATCCAATTGGTTTCTAAATCCTGTTGTTTCTAACTCTGTAACTTCACTCCAACAACCCTTGTTCTTTACCATCACTGCTGACAATGCCTAGTTAGGATCTAGTCATCTCTACCTCAGTGATTGCAATTTTCTCTAACTCAGTGGTCCTCTTCATTTTTTCCTGACATCAGCACACAGGGTGATGTTCACATGCGTGATTCATTCCCTCAGTCATAGTCAACGTCAACTACAGTTCTAGAAGTTTAGGCTATAACTCTACTCCTTTCCTTCCCATGCCATGAGAAAACATACTAGAATAGTAGTAAGAGTGGCAGTATTAAAGAGGTTAACTTGAATCTGCTCCCATTTATTTCAGTCTGGTGCAAATTTGAGTACTGTATTTTCAATAGCAAACTGCTTGCAGCACATATGTGTGCAACTACATCATGGTTGAAAGCTTTGTGTTAACCAGCTTCCTCTACCAGTTTTCTTACCCCACACTAATCCCATCCTCCTCACGACTGTCAAAGTGAGCTAGTTTCTATTATGTAGATTTTACTACATGTTCTGCATTTTCTATGGTGTAAAATGCAACTCCCTTTGGTTTGGCACAAAAGGCCCTTCAGACCTGGCCGTTTTTAGCTTTTTCAGGCTTTTCTCTTTCTATACCTCACCTTGCATAGGACTTTTGAAACAACAAAATAATGGCCTTCTCATCTCCCTTTCTTCATCGCCCCCCTCACTCCTCATCCCACTGCAGTCTGCCTTAGGCTACAGGTGGTCCCTGATTGTGCCCTTCATCCTGGGCACTCACGACCTATGTACCACTGAGTATCTTCACTCAGCAGTCATGGACACTTGGAACACTCCCCTTCCTCCTGATTCTTTGGCTGCCCCTTTATTAATTGCATTTTTGGCATTTTATTTTCCTACCCATACTTCAATATTCTGCCCCCAGGACTCTTTCCTATGCAGTTTTCTTTTCTTCTCTGTTTTTCTGTTCTTTTTTAAATATTCTACTATCTTTGGGAGATCCTCTACACTTTGTAGTTTCAACTACCATCTGTATGCAAATACCAACAAATCCTTTTTTTTTTTTTTTTTTTTTCCCCTTTTCTAAGCCTTACCTCTTTCCTGAACCCTATATACCCAATTGCTCATAGGACTTTCCCACTTGATGGTCTTATAAGTGACATAATTATTCACAGTGTTTCCAGAAGGGACTTCATTATCCCCCTACCCTTCCAAACCAACTTTTTTCTCATTCAAGTTGCACACTTCTATAAATGGAATCATCCACCCAATTTCTAAGCCAGATATCTAGGAGAATCAATACTTGACCTTTACAACTCTTTTTTGAACCCTACATTTCAACCAGTTATCATATCTTGATGATACCTCACTAATACCTCTAAAGGCCCACAACATATCTCCAAATCCACTGCTATGCCTTAATCCACGCTGCCATCATCTCTTACTTAGATTAATTTATCTTTTTCCTTCAACTCTGCTGCTCACTAACCCATTATCCTCCACACTCAACCAGTTATTTTACCTCAATTCAAATCTGATAATATAACCCTCAGGACTTAAAACCCTTCAAGATAAGTTTCAAAGATTTAACATGATTGAAATGGCTCTCCAAGACTTGGATCTGGCCCCTCCTTTCACCCCAGACTACTTGCCATGTTCACTCTCATACCATACAGTCCAGCTATATTGAACTTTTTTCAGTTCCTCATGTGGTTTGTTTTGTTTTGTTTTTTGTCTCTGTTTTGCCTGCATGGGATACTCTCCTATCCTACTCCCTTCCTTTGCCTGGCTTTCTCCTACTTCAGAGCTCCTGTTCTCTAGGATTGATTATGTCTTCCCACGGTAGATTTCTAAGGTCCCAGTATTTGCCATATCATTACATCACATTTCTTTACTAAAAGCTTTCATCGCATATGACTGCTAATAAAGTAGATTCAGATTGGGGTACTATAAAAACGTTATCTACATACCTTAAAATTTTTTTTGGCCTAATACTTTAAATGCACAATCACCACTAGCTTTTTGATGTAGGGCTATGACTTTTAATTGGGAGATGAGTATGTTGAATGAAAGAGCCATTGTCTTTCTTTACCACAGTGCACCATGTGTAAGTTCTAGTTTCACTTTATTTAAAGTGCAGTGATAACTTAAAATCGGGTGAAAAGTTAAAGACATTGACCATCCAATCTGAATGTACAATTTCCTGGATTATTAAGACTTTTTTTCTCAGTCTTTTCTGGTTTACATCCTTTACCTAATTTTGGTAGAAATGTTTTTAATGATTTCCCTTTCTTGAGTCTTTCCAAAATATTCAACTTAATTTTCAAAGAAACAACTCTTTCATTTTACAGTCTATTTCACCAAATTATGCAAGCAATGTTTAATTATATTACATGGTTACAATAATAAGTCAACTGTCATAAATAGTTTGAGCATAAACACAACTAATTCTTGGCAAGCATGCAACTCAACCAATGAGAGAAGTGTGTAGGCTTACTGGAGTGTAGCCTACTGTCTGAGAGCTTTCACTGAGCCCAGAATATTAATGAGTTTGTTTTGCAAAGGCAACTGATAGGATTAGTTAGTTTGCCAAGTCAGTTAAGTGAAGGTCTGTTAAGAGTGCTCTGTTAACACAGTTGTCGTCTCTCTTCCATGTTGACTGTATGCACTCTGAGGACAGGAGAAGCATGCATGTCTTAGAAAGAAACCATCTCTTCTTTTTTCACCATGATGTTCACCACCATGGGCTGGGCACACAATAAATATTTGCTGAAGAAATGAACATATTAATAAATAGGTGGAATACCTACTCCTCATAGCCTGTCTTTCCTCCAGTATAGCTCAAGTGTCAACATCTTAATTTATAGCCTGACTTCCCTGATTGATCTCTCTATCCTTCAAAGTAAAATGTTTAACTACCCTCTTTGTCTCCACTGTATTCTAAACCTAGTCCCAACCTACCTCTTTAAAATACTCTTACTAACATTTCATTTTGTTTCTATTTCCTTTTAATCTGTTACATATCTCTGGAAGTCAGGAAATTATTTTAATTTTTATATCTTATGTTTAATATATAAATGGCACATGTAATATTTCTGAGAAAAATTAATTAATAAATGAATAAATAGCTCTGCCATGTACGTATACTTGTCACTGCTTTAGATGAAGAAACTGAGCCAGAAAGATTAAACAGCATGAGCAATATTACAAAGTAAATAAATCTTGGGGTCTCCTTGGTCCATGGACCCCAAAGCTCATTCTGTCTTTCAACTCTATTATGTCTCCTTTAACCACCTAGTAAATTAAAACCTCTTCTAGGAATAGAAGTAAAGCATTTCCTGGTCTTGATCAATTCTTACTTGCCAGCTATCCGTGAATATTAATATTCTCTTTGCTTAAATTTTTTTATAGACTCATAGGTGAATAGCAAGGAGGAAGGGCAGATGATGAATGCGCAGGATAAACGATACAAACCTGATCAATAAGGTGGAGTATGTGGTCTGAATTAGAGGAATGTGGAAACTGAGGTGGGAAAGAGATTATATAAAGCAAACCAGACCTAAAGATATAGATTTACCCTATGGCATTACTTAACCCATGGAATGAGAACATTTGTATAAATTATCCATGCCACTGTTTCTCTCCATGGAGGGTACTGTATTTCCCATATATGGTTTGGGAAGGCTTCCTGGAGTAGATTGATCCCAAGGGGTATCTTGAATGATAGGAAAAAAAAAAAAAATAGCTTAGTGTTTGGAAAAAGGGATCTAATTTGCAGGCTGAAAAGCCAGTGTTATTGAAGGAACTGACACAAATGAAAAAAGGCAAACCTGGATGATGAATAGAGTGAAGAAAGAGCCATTGCAATGTTGTAAACAGTAGAGAATCTCTGCACACTCAAGGGAAGAAAGGAACAACATCTTTATATTAAGGATTTTCCTGGACCTCCAACTCCATACCACTGACTCTTGCATTTATCTCTGATTTTGTCCAAATCCGACTTGCCTAATGCTCATCTTAGTTCTTCAGACGTCATATCTAATGCAAAATCTCTTAGTTCTCAAACTCAAAGCTTCATATTTTAGAAAATTCAGACATAAAATCAATTCTCCAGTTTTCTAAACACATTTATAACTGATCTACTTTCAGTATACTTAATAATGTAGCTGTTCAACAACTTTTTGTGTTTCACCACAAATTCTTTCATATAATCTGATTAAAACACATCCAGAATATACTACTATCTTTCCTACTCTACTCGTTTTCAGTTTTATTCAGCAAAGATATACATCCCTGTGGTCACTTTCTTCAATATCATTATCTTTGTAACATCATCTCTTTTGTTTTTCTTTACTATTTATAAATTCTTAATCCACAAGCAAGGTGGGCGGGTCAAGTGGTCTCTCCCTTTCTACCTTTCACTTCAATCACGTTTCCACACATTTACTTCCCCTAAAATCAAATCAGCTATCTTCACTGAAAATTAAAAGTACAGAATTATCTAAAACATAAAATATATTGAGATGATATATAATTATCTTCATATTTGTATCCCTGGATTATCACAGGTTAACTCCATAGATTTAGGCAAGCCGTTAAACTCTTTTTTTTTTTTTTTTTTTTTTTTTGTGGTACGCGGGCCTCTCACTGTTGTGGCCTCTCCCGTTGCGGAGCACAGGCTCCGGACGTGCAGGCTCAGTGGCCATGGCTCACGGGCCCAGCCACTCCGCGGCATGTGGGATCTTCCCAGACCGGGGCACGAACCCGTGTCCCCTGCATCGGCAGGCGGATTCTCAACCACTGCGCCACCAGGGAAGCCCAAGCCGTTAAACTCTTAAGTCTCTTGTTACTCCAACTAGAAAATGGGGTGGACAGTAGCATCTACGTCATATGATTGTGTTGAGGATGAAAAAAGAAAAACATGGAAATCACCACAGTGACTGTTATATAACTTAATGAAAGGTAGCTCTGGTCATTATTACAATACAGGATTATTTATACAATTGAGTTTAACTGTTAAGACAGATCAAAGATCTGCTTCTGAGCCCTTGGAATGTGGCTAGTGAAGTGTCTAGTCCAAATCGAGATACATTGTAAATGTAAAATAAAAACTGGATTTCAAAGACCATGAAAAACAAAGAAGGTAAAATATCTTATAAGATTTTTTATGCTAATATTAGGTATATTAGCTATATTGGAATAAACAAAAACTATTATTAAAATTAATTTCACTTGTTTATTTTAAATGTGGCTATTAGAAAAATTTTAAATCACGTATGTAGTTTGTATTTGTGGCACATATTACATTTCTATTGCATAGCACCATGATACATAATAATCACAAACTCATGAGTGGGTTTAATGTTACCTAGAAGTCCTGTCATAAACTTTCTATTTCAGGTGAAATGTTGTCACCCATAATTAACTTTATTAATTTTTATAATATATACGTATAATAGAAGAGGCTCTCTCTTAAGATTATAGATTTTAAATAATCCATATATTATGATGTGAAATTCTTTCTATATTGTATTTGTAAAATGCCCTCTACGTAGCCTGCGAAAATAATAATATTGGGCACCGTATATTTTATGTATCCAGTTAATTTATATTTGTGTGCATAGCTGAAGATTTGTATGATAATAAATGGGAAACCTTAGTTAATTTTACTACAAAGCACGCAGGTTACCAGAAGACCAGTAACACATTGTGGTTAAAAAGTGGTTCCAGAGAAGCCTATGTAGGTAAAAGAGATTGTCTAAAAGCTCTGTCGGGCTACAGGGTTGTTCTATAACTGTACATCCTGCCTTAGTGTGACCTTGAACATCATCTGACTATGAAACCCCAGTTTCCAGTCATGTGATGAGCTGGTGGTGGAGAAAAAAGGCTTATGTAAATAGATTCACCAAAAGCCTCGTGGTGAGGACCCCTGTTTCTATCTCTGTAAATTGAGACGAAACCTCTAGCTCAAAATAAGATGATAATGCATGGCACATTTAAATAACTGCAAACATACACCTATTTTTTTTTTACACACATGCCACATCTATAAAAGAACAATTGTAAATAGTATTCTATTGCATACATCACAAAGAGAAAACAAAAATCTGTTCAAACCTTCATGAGAGAAGGAGACACACATGACTGGACACCACCCACCACCCCAGCTGAGGTATATGGGGATTCACTCTCTGGCCAAGCGGTGGTCCGTGTCTGTGCCTGTCTGAGGTCTCTGGTTGTGCTCTGTGTTTCTCTCAGACACATTCAAATTCAGAGGAACTTAAAATTGAGGAAGCTTTCCCTTAAAATTCTTTTGTAACACAATTTCAGCCTAACTTTTTAGTTATCTTTCTGAGAACTTCCCAACAGAATTTTCAAAATCTCTCTCTCTCTTTTTTTTTTTTTTTTTGTTTGCATTGGGTCTTCATTGCTGTGAGCGGGCTTTCTCTAGTTGTGGTGAGCAATGGCTACTACTCGTTGTGGTGTGTGGGCTTCTCATTGCAGTAGCTTCTCTTGCTGCAGAGCACGGGCTCTAGGCACAAGGGCTTCAGTAGTTGCAGCACGTGGGCTCAGTAGTTGTGGCTCATGGGCTTAGTTGCTCTGCCGCATGGGGGATCTTCCCGGACCAGGGCTTGAACCCGTGTCCCCTGCATCGGCAGGCAGATTCTTAAGCACTGTGCCACCAGGGAAGCCCCTCAAAATCTCTCTTAAATCCCACCTTTTCTATGAGGCTATTTCTGGCCCCAACACCTTCTCTTGGTACCTGTGTTTTGATTCTTAGTCACAACTTCTCTTTATAATCATTGCTGTACATCTCATTCCTTTTATTGTTTTATGCATTCCTTGATAAAACTCTTCTTACACTTTACACTTTAATCCCTTGAGTTTAACTTTAAAGTTTGCTTTTTTGCTGTACACTCTCCCTATATGATCTCATCCACTCTGTGGTTTCATATTACCATATATATAGTATATGTGTGTGTCTATATATAGTATACATACCATATATTTTATATGTCATATTGTGTGAAATACCAGTATGACATCCAAGTGGGGTTTACATGAACTTAAGCTCAGATCTCTCTCCTGATATTAACCTAGTATCTTCGATTTCCTACTAGACATCTCCACTTGGATGTCACACTGGTATTTCCCACTCAACGTGTTCAATATGTTCCTCCTCTTTCTACCCCTCAAATCTGTTTCTCCCCACTGTGATTTTTTTTACATCAAAAAATGGCACCACTGTGTACTTACTTTTCTGACTCAGAAACTAGGGTATCATCCTCAATTTATCCTTCTTCTTCACCACCTACATACAAGCAATCACCAGTCCAGCACTTCTACCTTTTAAATATCTTTGGAGTCGAAGCACATCTGTCCATTTCCAGACCACTCTCATAGCATCAGCCACCATGATCTTTTTCTAGGATTTACTGTAGCAACTTCTACTTCCTGTCTGGCATCCCTCCAACCTAGTCTCATACTGAAGCCCAAGCAATTTTGCAAATCTAACCATGTCACTCCCCAATAGAATCTTCATTGGTTCTTGTTTCCCTTGGTATAGATTCAAATTCCTTGAATTAAAAAAAAAAACAAAGCCCTAATATCTGACTCTACTTACTCACGTCTCCATTTTCTCTCTTGCTATGTCCCTGTTCTCATCATATACTCCAGCCACGTTGAGCCTGCAGTTTCCTGAAGGTAACCATTCATATTTATTCTCTTTCTGTCATCTCTTTCTGATTCTCCTTTGTCCATTCCTCTTGTCCATCTGTCTGTTTTCTCTCCACCCTCCTCTCCAGGAGTTTGTAGATGTCTTCCCTCTGCATAGAACACACTTTCCATCTTCCTCTCTCAGTTTTCCACATTCATCAAATTTACTTCGATTTATCCTTTTGGACTCAGCTGAGATGTCACTTCTACCAGGATGGTTTGGCTCACTCCAGTGCTAAATTAGGTTCCCCTTCTATTTATCTTCACGGCATTTTACTTTTACATTTATAGTAATGACTATCATGTTTTATTCCTAATTATTTGTTTTCTTCCTCAGTGTAAGATAATTTCTTTGAGTACACAGACTTTGTCATATTCAATATTATATCCTAAGCACCCAATCTGACACACTGGAAGTGCTGAATAAAAGAATGAACTCCCTGTAGTACTTAGCAAAGTGGCTTGCCTGCAGTAGACATTCTAACCCCTTGAATTTTAGATGATTTTACTAGTGAATACTGTAACAGGAACCAAACATGCACAAAAGGAAGAAATGGTATAGAAAGGAAAGGGACAGAGCTTACAGTCTCCTCAAACTTTCAAAGTAGACTCAAATTTAATTTTGGAAACAAAATCGTCTGCCCATTCTATCCTCTTAAAGCCTCATCCTACAGGCTAATTCTGTAGACATTTGCTTAAACTTCTCCAAGGACTCAAAGTGACCTTGTCAAGAATCCCAGAATAAATAATGTTCACTGGGCCAGAATCCTAGAATGAAAGTATGAATATGTTGCTTCATACTTGTTTTTCGTTCTTCTAGAGCTATTTACCAAGTAATTTCTTCAAGGTTCTCAAAAGAAAAAAACAAAACCCTTACATCTTCAAATGATAATAATGTACTCCCTTCACCTTGACAGAATCAGGTTTAAATCTAGGTTTTAATATGTGTACATGCTTTCATAACTATATCTCCTAAATATTCTATGTTTAATATTAATAAAATGATCAAGGACTTAGACCCATATGTAGCCTAACTTTATACTTAGAGTAAAATATCAAAAGGCCTTGCTGTGTCATGAATTAGGTGTTACTCCATATAAATCAGGACTGTTTTGTACATAGTGATAAATGCAGTGGGATAGGTCGTTCACTCTTACTGTCATTCAGATGGCCAATGATGTTGCTGTCCTTGTTTCTCCAAATTAGTTTTATTATGGAATTCTGCCATAATAGCTGGACAAATGGGATGAATTTAGATCTCACAGACCAAAACAAATTTAGAAGCTAAAGCTCTTTTCCTTTTCCAGACTATTGCATTTGTAATTTACACAGGTTCAAAATAGTGAAAATAAGTCTTAAAAATGAGAAAAGTAGAAAAAGTCTTTGCTTCTGAGAAATAGAAGGGTTATTTATAACTCAGCCTCCAGAGAACTAAAGAACAAACAGCAGATAAATAGAACCCAGAAAGTTTACAAACTTAAAATGTAACAAGTGAACAAATTATACTAGTTGTACCTTTAACCCTCTGCTGGTGTATTATTATAGGTGACACTAACTGTTCAAAAGCAGCAGGCTGAGAGATCACCGATCCTGATGCTTGAATATGCTAGGTTACCATGGGTAATGCTAGCATTACCCAAAGCTACTTATAAACCTCTATGTGGTGACTAATAATTGTAGTTGGGTTATACACACATTGGAAACGTGGCTGGCAAGGCATACGGACATTAATATGAGCCACATGATCACAGAAAAGAAAACACATGCCCTCCATTTATCTTGGTCATTTTTGGAGGCTTTCTTTAAACTGGGATAATTGTGCCATGTTTTCTGAGTCACATACGGGAGTATAATATAACTCATCCAAGCATATCTAACATACTTCATCTTAAAAAAAAAAAACTACGTCATTAAGATAATCTACATTGATAGAATGATACGTTAGCAAATTTTTACATGGCCTCAAAGTCACCACACAATATCAAGCTCTTCAGTGTTAAGTTTTCTATAGGTTAGAAACTATGACCAGGATAAATTACTCTAAGAAGAGTTCAAAATATAGCACAAAGGAGAATGTTATTAACGCTGAAAAATATCGTATTGAATATGGTGTCAGGTATCCCAAGAGGCTGTTTAATAATTTTTAAAAAGCCCAAACCATATTTTTATAATTAAGGCAGAGAGTGTTTTTCAGCATGCTCTAGTTTAAATAGATAATATTGGTGTCTATTTTAGAGTTTCAATTAAAAAAAAAGGTGTAAGAGAGTTAATAACATAGTGCTAATTCAAAAGAATTAGACAACAACTCATTTCATATCTCAAAGACCCAAGAAAGCTATTTAAATTCTTCTTGGCGAAAAAAGTGCTGTTGTCCCTTTACCTGTGCCTGAAGCAGAGTTTTTCCCATGCTCATTATGTGATCAAGTGATCACATTCTTAGCTATAATCAGACTTGTCAAAACATTAAAGAAGAAAGCAGAAGACTCTGGGCTTATACCTGTAACTTGGAAAATATATTAGTGTAATACATTGGTATAGCCAAACTCTACCATTTATTAGGATGACTACAAAGTAATTTGGCTAAGAGTTTGGAAAAACATGAGTCATTTGCTGTCCCAGTTTTTTTTTTTTTTTCCCTTGAGTGTTATCAAATGATAGTAATATATATACATGTTACAATCTGATGCAAATAAATAAAACAAGAAGGGAGGTGGGGTGAGGTGGGGAGACAAAAGATAGACTGTTTGAAGGCCCAAAATATCAGGTTACTTACTTATATTGTAGAAGACAAGGGAACATGGTGGTAGGTGTAACTACAGCAACCATTCCTGAAGACTGGGGAACTTGTCAGGTCAAAGCCAAGAAATTCCAGATGGTTGTACATGTCTCAGTCCTGAGGGGTACACGACATCAGGTCGGATTTTATCATAAATATTTCACTCACTTCATAATGGCTAGAGTTGGAACTGGAGTGAATCTTGGAAACTCCGTTAGGCTACAGAATTAACAAAGTGGTAAATTAGTATCATTTTTTAGCACCTAACAAGAATAAGCACAATATCTAGGCCACTTACAGAATTTGGAATATACCATAAAGGGACAACTTATCATTGCAAACACTTGGATATCATGGCCAGTGCTTCCAGTACAAATATCTTCATATTACTCATGACAAGTGAGCTCAAGAGTTTTAAATAGAAAGGAGTTAGAAAACAAGTGTAAATATTGGAAATTATATTCTGCAATAAGGAAAGAAAAGGAGTTTGAGGATATGGATAGACTGATATGGATAGGCAAAGAATGCCATTAATTATGGAGGAAACTTGGTAGACAATCAAAAGCCCACACTTATTTAAATCAAGCATGAAGGCAGTTTTCAGAAGACCATGTTTAGGATAATTTATCCATCTTTAAAATTTCTACAGAAAAATTTTAATTCCAGATTACTTTTGCCCTGCTACTTAATACTGTTTCTTAGCCTTCCTGACTGTGTCAATGAGTTTATCTGGAATCATTCTGTTTAAAAATCACAAGAAGCAAAACATTACTTATAAGGTATGACGGTTGAAACATTATTTTTTGTTACCACTACCTTATAATATTTGTTGTCTTTGTCCATTCGGGCTGATATAACGAAAGACCACAGACTGAGTAGCTTATAGACAACAGAAATTTATTTCTCACAATTCTGGAGGCTGGAAGTCCAAGATCAAGTCACCAGTATGTTCTCATTCTGGTGAAGGTCCTCTTCCCGGTTCATAGCTGGTGCCTTCTTGCTGTGTCCTCACATAGTGGAAGGCACTAGGGAGCTCTGTGAGGTCTCTTTTTTAAGGGAATTAATCCCATTCACGAGGGCTCCACTCTCATGACCTGATCACCTCCCAGAGACACCTCCTCCTAAGACCATCAGATTAAAATTACGATTTCACCATGTGAATTGTGGGTGGGCACAAACATTCAGACTATAAATCTCTTATTCCCTTTTATTAGTGGGGCTTATCAATCAAATGCTGAATAAACTTCTTTTGAAATGAAAACACTGGACTAAGTATATACAGAATTAAGAGTCTAGTTTTAGCTTTCTCACTTATTGGGGGTGTTTATGAACAAAATCACAACAACCTGAACCTATTATTAATGAAGTATCAGGTAGCCTACCATTCCCATGAGAACTTTGAGAGTAAATTAGATAAATCCAGTTAACAACTGTGCTAATTTGTAAAGTCCTTGTAAAAAAGAAAAAGGCATAGTTAAAACTCATATTCTCGTTGCACTAAATTACTTATATTTAAAATGATTGTATTTCAGATTCCTCAGAATTGTGACAGGGTGAAGAAGAACAGATAGCAAATGGTGTAACAGGTTATGTTGAGAAGAGAGGGGAAAGAGAAAAAAGGTTGGTGTGGACACAGATGAGGAGGGCGGTGAGAAAGAAGCTGGAAAGAGATGTAGATGAACTACATGACATCATGAGAAAAAACAGGGGAAGAAGGAAAAAAAATAGGAAAGAAAATAAGGCCACTTACCCCCTAGACTGGGATTTTCAGCTTCCAAGCTACACATCCACTTTTATTGCTCTAACAGCCAAATGCCCTAGGTCTCCCCATCCCTACTTCTGAATGGGGAATGTTAGAAACTCCCCCATCATTTGCAAAAGCTGTGTGGGCCATAGTCTCTTAAGCTTTTATATCCACCAAACCAGAACCAAAGCATGGGCCCAGGGCTTTGAGATACGAGGGACTTTATTCCCATTCCCTCTTAGTTAAATTCTCCTACTTCCCTATCAAGGGATTTCACAACACCCTCCCAGTGGAGACAGCTGATTCTGACCCCAGTCTCCATCAGCTGAGGTAAAATGACAATACTGCATGACTCTTGCCTCTTTAGGCATAGGGTTACCTAAGGCCCAGTAGTGTCCCACACATACACCCTTACCTTCATTTTTACCTTTGGTTCTTCCTGTGCGTTTAAAAATCTTGCTTCTTTGCATATGTTCCAATGGGTCAGATGATCAGGTTCATATAGCTCTTTTAGGAGATTCTAGAACAAACAACTCAACACCTATATGGGCAACAGCTGTTTTTACTGTTTTGTTTTTTTAAAAAAAAACATTTTTATTGGAGTATAATTGCTCTACAATGTTTTGTTAGTTTCTGCTATATAACAGAGTGAATCAGCTATACATATACATATATCTCCATATCCCCTCGTTCTTGCATCTCCCTCCCACCCTCCCTATCCCACCCCTCTAGGTGGTCACAAAGCACTGAGCTGATCTCCCTGTGCTATGCGGCTGCTTCCCACTAGCTATCTTACATTTGGGAGTGTATATATGTCCATGCCACTCTCTCACTTCATCCCAGCTTACCCTTCCCCCTCCTTGTGCTTTGAGGGATTTGTCCTGCCTGTGCCTGACAAAACTTCAAGTTAGAAGTAGTTGGTCTGATCTAAGACATATTTTGAGATGGTAGAGCAGCAGTAAGGACAAAAAGAAAAAGGCTAACATTTCTTTTTCTCAGACTGAGCATCTGTATATTTTCTGGGATCTCCCTTTACTTTTCCCCATTTTTATATGGAATTATGGGTACTTTATACTCTTCATCTATTCCTCCCCTCTGCCTGTTAGGCTAGTTTATGGAAGCACCTCCCTCAAGTTTTGTGCCAAACCAGAGAAAAGCAGCAAAATTCAGTTTTACCAGCTGTTATCCTTGTTGGTATCTCTAGTGAGAAGTTTAAAAAAAAAAAAAAATCACATCGGGAACTGTTAGTAGGGCTATTAACGAAACATGAGGTTTGGTTGAATGTTTAATGGGTCCATCTTAGTACTCCTTAATAGCAAGAGGCAGAGTGGCAGAGTTGCTAAAATGCTAAACATGAACTTCCTTCACCAGGTGGCTCACACCCCAGGGAACCCTTGGGCTTGAGCATGTTGATAAAGTCTTACAAGCATATCAAGATTTCAATTATTTATCATTTCTCTGACTCTACTGCAATAGAAAAATCAAGAAAATACGGCAGGCTTAAAAAATCTTTTTCATTTTGCTTCTGTCGATACTATAAGTCAGAATTCGATATTTCTTGCTGATCTTGAAGGGATCCTTCATAAACTTAACACTTTTAAACCTTGCTACTTCATTTGTTTGCACTTTTCCCCCACAAAGTAGGTTAGTATTTTGGCTTAAAGCCTGGTCAATGAAGTAACATTTCATTTGAATATGTAGCATTTTTCATTCTCTGTGCCATGTGGAAGTGAAATTATTGGGGAATGTGATAAATACTCATAAAATTCTAATACTTATGGATGAAGGAAAATTCTAATAGCCATCTCAAATGTGATAGTGGACTTTAACTTGGCATGGGGGATTAAAAAATCGCTAAAGCTCAATAAAATGAGTTTATAATCATATGTGTTCTTTTATGTTTCCAGTTATGAAGGCATTTGTAACAACAAACCTTATGTTAAAACAAACCATATTTGTAAAATCTGAGATTATGACTCACATAGTGGTGGTATAACCTGAAGTGGTAGTATAACAGACAACCCATTTTTGCCTATGTGATTGAACAATCTCTATGACTTAATCCTTAATCGAATCTTGGTCTGATTCCTAAGAAATGCTGGTGTCTAATATGGTGATTGACCATTACTTGGACGGCTTGTGTAATTCACTCTGTACTCTGAAGCAAGTCACAACTTTCTTCCCTCAGGTCTTACTTTTTTCTTCTATAAATAGGTGATAGGCTCTGACATACATACCTTTAAGATTTGTTTTAAGGGTAAAATAAGATATATATGAAAATTGCCTGAAGAGAAAAGAGAGGTCATCCTTAACAAACCATAGGTTACTTTTTTCTCTGCTTTGGTGGACTACATAGTAATGATGGAGGTTTCTGATCTCACATGTACCCAAATCTCTGGGTCAGGAAGCATGACATGTATACACAATGGCAATGATAACTTAAGCCTAATATGATTCAATAGTTCAGTTTTCTGTATTTGAAAGATGTGTTTGTGTACAGAATTTTCGCCAGAAAGTTTTTATAGCAAACTTTTTATGTCAGAAGTTTATTTTATTGGTAAAATATTAAATAATATACAGAATTAAAAACTGCACTTACACTTCTGAGAAGAAATAAATCTTGGACAAATTATATGCTTGTTCCTGAGATTCCCTAAATTTATTCCAGTAGCTGTGCACTCAGACAGTACAAACCTTTATAATATAATCCTTTTCACAAAGTATTACAAAGTTTCTGCAGCTTCTTTAGTTGTACATACATACAGACACACACTCACACATGCATATACAACACTCATACACGTATACACAATACCCACATACATGCACAGAACATGTATGTGTGTGCATTAAAAACAAAGAAAATACAAGTCCCACATTTTAGTCTGCAGTGACAAAACTGTTAGCGGAGGTCTCCAAACTGGTATATAGCAGAGTGACTTGTCACACAGCTGCAAAGACTGTTTCAGTATTTCCATAGTAAACCTCATTTTCTGAGGTATGGTATTTGAGCCTTAAAAAAACTACATTACACTGAGCAAACCTGACATACAAGGTCTGGAATTTTAATTTTACATATATATTTATATATATATATATATATATATATATCTTTTTTAAACAATAGTTTTTATTTTCCCAAATTATTAGTTTGAAAAAAAATGAGGTTTACTGGTTTGACCTATTTTTTTTTTTCGCTTCTAAAACTTAAAATATCCTAGAAACTGTCAAGCAATTAGTTTTTAAAGTAGTCTAATTACCTTTGGTATTGTTAAAGAAAAACAATCTAAAATGGCCAAGACATAGACTGTACAAATGCAGTAACTGCCTTTAAAAGAAATGCCAAAGAAATGTTATCTTTTAAACCAAACATGTATTTACATTACAGCAGTTTTACTACAGGGACACAGGTATAAAAAAAAGAAAATCAGAATACTACATATAAATATGTATGATATGAAAAATACCTCTTACTTAAGTTTGTATGAAAACAGGAGTGCTCCAAATATTTCTTAAAAATTTTCTCCAATAGGTGATAAGTGTTTAAAACTGAGCTAAGTGCTTTACTTTTAAAGTTCACTTCCAAAAGGAGAATAGAGAAATAAAAAAATACTAGGTTCTTAATTTAAAACACTGGGTAAAGGTCTAAGAAAAAAATTCAGTCTCTAAGAATTTCAACTTTAGGACACATTTCTCAGGCAAAAGATTACTAATTGCAATGAAAATTTAGCCTAAATAGAGATACCATGAGATTAGACCAGTAGTTTCCACATTCTCTAATCTTTTGACTGTGGAGTGTTTTTCTTTTTGCTTGTTGTGTCCTTTAAGTAACATACCATAATTTTCAAGGGTTTCTTTTTGTCTTTAACTAAAGAAAGAAGGAGAAAAATAACCATAGTTTTTAAGACTTCAAGAAAAGTATTGCACTTGTACAGAAAGAAAAGAAAACATCTTTTAAACTAAATAGCAGAAGCAATCATTCTGGGATTGCAAATAACACATGGTCTAAAAGGTCAACTATTAAGAGCAAATGTGGAGCCTGGAGAGCCCACTCCAAACCTGGAATATTATTATAGTAATGTTAAAGCATTTTCTCCCAACTGGGAGATAGTTAAGACTTTTTGCTTCAGATTTTTAACATCTTTCTAAATTCTTGCAAAAAAATTGTTTAATCTCTCATAATACACATTTTAGGAAGAAAAGCAAATCAGAACACAAAATCCAGCAAAAAAGGAAGGCAAACATATCATGTTATTATGATTACATAATCTCTGAAGTCATATTTTAGATACCCAATATTTGAAAGTGAAAGTAACACAAGGATTATATAACTTACTAGTTTTAATCCAACTACCTTTTTAAAAAAATAATAAAACTACACTTGAGTATAAAAATATGTCAGCAGATTATACAGCCAACAAAAATCATACACAAAAAATTAAGACTTAAGAGACCTATGAATTGGAAATAAGAGTTGACCTAATCCTCAAACTAGTAGGGGGAGAGAGAGGCAGAGATGTCCAGAGACAATGATGGAGGGAATGTGGACAGAGAAAAGAGGTGGGGAGTGTAGACAAAATTTAAGAGATCACAAAGAACTTCACTACACAGAAGGGGAAGTGATTTATGTTAAAATCTGAGCATGCTTGACAGTCAAAATGTTTTATCACAGTTTCAGAAATTGAACTACTTTTAAAAAAAGAAAACTAACACAGAAGAATAAAACAACAAAAAACAAAACCCAGAGTCCTTCCCTTGTTACAGTGTATTCATTAAAAAAAAAAAAAAATCCATTTCCAGTAAATTAAGTAGAATCCTGATAAGTGCATAGTTGGGGATTCAGTGACCTCCACCCGTTCAAGAAGCTTTTCTTACTGTGTGTCACTTGAGGTAATTTGAAGGGCCCGATTAACTGCAAACTGGCTTATCTGTACCTATATGAAGTTTTATGCTGTACTTTATGTGGCTTAGCAGAGGGCCTCTAAATTTTATATTTTATTCACAATAAAAAGGACATCTTAGAAAACTAGTCATTCACGTACCACTCTCTGTATGGGATAAAGGTTAATTCACAACAAATTTATACAGAAAATATACAAATGCAATGTTACAGGAGAAAAACCCCATAAACAGAATTAGGAACTTATTTCTAAGAGTGTGAGTGAAAAATATCCACAAACTTACAGTACAGCAAGAGAAAACTAAAAGGCTAAAAATACAATGTTACATAAAAACCTTATGGAAATTCCAAAATTTTAGGTTTCTGCAATAAATGTAAAAATATTCAAGATGTCATTATTTGGCCTAGCAATACACTATGATAAAAAGAAACACTAGCATATCACAGCTTCTTGGTCATATGACATTTGCGTTGAATAACAAGCAGCTCATTTTTAAAAAAGCTGTCATATTTTAACATATCCATTGCAAGTAATACACCACCAGGGTAGGAAACCATGTGAGATTATGCTTTGGAGAACAGCAATGTGATATGACTGTTCAGTTTTGTTTTGTTCAAGGAGAATTAATTACCTGCTTCTCTACATCATTCCACAAAACATTAACAGGTTAGAAGACAGAAGTTCTAAGACTAGCAGAACACTAGTCTACAGGTGAAATTCCAAAACAATACTATATTTTATTGACCAAAAATTCCACTAATAAAACCTTGTATGATATTAGAACTTATTCTTCCTTAAAAACAAAACAAAAACACATACCACAATGCAATTCACAGCTACAATTTCCCTCTACCTCATATTTTACCTGCATAATCTTGTAATGGTATTCAGAAATACTATCAAACTAAAAAGATATTAACATCTGGTTTCAAAGTTTCCTTTTACTTTAAGCAGATAAGCTGAAAGTCTCTGTATTGGAAATTCCTCTAACAGTTTTGACCTAGGAACACAAAGAAGAATTATATAGTAATCAATTTTTAAGTGATTTTTAAAAATACATAATAAAAGTGTGGTAGAGCTACAACGGCTAACCAACACTCTCTCAATGCATTTTAAAAAGGCACCAATATAAATAAATTTAATAAGTATTTAATACATTAAATTCAGGATCTTAAGACCAGTTACTGTATATTTTAATTATTTTGCAGAAACTGGAGGTTTAAAAACATTTCTAAGATAACTTTCATATATACAGACGTTAATTTCACCCCCCATTCTTCTTTACTTTTGCATTTGGGGAATTTTCTGTTTTAGAATAATTTTCACACAGATAGTACTTACTAAAATATATATAAAATATAACTAAAGATGACCACAAATGTAACTTACCCCTTTTTGTAAAATGAACAGTTCAAAGTTAAAAATTAATGTATCCAGTACCTCCTATAATCTAAGTTCTGTCTTGAAACCAGGAGCATATAGTTTTTTATCTGTATTTTTGCAGCCTTTTCTGTTCTTTTTCCACCATAAGGAATCACTTTAAAGATAACATTTGGGAAGTAAGTAAAACATTATTTTCATTTAAATGCCTTCACTGATGTAAATTTTGTCAAACATTTATAAAATATCATAAAACTTCATGGTTCTGTGAGGTCTACAACTGAGACACAAAAACCATAAATCAAAGCAATACCAAGCTCACTAAAACATTCTTGTCTTTCTCCATTTGTCAACAAGTAAAAGTTGAAAATTTCTCTTTTCTGTATCTTCCTATTCAAAAGTAATTTGTGTTTCTTTCACTTTGGAGGTTATATCAAATCAACTTAAAGCCTTTTTTTGTTTTGGATTTGATTTGTTTTGTTCTGTAAGTACACAGTAAAGCCTCAAGGTTTAAGCTGAATAGTTGCGACTAGTCCTAAAGACACACTAGTAAGTTTAATATTTCTTAGTACGATCTGGTAAAGTAAACCTACTAAGTTGCTCAGGTATTAACTAATTTTAACTCTCTATAGGCTCTTGCAACACATCTGATCACTCTGCTTTTTTTCCATGAATTTTCTTTAAAAGAATGTGTGTGTATGGGTACTATGATGCATGTATATAGCTGCTTGTATGTATGTAGGAGAGACAATCCCTACTTTTAGCCAAATCTGAATCCTAGTCTCTCGTTCTCCCATTTTGTCCCTCCAGAAAATTCTCAATGGCATGTTTCAACAACTCAAAATCTCTTCCAATTTGCTTACTGGTCACTTTCACTATTTTAACAAGCCAGATTAGAATGGCTTTTTAAAAGTGATTGACCACTATCAGAGAGAGGCAACACATTTCTCTAACAGGAGCTGGAGATAAAATTCTGGGCAAAATTAGGGCAAAGCAATGTGATGAGTTTTTGCCAAACGGGAAAATAGAGAAGCTAACCTATTTTCATGCCCCTCAAATAATCTGTAATGTGAAATCTCACCTAAATAAACTGGGCATATAACTTATGTAAAACTTGATTTACTTGATGTCTGACTCTCATATCTATTTTTAGGTGCTACTACCTTGCATATTTCCTTTCATGAAGAAGCATGCAAATATAGCCATCCAGGGTTTCCCAGAAGCACTGTGTCCACAAAAATTCTGTCTAACCTACACATTCGAACTGATCTTGTCCTCATTTGTCCCTGCCACACCCTGAGCTATCTTTACCTCTTTTTGTTCCTTATATAAATCTAAGAAAGTACAAGTACACACTTGTAGCAAATACACTCTCAAAAGTATTAAGTCCCTTCAATAAAAAAGATTCTCAAAAAGACGAAATCAGAAAAGGAGAGTATATTAGTACTGTCCTCATGGGGGTACTATACAACTCTGTAGGTCCACCTAAATTCAGTTTCATCCCAGGGCAGGTAGGAACATGATTGTTCATACACTGAAAATAAAAAATAGTAACCAGGAAAAAACTTCATAGATGATACCAGCAGAAACTCACACATAGCCAAAGTTATGAACATATTGACTGCGATCCCAATATTTCCTTGAATTGTAGTAAAATACAAAATCACTAACCTTAAATTATTTACCTTCCTCTAAAAGGAAAAAAAATTAAATTCCAATTATTTATGAGTGGTTGGGGCAGGTGGGTGAGGAAATCTCAAAGACATGCTTCACCTTTGAATACACTGTATGTTCACAATGCAGTAATGTACCAAAGCATGCAGGAAAACTGACAGTGGACGTTCTCTTTAAAACATTTTGCATTTCTGTTTTGGTGCCTTCTCTCAGAGTTAAAGGAACAATTTAGACATTTCTCCAGAAATAATTACCACAGAGGGCTAGTAAAAGAGAGTTGTGTTGTAACCATTTTTGCCTAGCTCTAGCTGTGTCAGTGCTTAGAAGCTGCTTACATAAGCAGATGGTAAACTAGAAAATGAGTGAAGCACAGTACTGGGGCCAGATCTGCCTATCTGTCCACAGTTCTCTAGTCTTGCTAATTCTCACATCATTCTTGCATCATTAAGAAACACAGTTTCAGCATCCCATGTAATGATTTTTTTTTTTTTTACAGCAGTTATAAGCTTAATGTAATTTTAGTATTCAGAAATGGTTATCAGATAATCCAGTCATGGTCAGGCCTGTCCTCTCTAAACACAAACAGTAAGTTCCCCCTCCAAGGGTGCCCCCCAAGATGAATTGATTCAGTTTCATTCAGTTCCTCCCCTCTCGTGCTGTTAGACTGCAAAGAAAAAGCAGAGGAGCAGCCATATAAAAGAAGTTAAAATCTGTACATGAAATATGGCAACGTATGTATGAATGAAAAGAAGAAAAATTCTGTAGTAAGGGATTGAGATTCATTTCTGACAAGAACTTATAAATAGTTGCATGTTTTTGAGACAGAAAAATGTGGACGTGGACACTTAAGCTTGGAGGTTCAGTCACATTCTGGACTCCAAGAAAGGTAAAAATAAGTTTTGCTTTTCTGTCTTATCTATAGTTAATGTACCGGTTACAAAGACATTCCCTTTTCCTTGTACCAAAAAGTGGTAAATATTATTATTGAAGAAATAATAGAATAAATAGCCCTAGTGCCATAATCTTATGGGGTTCAAGTTACCATATTCAGGTCAAATTAGCAATTTCTCTGAGGAGAGTTTGAAAGAAATAGCCTATGGCAAGATTTTTATAGACCTTCCACTAGAAGAGTAAAAGACGAACAGACTATGGACAAAACACTGGGTGGTCACAGCTTGAGAAAAACCAGTGAAAAGAGAAATACCAGAAAAGGGATTTCTGAGTGGATTTTCCCCCCGCTACTGTTAGCCTAATTATATTTTTCTGCTGACTGGTTAACAGTGATTAAATGCCAATAAAGTGACAATCGTAAGCATACTTTTAGAAACAGATACATATACTATGCTGCCATCACATTGCAACTTTAAAAGAAAACTTCCCAAACAAATTTAAGAAAAGCAGAGGTCCCTTCTGGAAACTACTGACTGCCTCTTAGCCGCTCTTAGACCATGTTATTCTGAAAACTAGATAAAAATACTATTCATTAAAGGTGTTAAAAGTAAGGCTGCCAGGGTGTCTATAAAATGCCAGTCATCAAAACTATGGAAAAACAGTGCTTAAGTTTAGAAAAATAAGATCCTAGGATCTCAAGATGTATTTGTAGCTGTCCTTAACAACCTGTAGTTTAAAAGTTTTGCTATATGGTACAGTGTACAACATACCGTATTATAAATTCCATAGGGGAAGTAAACATAGAACCCACAACAACAACTCATTCAAGGAGTTATCACTGAAAATAATGTGTTTGTGTTCCATGATGTCTAGAGGGCAAAAAAACCCCAGTTTACATTTTGAAACAAATTCTTCTTTGAACAGTAAAATTACTTATCCCATTTTAAACTGTGAAAGTCCTACCCAGAAAACGCTAATCTTTCCTGCCTTCAATCATAATCCTGAACATCAGTGGCAAATTAGAATCCTTAGGTGAATCTTTACAAATCAAGTGATTATTCTTTTCTCAAAGCATGATATACCTTAACATCTATGCATGGCAGAAATGAACTGCTCTTTAATTCCCATAAAATAAACAAGCCAAGTTGTCAAGAAACAATATCCCATCCCTTCTCTCTTCTGTTTCTTCCTTATTGTAATTAGGCAGAGAAAATGACACTGCGTCCACAAAATAAAAATTAATGACAGTAATAATATTAAAAAAAAGTATGTCAACATCTGAAGAAGGTGGGATTGTAAGTGCAGTATTTCTTCATGTGCAGTTCATTACTTCATAGGGGTCCCCTTTGGAATGACAAGGCCTAGTGGAATGTGTGCTCCCCTCGAACAATGTGTGATGAAAACTCATAACGGTCCTGGCTTCTGTAGCCACAGATGTTGCATTCCAGTGGGTCCCGGTAGCCATGGCAACCCATGTGAATGGTGTACATGACATGGTCTAGGAAAAGGACTCGACAGTGCTCACACTTGAAGGACCTAATCTGTTCTCCTTCTCCATTAAAGACCTTGTAGATGTCCTTCAGCGAGCCCTTAGGAGCCTTGGTGGTATCCAAAGCCTTGACATCCTCCTTCATGTAAGCTGGGCTTTGTTTCCTCTTGGGATTTAAGGCTGGGTTTCCTTGGTAGGACTGGTGGTCATCATGGCTGCTTTCTGAGTCAGTAGAATCTAGGCAGCTATTGCTGGGAGAGGCCTCTCTTTCCTGGGGTCGACTCTTTGGTCTGATGAGAGAGATAGGGCCATCCATGTTGTTTTCATGACTATCGGAGGTTTCCCTGCTAATGGGTCTTTCTATCCTATTTGGATGATAGACCTGAGAATAAGCTGAGCTTATAACTGGGGCCACCTCAGCGATTGTGCTTGGTGGGTGCTGCATCAGAGGGTGAAGGGCCTCAGCTCCAAGGTAGGTGATTGCATTGTTGATGGCTTGGTCCATCATATGAGACTGCATCAGCTCAGCCTCCTTCTCATATGTTAAGTTCATATCAAAGTGAATGTCTGGGTAGCTGAATCGCATGAGCTTTTCCCCTGAAAGACAGAGGGGGAGAAAAGTAAAAAAGAAAAAAAAGAACACAACAAAATAAGTGGTTGGACTAAAAATATAAAAGTACAAAGTTAACTCATCACTTCCATTTTCCATAATATGGTATCTCTTATTCTTTAGATCAAGTATTTAAGCTCTTTAATTCTGCTGAGACTCACAAATACTCTTCACCTACAAAAAGGATTAGTAATAAAAATTTTACAAGCCATTTGCACTTGTTCTAATGCCACCATGAAAATGCATCTAGCCTGAAAGTTATAATTGTGTGTTATCTTATTTTCATTCTCTATTAAAATGTCCACTTGTCTAGAGCTCAGCCACTACAGGAGAAAGAAGAAATACCAGGTGAAAATAAGTCACAGATTATACTTGTTTTTGCATACTTTAAACATCAGTGACCAAGCCTCAAAGATCATAAAAGCGAGGGTGATCTGGTTATAACACTTGTTATCTCACAATTGTGTAGGCTTAATTTGGTTGATTTAGCTGCTATATTAGAGAAATATTATAGATCCAATACATGTCATTCTGGAAAAATTTAAAATGCCACAATTAAAATACTGATAAAAGCTGATATTGTCTGATAAATTGAATGAAATTTAGGGCTATATAAATATAGGATATTTCCCAAAGCACTGACTCATAAACTTGGAAAATACTAGGTTTCATTGTTTTGCTTCTTGAAATGGATAATTATTCATTTTTGCATCACCTCTTTCTTATTTAGACACATGTGCAATGGTGCTGGTATGTGTGTATACCCATTGTTAGTTTTCTATACATTTTCTTGACTGAAGGATATTTGTAGCTTTCCCTTTAACATTTACTTCAACTAATTTAATTTTACTTCAACAAAATATCTAATATTAACTATAAAAGAGTCTGGTGCATGAAATAGTAGTTTAAATTTTTCTCCTTCAAATATTGCCAGCTTTGGACAGAATATTTTACCTTTGAAAACTTCTGCCACTAAAACAATGTGTTCTCCTACTAATACTTAGTTACTTTTATAGGTAAATCTTACAGATAAATGCTTCTTTAAAATATATGTGAAGTTCTTATAAACGTTTAGTATGTTGTTGTAGGTGCCTAACATGTGATGCTGATTCACAGAATTGTATTCTGGAAAAATACTTTCACGTGGCTAGTATTATTACAGGTTTGAAGAAATGTCCCCCAAATGAGATGAAGGTAATGGTCAGAGTAATGAAAATGAAAGAAAAAATATGATGAGTCATTATCTTGTAGCATACAATTAAGATATTGTAACATCAAGAGTTTAAAAGTTAAGCTAGACAAACCTATATTCTCAAAGAATTTACAGTTTAGAGGGAGTGACAACAATTTAGGAATCATTTATAATACAGTGTGATATGTGGTATGGAGTCAAATAAGAGGAATACATAACTCATAGTAAAAGAAAACTTCTTGAAGAAAGTGACATCAGAGAGAAGAATGTGATGACAAATATTAGCCAAGTAAAGGAATGGTGGGGGTTGGAGCAGCTGGTAGGAAGGCTCAGAGGCTAGAGGGCATGATGCATTCTAGGGATTACTTACACTTTGCATATGGCTGAGAATGGAAATAGATGAGAAAGTTGGCATCAGATAATATATAAGGCTCATTCAACAATTAAGGAATTTGAATTTTATCCTGAGAGCAGTAAGAACTGAAAGGGTTAAGCAGGGAAGTGACTTAACTAGATATTTATTTAGCAAGATGGTTTAGGAAGTTGTTGCTGTAGAGATGTAGAGATCACGGTGGCCTCAACTAGTAGAGTGGCAGTGGAAATGGAGAAAATTCGATGGAATGGAGAGAATTTTAGAAAATGTTGCTAGAACTTGGTGATTATCTAGACACAGAGAATGAGAAAAAGAGGTTAAGTATGGAGCCCAGGTTTCTGGACTGGGGAACTTAGTGGATAGCAATGGGATAGAAAAGATGGTGAATTCAGATCGGGGAATACTTTGAGTAATAAGTCACGTCTAATAAGTACTGAGATATAGACTCAAACTCAGGAGAGAGATCTGGGCTTGAGATATAGATATGAGAGTCATCAGTTGATCGAAAGTAACTTCTGAAGCCATGGGAATAGATGATATCACCCAGGCATAAGTAAAGTGTGAAAAAGAGAAGGTCAAAAATAGAACCTGGAAGAACAGCAAGATTTTTATGCCTGCCCATAAACTAGGGCAAGTGGGATTTGAGCCCCATGCTTAGAGAGCCCCGGGCCTTGCTCCTCATGGAATAAGGAATGTACAGGGACAAGAGAATGTGCTTACCTGGAGCTTACACCCTAGACCATACTCTGGGTACGCAGGACCCCAGAATTCCTTCTCCAAATGGCCGGGAGCTTGCACCAAGTGTCGCACAGTCCTCTTCATAGGGTCCATTCTCCTGAGTACCAACTGTGCTGCCGGTATGTACACTCTTAGGCCTGAAGAATGGTCAATACACTACTCTTGTGTGCCGTGTAGGGGGTGCGATGTGAAAAGAACTTGGACGTGCAGACTAAAGTCTACACATATGTGCATGAGGCTCCTTTTTGCTACTGGAAAGAATCAGGAGTGGGTTTAAAAGAGGGGCCTGGCTGCAGGTCAGGGAGTGGAGGTTCTGCTCAGGCCTCCAAGGTCTGATGTGGAACTCCAAGGAATCTGAGAATTCTGTATTTATTTGAACTCAGTCTTCCAGATTAGGAGGTTAGAACACAATAGTTTTTAAGCCTGATTGATAATATTAATATATTTAGGCATATGAATTGAGGCCTCCATTAGTACTGTTGTTCCATTTGCATAACTGTTGGGGTAAATCCATAAAAAAGACTGAGAAGGAGCAGTCAGAGAAGCTGGAAGAAATGCAAGAGAGATCAGTGTCATAGAAACCAAGGAAAGAGTGTTTCCAAAGGAGTTAACTATTCAGCAGTGCAAATGCTCTCTAGGTTTAAGATGGTCTAAAAAGTTTGCTCTGGACTTGACACTCTGAAGCTAGTGGACACCTCAGTGAGAATAATTTCAGCAGAGCACAAGGAAGAAAGCCAGGTTGTATAGACTGGGGAATGAGTAGAAAAAAAGAACTTATAGAAAGCAAGTATAGAGAATTCTTTCAACAACTACATCCTTGAAGAGAAGGAGAAAGTAGGTAGCTGGAAAGAGACCTGGGTTTGGGGTTAGATTTTTTTTTTTTTAATCATGAGAGTTTATCACATTGAATGCCAAAAGAAAAATGCCAATAGAAGGGAGAGGTTAAAAATATGTGTGAGAAAGGGGGAAAATAATAGTGTAAGTTATATGGGGGCTGGGATAGGAGAATTTCAGAGCACAAGAAGAGGAATTAATCAGAAAGAAGGATGCTTCTTTCATCAATGAAAGAAGAAAGTATTCATGTGAATGCACGTGATCCTACAGGATTAGTGATATTATACTGAAATCATTTCAACTGATTTTATTTCCTATGAATCTATATGTAATATCACCAAGGAGTGAGATACCATGTTTTGGGAGAGTAAAGAAAGGTAGAAATGCCCAGAGTGGTGAGTAGGAGACAAAGCTATTCAGGGATGAGTTAAAGGAAGGCTGCTATATAGTACGAATGGGACAACCGGTATTTGAGATCAGTTACTCATTTATTTACAGTGATGCCAATTCATAAGGCTGTGGGGTTTTCTCTAAAATTACTAGCAGCTATGTAGATGTGGAAAAGCTCAACTGGCTCCATTAGAGAGTGGGGTTTTACTAGGAGAAAGACAGAAGGACAACAAGACAACAGAGTCATCGAATCTAAACTGAATAAGCAAAGAGAGGAGGAAATATATACAGAAAGTTCAAGGATCACTGGCCTGGAGGGCTTGATAAAATCAAAGAACACTATTTAACTGAGGGACATGATAAAAAGAAATTTACAATAAGTGTGGAATGATGAAATTTCTCACTTCAAAAGACATCATAAAAACAGTTACTATGCAATTGTTTGTTATTCAGTTGACCCTTGAACAACATGGGTTTGAACTGCATGGGTCCACTTATAGGAGGACTTTTTCAACAGTAAATACTATAGTACTACATGATCCATGGTTGGTTGAATCCATGGATGCAGAATAGTGGATATGGAGGAACTGTGTATAAGGAGGGCCAACTGTAAATTATATGCAAATTTTCTACTGTATGAGGGTCACTGCCCCTAACCCCTATGTTGTTCAAAGGTCAACTGTGTATTACCACTAGGATAGAATCCAAATAAAGAAAAAAATACCATCAAATTCTAATAAAAATCTAATGTCCTTATTTTAGAATCAAAATGTAATTTTAAAAAATCTACCCTTTTCTAAGGAATGTAATCAAATCAAATTGAGAGTAGCATCTCTAAGTCAAAGGAAACATGAAAATATTACAAAGAGCAGAACTAAGTAAATTCAGAAAATAGAATAGCAATAAATTTCATATTTTTCCAACTATACTAGTCTCTAGTTGAGACACAGACATTTAATGGACATCCATCAAATTAATTTTAAAAACAGATGAATGACATTTTAAAAAAGTTATTTATAAACAGGAAGAAAGAGACACAGAGAAATAAAAGTAACTTAGGGCCCAAGGCAGATCTGAGTATACTCTCAGGGGCTAGTTTTTTTTGTTTGTTTTTTGTTTTTGTTTTTTGTTTTTTTTTGGTACATGGGCCTGTCACTGTTGTGGTCTCTCCCGTTGCGGAGCACAGGCTCTGGCTGCGCAGGCTCAGTGGCCATGGCTCACGGGCCCAGCCGCTCCACAGCATGTAGGATCTTCCCAGAGCCGGGCACGAACCCGTGTCCCCTGCATCGGCAGGCGGACTCTCAATCACTGCGCCACCAGGGAAGCCCTCAGGGGATAGTTTTAAACTGACCTAATATAAACTATGATCCCTGGGGCTACCCTTCAGCATTCCTTCAATGAACTTTGTCAGTTAATCTCTCCAGTTTGTCGTAAAGTGATATTTTGGTGATTTGTTAGTTCTTTAATTTTAGATTGAAAAGAAATCTTCTCTAAGTGTTTATTGGAGTAGGACAATTGTATCACCCTTTCCTCCATGAAATAACCAAAGAAAAGATTTTCTCTCAGTCACTACTTAACCCTCACAAGGATGTTCTATAATGCGTTTTGACACCAGAATGTGAGAATCTGTTTATTTTTATCTCTTCTAATTTTTACTCTTTGTAAGTCTATAAGAATATATGTTACATATATAGTGATAATTCTTTATATTGAATCTGTTATTCATTCAGTTTTTTTTAAAAAAAACTAGAGGCTTCTGTATCCTCAGAGATACTTAACAACTTACACTCAGAGTTGGCATCATTCTGTATACTGTATCAAAGAATATCTGAGGGCTTGGAAATGAAAAAGGAAAGTCTAACACATCACATTTAATCTTTTCAGTTCAAAACTATAGGCTACATGAAAACAAAGATCAAAATATGAACTATAGATCCAAATATGAAACATCTTGAATGTAGGCTGCTGCATTATGTATTTTAATGCAGAATTTAAAAAAAAGATTTCTTTTCATTCTAGATTAAATACTAAAAGCATTAACATTGTGTAAAGAAAACAGCTTAAAAACCTGGCGCTAATGCAAATTTGAGAAGATTACAAAACTGGCTAGTAGGCTACATCATTTCCCTTAAGTATTAAGTATTGCTATTCCCTTAAGTATTGCTATTTGTTATTTCACTTTATGTAATATTTCATTTTGAGAAAGCAATTGATTACTATCACTCTTTCCTTCGTTTCTCTTTCTTAGGCCCATATGCCTAAGGGTGTGTAGTGTGTGTGTGTGTGTGTGTGTGTGTGTGTGTGTGTGTGTGTAAATGCGGTACACACGGAGTGGCATAATGGAGTAAAGAGATGGGCATTTACTTCATGAACTGAAATACACCAATATATATTTCTAGCACATGGGAACATGCCTTTGCTCATTAAAATCAATTTTTACAGAAATAAAACCCTTTGTAATGCTTACCCACAAACTTTTGTGGAGTGGAGCTTTTACGTTTTCCCATATTCCCTGTGAGCTTCTCTATGACAGCAGGTCTCTCAAAAGGCACCAGAGAAATATTGTTGTCCATAATAGGCTCTTGTTCCTTACAATCTTCCATAGGAGGTACTATATAAAACCATACAAAAAATGTAATCTGATAATTTCTTCAACATTTAAAAAGATACAAAGCTGGACTTGCCATCTCAATATGTGTTATACAAACATAAGCTAGTATGCCTGAATAAAAGTTAAGTAGAAAGAATAACCTCTAGTGTTAAAGTATACTTTTAACACTAGTGTGTGTATACTCACACACACACACACACAGAGGATTTGTTTTTATCCGAGTCTCTCTCAGATCAATGACATAAACTGTTGCCACTATTGTTGGCCAACATGTTCTTCCTGTGTCTCATCTTGGTCCTCTGAAAATGTTTTTAACGTTGATTAAAGTCAATACTACTTTAAGACTGCACTGTTCTCAAGGCTTCTGGAGTTTATTTTTCTAAAACAATTTAAGTAAGTCAATTTGTTTTGGAGGAAACCTTACACAGACACACAGAAGAGCAGTATAATAGTTAATCAGTTTTTTTTCACCCATGTATTTTCCTGTAACAGATTTTCTATTTGATGAGCTGAGCGAGCTGTGAGCCCTATTGGCAGTAGCTACATACCTGCACAAAGCAGTCTTCATGAAGGAGATCCAATTCTAAACATGTCCATGCACAGTAAACGGTGACACCTTTATGATTGTAATTTATTTTAAAAAGAGTTCTTCAGTAGGACAAAAGAATCCATTTCTAAACTGGCATGTTTGTCCTACTAAACTACTGCTCTAATCCATTTGACATAAACTCTCCAGTGCTACTCCCTCTTTATCCCATTTGTCTAAGTTGCTGTGGGCTAATATATTAGTTCATAGATATTGACATTACATATTGACACTTATGGTGTAGACACAGAACTTATAAAAGTTGTTTTTGAATAAAAATACTGTCAAAGGACATTTAAGTAAAGGTAGAGTAATATCAGAGACAGACCAGATCAGTTGATTAAAACCAATATTCACAGGACAGACCATAACTTATTATTTCTTGATTACAGTTGCTTTCTCCAATTGTTCTTGTGTAAGCACTGTTTGGAAATCTAAAGGTTTCATATCTTAGGATATCTTGTTCATCAGGCACTGTAAAATAATTTATTCTGCTCCTTTCATTTGTAAAGGGATAGCCCCACTGTGTGAAACACAATGTATTATCCTTAATAAGGGCAGACACTAAGAGTGAGAAAGCAAGAGATGAAAGTTAAGAAAATCCAGTGCACAATTCAGGTGACCTATTTAATAACCAATACAGGTTACTGATTTTGAAGAAATGAAAAATGGCATCAGAAAATGTTTTTGTAATTCAAGCATGTTTAAAGACATCGATATTCAGCTTAAGTTTTGGGTTAACCTAGTATATAGCCAGGTGGATGGGCCAGAAAAACTCAATCTTCAATCTCTCTTTTAATGGCAAGGGACTCTGTAATTACTAGATGTTAATTTGGAAAAAAATTCCAAGAGGAGACTTAGAAACAAAGAAACACATAGGTCACTTTCTATACGGATATAATTCATGATATACAACTGCAAAAAGATGTCCCCAGATATTACACACAACATCATGTCCTCTCTTAGCAACAACTAAAATAAGAAAAAAAAAAAAAAAACTTAAAAAGAAAAGCAAAGAAAGAATGACCACAGAATTCAAATAAGGGGGGCCAGGAGGATGGAATGGCAGTGGTGATGTGGAGGAAAGCCATGCAATTAGATACAGATTATTGTCAAAATTTTAACTTTTGTTTTAGGTGTTGAATTCACAGGCACTTACTACATTATTAAAAAGTAACTATATAACTGAAAAACTGGCCATGAATGGACCAAAGATGAAAATATGTCATGAACCAAGATCCAAAACGAAAGAAGGAAAGAAAAAAAGTTTGTTGTTGTCGATCTTGCTAAAAAACAGCAAAACTGGTTAACAGGGTTTGCCCCCAAATTGAATATACTAATTAGGTTTGAAATGAATAGTCTAAAACTTGGCAGTTTTGCTCTAAGTCTCACCTTGAATTTTCATATTTGCACACATTTAACACTCAAAACGAAACCTGGGTGTGGGAACTGTCCCACACCACATCCACCTCAATTCAAGTGATTTGTCCCTAGTTCAATGAAGCTCATATGAACTGAAAACAATGACTTTGGCAGAGTTCTGATCTAACTTCTACTTCACAACCAACAGTCCTTTACATATCAAATATTAGTCTTGTTTCTACCATATCAGCAATAATAATAACAACAACAGACTCACCCTGTGTAAGGCTTTCCATCTGATAATTTATTTAAGCTTTCAACAACCCACTGAGATAGGTACAATTACCATCTCTATTATACAGATGGGGAAACAGACCCAAAGATGTAATTTTCTCAGTGTGCTTTTTTAAAAATTGAAGTATAGTTGATTTACAATGCATTTTTTTTTCAATTTTTTTTACTGAAGTATTTTCTCAGTGTTTATATCTAGTTAACAGGGAATATACGAGCAGAACCCAGGTGGTGTGACTCCAGAGCCTGGGCTCTTAGCCATTATTTGACTGATGACTTTGTACAAACAAGTTTGAAATATTTTTAAGGTCTCCACTGAGAAAAGATCTGATACATTTTATATATTATATAACTAATCTAAATTATTTGCTTTCATGTATCTGGGTGCAACTCATCAAAGTGTTCTAGATATACATTGCTTGAAACACAAAACAAGTTGTCTAGTTAACTCAATAATGTATTAATTGCATTGTGAGACATTCACCTAGGCTAAGAAAATACCAATATGCAAACTCAACTTCTTAGAACAAACTTCATAACCAAATATCTTGCTTATTTTTGAAGTTATAAGCAGGATAAAAATATTTATCCTTGCATTATTTCATTATCTCACCACATTGATTAATCATAAAGATAGAACCATCCAAGTGTTCCCAATATAGCTATTTTGCCAAACAATCCACTCAAATTTCAAATTCCAAGAAGACACAGTCTGAGGGACCTAGATTAGGTCACATGTCCACCCCCCACCAGAAGAGGGCAGGGCACCTAGACTGACAGTCCTGCCATGGCTTCAGCCGATTAGAGAGGACAGCTCTCTAAAGGAAAATAGAAGTCTTGTTAATTATAGGAGGAGGAGGGTATGTATGACATGTATAACAGGCAAACAAAACAGATGCCTTCTCTTTTGTCACAAATTTTCTCCATGTTGTAGAGCATAAAAGAAGCTTTTATCTAAATTATATTCTTGACAACATTGGACAGTGCCCATACCTGAAATCACTCTTTCCATTTTCCCATCCTCTGGTCTTACTCAGCTTCATTGCTCTTTTCTTCCCCTTCCTAATGTGTTCTTGGTCTTCTAGATGTCTTACTCTATGCTCTATATAAGGTTATACCCATATAACCTTATAAAATCTCTTACTTTAGACTACTACCTATATAGTGATGGCTCCCACATCTTTATTGCCTACTGAGACTTCTCTCAAGAGTTTGAGATCTATATATTCAACTTCCTTCTAGATAGTTTCACTTGGCTGTCTCTCACAGGTGCCTAAAAGATAATGTGTTCAAAAACTGAAATCTCTATTTTCCCCCCAAAACTTTCTCTTCTTTTCATAATTTCCATCTCAGTGAACGACATTACTATCTACCTGGTCGTCCATGCTAGACACGTTGGGTAAATCCTAGATTTCTTCCCTTTCAGCCAGTCTTCTGCCCCTCCTCCTTATCACCTCTCCTTATATATATGCACAGAGGTACTATGCGTCTTAGATTCTACATCTATAGTTGCTCTCAATTAAATAACTGTTCTGCATATTGCTGGCTACTAAGCCCAACTCAACCAATCAGGAGACTGCTGCAATGGACTACTTGGCCCTATCTTGACTCTTTTGATCTATCTCCCACATTTCTAGCAATAAAATGTAAATGTAATAATACTTTTTAGGGTGAAGTACAAAATTCTTTGCTTAGCACAACAGGTCATTGATGCCCTGTTCATTGCCTCTCTTTCAGGCCTTATCACCTTCCAATTTCTCTTGCCTTTACCAACTGGGCTCTAGTTATACATAAGTACTTGTAGGTCTTTAACCCACCATGCTCTTTTAGACTTCTATTTCTTCACACATGCTGTTCTCTCCACATGAAACACCCTTTTCCATTTATTTAGCTGGCTATCCTGCCTTTCAAAACCCCACTCAAACAAAATTTTCCCTAGAAATTCCTCTTGGACACCCACTGTGATCTAGATATCTGTCCTCTGTGCTTATCATCTGATGCTTATCACTGAATGCTGTAACTGTTCGTTTACTGGTCTATTTCTTCCAATAGCTGGTAGGTGACCTTACGTAGGGACTGCATTTTATTTGGCTCTGTGTCTTTAGTACCCTTTACGATGTAAGACAAATGTAATAGCCAATGGATATTCACTAAACATCTTAATGAAGAAAATGTTGTCACCCATTGGAAATAGGTTGAACAAGCTTACCAGGAAGTTTATAGTTTCCCAATTGTCTCCATCCTTGCAATAAAGAAATTCCCTTTACCAAATAATTCAAAACATAAACATAAGAATATATATTCTTGCTTTAAAGTTGGCTGTCTTTCTGGGTCACACTTTCATTTTTGTCTTCAGGCAAGGAGGAAAAACTAATTACATACTTTGCTTTTTAAAGCTTTTACTTGAAGCTGAGAAGACTTGATAAATGAGCATAAAATAACTTTCAAATAAGATAATCTGCCATAAAACCCAATTCATCATTATCTTTATTTCCAAAACTACAAGTCATCAATTTCCTCCTTTTCCATCAAACTTGAGGACTTTTGATTCTAACTTGTAAATATGTCTTCAGTGTTTCATCCTTTTCTCCTGCTGCTTCTCTTCATCTTTTCCTTGGCATTCTCAGGCCTAGTCTCTCCTCACACTCCAGTCAGGCATCTATCCTTTATCCTACACTGGTGACACTGTTCTTTAGAAGACAGGAATTTGATTACCCCAGTGAAATTCAAACACTGGATTAGCATGTAAAGCTCTATCGTTGCATCACAACCTACTGTTTTAGTCTCATTTCCTACCACCCCTTTAACTCCAACTATGTTCTACGTCTAGAAACTTGTTAATGTTCTTTTATACCTCCAAGTCTTAGCCTATGGAAACTTCTCTCCCTGGAATGTGTAGTTTCTGTGAATCTATCAGATCTATGCAATTTTTCTCATCCTCGTGTATGGATCAAACACGTAATTTAAGAAGCTTTTCCTTGACTTCTCCAGTCAGTTAGGTCACTTCTTCATCTGTGCTTCTGGAGAAGTGTATATACGCCTTTATTAGAGCGTTTGCTTCATTTTATTGATCTTTTATGTATTTCCTACCAAACTACAAATATAAGAACAAAATTGTATCCATTTATCTTAATATTCCCAGAACATTCCATAGAGCTTGGCACATAGCAAGCCCTCCATATATGTTTCCTGAATGAAGTGAAAGAAAGTCTCTTTGACTTCAGATGCTTCCTCACTAGAAGGAGCCAACGTGGCAACATGTTTTGGGAAAGAAAGGCTAGGAAATATAACAATGTCAGATATGAAAAAGAAAGAATAGTAATTAATTTCGAAGAGCTAATGGGTGACCACAATGATGGCAACCCCCCTACCTACTCTGAAGGAAAAGACAGAATAACAGATAAGATGTAACAGGATACTAAGAGAGGGAGGTGTAAATATGAATTTCACTGTGGCTCTGTCAAAAACGAGTCACATGCCAAGCCATGTATGTGAGACAAGGTTAATGATGAACTGTAGTAGCATTTTATCCATATTGTCTCTCTTATGGTATTTATCGACTCCTACCTCATAGGGTCAATTCTCTATTAAGCATGTTAACAAAAGGAAGCAGAGATTAAGGATAATCTCAATTTATTATTACACCACACCTAGAAAAAGTATAGCATGAAATAGTAGTAATATAAATTTATGTGGTTAAAACTCCATCCATTATTGAAGAACAAATATTTGGGTCTATAAATGATATCAAAACCTACCTGCCCCCTCCCATGCACACACTCCATCTTGGCTTTGTCCCCTGCTCTACCCAGTACCTGAGTGTCTTTCCCACTTTCCTCACTCTTCCAATTTCAGAGCCATCTGTAAAGGCCTTCGCCTGTCAAGGGCTAAGCAATCTGGGGAATGGGGGTTGATGCTGAGGCTGTAGTTGTTTAGAAGTCTTTTTACCCCAAAACATACCTGTTTAAATTTTTTGGCATCACTTATTCTATAGCTGATTAATCTCTCAACAGATAGTTACATGTTGACTATAACTATTTATGTACGCCTTACCTCACTATAACAACATAAGGTCTTTTAGGAGAGATTCTATTTTTCGTATTCACATGTGTTTGCAACAGTTTCACAAATAACTGTGAATGGAAAAATTAGTTAATAAAACTAATAATCCAGTCAAATATCAAAATTGCAATGAGAGGGCTTCCCTGGTGGCGCAGTGGTTGAGAGTCCACCTGCCGATGCAGGGGACACAGGTTTGTGCCCCAGTCCGGGAAGATCCCATATGCCACGGAGTGGCTGGGCCCGTGAGCCATGGCCGCTGAGCCTATGCGTCCAGAGCCTGTGCTCCGCAACGGGAGAGGCCACAACAGTCAGAGGCCCGCGTACCACAAAAAAAAAAAAAAAAAAAAAATTTGCAATGAGAGAATATTATACAGAAAAACTAGTAATAGTGCCATAAAGTGTCTTTGGAAAACTTTGGCATGCCCCACGCCTCCATCAGCTACCTTGCCTCAAGCCACCTCTAAAAGCAGCAATTTGAACAGAAACAATGTGCTCAGTAAGTAAATGAAACCTCAAATGCCTAAGTTAACACTGGTAAGTAACATAACTTTATAGGGGATGCAATATTTATTATTTCTTAATATTTAATGCCCTGAAATAGTAAAAAGAACTTTTTTTTTTTGGTACATCCAATCACTTTAAGTTCACACCAAGCCTATGAGTGACGAACTCAGACATCACATAGCCAGACCAGAATTGTTGGACTCCTAGGTCCACCATTTTAACCTCGATGCTCTGGATCCTATACTACTGTCATAAGCCCCAGCAATGCAAGCTTTGCAGTACCAAATTTACAAAGACTTAAAAAATGGACAGGGTTTTAAAAATGTTGGTTGATAATAATAATATAAAAACAAATAGACTCAACTCACAACAATGATAGAATTAAATCTGATTCTTTAGATTATATAACCTATCCTCAATACAAAGAAATGCTTCAATTATTCAGGATAACAAAATAAAAGATTCCCAATTCAACAAGTAATCATTAGCTGTCCAATAAACATAGTTCCACAGTACATACTATATAAAACAAACAATACAACACCGGTATTTATATTTTAAAAGTGACTACAGGATTTCCCAACTGTACTATTTAATACTAGGCAAATCTTTTTTAAATGAAAGATACAAATGTATCAGTAAGTTAACATTTCTGTATATATTTGTATGAATAATAAAATCAATCAGTATAAAAATATAATTAGTAGGACCAAAGAGATGCCCCAAATCTAAAGAATTAAAATTCATAACTCTCCTTAAAAAGGATGATTTACTAACATTAACTTTTTAGTTATAGATCATTATTAATTGATAAACCTTAGGGACTGCTTTCCTACCCGCTATTGTAGGAGATCAGGATGTTTTGTTTGAGTTTTTATTTTTGTGGAGGGAAGTGGCACCTAATTTTGGTCTAGAATGTTCCCCATACTTGTAGAAAGCAAAATCAGTAACTTCCAAGATAAATCACAAGACAGACTGGAGACATTTTCAATGATATCACTGATCACTTACCTAAGAGAAATGAAAATACACAACCAATTACTTCTTTTAGAAAAACCTACAGACTTATGTGAAACCATCTCGAACTCTTTGGCGCAGCCAATGTAAAAGAAGAGTAAAGAGTACCTTACTTTGGTGTATTCAAGGCCAGCCGCCATTATGATGGCAGTTCAAACACAGGCTATCAGAAATAATTTGGGTGTATCACAGAAACTCAATATAGCTTGTTTGCAAAGTGTCCCAAAGCTCAACTCATTTCAAGTACTTAAGATGATCCCATACAAAGTGAGTGTGACCTAAAATTGCTCTAAAATAGACTATAGTGTTACCTTCATGCTGAAGGATAGAGGGAACTATTTAACCCATAACAAACGACGAAAACAGTAGGGGAGAATGAAAATGGTGAATGCCATTGCTACCCACCATGGTGACTCATGACCTGCCCGGCAGCCTCCATGCTGACATTCTGGAGATAGTTGTGGCAGCGTTCCTTGTGCTCCTCCAGTGAACTGCGCTGCTTGTAGCTTCGTCCACAGTAGTTGCACTTGTGAGGTTTACCCACTGTGAAGAGAACTCAAGGTTAGTGTGCTGTCAAGTCTCATCCAAAGCAAAATTACCAGCTAACTCTTGATGGTCTGGAGGAAGCATTTATATGCGTTTCAGACTTCAATCTCTTCCTCCACCACACTCCAGTTGAGGCAATTAAAGATAATAAACTTCTACCAAGATTAAAAGACAGCAAGAAAAGGCAGATCGTACCTTTGGTGATAGGGGAAATAATGAATCAAAATCATATTCTGACTGTATCCTAGATCATGAGAGGCTGGTGATTGATCTTCAAATTATCTGACTCTTAACACTAACATTTACTCTTACACAGTTCTCTCCGCTCTGACTCATTCAAAAGACAAATCAGGAGTGTCCTAGATACATGATGAGAATTATTTTTATTTATTGGGAGGGGGCTAAGAATAGAGAATTTTACTGAAGGAAACTAAAATCCAACAACTTGAAATGTCATTGTCTAATGAAAAGATTATTCATAGGTACCAAGAAGACTAGAAAGAATTCAGGTGATGAGAAAAAGCACAGATAAAAGCAGGGAGTTTCTCTTTTCTTTCCACCTTGGTAATAACTGTTCACACATGCAAAACTTTGCAGCAGATCAGCCTATTCTCCCACATCAGTCAGCACTATTCTTATATTACCAAGAATTAACCTACTAGGTGCTTTGAGTCAGGATTATTAACAATAACCACCAAAGCCCTAACATATTTAGTTATACAACGATAGTGATACTTAATTACATATTTCACATTCAGGAAATGAATTTTCTAATAGCCACATCTCATTATACCTGGTAAAATGCTTCAATGCTCACATTAAAAAAAAACTTTAAAAAATTAAGAAGGAAAAAAAACACACTTAGGGAAAGAGGTGTGTTTTAATGTAAGACTATTCACAAGGGTATCACAGAGCACTTTGATTCTTGGTGTTGAATGGATGCAGAAAACCATAAAGCATCAGGTGGTCTGTTGCCAAAGCCCTCAGTTAAGCATGTTGTGAATCAGGTCAGCTTCTCTCATTTGACTCCCTTAGAAATCATTTTGTTTTGCCTAGAGGACAAATAGACAACTCTTTTTCATGGTCAAAGATACCATCCTCAACTCCAGGTCCCTTACAAACCCATGCTAGGATAATGGTCATAAATGAAATTGAAATACTTTAACAAGACAAGGTATTCACACCTGCATAAAAATTTCACTACATTGATTAAAAAAACCAAGCAAACCTTTAGATTGTATTTGAGGTGCATATAAATTCAAATCAGTTATTTGATAATCACAATATTTTGTAAACCGTCTTAAAAAACAAAAGCTGTCTAAGGCAGGATCAGTCATTTCTAAAAATACCAGGCAAAGTAACTTCTATTTTTCAGAACCAAGAATTTCTGGGAAGTAAAAACCAGGTAGCTTTTTATATTGTGAAGACTCTTATAGCACTGTGTGAGAGCATAAAAAATACAAGAAAATATTTTTTTAGTCAAAAATATTAATGTAAATAGTATAAATATATTTATATATAATTGCATTCCAAGATATGGGGCTACATATGACAAAAAGCCTTTTATGAATTTTCTCTCAACAAGTCTATTAAGCAATTAATACTTGTTAAGCATATACATTGTAGTTAACAGCCCACTATAAACTAGTTCCATCGTCTCTGTCTTCCCCTTCTTAAGTCCTGTTGCATTGTGTCCTGTGATACCTATATTTTACTGTGAACATAATATCCTCCTATACTTCTTCCCCTTATTTCTCTAAGCAATTGACACCTTTTTAACTTAATTAAAATATAGTTCTTGTCCACTCCCCTCAGCTAACAGCCCTCTATAAACTCCCAACTCCCCAGATAAGGAAGAAAAGACAGGATACTTTCTACTCCCCTCATTTTAGAATTTAATCCCATCTGCTTTACTTCAGCCTCTCCCATTTTGTCATCTATTTGTTTAAAACATCACTCTTTCCTCTCTTCATCCCGTCCTTGTTCTCTGTGAGTATAACAGATATTTGAGTAAAGTGCTCTAAAAGTATAACCTCAATTTCTCCAAATCTTCATCTGTATTCTATTCCAGCAATCCACATACTGGGTGACATGCTGGACTCTGACATCTCATAACTATTCTATGTCCAAGAAATTTGTTCTGGAAGTGTTCCACCTTACCCTTCTACATGTCTCATTTAATACATCTTTATTGAAAGCCTACTAGGTACCAACACTGGGACAAGGCTGGAATGTAAAGTGGAGAGCAAATTCGCATGGTGCCTATCCTCATGCAACCAACAGTCTGTTGAGGAAGACAGACATTTAACAAATACACAAGCAATACATCACAAATTGTAAATTCTACAGAGCTAAAGAATGCTAAACTAGTATAACATGGGGACCCCAATTTAGTGTGAGAAGGTTGGACAGGAAGGTCTGCCTGAGGTATGAACATTTAGGCTGATAACTGAAGAAAAAGTAGAAGTTCGTCAGATAATGGGGATGGGGGGAGGGGGGAGGAGAGACAGTGTTTCCGGGAACTGCCGTCATCTCTTTCTATTTACTCTCAAGTTCTTAGCTCCTTCGAATTCTAGATCATGCCCTTGCTACTCTTTTGAAAATTATTTTCAAGCATCATCAAAAGTCCCTTCCAAATCCAATGGCTCTACTATCCCTACAAGACCATTTCCTGTCAGTTCTTTGATATTTCTTTTTTTCTTCCTCAATTTTTATTGAGATAAAATTGACATAGAGCACTGTATAAGTTTAAAGGGTACAGTAGAGTGATTTGACTTACATACGTCATGAAATGATTACCACAGTAATTTTAATGGACATCCATTTTTCCTAAAAATCAAGTTCATGAAAATACTGTTTATATTTACGCCCTATATATGATGAGTTTAACTGTATAATAGGTATCAACTATATGAGTTAATATATATAATATATGTATATATATTCACAGAAAAGGACCAGTCTTTTGCTACTTTTCTTTTTACAAATGTTATTATTTACACAGTCTCACTATCTGAAACACCTTCATTCTGCTACCCCTTCTCAAAGCTCCCTGAACTCCCCAGTGCCATCTTTTCCAGGCTCCAGGTCTCCGTGATGTGATATCTTCAACACAGGGACCTTCTATTGCCCCTCCCGTAATAAAGTTCTATATTGAGGGTTAAAAAAAAAAACACATTTAAAAAACGTCATCAATAGTCTCTAAAGTGCTAAATCCGGTAGACTTTAATCAGTCCAAAATGTTCCTAATTCCTTGTCACTACCAAACTTTCAGAAGTCTTGAATCTCCTGTTTTAGCTTCTGGGATCAGATTCTGCATCCTCACTCCCTGGCTTCTCAATCTTTTCCTACCTGGTAGATATATATGTACTTCCAGGTTTTGCTCTCAGTACAGTAGTCTCCCTCTTTTCCCTCTTTTCCCTCTAGATTTAAGCCCTCATTTCTATGAAATGTCCAAATCATGCATGGAATAATTTCCCATGTTTGGAAGCTCCTATTTGCCACAAACATTTTAAAAGTGATCATGGTGAACCCAAGGACACAGTTTCCCCCCTCTGTGCTCTCGCAGCGCTCTGTCCATATTGTTGATGCATTACTTATGATAATTGCATTGTAATTATCCATCTGATCTGTTTCCCTCATCCAAACAATGAGCTCTGTCATGAGGACAGAGGTCATGTTTTACTCAATTTGGAATTGATAGTGCTTACTGTAGTTATTAAACATAGGAGGTACTCAATATGTATTTGCTGAATGACCGTACTTCAACCTCGTACTTCCAAATGCCTTTGGAGTATTGAGTTATACATATTCCTCTGAAATCTAAAATCTAAAATTCAACATATCCAAAATTATCTTCCTCTACAAAACTACTTCTCTATTCTGACTGCTCTTTTGTGCATTACCACTGTTTTAATAAACCAGACTCATGACAAGGCAACGACTATTGTTGCCTCCTACCTCATTTCTCACATCCAAATAATTGCTCAAGTTTATCCCTCCTTCTCACTCCCAGAACCAATTTCCTAGTTCATTATCATGAACCTGGGCAAGCTTAGAATACTTCAAACCAGGTGTTCTCTTCCCTTGTGTAATTATTTTACTCCCCCTGTCAACAACCTTCAATGACTTTTCACTTCTACTGAACAAAGTTCAAATCCCTGTACCTGGCATTCAGCATCCTACACTGTCTGGTCCCAAGGAATACATCCCATCTTCTACCCCAGGATTCAGCCAGGATTACCTTCCGCTTTTACACTTCTGAGTCTTAGTTCTTTCTGGAATGGCTTGACACAATTTCTGCCTCTTGAAATCCTACGCATCCTTCCAATCTCCCTAACCATGTTCCATCCAAAAGCGATCTTTCCTACTGAAGAACTGTAACTGTATTGATCCTCACACTCAGGAAACTTGTAACATTCTGTCTCTTGAGTTATTTGTGATTACATCTGACCCATGAACAACTTGGGTTTGTACTGCATGGATCCACTTATAATGTGAATTTTTTTCAACAAATACATACTACAGTACTGCATGATCTGCAGTTGGTTGAATCCACAAATGTGGAACCGTGGATGTGGAGGGCTGACTGTGAAGTTATATGTGGATTTTCCACTGCAAGGGAGGGGGTGTTGATGCCCCTAACCCCTGTGTTGTTCAAGAATCAACTGTATGTATACATTCATTTTGATCTCCCATGTTAGATTATGAGCTTCTTGAGAGACTGAAATAATGTCTTATATATCTTTGTAACCTCCAAAGAGTTTAGCATGATTTGTTCACAGCAAGAACTAATAAGTGGTGTTTTCATGAATGACATCATTTCCTAACTCTTTAAATATTTTCCTTTCACTGGTTTTCCCTGAATCTTTTACTAACTTTAAAAGCAATGCATCCATATAGAAAATTTTAAAATTCACCAAAAATTATTTATAATTATATCATTTAGAGATAAGTATCTTTAACATTTTTATATCATGTATTTTTTCTATGCATGCAAAGATATGTTTTGTTATGAAATTGGGTCATTTTATATGCTGTATTTTACAATCTGCTTATTTTACTGAACAATATATCTTGAAATTTCCCCATGATATAAAATAATAGTTTTGTTGCTGCTGTTAGGTAACAATTTTTTCCCAAATTCTAAAATTATGATATGTTGATTTAGTTTACCTTAGCATTCTTAGTCTTTTTCTTATTTACTTTAATAATTATTTTTCTTTTACCATAGTTACTATGCCCATACTTGAAAAAAAAAAAAAATCAAATAGCCCTAAAGGGTACTTAATGAAATAGTCTTCCCCTCACCCCACCCCCATCTAAACATAATCTATTTCTCGGTCCTCTCTTTTTGGAATTTCTATTATTTGATGTTAGACCTTCCGGATTGAGTCTTGAAATTTCTTTTTTCCCTCATATTAATTATCCTTTTACCCTGTTTACTTTTAGAAAAATTTCTCACCTTTTTCTTTGAATCTTTCTGTGAAATATTTTCTGGTGAATATAAATTTCTCTGACCTCTTTCCTTTTCTTAAAAATAGTATTCTGTTTTTTCATGGGTACAATAACATTTATCTGAGCAGAATTTTTTCTTTTTAAAAAAGTTCTTTTTATATTGTCTTCTCTGGCTTTTTTTCTTTTTTACATTGGTGTCTGCATTGGAGGCTTTCCTTAAATGTCTGGTGCCTGAATATTTATTGTCCATTTATATTTAACAGTAAGGCACTAAAAAGCTAATTGGAAGTTCAGGAAACACAGGTGAGGTTTGTGAACTACTGGTGAACTACTGCAGAGTGACCAGGTAATGAAGCAACCTTTTCATTGTCAGACCCCAAAATATAAATATATGTCTTTTCTCTAGGACCTCTCAATTCCCTTAGAGAAGATACCTCCAATTTCCAGCCCTGGGGGTGGGGGGGGATATGAAGCTAGATATTAGTATTCCGGAAGTAAGGCAAGATATGGGGCCAGGAATCTAAATGTTCAACTGTAGTCTTTTACATACTGTCCCTGCTTTAAGTCTTTTGTTTTCCCCCTACTCTCTACTTTTCCTGGAGTCTCTAAGCTAGAACCTTTCCAATTCAATATCTCCAGAGAATAAATGTTATTTTCCTGTAGTTGGTTGGCTGTAGTGAGAGTGGCTCTGTGGCCTGTTTTGTATTCAGATTTTGAAATCCTTTTATATTCAATTCAGAGTTTCATCCCTACCATCAACAGTCATGTTTCTTCCAAGTCCAGAGACTTTTCAGGATTCTATAGGGCCAAATGGCTTTGCTACTCATCCTTTATTCCCTTCTATAATCACTATAGGTTCCCAAGTCTTCTGTTTTGTGAAGTCTATTACCACCACTCCCTCTATCTTCTTTCCATCTTCCTCTTGCTGCTATTCTGTCCTTTCCCATTGTCTTTGATCTTAATACATTTATACTTCTAACGTCTACTGTGATTTTAGTGGAGTTTTAAAGAGTAGAGACAGATGTAGCTTTTCATTTCATCATGTTTAGACAGCAATAGACAGTATCACTTTTAATGTTGGTATGCTATGGCTCTGGAGGGGTGTGCCATAACTCTGTATTTAGATAAATAGGAGCATGACATGTTAGTAAAGATTAGCCACTAAAAAAGGAATCACACACTTGTAAGACAAGGGAACTTGTGGAAATGTAAAACTAAATATTTCCTCTATTCTACTCTAATCTGCTATGTATGTGTCTGTTATAATACAACATTCCCCACCTATATTCAAATATGTTTTAGTGTAACCATTTGCAGTGGTTCTCAAAATATGAACTACATGCTACCTATGTTACAATTACCTGGAGTACTCTTAAAATGCAGATTCTTAGGCACCATGCAAGGACCTAGAATTTCTGAGAGAGGTACTCTGATCTCCCCATGTTAAACAAGCCTGCCAAGTAGTTGCTTATGTACTGAAGTTGAAAAACAATGGTCTATAGAAGCTCATAAATCATCATATTCTCTAAGTCTGGTATTGAGTTAAAATTTCTTATTAAAGTGAAGAATACTTTTCTTAACTCGACCATAATGATTTTAATTATATTACTGAAGGAGTTAAAATTAATTTTCTTTTACAAGAAATGTTGGGATTAAAATCGGAAAAGCCTATGGATGAAGTATCATTATTACTGGTAAAAAATTTTTAAAAAATATTTATTTTGGTATGGGAGTTTACTACTGTACGTTGATAACATCTTTTGAGGACAGTGATCCAGTTTAAACTTTACATCAATTCTACTTCAAACTGACCTGTGTGTCTGGATTTTAAAATTCAAGTGGATCAGAGTCAGTTCGGGGCCATTCTGATTGGTTAGGAGAAACCCTAGAGGTTACCTCTTGCTCCTGGGAGACCCCAGTGGGGTCCAAATGCTGGGTGAGCCCAACATGTCCTCAGTAGGTTCCCGAGGATACAGACCCAGGCCTGGAGATAGCGTGTGAGATGCCACCCACAGCATCACCATCTGGGAGAACGGGAGGGGAGAGAAGCCTTTAACAATCTGTCATTACCCCAAAGAGGCCTCAATTAGGCGGAAGTTACTATTTTACCCTGGAATTGTGTGTTACAACTGGAAGAAAAGGAATAACATTAATGGACCCGTTTACTTCCCAATTCTACTGATAGTGCAAACTTGAGCCACACATTACTTCAAATATATGGTCAAGAAAGGAGCCACATTTTCACAAAATGAATGGATTCAGGTTTGTTTCATTAAAAACTTGGGCCTCACCAGAAAGACAAGATCCAGCCTCATCCACCAGAACACAGGCACTAGTCTCCTCCACCAGGAAGCCTACACAACCCACTGAACCAACCTTACCCACGGAGGCAGACATCAAAAACAATGGAAACTACGAACCTGCAGCCGGCGAAAAGGAGACCCCAAACACAGTAAGTTAAGCAAAATGAGAAGACAGAAACACACAGCAGATGAAGGAGCAAGGTAAAAACACACCAGACCAAACAAATGAAGAGGAAATAGGCAGTCTGCCTAAAAAAGAATTCAGAGTAATGATAGTAAAGATGATCCAAATCTAGGAAATATAATGGAGAAAACACAAGAAGCGTTTAACAAGAAGCTAGAAGAACTAACGAGCAAACAATGATGAACAACCCAATAAATGAAATTTAAAATTCTCCAGAAGGAATCAATAGCAGAATAAATGAGGCAGAAGAACGGATAAGTGACCTGGAAGATAAAGTAGTGCAAATAACTACTACAGAGCAGATAAAGAAAAAAGAATGAAAAGAATTGAGGACAGTCTCAGAGACCTCTGGGACAACATTAAACGCACCAACATTCGAATTATAGGGGTCGCAGAAGAAGAGAAAAAGAAAGGGACTGAGAAAATATTTGAAGAGATTATAGTTGAAAGCTTCCCTAATATGGTAAAGGAAATAGCTAATCAAGTCCAGGAAGTGCAGAGTTTCCCATACAGGATAGATCCAAGGAGAAACATGCCAGGACACATATTAATCAACCTATCAAAACTTAAATACAGGGGCTTCCCTGGTGGCGAAGTGTATGAGAGTCCACCTGCCAATGCAGTGGACATGCGTTCATGCCCTGATCCGGGACGATGCCACATGCCACAGAGAGGCTAAGGCCGTGAGCCATGGCCGCTGGGCCTGTGCCTCCGGAGCCTGTGCTCCGCAACGGGAGAGGCCACAACAGTGAGAGGCCCACGTACCGCAAAAAAAAAAAAAAAAAGCAGCAAGGGTAAAAAAACAAATAACATTCAAGGGATTCCTCATAAGGTTAACAGCTGATCTTTCAGAGAAACTCTGCAAGCCAGAAGGGAGTGGCAGGACATATGTAAAGTGATGAAAGGGAAAAACCTACAAACAAGCTTACTCTACCCAGCAAGGATCTCATTCAGATTCAATGGAAAAATTAAAACCTTTACAGACAAGCAAAAAGTAAGAGAATTCAGCACCACCAAACCAGCTTTACAACAAATGCTAAAGGAACTTCTCTAGGCAGGAAACACAAGAGAAAGAAAAGACCTACAATAACAAACCCAAAATAATTAAGAAAAAGGTAATAGGAACATACATATCGATAACTACCTTAAATGTAAATGGATTAAATGCTCCCACCAAAAGAAACAGACTGGCTGAATGGATACCAAAAAAAGACCCGTATACATGCTGTCTACAAGAGACCCACTTCAGACCTAGGGACACATACTGGTAAGTGAGGGAATGGAAAAAGATATTCCATGCAAATGTAAAGCAAAAGAAAGCTGGAATAGCAGTTCTCATATCAGACAAAATAGACTTTAAAATAAAGACTATTATAAGACACAAAGAAGGACACTACATAATGATCAAGGGATCAATCCAAGAAGAAGATATAGCAATTGTAAATATTTATGCACCCAACATAGGAGCACCTCAATACATAAGGCAAATGCTAATAGCCATAAAAGGGGAAATCAACAGTAACACAATCATAGTAGGCGACTTTAACACCCCGTTTCACCAAAGGACAGATCATCCAAAATGAAAATAAATAAGGAAACAGAAGCTTTAAATGACACATTAAACAAGATGGACTTAAGTGATATTTATAGGACATTCCATGCAAAAACAACACAATATGCTTTCTTCTCAAGTGCTCATGGAACATACTCTAGGATAGATTATATCTTGGGTCACAAATCAAGCCTTGGTAAATTAGGAAAATTGAAATCATCAAGTATCTTTTCCGACCACAATGCTGTGAGACTAGATATCAATTACAGGAAAAACTGTAAAAACTACAAACACATGGAGGCTAAACAATACACTACTTAATAACCAAGCAATCACTGAAAAAGTCAAAGGAGAAATCAATCAAAAAACACTAAGAAACAAATGACAATGAAAAAATGATGACCCAAACCTATGGGATGCAGCGAAAGCAGTTCTAAGAGGGAAGTTTATAGCACTACAATCCTACCTCAAGAAACAAGGAACATCTCAAACAGCCTAACCTTACACCTGAAGCAATTACAGAAAGAAGAACAAAAAAACCCCTAAGTTAGCAGAAGGAAGGAAATCATAAAGATCAGATCAGAAATAAATGAAAAAGAAATGAAGGAAATGATAGCAAAGATCAATAAAACTAAAAGCTGTTTTTTTGAGAAGATAATAAACAAAATTGATAAACTATTAGCCAGATTCATCGAGAAAAAAATGGGAGAAGACTCAAATCAATACAGTTAGAAATGAAAAAGGAGAAGTAACAACTGACACTGCAGAAATCCAAAGGATCATGAGAGGTTACTACAAGCAACTGTATGCCAATAAAATGGATAACCTGGAAGAAATGGACAAATTCTTAGAAAAACCCAAACTTCCTAGACTGGACCATGAGGAAATAGAAAATACACACAGACCAATCATAAGCACTGAAATTGAGACTGTGATCAAAAATCTTCCAACAAACAAAAGCCCAGGACCAGATGGATTCATAGGTGAATTCTAACATTTAGAAAAGAGCTAACACCTATCATTCTCAAACTCTTCCAGAATATGGCAGAGGGAGGAATACTCCCAAACTCATTCAATGAGGCCACCATCACCCTGATACCAAAACTAGACAAAGATGTCACAAAAAAAGAAAACTACAGACCAATAACACTGATGAACATACATGCAAAAATCCTCAACAAAATACTAGCAAACAGAATCCAACAGCACATTAAAAGGACCATACACCATGATCAAGTGGGGTTTATCCCAGGAATGCAAGGATTCTTCAATATATGCAAATCAATCAATGTGATAAACCATATTAAAAACTTGAAGGAGAAAAACCATAGACCATCTCAATAGATGCAGAAAAAGCTTTTGACAAAATTCAACACCCATTTATGATTAAAAAAACCCTCCAGAAAGTAGGCATAGAGGGAACTTACCTCAACATAATAAAGGCCATATATGATCAATCCACAGCAAATATCATTCTCAATGGTGAAAAACTGAAAACATTTCCATTAAGATCAGGAACAAGACAAGGATGTCCACTCTCCACTATTATTCAACATAGTTTTGGAAATTTTAGCCACGGCAATCAGAGACGAAAAAGAAATAAAAGGAATCCAAATTGGAAAAGAAGAAGTAAAGCTGTCACTGTTTTCAGATGACATGATACTATACATAGAGAATCCTAAAGATGCTACCAGAAAACTACTAGAGGTAATCAATCAATTTAGAAAAGTAGCAGGATACAAAATTAATGCACAGAAATCTCTTGTATTCCTGCACACTAATGATGAAAAATCTGAGGGAGAAAAAAGAATAAAATACCTTGGAATAAGCCTACCTAAGGAGACTAAAAGACCTGCATGCAGAAAATTATAAGACACTGATGAAAGAAATTAAAGATGATACAAACAGATGGAGAGATATACCATGTTCTTGGATTGGAAGAATCAACTTTGCAAAAACGACTGTACTACCCAAAGCAATATACAGATTCAATGCAATCCCTATCAAACTACCACTGGCATTTTCACAGACCTAGAACAAAGAATTTCACAATTTGCATGGAAACATAAAAGAACCCGAATAGCCAAAGCAATCTTGAGGAAGAAAAACGGAGCTGGAGGCATCAGGCTCCCTGACTTCAGACTATACTACAAAGCTACAGTAATCAAGACAGTATGGTACTGGCACAAAAACAGAAATATAGATCAAAGGAACAGGATTAAAAACCCAGAGATAAACTGATGCACATATGGTCACCTTATTTTTGATAAAGGAGGCAAGAATATGCAATGGAGAAAAGACAGCCTCTTCAATAAGTGGTGCTGGGAAAACTGGACAGCTACCTGTAGAAGTATGAAATTAGAACACTCCCTAACACCATACACAAAAATAAACTCAAAATGGGTTAAAGACCTAAATGTAAGGCCAGACACTATCAAACTCTTAGAGGAAAACATAGGCAGAACACTCTATGACATCAATCACAGCAAGATCCTTTTTGACCCATCTCCTAGAGAAATGGAAATAAAAACAAAAATAAACAAATGGGACCTAATGAAACTTAAAAGTTTTTGCACAGCAAAGGATATCATAAACAAGAGCAAAAGACAACCCTCAGAATGGGAGAAAATATTTGCAAATGAAGCAACTGACAAAGGATTAATATCCAAAATTTATAAGCAACTCATGCAGCTCAATAACAAAAAAACAAACAGTCCAATCCAAAAATGGGCAGAAGAACTAAATAGACATTGCTCCAAAGAAGATATACAGATAGCCAACAAACACATGAAAGAATGCTCAACATCATTAATCATTAGAGAAATGCAAATCAAAACTACAATGAGATATCATCTCACACCGGCCAGATTGGCCATCATCAAAAACTCTAGAAACAATAAATGCTGGAGAGGGTGTGGAGAAAAGGGAACCCTCTTTCACTGTTGGTGGGAATGTAAAGTGATACAGCCACTATGGAGAACAGTATGGAGGTTCCTTAAAAGACTAAAAATAGAACTATTATATGACCCAGCCATCCTACTACTGGGCATATACCCTGAGAAAACCATAATTCATATACCACAATGTTTATTGCAGCTCTATTTACAATAGCCAGGATATGGAAGCAACCTAAGTGTCCACTGACAGATGAATGCATAAAGAATTTGTGGCACATATATACAATGGAATATTACTCAGCCATAAAAAGAAAGGAAATTGAGTTATTTGTAGTGAGGTGGATGGACCTACAGTCTGTCATACAGAGTGAAGTAAGTCAGAAAGAGAAAAACAAATACTGTGTGCTAGCACATGTATATGGAACCAAAAAAAAAAAAAAAGGTTCTGAAGAACCTAGGGGCAGGACAGGAATAAAGACGCAGACATAGAGAGTGGACTTGAGGAGACAGGGAGGGGGAAGGGTAAGCTAGGACGAAGTGAGAGAGTGGCATGGACATATATACACTACCAACTGTAAAATAGATAGCTAGTGGGAAGCAGCTGAATAGCACAGGGAGATCAGCTTGGTGCTTTGTGACCACCTAGAGGGGTGGGATAGGGAGGGTGGGAGGGAGACACAAGAGGGAGGAGATATGGGGATATATGTCTATGTATAGCTGATTCACTTTGTTATAAAGCAAAAACTAACACACCATTGTAAAGCAATTATACTCCAATAAAGGTGTAAAAAAAAATTCAAGTGAAAAAACTTACATTGACCAATTTCTCTTACATTGCTGGTCGTGCTGTTGCAGTCTTTTTAGGGGGCTATATAGTGTTATTTCACATAAGAAAGAACAGCATGGAAATTAATCCTTTCCACTGGCAAAAGATAAATAGTTTGCCCAGGTGTGGATTGTGGGAGTCTATCTTTCCCACTTCCCATAACACCACGTTAAATGCCAACTGGAATATGTTGTCAGAATATAGCTAAAGCCTTTAAGTCATTTATTGTTCAACTATTACTTTGAGAACTCATGGGGAAAAAGATAAATAAAAGGAGAGGTTGGGAAGAGAGAACCATTTTAGAGTTGCTAATTTCCTGTCTTGATAAGCTAAAGTAGGGCTCATTCACATGATCATAGCTTTACGTGGGCACTTCCAACCATCTTCCTCAAATATCTGTTGCCTCTGAAATCTGAGTTATAGTACATATAGATTTTACTTTTTAAAATCAGTTTTATTGAGGTATAATTTACATTAAATAAAATCCACTCACTTTAAGTATACAATTGAAGGAATTTTGAAGTGTATATGGTTGTGTAACCACCATCACAATTACAATAGTTTAAATTCCATCACCTTAAACCAAAGTTTGGGATTGACATGTACAAACTACTATATTTAAAAATAGATAAGCAACAGGACCTACTGTAAAAATAAATAGATAAATAAATAGAAACTTGGAAAAACTGAAATGTATGAAGAATACAAAGTAAAATCATCTGCAATAAACATTATTATAAATCTAAAAAAAGTAGGTCTTACTAATAGAGTTAGTCTTTAAATTGGGTAGTGTAAGTCATCCAATCTTGATTTTTCAAAATTATTTTGGCTGTTTTAGGTCTTTTGTATTTCCAAAGAAATTTGGAATCAATTTGTCAATTTCTATTTAAAAAAAGCCTGCTAAGATATTGATTGGGATTGTATTGAATTGATAGGCTAAATTTCAGGAGAATTAACATCTTAACAATACTGAATTGTTCAAAATATGATCATACTATCTCCATTTACTTAGGTCTTCTTTAATATCTCTTGGCAGTGTTTTATAATATTTCTTGCACAGAATTTCACATTACATTTATCTCTATTTTTCATATATTTTGGGTGCTATAATAAATGGCATTGCTTTCCAATTTTCAGTTTCCAATTGTCCATTGCTAGCATGTAGAAATAAACTTGATTTCTTTTTATTAACTTTGCATCTTACAACCTTAATGAAATCACTCATTAATTTTACTTTTTTGGTAAATCTCTTGTTATTTTCTATGATCATGTCACCTAAAACAAAACATAGTTTTATTTATTCATTTCCAATTTGTATTCTTTCCCTTGCCATACTGCATTGACAAGACTCCCAGTACAATATGGAAAAGAAGTAGAGCAGACATTCTTGCCTTGTTCCTACTCTTAAGGGTAAACTTTCATTCATTTATTGTTAGTGTAATGTTAGTTGAAAGTCTTTCAAGGATGGTTTTTATCCTGTTGAGAAAGTACCTTTCTATTCTATTGCTGAGAATTGATAAACCCCACTTCGTCATAATATATTATCCTTTTTTATATATTTCTGGATTCTACTTGCTAAAATTTGGTGAAGGATTTTTGCATTTATGTTCAGGAGGGATATTGCTATACAATTTTCTCATGTTACAATGTCTTTGGTTTTGGCATCAGGGTAATGCTGAACTCATACAATTAATTTGGAAATATCACTCTCCCTTCTATTCTCTGGAAGAATTTTCTCCTTACATTATTTCTACCTTAAATGTTTGACAGAGTTTAAAAGTGAAGTCATCTGGCATTTTCTTTGGGGGAATGTGTTTAAATATTGGGTGGGCCAAAAAGTGCCTTTGGTTTTTTTAAGCAAAAATAAATGACATTTTTCAATTTCACCAAGAACTTTATTGAACAACATATTCACCCTTTTGTTCCACTACCTTCTGTCATTTTTCAGGCAACTTCATATTCCATCTTCCCAAAACTTTCTATTTTTTTGAGCAAAGAACTGTTTCAGGTGCCTTTTACAGTCTTCCAGGGAATTGAAATTTTTCCATTAAGAGAAGTTTGTAAAGACCAAAATAAATGGAAATCCAAAGGTGCAATGTCTGGCGGATGAATCAGAATGTCCCAGCCAAGCTGTAACAGTTTTTGCCTGGTCATCAAAGAAACATGCGGTCTTGTGTTATCCTGATGGAAGATTAAGTGTTTTCTATTGACTAATTCTGGACACTTTTCATTGAGTGCCACTTTCAGTTGATCTAATTGGGAGCAGTAGTTGTTGGAATTAACTGTTTGGTTTTCCAGGAGGAGCTCATAATAGAGGACTCCCTTCCAATCCTACCATATATACATCACCTTCTTTGGATGAAGACCAGCCTTTGGTGTGGTTGGTGGTGGTTCATTTCACTTGCCTCAAGATCTCTTCTGTTCCACATTGTTGTACAGTATACACTTTTCATTGCCCATCACAATTTGTTTTAAAAATGGAATGATGTTTTCATTACGTTTAAGTAGAGAATTGCATGGGGAAATATGGTCAAGAAGGTTTTTTTCGCTTAACTTACGTGGAACCCAAACATCAAAGCAATTCACATAACCAGACTGGTGCAAATTATTTTCAACGCTTGATTTGGATATTTTGAGTATGTCAGCTATTGCCCATGTGGTATAACATTGATTGTTCTCAGTTAATGTCTCAATTTGATCACTATCAACTTCAAATGGTCTACTCGACCATGGAGCATTGTCCAAAGAGAAATCTCCAGCACGAAACTTCACAAACCACTTTTGACACATTTGATCAGTCACAGCACCTTCTCCATATACTGCACAAATCTTTTTGTGTGTTTCAGTTGTGTTTTTACCTTTCTTGAAATAATAAGGCATAATATGCCCAAAAAAGTTGTTTTTCTTCCATCTTCAATATTAAAATGGGTACACAAAAATTCACCAATTTTGATGTATTTTTTTAAAATGCATGCTGATATAACAGCTGTCACATACAATCTAACAAAGCTGTTTCAAATAAAGTTAGAGACAACTAAGTGCGACTAGAGCTATCTTACGGAAAAAACCGAACGAACCTTTTGGCCCATCCAATATAATTTCAATTCCTGGAAAGAATATTAAGTTATTAAGAATATCTATTTATTCTTGAGTGAGCTTCAATAATTTGTTTCAAGAAATTTATTTCATCTGCTCGTATTTGTTTATTTCAAGTTTACTGACATAAACTTGTTCATAATATTTCCATATTGTACTTCCAATGGCTATAGGAGTTTTAGTGATGTATCATTTTCATTTCTGATGTTGGTAAATTGAATATTCACTCTTTGTGCTGGTTGATCTTGGCTACAGGCTTATGCATTTTATTAATCTTTTCACAGAATCAGCCTTTGATTTCATTGGTTTTTCTCTATTATTTGTCTGTTTTCTCTTTCATTATTATTTCCCTCCTTTAGACACTCTAGATTTAATTTACTCCTCTCTCATAATCTCTTTAGAAGCAAGCTTCATTGGTTTGAGACCTTTCTTCTTTTCTAATACAAGCACTTAATTATATACGTTTTCCTCCAAGTACCACTTTCATTCTCATCATGTTCATGTTTCCTTTATATTCTTGAACATAAGGAACATATTTATTATAGCTGTTTAATCAACCCTATCTGCTAATTCCACCATTTGATCATTTCTGGGTCTGTTTCTACTGATTGATTTTTCTACTGATTGTGGGTAATCCTTTCCACCTTCTCTGCATATCTGTTAATTTTTTAATAGATGCTGGCTATTGTGAATTTTACATTAGTGGGTCCTAGATTTTGTTGCATTTCTTTAAAGTATGGGTTACTTGTTCTGCTATGCAGTTATATTAATTGGAATCAGTTCAATCATTCTGGTATTTGCTTTTATGCTTTAAGGCAGATCCAGAGAACGTTTTAATCTCAAGAATTAATTAGCCCCAGTACTATGGCAATACAACTGAGGTCTTGACTCAATGCCCTGCATATGACAAAGTCTTTCTATGCTGGCTGGTGAGAATGAACTCTTCCCAGCCCTAAATGAGCTCCAAGAATTGTTTGGCCTTCTGCTTTCTGGTGTTCTTTCCCCAGCTTCAGGTAGTTTCCTCATACATGTAAAGAGATCACTATTTAGCCAAAGAGTAAAGAAGGCCCTGAAAAACTTGAGTATTTTCTGTGCAGTTTCCTCCTATCTGATACTCTGCCTTGCATATCTAAGCACATAGGTCTCCCTGGACTCTGATCTCTGTCTCCTCACAGTGAGACTGCCTGGCTATGTTTGGGCTTGCTGTCCCTGCACTGTGGACTGGAAACTGCTTCTAGGAAGTAAGCTGGGGTAATCATAGACCTCACTGCCTTTGTTCTCTTCTCTCAGGGATCACAGTCCTACAGTGCTTCTTGTTCAATGTCTAAAAGACATCTAATATTTTGTCTGGTAGTCTAGTTGTTCAAGGTGGGAGGCTAAATCTAGTCCCTAATACTTCATCATGATTGGAAGTAAAAGTTATGTTAGTAATTGGGTTAAATACCAAGAAATTAAATACCACTAACTTTGGAGGTTTTACTATCAATACAATTCAGGTAACAGAAATAGTTTCTTTTAAATATAATTCTAAGAATATTCGTCATAATACCAAGAGTCCTAAAACACAGAAGATAGCTGTGTCAGTGTTCCCAAACACTCGAAAGTTAACACCTAGTCTCTTATTTGGCATACTGTCCCTCATAAAAATCCTACACTAACCAAAAAAGGGAAGAATTATCAGTATAATCTGTCAGAGATATAGATAGAGACTACTGACCTGAACAATGAACTACAAATTGAAGATGCAGTAAAGAAAACTTGACAATCCTGACAACTATTCAATTACTAGAAAATTCTAGCAAATTTTTTTCTGTTTTCTCCATCTGTCATTATGAGGAATTAGAAATAAGAAATACCTGCACCTATATTCCTAAGAATCCCACATACCTACCCAGAAGTAAAAGCAAATCAAATAGCCATAAAGAATTGTGAAGTAGAAATGTTTACCATAAATTCATAGGGTGTTATGAAGTTATATAGCACAACCAAGACTTGTTCACTTATATTTTCTTGAAATATGTCACTTCAAGAGTTATCCTAGTGAAACCTATAAAACAAATTACAATAGCACTAATTCAAGTGGTAAATGTTTTATCCTTTATATAGATATGTTTGTTTACACATACAGAAACATGCAAAGAAACATCTATATACAGAAAATATATTTACCATTTGTCATGACACATATAAAATCAGGAACAGAGCATTATGCATATATCACATTCATTTTCCCTTAATAAAATTAAATACATCCACTTTCCTATAAATATATAAATAAATGCACAAATTTGATACCTGATTTTCTTAGCGATTGCTTAAAGAATTATAAATTAATCTTAAGAAAGATTAGCTCTGAAATATGGCACAACTGTCATTATTTCTGTAATTATATTACTAATTGGGTTAAATACCAAGTTATACTTTATCTGAATTAGTGGTTGGTTTTATTGTATCAACCCTGTACATAAAAAATTCTAATATTCTTGATCCCTACTGCTATATTGCTGCATCAAAAAAGGTTTTGCCAATTTATATTCAGACTAGTAGTATACGAGAGAGCCATTTCACAATACTCTCAACAATGAGTACTCTCATTAAAATAATAAATTATCCACTATTGTGCTAGGCCTATGAGGCTCCAGTTGTAGCAAGGCACTTTGGGGACACAGAAGCACACTCTTGGGCAGGATATTTTAAAGCAAGATAAGCACAGGATATTTTAAAATTTTAGGGAAATAATAAAACTCTACACCCCTCAGGTGCCACGTGAACTACCTGCTCACAGTTTCAACATTACAACACAATACATTCCTTTCAATGATGTCATCTTTGTGAAGCTAGGTTTCAGCAGTTGCTGCAACACAAGGCAAGTACCTTGTGAAAATCAGTGTGGAACAGGAAATGAGAGGGACGGTGTCCAATCTGATTCCCGAGTTAGGGAAGTTGTGCAGTTCCCAACAGGGTGTACAACCCCATTAGTAAGTATGACTGTTAATGAAATGAAAACATTTTGCCTTTCAATTTAGGTATACTAATTTTCAAATGGCTATGAAGTGGTTGGGACAGAGATACTTAAGTCATTTAGACTTGACTACTTAATAAATGAAACTGTTAGGTATAATTCTTTTAGGTCTAAAGGCACTGGAAAAACGTACTGAGACACCAAGAGCACTGTGAACCAAGAAAGTTTGGGAATCTCTGTGCTAAACAACTCAATATAATCATACTTCTTTTTAATCTCTGTATCTATTAAGGCTAATAAACCTTTGACTTCTCATAAATACTTAGTTTATGGCTTTTTGATGTTTAGATGTTTTGAATTTTCATGGAGTTAAAACTGTTGGTAATTTTCCTCTTTGTTATTTATTTTACTGTTCTAAGTTTCAAAATTCTGCCTGATACAGAATTTCTGAGAAATATCTACATCTATTTTTTTCCCTAAATATTTAGAAGTCTTAATGACTAATTTTTTCTTTGATAGATTAAATAGAAAGAGAGTATTTTAGAAGGAAAACAAATTCCTACCTGAGAGTGAGCTATTTTTCAAAGAGAACCTCTGTTATGCTAAATTATTTCAGTATAATTAGGTGTCTGTAAAACATTATTACAGTAAAATAACTTTTATCTCTCTAGGCAGAGTTTATCAATGGCAAGGAAGGAGAATGTTAAATGTTCAAATATGTCTGTGAACTAGGACAGTTAGGTGGATTTCAGAGATTCATAATGTACATGACCATACCAAGGTTTTTTTGATGTTTATTATTTTATTTTATTTTATTTTATTTATTTTGCGGTACGCAGGCCTCTCACTGTTGTGGCCTCTCCCGTTGCGGAGCACAGGCTCTGGATGCGCAAGCTCAGCGGCCATGGCTCATGGGCCCAGCCGCTCTGCGGCATGTGGGATCTTCCCAGACTAGGGCTCGAACCCGTGTCCCCTGTATTGGCAGGCGGACTCTCAACCACTGCGCCACCAGGGAAGCCCTGATGTTTAGACTCAATAACAAAACAAGCAAATAAAATCTGTTTAACCCAATATTTTCCCAAATTACTTTAAAAATAAAAGTAAATTATAACAAGTATTAATTTCCTAAGTAACTATTTTTCTATGGAGGTACACTGAAAAAACTGAACTATGATAATAAAATAGGTACTGCTTGTTCTTTTATAGGATTTGCTAAGTGTTGAGCAAGGCCATATAATTCTTCTATCACTCATTTAACATACATTTATTGAGAGTCTTCAAGTGCAGTGGATACAACCCTGAACAAGACAGACATTAGCTTTGAATTCACAGAGCTGACATTACTTTTTTTTTTTGAATTTTATTTATTTTTTTATACAGCAGGTTCTTATTAGGTATCCATTTTATACATATTTTGTATATATGTCAATCCCAATCTCCCAATTCATCACACCACCACCACCCCCGCCACTTTCCCCCTTGGTGTCCATATCTGTTGTCTACATCTGTGTCTCAGTTTCTGCACTGCAAACCTGTTCATCTGTACCATTTTTCTAGGTTCCACATATATGTTAATATATGATATTTATTTTTCTCTTTCTGACTTACTTCACTCTGTATGACAGACTCTAGATCCATCAACATCTCTACTAATGACACAATTTCGTTCCATTTTATGGCTGAGTAATATTCCATTGTATATATGTACTACATCTTCTTTAACCATTCATCTGTCGATGGGCATTTAGGTTGCTTTCATAACCTGGCTATTGTAAACAGTGCTGTGATGAACGTTGGGGTGCATGTGTCTTTTTGAATTATGGTTTTCTCTGGGTGTATGCCCAGTAGTGGAATTGCTGGGTCATATGGTAATTCTATTTTTAGTTTTTTAAGGAACCTCCATACTGTTCTCCATAGTGGCTGTATCAATTTACATTCCCACCAACAGTGCAAGAGGGTTCTCTCTTCTCCACAACCTCTCCAGCATTTGTTGTTTGTAGATTTTCAATGATGCCCATTCTAACTGGTGTGAGGTGATACCTCATTGTAGTTTTGATTTGCATTTCTCTAATAATTACAGATGTTGAGCAGCTTTTCATGTGCTTCTTGGCCATATGTATGTCTTCTTTGGAGAAATGTCTATTTAGGTCTTCTGTCAATATTTGGATTGGGTTGTTTTTTTTTAATACTGAGCTGCATGAGCTGTTTATATATTTTGGAGACTAGACCTTTGTCCGTTGATTTCTTTGCAAATATTGTCTCCCATTCTGAGGGTTGTCTTTTCGTCCTGTTTATGGTTTCCTTTGCTTTGCAAAAGCGTTTCAGTTTCATTAGGTCCCATTTGTTTATTTTTGTTTTTATTTCCATTACTCTAGGAGGTGGATCAAAAAAGATCTTGCTTTGATTTTTGTCATAGTGTTCTTCCTATTTTTTCCTGTAAGAATTTTATAGTGTCCAGTCTTACATGTAGGTCTCTAATCCATTTTAAGTTCATTTTTATGTATGGTGTTAGGGAGTGTTCTAATTTCATTCTTTTACATGTAGCTGTCCAGTTTCCCCAGCACCACTTATTGAAGAGACTGTCTTTTCTCCACTGTATATCCATGTCTCATTTGTCACAGATTAGTTGACCATAGGTGTGTGGGTTTATCTCTGGGCTTTCTATCCTGTTCCATTGATCTATATTTGTTTTTGTCCCAGTACCATAGTCTTGATTAATGTAGCTTTGTAGTGTAGTCTGAAGACAGGGAGTCTGATTCCTCCAGCTCCATTTTTTTCCCTCAAGACTGCTTTGGCTATTCAGGGTCTTTTTTGTCTCCATGAAAATTTTAAGATTTTTTTGTTCTAGTTCTGTAAAAAATGCCATTGGTAATTTGATAGAGATTGCATTGAATCTGTAGATTGCTTTGGGTAGTATAGTCATTTTCACAATGTTGATTCTTCCAATCCAAGAACACGGTATATCTCTCCATCTGTTTGTATCATCTTTAATTTCTTTCATCAGTGTCTTATAGTTTTCTGCATACAGATTTTGTCTCCCTAGGTAGGTTTATTCCTAGCTATTTTATTCTATTTGTTGCAATGGTAAATGGGAGTGTTTCCTTAATTTCTCTTTCAGATTTTTCATCATTAGTGTATAGGAATGCAAGAGATTTCTGTGCATTAATTTTGTATCCTGCAACTATACCAAAATCATTGATTAGCTCTAGTAGTTTTCTGGTGGCTTCTTTATGATTCTCTATGTATAGTATATGTCATCTGCAAATGGTGACAGTTTTTCTTCTTCTTTTCTAATTTGTATTCCTTTTATTTCTTTTTCTTCTCTGATTGCCGTGGCTAGGACTTCCAAAACTATGTTGAATAATAGTGGCGAGAGTGGACATCCTTGTCTTGTTTCTCATCTTAGAGGAAATGCTTTCATTTTTTCACCATTGAGAATGATGTTGGCTGTCAGTTTGTTGTATATGGCCTTTATTATGTTGAGGTACGTTCCCTCTATGTCCAATTTCTGGAGAGGTTTTATCATAAATGGGTGTTGAATTTTGTCAAAAGCTTTTTCTGCATCTGTTGAAATGATCATATGGTTTTTATTCTTCTATTTGTTAATATGGTGTATCACATTGATTGATTTGCATATATTGAAGAATCCTTGCATCCCTGGGATAAATCCCACTTGATCATGGTTTATGATCCTTTTAATGTGTTGTTGGATTCTGTTTGCTGATATTTTGTTGAGGAATTTTGCATCTATATTCATCAGTGATATTGGTCTGTAATTTTCTTTTTTTATAGTATCTTTGTCTGGTTTTGGTATCAGGGTGATGGTGGCCTCATTGAATGAGTTTGGGAGTGTTCTTTCCTCTGCAGTTTCTTGGAAGAGTTTGAGAAGGATGGGTGTTAGCTCTTCTCTAAATGTTTCATGGAATTCACCTGTGAAGCCATCTGGTCCTGGACTTTTGTGTGTTGGAAGATTTTTTATTTTTTTTTGCAGTACGCGGGCCTCTCACTGTTGTGGCCTCTCCCGTTGTGGAGCACAGGCTCTGGACGTGCCAGCTCATGGGCCCAGCCACTCCATGGCATGTGGGATCCTCCTGGACCGGGGCACAAACCCGCATCCTCTGCATCGACAGGTGGGCTCTCAACCACTGCGCCACCAGGGAAGCCCTGTTCGAAGATTTTTAATCACAGTTTCAATTTCATTACTTGTGGTTGGTCTGTTCATATTTTCTATTTCTTCCTTGTTCAGTCTTGGAAGGTTATACCTTTCTAAGAATTTGTCCATTTCTTCCAGGTTGTCCATTTTATTGGCATAGAGTTCCTTGTGATAGTCTCTTAGGATGCTTTGTATTTCTGTGGTGTCTGTTGTAACTTCTCCTTTTTCATTTCTAATTTTATTGAATTGAGTCCTCTCCCTCTTTTTCTCAGAGTCTGGCTAATGGTTTATCAATTTTATCTTCTCAAAGAACCAGCTTTTCATTTTATTGATTTTTGCTATTGTTTTCTTTGTTTCTATTTCATTTATTTCTGCTCTAATCTTTTTTTTTTTTTTTTTTTTTTTTTTTTTTTTTTTTGGCGGTATGCGGGCCTCTCACTGTTGTGGCCTCTCCCGTTGTGGAGCGCAGGCTCAGCAGCCATGGCTCATGGGCCCAGCTGCTCCACGGCATGTGGGATCTTCCCAGACCGGGGCACAAACCCATGTCCCATACATCTGCAGGCGGACTCTCAACCACTGCGCCACCAGGGAAGCTCTGCTCTGATCTTTATGATTTCTTTCCTTCTACTAACTTTGGGTTTTGTTTGTTCTCCTTTCTCTAGCTCCTTTAGGTGTAAGTTTAGACTGCTTATTTGAGATTTTTCTTGTTTATTGAGGTAGACTTGTATAGCTATAAACTTCCATCTTAGAACTGCTTTTGCTGCATCCCACAGGTTTTGGATCATCTCGTTTTCGTTGTAATTTTTCTCTAGGTATATTTTGATTTCTTCTTTGATTTCTTCAGGGATCTCTTGGTTATTAACGTATTGTTTAGCCTCCATGTGTTTATGGTTTTTACAGTTTTTTCCCTGTAATTGATTTCTAATCTCATAGCATTGTGATCAGAAAATATGCTTGATATGATTTCAATTTTATTAAATTTATTGAGGCTTGATTTGTGACCCAAGATATGATCTATCCTGGAGAATGTTCCATGTGCACTTGCGAAGAAAGTGTAATCTGCTGTTTTTGGATGGAATGTCCTATAAATATCAATTAAATCTATCTGGTCTCTTCTGTCATTTCAAGCTTGTGTTTCCTTATTAATTTTCTGTTTGGATGATCTGTCCATTGGTGTAATTGAGGTGTTAAAGTCCCCCATTATTATTGTGTTACTGTCAATTTCCTCTTTTATAGCTGTTAGCAGTTGCCTTATGTATTCAGGTGCTCCTATAATGGGTGCATAAATATTTACAATTGTTATGTCTTCTTCTTGGATTGATCCCTTGATCATTACGTAGTGTCCTTCTTTGTGTCTTGTAATAGTCTTTATTTTAAAGTCTATTTTATCTGATATGAGTATTGCTACTTCAGCTTTCTTTTGATTTCCATTTGCATGGAATATCTTTTTCCATCCCCTCACTTTCAGTTTGTATGTGTCCTAGGTCTGAAGTGGGTCTCTTGTAGACAGCATATATATGGGTCTTGTTTTTGTATCCATTCAGCAAGCCTGTGTCTTTTGATTGGAGTATTTAATCCATTCATGTTTAAGGTAATTATCGATATATATGTTCCTAATACCATTTTCTTAATTGTTATGGGTTTGTTTCTGTAGGTCCTTTTCTTCTCTTGTGTTTCCCACTTAGAGAAGTTCCTTTAGTGTTTGTTGTAGAGCTGGTTTGGTGGTGCTGAATTCTCTTAGCTTTTGCTTGTTTGTAAAGCTTGTGATTTCTCCGTCAAATCTGAATGAGATCCTTGCTGGGTAGAGTAATCTTGGTTGTAGGTTTTTCCTGTTCATCACTTTAAATATATCACGCCACTCCCTTCTGGCTTGTAGTTTCTGCTGAGAAATCAGCTGTTAACCTTATGGGAGTTCCCTTGTATGTTATTTGTCATTTTTCCTTTGTTGCTTTCAATAATTTTTCTTTGTCTTTAATTTTTGTCAATTTGATTACTATGTGTCTTGGTGTGTTTCTCCTTGCGTTTATCCTGCCTGGGATTCTCTCTGCTTCCTGGACTTGGGTGGCTATTTCTTTTCCCATGTTAGGGAAGTTTTCAACTGTAATCTCTTCAAATAATTTCTCAGGTTCTTTCTCTCTCTTCTCCTTCTGGGACCCCTATAATGCAAATGTTGTTGTGTTTAATGTTGTCACAGAGGTCTCTTAGGCTGTCTTCATTTCTTTTTATTCTTTTTTAAAAATTCTGTTCCCCAGCAGTGAATTCCACCATTCTGTCTTCCAGGTTACTTATCCATTCTTCTGCCTCATTCTGCTATTGATTCCTTCTAGTGTATTTTTCATTTCAGTTATTGTATTGTTTATCTCTGTTTGTTTGTTCTTTAATTCTTCTAGGTATTTGTTCTTTAATTGTTCTTGGTCTTTGTTAAACATGTCTTGCATCTTCTTGATCTTTGCCTCCATTCTTTTTCTGAGGTCCTGGATCATTTTCACTATCATTATTCTGATATCTTTTTCTGGAAGGTTGCCTATCTCCAGTTCATTTAGTTGTTTTTCTGGGGTTTTGTCTTGTTCCTTCATCTGGTACATAGCCCTCTGCCTTTTCATGTTGTGTATCTTTCAGTGAATGTGGTTTTTGTTTCACAGGCTGCGGGACTGTAGTTCTTCTTGCTTCTGCTGTCTGCCTTCTGGTAGAGGTGGCTATATAACAGGCTTGTGTAAGTTTCCTGTTGCGAGGGACTGCTGGTGGGTAGAGCTGGGTGTTGCTCTGGTGGGCAGAGCTCAGTACAACTTTAATCCACTTGTCTGAAGATGGGTGTGGCTGGGTTCTCTCCCTGTTGATTGTTTGGCCTGAGGCAACCCAACCAGGCTCTTTCGTGGGGCTAATGGTGGACTCTGGGAGGGCTCACCCCAAGGAGTACTTTCCAGAACTTCTGCTGCCGGTATCCTTGTCCTCAGGGTGAGACAGATCCACACCCCGTCTCTGCAGGAGACCCTTCAAACACTAGCAGGTAGATCTGGTTCAGTCTCCTATGGGATCACTGCTCCTTCCCCTGGGTCCTGATGTGCACACTACTTTGTGTGTGTCCTCCAAGAGTGGAGTCTCTGTTTCTCCCAGTCCTGTTGAAGTCCTATAATCAAATCCCACTAGCCTTCAAAGTCTGATTCTCTAGGAATTCCTTCCCCTGTTGCCAGACACCCCAGGTTTGGAAGCCTGACATGGGGCTCAGAACCTTCACTCCAGTGGGTGGACTTCTGTGGTATAAGTGTTCTCCATTGTGAGTCACCCACCCAGCAGTTATGGGATTTGATTTTATTGTGATCACACTCCTCCTACCATCTTATTGTGGCTTCTCCTTTGACTTTGGATGTGGGGCATCTTTTCTGGTGAGTTCCAGTATCTTCCTGTCAATGACTGTTCAGCAGTTAGTTGTGATTCCGGTGCTCTCGCAAGAGAGAGTGAGCACACGTCCTTCTACTCCGCCATCTTGAACCAATCTCTGAGCTGATGTTACTTAACCATTCAAATATTTCTGTTTGCTTTATAATGTAGAATGATTAATATTTGAATTAAATAAAAAACTTAGTATAAAGACACAAACACCAGGAAGAACAGTACGTAAGTGTGGATGAGCATTTTAAATGAAAACTATCACAGACAATTGAAAGCAAAAGAATCTACTTTTTATTTTTAGCTCAGTGTGGAAAAAAAATAGGCACAGTTGTAAAAAGTCTCATGCAAGATTACTTTCGTAAGAATGTATATTGTTGACATCTACTTTCCTATCATTCTCTTTAAGTAACAAGTTTTATAAGATTTCTTCAACTGAACACCTGAAATAAGGAAGCTAAATGCAACTGAATGAAATACACATTGTAAAATATTTTGGCAGTGTAACAATTATTCTTTCCAGGATCTTCTTTATCATAGAGAGTATAATTATTTCTTTTTTCTATATTTGTCTATAAATTAATTACTTAAAAAACAAAGATGCTGAAATCTCAGAATTTTTGCAGCTGTTAAAAGTACATACAAGTCAGTTGTTTTTCATACCACAGATATTTACCAACTACCTAAAGTGTGGTATGTATAATCATAATAATAAACATATATTCATAAACCATTGAACTTAGAGGTATGCCCACCTCTCTCATAGAAAATGTAACAATAATTATTTAACTGATTGACTGATGAATATAAGAAAAGGAGCCACCGAAATTACAAATGTGAAAAAAAGTTATAATACAGCAAGGAGATGGTGAAGTAGAAATCTAAGACACAAGACAAACAGATGTATTTGATACTGTTTCATTACTATAAATGTGCAAAACATTTATCATGGGGAATAAAAAGTATAAAGTCAAGGAAGAACTTTCTAGGCTTATAGAATAAATAAATTAATAATCCCATCACAGAAGTTTTCCTTTTTGATATGATTTCTATTCTCGCTTTAAACTACTTTTCTCATCGGACTTTCCAATGTTATAATAACTCAGGGAAGTAAGCAAGGCTTTTAGATATTGTAACAATGTAAGTAAAAAAGAAATCTGGATATCAAAGGGGTCCAATTAAATTGAAAGTAGATAATCTCTAATTTATGGAGTATTCACATAGGGTAAAGAATGATATATATACATATATCCATACTACGGTTTCATACTTAGTTTTCAAATAAGAGCCCTAACACTTACTGTCTATGTGTGAACCCTAGGTTAAGTTAAATAAGGAACTATTTATACCTAACTCATAGGATTTTTGTGAGAAATATAAAAATATGCACATAGAAAACTTTAAAAGGTACTTGACACAGTAAATGCTCAATAAATGGCAACTTTTCTTCTGCCTGTATCTTTCATGACCTAACACATTTATATAGTTGACTTATTTATAACGTTTACTGTTGATTGCCTATCTCTCTTCATTAAAATGTTAAGTTACACAGGGCAAGATCTTTTTTCTTCACTGTTGTATCTCAAGTGCTAGAAAAATGCCTGGCACATAGGTAAGAAATATGTGTTGAGTGAATAAATGTGATTTCATTATTAGAGCTTTTTAAAGCTTCTTCACATGGTACCAAGGATTTTCAACTGAAAGAGGCCATCACTCATGTGTTTTGTTTACTATCCAGGAGTGAGTAAAAAGAGCACTCTTGAGCTACATCTAATTTCACAAGAAAAAATCTAAATGTATATACACTGACAAACATGAAAAATATACATTAGCTGACTCTATAGAAATTAGAATAGGTCAGTGTTTTTTTTCCCTTTCCTTTTTATGGGGATTTTTTTTAGAACAAGTACATTATACCATAAGGCCCTCATCATTCAATTTATCAACAAGTACTTTTTGATCACCTATTATGTGCCGAGCACCATTCAGGGAGCTGGAAATACCTAATAAATAAGACAGAGGAGACAGACAGTCTCACAAACTTACATTCAACTGGAGAGAGACAGGTAACATATGCATAAACAAACAAAAAAGATAACCACAGATTCTGGTTCAAGCTTTATAAGACTTTAGGATAGAGACAGAAAGATAGAGAGGACCTAGGAGGATGCTTTAGATAGGGTGCTTATGGAAGGGCATTATCTCCAAGGAGATGACATGGAAGCAAATATCTGAAGGATAATGAAGCAACCATGTCAAGAACTGGGGAAAAAGCTGAAGGTAGAGACTTCTAGAATCACTAGTGCAAAATCCAAAGGGTAGGGAAAAACTTAAAGAACCTCATGTGGTAAAGAACACAGCATGAGGGGTAGAGTGGTATATGCTCAAACAGAAGAGGTGGGCAGAACTTCCACTGGCCATGATTAACAGTTTAATTTTATTATAAGAACAATGGAAAGCCATTAAAAGATTTTAAGTAGAGGAATGGCATGATTTAAACTGGTTTTTAAAATAATGTTCTGGCTGCTATATGAAGAGCAGATTGGAAAATAGGAGTGTGGTAGCTGAGAGCATGGGCTTTGGAGTCAGGAAAAGCAGTTTATACCCCAGCTTTTCCTGAATATATTGGAAATTGTATGAAATGTGCATATGTAGTTATAATGGTAAGATTTTTACTATATCATAGCATAATTTTGAAAAGCACTCTCACATAGATGAGTTATTCTATTCTTAGATTTATTTTATTCTAAATTTTTATATGTCCTTAAGCATTACAGAACATTCTTGTTTATTTTAGCATGATATGTTTCTTTAGTTTCATTATGTCAAACACTTTAGTGTGCTTGTGTGTGTGTTTAAAATCTAATCCAAATAATACATTGTTGGCAAAATATAAATTTAAAAAATAAGGTAAAAGAATAATAATCTTAGTAAGATAAAGCTTGACATAAGGAACCATACACATAATATTAAAAACTATAGATGTGGGGATTTTAGCGTCTCTCTCTCTCTAATTTTGACTCTACTTATCTGTAAAATAACGCACTTAAAATAGTGCTTGTCACAGAATAAGAGCCCGTTAAATGTTAGCCATTAACTTTAATTTTTACAATGGACTGACATTGATCATCTGCTAGGAAACACATATAACCACAACTGATCTCCAGTAATCTTAAAAAAGTAACTTTCTAGTTAACGTAAGAATGTTCAACTGAAAGCATCCATAGATTCTTTCATTCATTCAATCGATACAGTATAAGGGATACAGATGCAAAAGAGAATATAGTAAGATCTTTTCTTTTGAGACACAGAATTTAGGATCTTTCGTTTTTATCTATATGCTTATTATCATATTTTGTACAATTTAGAGAGAAACCACGCTGATGATTTATGATACCTTAAATAAAATTTTAATTATATTCTAAGTATATTTTATATGCTTATAATGAATGATACTGGGTTTTATTTACCTCATTTGTACGGTTTTCTAACATTTGGGAGTTTTCTTACAAGATTGGCAAGACAGTACAGGCTGTGGATGAACAGGTTTCTTTGACTCACATGCACAGATCAAGGAGGAAAAATAAAAGGAGAGGGTGGAGGTTAGCTTACAAAAAAAAAACCCTCAACAAAACAAAACAGGAAACAATGTGATGTTCATTTTTGGACACTGGGTAAGTAAAGAAGTTGGCATGCTGCCCTCCCGTTTCTGCCACGGAGTTCCAAACATGCCAGGCCTGCAGACTCAGCACTGTGGAAAGGAAAATGTGAAACAGCCACAAGCTCAGACTGTCCACAGTAACATCCAAGTAGGATGCAAAACCGTACTACTCAACTTGTCTACAGAAAACTGAGAATAAGAAATATGTCCATGGTTCCTGCTTTTTTCTTTAGAACTCCTGAGAATAGAAAAAGGTAAGGAGGAAAGGTTCCAGAAGGAAACTAATCTGATTTGGTCTTTGAGCCAACGTGGAGAGCCACATCAGATGAGTATGTGTTAGAGAAGAAAGACTGCTTTTCCATTAATTACTCCTTCTAGAAATAAGTGTCAAAAATGTAAAGAAGCATGACTACCACTATTTGAAAAAGAGGAGATCGTATATGCTATTAAAAGCTTAATTTCTTTTACAAGGACCATATAAGGTAGAGTATATATTGATTATTTGTGTTCTACTGGGTAGAAACCACATAGATGGTCACAGCAGCTGGCCTGACTGCAAGTGGCTTTCCCTCCTGGTCAGCTTTCAGTGGGCAGGGCCTTGCGTGTGAGTTGTGTGTGTCTGAGTCAGGAATGAAGACACTAATCAAATGCCCTCTCTTCAGTGTTTATTGCAAAGCATACAGAGAGGCAACACGGGCATAAATGTCAGGACTTGATAGGTAAAATCAGCACAACACAGTTATGCAAATCACATGTGCAACTGACACTGCTTGTGTAATTATCAATGTAATCCTCCTCTATCAACCACCTCCAGAAGGAAAGGAGGGGTGGAGGGTGGGCAAAGTTCACACTTGGGAGATCACCCAGAGAGTGGGCCAGGTGCCAGGTCTACAATCAGGTGAAAACAGTTCCTTCTCAAGGGAAGTCTGCAGGGCAAATTATACTACACTAAATGCACCATCACTGCTATGAATGAGCTACACTAGATTCAGTTTCTATAACCAGCATCATTTAATCCAATATGTCTATCATTATACTGGTCTATGGCTTAGTATTGTTTGAATGGATCTCTTTAGCAAATCTGTTAGAAAAGTCATGGTGATATGGTTTTAAAATAATGTCAATATGGAAATAACTGATAATGATAATCTTTTAGTCACATACCCAATTTTCAGACATTTAAACTCTTATTTCACAAAATAATCAGTACTATTAGTATCCAAAGGTCTATAACCTGTAGCAAATCCATGTTATAAAAAGATTTCATACGTAATAGAAACTTAAGGTACTTATTTATGTACTTTGTGTTTACCTCAAAAAAATAAAGCAAAGTAATATTGAAGCAAACATTGAAGGATAAGGGGGAAAACAGCCTATGAGAAAAACAAAGAGTAGAAGGCAGAAGGAGAGACAAGAGCAGGAAGATAACTTAAATGAAACAAGATGAAAAGGGTGTATTAGAGAAGAAAGTGATTACAAATGCCACATGTGCTTTGAAGTACCTTTTAGTTTATGGAATTCCTGAACAGTCAATAATTTAAGGAAATGATGCGACTGTAGTAGTGAGTCCCTTAGTAAGAAATGAAAATAAATCTGAGGGCATATCATCCTCATGGCAAAGTAACAGACTGTCTCATATGAGAAGACTTAAAACTAGAGCATTTGACATGAACTTGTTTCTTTAACAGTATGGTTAAAGGTTAGCACTATCTCAAACCAAGTCAGATGCTACTTTTGAACTGTATTTTCAAGAAATTTGAAGAGGAGGAGAAAACTATCTTTTCTTATCAGCTTCTCTAAGAGCATGTAGTTTATACCTTGAAAATGCCTGTTAGTTGGTTTAATAGTCCACTAAATGTGAATATCCAAATATATTCAAAAGCAGGGTGAGTCATAATATTCTATAGGTATATTCTCATGATAAAGGAATAACTGAACAAAATATAGAGTTAAAAATAAAAGGCAAACTTTTACGTGAGTTTGCAGCAGTATACTATTGAACTGATACATTTAAAAAAAAACATTAGTATTAGGAAAACTAATACAAGTATTCCATATTTCTGAGCTATTTTTATGGATAAAATATAGAACATGGAATTATAGGGTCTTAAAAAAACAAAAAGACAGTCCTTATATAAAAGAACTAAAAATGTACAATGAGGCAGATGTTGTTTTAACAGATGGATATGGTACATCTGGTCCAGTTGCTTTTTATAAGACAAAAGAGCTTTAACTTGACAACTAGACATAAAGAAAAAACTTCTTAAGTGAAATTTGTCAAACATTGAATAGATTACAAAATCATGTTGTAAAAATTAACATAACTGAGGTGTTTGGAAATAAACTAGACATTTGCTCAGAATAATGTAGGCTTATTGATCCTTAGAAGACTGTGACACTGGAAGGTTCCTCAAATAGATATATTCTAGGGTTATATGCTATAGATATATCACATAAACTAATTTTACAAAGTGTTTATTTTTAGGTGATATATCTAAATAATTATATAATAAATACTGATTTAACTGAAAGCTAATAAGGTTTTCCTTTGACTATAACAGGTCTTACTGAAAACACAAAGTAATTCTTATTTTCTTAAAATGAGATGAACAAAAAAAATCAGAAAAAATTCCTACATTTATCTGCTTATTCAAGGATATTTTATTTATATATCTCTGAACAGTACCTTAACGTTATAATAAGTAATGTAAAAATACAGTAGTGTTAAGGAATACAAGAGACAGTGGATAAGTTTCCTTGGGACATAGGATTTTTCATTTTCAAATGAAAAGATTCCATTTTTAAGCAAAGAATATTTCTTTTGTAAGAATGTAAGTCCAGTACAATTCCATGGCCAAAACTGAATTTTACATTTGGCATAAAAACATTTGAGACTGCGCAAGAGGCATTCTTACTTACATTTTTCTCTTTACAATTTATACAACGGAATGTATAATGCATATATATTACATAAGTTTCCATACATTGAAAATACATACTCTTCTATTGTGTTTTAAATATTTAATTTGGGCACTGCATTAGAGTATGTGAGAAATATACCTGAAGTGCTAATTAGGAAAAAATATGCAATTCTAGTTCCTCCTAGATTTAAAAAATAACAAGTATGCTAAGTATTGTTTTGATTAATAGGGGTCCAGGGCTTAATTGTAACACTATTTCCCCAGTGTACTGGCTATAATAAAGACAATTAAAAGGAGTAATATCTAATGTATAAAGCACACTAATCAAATTTCTAAGAATGAAAGAACTATACTCACTTGCTAAACTAAATATCTGACAAAACTAATAAAACATTTTTTATAGCAGAAGCACTGATTCAGCACACAAAACTGACATAGATACTATGTTATGTTATAAATTTACATAAAGGAAATTAGATGATTTGTGTGGTAAATCTCAGATTAATGGATAGAGTTTAAAATATAAACCAGTATCTTTTATTTTCCTACAACCTTATATATTAATATAAGGTTGGGATATGTTTACAAAGTGTAGTTTACTTTCTCAATGGACTAAAAATTTGACTGTGGTCTCCAGGTGATATATTGTTGATGATACAATTCTTTACTTCTCTCTCCTTTCCTTCTCATCATTTCAATTTCACATGTAAAAGGATCTGGGTTTTTTTTTCCTTCTTCAGTCATTCTTTTTTTTTGAGTGTTCCAAAGAGACAAAAGTAGAAAGAGGGTTGCAATTGCTAGATATCTTAAATTTAGCCAACATACTGCAATAAAATAAAGCAATTCTAATGAAATATCCAGCATCAATATCAGAATAGCTCTAACCCATAATATATGAAAATAGTTTTAAAAAAATTAAACACTGATGACTGCTGTACAAACAAAACTTAGATTGTATTATTTCACTTTTTTTTTTCCTGAATGGACAATATTTCAGAAATAGGATATAGCACTGCCATAACAAAAGTAAGAAAAGTTCTGATTTCTCCTGTTATTATCTTAAGAAGTTGGGAATAAAATCTAGGAGTTGTTGACAGGAATTATCTGCTCTTGAAAAAAGATGATCATATTAATCTATTTCCAGAAATAATATTATACTGTTTAAAATTACTGTTTTATTTAAAACAATTATTATTTTATTTATTGTATTATTTATTTATTTATTATTTGTTTTATTTATTTACTTGTATTATTTAAAACTTTTCCATAGCAAATACTGGTAAACACTACCAAAATATTTTTGCTCTTTAAGGAGCCCTGATTTATTAATTATTTATAAAATTGGGCATCCTTTCAAAATTAAAAAATTGTTATTAATGACTGTAATCAAAATTTAAAACATGCAATCAAATGTGTGACTGCATCTTCCATTCCAGTGTGAAAAATATCATTCAAGTACTAACTGGCAATGGTGGGGGAGGGAAAAGTCAACATTGTTTCACACTTCTGCTGGCATTCAGCAACACAGAGAGAGCTTTTTCAAAAACATTCTTTAAAAGGGAATGCATTTTAAATGAACAAATTATACCTGGAACTAGAAGTGCAAAATCAGAAACTGTCTATATCAAGGTTCTGAGATTTACGTTAGCAGATGGTAGCAGAGAAGTAATGTTGGTGCCGTGAAGGTCATCTGAAAATCTTAAGACCTATTCCATTTTATGCAAATCTGTTTTGAAAGTTAAAACAAACAATAGAAAACTAAAAAAACAAAACAAAACTGGGGAGTGGGGACTACCTTTTTACTCTTTAAGGTTTGATCTTAGTACTGATGGGCAGCAAAATCCCAGGAGAAAAGATAACAGATTGTTATTAGCATCATATAATCTGAGCAGCATAAGATTAAAAGATTAAATTAAGTGATATGACCAAGTCACATAGCTAATTTGCAATGAGCCCATTCGAAGACCCAGATGTCTTGACCTCTTGACTTGCAGACAGTACTCTTTTTTGCTTTATCATTTTGAGTTAAGAGTTCAGCAAGACAGAGGATGCAATAAACATATGGGGCTGTATCATTTATTCCATAGCATGTAGTACAGATTTTGGAGTTTGACTGTCTTGGTTTGAATTCAGGCTCTGCCCATGTGACCTCTCTGTGCCTCAATCTCCTCACCTGTAAACTAGGAATAATATTAGCGAGAAGCTTTCTGTCTCTCCATTCCCTTTGAAAAGCATACAGAAATTCTGGTGCTCCCAGGCCCTTCTTTGGTATGCCGACATAAACACTTCTAGCAGTTGAACTGGATACTCACGTTCAGTCAGTTATGATTCTAGCCAAACCTATTTATGCCAGCTGTACCTGTTATCATAATTAAGTAAATTATTCAAATATACATACTCCAATAAAATAAGTACAGAAAGAAAATTCTTTCTATAAAAACTAGTTTTACCACTCTGGAAAAATTCAATAAAGGTGAGTTGAAAAAAAACTGCTAATGAATTGGAGGTAGGCAAAGGTAATCTTAAGACTTAGTGAGAAAAATCTTTAAAAAATTTAATGTAAGTCTGATTGCTTCACAACGTCTTTAAGTTCTTAAAGAAACTGAAAATGGAATTAGAGATGATGTGATATGAGTGTGGTTTAGGCCAGAAAAATTACTTGGAATTCCATAACTAAATTCCTCACTGAAAGGAAAGGGCCTGGCCTTTTATATATATTTATATATATATATATGTATATATATATATATATATTTTATATATTTATATATATAAATTAAATACATATTTTATATTAGGTTGGCCAATAACATCTTACAGAAAAACCCGAACAAACTTTTTGGCCAACCCAATGTTTATATTTTTAAATGTTAAGGACCTTTCTTATGAAAAGAATTTCCCATATTGCTAGATGTACTGTTTTTAATTGATAAACTACTTGGTTTTGCTCATGTCAGGTAAAAGAGTGTTAATTAAATGAATAATCCATAGGAAGTGATTAGCACAGTGCCTCATGCCTATGGAGAGTTCAAGAAATGCCAGACATTACCTGTCAATAACCTATTGGGGCTGTGCAACCAAAATCGAGACACTACCTGGTGTCCTCTAAAGTATGCAAGAGAGTTCCAAATAGAAACTTTCAGCTTATATGGGACCTTACAAGGGAGGGAAGGAAGGAAGAAAGAAAGAAAGGAAGGAAGAAAGAAAGAAGGAAAGAAAGTGCAAGCTAGCATTTATTGAATGTATACTGTATTCCAGATATTTTTCTTAAACTGATATAAAATCTCACAGAAATATGTAAGTGCACATCAATACTGGGCTCATTGTTACCAACCTACTACATGGAAAATTTTCAAATCTAAAACACAGGAAGCAAAGATGCAGTATTAATACTGTAGAACACAACAGCTAACTAAATAGAATAAAACAATGAGCTCTCATTACCCAGAGTAGGGGTTGGGATGGAAGAGAAGGAAGCAAGATACTTTGTATTAATAATAATATTTATAAAAAACAGAAGTTAGAATTAAAAATCATTACATTACACTTAATACCCTATACTAATAAGCTTAAGCATTAGTTCTTAAATTTAATCAATCTGTGGCGTATTTTCTTTCACCTCTATAGCCATTTTCACTCTGCTCTGCTCTACTCCTGCAGAAATCTAATTTCTATTGGCTTCATCAATAGGCTCCTTTTTCCTCTGGCTTCTGGTTATGCTCATTTAATGTTAAGGCATCAGCAAGACAGGAGGGGTGGAAAGAGTGAGGCCAAGGTGTTTATTCCTCAGTCACAGGTTAGCAGGGGTACATTCCTCTACTGAAGGTCAGTTTCAAAACTGTCTCCTACATCTCCTAATTCCAGTGACCTCTTCAGACATGGGATTGCAACCATCCCTTGTTGGTTTTCTTTATGCCTACCCCTTCTCTTGTAAATATTAGTGCTTTCATGAATGTCTCCACATTTTCCCCATTTGAGTGTCTCACTGCTTTCCTATCAAGGCTCTGACTGATAAGTTATTGGTAGCAGGAGTGGCCCACGGCCTCAGACAAAATGGCATTCTGGCATTGAGTTTCTCATGTTTGAAGAGAGTAGCATGGCCTCCTTATCAGGAAGTTAGTGAAATTCTGGTAATCCTAGACATGTGCTAGCAACATGCTTATTCAGATTGTCACTGATGGTAGTATAAAGTGCAGATGTAAGGCAAAGCTTTAGGAGTTGTCTTTACTTGCTGAAGGAACAATGGTGGTGTCTAATGTGAAGACTGTAGTGTTACATGGCTACTGCTGATGGCCTGAAGGATTATACAAAGGAGAAAGGACAAATTGAAGGTCCTGAATGCTCAAGTCAGAACAGCGGTGAAATATCAAAGTTCTCTGTTAGCTTTAAGAGAGTCCTTATTTACTTAAGGCTCAGGGAAAATAAGGCTGAAGACCAACTCCAGAATCTGATTTGAAGGGTTATGAAATTGCCATATTAAATAAGATGGGCAAAGCCAATACTGTTTGGTCTTGGTAACAGGGTAATGATAGGGAAAGAGTGAAACAAGGGTTGTTACGATCTAATCAAATACTGAGGTTCAGAATGTTGAACCCCTAAACCTTCCCAAATCATCCTTGCCAGAAGACACATTTGTCTTCACTCCCCACCATTCCACTTAAGGAAAGCAACAGTCCCGTAAATCAGCCTTTCCGTAGAGTAAGAGGACTTCCAACTGCTTCAGCTGAGGTGGAAACTCAATCAGAGAATGGCGATTCTTTTCAGGACTCATTTCTATTACCACTCATGGCCCTCCAGGCTCATACCAAGTTAGATATTAATATAGCCAAAATCGAGGGATATTTAGGAGGTGACAGCCTGTACACTGAAAGAACTGCAAAACTTTACCAATTTGTATTAGTAAGGAGTCCAGATAGCATGTAAGGAAATGGATTGATTCTAAGGGTTTCATACCAAGAAGATGAACTAAAATGCTAGATCAGGCCAAATTTATCAATACAGGTGCATTCATCTGGAATTTGGGATTTAATATATTGCCTTGAGCAGGTGGGAGTGACTGGTTTATTGACTCCTTGATTCAATGATGGCTTACACACTGAAAAGTTGAAAGGGCAGAATTTTTTTGGCACACCAAAGTAGAAATCCAAAAGCTCAAGTAAGAATATTAGAAAGGATCTATTATGAATGACCCTGTTCAGTCCTCCCCTAACCATACCCCTGGAAGGGCCTCACCAAAGAATTACATTGGTGAGGAAAGAACCAGTGTGCTTGAAAAGCTTCCTGGTACCTGTCTTCTCTAGGCTGTAGAGAACAATGATAGATGTTACAAACAGATCTGGGCTCCCTAATTTGAATGTATCCAATGTGATCTTCTGAGATGGCAGAGGCTTTGTGGTAGAAATTAATTTCAGGAAGTGCAGTTATCTTAACAAGCCACAGGGATGGGATAACAATGTGTTTTGTGCCACAGCGTTCTATGGAAATGGCTAATGGATTACAGATCCTCCAAGAATGAAAAAGATGGTTAGACTGCCAAGCTGCTAACTGTCTTACATGGACAGAAGAAGTCTAGGTCTTGTGGGCAAAAACCCAACTTTAGTCGCCGTACTGGGATTCATGATCTCTTATCCACTGCCCAGACCTAAGACTATTCACATATCCAGAGTCACATAATTTTAGGTGGAGACAGAGTCCCTTTCAGAAGGGCCCTGAAACCTGGCCACTGCTGTATGCTATGAATTTTCCTCTAAGCCATTCCAGAATCACCTGTGGCCATTTATGAGGGTGACTGTGAATTGGGAGAAGGAAAATACCAAATCCTTCTGCAGGTTGTTAGACAATTGTACTAGATTAGCTCTGAATTGACATTAATCCCTGGAACCCAAAATACCACTGTGGCCCACCAGTCAAACTGGGAGCTTATGGAGGTCAAGATATATATGGAGACTTCACGCAAGTCCATCTTATAGTATCATAGGAATAAATGCATTTAGTAATGGGAAGAACCCTTACACTGGTTCCCTGACCCACGGCAGGATAAAAAGCCAAGAACAGTGCTGTCCAATGAAAATATGAATCACATATATAATTTAAAATTTTCTAATAGCCACACTTTAAACAGGTGGAATTAATTTTTATAATATATTTAATAAATATAATTTCAACATGTGGCATTAACCATATGAAGGTACTTAACAGCCACATGTGACTAGTGGCTACCATATTGGAGATTGCAGCCCTAGAACTATCATTTCTCCCAAGATAATAAACTAAAACTGAAGGATGCTAGGGTGGTCACTCCTACTACATACCCGTTTAAGCTGTTTGTTAGGTTAATGCAAGACCTAGATGGTTCTATGGATGAATGACAGTTTACTCACATCATAATGCCAACTACAGAAGCAGTTCTAGTAGTAGTATCTCTGCTGGAGCATATTAACATAATACCTGATACCATGTATGGAGCTACTGACTTAATTTCTTTTAAAAGTAATTCCTTATCAACAAAGATAATCAGAGGCAGTTTATCTTCACAATGCAGGGTCAACATACTTTCACTATCTTACCTTAAGGCTAGGTCAACTCTTCTCTCTTTGTCATAATATAGTCCAAAGAAATCTTGTTCATCTTGACATCTCACATAACATCAAGGTGGAACATTACATTCATAGTATTATACTAATTGGATTTGGTGATGGGTCAGGAAGTAGTAAACACTTAAGATGCCTCAGTAAGACATATATTAGGGCATAGGAGATAATCTCTATGAAAAGTTTAGAGACTTGCAGCATGGGCCTAGCGATGTAGGCATGTTGAAATAGAGCCTCTATAGTAAATGATAAGTTGCTGCACCTTGTACCTTTCATTATGAAGAAGGAGGTAGAAAATGTGGTGTCTTCTTTGAATTTTAGAAGCAAGATATACCAGGTTTGGGTATTCTGCTCTGATGCATGTACTAGATAATCAACAAGGCTGCCAACACTGAGAGGGGACTGGGGCAAGAAATGAATCTGCAGTGTACCTCTGCTGTAATGAAAGCTGCTATTTAGACCTTTGGTTCTAAGATCCAGAAATGTAATGATTTTTGGAAACATCTGTAGTAAGCAAAGATGGTGTATGACATCTGCCACTGAAGCATCAGAATGCAGATCCCTAATGGAGTAAAGATATGTGATCTTCTCAGTAATGATTTGCCATTTGAAAAGCAGTTCTTAATTTGTTATTGGACTCTTGTTAAGGCTGAGTATTAGGTCATGGGATTCCAAAAGACTATGTGGCCCAAACTAGACAAAATGAACTATGTGTTAATCCGATTTAACACATCATAAAATAAGACGTGCACAAGAGCATTTCATTGTTAAATGAAACTTGGATCACACAGGTTTGGGAAGCCCAAGTATACATCATGAGCAAGTAGCTCACGTGTTTCTGATACCTGCTACTACTGCTTCACAGTCTCTCACAATCTGGCCTCATGGGGTGTTCTCAATGACCAATTAACATAGGATAAAACCACATGAACCCAGCTTGTAAATGGATTGTATGGTATTTAGTATTAGCTGCAACTACTGTGTTATAGGCCCAACGAAGGGGGCTGCCCCTGAAATATAGTAGTGAAAGATAACCCCCTAGCAGAATTTTAGATTGTACCGTTTGCATGAAAGAAGAGATAGCTGAGGTAAAGATACATGACATGGCCATATGGTCAAGGACTTGGAATAACAAGACTGGAAGATTGGAGATTGAAGGTTTGGGAGAGTTATGCAGATGTGCCTCTCAGAATTGGTACAAAGTGTGACAACATGGTTACTATGTGAATTTCCTCTAGAGGGCTTCCATTGTGGAGAATGCTCTTAGTAATCTGGACAAGATTATGTGATGGGTGACCCAAGCCAATAACACGATCTATTTTATGGATGACAGATTCTTTATCTAGCTACCCTGGTGCTTGCTCAAGTGGCCCATGTACAAAGTGACAATGGGAACAAGGGTGGAAACTATGTATGGCTTCAACAACATAGATTTCCACCTCTCTATGGCTGATTTAACTACCACAACTGCTGAGTTCACCACTTTCCAATGCTGAGACACTGATACAGCACTATTCTCCAAGGTGATCGACCAGTCAGTTAATGGCTGGCAGGTTACAATGAACTTCTTTCAACCTGAAGGAGGGAGAAATTTATTCTCATAGGAATTGATAGATATTCGGGATATAGATTTACCTCCCCTTTCTTCAATACTTTTGTATGTGCTTCTACGCCTGGATTTAACAGAAAGCCTTAACAATTATCATAGTATTCCTTAAAATATTGACTTTAACCAGGAAATTCTTTTCACGGCAAAGGAAATACAGAAATGGGCTCAAACCTACAGATTTCGCTGGCCATACCTCATGCCACATCATCCAGAATCATTAGGCTAAATAGAGTGGTAAAGTGGCCTACCAGTGGAGTGGTTCATGTATAGTTGCTAGCTGGGAGAAGTTTGGGTGTGTTCTATAGGATATGGTAAATGCTTAAAGTCATCTATCTCCTCCATTGCCAGAATGCATAAGTTTGAGAACAAAGAGGTTAAGGTAGTAGTGGCCACAACACAAATACCTCAAATAACTCATTTAAGGGATTTTCACTTCCTGTGCTGAAATCTTGGGATTGGTGGTTTTGGAGATCTTAGTGCCCAAAGGAAGAATGTTTCCATCAGGGATCAGAGTTCTGTTACCATTGTATTGGAAGCTGAGACTACTCCCTGGCTATTTGGGGCATTTTAAGCTGCTGAATTAACAGGAAGAGAAGTGGGCTATTGGCTGGTAATTTTTCCAGATTACCAAAATGATCTGGGGTTGTTGCTATATGATATCAGCAAGGCCAACTATGTTTGAAACTCAGGAGATTTACTGGGGCATCTCTAACAAAAACTTCTCCAATAATGCTGGTTATTGAAAAACTACAGTAATCCAAGGAAGAAAGGGCCACCAAATACTCAAACTTGTAGGAATTCAGGATCACCCATAAAGAACCCTGTCCAGACCAGGGGCTAAAAAGAGGGTGAAAGTAAGGGGAAGATGAAATTGGCAGTGGAAGAAGAAAGCCATAATGATCACCTTGAGCTTTCTGACCAATTAGAGAAGCATGGACTTTGGAAGCTATGTTTTATGTTCTATTATTGTGAAAAGCATTGGTGATGGTTAGTGTTGGAAGTAGGTCTGAACTGACTTCACCCCTTGATGATGCAGTAAGTGGATGATACCCCTCTCCCCCTCTCATCCCTCCATTAAACTCCCCTTATTAGCCAATTTGAGCATATCTGTTTATGTATCTGCAACAGTCATGACTTAGTATACCAAAATGCAAAATCAGCATAATAGCAGTTAAAGGGACCATGTCTTTTTTTTGAACCTCAAAGTAGAAATATATTTATTTACAAAATTTACAGTTTCATAGAAACAGCTTTGCTTTATGCACATAAACTTTATAATTATATAGAACCATGTAAATTATAGGGTCTGGCCTTGCAAAGCCAGTGGAAAGAGCTTACTTTGTGTGACATCTTTCCCTCCCCTCATTCCACTAGCCACCAACCAGGAGCCCCTATATGGGCCATGCCTAATCTGCATAACGAAACCAATTGTAGCTGTCCAGCTTAGTCTAACACAAAAACCAAGGAGTCTTGACTTCTTAGACACTACCCACAGGGATAAATCTCTTGAAAGAACAAAAAGGAAATCAAGGAAACAAATTGAGATGACTGTCAAATGCCTTCCAGAGGTGTCAACAGGCAGTGAACCTTCTAAGAGCAATCTAGCAATCACCAGGTAAAGTTACATGTATACACTAAACTATGATAGTAAAAACAACAGTTTTGTAAATTTTGTGACCAGTGGAAATAGATGTTTAAAGTTGTATTTCTGCCTCAACTTCATCCTCATGAAAAGCTATGTTTTATATAATCCTTGGTCAACTGAATAACACTTTAATATGCCAGAGTGCATGGCTACCTAAAGGAAATAACTGTCAGGTCTTAAAAATATCTTTCAATAAAGAATACTTTTTATAATAAAACAATACCACTTTAAGATATAATTTTCACAGCATAATTTCTAAATAAAATATAATGTGTGATAGTTGGAAATGAGTGAACTGTTTTAAGTCAGGGATGAATATAAAATATATACTTAAAACAGTTTAATATTTGCTTTAATTTCATTTTTCTGTAACAGCCCCAAATTTAAGAGTTAATGTCTAGAATAGTTTTACATTATTTCACATTCACATTTAAAAACTGTGTAAAGCCTTAAGGATTAACAGGAAAAATGTAAAGAAAGATAGTATGAGCATTACCTCACAACCCACAGCACTCTCTAATATAATTTGTCAATGTAGATGAAGATATCACTTCCATCATATCGTCATATTAAAATTAAATTTTAATATGTCATTATGAACAGAAGGAGCATACAAAACTGGCTTGAGAGGATTCTATATTAATTTCCACCTTTAACGTCTTAGTTATGGCAATTCATGCTAAGGCCAAATGAAATTCATTCAGTATCTAATCATTCTTTTGCTTGTATGCACTATATTCTGGCATTTAAAATAAAATCAAACTTATTCTAGATTTTTAAATGATGACTTATGAAGCAGAGAGAAGTTTCAGAGAGCATCCAATGACTATAGTTTGAGAGTTAAAGAAACAAGGAGGGTTAAAATTAAACATAAAACACTCTCACAGCCAATTTTCTAATGAGCATAATATTTTCAAGTTTAAAAATAGTGATATTTGACTTCCCACTGAGGTCCCAGCCCAGGTACCATATCAGTCAAAATAATATCACAGCTTTCCTCTCCTCTCTATGGTAACAACAGCACGTAACGATGATATTTTACTAGATTTTCCATTATTTTGGATTAACCATAATTACTGCATTAATAATTGTAAAATTTAAAAATCATAGAAAATTTATATAACAGTTGTTTCCTTCAATGGCTTGAAACTCTTCAGTTGACAGTACTCCTTTCTGCCAAGTCTGTTAAGTCTAAAAAAGAAGGGCCATATGCATCCTGCAAGATTTGTCAGTTATTCAGTGTACACAAATAAAAATACTGTCTAGCTCATTCCCAGCTATGCACCAAAGTTAGAAGTTACTTTGTATTATGCTATAGCAGTCTCCTGAGTTCTCATATTTTACCTCTACTCAAAGAGTTGGTGGCACTTACCAGAGTGGGTCCTGAGGTGTCCTGTGAGGGCGTCCCTCCTTCTACAGGCATAGCTACAGAAAGGACATTTGAACGGCTTCTCTCCAGAGTGTAATTTTATGTGTCTCAAAAGGTTGCCCTTCTGAGTAAAAGAAGCTCCACACTGGTTACAATGGAAGGGACGTTCACCTGCAGAAGGGGAAAGAGGTGGGGACGATCAAGTAGGTTATGTGCAAGTGACTAATTTGCTGTACAATGTTAACTACAGCCAGTTCTCTGTGCTGAGAATGTCCATCTCCCTCCTAAGTCTTCCAAACCTTTATCTTCCTAGAATTTGCTTTGCTAATACCAAAGTCCCAAACTTTAGGTCAAGTGCCGTTTCCGCTCTTCATGTAAATTTTACAGGATTCCTGTTATTGACTGAAAAGAGTAACAATCATAGCATTGACCACTGGTTGAACAACTAGGTGCCATCACTTGACTGACTTTATTGGTTGCTTTACATACAATATTTCAAACCTCATGATGGCATTACTAATTTGGTATTAATAATTTCAATTTACAAATGAAGGAATGGAAGTTCAAGTATCAAAGTTTCTGATTATAGTCACAGCTAATAGGTACTTGAGCTGATCATGACTCTTGGTCAATTTGACTACAAAATCTTGCTCTCTTTATTGTACCATGTTATCTCTTAAAAAAAATCACAGAAACTTTGAGCTGAAAGGGACCTTTAGTCTAACTCTCTAATTTAGCCGATAATTTTGTTATCAGGGAGCCAAAGAGGTTCAATGAATGAACTAGGTTGCAAAGCTCATTACCACAAAATCTCAAAATATAGCCCAGGTCTCTGGATTCTCCTAGTCACTAACAATAAATCCTGTGGCAAAATTTCCTGATATAATCAGAGAAAATGAAAAGAAAATTATTCATCCAGACATTTCCTGTACATATATTCTCTGTTTCTTGTGAAAATCATTTGATAGGAACCTTTTCTCCTACTACTCATATTGCTCTAAAATTGCTTAAGCCAGAATTATCTGCTGTCTGTTGCCATCAACTGGCTGTTGACAATGTCACTGAAGGTAAAAACATAGTTTGATGAGGGAGTAAAACTGGCAAGTAGGATCATACTGATAACATCATTAAACCATGATGAAATACTCCCTTTAAACATGTCTATCTCTAAAGATAGACATAAAATAAAAATATATAAATAATACAAATATATCAAAACAACATTAGGATAAAAATTAAATTAAACAATTCCCTTTTGGTTGAACTGGACCATTTCTGTACTTGAGGTTAGGTAATGACTATAATTTTAATAGTTTTCAAAAAATTTTACACTGAATTGTCATGTTTCATATCGTTAACTGAAACATTCATAATAATAGTGAATAGTGAAACCACACTATATTTGGGGGCCTTTAAAATAATGCAAACTCAATGATTCTTTTTATTAAAGAAAGCTAGGAGGCATGAATAAGATAAACTTTGGTCACCTTCTGGCAGCTAACACTGCACATTCTATCATATAGATTATAAAGCCCAAGGAAATTGAAAAACTGACAGATCAGGTGTATCTTGAATTCTGTAGTTCTTGCTCATTTTGGAACTTAATGAGATATATACCGAAAAAGAGTATCTGTGTGTGTGTAGCAAGGGTTAAGGTTTTCTTCTTAAGAAATTTGGAGAGGAAACTTATGACCTAAGTTTACAAAAAGTCCTATATTGATAGTTGAAAAATAATTATTCATAATGTTAAAGTACCTTAAATTTTATCTAATTTAACTTGGTTGATTCATTTGGTAAAACTGACAAATCAACACTAAATACAGCTTAAAAAAGAGGCACAACCTAAAACCTCTCATATGATATCTTATAAAATAATCAAAGTTTAAAAATAAACCTAATTTTGGTAAATCTTTTTTTAAAATCTTACACACACAGACACACACATATACAACTTAATTCTTTTACTTGTTTCAATGGAACAGCAGTCTAAGACTTTTTAAAATCAGAATTTTCTTCTCCCCACCTGTGTCATGAAATTAGTAATAAAAAGGCAGGAGGATTTTATTAATGAAATTTTCTTCCTCTCTAAAAAGTTAATAGCAAATGTAAATTATACATTTTACTAAAAACATTTGATTTTACTTCTGAAATCTATGTAGGGTTTCCCAGGCAATAACAAATTAGTACTAAATAACTTTAAAACAAATTAATGTGGTGAACAAAAATATTTGAAATCATGTTTGCCTTTGGAAAATACTCCTGTAGCATGCTAACTTTGATTTTCTTTAAGCCTCCTACAGTCTTTGAGCTGAAATACTTAAAAATTCCTAATTTAGGTTACTGAATTAATCATTCAGAATAATGCTAATCTAAAAAAATTATAATAAGGAGCATTTTTTAAAAATAATTTTTAATTTACTTAATTGAGTTTTATGAAACTAATGACAGGGTAATTTAGTTGTTAGGTTACATTTATAAAATATTCCAGATATCCTCAAATATTTTTTAATAAGAATTACTTCTGAATTTATATGATCATCTTTAAGGGGGTAGGAGAAATGTCTAGTTATATCCAGAGACACTGCCATGTTGCTGAGTGAATAAGTCTTAGTGCGAAGGCGTTTGCTAATTCTGTTCCCATGGCCATGGGAAGTAAAGAAAGAAGCATGATGAACGTAATCAGTCATGCGCCCATTTTTGATAAGAGGAGAGAGACTATGATAATAATGCACTTTGATTTCAATCAGATGAAGCTTTAAGAAGTACTGATTTTCCTGGCCTATTAATTTCAGAGGTATGTGTAAAATCTGATAACTAACTGAAAGGTACAGTTGACTACCCATATTGTCTATGTAACTTGAAATAACACAACTTGGTTATTTCTTTTATAATAATTTGTTTTTTCTTTAATAAATAGACTGAATCAATTGGTCCTTTTCAGGTTGGTTTAGACCTTGTCTAAAAAAAAATATATATATATATATATTAATCACTTTCTTCAGATGTAAATAAAAGCCAATTTCAGGAGAAACCCACAAATTTACTAAAAACATTAGTGACATTAAAGAGTAAGTCCAATTCCCAAACATCAAGTAGGCTATTGTATCTGTGATAACTAATCCTCCCATGGGTGGGCCCCAAAGTCTGGATTAACAACTCTGGATCCAGGAGAACAATTAAGATGTAGTCACGTAGCCATGCTATTCTTTATTTCCATTCTCAATCTGTTTTTTTGTTTTAAATCTTCTAATCTACTCAAGGACCATTTTATTCACTGGGTGAAGTTATCTACTATTCTTATTATGGAATAAATTATATTTCAATATTTTATATACTTTCATAAACATATTTCTAGATCTGTGTTTATTCAATTGTAATGCAAGTATACATGCATCAATTTGCTTTGGTGAATCAAAGACAGAGGGTGTGCCTGTGTTGCATGGAACAACCACCTACAAATATGAAAAATCACGTGTAGAGAGGGCCTTGGAGCAAGAGAATGGCTCTACAAAGCTGCAATGGACAAAATATGATGCTGAAAACTTAGTTACAAAGATAACAGTACTCTACCCCAAAGAGATGCAAAATTAAGGATATTCTACATTTATAGTGTTTGTATCAATTTGTGTTTATGCATGAATTGATTTACTACCCCTATTTCTTTTCGTTTCCCTGTATTCCCAGTGAAGAGTGCCTGGAGTATCCGATGACAATATTACCTGATTACCTACTAAAGTAGCAATACCAAAGAAATAGCACCAAGCCATTAAAAAGATGCTGGAATTGGCACTTTAGTAGAGTATGAAAGAGAAAGAAGAAGAAGTGAATTAGATATGATACTCCATGTCAGTTTAATGAATTGGGTGGTTATATATCTTCTTCCACTATCAATTTTATGTTAGACATTCCATGAGCTAAACGCTCATAGAAACAAGCATATGTTTCTCAAAGGCTTTTAAGGATTTAAGACAAAGTCTTTTATACTGGCAAGCTATAAATAGTTGGTGAGAGGGGGAAGTTCTAAAATAAAGACAGTTCATCAAATTAAGGAGAAAACATTTGGTTAATGACTATATTCTGACTATATATATTTCTTCCAGTCTAAAGAAAGTAGACTTTCTATTCTCATATTGCTAAAATGGAGTTGAAAATGTCATGACCCACTCAAATGTATAAACTGGGTCATCAGAAATACATATAAAAATGGCTAATTTAAAGACACATCACAATTTCACGGTTAACAATGTATGGCAGGTATCTCAAGCTCCTCTACGAATGGCTAGTAACTTTAAGAAAAACCTCCCAGATCTGAGGAAAGTGTAATAATTTTTCCAATACTCTAATAAATATTTATTAACAATAAAAGTTCATAGAGTTCCAAGAGTACTTTAAATAGTTGTTCAGTCTATTTTCCTTGCCTTTACTAGCTGAGTGAATCCCATACTCCTAGGACTTGTGGAAATCTGTGTAACTATTTAGAAACACTTTCCATGTTAGTTAGATGGTTTTCAGCTCTACTAGAGTAAATATCAAATGGACAGTACAGTAGGTATGCAATTGTTAACTGCGTTTACAAACCAACAATCCTCATGGAAATCACTTCACTGCAGTTACAGTGAAACATCAATTAACCTACATTTTCAACCAAGTATATTCAGATTCCTTTGAATATTCTTAACTCACACCATAAAAGGTTTATTAAATATCTTATAAAATTTTAAAAAAAATATTTTTCAGCCTTAAAATGAATACTATATGCAATTCAACTGAAAAGTCATTAGGCTAATTTTGTTTAGTTTCTACATTGCTAGATGGGAGAAGTTAGATATCTGAGTGTTATCTTCCTCAATATAATCACTCTGAGATGATGAATACATCGTAACTTTGTGGAACTCTTCTTTTAGAACTGCAGTTGGAATTACTTCATGAGCATAGAAGAAAAGTAGCCTACTTTACAGCCTTTTCCTTTTTTTCTTATCAAATATGGTACCAAGCTTGATCTTTTAATTTTTCCATGAGACACTTTAAAAAATTAAAAAAATTTTTTTCATTAGTAATACAAATATTACTATAAACTTAAAAAATATTTTAAAATCATGATGCTATTTAAAAAGGAAATTCAAAACAAAAATGTAACTGACTATATGGTTGGATAAGAGTGTAAGCCCTAAAGCTGATGATTTTGTTTAAGATAACACTGATTTTAATGTGTAATTTCTCACTATAATTAAAATATCAGCCTTATAGTAATACCTCATCATAAAGTATTGATATATTGATATACCAAGCATAGAATATTGGAACAAAACCACTCTGGACATCAGGAAACCTTGATCCTAGCCTCACAAGGCCCTTAACCACATAAGGGATCATGGATAAATCACTTGACTGTTTTGGGCTTCAGTTTCTTGATGTGTAAATGAGAGGTTTGGACTAAGAAGACATCAATGTCCCTGGTATCTCTCATGTTTTAAGCATCTACTTATGAAATTGATTATCTAGAAGTCAATCTTTTAAATCAATGTCTTTACTGTGATTTATCTCTCTTCCAAAAGTGTCATATTTTAAAACTCTTAGTGTATGAGTGATTACTATTTTGCTGTATAATACTACTCTGCATTATAGTTTAAGCTATCATTACCTTTAAATCAAATTTCATATAAATTTGAATTTTTCTGGGTCAACGATCCGCCTACCTTGCCACAATCTCATTTCTTGTGTTTTACATTAAAAAGAAATTTTAAAAAAAATTTACCAAAGGATTTGAAGAGGTTTAAATAAGGCCTTCTCACTGAGTTGGTTTTTCACATTACTCAAAGGTCTAAAAGTATATATTAAATTAACCTGAGGTCTCTTTTCCTCTCCTGATTCTGTGATTACACATTCCTACCACCCTTTGCTGTATTCTACCCTACGTATCTCCTTGCAGGAGTTATAGTTAAAAATTACAGGAAGATGGTGACATCCTGCAACTGGGGAAGATAAATATCTGCCTCCTCCAGAGACCCATGGTAGGCAAAGATTGATTGGAAATTGTATTCCAAGAAGTTAACTAGACAAGATGAAAATGATCGACCCTTACATAAATGCATGAGTACCATGTTACAGTATAAACGTTTAGCTAGCAAACTCTATTACCTGCCCATGGGTATGGTAAAATATGTATATAAATACAAAAAGATCAAGTTACACAATGAAATTCTCCTATACCTTTTGAACCCTTATCATATTTTTGCTATATTAAGAACTGTGGAAACTGAATCCCAAACTTCTTTTTGATATGCTATTCAGATTTGAAGGCTGGAAGTCAAGACCCAGGCTACTCTCTGCTTTTCAGCAATCCAATACTAGCAGAATTCTGAAAAGGTAGTTTCACCATTGCCACCCCTGAATAAAAAGGAAAGAGAATAGATGTCAGGTAATATCAACATCAGATGTCACAGGCAGTCATCAGGTTATTCTTTCAGCTGCTTACCAGTGTGACTCCTTTTATGTACCATAAGCACATTGGGCCCAATGCAAACCATGCCACAGACGTCACATTTCAGTTTACCATTCGGAAGCCGGATTCCTCCCTCGCCTTGAAGCTCCTGGACTTTCCTGTTGTCTGCCACCTCGCTGCTTTCAATTAGGGGTTCTTCTAGGCTGCTACCCTCATCATGGCCCCTGATCTCGTCTTCGCGGCTCAGGGGTTTCCTGTCACACTCTTCATCACTCTGCATTTCTAGCTTTACTGAATTTGCTGTAATTTAAAAAGAAGACATTTTAAATGCATGTTATGTGTTGTCACCTACAACATCTCTTTTCCACCCACTGCCATTCTATTAACATGGTTGAGAATGCTATACTAAGTAGAATATAGTCCATCCCCCATGCAATGTTAATACATACTGTGTTCTATGATATTTCCGTGAAGCTCTGGCATGAAAGTGAAGATGGCTTAGGAAAGCTCAAGACAACTGGTACTGTTATACTTTTGAGTTTGTCACTAAGGCTACTGAGACTGAGGTAGGATTATGAAAAAGACAAGATTAGATGCTACTTAACCCATTGAGCTACACCTCTTCTGAATGTAACAATCATTATATATACACGTCATAGTCTCTGTTTCCCATCAGGGTACTTGCATAAAGCTGCTTTTTTTTTTTTTCTTTAACATCTTTATTCGAGTATAATTGCTTTACAATGGTATGTTAGTTTCTGCTGTATAACAAAGTGAATCAGCTATATGTATACATATATCCCCATATCCCCTCCCTCTTGCGTCTCCCTCCCACCCTCCCTACCCCACCCCTCTAGGTGGTCACAAAGCTTCAAGCTGATCTCCCTGTGCTATGCGGCTGCTTCCCACTAGCTATCTATTTTACACTTGGTAGTGTATATAAGTCAACGCTCCTCTCTCACTTCATCCCAGCTTACCCTACCCCCTCTCTGTGTCCTCAAGTCCATTCTCTATGTCTGCGTCTTTATTCCTATCTTGTCCCTAGGTTCATCAGAACCATATTTTCTTCTTTTTTTATATCAAGAGAAGCAACTTGGGATCTTAATCCAGCAAACACCTTAGACGTATGAAGGCACACTGTCAAGGCAAATATCCTAAAATCAGACTAAACACATACATTCAGTTGAGAGCTGTATAAATGAAGGGCAGAGTGCACACACCTCACGTGCTCTTAAGCTACTCTTTCTTTTCTTATGTGAAAAAAGTTCTCTATGGAACATATTAGTCTGCAAATCAAAGTATTCCAACTTTAATCTATGCACACCAAAAAGCAGTGAATGGCATAGCATGCATGCACGCACTTGTGACTGTTAAGAAATTCAATGCCTTCTGTTTGCTGTTTTTGGATCATCCCACAGAAAATTGGAATTTTGTTGGCACAGCCCTCATTATGGATTGCTGACAGAGTCCTTTCACAAGAGAAACAGGCTTTAAATGAATACCAGTTTTTTATCCAGTGATCTTGAAAATGCCTCAAGAAACCATATCAAAGTTACTAAGCAAAACAAATTATTTGGTATTTCTTGAATAGAGGAACTATTTTCATAAAAAGGAAGTAAGTTCTTTTTACTGCAATTGTTGTGGTTTATTTTTTGGCTTTTTTTTTTTTTTAGTGGTGCATTTCTTCATTCATTTATTCATTCAGGAAATATTTACTGCAATTGTTTTCTTAGAGAAACCACCCCTTTGTGATTTGTCATTAGTACTCATGATAGGTAGTACATATTATCAAAATGACTCTTCCCTTTCTCCCTCTTTGGAACTCCCCTGTGAGCTACAGGCAGTGTGGTACAACGTGGGGATCACTAGATTTAGTCAGGAGAACTGGCTTTGACATGCACTGAAGTATAATCTTGAACTAATTATTTAACCTCTGAATCTTACGTCTTTCATTTGTGAAGATGAATTCAGATTACAGAATAAAGTTTAAGCAGAATAGTTTAGCTATTAAGAGTGAAGATCCTAGCAGTGGCACTTAGTAAGCAGTGTCGCCTTCTGCAAGTTACTTAAGTTCTCTATGTCCTCTACAACACTGGGACGATAATGGTACCCACTTCCTAGGGCAGATGTAAGCATTAAATGTGTAAATATTAAAAAATGGGCTTACTATTATTTTTCTTTGGACATACAGTGCTCTTTTTATTCCATAAGGTTTTTGTAAAGATCAGTTAACATAGTATGTAAACTATCCCAAGATCTACAAAGGGGTAGACAGTCTTCTTGCCTGATCTCTAATAAAATATCTACTCCCTTGAGTTTTACCCTATTTACAAATTAGAACTGCTTTCCTGGGTTTTGAGAAGAGTAAAGACAATATTTTTCCATCTTAATATCCCCAGTATGCTAGAGAAATCTGTGGCATATAGGAGGTATTTCAGGCAGTATTCCCTGAGGTATTTTACTTGATTTAGAATCTTGTTTCTTTAAGCTTTTTTAAAACTATGTTTAAAGTATCCATTAACATAGCAACCAAAAATTAATCGTCATAAAGGATAAAAAGTGAAAATTAAGTCCTTTTCTACCCAAAGTTCACCCATTCTTCAGTTCTGGTCTCAAAAACAACCCCTATCCTTGTCTTCTGTTTAGAACTGTGTGTGTGTGTGTGTGTGTGTGTGTGTGTGTGTGTGTGTATGTGTGTACATGTGTGTATCTATAGTCTCTCTTTTTACACAAATTGGACTGTACAATTTATCTGACTTTAACTCTCCTTTCTTCAATTAACATCTGTTCAATATTTTCCATACACAGAAATCTACACTGTTCTTTCCAATACCTGCATAAAATCTACTTTACAAATATAATTCATTCATCCAGGCTTTTAAGATTACTTCTTGTTTAGTGCTATTATAGACACTACTGTATAATACCACACAGAACTGTTAATCTGATAAACAGTGGTTATTGTACTTCAGATTTTTAATATGCATTTTTTTATTGTGATGAAGTTGGGCATCTTTTTCTATGTTTAAATGTGTGTTGTTTTTTTCTTTTTTAGAACTGCCTATCAAAGTTCTTTGCCCATTTTTCTACTAGGTTGTCAGCCTTTCTCACTGAATTTAAATGCTTTATATACTAAGGAACTTAGCGCTGTGTCTGATACGTTTTGCAAAAATTTTGGTTTATCTTTTTACTCTAGGGTATTTTTTGGCATGTATGCTAATTTTACATTTTGAATTTTTAACATTTTGAATTTTTAACATTTTCAATTATGGCTTCTGGATTCTGTGTCTTGCTTCAGTAGATTTTTCCATATTCCAAGAAATTTTTCCATATTTTTTCTGAGAAGGAAATTTTTTCTAATTAATGTACTATTGGTTACCCTATGTAGTCCCACATTTCATCCACAATTGTCAGTCATTAAAAAGAAATATTAAGAAGAAAACAAATGAAAAGTATGACTTTATGCAGCATGACTTCATATACGACAAGCCTGTGAGCAAATTTTCTCGCACATTTGAGTGATGTCCTAAAGATCACAAACTTCGCAGCAATGCCATCATTTACATTCCTGAACTAGTCAATATCTGATAAGCTACCTTTAATGAGTATAAGGTCTACTAGCATTTCATTTCGAGAACTGAAGACATGTATACCTAAAAGAGTGGGTTTTGGGTCTGAAACTCTATGCCTCTTAAATTTCAAAACAGTACAAAATTATGAAGGATACGACTTGATGTTACACTAAAGTATCACCTTTTCCCTAGTGAGAATATTATAATATGGACATCAAAACATAGTATCAAACATGGGTAAATATGTCATTTAACAATTCATTGGATATTAAAATTATACTTAGAACTTCTATCCACAGAATATACTTGAAATGAATATCCAAAAAAAATGTTTATTAGCACTGAAATACAGAAAAAGTGGAAAATTATAGACATCTTTTCTCTAACAATATTATACTCTAAGGAATTATACTCTAAGGAATTATATGTTTGCCATGTATGGATGTACACACTATTACTGCAGTAAATAGAGTATATGTATTGATATAGTAAATCAATAAAATGAAACACATTTTAATACACACATAGCTTAGATTAAGTTTTGCATTAATATGATGGCCTATGTACAAAAATTCTATTCTAATTAATTTTTAACCCATCCTACTAAAATTAAGTTGAAATTCTAGGACAAAAAGTGATTACTTAAAGTGGTCTGAATTTTAACTGTTAAATAGAAAAAATTTCCCTACTCAAAGAACATAAAAGAAATTCTCCTATGATTTATTTTTACTGTTTAGGATATTTCTAATTAACGCAGAGCACCTAATATTTTAACTCATTAATGGTTAAATTCAAACGTCTGGTAAATTTATACTCTAAATTATAATTTATATATTAATAAATGAGTCATAATTATTTGTAGTTACAATATATAAAGCTATTATAATTATTAATCATTGTATAATAATCATAGTACATGAGTTACCAATTCTTTAAATTTTAACTCTTCATATAATACTTCTTTTACAATTTGGTTAACAGAAAGACATCCTCATAAATGGCTAATTTCTATGAAGATAAGAACTTGCTAGTGTGAGTGAAAAGAAATCTTGTTATTATAAATCTCAATACCAACAATTATTTTTCAAGCTTATTTTCTTGCTACAAAATGAAGAATGTAAAATTTAAACATATCTGTGGGAATTTACATATACTTTTATATACTGAGAAGCAGTAACAGTTTAATAAAAACAATATTTTGTCAGAATGATTAGCAATGAAAAGATGTTAAATAAGATTTTAATTGATCAATCTGTTCTTTGTTATTTGATATTGTCACAAATAACTATAATATATAGATATCTGAATATTTTTAATAAATAAATATGCTTAACTAACATAGGTATCTTTTTTTCTTAAAGGAGATGATATAGTTCACAGTTTAAAACAAAAGTCAAATTTTAAAGCATCAAGAAAAAGTTAATTGTTACAGTGAATTTTTTTAGTAGACTTGGAGGTTTGTGAACACAGTTAAAGGATAATAACAGTTAATCAAAAAGACTTTCATAATCAATTTTACATAGACAAAGCTTTGAATATATTTCATGTTAAAACATTCCACAGGGGGCTTCTCTGGTGACTCAGTGGTTGAGAATCTGCCTGCTAATGTAGGGTACACAGGTTCGAGCCCTGGTCTGGGAGGATCCCACATGCCGCAGGGCAACTAGGCCCGTGAGCCACAACTACTGAGCCTGCGCATCTGTAGCCTGTGCTCCGCAACAAGAGAGGCCGCGATAGTGAGAGGCCCGCGCACTGCGATGAAGAGTGGCCCCCACTTGCCATAACTAGAGAAAGCCCTCGCACAGAAACGAAGACCCAACACAACAAAAATAAACGAATAAATTAATAAACTCCTACCCCCAACATCTAAAAAAAAACCCCACATATATATTTATGCAAAAAATTGCTTCATAATGCAAACATGTTTATGAATTAAAGCTTTATCCCCCTCTTCTTTATGCTTTCAAACTACTGTTTTTGAACGTTAAGATATAGTTTATAGATGCTATAAAAACGCATGGTTTAATCACCTCCCATTTACATGTAATCATCCCAATGTCGAGAAGTAAAGAGACTCACACAAGAGCCCTTATAAATGACTCCCAGGCCAAACAAATTTCAATTGTAGAAGTTTCTTCAGTAACCATACTGTGCTGTCTACACTCAAAGCCTTCATAATTATCATTGTTTTGAGATACATAATACTGAGTGGATAAAGTTACACTAGACTTGCCTTAAATTCAGTAACATGGTATTAAATAAAAGGATAACTGAATAAGGGTATTTACACAGCTAAACATATATAGATCACTGTATTTTTTTTTTTAAATGGCAGAAAACCAAATGGGGAAAAATTATGTTATTTTGTGAAGCTGTTAAAACAACATTATTTTAATTGTCTATTTTATACTGAAATTTTCTTTACGACTCTCATATTTCGAAAATTAAAGACAATTCAAAACCCAAATGTGTACTACTTAAAAATAAAATGGAAAATGAAATGTACAATGTTGTTACATACACTAACAGACCTTACAAAATAGATCTCACCCACCTCAACCAATAAGACACAAGGACCAAAATGGAATTCTCTTTAAAACTCATTGAACCAGCAAATATTTATTGCTTGTCTAATACTTTGCTAAAAGTGATTGATTTGAAGGTTTAAGACTAAAAGCTGAAGAATATTTTTCACTTAAATAAGAAACCTAGATTAGCAGGATGGTATATACCCAGGTCATGAAAGAGTTTGAGTAAAAGTACAGGAAATATTTTACTAACGTGTAATTTGAATTTATTGAACTAAACAGTACATAAATGTGAAGAAGCTTTTCCTTAGAAATTGGACATTTCCTATTTTTTACTCCAGAACTTCACCAAATTACCCACTTATGCAAGTGGCATATGATTTTGCAATGTCTGGCAGCTGATGGCTTCAAATAATACAAAATTCTCAATTTTTAAAATTTGGGGGGAAAAGATCATTTTTTTACACGTATGGTGAAGTATATCCAGTTAATTTTGAATTACCAAATTGAAGGAATAAATTCTATCCTCATCCTTAGAATGAGGTTTTCACAGATAATCCTATCTTTTTTAAAATGTCAAGTTTTGAATAATCATAGTAACCAGAACCTAAAATATCATTATTAAAATGTTTTAAAATCTAAATTAAACTTTATACAATTTAAAACTTTATTGTTACTATGAGTTGATTCTACTAATCCACAAACAGATTACTGAAATTCCCTAGCCAGGAAAATAATGCAAAGGTATTATTTATTTGCTGTATTTGAAAAGATATAATATTTCTTGATCTTACATAGTATAAAATAGGCCTTCTAGATTAATTACTATCCACTTAGTGATTTATTTCTGTTGAATTTCCAAATTATATTTTTCAACTCTTAATTTTTAAAGGAAGCAAATACTACGGGAGTTAAATATTTCTTTCACAGTGCTAATAATAAAAGAGCTAAAATGCCCTTCCTATCAAACTGGGAAAAAAATCTTTCAGGTGTGATGTATAAGTGGACTTTCATATGCTTGGTTTCTGTTGTGGGAACATTCGAGAGGACACTTAAGGGGTGTTATTACTTAGAAGCATTAATTTCTCCAGGGCTATGCCAGATACTTGAAACGGTGTTATACACACTAATTGAATCAATATCTATCTAATAATAATAATTATCTATCTAATAATCTGTTGAAGTTGCTTCTGAGCTAATACAGCTCTCTCATTTAAACTTTCAAAAAAGAAACACCAAACATTAAATCCATGTTAACAGCCCAGCAGCTGTTTAAATAATGTGTTAAAAAAGCAAACTGCTTTCAAAACTCTGATGTAAAGCACAATTATTTACTAATGAACTTACAACCATCTAAACAATGAAAGTAAAATCCTCACAACAAGAATTATATTAAGGTATGTGCAATCATTTTTCAACAAATTTCCTCAACAAAATTTCATACAATATAAAAACTTTGTTCCTTTTAACTGTGAGTAAATAAATGCATAAGTCTTGCAAAACAGCTCCCTCATAACATCCTTCAAGTATTCATTTTAGAAATGGTTGGACAAGTCCAGACACTGGTGTCAGTGAACTGCAGCTGAGCCCCTTTGTAGGTAGCATTCTGTCTGCACATCACATCACCTCATTTTCTCGTCCTCCCCCCTCTCTCTCTCTCCTTTCCCCAATATAGTCGGACTATGTATTTCTTAAACCTAGTGGGGTAATAGATCAAGACAGTGCTGGTTTCTGAAATATGACTACTATTCTAAAAACAGTGTAGAAGAAAGTTACTCTGCACCTGATTGCAGGAAACCAGGGTCTTTACCTCCCTTTCTTCCACTTAATTAGTTCTGGGACCTTTCGGGAAATTTGTTTATTTTGACTCAGCCACCTGCATCACCTGAAATATGGGAAAAATAACACTTGATGCTTCTGAAAGCAGCAGGCTAGATAAAATAATCTCTGTACACTAAGGATTTAGAATCCTTTAAATAATAATAATAATAGAAAAATAACAACTTACTATAATTCTTCATGATTAAAAAAATTCATATTGTCTCATTTGATACTCAGAACCACAGTGGACTGTAGGTAGGGCAAACACAGATAAACGGAGGAATGGTTGTTAAATAACCTTCTCAAGGATGCAAAGGTAGTAAATGTGAGCCTGATATCAACTCAAGATCTTCTGTCTCTTTAGCTTTGCATCTTCCTATGACATGATACTGCCTCTCCAATTAAACAAGTAACTAATATTAGTATTATATTTAGGACAAATACCAGTCCTGGGCAAATAGATCTTTCAGATGTTATAAAACTGTGTCCATCAGTTGAAGAGGATACCAGGAATTCAAGACCACATCAGTCAGATAAAATAAAAATAAGTTTCCACAAACTGAACTACAGAATTAATACTTTCTATCAAGTCTGGGATGCATATGCCCACTCAAAAGAACTACTTTCTAATTGTTAGATTTGCTTTGGTCTTAAGGCAGGGGTAGGTCCATGTAGTACAACTAATTCCTGAAGAATCTGCCAATATTCAATCGTTTTCCTGATCCTTGCTTTTTCTATATTCCTTGTCATGCTATGACTTTTCAGTGGTAGGTAAAGACAGCCATTTGAGGAATAAATCAATATAATCAACTTTAATCTCTAAACCAACAGTTACGGAGGATGGCATTTTAGGACTTCCTTTGTCACATTTTGACAGTCTTGTGTCAATTTTTTTTGCAAAGATAAATCATACCTGTGAGTAGCTCATGCAGTATTTCATTTACATTTAAAGAGATCTTCACAACAAAATAAATACCAAAAAAGTATCCTCTCTACCTCCTTGGAAAAAAAAGTAAAACTAAGGAGCCTAGAAATCTCACTCCCTAATGGTCTCCCACAATGCATGCAACCATAAACAGCATGTCCATCATCAGACTACCCATCTTTATTGACCAGCACAGTGGCACCATTGTAGCCCAAGGATGGAGTTTGTTTTCTGGCAGACAGCTAGTTCATGAGAAATGTACAACGTGGAGAAAATAAGCCTAGTTTAAATAGAAATGCCACAGGCAAACAACAGTCTATCCCTTTATCCATCCTTTAAATGAATGATTGCATTTGGCAAGTCCTAGAGATTCAATAGGTGCCATGTCTTGCATATCCAACTCCTTTTTGTGCATTTTCGTGGGCAACACAGAACTTCTTTAAGATTCCCCATGCCTTCTCACCTGGAACAATTGCAACAACTTTCTAGGTGGGTCTCTTTTCAGTTTTTTGCCACACTCTACTCCCCCAATTCATCGTATGTTCAGTTTCTAGATTAATTTTCCTAAAGCAGAGCTCATATTGCCCTTCTAAATGTCTTCCATGACGGCTCACTGCCTACAAATTAAATACAAAGGTACTGGTATGGACTTTAAGGACCACCACAGCACAGTTCCATCACTGCTCTTGGCCATATGTCCTATTAGTCCCTTAGTTATTCATACTTTTTCCAGTCATTTTCTAGTCATTCTTCGTGGAACTTATCCTATACATCTCTACTTATCCCCCCCTCCCAGCCCCTATTGTTATTTTCTGGACTCTTTCCCCTACTTCTGTCAATATCAGCATAACTTCCAAGCTGACTTATCTTCCACCTTTTTTCATGAAGTGTTTCCTGAGCACAAAGACACATTACAGTGATTTCATTAGTATATTTGCCTTAACTCTATGCTCCCTATGGAGTAAGATTTTTGAAAAAAAATGCTGTCTTTATTCACAGTTGTAAAACCATCTTCCCCTTACATGTACCAGGCATTCAATAAATGTTTGTTGAACTGTTGTTGCTGATTTACCTATCATACTTCTTTTTTAAGTTACATAGGCTACGCATAAATTAACCATAGCTGACAAATAATTATCACAGAATTAGGTTTTGAACACAAAACATCATCAACATAACATTAACTAAAGGACCACTGTATAAAAGGAAAGACTTTAGGTGCATTACATGCATCACCTGATACTAATCATGTCATGATACTAATCATGACAGCTGCTCTGTGAAGTATACAATATTACCCTCATTTTACAGATGAGAAAACTAAAGCTCAGAATGGGTGAAGTAACATGTCCAAGTCACACATCTATTCAGAGCCAGATCTGAAATTAGAACCAAGAACTGATGACCAAATTCTTGCTATTTCCCCTATGTCACCAAAAGCAAAACAGTTACTAGTTACCAATAAAGAAAAAAGGATGGGTCAGTATGTTAAAGAAGAGGAACTTTGCATCGATGTGTGCCATCTGACATTTTCTTTACTGCACGTTGAATACAGGTGTAGTAGTAGTTTGCCAGCTTTGAGTAAAGAGAAATTTGTCTGAGAGCCTGTTTTGGAGGACGACCAGCTTCCACTGCCAGATTTTCTGAGCATGGATTTTATTTCATATAAGAGCAATCTAGTTTGAACTGGTGTTTGGCAACCATCTGCTTAACATAACTGTGGGAGGTTTGTGAAGCTAATTACATTGTGAAATTCTCTCTTTAATAAGGGGAGTACAAAAGTGTTAACCCAACTTCTGTAAGAAGTAAAATCATTACTATAAAATCCAGCTGAGTGGGCATATTCCCGAAGGGACCCAAACATTAGATTGCCAGAGGTCACTGAGGACGTTTAAACCAGGTCAGAAGGCAGTGCTGCCGGCACGCTAAAGAGAAGGAGATAAGAAATGGAGCAGGGTTTCTATTACGGAGCAAGGGCAACAGAGGGGAGGACCAAAGCCAGGCGATGCACTTCAACAGCTTTACTGAGCCTCTGAACTGAAGTGACAGAGGAACCCAACAGCTTTCCATACCCTGGGTTCAAATATCCCTGGTTGCCAAAATCTGGAACAAACATCAAGGCTACAGAAGTTCTTTCCCTGATGTTCTTCCATAAACCCTTCACCATTTGTGTGAGATAAAGAGAGTCAATATTTGGCCCCGAGATGCAGGATTGTTTGGTTAAAAATGTATAATCAAGAAAACGTATCAAATAGTAGTAAAAAAAAAAAAAAAGAAAATTTGTAGTTGTGATTAGGAAAAATGAATCTGGACAACCACCCAGCAAATTTTATTTTCTGCAATGTAGCAGCAGCAATATTTTTTGCAATGTTAATACCTGTTTCCTACCCCTAATGAATAGACACTTTAGTCAGTCATATAGAGTGCATTTGTTAAAAGGTAAAAAAAATCATTACAAAGCAACGTAAGAGGTACCAGGTGAATAATGGAAATGCTGGATTAGAATACCTGTGTTTAAGTACTTTACATATGTGAACATTAAGAAGTAATTTAACACGCCCCTGTTTCCTACCATGTAAACTGGGAATAATATCTCCTATATAAAAGTCATAAAATTGGGGAAGCATAGTCAGTTAGTGCAAGCAGTTAGAGCCTATGGCTAGGAGACTCAGGACCCTCGGCTTTAAGGCCAGGCCCTTTCATTTATTAGCCACATGACCTTAAGAAACCTCTCTCAGTCTCATTTTTCTCATCTATAAAATCAAGAAGATGATATTACTTGCCTCCTAGGGCTGTTCTGAGTATTAAGTACAATTGTATAAACAATACCCTTAGAGCTATTTTACTTCTTATTAATAGAGCTACCATATGAAAGCATATCATAAAATGTAGAACATCAAACAAATGTTAACTGGGGGGGTGGGGTATGTTTACTCCAGGGAAGCACGGGGATGACAGAGAAGGCTTCACGAAGTAAGTGGCATTTAAGATAGTACTTACAGGTTGGATATGCTTTATATAATAAAGAGAAGACAGATGGCACTCAAGAAGCGGGGCGAGCATGAAGAGAAAAGAAAAATGCATGAATACATGTTGGTTTTGAGTGACACCGTTTTTTTCTGGAATGCATATATTCAATGGGTAACATAAATAGAAAATATTTTAAAATCAAAGTTTAAAATAGAGTAAGGCACAAGGGAATTAATGCTTGTAGGTAGTAATTTCAAAGATGAGTGCTGTCAGCTTAGACTGTTTCAACAACCAACCACAGCATGAAAGAGGGATCTCCTTAGAATTTATTCGTTCATCCTTTCAAAATTACTCACTGAGCACCTGCTCTGTGCCAGGTACCAAAACGCAGCAGTGAATAGGACAGATATGGTCCCTGCTTTCATGGCACCTGTGAAATTTGTGCATATATGTATATATGTATGTATACGTATTTTTTTGCTTTTATATATGGGCAACTGTGCACAGTAAAATATTATGATGTGAAATACAATGACTTGAAAGCCCTTCCCCCAACGTATGCTACTACTATAAAATCTCAGTGCAAAATGCAGAGCATAAGTAATCAAGAAATACTCTCATAAGATCACTATTTCGAAAAGACAGCTTTTTCTGAATTATAAGTAGTTACTTTAAGCAGTCATCGATCTGTGAAACAAAGTTTTGATTATTCAATGCGTTGTCTTTCTCCATTTCTAGAACATCCTTTAGCCAGCTTTCTAAAGCTCATAGCTAAAGTATATGAAGCATACTTAAAATGATGATATAGTTCTATGTATCACAGGAAGCAAATTAAACAGATATGTCTGGTATCATTAAGGGGCATACAAAAAGCTTGTCTTAGCTTGTAAAAGTAAGCTAATACACTTACTAGATGCAAAGGAGCCCCTTACTCATTTAAAAAATACTTTCTTTAAAATACTTGATGGGGCTTCCCTGGTGGCACAGTGGTTGAGAATCCGCCTGCCGATACAGGGGACACGGGTTCGTGCCTCAGTCCGGGAAGATCCCACATGCCGTGGAGTGGCTGGGCCTGTGAGCCATGGCCACTGAGCCTGTGCGTCCAGAGCCTGTGCTCCGCAACGGGGGAGGCCACAGCAATGAGAGGCCCGCGTACCACACACACAAAAAAAAACCCTTGATGTTTTCTAATCATATCATAAGTAGAATAAAATTTATACAAACTGAGTTTTATTTCTCCTTAAGCTATGATTTTATGCTGATCTCACATCTCTGTCACCTGTAATTGGACAGGTTACCTTCTAAGAGACTTAGCTTCCTCATCTGTGAAACCTAGATAATGCTACTTATTTGTGCAGCTAAAATGATTAAAAGCCTACCTTCCTGAGGCCATGATTCTTGAGGTCCCTTCAGTCTGTGGTATATGTGACTCCAGGATACAAGCAAACTATACTTGAAATTTTATGTAAAAAATGATTTGTGTAATCAGTAATAATAATCAGATACTTAGTATCTAAATATAATTTTCTTTATATAAAAAATCATTGCCAAAACTGATGTCAAGGAACTTACCCACAATGGCTTCTTTTAGGAGTTTTACAGTTTGAGGTTTTAAATTTAAATCTGTAATCCATTTTGAATGCATTTCTGTACAGGGAGTAGGACAGTGGTACAGCTTCAATTTTTTTCTTTTTTTTTTTTTGAGGTACACGGGCCTTTCACTGTTGTGGCCTCTCCCATTGTGGAGCACAGGCTTCGGACGCGCAGGCTCAGCGGCCATGGCTCATGGGCCCAGCCGCCCCACGGCACGAGGGATCCTCCAAGACTGGGGCATGAACCCGTGTCCCCTGCATTGGCAGGCGGACTCTCAACCACTGCGCCATCAGGGAAGCCCCAGATTCATTCTTTTGCATGTGGCTGTCCAGTTTTCCCAGCACCATTTATTGAAGAGACTGTCTTTGACCCATGTCTGTTCTTGGCTCCTCTGTTGTAAATTAACTGACCATATATGAATGGGCTTTTTCTGGACAATTTTACTTTCATCTGTGTCTATTTTTATGTTAATATCATACTGTTTGGATCACTATAGCTTTGTAATATACTTTGAAATCAGGAATTGTAATGTCTCCAGCTTTGCTCTTCTTTCGCAAAGATTGCTTTGGCTATTCAGGGTCTTTTATGGCTCAATACAAATTTTTAGGATTTTTTTCCTCTTTCTGTGAAAAGTGACATTGGAATTTTGATAGGGATTGAATTGAGTCTGTAGAATCCTTTGGGTAGTATGAACATTTTAACAATATTATTCTTCCAATCCAAGAACACAAAATATCTTTCCATTTATTTGTGTCTTCTTCAGTTTCTTTCATCAGTGTTTTATAGTTTTCAGTGTACAGATCTTTCACCTCCTTGGTTAAATTTATTCCTAAGTATTTCCTTTTTTTGATGTAATTATAAATGGTATTGTTTTCTTAACCTCTCTAATAGTTCATTGTTAGTGTATACAAATGCAACCGATTCTTGTATACTGATTTTGTACCCTGTAACTTTACTAAATTTGTTTGTTAGTTCTAACAGTTTTTCGGTGAGTCTTTAGGGTGTTCTATACATAATATCATGTCATCTGCAAATAGAGACAATTTTACTTCTTTCTTTCTGATTTGGATGCCTTTTACTTCTTTCTCTTGCATAAGAGCCAAGATATGGAAACAATCTAAGGTGTCTTTCAGTGAATGAATGGATAAAGAAGACATGGAATATAAATACAACAGAATATTATTCAGCCATAATAAAGAAGAAAATCCTATGTTTGTGACAACAATGGATGAACCTTGAGGGCTTTATGCTAAATGAAATAAGCCAGAAAGAGAACAACAAATACTGCATGGTATCACTTATATGTAGAATCTAAAATAAGTCAAACTCATAGAAATAGAGAGTAGAAATGTGTGTTGCCAGGGGCTGGAAGGAGGGGAAAATAGGGAAAGGTTAGTAAAAGGGTACAAACTTTCAGCTATAAGATAAATAAGGTCTGAGGATATAATGTGTAACAAAGTAACTATAGTTGATAACACTGTTTTGTTTAATTAAAATTTTCAAAGATTGTAGAACTTAAATGTTCTCACACACTCACAAAATGATAAATATGTGAGGCAAGAACTGTTTATTAACTACATGGAAGGAATCCTTTCACAATGTATACATATATCTATTCATCACAATGTATACTTTAAATATCTTACAGTTTTGTCAATTACATTTCAATAAAGCTGAAAGAAATTCAGGAAGCTTTTAAAAATAAATAAATTTCTTTATACAAAATATGTTCCTAGGTTTGGGGTTAGACAAAAATCTTACTTTTAGGGCTTCCCTGGTGGTGCAGTGGTTGAGAGTCCACCTGCCGATGCAGGGGACACAGGTTCGTACCCTGGTCCGGGAAGATCCCACATGCCGCAGAGCGGCCGGGCCCGTGAGCCATGGCCGCTGAGCCTGTGCATCTGGAGCCTGTGCTCCGCAACAGGAGAGGCCACAACAGTGAGAGGCCCGCATACCGCAAAAAAAAAAAAAAAAAAAAAAAAATCTTACTTTTAGATCATATATTTAAAACCTCTGGGTTTAAAACAGCATCCCTAAATCTACCCATTAATGAATTTCTGAAGGTCACAGGTAAGAGCATGTTTAAATGTGAATATACATATTTATACATATACATAGTATATATACTGAAAACCTAGTTGGTATGTGTGCAGGATGTTCTTTATTAAGCAGTAAATGTTAGCTACTTAAGCAGAAGATAGTGCAATGTGATGAGTGTGCCATCCCCATGTGTTTCCTTCAGGTGAATACTGGCTGGCATCCAGAAGGGAAAAAAAAAAGCAAAACAAACACAACATATTCAAAACTTAAAAAACAAACAAACAGAGTGCTACAACCTTCACAGAAAGCATGAAGTCCTTGATTCAAATAATGCTATAAAGACTCTTGAAATTTTCCTCTTTTCTACCGTGTCCCTGTCAGGATGTGAACCCTGCCATTATGTATGGCTTGCGGCTATTTGCAAGTTTCCTCCCCAGCTGGGACTAAGAGGCAAATTGCAGGTTTCCAGGGAGGGGGAAATGGGTGACAGTAGTGATCGTCTCAGCACTTCACACTGACTGTACAAGCCCAGCGATACCAGCTACCTTGCTCCCTGTGACAACTGGCCACCAGGTTTCATAGGTTAAATTTCTGAAAGTAATACAAGTTGTTAGTTTTAGAAGCCTAGAGTTTTTCTTTGCTTGAATCATTACAAGGCATTTTACTTTTTTTCCACATTCAGAATGGGTGAAATTATTTCAGGGGCACAAGATTACCCAACTCTATGATTTCTGTCACATGCATCTCACAGATCACTGTCTTCTTCCACATTCCTAGTAGGCTGCCTCTGTGCAAGGCAGCACATGCTTACCAAAAGCACCTCATTCTGTGGAAGCTGTCAGCAATTACTGCGATGAACTTTAAATCTTTTTCCTCTAACTACTGGAGTATTCCAGAAATAATGACACAACTTCTCCCTGTTTTAAAATGTCAAGCTGACCACTCAGAAATTCAAGCTACGTTTCTCCAGGAAGGCCCAAATGATAAGACGTTTTATGAGCCTTCCGTTTCATCTCCTGTTCCATTACTATGCTGCCTTAACACCTTCATAGTGTAGCAACACCTTCTGAGACAAGCTGAAACTCAAACAAACCACAAAAGCTGACACCTGAACAAAGTTAACAATATGTGCCTGGCAAGTGTAAGCTATATATTTTTTTCCTTTCCTTGATCTGATACTATCATTTGAATTAATTTTATTTTCTTCCTTTAGTGCTATTTCTAATAGTTTGAATCTGTTGCATGATTAATTTAATTGTGCGATAATATTTTTAAAAATATATACCCAGTATACTCTGTTATTTTCATGTATTTCAGGATTAAATGTATTTTCAAATGTCTGGTTCAACATTCACACTCAGAGAGAAAACAAAATCTCTCCAAAAATGTGAACTAACTTCCTTAAATTCATGAGGCTTTAAACTCCCAGCTGATACCAGAATTAGAGATTTTCAAGGTTAATGGGAATGCAATAAAATCTGGATGTAGTTTTTCAGATAATATAGAAAGCATATGACTTATAATTTTAACTATGCTCAATTTTGGCACAGAGAGGTACATTATTAAGAAAGAGATACGGGGCTTCCCTGGTGGCGCAGTGGTTGAGAGTCCAGCTGCCGATGCAGGGGACGCAGGTTCGTGCCCCAGTCCGGGAAGATCCCACATGCCACGGAGCGGCTGGGCCCGTGAGCCATGGCCTCTAAGCCTGCGCGTCCAGAGCCTGTGCTCTGCAACGGGAGAGGCCACAGCAGTGAGAGGCCCGCGTACCGGAAAAAAAAAAAAAAAAAAAAAAGAGAGAGAGATATATAAAGATTAAGTAAGGTTTAAATGGCATATCTTTAACCATACAAAGGAAACACAAATTAAGGTATAGGATCCTGATGAATAGCTTTTACAGACAATATACTTCTCTCTTCAGATATTAAAAATCTTGTTATTGCTGACATCTAATATACAGTGTGTGTTTGGGAAGGCACTGGCTTGTATTCCAAGATCAGGGAATTCACAGGCTTTCCTGATGCTGCCTTCACATCATCCCTTTCCCATAAAAATAAGTAAGCAAATCCCTTCATTCATTCAGTGCATATTTATAGAGTGCAATCTATACACTAGACACTGCTAAGTATTGGAGATACAAGGGTGAACAAGACAAGCATGGCTTATAATATGATTGAGACAGGGACGATGGCAACAATGTAGGTTGTCCTCTGAGGGGAACAGAGTGCCAGGGGAATACAGGTCTCAGGGACAAGATAACAGAGTTTGAGAGGAGGAAAAGAAAGACAGGAGAGCCAGTGATGGTGTCCAGGTCACTCAAAACATTACTGCTGAAAAAGAAAAATACAAGGATCTCTAAGGTTAAATCTAGTTCCAGTGGGGCCATACGAATTCATTCATTGTATGTGCCAGTTTGAAATGGCTACTAGCAATGGAAGGAGTAGGTGAAAAGACAGGGAGAAGTACTAACATTTAGTGAAGGCCCATTTTGTTGCGTGTCCTTCAACATTAGCCATTTAATTCCCAAACTTTGTGGTAGTTATTAGCTTCATTTTATAGAAAAGGAAGCTGATGATCAGGACCACATCATAAGGCTGAAAAATACTGTGTCTCTGAAACCAGCCAAATACCCGCATGATGTATTTCATTTGGTACAAAGGGAACCAAATGGGGGGGGCGGTACCCAACATCCACAGAGACAGGAACCAAATGGGGGATAAAACCAACTTCCACAAATACGGGAATTCAAGGTTCATTCTCTATTGATAGTGCCATCTTAAGACGTATTTTACTGAGTACTATAAAGACACATGTTTGTTAGGAACTGACCTTAGAAGAGTACAGAATAAAGATATACAACACTAAGCAAAACACAAACTCATTTACTGAGTAACATGCCTATGAATGAAATGCAACAAACATAAAAGTGCAAAGAATTTGCAGAGAAAAGGAACTGAATGCAATGGATGAATCTAAGAATTGGAATTTTACGCCTGATTTTAAGGTGGCAAGGGTGTGAGTGTTCATTCACTCCACAGGTATGTCTGGGGATAACTTTTGCACCAGGTACTCTGCTAAGCACTAAAGACAGTGACAAAAATCAGAGATAGTCTTTGCCTTCATATTCTGCTCATATCAGGTGGAGGCAAAGGAAGACAGCAATCATTCAAGAGTCTGTTTGGAGGAAGGGAGTTAGTATAAAGGCAAAGAATTTGGAACAAGAAAGGCTCAGAGCAATTCACTAAAATTCCTGGAACTGAGGACTTGCAGCCCTACCATATACCCCATTTATCAGAAATAACTTCACTTCATTACTGCTTTAATGATGTGAATTTTTGTTTTTAGTATGTAAACAACTAACAAAGCAGAATATTTACCATTGAAAATATATATTTATGTATCAGTTGGAAGGTCTCAATAATTCCTAGAGTTCCTTTACCACATATACAAACAAATTATCAAATTGTCTCTTCCTATTTCCCACCATGAAGGTAGCCCCACAATTTGAGCAAACCCTAAAAAACTAAAGCACACACACACACAGACACGATTTGAATGAAAACCTAAAATAAAACGTCTTCAACCCATTATACTAACCATCATTAGATACAAGATTGCTCTGACATGTAATAGAACATTTGGTCAAAAAGTAATAGCTGGGCTAAAATATCTACACGCTGATAATAGTTGCAAGCTTTCACTATGCTGCCATGTTATCAGTCTTAATGAAATTCACTTGTCAGTTCCATTTTGAAACAGTGAACTCTGGCCTTGCATGACAAGGGTAAAATTAAAATCTCTTTTCTTTTCCTAATCAAATCAGCTAAAAATGGAAAATAAGAAGGAAGGAATTCCTCTCACTAATTGGTCAAAAAAAGATTAGTTTTCAGATTCCTTTCCTTTGCTTTTTTTCTGCTTCCACTGTTGAACTCTTCAAATAGTACCATCAGCTGCTTTTTTAAAAAAACTCACTCTGTCGCCAACAAGTATATTGAGTAAAACTAGCCAAAATATGTGGTACTATACAACGGTAAGGAATAATGGAGTAGATAGTCTAGAATTTACTTCTACACCAGCTGCAGGCTTTATTATCATTATCTTTTACTGGGTATTGAACCCATCCTATTGTGGAATATGTCACAAAGCAGCTCAATCTAAAACAGAGAAGGCAAAGAAACTTGTCTACTTATCTTGACTTTAATTACAAACTTCTATAAAACCTTAGTGAATTTCAGCACTCTTAAAAGTAAGCCTGAGAAGAGAAGGGGTCATATTTATTTATCTTTTTATCCCTATTTATAGAGCACCTTTTCAAGCCTAGTGTATTAGACACATTAGACTTCATTTTCTCTTGTTATTATTTTGTGCTTTTGTTTAAGTGTTAAGCATGGCAACCCAATAAACATTAAGTATGGCCTAGAAGATGATATGAAAATTCAACTCAAATGACACAGGAACCTGATAAAGTCTAATGCAATTAGTCTAATGTAATTAGACTAAAAACGAATGTAGTTATTATGGTACTAGGTAATGATATACAATAAACCTACCACAGAACTAGAAGTAGATTCTACTACTACTTGTTAATGATGGACTTCAGTGAGTAAAAATGAAGGTAAACATTTTGTATCTCAGTTTCCCAATGAGTCAATGGAAATAAACTAACTCCATATTTCCCACAGAAGAACTTTACAAAAGTCAAACAGAAAACACTTCCAGGGAAGTATTATACAGATGTTTTCTCATAATCATAAAAATGTCTTACAGTTGTGGCAAGAGAATTATTCAATGCTTGACGGGCAAATTGATACAGAGCATATCACACCTCTGAAGGATGTACCTCTTGTACCACAAGAAAATCAGCAGAAAATCAGCATACACGTTTACCTTTCCAAACTGCAAAGCTCATATTAAATACATAATATTCAAATCAGGAAACTGAAAACCACATTGACATCTAAAGAGCCAGACATATGTACAAATTTATAAATAACATAAGTTATTTATAAATAATGATGTGAAGAACTTTATAACTTTAACATATAACTTTAACATCATTATTTATAAAGAATGATGTGAAGAACTGTCTCTAAAACAAACAAAATCTAGAGGCTGAGAAAAAGTGAATTTTAATTTCACTTATTAATCCCGAGAGTAGAGAAACATACTATTTAATCCAGTTTCTATAATCATATTTATCCAGTCCCGTAATTGTTTTTTAACATCCTCTCAAACTTAAAAAAGTAACAGTAATTTTCATTATTTTGTTGCAAGTGTCCAGAGCACTGATCTAAATATCAGACTAATTAACAGTATAATAAAAGAGCAAAAAGTAAGAAAAAAAGAACTTTGATGAGGGAGATCAATCTTTTACTAAAAACATGAACAAAATAAGTAGTATTTGTTTCCCAAGCTTTCCCTTCACTAGTAACCTAATATAAAACTAAATACAAAGAAATAAAATTATTCTGACATGTTTATAAGTATTATATACAAATATTTATATCAAAGATTAAAGTCCAGACAGAACATTAGTTAGAATTTACAAAAATACAACAAAACTCTTAAATCCAGTTGACTGGAGATGTTTACTTTTTTTTTTTTTTTTTTTTAAGACTAACATAGCATTAATTACTGCATAGAAGTTATGGTTAAAATTTCACATGGAATCTATCTAGACTCTGTGCTGTACTTCAATATTTACCAAGTTTTGCTAGAGTAATAATATATCAAATTTTCTGAAATGATTCCAATTAGAAAGAAATCCTTTGCTTACATATTCTGTAAAAATTTTACTCATCAAGCTTTTTAGCATATTCATGTGATAATATAGGAAATTATTATTACAATTTTATTTAAAGGTTCACAAAATTTACTCAGGCCAAAAAGACAGGCATGGATCCTCATCATAAAACAGCAGTGTGTTTTCTTAAACTAACTTTTAGGGATTTCAGATCTGAACTATTTTTATACTTTTCTAGGAAACAATTCTAAATTGGCATACAAATTGTCTCCCAGCCATCTTCCATACTGATGCCCTATTATTAACATGATTGAGATAGTCTCACCTAAAGAGAAATGCTGAAATCCACTGCCTTATTTTGCAGTTTAAAAAGTTTTATTTTGTTCTTCTGGTTTAATACAACCTTATCAGTATTTTAATGTACGTTTCATTCCCATTCATTAACATTAAATATAAAATAGTAGATCTCACTGGGAAAAGTTTCCTAAAAGTTATGCCATGTATTAGCGAAATAATCCATTGGCACATGCTGTATATGTTTATGTTCATTAGCAAAATGTTCATTTAAATACTTAAAATTAGCATATCAGCAGTAATATTTAAAATTAAACAAGAAATAAGTAAAAAGCCACTTGGTAGAAAATATATATCTTTTATGCCCTATGTGACTTCAAATGTAGGTAGATGTTCTGATAATGTCATTAGTAGAAAGAAGTTAATTATTTTTTTTTAACATGACACTCAATTTGCTCTGGATTTCACCTAAATACATATTATTTATCAACTGCCATTTGAGAATCCTAGTACAAATACTGCTTTTCTGAGGTAGTATAAAAACCTTCTTTAAAAATGAAACTAGTATCCTCAAAGGAAATATTTGATTAATTTTTCATTAACTGATATATATTGACATAATAACCATTAGGTAATTTATATTAAAAACAGTAAACATATTTTAATCATCCTCACTTGGGTAAAAAGTACAGATAAAACATTTTCATGTGACTTCTATCTTGCTATAATTCAAGCACTGAAATACAACCTGAAGAATATGGAAAGAAAATTTATGATCCTTCTTCACCTGGGATGAAAATTGTCAAATGACTCATGAGCATAAAATAATTAAAAGCAAACCACCATCCAGGCACGGGACTTTACCAAATTTAGGTAAAAAAACACAGCAAAAAGCAACGGGGATGTGGCATCACAGCATTCATATACATATATTAACCCACATAGAGACACGAAAACTATGTTTTTTAAATTGCTATTTGTAAAAAATAATACAGACTTTTTTCCCAACCCTTTTCTACAAATGAAAACATTTAAACTAAAACTAGATTTTTATAAACAGGGAGAAAAAAATGAATTAAGCTTCAAAAAACCCTACTACAAAACTTACAGGGCTTCCCTGGTGGCGCAGTGGTTGAGAATCTGCCTGCCGATGCAGGGGACACAGGTTCGTGCCCCTGTGCGGGAAGATCACACATGCGGCAGAGCGGCTGGGCCCGTGAGCCGTGACCACTGAGCCTGTGCGTCTGGAGCCTGTGCTCCGCAACGGGAGAGGCCACAACAGTGAGAGGCCCGCGTACCACAAAAAAAAAAAAAAAAAACTTACCAATCTTCCAGGGATGAAGGTGTCATATGTATTACCACACAGTTTTTCAGTTGTATAGAAAAACCCATTTGCATATGTTCCATATGTTCCAAAACACAGAAACATGAAAGGGTTCCAACTATATATAATGTCATTTCTAAAATAATAGTAATAGAATTCCTAAATATAAGATATATATAAGACATAAATGAGACACAGAACTATTTGGAGACAATGTGTATTAAGCATATAATGCTTAATACATATAAGGTATTACATATAATGAAAATTAAATATGACAGCTTGCAATTTAGTTTCACTGACATAGCATCTACCAATCTATTCAGCACGTGTACACTATAGCCTTTTAATTAAATCAAATGAGATAATGTATGTGAAGTGCTTTTTAGCTCTAAAGACAAATGTATTTAACTACAGTTATTACAATTTTTTTGGAATTAAATATTTAATATATAATTGGGGAGAAATGGAATACTATCATTTCCTTTCCTCAATACTAAGGAATGGTTATTCATTTTCAAATGTTCAGGAAAATTTCTATATGTTATTTTAAATTAGGAAAAGCCTGAGATATGGCCCACTTCCACATCCAAATTCTACAATTCACTATAAAAAAATCAAGTGTATGAATTTACAAAATCAGGAGGCATATAATTAAAATAAAATCATTTCAAGGAAATTTCTGGTTACCTTAGACTAAAAGATGGTTACATATTGGCAGGAATTTACCAAAAGGACTGTGGAATATCTCTATGTAGGCTACTAAAGAATGGTAGAAATATCCATCTTACATGATGTGAGATTCACCAAATCTGGTATAGAGAAGGCTTATTTTAATAACTTCCTAGTGATATAATTCTCCATTTCCAGAATTCTAACACTAATTGAACATCAGAATGGAGGACTAATATGTATAATAATTTGTCATTTGTTTGTATTAGTGGTTCTTAAAAGGTACTCTTGAAAACCACAAGTGTTTCATATGCTAAGTTGCAGTACTGCATTGTTAAAAGTAAAATAATACTGGTCTTTGCCCATCACAAAAAGTCAATTTCTAGACTTTCCAAATTTAAATTTTTTGTAAGAATTTATATTAAATCACTGTTACTAACTACTTCTTGGCATACTGAATGCTGGCAAACAACAAAATGAATGAAAATAGCTAATGAATATGAATGACAAAAATGGAAAACAGTCTAACATCTTTAGTTTGTCAGTTTATTTTAACTAACCCTTGGGGTTCTAGTTGTGACTTTATTCTGTGTATTTATATTAAAAAATCATGTTCACAGCTAGTTTGAGTGATGAAATTATATCTTTATTTCTCTTTGAAATCTAGATTTTGCTTTTGTTTTAAAATCCATAACATCAGTGGGTTAGGTTAGGAGATCTTATATTCCTTTCCAGCTCTAAAGCTTTATGATCCTACTAGGGATCCCCCTGATAAATCCACATATTCTAATCCTCAAATCTTCAACTGTAAACAGATTACCCATGTATCCTTTGAAAAGACAATTCATAAATACATGAATTTATGTTTAGTTATGTGAATTTTACAAGGGTAAAAAACAAACTGAAATTGTTAAGGAAATTTGAAAATATGCATAGCAATATTCTAACTTCTGTAAAGAAAAATACACAATTTTTTTAAAAAGGGGGAATTTTCCCCCTTTATGTTACATTAGTTCTTTGGTCCATATAAAGAATTAAGTTCTTTTCAGAAACAAAATCTGTCTTATACAGATTATGAGACTATTTTGTCTGTTTATATTGTAACGGAACTCATACTTAGTTCCATATAGTTCACAGAAATTTTCAAATATGCCATCTCATTAGATCTCATACTACAATATGAGGTATAAATATTTCCAAAATACATATAAAGAAACTGAATTCCACAAAATTCAATTGATTTTAGTAAAATCACAAAGTTGAAGATCCATGGCTTAAATTTTATTAGTTGTTTGTTTGTTTGTTTGTTTTTGATCCAAATACTGTGCTTTATCTTCCCTTTGAAAAGTAATGCCAGAAAGGAAATTTTACATTTTGGTGAAATAAAGTGAGTTGCTACCTACTCTTGACCATTAAGTCAATTATCTGCCTCATAAAAGTAAAAGTTTTTTTTTAAAAAGTAAAAATTAATAAAGGAAGCCTCAACTAAAATTAAAGTCAGGAAGACCTGCAGAGAGAGCTCTCAAGCCCTATCACTCATCATCAATTACCCCCACAGGAAGAGATGGAATCCAAGTATCTCTTGCATCTCTAACAGGAAAGTGCCTCTACTTTACTTGCATCTCTAACAGGAAGGTGCCTCTACTTTACTACCCCAGCAGGAGCAAGGAAAATTTTCTTCTTGTCCAGTAACAAGCCCAACCAATGGGAAATGCCACAGCTCAGCCAATAAGAAGCCATCATCACCCTGAACTCTTACTTTACCCCACTGAACTTTAATTTAGAATAGCCCCTGCCATGTCCCTCTTTTCCTTATAAAAGCAAGCTCCCCTCCCTTGTTCTCCGGATTTCCTGTGGTCCACCATAGCTTTCATTTCTCAAGTTGCAATTCCTCTGGCCATTCTCAATAAAAATTCATTTTGCTAGTGAGATAACTGGCTATCTTAAAGTAGACATTACTTGGTGTCAAAAGTGGGATGGGAAAGCAGTGACCCCCCCACACTCCACCCAAGGGATAATGATCCCCAAACTGAGCAAGGTATGCACATTGAGCCATTTGTGTTCATTGTTTGCATGAGTAAATGCCTACTTTCAGTTTGGTAAGTCTCCTCTTGGATTCCAAGCTCCACTCACTGCATTTTGAGCTATCCAACTTTATTCAGGATCATGAAAGAGTTGGCCCTTGGTGTCAAGACTTCATCCTTGGTGAATATTGATTATTTTCCTTTCAAAAGCACACTAGTGCATTGGCACAGTTCCTCTTGGAATTGAGCTAGCTAGGAAGTTTCTTTTGTTCTTGGGAAAATTTGAGAAGTGGGATCCCAATCACCTGAATGTTCTAAGGGCAACCCTCCTTCAGGGGCCCTGGCCAAGTTTATGTTTAAGAACTATTGGCCCTCCATGTGTACATTTTAGCTAAATGGAGCAACCTGACCAAGAGTAATCTAGAACTCCATTGGCCATTATGGCGAACTTTTCACCTCACCAAACTTGGGTTTCTTAGGACTAAATTGGAAAGCCATGGTTCTAAACTAAAACAAACTGAAATGGAATGTCTATTTTAATTGCTGCCTGGAGGCTTCCGAACTATCCAAGACCCCAAAATCACCTCTTTGAAAAACAGAATTTCTAAATTAACCAAGACAAACAAACAATTGAAGGAAGACAAAATGGCTCCTGAGTCTTTCTTTTCCCTTCCCCCATCTTCTTTGTCCCTGGATAGGTGACAGCTATCTGTACTCAGGTTCTAGCCCTGGTGCCATATTCCTCTCTTCTCCTCTGAAAAAACTTCCCCCTTTACAATCAAACCCTCTGAGAATTCAAGTGCTAATCCCCTAATTACTGTTTCTAAGTTAACTGGAGCAAAGAAACAACTAGAAGGAAAAATTTAAATAGCCATTACCCTAAATTTTTGATAATAGACAAATATACTCCAAAATTCCTAGGAGAAAACTTGCTTCTTGTTACTGTCTCTCTGTTGAAGCTGCTTGATAAGTCACTCACCTCGTTCAAAATGGGGAAACGTTGTTTTAGAAAAGTCCACCTTAAGGAGCACCATTAAAGAGAAGTTTCCAAATCTCTCCGGAGACAATGAAATGCATTCTTTGATTTATATGCAGAAGTCTCTCAAGAAGACAAATCGGCTCCAAAAGTATCCTCTAAAGGGATACAGTATGCAAAAAATAAAATCTTTAATTAAAAAAAAAAAAACAACTTTGGATAACTGAGCAAGCAACCTTAACTTAGTCCATCTGCCAGGAACACAATTTGGATCCAACTATTCCACTGAGTTTTATACCTGAGACAAGGCTAAAATTGAAAACAAAACTATAAGGTCCCTGGTCTGCATCTGTCTGTATTTTCATGTGTGTCTATATATATGTGTATATATGTGTTGTAGATGTGTGGTATTTTTTTTCCCTTTTCTGAATGGTACTTCTGAATGGTTCTGCTAGAATTAATTTGTAAAAGGACTCTATTTAACTGGCTTAAAAATGAACACATGCCTTATATGACAGAGACTGGCCCAGGTGCTTTTTGTGTTTACATGATCTGGGATAAATTTTAGTAAGTGAAAGCTAGCTTAAGGTTGTTCGTTTAATTAACATGCATGTTTTCATTTAGAGTTATCAATGCTGAAAATGAAGACATTTAACTTTCATTCTACCTGAATTTATTGGTCAGATGAGTTCATGTTACATCCATTACAAAATCTGTCAGCAAGAAAAATCACTTGGTGTGATAAAACTTTCACAAGTAATCTAAACATAATTGTTGAAAACAAGAACATTAAGGGGATGCAAATGAGATAATAGCTTCCCCAAATCTTTCTGGCAACCTAAAACCTTACAGTTTTGCTAACTTAAATTAACTGATGGTTAGTCATTAAATATCTAGATCATTTCCAATTAAGATAAAATACTGAAACATAACTAAAAATAGGTTCATCCACGTTTGGCCCCCTTTTCAAATAAACTATAGATATTTGGTTCTATTGGTAAACATGTTTAAACATTAGAAAATTTACTATGAGGAAAATATACATTTAGAAATTATGAAATGTATTCATAAAATTTGCCAGTAACAAACCGTTCACAATTGTTTAAAGTTAGAAATAATAAGGGAAACAATTCTGTATGCAAAGCAAGCAGGATGTGTGTTTTTGGTAAGAAAAGATATAAAGAATGGAAATGCATCTTTTGTTGAGGGAAAAGAAAGTAATTTTGTCCTAAAGTGAGGCTGGTTGTTTCAGAATAGGAAAGAGGGAAAAAAAAAAACAAAACAAAAAAAAACAAGCAAACAACAACAAAAACAGGACAAAGGGTGAATGAAAACAGTAAGTTGTAGAAAGTTTGTGAAAAAGTAATCTTTAAAAAAGTAACTATTTGTGTGGTCAAGCTGGGTAAAACTGAATCATTACAAGAGGTTTAAAATTAAGAGGTTTAAAATACACTACTGATTTTATTAAAACTAAAACGCAATTTTCTTTCATTTGCTAAAAGAACAAGGTTTACTGAACTTTTGGTCTGTGCCTGATAAGAGATTGTGAAAGGTTTTTCCTTCCTTACCTTTAAATATCTGCTTAGAAAACAAGATTTGTATTTTATCAAAATTATTTCCCATGCTTCATGATGTCTTAATCAGGTCTCTAATTACTTAAGAAATTTGAGTCTTCTCAATATTAAAAGAACTACGTTTTGCTTACAACTATGTAATCTGTGCATTTGTCTTTGAAATCTTTTACTGTTACTTTGGTCATATAGATAATTAAGTATCATTTCATAAGAATCTGCAATACTATTTGGTCATAGGTCCAAAATCGTTTGATATTTTTTGACAAACTTCCCCAAAATCAGATTCTAAGTGAAGTCTTTTTGACCTTGAACTAACTTTGAGCTCTTCCAGAAGGCACCTGAAAAATCTCAAAGGATTTGTCTCACCTGATAAATTTCTAAACTAATCAGGCTTACTTGATATGCTAAATTACATGGGAAGCTTGTCAAAAAAGAAGGAATACTAAACTTTTAACTTTGTATCTGTTAATTAAAATATGTTAGTATGTGTCCCAAAACTGCATGAAACTCCTGAAATTCTGCAATGTCCTGACATGTGTTATCAAGTCGTAATTTTAACATGTATGTCACAGAAATAAGCAGATCCTCTTGTCAATTCCATTATAATGAAATCTCATCAGATCTTTAATAATGGGCATTTAAAGTCTTTTTTTTTTTCATTTACAAACGGTTATGCTTTACTCTGATGCTTTTGCAAATGTGTTTCCTCTTCAGAGAAATTCATGGAAAATACTTTGATAGGTACTCTAGAATACAGGTTTTTGTTACATTTAAGATCTTAATAACAAACTGGATAAGAATTTCTTAAACTCCAACAGAAAACCAATTGCTTTAATGTTTTGTTTTCCAGATGTAAAGGGCTCCTTTTTCTCCTCTCCCTTAAGCTATCTATAACTTAGAGCAATTTGGTAAAATGTATCTTCATTACAAACGTTGAAGCATTAATCCTTTTCTCCCTCCATGATCCCTCAAAGGTTCTGAAACTCTTATTAAATGTTGTTTTTCAGGACAGTATGTTTTTGCATAGGTCGGATGGGAATCTGTTCCCCTGGTAACGGAATGCCTAATGCACCTGGTTCCTGCTTCCTGTAACACACGACTGAAAAAAGGGGTATAGAATTCAATATTGTAAAGACCTAGTTATTTCTATTAAAAATAACCACACTTTAGTGGAACAATCCTGCTCACAGTGTATTCCCGGAAGATGAAGACCCCAAACACCACACTTTGCAACCTGGAGATTTGTTTACTGGAAAAGACACCTCCAAAAGGACTCTCTCCAGCTTTGCTGGAAGAGCCCCTATCAGGTACTGCTAACGAAGCCTTGTGCCACCAAACAGCAGAGAATGGATTCTTGGATTCACGTATCACACCTAAAGTAAACACAAGACCCCAACTGGACCTGTACGTCAATTGACCTGAAAGTAAAGACTTCCAGGAACTGAAGCAGATGACACCTGACAGAGACAGCTTTCCCAAGATGTCTGGCCCAGGCCTGTAAATCTTTTCACCTCTGCTTGCTCTTGCTCCTCCTTCTCCCTCTCTCTTGGCAAGACAATGCCCTTATTTGCATCTCTCAACCTATTGAGAAAGGAGGAACCTCTCCAATGGTTGGATCCATCATCAGAAACCTAGATCTGTCCAAGATAGTAATGATCCTATGAGTAATTCCCTGGAATTTTAAATGCCACTGTATGCTTGAATTGTGCCCCAGGCCCATTTTAGAAAGTGAGGGTACTAAGCCCACTAACTTCATTCCTCCCTTGCTTCAATCTAACCCAACCTTGGGATGGGAAAATAAGAGCTCTCAAATATCTACATAAAAACTCTGTGGGATGGCTAATATAAATTGGGCCATTTGTAAACTTGCTGACATACCCATATGTTTAGACAGCTTTTTGATATGTAATAATATAATGTCTGAGCCTTGGCTAAATGATGCTAATGTCTCTATACCAGTGAATGGGTCCAGAGACACTGTCAGTTTTGCAAACCTCCTGGCTACATCTTTAAATGTGGAGGTTTTGGTAATGGTCTTTATGCTTAGGCAACTCACTGTCTTGACAGCAGGAGGATAAAAGGACAGTGTGCCTTGCTGTATTTACTGTCCTATTCTCTCTCCATAACAAAATAGAAACTTCCCACTGGTCCATCTCATTAAACCTCTATAATCAATCACCCTAAAGGAGAACTTCCAAGAAGTATATGTGGTTCTGTGTCTGCCTCCATAGCTAGAGCTTTCTTTGCATAGATGGGAGTACATGCCAATGGAATAAATGATCAGAAATCTCTCCCTAACATTAGGAAAGCTGGTCAGTTCCACGGCCAAAGCAGTTTTAGCTCAGCAAAGACTGACTCAATGGCTAAAATACTTTTGGATAATCATATAGCGTTTGATTATCTACTTGCTGAGCAAGGAAGTATCTGTGTGATAGCTAACACCTCCTGTTGCATATGGATAAATGCCTCTGGAGAGGTAAAAACACAATAAAATTAGGAAACAAGCACATTGGCTACAATAAAGTTCACCTAACAATTCATGGGTCTTTTGAACTATTTAGCTTGTTACCTTCAGATCTGGGCTCCTGGTTTAGAACCATCATACAAACTACGTTTGCTATATTGTTTTTAATTCTGCTCTGTATACTTGTTAAGTTCTGTACCTGCTGTTTGATGAACCATTGTAAAAATGACATACCTAATAAGGTGATGCTACTCTAGCACTCTGAGATGATTCAACACTTATGACCTTGACGAAATATAGACTGGATAAGAAATACCTGAGAGTTCTCCCAACTTGTTACTCACATGTGGCCTCAAGCAGTTTCCAGTCCATGTACATTTCCTCTGATATGGGACAGGACAAGCAGGAAAGTCTCTTTCTGGGACAAAGGGACAAACCAGTAGATGTGGAGAACCTGACACTTGATTAGCAATGCTTCAAGAAAAGTTCTTGATCAAAAGGGGGAAATGTGAAAATAATAAAGGAAATCTCAACTAAAATTAGAGGAATACATGTAGAGGGGGCTCTCATGCCATACCACTTGTCATCAGTTACTCCAAACAGGAAGGTGCCTCTACTTTACTACCCCAGCAGGAGGAAGGAAGATTTTCTTCTTGTCCAGCAACAAGCCCAGCCAATGTAAAATGCCATATCTCAGCCAATGAGAGGCCATCACCATGCTGAACTCTTACTTTCCTCCAAAGAACTTTTATTTAGAACATGCCTCCAACTCCCCCCAACATTTCCTTATAAAAGCAAGCTCCCCTCCTTTGTTCTCTGCATTTGCCTATGGCCCACCATAGCTTGCATTTCCTGAACTGCAATTCCTATGGCTATTTCTGAATAAACTCATTTTTCTGGTGAGATAACTGGCTATCTTATTTTTTCAAAGTTGACATAAGCAAGGGCCAGAGAGAAAACGCACCAAACAGAATGGGACTCTATTGTAATTTCCTGCTATACCAAGGTCATCCTTCTCTCCCGTGTCAACCTCACAGCCAAACTGTATTCTCTAAGAGTTTTCTGTTTCCTGATCTATGAAGGACAGCAGTTGCATGGTGGGTACTAACTTCTGAAATATCAGGTTGATAAAAAAGGATTAGTCCATCATCATGAGGTTAAGTCTATTGAAAAACTGAAACTATTGCATTTGTTGGTTTTTGTTTTATTTGATTTCCTTTATTTGAAGGGTGAGGTGAAGGAATATCTATGAGCAACAGACTCCATCCATAAAACTCCATCATAAATTTCTTGCACGTTACCAAGAGAGGACGCTCATAGTGTCCCACCACAATTGGGCAGGATATGTATGCCAGTCCCACTAAAACCGTGTAAAATATGAATGAAATAGCCAGAGTTTTTGTTTCCTTTGGCAGTTATTTCCATTTTCCCCAAAATACTAGGGCCTTTAAAGCACCTAATTAATGTCCATATGTTTTTCCACTCTCCATTCTGATGACCACTTTGTCCTTTCCACACACATCCTAAATGAACAAGATTCTGTATATGCTTTCCCATCACCTGCCCCAATCAAAATTCACCTATCATTTCCTCTATTCCCTGGAATCCTGCCAAAAGCTTTTAAGAAACCAATTACCTAATCTGATAAACTGATGAGCTATTTCTAGCAAAAACATTGATTAATACTTAAAAACCACTTGTGCCCCAATTTCACTTCCTATAACTTTCAACTAGAAATTTCAAAGGAACAAAAGGAATAAAGATACTCTTAAGAGAGGAAAAAAGCACCAAGCTTGAGCTACTCTATACCCTGAAGTATCTATAAAGCATAAGTATAAGTATATCTGGTATATTCAGTTCTGATGTGGTAACAGGTAAAGAAGAGTCTTTTTTGCTTATCCGGTAATTTACAAACATTTTATTAGTAAACTTCCAAAGAAGCTGAAGATTTACTTTAATGTAATTTGTGGAATAGCTGAAAAAAAGACTAACTATGAATTGATAACTATTGAAGCTAGGTGATGGATGCATGAAGGTTCATTAAACATCTACTTCTCTATATTTTCAAATTTTCCATATTAAAAGTAAAGAGAAAATAGGTAAGAAAATCAATCAGTTGATCAGTCCAGAAGCAACAGTTATAAAAATACAGCAAGCAAATTTAATTCAGAAAGAACCGTGAAAATTGTTGGAATAGAAAATAAGTGATCAAAAAGAAAAAAAACTTTAACAACATATGACAATAAGAGATATGGGTAAAATACAAGTGATTAAAACTATACGTAAAATAAGTAAGAACTACTAAGTGTTTAGAAAATACTTTCAAATAATTTCTTAAATCTAGTAAAATTTCATAAACCTGATAAGTACTTTTAAAAGCCCAACACTGACTTTTAGAACAGTGACAAATCTAAGATAAAATATCTGAGTTAACCATGGTAAGAAATAGTTTGATGGTAATTTAACAAAAACTATATGATGCATATCACTGACTCAAAATCCTAGCTAATTCTGACCACCTTAATAATTGCAACACACATGTGGGGAAAATAAGACCATTAACTAAGTTCTCTCCAGAATCCTAAATTTAATCGAAGATGGAATGTTTGGCATAGTCTTGACCTATTCTTAAATTAGTCCTAATCATTAAAAATCCCTTTTATAAAGAGGGTTTTTTTTTAGTGTTAGGCTGGATTTTTTAAATGTAAATTTATTAAAACTGATAAAAAGGAATTAGAGTTCTTATTCATTTGTCCAACATTTATTAAGTTAGGTAGAGTCATAAGCCCAGAGACTAGAAAGATGAATGAGGCAAAACCACTGCCCACAAACTCAAGAGCAGACATATCAGGCCTGGGAAAAGCATGAGAGGTAGTTCAGAAAGACTCACAACACACACAGCTGGCCAGTGTTATCCTAGCAATCAACAAACTGGAACATGGCCCAAAGGTACACTGAAATCAAGATATTAGCCAGAATAGAAGGATAAAAGAACAATTATATGAGTGTATCATTATTAGATTCAATTCCACTCCAGTATCTGTAATACCCATGAAACAGATGCAAAATAGGTGAAGGGCAATGATCCCAAATGAAGTAGCAGAAGTCATTCATTCTTTTAAATATTTACTGAACTACAATGAGCTTAAAGTCTAGGAGAGACAGAAAGTCAACAAATAATGAGAATATGGCGTGATGATTGCAAATAGATGAGTGGACTTAGGTATAGGAGGAAGTGTAAAGGAGGGGATGACCAAGGAAGTGTGGGTAGGTTAAGGAAGGCTTCCCAAAGAATATGACAAAACTTCATCTTAAGACATGAAGTCTGCCAAACTGTTGGAGGACACCCAGGCGCAGGGAATAAGGTGTATGAATGCTGTAGAGTATGGAAAAATGGAGTGCAAACAATTGGTGGTCTGAAACTAGCCACGGGGAAGGTGGGGTTTAAGGCCAAGAAAATCAAAACCCTGGAAGCAAACCACAAACTCAGGCCCTAAGGAACTGAGGTACCAAGGTCAGACCAGGACAAACAAATATAATTCTGCATTCAGTTAGTGGGCCACCACACAGCTCCTAATGTCCTCCCTGGTTAGGGTCCAGAATCTGAGTCTGTTAAGGATATTCAGCTGTTAAGGTCAGAGGTCAGGCTGCAAAGCCAGGCAGATCATTAAATATACTTTAATAAGAACTAAACTAGAACTAAACCATAGACCTAATAAGGCATCTAAAGAAGTAGTGGAACACCAGATCAAGTGAAAGGTAAGCGAAGCTGACTACAAGTTATCCAGTAATTATGAAACATCTAGGATTTTTAGTAACATGTCAAATGGAGATTCATTTTTCTAGTTTTGTTCTACTCAGTGTTGTGCACTACATGTTGAAACAATGTGCCATGAACTCCAGCAGCAATTAATATATATGTTATTGTGCTAAGTTCGAGTAATAAAAGTAATGATAAAGAATAATCCTTATACTCAAGAATCTTATAGCCAAATTGAGGAAGTAAAACAGCTACCTAAATATATGAATAAATATACAAAATACAAGTGTCAGATCAGTGCTTTCTTTTATTTACCAATGTACTTTTTTCACTAGCTTATCCTGTAATGTTATATTCATGCCAGAAGTGATGAGGTTGATAATAATAAGAAAACTGATAAAAGTAGCAAAAGCCCACTATGGTATCAGTGCCAATGATGGCAATGAAGCAAATCCTTGTACCAAGTCAGTTCTAAAACTCTGAGTCTACAGGGTTTGGCTCTTATATTCATAGTCAGTATTCCAGATTATTCAAAGTACTCAAAGCCTTCAATAGGTGGGATGTGAAGGAATATTTAGATCATGTAAATTTACCTCTTATGAGGCAAGAGTTAAAAATGTCCTTTTTCAAAATTTGGTGAGTATGTGAATAAGAAATATCTGCTGTCACCTTTACACAAATACTAAAAGGATGCATACATTTTAGTGACAATTGTTTTGGATGGGATTTTCAGCAAATTAACTTACTATATTCATAAAAGCTGGGGACATTTTCACTACCTTTGACTGTTGAAGAATTCCTTTTTCATTCTTTTTTTTTTTTTTTTTTTTTTTTTTTTTTTTTTTTGCGGTATGCGGGCCTCTCACTGTTGTGGCCTCTCCCGTTGCGGAGCACAGGCTCCGGACGCGCAGGCCTAGCGGCCATGGCTCACGGGCTTAGTTACTCCGCGGCATGTGGGATCTTCCCGGACCAGGGCACGAACCCGTGTCTCCTGCATCGGCAGGCGGATTCTCAACCACTGCGCCACCAGGGAAGCCCCTCCTTTTTCATTCTGAAATATGTTTGCAAAATATAATTTCAAAGGAGAGGTTTTGCTTTGCAGGGTTAGCAAGTCATTTGTGTCCCCAAACCATTTAATATTTATCTTCCTTCATGTGTCTGTTTATCTGATGGTAATTTTATCCTTTTGATACAAAATTATATATTTTCAAACCCTCAGTTAAAATGAGCCATATAAGTGAAACAATATCAAAAACTATAGCAAAGAAAGCAAGAAATATTAAAATTAAGTATTGAAAACACTCTACTTTTACACTATTTGAAGTTTAAGTAACCTGCACAAGCTCTAGTGGAGAGAGCAGATTTTGAAGTAAGTCAGGCCTTGGTTTAAATACCAAAACTGATGCTTATCATTTACCAATTATTCAAATACCCCTGTCTAAGCCATAGTAAACTGAGAACATGCTGTGGAATCAAACCGTCTTGATTTCAAATCCCAAAGCTGTCACTTACCAGCTGTGTATCATAGAGCACGTTAGTTCACCTGTTTCTCTCCCCTAGAATGTTTCACTGATTTAAAAAAATTGAAATAATGACAGCTACTTCTCAGAGATACTTTCAGGATTAAATGGTATAAAGTATATGAAATCATTTCACACAGGGCCTTATATACAATCGTACTCAGTAAATGTTAGTTCTCTGTTCCTCTCCTTCTCCAAAGGATTCCCCTAAACTACCATTTGCTCACCCATTATTAGTTTGGTTCCTATAGCCAGTGTTAGAAAAGTACTTAATAATTATTTTTTTATAGCTTGGTACACGAAAATGAACATACATGAGATCTTGTAGAAGTAACAAAGTAAACAAAAATATTTTGAAACTATCTTAAAATGATAAAATATATGAATAAAAAACCATCTGTCAGTCTAAAACAGGAGTATACTTGAGAAGAGAAAAATCGTGACTTCCCCCAACCTTAAAGTTCTATGATGGCAGGTATCACATCTATCTTAGTCACCTGATGTTTTCTCAACACCAAGGACAGTACTAGGTATACAGTAGATAGTCCATTAACATTGTCATACATATAAGTGAATGAATGAACGTGTAAATGACATAGGTTTGAAAACCTCTGCAGTCTATAGCATTTGAGAAAAACAGGTCCCCTCACCATCTCTTCTTTAAGTATTTTCTAAGTTGCCATAAAGCCCAAAGATTTTCTTGGGATGGGCATTACTTGAATGCCTTTCATACATGAAGAAACATCGGTACGACTTCTCTAAACTGAAAAATAGTAATAACATGAACCTCTGTGGAAGTCATATTTTGCAACTTTTGCAGCTCCTCCCTGTTTCCCCACCACACACTGGTACAACGCTCTTTGCTAACGTAGTATTCTTTTTCATTGGATGTCCTTGTTTGTCCTCATTTTCCTGCTTTCATCATTCCAGGTACAGCCCCAATGTTATTTCCTGAGAGAACATCCCTTTCTGATGAATTCTGGCAAAATTAATGGCTGCTATCAGAATAGTAAATCTACACCCCGACTGTAAGGGGAGTGATATGATTTGACTGTCTCTTCTATTAAACTCTGACCTGAGAACAATCTTATTCACCTCTGCATTCCAGACACTTAACACAGTGGCTGACACATACTAACGTGCAGAAAATGCTTCCTGAATCAAATTGAATCCTTTCCCAAGTTACCTTTCTGATTTGTTATAATAACACTTAGAAACAGGTGATAAAAGCAATTTTAAGAAGCATTTTTTAAAATAAGAAGTTTAACTCCTTTTATTAAAAGGTGCTAAAGAACAACTAAATATTTTCTGGATTACATATATTATCTAATAGAAAGGCTTTTGGACACATAACTCATGTTACCAGCCAAATTTGCCGACGAGGTAAGTGACACCATTGATATCTTAGAGGATGAATGGCATGTATATTAATATATTTACATCAAACATTAACATATTTCAGTGTGATTTCATTTAAATGAGGCTTAGTTTTTTTAAAAAAACGATTAAGGACTTTATTCACCATATTCTGATTCTAGAAAATATTTTTAAGTCTTATTTACAAAAGCCAGTAAAACTGGAGTTTATTCATCAACCCATGAGAGTTTTAGCGTGCTGGTTTCACTGTGGTGTAATAAAAGAATGAGAGAGTGGATATCTACTCTGTAAAGGTGTTGCAGCATTAATGATAGGGAAACTGACCTGAGAAAAACATTTGAAACCCACAACATAATCTGTAGAATGAAGGAGGCAACATGATGTGGGGTTAGCCTGCTGGTCAATACAATGCACTCTGTTTAAAACTTATCTTATCCTGATGTACAAACCTCTTTATGTTTTGCCGTGTATACAGAAGAGCAGGTCTCTATTCTCAATTATCCTGAAGGAGGTTGCACCTTGTTAATGATAGGTGTCAAGATCTCCAAAAGAGATGGACTTTACTCACTGGAAAATGTTGAGACTTTCCGGGATCACTCTGGCCAAGCTCTTAAACTTGAGAAGGTGGTGATTAAAAGTTAGCAAGTAGCTCTGTAGTGGTGAGATGTGGAGGAAAGAATAATTGCTAACCCAAACAGCAAGCAACACCAAATATTAACTTCACTGAATTGTAGACCTCAAGACTGATTAGTATAGGCATCATCACCCCATTAAGAACAGGAATTACCTGGACTTAGAAAAAACTTTTGAATTTTCACCTAAACACTATGCTAATAAATCTTACGTTCTTCAATATTCAGCAATACTTCTCAGTGTTTAAATATAACTCTGAATGTAAGCATGTAGAATCCAGGGAAAGAATCTCTGGAATGCTCTAACTGTTTGAATAGTTCCTATCCTGCAAATACCTGCGTCCAAACAGAAACAAAAAAAAAAAAAAAAAAAAAAAAGGCTGGAAGAAAGCTGCAAATGTTACTAATTTAGTAGTACTAAACTCTCTGAAAATACTGTTTTGAATAGTGCAAAATAATATAGGACATGAGGTATGATTCACAAAAAAAAAAATAGACTAAAACAGCTCTAATTTTCCATAGACACGAATGTCACCTGTGGCTGCCGGGAAGCAGAAGTGATCTCTATGTGGTATTAAGCTAGTTCACGTGAGTGACAGGAGTCCGCTTATTTTTCACACAAAAACACTAGCCACAGCAGGGGCAGCTCACCTTTCCTCCATATCCATACAGATGTTTGGAGACTTCTGGACTTCCTCAGCAGGAACTACAGGGACTAACAACTCTTTCAGAGAGACACCCCCCACTGCTTATACAATCAGGCACCGGTCCAGCAGCCCCTGGCTGTTCTGGAGCGAAGAATTTTAGGAATGGGGAAAGGAATGGCATATTCCTTAGAGAGGTTAGCCTGGAATGGGGGTGGAGGAGGGAGGAAAAGAGGGCACCCTTCACATCCCTGTCAGTCAATTATTATTACCTATTATGCTGATGGAATGGAATCTAACATTATACTGGCCACGTCTGGCTCTCTTCCATGTTCAAGACAATTGCCAAAGAAGAGGCTGTGGTTTTACTAAGTGATCTAGCGTTTGCTCCTTAAAGATCTTTCTGTTAATGTAATAGGAAGAGTCTCAACATAATATTCTCTAGTATACATTTACTCTGTTCTGAAAAAAGTTTCCATAATCTAGTACACTTAAAATAGTAATCTGAGGTTTAAAATAAAGGTTAGAGGCAGTCAAACGAATGGAAAACCTAAGCACATCAAAGGTCTTGATACACAACGTACGGTGAGATTAACTGTAGAGCAGTGAAAAAGATGTGATCTAAATACTGCCTGCTGCTGTATTTGACTCATTATTTCTGTGGGAATTTGATTTGCATAAATGTATGCCAGACCTTATGAGGCAACAAATACCAATTTACATCACTGACCATATTTCCAATTCAGAAAACCCCCCTAATGTGCTTACAAAATCCAAAATACTGATTTTAACACTTTGCAGTTCTAGGAGGTACAAAAACACAACTAATTTAAATAAGAAAAGACCCCTTTCAATCTATATATGTGCAATAAACATCTATTATTATTTGTTCATTCATACCCTAGCTCATTCCAAAATATTTAAAATCAGTTTAAAAAATAATATTGCTTTTGTCCAAAATAATAACAATAACTGAAGATATTTATATCTACTAATTCATTCCAGGTACTGTACTAAGACTTCTGCAAACACTATCTAATGTAGTCATCAAAACAACAGAGTCAAATAAGTAATATTATCCCCATTTATAGATGAGGACACCATATCTTAAAAAACTAAATAACAGGCATACCTTATAATTAGTAAGCAGCAAAATCTTTGGATTAAGACCCTTTGTTCAAGAGTCAAGGCTTCTATCTTCATGTCTCATAGAAATAAATCTCAAACTTCCCCTGTTCAAAACAGAGCTCTTTACTTCAGTCCCCAAATCCAACCCTCCTCCCAGTCCTCCCGTACCAGTAAATGACATCACTATTCACCAGGTAGGTTGCTTAGGTCAAAACTCGCAGTTACTCCTGACACCTCTTTTCCCCCCACATACCACTTCCAATCCATCAGCAAGTCTGAAAGGTTCTACTTACACGATACATCTGACATTTCTCACCATCTCCACTGCTCCTGCTTGAGTTGGTCCACCACCATCTTGCACATAGATCACTTTCCCTCAGGCCTCCTTAAGGTCACCTTGTTTGCACTATTGCTCCCTTTGTCCACTCTCCACAAAGTATCCAGAATGGCCTTTTGGAAATATATATCACCCCCTACTTTCCTTCCCCTCATTTACACCATTATATCTACACTGGTCTTGCTGTTCCTCAAATACACAAAATATGCAAAGTTTTATAATTCCCAAGAATAATCCTAATGCATCTTAATTTAGTAAATCTAATGCTTTATGTAATAGAACATTTTTGGCTGACAGATCTAGGGGCCAAAAAGTAATCTCTACTCTCTCGCCCCAATTCTGTTTATAACCATTCATGGGCATGAACACCTTCATCCCATAAGGGAAAGAAGAGGGAGGAAACTGAATTAAGGGTTAGTAACAGAGAAGTATCGAGGCCGAAGTACAGCCTCATATCTGTTCTCCGTGGGACTCCTTTGCCTAAGAGTAAATGCTTATAGTAGAAGAATAAGGGCCAAAAAAATGATAGAACTCTGTTCCACGAGAAATGAAATTTAGAAAAGAGATTATGACCAGAAACCAATCACGAAGCACTTCCTGATAGTCTGGATACTAGCAGCATTTGTTCAAGGCCAGATGACATAGTAGGGCACAGAGTTGGGGAGAGGGCTCCTACAAACAAATCTCAGAAGCCACCTATGGCATCCTTGATATAAGCACTGGCTTTGTCCTCATGACAGCAAAGGGTCTTTGTCAATGAACTTCTTGTGTTTTGGATGTAGACCTTTGAAAGTCAGAGGAGGGATGGCAGGAAGCGTATGGTAGTGACAGCTGAGAGAATGACTTCCAGCCATCTGTGAAGTGACAGTTGACTTCTGGAAGTAACTGGTAACTAAGAACGCTATGAAGGAGGTTAATTTCCACGAACCAGACGAGGGGGGCTGGCACTGGGAACCCCAAGCCACCTTAAGCTGCTCACTAAAGTATATGTGTCTCTATGTGGAAGTCATGGGCTAGTGGTACCTGTAACATTTAGATTCTGCCTATAGGTGAAGTACAATTTCTTTCTTTTATGTTTAAAGCTTTCTAATGGAGAGTAAACAAACATGGTCTTTTGTGTCACTAGCTCCAGGCTCATTTTCGTTGGCATTCACACTTTTATTTGATGTCCTGGCCATACACAGAATTATACAATGAAATGTTTTTATATCATACTTCACTTTCACCAAGAAATAAACCCATTTTAAAATTCAAGATTTTAAAAAATTACAGATGTAATTGGTTAAGATGAAGTCTTGATATGACTAGGACCCTTAGAAAGAGGGGAAATTTGAATACATGTGCACGTAGGGAGAATGCCATGTGAAAACGAAGGCAAAAATAGGGGTGATGTATCTACAAACCAAGGAAAGCCAAAGATTTCCAGCAAACCACCAGTAGCTAACAGAGAGGCATGGAACAGATTCTGTCTCACAGTCCTCAAAAAGAATCAGCACTGGGCTTCCCTGGTGGTGCAGCGGTTGAGAGTCCGCCTGCCGATGCACGGGATGCGGGTTCGTGCCCCGGTCCAGGAGGATCCCGCATGCCGCGGAGCGGCTGGGCCCGTCGGCCATGGCCGCTGGGCCTGCGCGTCCGGAGCCTGTGCTCCGCAGCAGGAGAGGCCACGGCAGTGAGAGGCCCGCGTACCGCAAAAAAAAAAAAAAAAAAAAAAAAGAATCAGCACTGCTAATATACTTTGATCTCAGACTTCTAGGCTGCAGACTGTGAAACACTAGATTTCCACTATTTAAGCCACCCAGTTTGTGGTACAGTACTTTGTTACAGCAGCCTTAGAAGATTAATGCAACCTCAGATGAGGTCAAGGAAATGTAGGAGTGATCAAGAAACTACTGCAAAAATCTTTTGAAAGACTCTAGAGAAGAGGAAAGATGCCAAAGCACCACAGGTAGGGTAATTTTATAACTTTTAAAGGCGAAGGACATGAATTCTGCAAATCAGATAAGCTTATGATGAACCCATTAAAATTAGCAGGCACATGTTTGTGTAACAACTTTTTAAAAGTTCCAATATGGGTTCACTAAGAACAACACTTTTATTTTGATTCACTTATTACGCTGGTAGATTAAAATGTGTGGACTTCGTTCATCCTGAACTTACACATCTGAAGAAACCTCTCCCAATATTCTTAAGGTCAAAATGGAGAAATATGCAGGAAATAACATGAGAGTTAGGTACTTTCATAACAGGTTGAACAACCACACCCAAAAAGTGTTGATTAATGAAAAGATGTTAACTTGAAGAGAAGTCTCAAGTTGTATGCCATGGGGCTACTTTAACCTGATTGAAAAGAAATATGCAAAGCATGTTTGTCAAACCTGTGGACGACACGCAGCTGACAAGGATACCTAAGCCTCTGAATGGCTGAGTCTGGATTCCAGAAATCATCTAACTGAGGAATCACTGAAGGAACTAGAGATGTTTAACCAAGAGATAAGGAACAAGGGAAGGTAGATATGAAAGCTCAAGGGTAGAAATATGGAAGATGTAGGAGCAATGAAGTTCTTGCAGGAAAACTTTGACATCTTAATGAAAGAAAGAATATTTCACTTCTCTCTACTGCTATCACTCTAGTTCTAATTAATATATTTTACTTAACTATTATTGCTGGTTTCCTCATATCCACTGGTTACCCCATTTCTTCTCTTGCATTTTCCAATTTTCTCAAAAACAAGTTAAGCCATCTTTTATAAACTGTAACCAAAATGACCTTCTGTAACATTTCAAGGTATGATTATGGTCATACTTAAATTTTTATTTTAAATATAACAGGCTAGGGCTCTCACTTGCCCTAGAAGTGCAGTCTACATGCCATACTACAAAGAGGAGTAGGAAGCATTAATCAGTTTGCTACTCTCAAGACTAATGGTCTTTTATCACCCATCAATGCTGGTCTCATCTGTCATGGCATCCATCATCCTGGCTCCCTATTCAAGCCACTGTGGCTTGATGATCTGGTTTCACTTGGTGCCCAGCTCAGCCATGATTTACACTTACTATAATTGGCTGCTCTTCCTCAGCATACGAACTACCCTGATGACATCTACACAACTTTCCAGCATCAGCCCCATGAGCTCAAAAGCTCTTCTCAGTGTTGGTCCCCAGCCTGTGTTCTTCCTTTCTGTCCTCAAGTAAATTTTTCCTCAAGGTAATTTTATATCACGATTTGCACTGCCCTTTCCTGAGACTGGGTTTTGGTCAGGGCCACACAGCTCCATCCCAACAGAGACCAGGTATTAGTTCTTTCTCTTCCAGAAAGCCCTGAGCATCTTATGTAAATTGACCGCCTCCTCCCCAGGAACCAGCTTTACAGAGCAGAACACACCTGTATTCTCAGGGAGTGGTGGCCTTTTATTAATGAAGTCAGAAAGCTTTCTGTTCTAAGACAATGGCTGTGTTCTTGCTCTACATTCATTTAACTAAAAAAGTCATTTAAGTAATACAGAAAATCAACCTTTCTAAATTTAAATACTTGCTACCCCCCAAATCTATAAATCAAATCCTGCCAACTCAGTGTTCAAAATCTTTCAATAGCTGCTCATTTGCATTAGGAGATAAATCCACACTTCCTCCCATGATCTACAAGAAAGTATTTATCATATGGGTCCTTCCTACCTCTCCAGCCACAACATGTCTCATCCTTCATCTCGTTCACAAATACTACTTGCAACTGCCTTCTTTCATTGCTTTGATGAACAAAAACACTATCTCCCTCCTTAAGGCCTTGCACACATATATACTCCACTGCCCTGTGAGGATCCCCTCCTTACCTACTCTTCAGCTAAAATTTCACCTCTTCTAAATATTTAATACAAACTAAAGCCCTAATGCTCTTTTACACAGGCCTCTTATACTTTTTTTTTCATATCACCTATCATAAACCATCATTAGGTATTTCTGTGTATGCTTACATTTTGGATGTAAGGCCAGAGCCACGTTTGTTCTGTTCATTACTAGAGAATAAGTTCATTGCCTGGCACATAGAAAACAGCAGAAAATATTGTATTAAATAACTAAATAATAACGAGATGTGCCCCAAAACAGAACCACCAGTTTTGCAATCTTGGAAAAACATCTTCATTGCATATCAAAGGTTTTGCAGAAAGGATTGCTGAGTTAGAAACATCAACTACGTGAACTCTAACCTTTCTAGTTCTGGAAATAATGCTTTATAAGACGTAGGCTGATATGGATTATAAGACATGAAGGTCATTATAAATCTGAGAAGTAAGTAAAACTTTCAAAGAGGAATTACCTGAGATAGGACTAAGATAGAACTTAAAGGAAATGTTTGACTTGGAATAGCACAAAATAGAGAATTTCCGAGGTGTGAAAAAGAACACAGGGAAACATAAAAAGGGAAATGAGAACATCTCGTGTTAAAAGATCAATCTGACTTCTTTTAAGAGAGGCATGAAATAACAAGTTAAGCAGAAATGGTAAGGTCAGATGATAAAGGGTTTGAACTGAGTTCTTATTTCCACCTCTTGGTCAGAGGAGTGATGAAATTAGGAAGAGTCATCTGCCTATAATAAATATGTTAGAGGGAAAAGTAGCTAAAGGTAAAGGGCCAGTAAGAGGCTACTAACCTACCATAATACTTATGAAGTAAAAACCGCAGTGATAGTCTCGATATCTAACAATTACATACATTGGTACACTGCAGAGGGGCTGCAGTTCCCACAAGCATCAGCAGGAGAGAACTGGCCAGGGACTATCATAGCTTCAGGAGCCCACATGGGTACTTGGCATTTGCTAGGAATGGTGGGCAGATTACCAGCACTGCCACCACTGTACCATCTTTTTTGAGGCAGTCTGTGCCCCCATTGGCCTGGGAGAGGAGTTTCATAGGAAGACGGAGGATGCTATGCATAAGCTGAGACAGGCCGGCTGGCTAGCTGACAGCATGTTAGTCAACAGGGTACTCATCTTTCTTCATGGGTAGAGTCTAGATACTCATGGAACTTGGGGCTAAAAGCTATTCATCAAACCTGCACAAAAGCATTTTAGTATTTTAGCAACCAGCATAACTGTACCTGCAAGTGCTTGATGAATGTCAGCCCCGGGTAAAGAAAGCTTAGAATGAGACAAGGAGAAGTAGGATGAGAAAGGTCAGGATCAAACCAAGAGAAATCCTACAGGAAAAAAATAAGAAACTAGAGGACAGGCTAAGTATGAGAAACAACATTTAGTAATCAGCGATTCCAAGATTTCAAGCCTAAAGAACCATATGGAGGAGAGGGCTATACTAATGACAGATAAGATATTTTGGAAAGAGAATTTGAGTGAAGTGATATATAAGAATTCTGAGTTTTTAGTATTTTGAGCTTAAAATGTTATTTATAGTTATTTCTCAATATCCTAAATACAGCTAGAAATATTCATCTTAAGTTCAGACCTGAACTCAAAGTTTCAGACTTTGGGAAAAACTAAGGAAAACTAAGGATAAATGTGGTAATTGTAGATAAGCCCTTTAAGTACTGAATACTACAAAGAATGATTGATAGAGAAATAGCTTTTAGAATAAATTAAAATCAACCAAAATATACCATTAAATTAAAAATTATGGTGTTACACAAGTACTGAATAAATCATTCAGTAAACCCAACATTCATTCAAAACAGTGATGCTTAATCCAAGAGGCACACCAGAATCATATGGGTAAATCATTTAAATACACTGATTGCTATGGACTAAATTGTATCCCCCTCCAAATTCATATGTTGAAGTTCTACCCCTCAATTTTATGGTACTTGGAAATGGAGCCTTTGTAAGATCATTAGGTTTAGATGAGGTCATGAGGGTGAGGCCCTCATAATGGGGTCCGTGTCCTTTTAAGAAGAGATACCAGGGCTTCCCTGGTGGCGCAGTGGTTGAGAGTCCACCTGCCGATGCAGGGGACATGGGTTCGTGCCCTGGTCTGGGAAGATCCCACATGCCACAGAGCGGCTGGGCCCGTGAGCCATCGCCGCTGAGCCTGTGCGTCCGGAGCCTGTGCTCCACAACAGTGAGAGGCCCGCATAACATGCAAAAAAAAAAAAAGAAGAGTTACCAGAGGGTTTTCCCTCTGCCACATGACACAGTGAGATGGTGGCTATGGGCAAGTTGGGAAGATTCCCTCACCACCAGACCCAACAGACCCAACTATGCTGGTATCCTAATCTCAGACTTCCAGCCTCCAGAAATGTGAGAAAATAAATTTCTTTTATTTAAGCCATCCAGCCTAAAGTATTTTGTTATGGCAGCCTGAGCAGACTAATACACTGATATTTGACCAATTAAATGAGAACCACTGACTTAAATCATATTCAAAGATTACAGAAATAACTGTATCTAATTTAGTCACCCAACAAATTTAATTGAAATATTTTAGTAGGAAGATCTGTGACCCAGCAGAAAAGTATCCAGCACAGAGTTAGCACTCTAGAAATGTTTGTTACATGAACAGATATATGAATGAATGAGAAATGCATACATGCATGACTAAATAAAATGATCTTGTGACAGAACATATATAAAGTAAAATATCATAAGCTGAGAAAATATAGAAACTTATTCTTCAATGAAGAGACATACAACAATAAAGATTTATCTGATAATGAAAACAGTTTTAAACACTGAGGAGTCAGAAATTTAAAACCATGTATATATTACTCAATTTAATTATACAACAACCTCTTTAATTATTCAATGGTACACAATAAACATTTTTTTTTTTTTTTTTTTTTGTAGTACTAGGGCCTCTCACTGTTGTGGCCTCTCCCCTTCCGGAGCACAGGCTCCGGATGCTCAGGCTCAGCGGCCATGGCTCACGGGCCCAGCCACTCCGTGGCATGTGGGATCCTCGCGGACCAGGGCACGAACCTGTGTCCCCTGCATCAGCGGGTGGACTCTCAACCACTGCGCCACCAGGGAAGCCCCACAATAAACATTTTAAAGATTAATTCTTTAAAAATATATTTTTTTATTAAAATTAGCATAACCTTGAGATTGCTTTTTATCTAGTTGTGCTGAAGTTTCTTATGGTGGAAGAGTCTGACATTTCAATTTGAGCTAAGAAGCACACTTTGCTGTTTCACTAAACCTAAATAAAAATAAGTTATAGCATGTATTTCAGCAGAAGCAAAACTCAAGAAAAATTCTTAATTTAGTATTTCTAGCTCATCTAAGGATATTGTTTCCATTTACTAAAGAGAGAATTATAGATATTTAAAGTAAAATGTAAATACTATGCCTTGGAGTAAAAGAATCCCAATTGCAGTTTCCTTAGTATCAATTGATATTCATAAGTAACCCATCTCTGGGTTACAATGCTTACTAAATATCATGCAGCCTACAGAAAGATAACCTGGAACATATGCCCAGAATTGCCAAGAAAAGATACTGGAGAAGAAGGTAAAGCTGAAATTTCAAAAAACAGCACCCATTCTCTGAGGACAAGGCGCTTGATCAAGAGAGCATTATACTCTAAACTTGATATAAATTTCACAAACTTAATTGCCAAAATATTGACCATAAAAACACCTAAGAATATCTAAAAACGTATCTCAGAATTGTGACTCAAGCCTGGGCCCCCCAAATAAAACTGCTGATAATTACATGTAAACTATGTTTTTTTTTCTCATTGATTATCAAAGCAACAAGTTCTCATTATATAAAATCAGTATATACAGAGACAGATAAGCCAGCATCCACAAATCTACCCCTACTTTTAACATTTTATCATATCTCTTTCTGTTGCTTCTTTTCAAAGAGAGTTGAGAGCACAAATGGATAGATAAATAAATTATGTATTATTATTCTTTTCAAGGAGTTGAGACTATATGCATATTATATACATATATAATATGCATTATATATTATTTACTCCTCTAAAATAGTCTAATCATTTCCCATTTCATTAACAAAATCATCACATAAATTTCTAATGTTGCATAATACTTCCCTTTATGTAGCAACCATAATTTCCTAAGCATTGTTTCCAAAAATAATTTCCAATAATAATGCTTCAGTGACCATATTTATGCATAAACTTCTATCTGTACTTCTGGTTAGTTTCTTAATATTAGAATATTAAAAGAGGCATTAGTAGATCAAAAACCAGTGGGGACATTATAAGGGTCCTGATATATACTACAAAATTTCCTTCCAAAATGAGGCACCAATGTATATTCCTATGAGTATTGTGTGAAAACTACAGTATTACCAATAATGTTGTCAATCAAACCAATACAACATTAGCAATGTAAAATAATCTCAGTAATTTTAATCTTTTTTTAATACCCTGGGTGAAACATGATATTTCACTTTTTTAATTTTTTTTTTGCGGTACACGGGCCTCTCAGCACTGTGGCCTCTCCCGTTGCGGAGCACAGGCTCCGGACGCGCAGGCTCAGCGGCCATGGCTCACGGGCCCAGCCGTTCCGTGGTACATGGGATCTTCCCGGAGCGGGGCACGAACCCGTGTCCCCCGCATCGGCAGGCGGACTCTCAACCACTGCGCCACCAGGGAAGCCCAATTTCACTTTTTAATGTGTATTTCATGCTCACGAATAGTGATGAACATTTTTTTTCTTCTTCTAATTTTTGAAACATTATAAAGATGAGTTTGTCATACAAGCTATTAACTCCTAAGATTAAAAATTTTTTGACAACTGCCAACTTAATGTCAGTCACTGAATGGCTGAATTATTATTGTCTTTATATTTTAAGACTGAGATAATACATTGAATATGTAGTAAAATCAAGGTTGACGGTATACTTTATAAGATGGTTTATTTTGCTAATTTAATACAACTGTGGAATCATTTTAGATGTTCAAGTTAAATATGGGGGTTCTAGAAATATTCAGTAGTTGGAAATAATCAGACTTGTAATATAAATTGACATGCAACATTTTAAAACATTTTATTAGTGAATAATCATATCTAAAAAATTAAAGTTCCATCTCTGCTATAATTAACAAATAGATAAGAAAAAAAAAAACTCTGCACAGTTAAGCAAATAGTTATACTGTATAATATATATAATACCAATTCTCTTTCTCAGGACTTTTTTAATCACAATTACTTTTGCTGACAAATATTTTAAACCCCAAGGTTCATAACTGATTTAATATTTTTCAAGTACCCAGAAACCTCCACATTTAGCCTTTCTGTGCAGCATATCAGTTATTAGGTAACTTTTATGAGCAATCATATCCATGAGATTCAATGACTTAATAAGATATAATTAAATTTAATTAACAAACCCTCCCATCCTCATTTCTTTGTGTATAAGGGGAAATAGTGATTCTTATACTAGAGAGTACTGTATTCTGGACCTGGCACATAGAGCACAGAGATGCTCAATAAATGTTAATCCCTTCCCTTCACTCCTTGCTCTCCCACCCTTCCCTCTCTATCAGTGTATACTTGCTGACAAATCAATTATTTGCATTTAATTAAATGTGTGATAAAATATGATATAATTACATGATACATCACCAAGTATCTTTATACCCTATTAATGTTAGATACAATCTGCCAAAGTACAGGATCATATCAAAGGACACTTTTCTGACTCAATATTGAAAAACGAAAGACACTGTGAATTATACATTTTTGCAGTTAACGTGTAGTAATTAACCTCAGAAAATCCCAGAAGTTAGGTCAGCTATATCATGCTATATTGTTGGTTCTAGACCTTCACTGTGCATCAGAATTATCCAGGGAAATTAAAGGATCATTATAGATGCCTGAACCCACCCCTGAAGATTTTGATTAAATTGGTCTGGGGTGCGGCCAAGCACTAGTATTTTTTAAATATCCCCAGATGATTCTAATGTTCAGCCAGAATTAAGAACCACTGATCTCAAGTCAAAAGGAGATAAGCTACAGAGGAGTAAAGTGACTTGCAAAGAAAGCCAGTGAAGAAGCTGAGCCTAAGAATCCAAATCGTCACTTTTAGGAACTGTAAGAAAAATCTCACTCTGGAGTTAAAAGGTCTGATGTTACATAACCTGACAATATTGAAACACATTATTCAGGCAGGTACCACATTTAATCCGCATTTAACCTTAAACAAAATGATGATGGTCAAAAGTCATCCTTGCTGTTGTCGCAAATAGTCTTCCCATCACACTACCTTAATTACATAACTAATATTCCCTTTGCATCTTAAAGAAAAAAAAAACTTTAAAGACTAACAGAAAAATGAGCAATCACTTTTTGCTATGTAAGAAGAAATGTCTTCACAACTAATCTACTCTATACAAAAATGAACAGAGTAAAATATGGCAGAATCACTCCAAAGCAAAGCGCTCTCTCTGTCCTGGTTAAAACCTGTTTGTCTGGGGATTGGCTCAGCTGCTCTAGTTCCAGCTTCCCAGCCTTCCAAGGCACTGACGTGACCTCAGTCATCTCTTTGCTGCAGCTGGATCCAACTAACAAAATCCAACACATGCAGGCACTTGTTTCTCCATTATCCAGTGCCTTCAAGGGCAGCAGAGAATCAGGAGTCAGTCACCCCTTCTAGCCTTGCCCTAGATAGTTTTTATCCTCAATATTTAAACACTCTCCAAAGGTGATCGGGCAGATAGACACATGAATGATCAGTAGTAGAATGACCAAATGGAGACAAACAAAATATATTATTAGCTAGTTGGATTACAGAGTTTTAGGGAAGAAAAGCATATGGAAAACCAACTGAGTTTACCTGTCACTGATGAAGATCCAGAGGCTTATTTGGTTGGGGATTCTACATACGGAAAGTCACCCTTCCTCCCTCTCTCTCACCCCCTCTCCCTCCCTCCCTCCCTCCATTCCTTCTTTCTTTTCATTTGCAAAGATAAAGAGAAAATAGATTACTAAAGAGGTTGGAGAAGGAGAAAAATACTTTAAATATCACTTTATGAGATGCAAATATTATATACATGCTTCTTGAGAACTGGGTAACTGTGTCCACATGAAGATTTGGGATGCCTTTCAAAATTCCCATCTCATCTTCTTTTTGAGAAGAGGGGCCCTACCTTATGAACAGTATCAACTATAATCTGAACACATTATCCCTAAAATTTTGCATTTATCAATAATTGGTAGTAACAGACTCTGAGGTCAACATGTATGATGAATACTCATCCTACTGTGCTGCACCAACTTACCACTGGAGGAAACGCTTGAGTTTTTCTTTTCTACCTCTAACTAGCTCCTGAATTTAGAGCACGACACACATAAAAAATTAAAATCTACTAGAACTAACATAATCTCTTTCCTCCATTGCTAAAAAAGAATGTCCTAAAAATCTGGGATATAAATTAGAAAACACCGTCTCCTATCCTAACATACAAAATGTATGTGTTTAACAATCCCTCCCCCGCCAGAACTCATCTTTAAAATGGGGGTAACATGAAACCCACCCCACTGTGATTTTATAGCATTAAATGAGATAAAGCAAACCCCTTGTACTTGGCACATTGTAAGCCCTTAATAAATGATACTTATCAGACATATAGTAAAAGCTCTGCTCCTTTAGATGCAATGAAGAGTTGGCTTCCATTTTCATTTTTGTTTCATTTATAAAAATTATGTGGTATTCTACTTAGTAATATAGGTTGGTTTAGTGTATGTTTATATTTTAATGCATAGCATTCAAGGTAACTGACACGGAGCACGTAGGTGACTCTCCTTATGTTATGTCCTCTAAAGGAATGCTTCTCGAAGGACCTGTGAAGGATCACCTTTTTTAAAAATTCCCAATTTGTCACAAATACCTTTGTTTAATACAATAAAAGTAAAAGTTGAAAAATATAAGCTCCAAATTTTTATTACTCTGTCAATTTTTTCCAAAAGTTTTAAACACTTAATTTCTATGTTTATCTCAAGGCCAACTAGTAACAAACACTTCCTGGTTCATAGACTGCACATTAAGTAGAACTGTTATAAAGAATATCTGATGTTAGGAATGATGGATAGGGACTGTTTTATAATAAAACCAACTAAAATTAAAAACTAAAACTCCTTCTCTTACTGATGATGTTTCATTTACATAGACCACAATAATTCAAATGAGATATTAAAAAAACAATAAAATAGCCAGTATACCATTTTGAGCCCTTCGTAAAAACAACAACTTTAATCTACTACCTTGAAAGGCTATTGAATGAAGAAACTGGATTTTAACTTAATATTGATTTAGTACAGAGCAGTATAGAATAACTCCTATACTGTAGAATCGTCACTAAATAAACTATGATAAACAACCAGTAAGAGTAACCTCACAAGTTTACATTTAAATTATTAAATGAAGTCCCTCACAGTAATCTAACTACAATATATTTTGGAACATTTGGCAACTTTAACAGAACCTGTTGCTACTCCAGACAGTACTAAAAAAACGTGCTATGTACCTGTATAGAGTTAAAGAGAAACCCCAACAGTATAAAGACAATAAAGTCAATAATATATTAAGATTTTTAGTTTTTCTTATAGAATATATAATGTTTATTATGCCTTGTCTTTTCTCTTCTTTTATGGTTTCAACACAACCTCTTACCAGTTTTGGCATTAATACAAATAACAATATAGACTCTACCTACACAGTTGAACTTTATTAGGGCTGTCCTTTTAGACACATATATATATTTTATATATATTTAAAAACATTTATATATTTTTATGTGTATAAAATAAAGGGATACATATATCCCTTTATTAACGAAACAAAATCTCCTATATCCCTATCCCTAAGAAGACAATAATACAATGAAACAATGTGAGGTGGAGAGAGAACATTCTTGTGTCTATAATGATAAAGTTTGGTTTAATCAGTAAATCACTTCATACACTTCAAGCCCATCTAAAACAAATCTCAGAAACCATGAAATGTTTTCAATGGTTATTTAGAAGTCCAACACACTATCCACTGAGCAACAGAGCCACCTTCGCTGGTTATTTAAAACACTATATAGTGCTTGGGATTGGAAAGGAAGATAAGAGGTAGTCTCTAAACCAGCATTACTGGGACTTCCCTGGTGGTCCAGTGGCTATGACTCAGCACTTCCACTGAAGGCGCAGTTTTGATCTAAGGGGAACTAAGAGGCCACATGACATGGCATGCCCCAAAATAAATAAATAAATAAATAAATAAATAAAACAGCATTACTCATTATTTCTCCCATCCAAAAGAGCTTTTCTCTTTTGACAAAATTCAACACCCATTTATGATAAAAACCCTCCAGAAAGTAGGCATAGAGGGAACTTACCTCAACATAATAAAGCCCATATATGACAAACCCACAGCCAACATCTTTCTCAATGGTGAAAAACTGAAACCATTTCCTCTAAGATCAGGAAGAAGATAAGGTTGTCCACTCTCACCACTATTATTCAACATAGTTTTGGGAGTTTTAGCCACAGCAATCAGAGAAGAAAAAGAAATAAAAGGAATCCAAATCAGAAAAGAAGAAGTAAAGCTATCACTGTTTGCAGATGACATGATACTATACACAGAGAATCCTAAAGATGCCACCAGAAGACTAGTAGAGCTAATCAATGAATTTGGTAAAGTAGCAGGATACAAAATTATTGCAAGAAATCTCTTGCATTCCTGTACACTACTGATGAAAACTCTTAAAGTGAAATTAAGAAAACACTCCCATTTACCATTGCAACAAAAAGAATAAAATACCTAGGAATAAACCTACCTAAGGAGACAAAAGACCTGAATGCAGAAAACTATAAGACACTGATGAAAGAAATTAAAGATGATACAAACAGATGGAGAGATATACCATGTTCTTGGATTGGAAGAATCAACATTGTGAAAATGACTATACTACCCAAAGAAATCTACAGATTCAGTGCAATCCCTATCAAACTACCAATGGCATTTTTCACAGAACTAGAACAAAAAGTTTCACAATTTGTATGGAAACACAAAAGACCCCGAATAGCCAAAGCAATCTTGAGAAAGAAAAACAGTTCTGGAGGAATCATGCTCCCTGACTTCAGACTACTACAAAGCTACAGTCATCAAGACAGTATGGTACTGGCACAAAAACAAAAATATAGATCAGTGGAACATGATAGAAAACCCAGAGGTAAACCCATACACATATGGTCACCTTATCTTTGAAAAAGGAGGCAAGAATATACAGTGGAGAAAAGACAGCTCTTCAATAAATGGTGCTGGGAAAACTGGACAGGTACAGGTAAAAGAATGAAATTAGAACACTCCCTAACACCATATACAAAAATAAACTCAAAATGGATTAAAGACCTAAATGTAAGGCCAGACACTATAAAACTCTTAGAGGAAAACACAGGCAGAACACTCTATGACATAAATCACAGCAAGATCCTTTTTGACCCAACTCCTAGAGAAATGGAAACTAAAAAAAATAAAAATAAACAAATGGGACCTAATGAAACTTAAAAGCTTTTGCGCAACAAAGGAAACCATAAACAAGACGAAAAGACAACCCTCTGGATGGGAGAAAATATTTGCAAAGGAAGCAACTGACAAAGGATTAATCTCCAAAATTTACAAGCAGCTCATGCAGCTCAATATCAAAAAAACAAACAACCTAATCCAAAAATGGGCAGACGACCTAAACAGACATCTCTCCAAAGAAGATATACAGATTGCCAACAAACACAGGAAAGGATGCTCAACATCACTAATCATTAGAGAAATGCAAATCAAAACTACAATGAGGTATCACCTCACACCAGTAAGAATGGCCATCATCGAAAAATCTACAAACAATAAATGCTGGAGAGGGTGTGGAGAAAAGGGAACCCTCTTGCACTGGGGGTGGGAATGTAAATTGATACAGCCACTATGGAGAACAGTATGGAGGTTCCTTAAAAGACTAAAAATAGAACTACCATATGACCCAGCAATCCCACTACTGGGCATATACACTTAGAAAACCATAATTCAAAAAGAGTCATGCACCACAATGTTCATTGCAGCTCTATTTACAATAGCCAGGACATGGAAGCAACCTAAGTGTCCACTGACAGATGAATGGATAAAGAAGATGTGGTACATATATACAACTGAATCTTACTCAGCCATAAAAAGAAATAAAATTGAGTTATTTCTAGAGAGGTGGATGGATCTAGAGTCTGTCATACAGAGTGAAGTAAGTCAGAAAGAGAAAAACAAACACGTTATGCTAACACATATATACAGAATCTAAAAAAAAAAAAAAGATTCTGAAGAACATAGGGGCAGGACAGGAATAAAGATGCGGACGTAGACAACGGACTTGAGGACACGGGGAGGGGGAAGGGTAAGCTGGGACAAAGTGAGAGAGTGTCATGGACATATATACACTACCCAATGTAAAATAGATAGCTAGTGGGAAGCAGCCGCATAGCATAGGGAGATCAGCTCAGTGCTTTGTGACCACATAGAGGGGTGGGATAGGGAGGATGGGAGGGAGGGAGACGCAAGAGGGAGGAGATATGGCAATATATGTATAGCTGATTCACTTTGTTATAAAGCAGAAACTAACACATCATTGTAAAGCAATTATACTCCAATAAAGATGTTTAAAAAAAAGAGCTTTTCTTCTTCCAGATGTCAAATTAAAAGCTTCCTTACCTAAAGTAGTCCAGAAAACACATCAGAAATGAAATGGAATAGATACCTTCACTCCAGTCTGCCTTAAGAATGCCCTAGGTAAGGGACTTATATTAGCTTTCTTCACTTTGAGGTTTTTCTGGTGACTGACACTACCTACTCTGAAGATGATTCTGAGGTTACAAAAACAAATGAGTTTCAAATGGAGAAGAGCTTCCCTAGGTCCAAATTAAATTTATATTTCATTTCAAGAAGCAATGATTTAAGATGTTTAATATCCACAAATGGAAGTAACTTTAAGACCCCAGTGTATAAGGTCACAGTCACCTATCAAAAAATAACCCAGTATCTTTCAAAGTACTTTTAATCAGTCTCTGTATTCTGTCATACATGGAATAGAGTACGGCTTTTTCCATGTTTGGTCCAAGATGCTAATGATGGTAGCTGTGGCAATCAAATCAGTAGCACAAATGATAGCACATTAACACCTAAAGTGCAAAGGAACATTCTTACTGCTTTATTCTCACTTTAGTTCTGTCCAAAGGACAAGAAATAATGTCATTCCTCCCTTAACAAATAAAGCTACCATTTCAGATAACTGATCCATAACCAGTTACCAGTATTCAAAACTGGCACTTAGAAGAACACTGTCACCATGCAAGCCAACAGGAAGTGAATTCCAGGCTGTAAACCTGAATCTGCTACATAGATTTTTCACATTTTTGGTAAAACCAAGAAAGAAGCACATATAATGCATAGTTTTAGGGGCTACCCCAGTGGCGCAATGGTTAAGAATCTGCCTGCCAATGCAGGGGACATGGGTTCAAGCCCTGGTCCGGGAAGATCCCACATGCCACGGAGCAACTAAGCCCATGCGCCGCAACTACTGAGCCTGCGCTCTAGAGCCCGCGAGCCACAACTACTGAAGCCTGCACACCTAGAGCCCATGCTCTGCAACGAGAAGCCACTGCAATGAGAAGCCCTCACACGGCAACAAAGAGTAGCCCCCACTCGCTGCAACTAGAGAAAGCCCGTGTGCAGCAATGAAGACCCAACGCAGCCAAAAATACTAAATAAATAAAATAGTTTTAAAGTTGTGGCGATTTTCTTTTTTTTTTTTTTTTTTTTTGGCAGTACTTGGGCCTCTCACTGCTGTGGCCCCTCCCGCTGTGGAGCACAGGTTCCGGACGCACAGGCCCAGCGGCCATGGCTCACTGGCCCAGCCGCTTGGCGGCATGTGGGATCCTCCCAGACCGGGGCACGAACCCGTATCCCCTGCAATGGCAGGCGGACTCCCAACCACTGCGCCACCAGGGAAGCCCCTCATTTTTTCAATTATATTATAATTTGTGACTGGCATCTTTCAGATGGGACAGATGTACTATCCTAGAAATAACTAACTATTTTCTGTACCCAGGAAAGCCAAGACATGGTTAGCAGTTGTCAGGGTATCTGTTTGTCCAACTTTTCTCCAGTTGGAGCAAAGGTAATAAGCTCTTGAAGAATAAAGAGAAAGTGGAAAAAGAAAAAATTTTCAGATTGAATCCTCAATGCTGAATTAAAATGCACAGTGCAGTACAGTACTTGACCATAAAATGCAGTTCAAACAAAACTAAACCAGAGCACTTCACAATTCACCAAGACAAGTCTGGAGGTTGTTTTTGAACCTCTTCTTTGTTTCCAACATAAAAGCATTATGGCATTTTAAACAGAAATAAGATGTCAATCTCTTAAGATACCAATAACTCATTATCAGAAGTTAACGAAAAGGATACATAAAGACCCACAGCATGGAGCTAAAAGTTTTGATACGACCATATATATTATTTAAAAGAAGGAGGCCTCAGTTATATTGAGTTTGTAGAAAAATATACTGTTGATTTTACTAATAATGAAATATTCCACTCTTGCTGTCACATTCCCAGTTGTACCAGAGGAAGAAAAAAAAAAAACAGTGCTGCCTCAGCATTCCTGCTACTCTACAAGAGCGTGCATGAAGGCACCAGGATGGAAGCAAGTGTGACCAACAGGGCAGCTGAAAACAGATTTTTTTTTTTTACTCTAGAATATCGTGGAGTAGGCATTAATGGAAAAATACGAGAGTAAGACAGCATGGAGGCAAGAAAATAATTGGAGGCTCAAGCCCACAGAGTAGTCATGCTAATGAGAATATAAACAATAACAATGATAAGTAACTGAGCTCCTATACTATTCCAAATACTATAGAGGAGGCTTCATTACATACCTCATCTAATTCTGACAAAGTCAACACATGTAAGTATTATCGCTTCTACTTATATAGATATATCAACTGAAACTCAGAGGTATTAATTTATTCACACACGGTCACTTAGTAGCTAGCAATGTTTTGGAGTAAATGATGATAGACTGTGATCAATGATGATAGACAGACATGTATACATGTTTATCACAGTTAACAGAGACACTTGGACTTTAACCTATGACTGACTGTCTCCAGAGCCTGGACTGCCTATAAAAATATCTTATTAACGCTTACAAAAGGTAACCTGATTTATCAAATCAACACACTAAAAAGGAGAGGCTTAATATAAGTTTAGCAGGCACCTGATGAACATACACTGAATGAAAGAATACATGAAGGAGTGCATGAGGACAAAAGATGAATAGGCTTTTTTTTTTAAGGAAAGAGTAGGAACTCTCTTTAAACTTTCTTATTGTTACCTTCATTCCCTGAAAGAAAATGTCTTCTTAAAACTACAACTTGATCTTCAATAAATGTTTGTTTTGTAAACTTTGGATAATTAATACAATATCTGAAGGGAACTTAACAAATAACTATTATAAAGTGTATATAGATTTCTAAAGATGTTGCTATAACTTAGAACAATTATTACAGAAAAACACACTGTAAATTTTAAAAATAATCACAAATAAAGTGATCAGATTTATAAGGAAAATGTTAAAATTATAAAAAGAATAGTATATTTTGAAATGTACTGAATAAAAGGAATGCTAATTATGTCCTATAAAGGGCACATTCAGAATATGTATATATTTTCTGCGTAAAACTGTGTTTTGTTTCCTTTATTTTAGTTCTCACACACTTCAGATTCTATTTGCAATATAGGTGAAATATAGGAGTAAAATATAGGACAAAAAGAGGGTTAACTATTCCATGCTCTGCAAAAACCCTCAGAAAAAAAAAAATTATCTTGGTGGTGTGATGAATTGGGAGATTGGGATTGACATATATACATTAATATGTATAAAATGGATAACTAATAAGAACCTGCTGTATAAAAAAATAAAATAAAATTCAGAAAAAATTAAAATCAATTTAAAAAATTTTTTAAATAAAATAAAATATTCCAAATCAATTTTTAAAAAAAATTATCAGCATGGTTAAAACAGAACCTGTTAGTCTATCTCTTAGGCTACCCCACAAGTGTTTTAAAGTTTTGTTTTGCTGTGGTTTTGAACCTTATTGTAATCTCTCTACCTCTGCTTCCAACAGACAAAAAAACAAAGAGTTAAAAGGCAAATACAACAGTAAACCACCGGGCAGAGATAGAGCTCTCTCAGCCCATTCCTTAACAAACTTGTTGCCAGGCCTGTCCGCACCATCCTAACTCCTATGTTTCTCTGGCCTTGAGCCAAGAGTATCATTTTACTCCGAGTGCAGAAAAAGAGTTTCATTCTTCCAATCTTGTACTACTTTCACCCCGACCTTGTAATCTTGTTTTTCCACATTTTCTAACTACTCAAACAAAAGCCTTCCCCCTTAAAATATGCACAAAGCATAGGGAAAAGAAGAGAAGGAGAAGGAGGTGTTCTCTCGATAGATAGTACTCATAGTACTGGGTGCTATTTTAAACACTGATAAGAACGGGCATGGAAGCAGGGACTCTGCCTACACCCAGTGAATTCAGGTAATGTATCCATTGTTCCACGTTGCTATGGTCTGGTGACAGGAACCACAACTAGAACAAGCTTGCCCAGCATTTTCCTTTGCATTTAGATGCCAACTTTGATAAGGTCACACCTTAAAAGATCCACATAGCATGCAACACACAGATAGCAATAAACGCCTTCAGCCATTCCCAGACTCAGGTAAGACGGTAAAAAGAAGAGGAAATCAAAACATTCACAAACGCAAACAGATTTACACAGCCAACCAATTTGTAACTACCACTCTCTAGATCCTTCCTCACACCAGGGACCTAAGTGGAGCCAACAACAAAAGTAGTGGAGAGATTTCACTCCTCCCCCCTCCCTGCTTCTATCCCAGAATTTTCTCAGAGGAGCTCACTGCCTTCCCTCACTGGTCTCCTTTGAGGAGTATCCAAAAGAATTCCCTCATGGCTGTGTTTCTTTCAATTCCAATGACTCCCTGAAGTGAGTCATTCCTGACCCTTTAATTCCCCTGAACCTCCCTGAAGATCTGACGCCTCTCCTAGAGCAGAGCTCTCCCCCATAAGCTACCAATAGAAAGCAATTCCCCAACTGCCGTCCCTCCCAATCATTCCCCGAAGATCCAATCCTCTCTTCCACTGCTGTCTTACTTTCCATTCGCTCTCTTAAAGAACCTTACATCACTGTTAGTGAAAATACACAAGAGGTTTGGGAAGGAAGGGGAAGAATACCACTGAAGTGAGGGAAAACATGTGCGCGCGCACACACACACACACACACACACACACACACACACAGAAGGAATATTCTAATTTCTGAACTAGTTTTTTTTCTTACCTGAAAGTTTTGTTTATACGTAATACATTATATCACCTCTGATATACTCAAACTTTCCCAAATCACTTGATGAAATGATTTTATCTAAAACATTTCAATAAGTGTAATACATGTGTATTTCCCTAACAAAAAACAACACAATTTACAGAAAGCTTACCAACTTATAAAATTGCGACCAAAATCCAAAGACAGAAGTGCAAAGATCCTTTTTTACCTCCTATCAAGCACTGAAAATCAGAATTCTGGGGAAAAAAAAACTTCTTCAGTAAAACTACTGATAGATTGGCATCATGCTCAAAATCTCTGTAGTTAAACTGCTGTGCTGTAGCTTACAGTTTAACCAAACTCTATCACAAAACTCTATTTCATTGTAATGTTGGCACTAAGATTTAAGAGTTTTGAAACAACTTCTTTTACACTATTTAATTTTTGCCTGCTTCAGATAATATAACATCTCTGGGGCAAAAGATAAATGTATAATCTGTTTGAGAACATTTTCTCCAATCTATATACTTTCATAATCAGAAATATAGTGATAAGAATTAAGTGATTCCATTTTTTTCCTCTTAAAGGTATAAATTTACCTAAACTTATTTTATTTAAATTGTTAAACTTCATCATTGACCACTTCTTTTTTAAAAAAAGCGTACTACTATAATGACTGATAATAATAAATCAAATAATTAGTATTTAAATATTTTAACATTGATCCTATTTTAAAATTTTCTTCTGTAGTTTCTAAAATAGTAATTTATGGAAAGAGGGGGCCAAACTCTTTTTCTAAATGAAAAGGTGGTCTAACCACTCTTAAGGAAATATGTTTGTTTTTAGTAGGTTTTCCATTCTGATACCAAATATCTAAAAGCCCTTTGCCACTTGGAAAATCTAAAAGTAAAGTATCTTAAGTCTCACTCTCACATATCTTGTTCATATTCAGTACTATGATGAACACATTAAATAATCCATGTACTTAATATGTGATTAATATATAATACTTGCACAATAGTGCTAAAAAATATCTAATTTTAAAATACTTTTCAGCTAAAAGGTTTTTCTAAATTATAATGTAATTTTCATTTGAAATATCTCCGTCATTGCACTCATTAGGTCATAGGGTAAAGAGATATATCATGTGGTTGATAAATGGGAAAAAATTATGAATTTAGAAATAATTATATCATATGGGGGGCCAAATTAGCCTGCTCAGATTCAGAAACACTTAGGGTTCTCTCAGATACATATGGAAAGGGGGTCATCACAAAGCACTTGGACTGTTAGCAAAAGACAACCAAAATAATGGTCTTCTGAAGATACTTTGTAATCCCTTGCCCTTGAGAACTTTAAGGCTTAGCAGAGCAAGGACATGAAGAATTACTTCTTACTTGGGTGCGATTCATTATATTTATGTCAAGAGATGATAATTATAAGGTCTCATGGCTTCAAGGTTGTAGCTTTTGAGAGAGGGGAATCTTTGAATCCAAATATATTTCATGCTTCATTTTAAGTATGAATGCATACATGCATTTATCCATTTCCATTAGAATCTCAAAATTCTAATTGTAGAATTGTCTCTATTTCTCTCACTATAGAAAGAGCAGATTTGGTCATCTGTTGTGAGAATCTGACTAGAACTTAATAGGTACACAAGTGAATTGTGAATCAGGTTCAGTTATTATGAGAACTATACTCCTACTTTCATGTGCCAGAGATTTCAGGTTTTCAGCAATAATTTGCCATGAGATATATATATATATCTTTCTCAGGAATACTTATGGGAGGAAAAACAATTAAACATACATCACACATACATATTTCTATACTCCTACGCCTTTCTTGACAATATTTTTGAGAATTTTCAAAAATAACTGGAACATGGTAGAGCATACTACAGCCTGAATTAGAAGTCAGAAGACTTAAAGTTTATCTCTTTACTAACTACAGCCTTGGACAATTCATTAACTTTTCTGGGTCTCAGTTTTTACACCTCTAAAATGAAGGGGGTTGAAATATCTTTCAAAAGCTACGATTAAATGAAATGAAAAGATTCAGGGGCATGATCCTCAATTAGGCAAAAGGTAACATAAAGACAACAGGGACACCAACTTGAACTGTCAGAAGGATAAAGTGAATATAAATTGAGGAAAAACAATTGAAATTACTAAATAGAAACCCACAAGATATCCCTTTTCAGTGTGTAACTCACTGAAAATTCCCCAAAGTATTCATAATGAGTATTATGCCTGATGTCAACTAGAACAACACTAGCTGCTAAGAAATGAAATAGTGAAGACTATATAAGACGTGAAATTATTCCATTGGAAAGTCGGGGATTTGTTTAAATTGAGCAGAATGCTGGCAGAAATTTACATATTTCTTTTAAATTTTACATAGCACAAAATAACTTTCCTTACATTAGCTTAATGTACTACTTTTACCGTCCCCAGTGTCCTGTGATCCGTATTTGGTCTCCATAAGTAGATTTAGATGCATGAAAAGACATAGGAATCACCTTCTAAAAACCCTTAGTGTGGCCCACAATTTCAGAGAGCTGAGCTACGTGCTGAGCTACTGAACTGATGTGACCTGAGATCTGATCCCACTTCAGAAGTCATCAGGCTACAGTGGTAGTGTTACTTTACCAAAATAAACCCCTCCTCTATATGAAAACGTGCCAAGAGTGCTTCCAGGTGCCAACTTCTACTCTTCTGGAATAAGATTCCACTAACAAAGTTAATAAAGCTTTAAACTGTTTTTCTTTAGGAGGTATGTGATTAGATTCTACTCATCCTGAAATTAAGTCTCAAAGTAGATGTAAAAACACACTGTTTTTTAAATATTATACGTATATGCAATACACGTTTATTGTATAAAATTCAGAAATCTAGAAAAGAATATAAAACAAATAACACAATTCCAATACTCAAAGATAACCATTATTAACATTTGATGTATATTCTTCCTATTTTTAAGAAGTATACATACATTTATATATAAGTGGGGTTTTATTTACAAATTTGAGATCCTGCTAAACAAACTTGTGCAGCCTTTTAAATTTCTGTATTTTGAAGAATTCCTATGCCGTAATTATCTTTATAGCACATGATTTTTAATAGCTGTATCTTATTCTCTCCAGTGGATATGCTGTTTTTTAAAACAATCAACCATTATTTAAAATCTTTCAAAGAATTTAAATGGAACAGCTAATTCTCCATATTAAATATTCTATTTGAAGAAATGATTTTAAAAAGTGATTTTAATAATTGATCCTATCAAACTTTCAGTAAATGAAGAATGAATTTAAACCAAACTTACCGCAGTAGAAATTTTTGTAATCAACTTCCCTTTTTCATTCAAATAAATCAAATATTATATGTAGGGGCAAACTGTGCATACTACCTTATTAAAATTCATCTTGGAATTTTAGGGTTGCATATCATGATTAATATAACCACAAAACTAATAAATGCTTATAGTTAGCAGTCTTTTTCGAAGACATTCACTCTAATCTTGACCACAACTCTATGAGGCAAGTATATATTGGTATCGATTTTATAAATTAAGAAACCAACTTTCTGAAAGGTTAAATAATTCTCACAGCTAATAAATGAATCCTACCAAAATGTAAGATGTAGCTCTTGAATCCCATGTTGAATAATGTTTGATATTTATATTTATGTCTTGTATATTCACATTTATTAACTGAATTTTAACCCTAATGAAAACGAACTCCTAACACTAGCACTATTACTATCATGTTACAGCATGGCAATCTGACAATGTTATACTTCAAGGAGATAAGCATAATAAGGTAAAATATATTCAGAGATTTTTAATAATATTATGATTTTCAGAGCTGCATGTTGTATAGTAACGTCCAGGAATTTTTAAGATGAATTCCAGTCCTGATTTTTGTTTAATTGGTTTTTTAAACTACCACTTACACATATTTTTGGATAATAATTGCTTGATGGTTTTAAAGTGTGGAAACTAAGACAAAATGCAATTAAAATGATTGAATGTATACAATAAATAAAACTATCAACAAATGATTTGAGTGTGAGGAATTTAAATCTATGCTGGGGGGAGGGAAAGCAAATGGATGGATTATGCTAGTCTCTTACAGTTACACTTGCATGGAACCATGGGGATGACATTTTTAGTCCCACTTCCGAGGAAAATTACTGAGTAATACGGTTTTTTTTAATTTTCAGTGCTTATCTTTTCTTTTTGTTGACTACATATATATATATATGTTTGCAGAGTTCAAAAAAAAAGTTTTAAGGTATATATATATATATATATATATATATATATATATATATACAGTGAAAAGTCTTGCTTTAACAAAGTATATAGTGAAGAGTCTTACTTCCAATCCATTCCTCTATCTGCTCAGCTCTCAATCCTTAACCCTCTACCAAAATACCCTCAAAACACATTTTTTGGCTTTCTTATACATCTTTTCCAATATTTTTAATAGAGTGATCAGCAATTTATCTCTTTTTTGGCACAAATGTAGCTTATATTATTCTGTCCTTGCTTATTTTTTTTAACTTAGCAATATATTTTGGAAATCTTTCCATATTCATAATATTCTCATTTTACACACCTACATAATACCCCCTTGTTGAGGTACCTAATTTATTTAACCAGTACTCTACTGATGGACATTATTTGCAAACTGTTTCTCATTTTTACTATTAAAAACAATGCTGGGCTTCCCTGGTGGCGCAGTGGTTGAGAATCCGCCTGCCGATGCAGGGGACACGGGTTCGTGCCCCGGTCCGGGAAGATCCCACATGTCGCGGAGCGGCTGGGACCGTGAGCCATGGCCGCTGAGCCTGCACGTCCGGAGCCTGTGCTCCGCAATGGGAGAGGCCACAACAGTGAGAGGCCCGCGTACCACAAAAAAAAAAAAAAAAAAAAAAAAAAACAATGCTGCAATGAATAAATTTGTACATTTAACATTTTACAAATATGTATATATAAGATAAATTTATAGAAATAGGAATACTAAATCAAAACTTATATGCATTTGTTCTAATTTATATTCATACCAACTTATACGCTCATCAACAATGTATAAGAGTCCTATTTCCTGATAGCCTTGCCAATAAAGTATGCTATCACACATTTGGAGTTTTGCTAATACACTGGATTATAAATGCTGTCAAGTGTAGTTATAGATTTTTTTCTATTTTGAAACTCTTTATATGTATAGTCACTGGTATTTTCCTTTGAACTATGTGTTAGGATAATTTGACCAGATGTCCATTAGGCGTTCTTTGTCAATTATTAGGTTTTGTTATATAATAGGGAGATCAGATCTTTATTCATAATGAGTTACAATTTTTACCTTCAACTTGTTATTTATGGTTTTGCTGATTTTTTTGCCATGTTGAAGTTTTAAATTTTTATAAATTCAAACGTATTAATCTTTTTAATTGACTTTTAGATTTTGAATTTTATTAAAAAGGCCTTCTCCATACTAAGACCATAAGAAATTTATATTTTCTTAAACTACTTTTATGGTTTCATCTTTCACATTTAAATCTTTGTTCCAAATCAGAGTTTATCCTGATGTTCAGTATGAGATATGGATGCTGCTGTATGTTCAGTACGAGATACAGACTATATGATGTACCAATCAAAGAATACAGTAGTTCTTCCCATTTTTAAGGATTCTTTTTCATGTTATTTAATATAAATATTATGCCATTAAATAACAGGTATATTAATTTTGAACTTCCCTATTAGGGAGTTATTGTTTGTGATCATTTTTCAACTGATTCTCTGAGGTTTGTGACATAAAATCTTATAATCTGCAAATAGTGATTATTTTACCTCTTCCTTACACAGTTTTATATCCTCTTTTCTTTCTTTTATCTAACTGCATTGGCAGTTTCCTCCAGCACAATATTAAATAATGGTAAAGAGAGTGAACCAAATTTTTCCTTGATTCCGATGTTAGTAAGCATGCTTCATGTGTTCCTATCAATCATGACTTTTGGGCTGCTATAAATATATTTTATCACATTGAAGAAGTCTTTCAATCGTATTTTACTGAGTATGAAGAATAGTCATTAATTGTCAATTTTTTTCATGTCTTTTCAGTGTCTATAGAGATAACATGCATATGATTTTTCTCCTTAGTTTAATATGATAAATAGATTTCCTAGCATTGAAATATTCTTGCATTGCTGAAATAAACCCCTCTTGTTGACAATATTATTACTTTAATGGAACCTAGACTGTTGTGATTTTTTAGGAACTGCCACTTATTTTGGACCATTTTATTTGACAGCATTAAAGTATAAGAGGCCAAGTCTTAAAGTAATAAAAAAATTACCAACCAGAAAGATTTAGGGAAAAGGACTTGAATTTAGATTTGGGACTGGATATAAATTAACTGATTACACTAGACTGTTACAGGTCCATTGGTTAGCAACTGTAGGACTAACATTTTCAGTTCTACTCCTCAGGGGAATTATAGGCTCAGCAGAAGCCTTTTAGCCTAATATTGTGTATGGGTTTTTTAAAATGTAATAATACATTAATTTAACTTTATAAAGATTTACTGAACGCCTACTTCTTTTTTCAAGGCATTGACTGGCTCTATAGTGTAGTTCACTGGCTTGCAGTTTTTGACCTAGATACACAATAAGAAATATATTTTTTATTGTAACTCAATATATATGCATATCTATGTGTGCCTAAATATATATGCATGTTTATGAAAAATGGTTTCATAAAACAATATTTATACCTACTACATATAATGTACATTTACTATACACAAATATATCTTATATTCTTATCTTTTTTATTCCATATTATTTTTATTAAACTTCTGGTTGCAAAACACTATACTGATTTTGCAACCCATTAATAAATTGCAATCTGTCGTTTTGGAAATATTATCATACTAGCTTAGAACATGGATTCTGGAGCGAGACAAACTAGGTTTGAATCACAGTTATACCTCTTGATGGCTTTTAACTGTAGGTATGTATCTCATCTTTAAGATGAGGGCAACAGTATCTACCTATGAAGATTAAAAGAGCTAATACTTATAAATGCTTGTTTCAATAATATATTTGACTGGTTTGATAAAATATTTCCCTTAACCCTACAGCTGCCAAAAAAAAACATCATCCATAATATAGAAACTGAGGAAAAATCATTCAAAATACAGACTTCCTAAGATCTATTACAAATAATGATGAACAGCAAATATGATCTAAACATCTCATCTGGACTGTGTCTTTCCTTCCAAGGCCTTGGATATAATCAATAACTATTTGCTGAATTAAATAAGCATTAAGGTCTCCCTTTTATTCTCCCTTTTATATACAGGTGCACATAAGTCCTTTTTAAGGACTTTATAAACCAGTAACCATACTAAGTAACTATAATTTACCAGTACACTATAAAGAAGTTACCATACATTGTGACTCAAATATATATTTTTGACTATTTCATAGAACCATATTAATATCTCTAGTAGATATAGTCTTTTGCTCCAGGTTTTCAAATCTGTAAACTTGATAAAGAAACACTTCTATGCTATGTTTCTTAAAGATACTTATGAGAACATTCTGGCTTATTGTCTATCCCCTAACTCCTTACTACTTCTGATTGAGTAGTAAAAGAGGTAACAAGACCCTCAACATAATTACAGGTATTCATAAGGAACTCGGTGACCTAGTTCCTAAGATCCATGTGTTCAATGTCTCTTACCCAGAACTCCTACTGGAGAAGTTGGTGGCACTAAAAGAGGTGGTAGGAACAAATATCCTTCTTTCTTCAGATTTATATGCTAATCCTTAGGGGAGTCAAAACGAAATGGAAATAAGCATATAGTAAACATCTGTATGAAAGTATGTAGGTCTCTAGTGGTCATTCTCAGAATAACAGAAAAATATGAGTCTTTCTATTTTATCCACCAAGACTAATAATGCACACCCATGCTGGCTCTTGGCATGGCTGTAGCAAGGGACAATCCAGGAGACATACAATAGTGTAACTCTAACTCAGTCTGAAATGGTAGGCCAAAAGTAACCTAATTTTTACAGTATTTAGGTATAAAAACACCTTAAATCCAGCCTGGAGGAAAGTTATCGTATTTCCTCCTCAACTCCCAGCATTCCAGGGCCTCTCTAGAGTGAACTTTGAAGCCAACGGAGAAAAGGTATTTATTAGACAAAATTTCACATTTCCATCAACTTGCTGGAATTTGACCACTATACATATCAAATGATACTAATAGTTAGGCTACCTCTGGTAAACATGCTACATTAATTTCAAGTACAATCTCAAGAAACCCTTTAACTATACAAGTGTCTGTTTCTCAACAAAAGAAAGCCATGTTTGAAAGTCAATTAATATTTTTTAAAATAAATTTATTTATTTTATTTATTTATCTTCGGCTGCATTGGGTCTTCATTGCTGCATGCAGGCTTTCTCTAGTTGCGGTGGGCTTCTCATTGTAGTGTCCTCTCTTGTTGCGGAGCGCAGGCTCTAGGCACTCGGGCTTCAGTAGTTGTGGCGCACAGGCTTAGCTGCTCCGCGGCATGTGGGATCTTCCTGGACCAGGGCTCGAACCCGTGTCCCTCACACTAGCAGGCGGACCCCCAACCACTGCACCACCAGGGAAGCCCATAAAGTCAATTAACTTTTGAAGTAAAAAGTTTTGTTTTTTCTATTCTCTCTCTCTTTTTTTTTTCCCAATTGTAACTGTTGATATTTTGGAACATTTTTTCCTAATTGGGTGAAGGGGTGAAGGGAGGTATTTGTTTTATTTAGTTTTAGCACGTTCCTAAATCTGACTGGGATTGTGTTCTTAAACTGGGCATCTGTTTGACAAGGAGGGGCAAGGGGTAACCAAGTTTGAAAGAAATAAATGTAAATGGATATTTTTACATTTATCACAAGGACGGCAAGCACTAGCAGGCTGGCAGAACCCCTGTCTCTCAATGAAACTGCAGCACCGTCCTCTCCCTAATACACTTATAACAATCAGTCCTGCCTAACACATCCGCTGGAGACTTGCTCTCTATCCTTCAATGTCTTCTTGAATTCCTTCAACATTGATACTCAACTCCAAAATTCAGGTTCAAATAACAGCTGACTGAAATTTTTCAACGTATTTTCAGTGCTCATATTTGCTAATGATAACAATAGGATGTATTGAAAAAATGGTATCTTCTTCAGAGAAATCTAAAATTGAATCTGCCCCTAAAATAAAAGGGTGTACATATGTATGTGTGTTGTAGGGAAATAGGATGTTATTTTTACTCTGCCAAGAACTCTGATCATTTTAATTTGAAGATTCTAAACATAAATTGTGATAGAAAAATTAAATAGTGTTTTATTAAATAAAATATTAAGTAAGAAAGACCTATTTTTTTCTTGAGAGATGTAATTATTAGTGATCATATTAATTGCCTATGTGATATATAACATCGTATGAACCAAATGTATGAACTGTCACAAAATAAAGTATATGAAAAAGAATGTGAAAATCAAATTATGAGATTCCTTAAAAAGTCTCCTGAAAGGTGTAAAGATTTGATTTTCCACAGTGTCTGATTTAATATGACTTTGATCAAAGAATAAACCTCTGAAGAGGTTTATAAACAAAAGCATAAACCCTCTTAGGGAAAGCTTTTTAGAATTAAAGCAAAAACATATTAATGTAAAAGTTGCAAAACAGTAGATTCAATTGAGCACTAAGAAGGCAAAATCACAGCTAAATTAGGTAATACCAGGGCATGGTAGCTATGAAAAAGCTGGAGGATAAATATATACAATCACATATACTATTATAAACCATATTTCACATTGCTACATAGTTCTTAAATTAATTCCATTCATTCATTATTCAGTAAGTTTACTGAACTTTTAGTTTATGGAAGGCACTGGCCTAAGAAAATAAAATTATACATTTGTATGCCTTACAGATGAACTGGTCTTAATTTGAGATAGGAAGAAGGGAAACAGTGACTGGAGAGGAAAATAAGACATTAGCCCTCTCGTGAATAAACATGCTATCCTATTAGTTAGATGCAATTCTATAGGCTTGAAACAATGGAGGAATTAAACCTTGGATGGAAAATTTCCTTTTATTTCTCCACCACCTTGGGAAAATGTCTGTTTTCATAGTGAGGTCTCTCAAAATGGTAACAGGCTAATTGGCACAGGTTCTTGAGATAATGGAAGCTCTCCTGGCTAAGCAGGCAGCCGGACCATCAACTTCAGATCCACATATCTCCCGAATTACAATCAGAGACTGGTGTTCACACCCTGAAACCAATCCATTACTCTCATCTCCTGCCTTAAAAATAATTTAAAGGGATAGGTGAAGGTATTGCATAACTCAAACTATGTGGATCTCGGCAAATATGTCCCATTAACTACCACGGAATAGTCATATTGGCATTAGACCAAGTTTTTCCTACCAAAACCAAACGATAAGAGAAATGTTACCTGCCAAATGTCAGTAAACCCAGAAAGTCTAATTATTTACATGGCATAATAAATACTTAGGTCTTATTTAAATTTACAACATTTTAGAAATGAATAGCTATCTCAGAATCACATTGCTTGGGTGTATGACAGAAAAAAATACCTGTGTAACAACAGAGCTTTCTCACTTTGTACACAAAAAATAGGGTGAAACTCTTAGATATACCAGAGTACCACCTGCACCTCTTTTAATAAGAATAATAGATGATACTTCATTGACTTTCTGGTAAATAACACTTATAGTAGGAAAAACAAAGTCAGATTATCAACATCTTAAGTGGTAAACTTTCCCTTGGTTATAGGAGCACAAAAATGATGTACTAGTAGGTTCATTACCACAGAATGAAACACTCAGTAGCCTTAAAAATCATTATATATATATATATATATATGTATATGCTTAATAACATGAAAACAGTGTTTAAAATGCATACTGTTCAGGGAAAAACAGTCATACAATAAGCAATTTTTATTATATGATCCTAGCCATTTCTATGTTTACAAAGGCATAGAAAATGACCTGGATATACTTTAAGTTGTTAAATAAATTACATACAAAGCAATTAGAACAGTGCCTAATACATAGTAAACGCTATATAAGAATTTCTGCTATTATTATTTTGCAGCAATTGTGAGATTATGAGTGCTGCACCCCTTTTTTACTTATGCATATTTTCTTTTTCTCCTTATTAAACTACACTCATTGTATAAAAAATATTTACAATAAAACGCATATCATTAAAATATACTTAATGAAAATCAGGATTTTCACATCTAATAATCACAATCCAGGAAAACTAACCCATATTATAAATCCTCCACAGAACTGGTACACCTAATAATTTTTACTCGGTGGCGTTTAAAGTTCAGTACGAAAAAAGCTCAGAATTAAAGGTATATAGGAAAGAGAAGAAACAAACATCACAATTTTAGACATCTGAGTATTCTGTGCTGTACTAAGAAAGAAATTAATTTCACAAAAGCTCCTGACCTCAATCAACAAGCCCACACGTAAAGGAGCCGTCATTATTCAACACCACCTCCCCAACTCAGAAAGCCACAGGAGCCACTACCATTCATCCAACAGTTATTTAATAAGAGCGTTTCACATTCACAGGATCACTTTCTAGGTTTCCCAAATGCTGCTAACGTTTCATGCATCATCTCATGTAATCATCCCAACAGCCTTATAATAGAAGTGTAGGGCAGAGGGCAATGAAGCCCAGAGAGGTTAAGTAACTTATCCGTGGTTGCACAGCTCATAAGTGAAGCCACGATTTCAACCGAGGCAGAAGCTAGGCCCCAGCATCTAGTCACTAGTTCAGCATCTTCTATGTGCAAAATGTTAGGCATATCAACACCCTTGCCCTGCTAAGGCCAGGGTCTTTTTTTTTTTTTTTTAACATCTTTATTGGAGTATAATTGCTTTACAATGGTGTGTTAGTTACAACAAAGTGAATCAGTTATACATATACATATGCTCCCATATATCTTCCCTCTTGCTAGGCCAGAGTCTTGAACAATTATTCTGTCAATCCTCTTTCAACTCTCAATCCGAACCCCTACCTCTAGCACCACAGTCACTGTAACTGCATTTATCACCACTATCACCAGAACTCCTGACTATATGGGGAGAAATGTATCCCTCTAGTTCTGTGATTTGAAAAGTATTTCCTCAGAAATGGCTAGCCTGCATAATTCTATTGATAAGATAAATGTCACATTAACTAAGCTTTTTCATTGGTTATTCTGGAAATTTAACACCATTTAACCATGTTTTCAAATGAAAAGTGCATCTTTTATTCCAACATTTTACTTTTAAATTATCAAACAAAAAAATTTTCTACAACATGTATTGATTCATAATCAAAACCACCATAACCAGGATATGGAGCAAAAAAGACATTTTAAGTAAAAAAGAAAAGTGACTTATAAACAGACAAAGACAATCCCTGTTATATCTTGTTCTGTGTCTGCCAACTAACTGACTAGGTTTTCCCACCTTCCTAGGGAAAACACACTGGATACCAAAATAGAAAAGTTTTGTATATTTTTGCAAAATATATGTTTATACCTATGGCATTTTTATCTTTGTGGCTATTTATTTAAAAGCTGTAGTTTTACGGAGGCTTTACCAAAACAGTTGCAATTCTTTTCCATGGCAGTGTTTTGACAAGTGTGGAAATTATTAAATCAAGCACACCTTTTCCACACCACACATGACAAAGCACTGCTTATCCACAGGGAAGGGCTAGTCAGAGGTCTCTCTCTGGTATAAGATTATCAAATGTATATTTCTGCAGTATTCAAAGACATTTGTAAATGTGTCCTGTATTTATAAAACTATAACCAGAAGTTCCTTATACTGAAACAAAACAAACAAAAGTAAATAATACCAAGTCCAACAAACTGACAAAGGTAGTTTCAAATCTTACTATTAGCTCAAGCTCTCGTCGGCCTTATAGATATCACCTGAAACCGCCTCACTCACAAAAATTATTTGGCACTGGGTGAAAGAATGGCCAAGGAGTCACTTCCAGATCCTAATATTCTCCAACTTTTTAAACCACAAAGTTAGTCTTTATTGCTGATATTCTGTACTCATGAAACAAAAAGTCTCAACACAGGTCAAATACCACTTTGGAGCTGGAAAAAGTTACTTCAATGTTATTAATTTGATCGAAAACAAAAGGAAAATATTCCTGGGCCCCAAACATTTCTTCCATACCTTCCCATATGATCTGGTGCCTGAAATTCCCATTATTAAAACTGTATTACAACTTGAGACCGAATTTCTAGAAAAGCATCGACTAAAGCACGCATGCTACTCTTACACAACTGTAATCTATTAAACTAAGTCACTCTCCAAACTCTCGGCTTGAATGACTTTACCGAATTGTTCTATGACAGGACGGAAAGCTGAGAAAAGCATTCTGACTGCCATAGACAGGTTCTGATTTGGATAGAGAGGGACTGTGGAGACAAGTATCAGCATCGTGCAACCCTGCAAGGAAGGCAGGACTGAGTGGGGTAGTGAAGCAACAAGAAAGTACCACAAGGGAAGTGGGTTTTCTAAAAGGAGTGCTAAGAAAGAAGAAAGAATAGCAAAAGGCCCAAAGACAATTCATATGCTTCACTAAAACTAGCCTGATCTATATAACCTTTGCTGGGGCACCGGGTGGCATGCCCCTTCCTGCAGCATTCTAAGTACTCTTCCCACCACAACCTCATTTATTTTTTAATGAAATAGGTCAGCTTGACAAAGGGCAAATGCCTGAGCTGAAACAAATTTCCCTAGAGTTAGTCAGAGGAAGTTTCATTACAAGTCTAAAACTATGAGCCAGCACAAACAGGATAGATGCAAGTGTGGGAGAGAAGAAATATGAGAGGGACAAAGAATAAAGGGTGTACCACTGTTATTATTCTGTTACAGATGACACATAGAAGGAAGTCCATAGGAATTTTGCTTATTAATACTCTAGCCTACTGTGAGGCCCAGCAACAGACGTATCCATACTCGCTACCTCCAAACTACAAGCAGGAAGCAAGGCCTGAAGAGGTTTGAGCGCTGAGGGCAAGACTATCCATACAGATCTGGGTTCGGAGGTCACCATCCTTTATGGATTCCTACTGCATCCTGTTCACGTAAGGACAGGTGAAGTCAGATCAAAATTGGCCTTTACTACTTGATCCCCACCGCCAGCTAAAGGGGATTCCATCTGTCTTCCCCTAAGGGCAGTCCCCCACTACATCCCACTTCATGAAAGCCCATTCATTTTCCCTTAGTCATTTGTTCACAAAACACTGGAGAGGGGTGCACCTATTCTGTACCTGGTGCAGTTGCAAGATCACAGGTACAGAGATGAACAAGACATAGTCTATGCAACAGAGGATCTCAAAGGCTAATATGGGAGAGAGACGTAAAACAATAACAATAGAATGCGATAGATACTTTAATAGAAATATGTACACACTCAATGCTACAGGATTACAGGAGAATAATTAAAGCTTTAAAGAAGCAGTAACATACAGCTGCTCTTTAAGGATTGGGAGTTTCTTGGGAGTCAAGAAAAAGGGACAGAAATTCAAGGAAAAGGGAAGGGCTTAGGCAAGGAAGGTAATTTGAAAGAAGTTGTTATGTTCAACACAAACGTGGCAAGTGTCTGTGGTTGAATCATGGTATGTGTGAACGGGAATTTCAGGAAATGAAGATGAACAGATTACGTTGTTTAACAAAGGGTGTAGTATAAAATATGAAAGAGCTTATTAGTTCTTTATAGGTAATATAGCTCTTTTTAACTCCCTGTAGGTAAGGGGAGTCATGAAGGTTTTAAGACAGGGGAATGATAAACAGATTTGTACTACAGAAAGAAATGTGACAAGGCCAGAGAAAGAAAATGATTAATTTTATGAATCGAACTAGAAGGTAGACAACCTCCAATTCTTCCAAAAATATCACTGGATCCTCTGCCTTAATTATATGGATATAACTGGGAAACTGTTATGTTTGCTGTCTCAAACTCACATCTAAAATATTCAACTGACATTTAATTTTTTATTATGATTTCTATCTGTGAAATTTCATTTTTTTAAGTAAGAATGAATTCTTCTCTGTTCAACATACATTTTTCATAAAGTATTCAATAAGTACTCACTGATTATGGGGCATAATAACCTATAGGATCTATTCTATAAATAAGTTTTATGCTTTCTGATTCTGTTTCTATCTTTTCCATTATTTCTATCAATTCTCTTATGTTCTCTGATTCTATTTCTAGTGTATTTCTACAGACTATTAGAGAAATATAAGGTCAAGTAGGTAAATATTCGCACAAGTGCATTTAAAGCATGCCTCTCCTCTTTCCTTCTGGCTGCAGCTCATGGGGATATGGCTCCCTATCTTACGCAAATCAGTACTTGGGTGCCACAGTGATACCATTAGGTGTATTTCTTACATTCAGTAGTAACTCAGTGTGGAAGTTGGAGTCTCTGTGAAACTGTTTAGCAGATCATATAGGATATTCCTGGAATTCCATTAATTTTTTTTCTAACATTTGGAGTTGCTGTAAGTGAAAGGACCCTAGTGAAATTTTTGCTATTAGTCTTGGAAGAACTGCTCTTAACAGACTAGTCCGCTTCTTTGAGGTACAATAAAAGAAAATATCATTGTAGCAAAGGCCTTTTATAACCACAGCATTGCTTTAAAATGACTATTATATTTTCGTACAGACAACTAAGTAGCAAAATGGTAACATTCTTAAGAGTTCCTTCTCAGTTTGGTTATAAACTGCTTAGCGCTAATCAGCTGTTGAAATCTAAACTGATTATTTCTGAAGTGTCAACAGATGCACAAGCTCCAGAGCTGAAACAGGAACATGTGTCTGGTTTTTTGTAAACAGGCTGAAGGAATACAACTGACAGAAGTACTGTCTCTTCTCTAGAGAGAGAAAATATTGTCTCAGAAAATGCAGTGTGAAAATGTTGCACATGGTTTTATTAAATGTCCCAAACAAAGTAACCTGGAAGGCCAAGAAAAAGGAAAGTGACCAAAGGCAGGTAGAGAACAGGAAAAAAAAACAAGAGAAAAAGAGTAAAGACATCCTGCCTGCTGCAATAAAGCAATGTAATATATCTTTACATTTTTAGCTTTTTCTTGAAAAGGGCAACCTCCACCTTTCCCTCCACCCCCTGAAAACCCTAAGGATGCAGTCAGGCAAATTCTTCTTGTACCATCACAGAAAAGTAAGGGGCATTTTAGTGTTTGATAGTAACATGTTGTAATCCTCCGGCTCCTTGGAGCAACCACTGTCTTCTCTCCAAAGCAGTCCTTTCCAATTTCCTGCATAGATATTATTTGACAGCATTTCTTAAACTGGCCTGATCATCAGAATCACAGAGCCATGGGTTCCTTCCTTGCTGATTCCGATTCAGTACACCTGGAGTGAGGTGTGGGCCTCTAGTTTTACAAGCATCCCAGATGATTCTTACGATCAAACACGTTTGGGAAACAGGCTGTATAACACAACTATTTTTAAAACAACTTGCTATGAGGATTATCCCTTCCTGAAAATTTCACAATACTCCTTGAAATGAAGGGAGACCCAACAGTGCATATACCCAATCATTTTTCAGCTAGGGAATCCCCTAATCAGATAATTCTCCAAAATAAAGCAAAGATGCGTCTGACAAAGCCTCGCCTGGTTTATCAAGAGAAAATCCCATGGCTAGATTTTTGCCACAGGTGATCTGGAGCACTGGTATGTCTCCGAAGCTAGGGTCAGCTCCTCCCCAAATGTTCACACACAGACAGAGCCAGCTAATTTCCCTGTTAAATGTGAGTGAGTCACCATCCTAACAATTTAGATTGCTAAGGTGCACATATTGAAATATATGCTTCCCGGCACAATTCCATATCCAATTACCATAGTAAATCCAATAAAGGCACAGTAAAACTGCCACTCAGCCAGGGGAGAAATACGAAGTCATAAGCCAATTCAAATATTGCTAATACCCTTGGAGCAACAACTGTGGATGCCTAGAACCCCTGTCAGGAAACTCCGTCTTATCTTTTTCACTTAGGAATTTTTCACAATAAATTTCAGCTGGAAAATTTTGGTAAGTTTCTACATCCTAAGCTAAATGAATGCCTGAAAGATATTCCCATTTTTTTATTTGAGTTTTGCAACATCGCTCTATATGCCTCTTCCCTTTTAAGTCTTAGAGCAACAAGCTTTCGGGTAAACATAACTGCTAAAACATCTATGTACGAAGTCAAAAGTTTGCATTCCGTTTGAAATGGAAACATAATCAGTGAATTTGTGTCTTCAAAATATGTCCAGTTTTCAGGCAAAATATTGTCGTAAATATAATTTAATCTGAACTGTCAAAAGACTTAAAAGTTATTTAAGGTTTAAAAGAGAAATTCCTTAAATTTATTTAAATAATTTAAAAGTTATTTATAGTTTTATTAAGAGGTAACTTACTGAAAATAAAGTCAGTTTTTTTTATTTTGTTTTGTTTTTGTTTGTTACTTAACCATATTTAGATGGTTTACTTGTAGCTGTCTGGGCGAAGATGGAAAGAGACAGGACGAACATATGCTAACTATGGCATTATTTCTCAGAATAAATTATGACAGTCTTTTAAACACAGGGCCAATGTAAAACTCTAAAAACGTACATGAAAACCTAGGACTACAAGCACTAATACAAAACAAAGCATCTAAAATTCCCCTGAGATATTTAGTTTGTGTCTTAGTAAAAGGCAGTGACATTCCAGAGAAGCAGATGAAGGCTCAGCATAAAGGACTTCCTAAGAATCAGAGCTGACCAACAATACAACAGCTTCTCTCGCACAGAAGTGGTCAAGGAAAATCCCAGAGACCACCTGTCACACGTGCTGCCAAGAATATTCTTGCTTTGTTTAGGAAGTTGTTCTAAATGACCTCTGGGGTCACTTCCAAGTAAGTGTTTGATTCATCAAGGTTATTTTCAGTGGTGAAATAAATGACATGGGTGTACACACACACGCACGCACACACACACACACACACGCACACACACACGCACACACACACACACACACACACACACACACACACACAGTTGCAGTCCCAGAAGAGAACTTAGCAGCCTGATATTTTTAAATGTTATTTTATAGGCAAAAAGCAGAGATTGAATCAGCTACATCCTCAAACCACCATTCTGCAGAAGGAAATAAGGTACACATTTGTTTTACCTCAGCATGCTCTTTGAGTCAAAGAACAAGCCCAGGTCCCTAGTGGCCTCTAGCATATTCTTTAACAGGCTGCCATCAATCTAGTTCTTGGGACAGACTGGGAGCTACAAAACTGCAGAACACATTTGGATGTATGATTGTATAAAAAAACACAGATGTCATGAAATGAACTTTCTCTGCTCTCCAGCATATTTCAGTTTCCCGTGCGAGAAAAACCTAGTAGTTTCCTGAAAAAGCGTACCAGAAAGCAAACAAACAAAAAGAGGACTAGACTTCAGCCTTTTTCAGGAGTAGGCTTAGCTGTGAGTTTTGAGACAAATCAACTTGCTCATGAACTGACAGACTCAGAGAGCTCCATTAGTCTTGAAATAGGAAAGAAGGAGAAATCGGGTCCTATATAGACAGCTCCTTATCCCCTTGCATAACCTCATGAAAAGCATCCCCCTTATTCAAAAACTAGAACCTCCAATGTAATTAATCAAATAGTTTTTAAGTAACACCTTACTTTTCTTTCTGTATTCTCTGCTTGCTACTTCTATTTTTAAGATACGCACTCTTTTCTCCTAAAAGAATTGCTGCTACACGGATAGCCAGGTTCCATGGTATAACAATTAAGATTTTCTTAACCTTAGAACTTTATTGAAGCACTATGCTAAATACCTTGGAAGAGTTTCTTATGTGATTTACCAAGATGAACCAATGAAATGAAAGCAGAAACAGGAATAAAAGCTACATTTTCTGCCATATTTAACTTTTGGAAGTTTTTGTTTAACATCAAACAATCAGTATCTTCCCATTAAATCTGCCTTGAGACATGGACCCCAAATAAAATCTTTTTCCTCCTTTCTCCTAGTTCTTAATAGAGTTTTTAATTATAATTTCTTCTGGATGCTTAAGTAGAAATGTTCTTCATGGACAGAAATTAAACACAGACATTCCAACCAACAAACATACAAAATAGTGTTTAAGTAACCATAATTAAGAAATGTCAAATAACCTTAGATACTATTTCATCCTTATCATATTAACCGACATTGATAAAATTCAGGGCTGTCGAAGTTGACAAAACAAGGACCCACAGCCTACTTGTAGTGTAAATTGGTAACCTTTTCACAGGGCAATCTGCCCATACTTTATCCACCAAAATGGTCATTGCACATACTTCATGACAGCAATTCTGCAACCAAGTTATCCTAAGGACGCTGTGCAAAGGTAAATGGATGGACAGGCCATTCACTGTAACACTGTTTATGTAATAGCAAACACCTAGAAACAAACTAAATGCTCATCGTTGAAGGACCAAGTAAATCACAGTGTATATCCTCAGGGTATAATGTATAATGGAATTATATGCACCCAAGAACCAAAAAAAAAAGGTCCAAAAAAAGATTCCTAAATGCAAAATCAAGTCATAAGTCAGTATACACAGTGTAATCCTACTGGTAGTAAAAAAAAAGAAAAAAAGAAAAATATATAGATGTGGTAGTCTATATTCTAGCTGAACTAGCACTAGACTTAACATGCTAGAATATACCAAAAATTATGGAAGGATAATTAAGAAATTAGTAACATGAGAAATGGAGGGCTGGGATTACCTGAGCAGTGTATTTTATTTTATATCTTTCTCTACTGTTTTAACTTTCTACTCTGCCCCTATGTCACTTCTATTTAGAATCTTTATTTAGACTACTCTTCAGTCCCAGACCATGGCAGAATTTTGTAACACTGGCCACATCCCCTGTGGGATGAAGCTCACTGCCCACACCCCATCATCCCCAGCACTAACATACCATAATACCAAAGTTCCAGTTCGGAACTTACGTAATGAATGGTTTCAGAGCTGACATTTCCCCCACCACTTTTCTTCTTTCTTCACATCCTTATGTTATTTGTGCTGATTTTGGCCTCCCTTTCTCTAAAATATAAGCTTGTCTGAGAGCAAGGTCAATGTTGTTTTAATCCTTGCTTCCGCCAAAATCATATAGCAGAGTACTTAACAGGTATGAGTAATAAATAACTGTTAGGTTTTTATGAGATTATAGCTTGGAGGTTAAAATTTTATTTTCAAGGGAAGAAACTACCACACTTTCCTGATCATGTATATTTGCTAATAAATCACCTCCACATTACAAAAAGAAACACTGAGGTACTTTAAACTTAGATTTGCCATTATTAAACAATTAAGTAAACGATGGAGAAAAGGAGACCGAAACATTAAAAGAGGTCTAAATAAATTTTGTAAATGGTATGAAAATATGCAGCCTTTCATTAGGTATGCCATATGGGGCAAGAGAACACAGGCAAAGAAAAAGGAATCGGACTGAAGAAAAAAGTGTTATAATAATCCCCTCATTTCCAATAGCATCAACTACAATTTCAAAAAAAAAAAAAAGGCACTGGTTTCAGCACCAAGTACACATTTATAACACTGAATAGGAACTACCCATCAGAATGGAATGATTATTGATTTCTTAATGGATTACTGCTGCACAAATTTACACTCACCAAAAAACCATCAATCTTTGGGTAATAATTATAAACCTATCACAGTACATACAGCATTCTGACTGAATTGAAACTCACTGCTATCTGCCGGGAAATGACCAGTTTTCTATTTCTCCAGCTCCAACCACAATACAGAATGGTGAGCAGATGCTTACATCAAATGTTATTATAGGACATGGCTTTGTGACAGCCACAACATGCACCATCTGTAAATGGCTATTAGAGAGGTAAACAGTCAGGTCCTGGTGGATGTTTTCTTATTATTCATTAGCTATGAAAGCTGTAAATAAAATGGGCATTAGGTAGTTACACTTGTCAAACTCCTATCATCACTGGCAGGTAGTGGAGAAGGGGTCAAGGGCAAACAGTACATTAGCTGAAGTCACGCTGTTCTGACTTTACATCCTAATTTCAAACCTCTCCCCAAATCTGCATCAGAAGTGCCAAACCACTAAGCTACAGAGGTTAGGTCTCGGTCTAAACCCTAAGTGTATTCTTAGTGAATTGCATTTTTACTAAATACCAAGTGGAACACCATTATAATTCAAATATTATTTTCCAAAAAGAAAACCCCATTATGTCAGTTCCACCGAGCAGTCTTTAATCATTGGATAATTATGTGATCCAGCATTAATCAAACAGTTTCTAATTCTTGTATTTTCCAGCTGTAGGTTTTAGATAACACCACTTCCTTCCAGATAGTTAATCCCATTCTGAACACCTTATTGATCTATAGTATGCACATACAGTCATAGAATGAAGATAGTTAATCCAACCTAAATAAAAGTAATTTGCAATCAATGGTATACTTGTCATTTTCTCTTTAGCTTCTAATCTATTGACTATTATCAGAATTTTTGGTTAGATATATCAATTTTCCTTTCTGAAAATTATAACATGTAATTTTTCCACCCAATTAACTAACTTTAAAAAATGTATTTCCAAAACATCCTAGGAACTAAAGAAATGAGATTTGATTGTTTTTATAAAGGATTCCCTTTCCTAAGTACTAGGAGACTATTAAATTATCATGATAATCAACCATAATAATTAAAATACTATTAAGTATAATATAAAATCAAATAGAAAAGCTAAATAAAGTTACCATAATAAAATAAAATAAATTTGTGAAACACCACAATGGATTTGTGAAACAGTGAAATTTGTGGATGGCAAACTCATTTGTTTGTTTTTTTAATGGAAAAGAATATTCTAAACATTATAACAATCAAGTAAGAAAAATACTCATATTCTCTAGAAGGCAAGAGATAACTTTAGACTGAGTCGATACTACTTACAGTTCAAGTAATCTTAGGAACCATATCTAATAACTATAAAAATAATATGCAAATATTTATAATCGACAAAGAATAACAGTTAATTGCGTTAGAAAATGAGCTAAGTGCTTTATGTAAGTTACTGCATTTATTTCTTAAAACCTGATGACAGGTATTATTATTTACAGCTGAAGGCAATAGAATGTAGAATATCCAGGAAACACTCCCAAGGTCACATAGTAGAACAATCAAATATCAGCAATTCCCTACATTTAAAGTAAAGACCAGAGCAAGGACTTGACCCCAGGTCTGTGTTACTTGAAAATCTGAACCACTTCCATTGGGCCCCACCCCAAAGCAGAACAACAGCTGCACCCACAGAAACTGCTATGTTCCAGAGCAAACAGGTACCCAATATTTATTGTGAATGAAGCAAATGAACAAATGAATGAAAAGAAGGAAAGAACAAATTATGTAAGGGAAGCAACACCAGGCCAAGAGCAAGAACACAAGGTTTTAAATCACTATTCTACTCTTTGCCCATGTGACCTTGGGCCTCAATATGCAGATTTCTAAAATACAGGCTTTGGAATAGATATTACAGTATAATATACTGTGTTTACCATACTGGTGCAGGCACACGCACAGGCATACATACACACACACACACACACACACACATAAATACACACATGCAGAATTCTATTTATGGAACGGAAAGGACAGTAATTTAGTGAGACCTTGAGCCCATATTTATCATGTACTATGTTCCTGGCCCAATTCTGAGTGTTGGGGTTATATCAGTGATCAAGACAAATGTTCTTCAAGCGTGTGTTGAGAGAGGAGACAAATAAATAAACGAGATAATTTCAGATACTATTAAGTATAACAAGATAGAATAGAAAAATGTCATAGAATGCCTGAGAGGGGCTTATTTATCTAGGGTGCTCAGGAAAAGCCTCTCCAAAGGGGCAACAGTTGAGTTGAGTGACAGCAGAAAAGAAGGAGGCTTCATTCAAAGTTATGAAGGAAGAGTGTTCCAAACCCTCAGATGGGAATGAACTTGCCCTGTCCAAGGAGAAGAAAGAGGGGAGATATTTTGAGAGTTTAGTGAAGAAGAAGAAGAATGGAGGAGGAGGACTCAGAGACAGAGGCAGGAGCCATGTCCTATAGAATCTTGCAGACTCTGGAAAGGAATTTCAATTTTATTCTGTTTTTAATTGAAAAGTTTTGTGTTTAAAGCAATGGATGGTTATTATCTGGTTTCAGTTTTAGAAAGTGCAGGTCTGACTATTGGGTGGATTATGGGGCAAAGAGGAGAAAGAATGGAGGCAGAAAGACCAGCTACAAATTTTTTAATATTTTAGGTTTAGAAGACTAGGAAATGATGGCAGCTCAGACTAGAGATGTAGGAGTGAACATTATGTAAATTCAAGACATATTTTGGGGGACTTCCCTGGTGGCGCAGTGGTTAAGAATCTGCCTGTCAATGCAGGGAACACGGGTTTGAGCCCTGGTCCAGGAAGATCTCACATGCCGCGGAGCAACGAAGCCCATGCACCACAACTACTGAGCCTGCACTCTAGAGCCCGTGAGCCACAACTACTAAGCCCACGCACTGCAGCTACTGAAGCCCTAGAGCCCATTCTCCACAACAAGAGGAGCCACCGCAATGAAAAGCCCACGCACTGCAACGAAGAGTAGCCTCCTCTCACCTCAACTAGAGAACACCCACGCGCAGCAGCGAAGACCCAACGCAGCCAAAAATAATAAATTAAAAAAAAATTTTTTTTTAAAGATATATTTTCGAAGTGGAACCAACTGTTTCTGATGGACTAGATGTAGAGATTGAGAAAAGGACCAGTACCAGATACAGATTGGAAAGTCAAAGCATCTTGTATCTAAAAAAAGAAACTGAGAAAGAGACAATGACCTGCAGATGGAAACATAAGGGCTGCTAATAGATGTAGGTGAATACCAGATGTTTTCTGTTCACTGAGTAATTGGCAGCCACTGATTATGACACTTCTGATGAAGCCACTCCCTCTCTGTTTCTTTCTCTCAGACAGGGGCAGTATCTCACTTTTCTATCAAAAGCTTCTAGCTTTCTGATTGCACCTAACTGGACCATTTCCTTTATCTCAATAGTCAGTAACCTAGAAAATCAAAACACATGGTAAAAATAGAAACTTGGAAATAAATACTAATTACCAAGCCCAGGGTCTCTCGGGGCAGCAAAGAAGTAAAACACCAAATTCAAAGCATGAGTGCACTTTAAAGCAAAAAAAAAAAACAAAAAAAGGCTTTATTATAAAGTGATAAATACAACTTAATAGGCCTTAATCACCAGAGGTGTGCCCATCCAGATACATGATTCTGAAAATATATCAGTATCCAAAATGTATCCAAGAACTCCACACTTGAAAAGCAAGCATTTGGGGGAGTGCTGAAGTTCCCCACCATCCTGAAGAGCCACCCAAGTAGGTAACAATGCACTTTAATTGATTAAAAACTTGCTAGCAGCAGAAGTATTTTACAGTAATTCAACTCCAACGCTCACACAATAAAGAAAAAGATGGCAAACAGAAAATTACAGACTGATTACCACAAAGGATTCTTTTCAGCATAAAAATGCAGATGACCTGTTATCATTAAATTGCTACTATAGAGATACAAGCACTTTCAGTTCAGTTAGGATTAAGTACATTGCTTTCCAATATATGCCATTTAAATATTATAGGCTTAATTTACAGAACCTATACCAAGCAAACTACATTTCATGAACTTCCAAATAACATACAATTTTGTTGTAACAATAAAGAAAGGAAAAAGAAAAGAAAAAGAAAAACCAAAGGTAGAGAAGCAATAAAATGATTAGTTCTTAAGAAGATGTTACAATGTAAATAATGAGAAGACTTGGTATTCTCCAAGCTATTAAATAGACTGCCTAATTTTTCTGTAGCTATAGGCATGATTACAAATGTCTGTAAAACTAGGTAACGATTGGTTGCTCTTTTAAAATTGCTCAGACACATTTAATCAATTATTTCAAGAAAGGATTCAGATAAAAACTGGAAAAAAAAAAACTTTCCTAAAGGTTGGGTATCTGATCCTAGGTACTGTTATAACAATTATATCATGGACAAAGGTGATAAGTATCACGATTGCTCTAAGAAAATTCAGGTCTGGCCTCACAATCTAGCATAAGCAGAAATGTGTACAGTTTCAAGGAAGAGGCATTTGATTCATGGGTTTTTAAATGATCTTTGGGATTTAGCTACTGGGTAAGAGAGTTCACTAAAAACAGCAGCAGTATTACTCCCATTTTCATGTGTGTCTACTAAATGGCTAGGTTATGATTTGAGAGATCTTGGATCATGGAAATTAGAAACTTTCATTAGACAAAAATAATAATAATAACTTTACTTTTTAATTGAAGTATAGTTGATTTACAATGTTGTGTTAATTTCTACTGTACAGCAAACTGATTCAGATATGTGTGTATATATATATCAACACACACGTACACATTCTTTCCAAAATTCTTTTCCATTATGGCTTATCACAGGATATTGAATAATAATAACTTCAAAACTATAAACTTTCTCAACAATCTCTCTTACTTCATACTTCTTAACAACAAATAACCAAAATGTCTTTAGGTGAATTTATATATATATATAAATTTTATATAAATACATATATAAAGATTCTCTACAGATCTTTTAGAATCTTTATAAAATCTATCTCTGTACTGTAGAGCAATATTGACCTAAAAAGATGCATTGTATGAAGTCATGTGAGGCCTCTAAGCAGTTGAAGCTTTTAGTCTAACACAGTATTTTGCTTGAATGAGTGTTGCGAAGGGAGTTCAAGAGCCTAAGCTAGTGTTAACTTTAGACCATTTATTTTAAAACTGCCTTGTGGGTAAAAAGACTAGCTGGGTGATGTATCCTTAGGACACACAGTACTGAAGTGACCAAACCTGTGGGCTTAATCTGACTAATAACTTATAGAAATAACTGAGTTACATCTCTAAGGTGTCTAGCCAAATAAGCAATTCATATTAACTCATAATGTAGTTAAAAATTAATAGGCAGCCTTCTTGATTGAGAGACATACGTATAAGGCAACATGCTAGCTAACTTCTGTGGAAAAGATATTTTTTGAAATGTGTTAGGCACTGTGATAGAAGCTTTACTGAAGTGTTTTATTAATCCTCACAGCAACCCCAAGAGACAAGCACTAACTTTGCCTATTTGACAAAGGAGGAATTGGAGATTAACACATAGCACAGCCCAAGTCGTAAACCCAAGTCTGATCAGCACTGAAGTCAAGGCTCTGACGGCTACCCTCAGGCTGTAGAGATTATAGTCATTTTCCCTGCGCTCAAGGAGATTCCAGTCTTACAGGGGCGATAAGATGTATAGGAGCAATGGAGTAATGGTAAAACAAGATAGGAAGTGATAAAGGCTTCCTAGTTTTTAGAGAGGAAATTATTCCTGGATAAGAAGGATCATTTGGTTTTAAGGACTGATTGCACTGTCACTATGCTCATAGTAACCCAGACCCAGGAAAAGTTACACTTCAGACGTGAAAAACAAAATGTGTAACTTTACATGATCTCATTGGGATTTACAAAGATTTCTGCATCTTTTAACCAAATGACCTATGAGTAGCCTGTTTATTATGTACTCTGCTATAAAACCTTTTCAAAAGAATATCCACTTTTCTTCTTGATTGTTCACAGAAGAAAAAAATGGACATTACTGGGGACTGCTATATAGTTCTGAGAATTCCAGATATGCAACAGAGAGATGGGTAATGATGTAGGACACACAGCTCCATGAGTATGCAAATTCATGGAATTTCAGAACCATACTTGGAATTCACTCACCAACATATCTAGTAAATAAGTAAACAAGACCCCTCTCTGGGCCAGGTCAGGAGGGAGGCACACTGTGCAGTCAAATCCTGCCACCCGCAGTGGTTGAGAATCCGCCTGCCGATTCAGGGGACGCAGGTTCGAGCCCCGGTCCGGGAAGATCCCACATGCCGTGGAGCGGCTGGGCCCATGAGCCATGGCCGCTGAGCCTGCGCGTCCGGGGCCTGTGCTCCGCAACGGGAGAAGCCACAGCAGTGAGAGGTCCGTACCGCAAAAAAGACCCAACCAACCAACCAAACAAACAAACAAAAATCCTGCCACCAAACACATCTTCTGAACTGCCATCTTCAAATGAAGTGCATTCCTACTGCATAATTACCATTTCAATTACATCCCTCACAAACAGAGCAGGTTTATTTGTGATTCGCATTAATTAGGTAATTTTACTTTCATTTCTTTAGTAATTGATTTGAATACAACAGAATTAATAATTGCCTCATATCTGCACACACATTACTTTTCAAACAAGGACGATCTGACAGCACTCAGACAGATGAAGAGCAAAAATATCCACTCAGTGATGCAGATATCTTGAGTTTTATCAGCAATGCTTTGGACTACTTTTTTTGTTAATTGTTTTTGATTAAAAGCAGACTAAAAGCACATCCTTTCTAGAAGACTAGTTGATACAACATGTATGTGGGATCTTTTTCTTGGTTATTTGATTCAAGTTTTTTCTCATACTCTTTTTATCTAACAATAAAATAATAGCTACCATTCTGGTTAACTTACTCCATGCCAGTCTCCGTTCTGGAGCCTTTACACATATTATTTCTAACACTTGCCACTCCTCTGACAAAACAGATTAGTAATATTCCTGTTTTACAAACTGAGATTCTAAGAGATGAAATATCCGTCTAGAGGTCTCACATTTGATATATATCAGGCTCACTTTTTTTTTTACCACACAGGGAGGGGAAGAGGAAAATTCATTCAGTTCTGTATTTTTTAAAAATATATGTTTATTATTTTCTAGTAACAAATACAAGGGTTAAGTAATGCCAGGAAGAATAGATTCCTCTGAGACTGCTTAAATAAATATTAGGATCAAGTTTTAATGAGCACATTGTATGTTAGATGTGAAAGCATTTCGAATAGTCTAAAATATTTTACAAATAAAATATATGACTTTTAATAGGCTTAAAAACTGTTTTTTCTTAAGCCAGTTAAACATATACCCTGATCTTGTTTTTATTATTTATGGGCTTAGCAAACCTTCCCTTCAACAATAATACATGTGTAAACTTCATCTCACGTCTGATAAATGTTTACTGCAGTATTATCACAAGGTTAATTTTAGAAGAGTATTCCAGTAGGTAACAGCCAACCTGGGAATTCTAAATCTCTGACAGGGTATGATCTGAAGAAAGTCTTTTGAAACACTCAGTGCTTGTGTCTTAGATACTTCAGGAGGAAAATGGAAAAACAAGAGATCAGAGAACAAAAACTGGATGCAAAACCCCATCTCATCTGCTCAATATCAAGTTCCTTCTTCATTGCCGCCTCCCATGAGGGAAAAAAAAAAAAAAGAAAGAAAGAAAGCAGAGAAAGTTCTTACTGTTTCTGGCAGGCTTATGGTCTCCCTAACTCCCCAACGGCCTTTCCCACTGAAATGAAGTAAAAAGGCAATTGAGGGACAAGACCAAAGTTGACTGCATCCGTTATAATTTAGGAACACAACCAGTTAGGATACCTCTCAGACACAGCACATATGTCAGTCACTTTTGCAGAAGATAAAAGCCATAGATGAGTCCAAGATGGCCATCACTAACACCACTGGGTTATGACAACAAACAATCTATTTTAGGTACTACTGAGCTCTACTGCTTCAATCTTCCAATCTTTCTAGGCTGAAACCCTCAGGACTCCAGTTCTTCTAACCAGTCAACCCCCATCTTTCACTCCCTGGCTTTCAGATATCTGAAAAAGTACATTTCTTTCTACTGACTATCAATATTTATCATTTATCTTCTACCAGAAACCACTTTAATCCTATGGCCACATTCTTCATCGCTCAAGCAGGAGGTAACTTCTTTAATTAACTTATAAATTCAGATATTTATTTATGCTTTCTGAAAGAAGAAAACAGGAAGGGAAAGATCCTATTTTTCATTTGCCTAGTCCTCTCTCCAGTAGATCTGCTAACTCAAGTGGGTTCTGTGGTTTATCCCTCACTTCTGGATTCTCCATTTGTGTTCTCTCTTCTTGGGCTAGCTCTCTTCTCTGTTCTCTATACTCCATACCTCTCCTCTTTCCTTTCAATGAGCAACATTCAATGGAATTTTAAATTGATGAACATGAAACAGAGACTAAGGGTCTTTTAAAAAAGTAAACTTTATTATCATATACAAGGTAGAACGGAAAACCTAAGGATAAGTTTTAACTTATTCTACTCAGATTTCTTTTGGCATTGTAATGCTACATGTCTCCTTACCGTTGCCAGAAGTACAGTTATATGAACATTATTTACTTTACAGCATCTCATGCTATGAATCAATATCACTCAAAAAACTTTCCAGAGTACGTAACTTTATTTGGAAATTCCACTGTATTACAGCCATTAAGAAAATACCTTATATTCAGAATAAATTTAAAATAATATTCAATGAGTCTGTTGACAGCATTTGTATATGAGAATACCCCTGACTTCAGTATTTATCATCAACGGCAATAGTCCAATTTCATGAGTCTCTTATATCACTGAAATTTCAAGGTTAGACCTTTCTTATCAGAGATATCATTGTCTCTCTTATAAAACAGCTCCGTGCTTTGAGAAGATGGTTGACTGAATTCATCTTTTTTTAATTATACAAGTAAAAAGATCTTTTATAAAAGATCCAAATAATGTAGAACTATTTAGAATAAATGATAAAACACCCTATTTACCTTCACATAAGCCAAAGTGAACACTACCAATAGTCTGGTCTTTCCTTCCTTCTTTCCTTCCTTATTCTTTGCTTTCACACACACACACACACACACACACACTTTTAAAACATGAGTGGCACTCTCTTGCACATACAGCTGTATGAAAGCAATTGTTTAGTTAACTATAATTTCTCTGATTTGCTTAAAAAATAACAGATCTTTAAATTTGTTACCAGTTATTGTACTCAAACTGTGGGACAAACTAAAACTACTCAAATTCATCAAAAGACAGCCTTATTGTTAGCACAATATATGTAAAAATAATTTATTTTAAATTATGTTTTCTTGGGGAGCAGGGGTGTTTCTTTTTGTTTCCAAAAAACTGAATCCAAAAACTGTAATTAGGTCATTAATTTGTCATAGTTCAGACAGATGGCAGTGTGTAATTCATATTTTGAGTAAAAAACAGCAGGCTTACAGAAAAATATCTCATATTTCTTTTTCTAGTTCTCAATTATGTTCAAATAAAATCTATTACCACTTTCAAATATTTTGCAACGTTCAGCAATATAATAGAATTTGATTTATATTTCAAAATACTATATTAGAATCAGTGTTTTTAAAGTACTTATAATTTTAAGACAGTGTCTAAAAATGATTAAGTACTACTTACCTATTTTCAATATCTAAAAATTCTTAAACAGCCCAGTTTCCAAGCTCTAAGTGAGATATGAATAATCTATGCAATCATTTCTAGTAAAAGTAAATGAACCTACTTCAATCAGGTGTTAAACGTAAATCCTCAGCTCGAAAAGGTATACAAATGCTACTTTTCCACCAAGAAGGTAACAAATGTAATGAAAATAATGCATTCTACCTCAGACCATCTGGATAATAAAGATACTGACATAAGTCTGATTAAAAGGCTTGAAAGACATGTCTTACAAAAGAAATATATTGCCATATGGAAATACTACTTGCTAAAATGTTTGTTTTGAACAACAAAAACAAAACAACAAGGCTCTTCATGAAAATGACATAACAGGAAATGTTTTATATAGTTGCAGAGGGAATAATTCCTCTTTAGAACTCAGCCAGAAATTCTTAGTTAATTCAACAGAAACAGAGCAATGCAGCTTCCCAGCACTTCAAAATATGGCCAAGCCCTGCATACTGATGTCTTAGTAAGTAGTAGGTAAAGTTGACACGTCAGGTGTAAGGAGAGCTACAGCTTCCATGATAATAAGAGAGCAATGACAAAAATGTCAAAGGTGTAGACACCAGAATGTTAATTTATTAGAACGTGACTTTACACTGATTAATTATATGCTCCTCAAAATATCTGGAGAGCATAAGAAAAGTTAATTGAAGCATTCCATTTTGTACATGCAGTTTTAAATAAGTGATAGAAAAACTGATTTTAAAATTATATGTGGCGTGAAATCTGTAAACACTAAATGTGTCATATAAAGATATTAGTAATGAAGACGATGATGATGACTATAACATATTCACTGAAACATTTACACTAACTTGAATTCCACTGACTATGTTAGTATAGAATCAGAAAATTGAAGAGACGTTTATAATCTTGAAGATCATCTGTTTGGGGCTGATCTGAAGATTACAAAATCCTTTTGAGACTGAGACATGGTTGAAATAAATACATACCCTAACAAAGAAAATCACAAGTAAAATGGGATTTCAGAATTATTTCAACATCTAAGAAATCAACTTTCCAAATTCCCTCAAATAGATCAGAAACACATTATTTAAATACACATATGCAATACGTGAATCACAAGCAGTTCCTTAATTCAATAAATAATTACTGGGCTCCTACAATGACCCAGTATGATACTGTATACTGGGAATGAAGAAATATTCTGTAACATCTTACGGAAAAAGCTGAACTTTTTGGCCAACCCAATAGATAAGGCATAGCCATTTTCTTCAAAGATTCACATCTGGAAAATCTCTAATTAATTTCTTTATAATCAACATGTGGCCCCAAAATAAAGCTGTGTGCTTTGAAACAATATTCTTAAATTCACACTCAGTAATTACGATAGCCTTCCCTATTAACTAACCTAAAATACTATACTTTTCTATAAAATCTTATTTGCTGTGGCCGGACTACTTCAGAGATTTCAGGAAACTACTGTGATGTTTATTCCTCCTGACCTATTAATTAGAAGCTCTCCTAGATCCCCAGCTAACGTAAGGTGCCTTTCTCAGGTGGCAGTGCTATTTTCCATCTTCATCTAAAATAGATACTAAGACCTCTTAAACTGCTGGCCACATCACCCATCAACATTTCTGTGAGTGGAAGTTTGAATTTATGGTAATAGTAGTTGGGGTATCCTTTATAGGTATTATAAGATAGCTTTCATAGAGTTAGGCTATAAAATCAACATTTAACACATCGAAGCAGAAATATAAAATTACATTAAAGAAAATGAATGGATCCTAGGCTGACAAGAATTGGTTATAACCTGATTACATGTATAAGTTAAAAACTGAATCTGCGGGATTTAGCCAAGGAAGCCAAGAAAAAAAATGACTCTCAGAAGTATTTTGGCTGAGGCTATATCTAGGGAATCTAAATCCATGTCCATTCAGGGAAGAAGGAATTGGACAAAAGACTTCAACCATACTGATGCAAATGGCACTGCTATTTCTATCGTGATGCTGAACATATTAGGGTCTCTTAGTCTGATGCCATTAAACATTTGAATTATGTAACTAACTCCCTTTGTTTGGATTCCTTGCTAACCAAATGACCTTTGTTGCTTTACCCATATAGGTCAGTACACACACACAAAAAGATCTGGTCAAGCCAACTGAGGTGATCCAGATCCTATGTTAGTTGGTTCAGGTTTTGTTTGTTTGTTTTATTTTTAATGAAAGTACAGACATTAATTGGTATTCCAATTTTAAACATCGATTTTGTAAACGTGTTTAATGCGAGTCAACCTTGAGATACGGGACCACTCTATGCGTGCTGCCAATCAAGTTTTGGAACTTACAAGGCTGAGAACAAAATCCTACATTATAAAAAATTTCTTGGGGAAATGTTCTCCTGTGGGAACTATTTTAGAAGCTGGCTGTATTTTTGTCTCTGTTTCATTGTGTGTCTTCAAATTTATACACTTTTGAAGAATTCTCAGAAGTAAAAGGTGAGAAGCAGTTCATTTCTCTGCAATGGATATAACTATGGTGAGCACAACATACTTATTTGCTTCTAAATGTAATGGGATTATTAATATCTCAAATAAAATATGAATTCTCTTGGACCTTGAAAGATAACATCCACTCCAAAAAAATCCCTAACACATTTTTTGTGCCCCAGCATCAGCAGTGCATCACACAAAGAAAATGCTTAATAAATGTTTGCTGGATCAGTGATTAAAGGATAAAAATATCTCCACAGCAAGTTCTGAATCTCCACATACAGGAAATCTCAGATGAAGTTATTTTCATCATTAACATTCATTTGAAATTTCACGGTGTCTTGGGTAATCAGGGCTTAATTTCTAAGATGGAGTCCTATAATATATGTTTTAAGGAAATAGATTAAGATGTTTTCTATACCACACTTTTTTCCCCTTACATTATTTTATCCCAAGGGGCACAATATTATAAACTTAAAAAAAAATTATGTACCAAATAATTTCCAAATGATATATATCATGTTGTATATTTATCTCAAAGTTTTCAAAAAGCCTCTGCATAAAATCAGTAAATTCTTTGGCTATTAATGTAGCAGAACTGGCTAATACTTAGTTAACAGATGATTCCTCATATGTTTTAAGCTATGTATTTATAGATGAGAAATAGGTTACAGAATACAGACAAATCATTACAGTAGAGGCCTTGGAGTATATGGCATATTATTTTTTAAAAATATGTAACCATCAAAGTTATGATATTAAATAGACCACAAAATTTTAAGGAGACGGCTGGCATGTTTTGTTTAAAAATCAGTGAGTTGATCACATCAACTAATCCAACTTCTGAGACTAGCATAAAAGGACTCCATTAAGCAAAAAGAGTTCATTAAAACCTGTGATCGTACATTTCCATATAGAATTTTGATTCAATGGGAGCAGTTGGGGAAATATGGTCATGGATCAAATGCTGAGAATTACTTAGGGAAGAATTTTTTAAAGAAATACTAAACTATTGTTAAAGAATACAGGAGGGAAAGTAACAAAACCACAAGCTACATATTAGATTTCACTAATTAGGAAAATTCACACTTAGTCTAAACTATCCTCCTGCCTGATTGCTATCCTCTCCCAAATTCCACAGGTGCTTCAAACTCTCTGTAGACAGAATTAAACTAAACTAAATCTTTTCCTGGAAACCTGCTACAGTATTTCCTATCTTCCCTGATGGAACCTACTGCCATCTATCCAATAATCTAGATATCATCATCATGAATTTTCTCCTCTCCTTAACCCTACTATCCAAGTCCTGTCCACTTTAAGCTATGATTTCCCAAATCCTTCTCTCCCTTATTATCTTCACTACCACTAGCTCTCATGACTTTTCACTCTGTCATTGCAACAGCCTGTTAAAGAACCCCCTGCCCCTAGAGTGCTCCCCAGCCACAATCATTTTACTCCTATTGTAGCTGGTATGATCCCTGTCAATAAAAAGACTGAAGTAATCTTCTTTGTTAAAACCCTGTGCTCCCTTGAAAATGAAATCCAAGTTTCCTCTTATAAAAGATATTCCATTATCTTGCCCTGGTTAATTCTCCAGAGTCATCTCTGGCTTCAAATTCTAAGACTCCAACTTTGCACTCCAGAAATACCAATCTGTTTGTATTCCCAGAACATATCATATTATCCCTCAGCTCCCACTGTGGGTTTGTTTGGTGAGCAAGCCTTCTGCTTCTTCCCTAAATCCTATTCATTGAATACGTCTCAGCTTAAGCAGCATCTCCCTCCAGGAAGTCTTCTCAAACTAGTACCACCCCTCACTCCCCATAATAATAACACTGAGGTTATCATAGTATAATGCCCATGTTCAGATGTCTGTTTCAAACCAGAGCATGAGCTACAGGAGGGCAAAAATAGTGTCCTATTCACCTTTGGATTCACCTTACTGAGCCTGACACACAAAAGATAGTCTATAAATATTTGTGGAATTAATCAACTAGAACAATACAGCAACATGTCAAATGCTTGTAAGTGATCATTTTATTTTAAGTTTACTTCAAATTTAAAACACCTAAACTATTACCCCCAAAATGCATAATTAGCAACAATGAGGCCTACACCTTGATTAGGTATCATCAAATGAGAATTGATGGCACTACCAGAAGCAACAAATATGGTGAAATTTTAGATACAGATTTTCAAAGAAAGAAATGATTCTAGATATGGCTAGGTTGCTCTACTAAGAGGACTTTCTCCATTCTTAAAGACTAGTGTCTTTAGAGCACCAATGATAAGCAATGATTTTCTTCACATGTAACCAAAAATATAAAACTTAGCTCAGGAACACTGAAACCCAATAAAAAGAACCTCTGGCACATAGACAAACTCTACTTCTTTCTTAATCAAAATCTTCACAGATGCTTTAAATAATAGAGGGGTTTTTCTTTCATTTTTACCCTAAATAATTAGAAATGCCTATCTCCATTCCATGGACCTATGTAGTAAAACGGAAAGAGCAAAAGATCTGAATGTCAAACAGATATTGATTTGAAAAAAAAAAAAAAAGAAAAAAAAACTTTCTTATGAATCATGGTTTGGTGCAAAAGAAACTTGCCTACTCTGAGTGATAGCAGCAGTAATTATTTATTGGATCTTAGCATGTGTCAGGAACTGTGCTAAGTATTTTTCATAATATTGCCTCATTTAAACCTCACAACAGGGACTTCCCTGGTGGTCCAGTGGTTAAGACTCTGCACTTCCACTGCAGGGGGCACGGGTTCCATCTCTGGCCTGGGAACTAACATCCCACGTGTCACACAGCACAGCGAAAAAGAAGAAAAATAAAGATAAAAAAATAAATCTCACTACAGCCCACTGACTTAGGTATTGCTTATCCCAATTCTACAGATAAGAAAACTGGAGCTCAGAGATGTGAAGTAACATGACTAAGATCATACAGCAAGCTAGTGGCAAAGCAAGAATTCTAACACAGGCTTGTATAACTCCAAAGCCCATATTTTTAACCACCTGCAATCTACTGTTTCTGAGCCTCAGTTTTCTGTATTATAAACAGAGTAACTTCACAGAGCTGTTGTGGAGACTAAGTGAAATAATATGGATCACTCAGTATAGTGCTGGGCATCCTATATATATTCAATAAATTATGCCCCCCTCTTTCTCTCACTCCAGTTGTGATTACACATTTATAATAAGGGAAAATAGTTCCTAAATACTCTTTACCTATTTCAGCAGAGATATCCTGAGTCTTGATTAATTCACAAAAGGAAAATACTAACAGGTCAATAAATATATATTATATAAACAGATATAAAGGAAAAAAGCAAAGAAAAACAACATAGTCTACCTCATCTTAGGACTGTGACCCTGCTATTGATCTTTCAGAACATCATAAAATCAAAATGTATCTATATTCAAAGTTAGGAGAGAAGAGGATGGGACCCAGGGATCTCAATTCCTTACAGCTTGAAGGAAGACTCCCAAAAGAACCTAACTAATCACATTACCTTGTTTTTAATGTATTTCCAGTGGGGAAGACAAATTTGGACAAAGATAGAGGCAACATAAACAACACTTCTACAGTAAGCTGTTTTGTTTCTCCAAGACAGACATTTATTCTTACTTCAAAGCAGACTTAAAAGATGGGGGGTGGGGGGTGGGAGCCGAATGAGCAGCAAAGAAAAAAATACAGAAATTTTGCTGTTAATTCCCTGCTCATACATACTTACTTTAGTCCTTTTTTTTTTTTTTCCTTTTGGTACATGGCATGACACTTACCTCTGATAGGTGTAAAGAAATCAAGTCAAACTTTTTTTTAAATTTCCTAACAAGTAAAAACTAAATGTAAGGTATGTTGGGTATATATACAAAACTAAGTACTACAACTGAAAACAAAGCGAGCTTTTATATCAAGTCCATCTGGTGTTATATTAGGGTGTGCCCTATGGAAATCCAGCGAAGGGTGACTGCCAAACTAAGCGACAGAAGACAACTCAGAAAGCTGGTGAGTCCCCAAACATTAGCTATATTTTTTAAAGTGCATTAGAGCATCTGCTTAACAAGATTATCTGTTATCATTCCACCCTCATAATAACCCTATTCTACTTCTGTAATACTATGTTTGTCACTAAAACATGGGTCAGTACTGGACATGGTGGGCAGGGCACCCTGAGATAATGACATTTTCAAGAGTTATCAATAAAGTGATCTAACTAACCCGCAAGGTAATACCAGTTTTACATCCCAATCCTGACAACTTTATTCTTCTGCTAAGGGACCTAAGAGGCCAACTGGTTTTTTCAAGCCTCCATTTCCTCACAAGAAAAACAGAAATCATACTATACTTATGCTTCACTAGGTTCTAAAAATGGAAACTAGCTAAGAAAAAAAAATGAATGTGAAGCACTCTAAAAAGAATAAACTAGATTCCCTGACCTGATTATTGGTCAGAGTCTTGTAAAACTAGAATTACTACTTCTTCCAATTCCATACATGCCACCTGGCCATCAAACTGACTGATAAATGGTATTGACTGCAAAGTTGATCCATGTAAAGGTTTTAAAGTAATAGAAACAAAGTTTATGTCACAATGTCTTTTCATGCCATTAGCTCTCTCCAAAGAAAATTTACTTATTAGCATTATAAAAGTAAATGATAATGAGAAAAATAAGATTAATGACAATTTTTTGAACCTTAAAGATCTTTCAAAATACTCAGCAGCAGGTATAGCACAGTTTGAAACCGATACTGAAGCAACTATACAAGAATTGGAAATGAGCTAACCCAGAAACATAAGGAATCACAAAGTAAGTCTCATCTGATGGGCTGAAATACAGTATGGATTATTTTTTATTGTTCTGTCTGAGTTGTCTGTCTCAGATTCTTAACTTCCAGATTCTATTTTTAAAATCACTTAACACTGTGTATTTCCAGTAGCCATCAAGGCATATACTGTCATCCCTGACACCGAAGATTGTCAGCAGACTCAATATGTACACTAATGATCTTGGGCAACAATGCCCATCTTCTTAACAAAGAGATCCTTATTCTAGAAGAAAAAGTCTAAGTTTCTCTAAGGAAATCCACTCGAAAATATAGGATGTAGTCATTACAAAATGTTAAGTTCACTAACACCTCTTACTTCTTTTTATCTTACATGCTGAATTTTAAAACCAAAGACTGTCAGGCACTGTAACATTTTTAGTTCTCTCCCAAGTCACCGATGCTCTCATCTAGCACTGTCAAATAATGATAGCTGCTGTCATTATTTTTTATACAATAGCTGGCAGCAAGTTGTACAGATACCCTTCATCTTAGAATAGTCATCGAATAACCTAAACAAATGACTATGACCTTAGAATAAAACTGACCACTTTCCTAAAGCCAAAATAAGTGGGCTATCACATGGTAGTGTTACTTTACTGCTAGAACGTCAGTTATTTCATAAAATCAAAGGCTTTATTCCTTTTATTTTTTTTCTAAACTGTTTTAAAATAACTTTTCACTTCTTACACATATACTCTTCTCCTCCTTGCTGCTATGGAACCTATCTTATTCTATCATAAAGGTTTTCACACTTACTTTCAGCTCTAATACTTTCAACCGAAACTGCAATTCTGTTTTTGGAAGTCACAGCCCTTTAGGAATATTCTTTGAAGATATTAAAAAATGTGGAAAATAAATAAGTTCTTTTCATATAATAAAGTCAGCAATGCATATATAAAGGGATTTAGGAAAACCAGTAATCTCAGACACAAGTAATTTGACGAGTCACACACGCACAAAAAATTATTCCAAGTCATAGAAAAACATCTGAGTGACCGATTGTAGGTCTCTTATTCTAATTAACAGACAAGAGTCCCTCTCTAGCACTATTTGCTTTGGCAATCTAAAATGCTGATATTCTCCTAGATCTAACAGAGAGGAAAAATGGGTATCTTCTCCATCTAACACCTAAGTGGGTAACCTAGATACTGTAAATAGAGGCTACGTAAAGGATGCAACAGACAGCTCTGAAGTGATAGCCAAAATATTTAACCTGTAACTCTTTGGAAAAGAACATGAAAACACATGCAGCTTAGCTAAAAACTGTACTAACATGGAATTGCCACAGGCTAGTAAGTTAAAAAAAAGAAACAAGAACAAAACCTCTTTACTAAACATAATTTTACTGCTGTTGGATAAGAAAAACTCAAATATCAAAAGCACAGTTCTTATTTGTCCAAACTGATCATGCCCATGCTCTGCAATGTTTATTTAAAGTAAATGAGTGAACTCCCTTTTAGAAAGGACTACTTGAAAAACCAAAATCAAATTCACAAATAAAGGAGCTAATTAACCAATTAACAAGTATTTTCCAGCTGATATTCTAGCAGTGGCTGGGGGATGACAGTCAAAGCCTGATTACCCAATATTACGTACCCCTTATATTCAATGTTTCTAAAGATAATAGCTAAATATTAAGCTAAAAGAAATTGCATACCAATCTATCTTTCCTCTTTAGGAAATTAAATGAAAATTATCTGAAAAATAAAAAATCTATCCTGCCAAGGACCTAACAACATTAAATGTTAAAATGTAAAAATTGTACTCCCTACATTGCAACAGTACTATAACTTTTACCAAGTCAATAGCCAACTAGCAGAAAAAATAAATTAATGTTACAAGATCCATTACAAGAGATTAGCACTATAATTTAATATACATTCCATCACTAACTATTAATTGTCTTCCTACATGATAAAGGAATTTCAATGACTGCTTCTAGAATGAAATCTTCCTAGGAAGTGCTTCCCATGAATAAAAATAAAGAAAACTTTTAAATAAGTAAAGTAAGTTCACATAGTTCAGTCAAAATTTCAAGTCAGTAACTAGAACCACTTCAAGTTAACGAATTGCAAAATGTATTCAATAGTATTCTATATACTCTTACTTATAATTCAGACGTCTTAACTACTTATGAAGCTAGTAGCTTCACAATAACATCAAGTTTTGAAACTGTAAGGGAAGTGGAAAGAAAATTTGTTCTCTCAGGATAATCAGAATTAACATATTAAGAATATGCTCATAATTCACTCGATTCAGTTTTCTTTAGTTATTAAATCTTCATTTAAAAAGGAAAGAAAATGCTTTTCTTTCACATGTCACCCAAATAGAAAGCTTTTAAATTAAATTATATTTACATGTAAATCAGATGGTCTTTCTGTATAAGAATATAACACATATCACAAGTATAAACACGATTTCAAATTAAGTTTAAGTAGGAGTAACAGAGCATTTGCACTTGATAACTTATGAAACATTATAATTAAGAGAAAATAAACCAAATTCTTAGCAAAGTATTTTGTCTTCTGTCACTGACAGCATGTAAGCTGCTTTTCTATTACACAAAAACAATGTTTACTATATCAATGAATGACCCTTTACCAAAAACAGTAGCCAAAACTGTCTATTCCTGCAAGCTCAAAACATCCTTCCAAATTTTCTCAATTCTTCTCTGGACAGTCTAAAACAAAATGCTTTCACTTTGTCAGAGAAATGGATGTAAATGAGTCCCACAAATTTTCAATTACATTTCACTTCCAATGCTTTGGACACGAAACTTTCCCATGTTTAAAAAAAAAAAAGGCAACTAACACTGCAATTCTACCACTGATGGATTAGCTTTCTGCCAAGGTAATAGAAAATAATTTCTTTTTCTTTATTTTACTTCGAAGAGTCCTTTGGAAATAACGTGTTTCCATATTTTTTTACCCAGCAACAAAAACAAATCTAGTCATAAACCTGGCAAGACAAAAGAATAACCAGAAAAGCCTAACATTTCTTACCTGATACAGGTAAGCACCAGCTCCCAAATGCCACCTTGGGATAGTTCAGACTAGTAAGCAGACTCATGTTTTACGATACCAAAATGAACAGGAATAAATCTGTGTTGTTCTTTCTTTAACAAAATCTATAGCAGCAGCTACACCACAATGTGAGAGGACCCTACAGACCTAACAATTCAAGTCTATCGCTAGAGAAATAGGGAAAAAAAAAAATCATAAAATGAAGACTTACTGCTTGTCATGTGACTTGGTGAGGCATGCTGTCCATTGGGTGTGCTTGAGGTGAGGTCAATTGCCATACTGGAGTGCTCCCTTTCAGGTGAAAGCTCATTGTCACCTGTTTTCACAAAATAAAATCTTTTGGTCTCTGTTCATTGTCATCTAAAATCTAATTACCAACTTTGTAATCATATATGCAGGGTATGCATATATGATTTTAACGAAATACATTTTTCCTTAAAAAGAAACTATAAGGAAATGTTATTTAGAAATACATAATAAATGAACGAAATGACAAAAAGCAACAACCAGCCCACGATTTAAAAATTACAAAATTTCATTATCACATTCATCTTAACTGTAAAATAATGGAGACTGGAGTGGAGTAGTTGATTTCTAAAGTATCTCCTAGTTGAAAAGAATGTTTTCTTTTAACATCTAATTTAATCCTTAAGCACACAGTATTTTTAATGAGCATTTCCAAAATGCTGGCTATCAGTGAGTTACATGTTTGAAAGGAGAGTTTACTAAAAAAAATGTCAACTTGAGTGAGCTAATTCTCTTTCACATTATGTGTCTGAAAAATTAGGTTACAGAGTACTAAGTATTTAGTACATGCCATATTAGTAGACATATATGTAACCCGACCTATTCTAGATTTAAAGTAAATGAAAAAAAATAAAGTAGTAAAGTGTTGATCTGCTAAGCTACTACTGATTTAAATAATATCCTTAATATAGCAGGTATATATCTATAGTTCCTTCTTATTCCACTTCAGTGCTATTTTCTCAAACTCATTTACAAGGTGAAATTGTGAACAGATAGGAGGTAAGAGTTTACAGTTCTTGATAAAAACTTCCAATTCAGAAATTACAATACAGGTAACAAACATAATTTTATTACCAATAACAGATTAATGAAAATGAATACTTACACGTTATATAGCCATCAATAGCCTCTGTTTCCATAGTCAAAGTGCAGTGCTGCAATACAAAAGATTATACCCTTAACACAATGATTCCTTTCAGTATCTGCCATTAAATGCTTAACTTATTTGAAGCTCCAAGCAGTTAGCCCATGTTGCTGCTGCTGCAACCTGTGCCCAAGAAACATACTACAGTGTACTGTATGTGCTCATTTGCAAGTCACTGAACTCTTTCTGCAAATGATCTGATTCCTGCTGGAGATAGGATAGGAAAGATAAGTGTGCTATGAGATGGGCTGCAGCAAGAAATGAATGACTCTTTTAATCAGAATTTACTCGGTTTAGAGAAAAAAATAGGAAGGGGGGTACACCTCCAAAGTGCCAGCTTTAACTGGGATTGAAGTATTTTACCATTCACTACTTCCTACAATCAAGCTGCAGTTTGAGGACTTCCCGAGTATACAGATAGCTCTATTCACAATTGTTGCAAGTTGGTTCATCATGTTCTAATAGGGAGGGGGGGGGAGGACAAACAAACAGAAGAAATACAAAACAAAACAAAAAAACTTCGTGCCCAAGTATGTCTCGAAGGTTTCTGCAGCAGTTACCCAACTGCCAGGCTTGTATTGACATTTTAGCCAACCCCAAGTTCTGTGTAAGCACCTGTTCAATGTAACCTTAATTTCCTGCCAGACCATGGTTGGATACCACGCCGAGCCTACTTAATACACTCCAATTTTGAAAAATTCATACACTTTTTGAAGAGGGGAAGGAGATCACTTTTTCAAAGTTTGGGGAATTATTTTCGTGCACCAATGACACAAAACAAGAACTTAACTCTCAGAAACAAAAGTAAATTGTATGAGATGACACCCCCTAGCTTTGATTTCACATAACGAAAAAAGATCGATAAGCTAACTGTATTCTCTGAGGAAAAAAGTTTAAAGAAATGACATGTCCTGAGAAGATTTTTACTTATTTTTTTTTTCCTTTGGCCCTGGTCCTTTTTGCCTTTAGTTTCAAAACTCTCACTGCACCAGCAGCTAAATTATTCACAATGAGCCATTTCTGTATTGATCGCCAAGTATATTTAGCCCTGGCTCCTGGAATTTCTCCATTACTTACTGGAAAACAGGCAGCTTCACTTCTTGTCTCCAAAACCACTTCCCTTCTCCCTCCCCTCCCCTTCTTCACCACCACCCTCCCTACCCCCCCCAAAAAAAAACTTTTCTTTCTTCCTTTATGGAATAATCAGATCAAATTCCCAACTCAGTCACTACATAGCACTTAAATTTCAACCTGCTGTACTGTTATCAAATTCTTTCAAATTATGATTACATAAGGCTTTAAAGAGAGGCATCCGTAAAGTTTAAAGGGGAGCAATTTCTTCGGATATTTTACAAATGAGCTTATCTCTTTAAAAATGTACACATTTAACACACACATATTAAGAAAGAAACGTCAGGGAGAAGCGAAAGAAGTCTGCCCCATCAATGAAATGGTTATTAACCCTCAGAGAATGAAAGAAAGAAAAGGAGAAAGAGAAACGAAATGTACATACAAAAGAAATTGTCCTTTGATTAAAAAAGATTCATCACCATTTCCAGCTCTGTCGGGAGATCTCAGCTTCTTCTAACCCCTCAAAGAGGAGGTGACAATGTCGGGCTGAAGATAAACGGAGAGAGAAAGAAAGAAGTTTTTTGTGTTTCCCCCTTCTCTTTCCCTCCCTTGCCCCTTCCAAGCCAAGCCCCCTGCAGAGTTCAAGGCAAGGAGGAAGGAAAAGCACTTTACAGGTGGGTCATTCCGAGCCCAAATCCGGCAAACAGATCGGCTGATAAACAAAACCAAGAAATGAGAGAGAAGGAACACCCCCCTTCTCCTCCTCCTCCTCCTCCTTCTACCCCTCCCCCTCGTCCCTTTGGGATGGTCTAGTAGGAAAAGTCACTCAGGAATGGCACCACGTACTTTCAGGAAAGAGGAAAAAAAAGAGAGAGAGGTCAGTCAGTGCTACAGCAATGCGATTAACAAGAAGAGAAAAAACTTGATCCACCGGTTCCTTAAGAATCGACCAAAAGCTAAGACAAGAAAACTGAAAGAAAAGGCGGGGGGTGAGGGGGTGTGGGGGGTGTGGAGGGGTGTCGAGAGGGGAGGGACAGTCAGGGAGAACCCAGCAAAGAACCTAGGCCAACTTCACAGGGCTGCTTTTCGCCCTTGGCAAAAAAATGATAATAATAATAAATTAAATCTTAATTCCATGTCTTTTGCCCATACCAGAACCTGTCAAAGTGATTTAACGGCTGCCTTTTTACATGTCATACCAGGTTGTTGTTGTTTAATTCCAACAGGATCTGGATATTACCTTCTATCTGGACAGCTGTAATTTATTCCAGGCTACCCAACCTTTCTTGGAATTCAAGTTAAAACAAAGCAAAACAAGTCCAAATCCATGACAGCTATAGAGATGAGAACTGATTAATCGATTAACATCCCAGAAACAGATTACAAGGAGGGGACGATAAATTAAGGCAGAAGACATCATCTTCAACCCGATTCCCTAAGCGTCCTTTACAGAAATCATTACCCTAATCATAACCACAATCCATCCCTCCCAGAGAAAAATATCTATAGTATTATTATTATTACTGGTTAATAGCAACAAGTCATTTGATCACATAACAGTGCAAAACGAGATACTATATAATTACACTTAACTTTGAAAACACTCCCCCCCTTTGCAAATCAGATACACATATTTATATATAACCTATGAATCAGAAGACAAAACAAGAGCTGTTCTTCACCACGCAAAAGGCAAGCGGAGATTTACCTCAGCAGTGCATGCAGTAAAATAATCCCATCACCCTTTTGTTTGTGTTTACTGTTAGTGTGTCCTCTCTCTTTCTTTCTTTCCTGTGCCTAACGTGTGTTTGTGCACTGCAGTTGGTGGTGGAAACTAAGGCAGTGGATCTGTAGCTAAGGGTAATCCTGTTTTTACTTCCTCCATCTTCAGCGAGGAGCAGGGTTAGCCCGGGACAGCTGGTCAAACCCCGAGAAACCGATCCGCCGGAGCCCGAGCACATCTCCCCTGCCGGCCGGGCTCGCGCAGACGCCCGCGGGCGGAGGGCGGGCTGGCGGCGGCGGCGGACGGCGGGCGGCGGGGCCCGGGGCGCGGGCGGGAGGACGTGCGTGCGCGCGCGCGTGTGCGGGCCCTGGTCTCCTGTGCGTGTGTGCGTGTGTGTGTGTGTGCGTATGTGTGTGCGCGCGGGCTGGCAAAGGCGCGTGTGCGCGTCTCTGCGCGCTGCGCCGCTCGGCGCGCTCGGCAATCGATTACAGGACAAGTGCTGCCCCGGCGGCTCTGCGACGCGCGCCCTCCCTCGCGCCCACCCGCGCCGCCCCTGACCCGGTGCCCCCAGACGGCGGACCCCGCCCCCAAAGGGGGGGTTACCAGGTAACCCGCTTCCAAGAGTGCTCCTGCAGCCCCCATCCACTCCCCGCGAGTCGTAGTAAATCTCACGTTTTCTGCCGGCTCGGAAGGAAGAATTGCAACGGCGAGGGGAGGTTCATTTCGGCCTCGAGAAGTTTTCTTTCAAACTGGGATTTGTGGTGAGGCCGGACGAAGGGAGCGGGACCGCGATCCAGGCACGCGACGCGGAGCTTTGGGATCGGCGTCCTGGCCGGAGTCTGGGTGTGCGCGTGGACCCACCCACTCAGCTTCGCAATAAACTGTGCTTTGCGATTTCAGAAAACGGCCCCCGATAGACCAGGACACGAATCAGCAGAGAGGGGTCCTGGGGAATGGATTGAGAAGGAAAGTCAGGTCTGAAATGAAGCTCAACTATTACTATTTTGAAAGTGCTTTACAGTGCAAGTTTAAAATTAGAGTGTCTACTTGTTTTTTCTCCACCGGGCACGTGGCACATCCACCAAAAGTCAAAGGAACGGGGGAGGGTCCAAAAAGTTATTAGGAGTAAAGTGTTGTCCATCGATATCATCAGTTATAGCACAGCTTTTGTATTTGGGAAGAACTTATGTGGATGTCATGAGAAAAACAAATGCACGTTCTTTCTACAAACAGTTGCATTTAGCATCTTTCTTGACCACATTTGCAAAAAGAGGGAATAGAGACTTCTATAATTAAAGGGAAAAGGAAAGGAGCTGAAAATACTTCACTGTGTAGTCTGGGTGGCTTAAGTTTGAAAACACATGAAATTATCAGGACTGCCAAACAGCATTTCTGAGAAACCATATCACAGATTGTGAAGAAAATCAATGCTGAAAGAGTAGGAGCAGGCACTGTACCCCTACTCCTTTCAAGAATCCCAGAAATAGTTGCTGAGGAAAGAGAAATAATACGTTGACAATAAAATCATCACCTATATCTTAAGCATCACTCTGTATATCTGGGAAATTTGGGATAATGTCTTTAGATTTGGGGCCTGGGGAGGAATTTATTCACACTAATAGACACTAAATCATGAACATCGTATGACTTGTATAATCCTGTATTTAAATTTTTTAATGAATTACCTTTTAAGGGTTTACTTCTTATGTTGGATTTATTAAACAACAGTTGTACCAATAGGTTTGTTTTTTAAATTTTGGAAAATGATAGTTGGTGCCGTGCTGCAGACAAGATTAACCAACTTTCATTGGAGAGCAAATCATTTGGGCTCAGGCTAGCAACAACTTTATGACGATTTTAAGAACACCTGTGAGTTATACGTTGGTAAAGCAGGGGTTGTTTTTTAACCTGTCAATTATCCAAATAAAAGTAATTTTCCTAAAGTCATATTTGGGAAAGACCAAACATAGAACTCCACAAATCATTCTAATCATCCCAATAGATAGCAAAGATTTTAATCTTAAATTACCACAGAAAATTGTAATGTTCATAATATATAATTTCCCAGTATACAAAGGGTAACATACCTTCTCTAAATTGCCATAAATCCCCCCTAAAAACTAAGCCAAAGTGTTTAAGTATCTGCAAAGTTATGGAGGTTCTTAGAAAAGATGAATTAAAACATATTCAAAATTAAGATGAAGTATCTGGATAGTTTAAGCTATTTAATTCTTTAGTAGAAGTGGATCCATTGTGAAGTCTTAAGGAATCATCCTCAAGTTCCCTAAAGCTAGCACAGTTGATACAGTCTTTGCCCCTGGCTGATTAGAGCTTAATTTAGCTCCCTTGAAAGCCTATCCTTTTCATGAGTTATTTTCATTGGCTCCCTAATCACCAAAGGTACACTCTCTCCCTCTAGTGGCTAAGTGTTCAGACACTTGACATTTGGTGGCCCTGTCTCCCCCCAAATGGGGGACTTGGGCAGGAAGCAATGGCGCCCAGATTTTAGAATGGCAAAGATCTCATGACCACTTGTGAGAATTAGACCATTTGGGGAAACTTTACCCTCTTCTTAACATGCTACGTTCCTTTCTAATTTGCAGATCATGGTATACCCAATTTACCCCAAAGAAGTCAAGATTATGTTTACTTATAAAAGACTAGGGGTTCTATTTCATCCTCTGTGGTCAAATAATCCTGGCTCTGAAACTCACAATTCCACTTTGGGGAAGGAACCTTTGTATTAACTGTAGAAATTCACTTTGCTAACAGTTTTTCTCAACAGTATTTTTATAGTGGTCAGAGCATATCTGTACTTCCAGCCTTTGCCATAACTGTCCACACTTTTATAGTTACACTATGCATAAAAAATATATCCTCAGCAAGTGCAGTAGCATATCCTTTGGCTACTATATGCAGTTGGAGAGTTAAATTTTCACTTTGGGGGCTGGGTGAGGAGGCAGGGAGAAAACATACCCCAGCCCCACCATTTGTCATATCACTGGTTCTTCCTCCCCCTTTCTGTCCCATCCTACAGAAACCGTTCCCTCCCAGCACCAACCCCAACCTTAGCCCTTGCACATTTCCTTCATTACGCAGTGTGTAAATATGTTATTCATTTGTTGAGTTTTTAAAAGAAAGTCTGTCTCCCTCATTAGAATGTCATCTTTTTTAAGGACAGAGATTATGTCTGTCCTGCTAACTGTTGTTTTCTCAGAACTAGCACAGTATTTGGCAGGAGTTGGTACTCAGTAAACATTTTAACTGAATAGAGTAATATGCAGCAAGTCCCATGCTCACCTAGCTTCCATGTGTCAAAACTATTTTCCAGGGCCAAAAAGCATAGGACATCCAAGATATACTCTAATTCCTTAAAGAACTTGGTCAAATCTTGGCTCATAAGTCATGTTACAAATAACCTTAACAGGTCAACTCTGTCTTATGATCCACGTGAAGAACATGAATGCCTTGGTAGATAATATAAAGTTTTATAAGTATGAATAGTAAAAGTGGGTAAAATAATTTTGAGTAAAATACATTTATGTGACCCCTCTGTTTCATAAACAGATTATTTCATGTTAATACCTGATAGTTCATGAACTAGACTATCAAAGAATGCAACAGATTTAATTCTATAACTACTAAGTGCAAATAACAAAAGAACATTTTTAAAAGGCAGTGTAGCTAAAAGATACATTATAAGGTATTAGTCTTGTTTTCTTTGGATACTTTATCTGTTTTAAATTTAAAAGCCCTAGTACCCTTTAAAAGAATTTGAATAAAATTTCCTTTTTTTTTATTCAAGCAATTTTATGTTTTTAAGTTTGGGTTTTGTTTTTAGCAGAGGCTAGGAAGAGACAGTTTGTAACATTGCAGTACTTTCCTACTATCAAAGAAGAAATTTTTGGAAACTGATTATATACTTATTTTTTTATTTAGATGGGCTTTATTGTGCTAGATATAGAACATAATCAACCAGAGTAGGTGCCCTAAAATAACTTGAATCCCTGAAAAAGTTAAGTTTACCAAGCACACATAGGCACAGTGTTTTAAAACTGATTACTTGTTTTATTTTTGTCAGGTGGTGGTGTTCTCTTTGAAGTGGTGTTCTCTTTTTAAGCAGGATATGGAACAATGGTCTCACTTTCTCCTGTCGACCTAGATTGGCACTATGAAGAAGCAAGGAAGTCATAAATGTAACCATAGTTTCAAAGAAAGCACTCTAAGATACCCCATCCATTTCATAAGTAAGGTGTATTAATACCTCCTAACTATGCCTCCGTGACTACATTGATAGTCTGGGGTCTGTCCAGCTGGCATTTGAGTCCCACGTGGTAGGGGTCTTCTCATTCCATCCACCTTGAACAATAATAGTTTCTTTTAACAGTTCTTAAGAGTGTCACTTTGCAATTATATAAGGCTCTTGTGCAAATACCCATGTCCCTAGAAAAGGTAACATTATGACTTAAATTCACACTTTGAAAGAATAATATCACATTTCTTCTAGAAAGCACATTTTGATATAGAGCAGATGATAAGCTATCTCTATCCCAAATGAGAATTATAAGTTGTGGGAGTTAGACCAAAGGGTGAGGACTAGAGAGATTTCTGGGAAAAAAATGAAAGCACATATTTTTAAAGATGTCAATGAAATCTTTCACAGTTGCTTTAAAATGAAGATGTGTTCAGCATTTGAGGAAATGAGTGCCATTAGTGCAAAAATGAAGGAACTCTGAGTTGGGTCAAGTGCAGATAGATGATGCTCGAAAAACAACTCTGAAAGGCATGGGGAAGAAGATTCTTCTAGGAAATCCTGAAATCATCAAACACAAAAAGTATAATGAGGTTATTGGAAAGTGTTAGTACAAGAAAAAAAAAGATGATTCAAATTTTGAAGACACAGCTCACAAATAGAGGATAACAGTAAAAGGAGAACACATCTGGTGAGCATTAATTTAGGTACAGAATAATAAACACTCTCTGGGAGTAGAAGGAAAATCAAAAGTGATCATTTGACTTTGGAATTGGGAGGTGAACATAGGGCCAACTAGCTTAAAGATCTATAACACCGATGGTTTGATTCTACTGGAGATATCCATAGTCTAAATCAGAGTGATGGCAGGTTGCATCTCATGAGAAGTATTTAGTAGACCAGTGCCAACAGGTATGTGATCCTGATTTTTTTTAAACCTGTGATAAGCTCATGGAATTACCCAGTGTTTGTGAGAAGACTCAACTCTTTGTAAACCAAAATTCGTTCACAGTCCAGCAAAGTCTAATCACATATTTAAACAATCCTATATAGACTGAAGAAAATAGAACTCATTAACAACAGAAAGCGAAGGAAAGAATCCAGGGATTCAACTTTCCTCCTTTTTTATAGCCAGATGGTGGCAACCTAGGGAATTAAAAGCCATACAGGGATAGAAATGGGGAGCCCTTTTCTGCTTGATGACTCTGAAAGAGGGCATGAGGTGTGGAAGGAGGGAAATGAATCAAAGAAAGGTCATTTTCAGGTAGTCAAGTCAAAGGTCAACTCTCCTAATTTTCATGACTTGTGATTTAAAGAAAGGTTAGCTTAAAATAGAGGTTAGGGGCTTCCCTGGTGGTGCAGTGGTTGAGGGTCCGCCTGCCGATGCAGGGGACACGGGTTCGTGCCCCGGTCCGGGAAGATCCCACATGCCCCGGAGCGGCTAGGCCCGTGAGCCATGGCCGCTGAGCCTGCGCGTCCGGAGCCCGTGCTCCGCAGCGGGAGAGGCCACAACAGTGAGAGGCCCGTGTACTGCAAAAAAATAATAATAAATAAATTAAAAAATAGAGGTTAGTTTGGCATTCTGAGCTGTACCAAGACATGATATATGAAGATGAGAATAACACCAACAGTATCTCTCCCCCAGCAGCTATGTTCAAGCTTCATAAAGGTACTGAAAACTTGACATCATGGAGAGGTACTGGACACTTAGTAGACTAAGGATATCATCAAAAGTCCTATAAACCATATTCCAGAAACTGCTTAATTGGAAGACTGTCTTTCAAGTGTACTCTTTTTGAGAAGTAAATCCTCATGCATAATCTACAGCACTTTAATTTTTTTATTATAAATGCTTTTATTTATATTCTACCTTGTTCTAGACTGGTTTAAGTTACCTTATAAGGATATGTATTTACATTTATATAATTACTATATATAGTATTAAATTACATTTACACATATGGTATTAAATTAAATTTAGAGGTACAAGAAGAAAGCAAAACATAAATGAAAACATGAAATGAGAATAGTACTAAAACTACATATCATGATTCCCACCTAAACATTTCTTTAAGTCAGGCCACAAAATTTGTAGCTTTATAGCAGCCAACCCAAAAACAAAACAAAACAAAGCAAACAAGTAAACCCTATTCAGGTACATTCTCCACAGCACCCATAAGATAAAAACTGAGCAATTATTCAACAGCAATACAATTCTTTTACGTTCTAATAAAAAGAATACTGTGTAATGTAATACAGCACTTTAGATTGATGATACAACTAATTTGAACAAAGTTGAGATATTGGTGGGATTAGGAAAGCCGTATGTACTGTTATTATCATCACTATACACATTTATTTTATGTCAGGCATCATAACCCGCACAGTCATTTTTAAAGAGAGGTAATATTAGCCCCATCTTTCACATGAAGAAATTGAAGCTTGGAGACATTATTATCTAGTCCAGAGTCCCACAATGTCAGAGCTGGATTTAAAGATGTGTTTTAAGTTATAGAAACCCTATGGTAATTACCACTAAGCTATACTGTCTCCTTAATAACCAAATATGTTTATCAATCATACAAGCCTGTTGCTGTAGTTAAATCCAGCCCTTTTAGTAACATACTGTCTGATATTGAAACACTTGAAAGGAAAACCGAATGTCCACAGTGTTCTTAGGAGGTTATTCAAATGTGGTATCAGCATAGGAGTCTACCAAATCCAGCGCCTATTTGTGTGTGAAACTCAACCTATTGGACATCTAATACTTTAACATCAGATATTCATCTGTACCTACCTTCAGCCCTTCTGAACAAGCGAAGGACAAGAGAACCACTGAAGGTGAATTAAAAGATAACTACCCTCTAAAGAATTAAGTAAAGAGATATAGACAAAAACTTTAAATTCTGGATCACCAAGCATATTTGCACATTTTGTTTCAAAGGGGATCATTTCCGATGTATTGCTCTAAGAAACATAAGCGTCAAACTCCTCCCTTTCATAGACTTTTGTACTTCACCTATATGTGCAAAGAATGAATGACTGACTTTCTGTTGTAAACATTGTGATTTTAAATAGTTACGGTATTCTTAAATGACATTTTGAATTTCAAGAAACAGGTTTTATTTTAGCAGAGAGCAGCTCTCAGTTTATAGTAAAGGTCAGTTTGGACATTTTGCTAGGACCCATTAAGTGAAGCCTGTGAGATTAGAATTTTTATCTCAGTTTTAATTTACAAATACAGTGAATATTGGAGTAAACGAATAAAACTATACTATTTTATTTAGTTTTTTCCATCCCAGTTTGCTAATAGGTGTAGAAGTTGCATATTTGTTCTCTCAATAGCAGAGGTGGTTTTTTTTTCCAAAAAAAAAAAAAAAAGAAATAATACTTTTATTGGGGGAAATTTGCTTTAGGGCATTTTGAATAACCTGCTCTAATCCAGCAGAGCTTCTGCAAACATTATGGAATAGCCAACAAATGAGATGAACAAGGGGTCTGGTATATCCATAATACATTCTTAAAAATAATTTAACATTTCCGAATATTTATTTTAGAGAATGAATGCTTAACAGAAAACTAGTTAAATATTTAAACAGGAATCATCTTTCTTCACAATGTAATATGAATTAGAGAGGGGTACCCTACTCTCAAGTCTTTGGGAATATTGCCTTCAGAGATCATTCCTGATGTGGAGGTGAACACTGCAGGCTCTGAGACCTGGTACCATTAGGCTGATTAGCATACACAGAACCCTTGATCAATTCCAAACCCAACATTAGCAACTTTGTAATATTTTCACCCTCCATGTCATTTTTTTTGTGGGGAAGGAATAGACATGGCAATTATGTTTTTGTTTACAAATAAATGATGTTTTGGGGATTTGTATATCCATGTCTTATGAGTTTAGACATTTTCAGTTATTTTTTCTAAGAATAATAGTGCACCTATGAATTTGAATTTCTGCAATCCCCACGGCTAAAGGCCAAACCCTGAAGAGTGAAGCTCCCTAAGGTCTTGTTATTGTGCACATGACCCTTATCCTCTAACCAGACTTCTCTCCTGACCCTTCAGAATATTATGGACTCACCCCTTTGCCTGCTTTAGGACCTCAGTGGATATTTAGCCTCAAACAGGCCAGCTTGCTTATGGACATTCATGAGGGACAGCAGCATTTTTGAGATAAGCTGTCTAAATGGAACCATCCAGAGATCTGAGAGGGAAACCAGGAGACCTAAGAAAGAGAGAGAATGAAATTAACCACAACGAATGCTGCCTGTAGTGATGACAATAAAAAACAGATCAGCATTGAGAGAATAAGAAGTGAGGGAGGAGAGGCTGTGAGTATGGAGCAAAAATGTCCATGAGTTTGGCTATAAAAGGAAAGGCAGAGGCTAGTAGCTTGAGGAGGATGCGGAGATGAGGGAAGTTTTGTTTTGTTTTGTTTTGTTCTTTATGTAAGACTTAGGCATTCCTCAATGCTGATGAGAAACTGTCAATAGCAATTTAGAGACCGAAGATAGAAGCAAACTGGAGAAGTGAGGTCCCTGAGGGGATAGGAAAAAAATATCTAGAGCACAAGTGAAATAATTAGCTCCAGAGAGGAAAAAGATAACCCCTTGTACTTAAGAGAAGCAAGAAAGGATGGATGCAGATGCAAGTAAGTTGGTTAGTTGACATGACGGGGAGTTGGGGAGGGTTTGAAGAAGATATCAATGCTATTTACTGAGAGTGAAAGAAAAAGTAACTGGGTTCAAAGTTTAAAAAGAGTGAATAAGCTTGAAATAGTTGCTATGAAGGCTATGGGAGAGGCTAACTAAAAAAGTATGGAAAATTGAAGGGCAGAATAGAGGAACCAGTTGAGGCAGGTGACCACAAATAAGCCAGCAGTATGTTCCATGCTGTAACTATAGCTGGGCTCACAGCCCAGGTATAATATGGAAACAAAATGAACCACAGACGTATCCAGGGTAGAAATTTCACCAAGTAGGGAGCTGGAAGACACTGGATCAAAGAAGTTGAATTTAATTAAAAGAAACAGATTGAAGCAATGAATGATTGAGTAAGCTATACAGAGAAGGATACTCATAGATTGGGTAATGACCAATAGGGCAAAGCAGAGTGATACATGGACCTAGGATTCCAGTGGGGTTGAATAACTTGTCTAAGAGGGAATACTGAGTGAGACGTATATAAGTACAGAGGACTGTGAAGAGAAATCTGATATCTCTGATGGAGAACAAGATACCAGGATCCAGACTGGAGGTTGAGAAGTCCTGGACTTTAGGGATTGGATTATCAGAAAAGTGATAGGATAATCAGGAGATTATCTTGGGTTTGGGGAGAAGAGAGGAGGATACTGAACTAGGTGCTGAAGTCTTCGAAGACTGAGTCCCTGAGAGGCGGCTGATGAATAACAACAAAAAGGAAAGGCAGTGAAGAGGTAGCAGGAAAGAAGGAGCATCAGAGGAAATGCAGTTTCATACAGAAGTGTAAATATTCTTTAAAAATGGCTTTGGATTGTATGGAGGATGCTGACCCCATTTTCTAATCCTGACCTAGGTAGATAATAGGAAAATGAGTGGCCTTCACTTGAGAGGACTATGGTTAGAGTGACCATATCATCTGGTTTGCCAATAACAACCCTAATTTACACCTGTGGTCCTGACACAATTATTAATAGTGCCATCTTTTACTCTTAAAAGTGTCCTGGTTTCTATGTTAAGTAGCACGTTCAGCCTGCCTTAAAGAGGAGTAGTGGCCCCAAGGAAAAGCTCTTTCATTTAGGAAATAAATTATTTTTAAATAAGTGAGAAAATATAGTATGGATTTGCTTATTTGTTTGCTTTTTGTTTTGTTTTGCTTGAGAGAAGAGTTCCAAGGACCATAATAAGAAAGGTTTGGGAGGGGATGGGACAGTGAGATATTGAATCAGAGGACAGGAGATACCAAGTAGTATTTGAACTGAGAATACAAAAGAGGAGTTGATCACAGGAGCTCTCATCTCCATTTAAATTTTCTCATCCACTTTCTGACTCCTTTAATCAGGAGTCACATGGACAATCAGGCCTTCAGAAGTTAAATATGCCTATTATTTATATCTTTACTTTGTGGCCAGAGATTGTAGCAGTTATTGTATTACAAGATGAAAGATTGGAGTAATAGGCCTTTAGGAACATTTAACATTGTGCAAGTTTCCTACAGATTATTGCCATAAGATGGCTCTTAATTGGGATGATAGCTCCTGACAATTGCTTCCCCTTGCACTTACATTTTGAGCATTCTTTCCTCTGAACTTTGACAGATTCAGCTTTCTCTCTGCCAACTGAACTCCATTACTTCCTTCAAAATCAGGGTAAGAAAAGAAGGCAGCTTACGGTCTCTGGAACATATGAAGCCTGGTTTATTCATCAAAGTCACTAGATTTCGTCAAGGACTATACACTGAGAGCTGATGGAGAAAGAGTTAGAGAACTTAGATCAGATGACAATACCAAAAAGCAAATAGAAATTAACAACCTTGCTAAAAGCAAAATATTCTGATGTCTCTAGTCATAGCCATAGGCTAAAATGCACCTTCAAAGACTAATGTAAGGTGTAACTAAAATAGAATTGAAGATTCTTTTTTTTTAAAAAAGGAAATGGTCCCACTTTCACTAAACACAGAAATCCCCATTACAGAATCTTCATAGGAGACCTTTAAGTCAATGTGGTCATTTGCATTTAAGTCTACAAGTAATATATGGTAATACAACTGATGCATAAAGATTGTCAATGTAGCTTATTGAAATATAGATAAAGCTATTTCCCTGAGCTGTAGACATTCTTCAATGGTCATGATAAATAAATATGTAAGTTAAAATGAGTGGTTTTTTTTTCATTTTCTAAAAATATTCATTCCAATTTACAAATAGACTCTCCATAGGAATCCTTAAAGTAGAAAGCTTACAGCATTGATTTAAAATATGAATCATTTATTTAAGTCTATGCACAGTTTTTCAGAATTACCTCATGTTAAGAAATCAGTCTCACTGTCTAAAACTGTAATTCACAAACTTTTTTTCTGTTTCTAAGCAATCCACACATTTAATATATTCCTATTTAGTTACATCTTTTCATTGTGTAAGAAAACTCTAAGCTGTACCCACCCCACCCCCTTAGCTTCCCACTCCATTCTAGAGGAATATCAGAGTATTGGAAGTGTTGTAGCAGGTTGAAAAATATTTCCTATAACAGTGTCTTTCAGATGTCAGGTTGTAACCTATTAGTGGGCCGTATATTTAGAGTGTTATATCCAGCAATTTTTAAAAAATGAAATAGAGTAGAATAGAGTAACCAAAGCTGCTTCTAGTGCTACTGAAAGAATGAATGCTTTGAAAAGGCCAAAATTAACTAAATATGTGTGCTTTTCTCATTAAATACTAAAAGCAGTTAAGGTGACTGGTTTCAGGTGAAATTTCAGTTTCGTTTAGCCGCACCTTATCTTAAAAGATTCATAGTAGCCACCGCTGGTCTTCTATAGTTTTTTGTTTTATCAATTGGAAAACAGTTCTGTTCAAGACTGATTTCTGGTTACTGTTAGAAGTTGATTATTGATTGATCCCCCAATACTTGCTAAAAGAATTTGAACTCAAAGTAAATCCAGAGAACAATAAGATGAAAACCTATATATAATATAAAAGAAATCAAAGGGGAAAGAAAAAGTATCAAGAAATGCTGGTTCCAAAATGCTGCAATTGAACACAAAGCTTACTTCTGAATTCATGGTAATCAGGCAAAAGAGTAAACACACTATAGGTTACATAGCCCTAATTATCTAGGAAGCTGTAAGATCATCAGCCCAAACACACAGAATTTCCCAGCTCAGAGCCCCAAAATGAATTTGACCCAGCTGATGCCAACAAAAGTGCCATTGGTGGTACGGTGATCAAGAAGGCCTAGGGTCAAATCCCAACTCTGTCACTTACTGTGTTACTTAACAGTTGGACATGTTTCTTAGTCTCTATTTCCTCATCTGTTAAAAGTGGATAGTAATAATATAACTTAACTCTTGTTTTTTTTTTAAATAAGGATTAAATGAGGTAATATTTGTAAATGATCAAATCAAGGCTGAGACTGGCTCTGCTACCTGGTAAGGGTTATATCATGTTTCTTTACTTAATTAAGCAAGCAAATATTCTTAATGGCAGTTTTGCAAAGGACATTCTTAAATCAGTGTGATTGCAGTTAGTGCAGTTCATTATTGTAGCGATATGAAAGCCATTGCTTTATACCTTATGTTTCTGTTGATTTCCTTCCCAATATTTTTATTTTTCAATTTTCTTTTAAAGAAAAAACAGAAAAAATAAACATATTCTATGCCACATGGGTCAGAATACCCATATCTCATGCTTCTTCTTCAAAACATCATCTTCCTAATAAAATGTCTGGTTCAGATTTTTTTGTGCAGACCTCAGTCAACTGAAAATTAGACCATCTGTGTCATTGTGTAGAAAAACCTCACCTAGCAACAAACAGCTAAACTCACCCATACTCATGTCAGGAATGACAAGTTTACAATTTGCAAATTATCTCTTGCAAAGACTAAAAACTGTCCAGTTTTTTATTCATTTTCCCTTGTTGGGGAGTCTTTCAAATGAAAAATTTTGACTTAAGCATTTTTAATGAAATCAAAGTTACAAAAAAATCTATAGACAAAAAATTTTGTATATGAAAAGACAACATATTAAATCGCACCTTATTCATAAGCCACTTTAGTTATACTGAATCATTAAATCACGTTTTTTATTTGTGCCCCTGATCTGTTACCATAGATTATACATTACATACATTAAAAATACATGCTTTGTAATTTCACTTAGGTTAACTTACTTAGCATCTACACTCCACTACTGACGTCAATAATGTTATCATTTAACTCATAATAAAATATATTTTTTCATGCATGAGAATCCTATCTCCCTTACTATATTAGAGCAATTTTAGAGAAAGACTGGGTCATTTTTTCTAACATCCTTACTCTTAATACTGTGATTTACAAAGATTTGCTACTATCTTTATTTAAAAAATTATCATAGAGATGGAATCCTTCATCAATAAAGTAGTATAAAATACTCCAATGGGGCTTCCCTGGTGGCGCAGTGGTTGGGGGTCCGCCTGCCGATGCAGGGGACACGGGTTCGTGCCCCGGTCCGGGAAGATCCCACATGCCGCGGAGCGGCTGGGCCCGTGAGCCATGGCCGCTGAGCCTGTGCGTCCGGAGCCTGCGCTCCGCAATGGGAGAGGCCACAACAGTGACAGGCCCGCGTACCACAAAAAAATAAAATAAAAATAAAAATAAAATAAAATACTCCAATGCTTTCTAATCATTCGTTCATTAAAAAGCACTTTTAATGCAACTTCCTTTTTCTTTTTCTATTTTCAAATATCTATGCCTTTTAAAAAATTTAGGCCTTTGAACTTTGGCTAAATCAACCAAGCTATTATTGCCTTTTGCAGTTATTACATAAACATCTTTGGTTTCTCCTAAATCTTTGCAGAGTTTATAAAAAGCCTCTTAAATGTTTTTCGTCCTCTTTTTTAGAAGTTTTATTATCATATTATTTCAGTTCTCACTAGTCCTCTTTTTTAGAGGTTATATTATCACAGTATTTCAGTTAACACTGTACACCTCAAACATTGGTTTTGATTTAGAGTACTGTATTCATATTATATACTTTTTAAAAAGTGAACTTATGTCTTAAAATAGTGCATGACTTCACTATGACCACAGAACTAAAACTAGGATTAAAGTCTAGCTTTCAGAAACACCTGTTACTTATTCTCAATTTCTTTTAACTCAGGCTAGAGAACATGGTGAACTTTCAATTTTTAATCTTTAATTTTTATTTATTTTTCTTTTATGTAGTTCTAGTATTTTTATTTCTCAATAAAACTGACACATTTAAGTTTCATTTTAATGAAAATGAAAAGTTACTTTGGACATTAAACTGAAAGTAAAATTAACTGTATATGCTACCACTTAATAGTAATGCAAATTTATAGCTCAGTGTATCTTAGTCTTATCTTTTATGTTTTCATTTAAAAGATTGTTTTACAGTAAATTTATTTAGGAGCAATATATTTTAGGAATTGCCAAAATTGTTAGTTTTTCTCCTTTCCACTCAGCTCATATCTCTCATTTAGCTATATAAGAATTAAAATTTTTATTGGCAAATCCATGCTGCAAGTTGGATGGGGAGTTTTGTTAATTGCAAGAAGTGAGAACTTTATCATAATTAATTCATTTTTATTATTTAAACTTCGATTAATTCTAAGAAATATTTGAGGTCACTGTGGGAGTCTGATTTGAGAATCTGAAGAATTAAATTGGGAGGGTCTCAATGCCTATAGGATTAAATTCAAAGTGACAGGGGACTTCCCTGATGGTGCAGTGGTTAAGAATCCACCTGCCAGTGCAAGGGACACCTGCCAGTGCAAGGGTTCGATCCCTGGTCTGGGAAGGTCCCACGTGCTGCGGAGCAACTAAGTCCGTGCACCACAACTCCTAAGCCCGCACGCCTAGAGCCCGTGCTCCACAACAAGAGAAGCCACCACAATGAGAAGCCTGCACACCGCAATGAACACTCAACACAGCCAGAAAAAAAAAAAAAAAATTCAAAGTGGCATAATATAAGCAGTGTAATATATTTTGACACAACTCATTCATTTGATATATTATTTATCCTATCTATGTATTTTGGGAGGTCATAGCCATAAACTTTGAATATCCTTTTAAAAAATATCTAATAATTGAAATGAAATGAATTGTAATGTGAAATAATAAAATTGTAAAAATTACTATAGCCTGCAGATTATCGTTACTGAGCTTTGATTCTTTACTAAAAGTTATGTTGCTACCCATCTCCATAGAATAATGTGTCTTAGAAAAATTATTCAATGTATCTTATAATAAGAGGCAGAAGATCTTTTCAATAGAAATAAATATTGCTTAGTTTTATTTTTAACAAAGCAATTTTTATCGAGACTTATCTGGCTAAGTACAATAACAATAATAGGGGGAAAATCAGAATCTCCCTCATTACCTGCTTCTGTAATTGTGCATGCATAAAGTATGCTTGAAGGCTTTGAGAGATTGTGCAACTTGAATACTAATTTTGTGAGTACTGTAATTTCACGTCTGCTATCCATGTTCAAGCTGGTTGTGCTCTGAAGAGCAGCTGAAGCTTTATGAAAACTTTGTAAAACATTCTATTTAGAAACAATTCTTTTCCTGTGCATTATGCACTCTGGGTATTTTTCTTCCTTTGTGTTTTATTTTGAGAACATTTGTATGAAAACAAGATCTTTGTTTCTTACAAGCACATCTGCTCTTGCTGCTTGTAGATTACAAGAAGTCATCATCCTCTGTGACATCATAAGTATTTCCATGGCAACCCACTGGGCTTAGTTTTTTTTAAAATATAATATAAAGTTATAGACTGTCAGCAGAAGAAACAAATTCTAAGTGATCAACTGTATTGTACATGGCTTGGCTGGTATTAGTTCAATGCAGGAGGAAATATATGACACCTTGTGGTTTATGTTCTATAGTAAATAATGATATAGATTTGAATAACAGCTGGAAGGATCTTGAAGCCCTTGACTTGAAATGATTTTATGAACAGTCTCTACATCCACTCAGCCACTTCAATGCTGTCACTACTGTGATGAAATGTGGCAATGAGAGACCTCAGAACATAATCATTTGGATAGCAAGCCAAGACTCCTAAAGAGGACTGGGATCAGGAACAAATTGTGGCACGTTCTACTACATCAATATCAGTCAAAATTATGACGTTTTAGTCACCATAACCAAGCAATCCATAAGAAAATATTTATCGAGTACTTGCTATGTGCATAGCACATTTAAGGTCGTACACACACAATCCCTGACCTCCCAAGCCCTTCTGTAAGATTGTCAGATTAAAAGTATCAACATTTTTTCCCAGCACTACTTAGTTTTGAATTAAATCGTTTCCCCTTTTATTTAAACAGTCCCATTTTATTTGAAAAAGTGTACACGTTTGACATGAACCACATTAGTCCAGGATATTTGGTGAGCTGAGCCTGAATAAGCTGTCCTGTGTTGAATGCTAAGGGAAATTTAGAGAGAGAGGGCTCAGAGGCAGCTGCTGTCTGGGAGCCCTTGGATTCCGAATGGCAGCAATAAGATACATGATCCTGGGTCTAAAGCAAGTGTCAGTTATACTGGTAGCAAACACACAAAATTGTGAGTCTGAAGATAGGTCAGGAATGAGAAGATGGCACAAGTACTAAGGACAAAGCATCCAAATCAAGGGAAGAAGACCTAGGGGATCTGTCTAAGCAGAGCGGGTGTTGGGCAAAGGTCATAACGGCAGGCAAATGGTAGAGGTCTAAGCAATGAGGTGGGCAATATTGTAGAGGCCCAAGAGCATGAATCAGGGACCCAGTCAAGCAAGACTGAGCTCAGACATAGGAGAGCCATTCACCGTGGTACCAGGGGACATGGCAGGAACCAAGTGAAAAGGGTCTAAAGTGTTAAATGTCCCAATGAGTGAGTATTGTTGTGGCATATATTCATAGAATTATTTATTTATTCACTGGTTCAGTGACAAACACTCTATTAGACACAGGAATTAATAAAAATGACAAAGTTGACCTTATGAAACACATTATACTGGATGAAACAGACAATGAAGAATTCAGCAAATAAATGTATAATTAAAATCTGTATCACATGTCATGAAGGAAATAAACAGGTGTCATAGTAAGATTTAAAGAAGTGGGGGTAGAGAGGTGCTACTTAGGTATCACTGAAGGCCTCTCAGAAAATATATGTAACATGGATTTTTAAAACAATCTTCTTAACCCTACACCTCATCCCCCTCCACCCTGGCCTACCAGCTTTAAAAGGATAACTATTTAATATGCACATCCGTGGTTAGTTCTATTACCAGATTTTGTAATCAGCCAGTGGCTTCCTGCACCCAATGATTCTATGCCATCAAAATCTCCTTTACATCCCTGAATTGACCCAGGTCTCTATCCAGACTCCAAGGTCAGCTGACAACCTGATTTCTCTTTTTGCCACTTAAACCTCCATGATGATAAGTCCCTGTTAGAAATAGCTTATGATGAGGGTAGAAGTTTCTTCTATTCAGAAGAGGCTAACATAATAAACAAGCCCAAATATCTCAGAGGCTTAACACGTGAGAAGTTCGTCTGTTGCTCAAAGCATTTGGTGAGCTTCAGGACCTTTCCAGATTTGCTCAATCATCCCCTTGGGTGATTGGAGGCCTCTGCTGACTCCTCTGCTTTTCCCTAGCAACCAAGGGAAGGAAGAGAGCAGAGGATCGTGAGAAAGTTTCTATGGGCCAGGCACAGAACTGTTGGGCATCTCTGCACTCCTCTGCCCACATTCCATTGGACAGATCTCAAGTATTCAATGGTACACCTAACTACAAGGGAGCCTAGGAAATGCAGTCTAACTGTGTGTCCTGAAGGAAAAAAGAAATAGGTTTTGTTGAGTACAAAAGTGTATCTCTTTATTTAACAAAAACTTCATTTCCCTCTTTTCCCCACACAAAGAGCTTACTCATCCTCTCCCTGAGTTCACTGAAGGCCCCCACCAGTCACTAAGAGACCATGCTTTGACTGAATGAACCAATAACTTACTTTGAACACAGAAAGAAGGCAACGGCATTTCAAAAAATACGAAAGACCAAGGAACATTATTAGTATATCCTTTTGTCTGGTGCTATTTCCCCCTATATTAGCCAACCACTTATACAAAAATGATGTCATAGAAGGAAAGGGAAAGATGGAGCAAACCATAGTTCCTTCTTTCATTCCTTCCTTACTCACCAGTAAGCCAAAGGTAGAGAGTATTGAAAGAATGTGCACGTGTGGATAAGCAAAATAAAAACAGCTGAATTCGTAGTGTGAAGCATTTCCACTGTTCTGGCAAGAAAAAAATGCATCTGCATGTTCACGCTGCAAAACAAGAGTTGTGTAATTTCAGTAATTCCACATGAGTTAAATGCTCTCATATTTGCGTTTAAAATTGGCATTGTACAATATAGAGATGAATAGTAAAATGAAATTAAATACTTATTTAGAATGACATAAGGAGCAAATACAAAACACCGCAAGTCAAAACATGCTGTAAAAGAAAGGATAAGGTTTTATATTTTAGTAACCTTGATAGTGACTTTTCCCTGTGACCCGGTATTTTTATTTTGCACTGGGCTCTGCAAATTATATAGCCTTCCCTGGGTCCAGTGAGCTATGTCCTTGCCCCAGTGTAACTGCAATTAAAGCTTCCAGTCTGAAAAGGGAGGAATAGGATACACACAGCAGTCAATGACCCATAGAAATGATCCATCCTTCTGGGTAGGCACTGTGAAGGGTGACTGCCCAAGATGCAGATAGTTTCTTGTTCTGTCCCTGATTCTGCTTTCTGTGGCCCTTGGCTCCTGTCTCTGAGAGCTTCTTCCTTAACCATCATCTTCCTTAGAAATATCTGAGATGCTTGTTGAGGAATGTCCCCTCCTCATCGATTGTGGGGCTCTCATATCTCTCTTCTTGTCTAAGGGTGGTTTTAAAGACTTTTTTTTAGCACTAGCTCAAGGTTTCCTTGTTCTACAATTTCTTCAAAAAAAATTTTTGGTAAGTTTCCGATCTATTTGCTTCCAGTTAGTTCCATGTGCCAAGTTTTTTTTTTTTTTTTTTCTACACTAGACATAGTTATTAAACTTGTCTTATTCTTGGTTTCCTGGTCCCCATGTTTTTCCTTCAGTTTAAAGGCAGGTACCTTGAGGCAATCAGCAGCAATGTGCTATGGTGGAAAAGACCCTCTCTTAATCTGATATTTACTGAAGGGGTGAGTTGTTTGCAAAATCTCACTGGCCCTCTGTCATTCAGGGTCATTTTTTTACTTCAGGTCCCAAAGCTATCAGCTTTTCAACCATGGAAGGCCCTTGATCCCTGAACTTTCTACTCCTGCCATTCTCTGCCTGAAAATCAGCCCAAACTCACCTGAGTGCATGTCTTTCTTGCTTAGATAGTTGGCCAACACAGTATTGCATTGAAAGTTCCAACCACTTTCCCTACAGTCTCAGTAATTTGTGGTCAGCCTTCCAAGTTCTCCCATGACAGCCTTACTGAAAATGTGCTGAGACTTGGCAGAACTCTCCAGACATCCAGCCTACTATTGTATATCTTCACTTTCTGCTGGCCAGGCACTAAATCAATGCCACTTACTTTGGGGTTTTGTTACAACAGCAGCACATGTCAAAGTACCAATTTCCGTTCTTATCTAGATAGGATAGCTGCTGTAACTAACACTAAAATCTCAGTGCCTTAATATACTAAAGCTTATTTTTGTTCATGTAACACATTACTGTAGGTTTATGAGGAGTGACATACCACACAGTGATTAAGAGAACTAGGTTCCAGGCTTTCCTGGTGGCGCAGTGGTTGGAGGTCCGCCCGCTGATGCAGGGGACACGGGTTTCAAAAAGAAAAAGAAGAAACACAATGCAGTTTATACAATGAACAGGATTTTAGGTTCCTACCCAATGGCTTCATAGTAAGAAAAGGATCTAAAGCAACAAAAAAAAACTAAAAAAGGAGACAAGTGACATCTGCAACTTTCTTCTATCTTTTTTGACAGGAACCATTTTTTAAATAAACTTTTAATTTAAGAACAGTTTTAGATTTATGGAAAAATAGTTGCAAAGATAATATAAAAAGTGGACTGTATAATTTCTCACCCAGTCCCAAACCCATTTAAAATGTTTTTTGGTTGTTTATTTGGTTACATTGGTTTGCTTTTTATTGTTTGAAATCATATGCATTTAATGTTGCTTCAACAGATCAGGGCAATAATTCCAATATTTGTGTTAGGAGATACCACTGCTATATTCCAGGGATTTAGGGTAATAAAAACACCCTGCTTCGTTAGAATTCAGAGTTGTGACCTCTGGCCTTCTTAAGTAGATTTAGGAGAGTTTAAAACTGCACCTCTGGGCAAATATTTTAGGAGCTGATGAGCATTCAACTTCATTTAAGATACAGCTTGTCATCAATACACCCAAGAGACTGACAATTTCTATTTATCGCTTAATGATAGTGAACCTGGCGTTCCTCATTAGCCCCAGGACAAGAAAGGAGTAGACCAATCTTTGAAAGACTAGGAAGGTCACTAGTCTTTTGAAGAGTTTGCAGTAGCTTAGAAGCTTGCTGCCCAATAGCCCAAAGTGGACACTGAATACACTCAAAATGAGGGACTGTGATTGCCCCTTTGCCACTCAAAGCTCATGCCTTTAAAATATAACTACTTGGGGGCACAGGTCCTGATTCTCCATGTAGAAATTGTGCCTGACACATAGTGGCACTCAGTAGATATTTGTTGATTGACTGACTCTGAAGAAACTTGGTGATACCTACTCTGTGTAAAGAGTAAGAAGAGGCTACTGAATTGTCAACGTAAGAGAGAAGCCTTAGAAGGAAGAAACTCATGACTTTACACCCTATTTTTAAACCTTGGGATTCTGTAGGAAAAATGCACACGTGGCCCAAGAAGCAAACAATATTCAATAGCCCCTACATAGAACACAGAAACCATTTCTTACTGAAATCTAAAGTATTCAAATGTTGAGGTATAGTTGAGAATGACCACTGGCTAAGAGGAGATTGTACACAGAAAGGCTTGTCAGTAGGGGTCAGTGGTGCTGATTACATGTGGCAATAGCAGGGTGCTATCATCTCCACAGAAGATTCTCGTGGCTTAGGCAGCTACTTGTTGTGGGGCATGAAACTTGGTGTAAAAAAGATGCTTCTTTGGACAGTTTTCATTGTTTTACATCATGAGACTTTAGGTCTTTGCAAGCAACCTGTTGTAAAACATATATGTTGATATTTCATGTAATAATGATGGGCATGCTTTAGGTTCAGTATGCACCAGGGGAGAGTATTTTTAAGTTTTTAGGTAGCCACCACATGGCCACATAGTAATCCCTTAGAGTAATAGTTCCCCTTTATATTATGGATATCTGCTAATAATATTAATATGTACTATTTATTGAGCACTTACTAAGTGCTCAGCAGCATATGAAATATTTTTCTCTAATCTTAAAAAAAAAATCCATATAGTTGGTATTATTACAATCTCCTTTTTTTTTTTTTTGCAGTACGTGGGCCTCTCACTGTTGTGGCCTCTGCCGTTGCGGAGCACAGGCTCCGGACACACAGGCTCAGCGGCCATGGCTCACGGGCCCAGCCGCTCCGCGGCACGTGGGATCTTCCCAGACCGGGGCACGAACCCGCATCCCCTGTATCGGCAGGCAGACTCTCAACCACTGCGCCACCAGGGAAGCCCTACCATCTCCATTTTAAAGGTGAGGAACTGAGTCTTAGAGAAAAGTTAAGAAACTTGCCCGTACACACACATCTAACAAGTTTGGACTGAAACCCAGATTTTGTTGATTCTAGATCCTGCAAGCTTGATCACTATGTTAAATTCAGAGACAGCATAATAAAATGAACTGTGTACTTTCTTTTTACATTGTTCCATTATTCTGTCACTAAACAATGTAGTTTAAATCAAATGTAGTACAGCCGTAAGAACTAGGGTTTGCTGCCTTAGAACCAAGTTATTCTTCATTTACTTCATTCAACAGTTCTGTGTTGTGCCCTTCTTATGGTCTTAGCACTGTATGGAAGATACAAAGAAACATAAGACACAGAGCCTGCCCTCAGGGATATTATGTTCTTGAGAATAAGAGCAAATTAAATAATCATAAAATCAATATGATAAGTTCCCAAAGTGAGTTGTACAGGCATGTGCCATGGGAGTTCAGAAGAAAGAGGGACCATTGTGCACCTGAGTGGACAGGGATCATCTTGTGGAAGTTGAATGATTCCTTAGAGAGTGAGAAGGATTGGGGTAAATACAGAAGTACTTCTATACCTACTTCTTCCTACAGGAAAGAGGTTGAACACAGATTACAAAGTAAAAATAATCACTCAAGTGTCCATAGCATAGTAATTAACAGTTTAACTAGAAAGTATAATTTGTACTGGGGAACAGTAAGAGAAGAAAATGAAAATTAGAAACATGTAAGAAAAGCCTTGAAGGGCCAGTCAAAGCTTTACTCTGTGGGACAGGGGAAGGAACCTGGGACTTCGAAGGTAGTAGCGAGAAGGGTTGGCTGGATTGGGTGAAGTGGAAGGGATCAAATAACTAAGCTCTGGGTGGAGGTAAGATAAATAGTAGGTACAGTGGGAGAGGGACAGATGGTAGGTAAACTTCCGGTCAAAGAGGGATAGAATGAAGACTGAAATCTTGGTATGTCTGAACCCTATGAAAATGCTTTCTGCAAAGAGTAGGCCATGTTGGTGGAGTGCCATTACAGAGAAGACATACAGCTTAATGGATTTAAAGAAAGCAAGGAATTTAAAATTCATTATATAATGTGTGCATTCAACAAATAGTTCAAAATTGTTGATGATGGCACACAGTTTTAAATACAAAGAGAAAAATATGAGCCCAACTCTGAAATTCTAAATATAAAAGAGAAGAGTCAGTGTTTCTTGGGGTGAGGGGAAGGCAGAGAGAAAAAAGGAAGTGCAGAAAGGTTAAAAAATGATACATCTGAATGTTCTAAATATCAAAGGAAGAGAAATTGAATGATAAAGGTGAGTTAAGGATCTGGAGACCCAAGGACCAGTCAATTTCTCTTTTCTACATTGAGTGATATGAGAAGGGTAAACAAGGGTGTAATCTTCAAAATATAGGCTGTGATATTTTCTAAAAAAATCGAGTCTTGCTTAAGGGGAATGGGTGATGAAATAAGCTCAGAAAATGATTACCTTATTTTTCGATGACAATTATACATTCGGAACTGTGCAAAGGGAGTTTAAATAAGTGAAGTAGAAGTTTTATAAGGCACAGTAGAAAGAATGGACTACAAACATGGACATACTAGGGTCAGTTTCAATATATTGAAGAGAATGTTTCAATTTTGGAAACTGACTTTGGGAGGTTCCTTGGGCAAGTGGGGAATGAAGGGGAGATTTTTTAAGAGATGTGGGAGCCAAAACAACTCTGTCTCTAGGAACACCATTCTCTATATGAAACTAAATGACTGTCTGGGGGATTTGAATAACTCATACTTCATTGCTCCTTCACTCCAGTCAATTGAATATAATGATGTCCTTAACTTCTAGAAATGCCCCTTGAAATCATCAAGAAAAGAATGGATTGGTGTATTTCTTTCTTATTCTTCAGTGGTCACCATGAGTGTTATTCTTCCAAGAAGGCTTTTGTATGGAAAGGAGGGTGTGTATGGATGCATGGAGTGAACTGTAGTAGATGTAGTTGGCTGCCCCCTCATACTCTTTCTACATTACCCTCATTGTCTAGAAGCCACATGTTTTGAGTGAAATTAGGCTAGTCCAGCTCCTTTAAGATTGGACTCTGATTAGCTGATTCTAATCTGAGTGTTACAGTCATGGACCCCCTTATAGTAATTGGTTCATGGATAATGGGTCAGTTGAATCATGACCTAAGCCAACTTAATACATGAAATTCCCCTGGTCGGAGACTGGTCAAGAGTCAGTAGAGAACTTAAGTGGTTCAATTAGAAGGAAGTTCAAGACTTTAGTTACTGTTTGCAATAAGATATTTAGTCAATCAATCATTCTCTCCTCTTTCTTTCTCTCACTCCCACCCTCTTATTGTAGTTATTGGTAATTTTGTAACCACAAGATTAACTAGCCTTGGAATAAACTTGCCACACTAGAAAGAAAACTGGAGAGAGAAACAAACTGCTCCTTGGTGAATATCATAGAGCTGCTGGATCAAGCCTTGGCTGCAACTTATACTATAAGTGATATTTTGAGTTTGTGAGTCAATAAATTGCCTTTATTGTCAAGGCTAGTTAAGTATTATAACTGGGACACCTTTCTGAATTATATTTATACTCATCTACTGAAATATTTTATTTTATATTATATTTACTTGAATCTCAAAACATGCTGTCTTGCACTGAATTTATTCACCTATATTTCCTATCTTTCTGCACAGTTTTTGAGCTCCTTGAGGTCAAGGACTGAAATTTACATATTTCTATGTTTCTCCTAGCTTGCAGAATACTACTTTGCATATAGTAGTGCTTAATAGATATTTCTAAAATGAATAAATCAAACTTGTGAAAATGTACATTTGATCTCATTAGCATCATACTGCAGTTAACACACATTAATAATTCTAAAACTTAAATAAACTGAGTATGAAAACATCATTCTTTTAATGTTTCATATTTTACTTGTTTGCTTGTTTCTCTTCCTTGCTATAGGAAAGGCTGTGATAGTGATTTCTGTTTTTCACTTTCTTCCCCACAAACCACAAAAATTTCTAAGATGTTATGACAGTTTATCTAAAGTTCTAAAGACTAACAAGCATTAATCAGTGTTATCAGTTCTGTTGATGTAATTCTAACCCAAAGCTGAGTATCTTGACATTTTAGTTAGCTAATGTAGTTTTATCTTAGGTAAAGAAAAGATTTACATTAGGATTTGGATACACTGAAGATAGCCAAAGGCCAAAAGGAAAAGCTACCTTAAAAGCTACCTTGCTGGGCTTCCCTGGTGGTGCAGTGGTTGAGAATCCTCCTGCCGACGCAGGGGACACGGGTTCGTGCCCTGGTCCGCGAGGATCCCGCGTGCCGCGGAGCAGCTGGGCCCGTGAGCCATGGCCGCTGAGCCTGCGCGTCCGGAGCCTGCGCGTCCAGAGCCTGTGCGGATAGGCGCGTCCGGAGCCTGCGCGTCCAGAGCCTGTGCTCTGCAACGGGATAGGCCACAACAGTGAGAGGCCCGCGTACCACAAAAAAAAAAGCTACCTTGCTTTTAATTCAAGCCTTGACTCTACTAGATATTTGACCTTGGTAGAATTATTTCTCTTGGTCTCCGTTTTCTCATCTATAAAATGGAGATACTTATACTATCAATCTTATAGGATTCTGATAAGGATCAAATGAGTTCATAAAAGCAAAGCACTTAATTTTAACAAATACTTAATGAGTACTGTTTTTCTTCTTTTCCTTCTTCCTCTCTTCCTTCTCCTTCTTTCCCTGCTCCTCTTCTACCTCCTTCTCCTTCTTATTGTTCTACAGTATTGTTTTGATGTTATTACCATCCAAGTCGGGAAACAATTATAGCTTTCTCCATGTAAAAATTACTTTTTCTTCTTTCAGTTTCAATAAAACATTGTATTTGCTGCTTCAAGATAAAAATATAACCTTCCCACCTACCTGGTATAGATAAAGCCTGCCTGGTCACGTTTTCAGTCACATGCCCATGCAACAAATAAGTCTACCTATGAGAATATAAACAAATGAAAGGGCCCTAGAAGAGAGTACCAAAGTTACAAAAATAAAATAATTACATAAACTTAAGGTATTTTTTCAATAAAATAAACACAGTGGCCTTTAAAATATATTTAATACAAGAAAAATGTTTAATTCATAAAAAGTAGGTTTTTAAAAAACTAATTTGATTTTTATTTTACTTCAGTGTTTAATAAAGTTAATTTAAATTATGTAATTACATTTCATTGAAATTTTCATTGTGATAATTATGTACTCACATACAGTTATAAGAAATAATACAGAGAGATCCCTTACACACTTTGTTCAGTTTCTCCCTATGGTACCATTTTGCAAAACTATAGTATAATATAATATCACAACCACGATATTGACATTGATTCAATCCAGCCGTTTTACTCAGATTCCCAAGGTTACTTGTCCTCATTTGTGAGTGTGAGTACATAGTGTGGAGTTCTTTATGATTTTCTCACCTGGGTTCATTCCTGTATTCATCACCACAGTCAAGACACTGAATAGTTCCAACACTGTTCCAACCTCCCTCCAGTCCTTCCTGTACTTACTTTCTGGACAAACAAACCAACCTTATGAATTAAGCACCCCAAGGCATGTTAGTTCTATTGCTAGATTAAGGACAAGGTTCATTTGCAAATGGTCATGTGCTTCTGATATAAATGTCCCTGAGCAACACTCATTAACAGGCACATCTGACTATGTATTTTTGCGAATGTACTTACTTTTCTCTAGCATCTCTCTACATATGTATCTCTCTATCTAGAATAGAACTGAAAATACAAGGATTCATTCATTTATTTACTCCACACTCAACTCTCATTTATTTTAATTACAGGGATCTAGTCAATATTTTAACATCAAACCAGGGAGGGACTTTGCTATCTGGCATAATCACCACACTCTTATCTTACCTTTTATGTATAGGATTTTACCTATATTTATCAGATGTACGTGACATTAAAGTCCAGTTATGGAAAATATTAAAATTAAATATATACTTAATTTTGTTTGTATTTTAAGTAGAAATTTATTTAAATGTATTTTTCATATAAGATATTAAAAATATAATATACCTAGATTATCAATATCCTCTAGGAATAAAATTATAGTCAGAAATGCCTATCAGCCGGTGAATTCATTTTTCAAGGTATGAGAAATTACAGAAAACTTGAAATTTATGGCAGCTAAAGGGAAATGTAGGAAGACGAACTTAGAAGGTGTGCTATGAATCCTTTAAACGATTTCAGTGCAGAGAGACTAGGCATTCAGGAACTACTTTGGAGAATACTTGCCTAGCTGTGTTTCCTTCCCAGTCATCGGTTCTGTCAACTGAGGATATCTCTTGAGGTTTTCTCATCAGGAAATGGAAATAAGTTCATTATTTGTAAGAGATTAAATATTGATCACAATTTTATATTTATTTCATATTAAAATCTGTATGTAAGTGCTTCATTATTGAGTTCAGTTTCTGTGTGATTGTTCAGTTTCAAACAGCAACACAAGAAAATTTGCTTCTACTGTGAACATAAAAAAATGAATACTGCATCATATAAAATGATGGAGATGACACTCAGTGTCATTTTGTGAGGTGTGGTGTTTGAGATTTAGTGCTCACCAAAAAATAAATGTTGACGAATGGCCAACATGATAAAATACTGAGGCAAAATAACCCAAAAGGAAAATGAACATGGTACTGTAGTCAGACTGTAAGAGTTCCTTGCTGTGCCACTGAACAAGCAAAACACTCGAACTCCCTGTGCTTCAGCTTCTTCATTTGTAAAATGGCAAAATTAATAATAATAATAAAATCTACTTTATAATATTGTGCAGTTTAAATTAGTTGATACATGTAGAGCACTTAAAAGACTCCCAGGTGTGTACTGGTTGCTCAGTAAATGTGAACTGTTATTAAACAAGACATATTTTTAAAAGTAATCTCAGCCTTTATCCTGAGTATCTCAATACTGTAAAACTATGCTGAGAAATGGCAATTGTTCAAAGAGCAATCTCAGAGATCTTGCAATAGTACTCTGAAACAATCATTGAAAATTAGTTGATTTTGCTATTAGAATCACTACCTCTTTATCATAAGAATTAACAGTGAGCAACACAGCTCTGTATACCATAGAGTTACAGAGAAACCCACATAAAAGTTTGCCAACTAACTCCCTCCCGCCACATATGCTGATAAGGAGCAATCTCCAGAGATTTCGAAGCGCTGCACAATTACAAGTAAACTGCGTATCGTGGAAAGATTGAGGTAGAATAGGTATATAGGCTGTTAGCCTTGGTATGATATTTCATTTCCCTTTCTTTTATTTCCCCATCATCATTTCTCTACTCAATATTTCCCAGCACCTTGCTATCCGTTATTGCTTATTTATCACATACCATATTTAATACCAAGCATGATATTGTATTGATCAACCCATTATGTCTTTCCAGCCTGTCCATCTCCTCTGTTCTGATGGTTTTACACACTAGCTTTTTTGAATGATGGCATAATTTGATTTAGAGTCCCCTGGTACACACTATTTCTTGAGAATATATTAGACACTTCAGTATGCTGCTTTAGTTCTTTCTGGGCAAACAGCAATCCTTTTGCTTTTACCTGCTGACCAATCCCTCTTATTCTCCTTTGCAAGCTTTTCTTCCTCTGTCTGTCTTTTGCATGTTTTTCTTCATATTTTTATCCTAAATTCTCTTCAACTTCTTATCTTTATGGTCTGCTTGAATGAACTCCTCTTCAACTGTTCCAAATATAATCTATATAATAAATGACTCCAAAATCTAAACCCCTAAGCTAGACCTCTCTATTACTAGCCTTATGACAACTTCATGTGCTTGTCCTGCAGTCCTCTAAACTCAGCATGACCACACTGAACCAATTATCCCCCAAGTCAACCTGCTGTAGAGAATGACACCCATAACTATGTATGTTATCCTTAGCCCCTCACTTCACTTACCTCCTACAGCCAATCAGTCACCAGTCCCTGATGAATCCATCTTAAAAAAAGCTTTCTAATTGGTCCTTTTTTCTCCATCTCTATCTCCAAAACCTTATTCCAAGCCACAAGTATCTCTTGCTGAGATTATTGCAAATCTTTCTAAGTGGTTTCCTTCCACCCCAAATATTCTCCAGGGATGCTGTCAAAGTAAGCTTCTTAAATGTGAATCTAGTTTTGTCACTCTTCCATTTAAAAACCTTTCAATAACTTCTTGCTCTCAGAATAGAATTGCAACTTTTTGTTTTAACTCCTAAGGCCCTTCATGACATGGCACCATCTAGGAGTCAAGCTGTTTCATGGTGAAAGCATAAACTTTGGGATTACATGCCTGTATTTAGATCTTAACTGTTATTCATCCATCCATCCATCCATCCATCCATCCATCTATCCATCCATCCATTATTGAGCAACCACTGTGTGCCTGGCACTGTTCTTGTCTCTGAATAGAGCAATGAAGAAAATAGACAAAGCCTGCCCTTCTGGGGCTTTCATTCTAGAGGCATGAGACAAACAGTTAACAAGAGAACACATACAGTATGTCAGATAATGATAGGATGCTCCAGGACAGTGGTCATGATGAGATTGATGTGCATATTTGTGTCCATCAGAGTAATGAAACAAAGAGGGCAAATCTCTGAGGTAGAAGAGTATTGAAATGCCTTCCCCCTCACAGCTGAAATCATCTTGGGGCTAAATGTCTCTGGGACACTTTAATTTAATTTATTATTATTATTTTTTAGTATCTAAAAGAATCTCTATCTGCTGCCTGGAGAAGGAGAAGAGGCTATGAGGAAACAAGAGTGGAAACAGGATGACGATTCAGAGGCTATTTGCAATTGTCCAGGACACAGATACAGTTAGAGCAGTAATGATGGACATGGTGAGGAGTGGTCCGACTCTGAGACTATTTCTAAAGTAAAACCCAGAGGACGTGCTGATGGGAAAGCATCAGGACTACCTGAAGGTTTTGACTTGAGAACTACAAGTGGTGGAGCCATTCACTAAGATGTGAAAGAATGTGGGAAGATCCTATTTGGACTTTAGAGGGAGAATCAAGGATCCAGAATGTGTTATGTTTGAGATGCCTCATACATGTCCAAGTGGAGATGTTAAATAGTTAGCTGGGTATGATAATTAATATGGAGTTCAGCTGAGTAGTTTGGATGGGGATATAACATGGGCTGTCATTAGTATATCATGATTTTAAAGCAATGGGACTGAAGTGAGGATACTGAGGAATGAGAGTGCTAATAAATGTTAATGAATGGCTCTGTGTAAAAGATGTATATAGGTCTTCACTGGTGGCACAGTGGTTGAGAGTCTGCCTGCTGATGCAGGGGACATGGGTTCGTGCCCTGGTCCGGGAAGATCCCACATGCCGCGGAGCAGCTGGGCCCGTGAGCCATGGCCACTGAGCCTGAGCATCTGGAGCCTGTGCTCCGCAACGGGAGAGGCCACAGCAGTGAGAGGCCTGCGTACCGCAAAAAAAAAAAAAAGTATATAATATGTACATTTTTACATACTACCCCTTTAGACAGGACTTGCTCTCTCTAATTTACCACAGTACCCACTACCCACTAGGCTACACATGTGTACTTACACAGGCCCTAGTCAGTCACTTATACTACCTGTCTGGCCATTCTGACATTGGTTTGATAAACAGGAGTCGTTTTTCTTTCTGGGTTCTTTTCATTTTGTTTATTTACTTTATGCCGCCTTTCATGCTGAGAATTTTGTACACTACATGTAGCTGCTGGGGTGTGGGTGGCTTAAGAGTTGTCTTTCCAAGAGAAATTACCAGGTTGCCTTGAAATGACCAAGTTGAACATGTTTCAGGTATTGTCTTGGGAAGGACAATTTTGGTGTGTGAAGAATATCAATATGTTAACTTTGATCAGTCTTCAGAATTAAGACAACCAGGTTTAAAAGGATTTTTAAAAATCCTTTTCCAAATATGGATCGCTCATTTTACCTTAATTTTTTTTAAGTAAAGCAATAATTTCAGGTATAATAAAAAGAGCCACAAAAGTATCAAAAATGTATTATGGAAATGATTCAGTGTAGAAAACTTATATTCCGAATAGTCATGAACCAGATTTGTCATCAGGTGAATATAAGGATCACAGAGTTACAGTTGGATGCCAAACACTGTCTGAATTAATTGCCCTCTCATTGAGGTCAAAAGGTTAGCTTTCAACCATATGCCATATTTTTTTAAGTGATTTTTTTCTTGTCTGGAAAACGTATGAAATATAATGAGGAAGCAACGGAAAATACTTCATATTGAAACCAGAAGGATGACTTTCTAGCCAAAAAGAGGTCATAATTTTTTCTCGTTTTGAATTTTTATCTCCTTTCTGTTCTCTTTGTTCTCTCTTTCTGCTCCATCTGCCTTTTCTTTCATGGGTTTACATGTCCTATGATATGTTTTTCTTTTTCCTGCAGAGCATAGATATAATTTCCTGTGTGGCACTCAATATCTCCAAGACCTAGGATACTCCTTGAGAGGTATGGTACTATTTTGAGGTAAGTTATAGCATAAAACTGCATTAGCTACCTCATTTGTGAAAATTATACCAAATTCCCAGATATGTAGAAAGCAGTTGCTGGTAAAAACACAATCCTAATGGTCTTCATAATTGATGTTTGCAAAACCAGAAATAATTCTGATGATGTTTCATCCCCTTTTAGGACTTTAGCGGTGAGAAAGGATTCTGTGTTTTATGAGATCTAGTAGTATTATATTTAGACTACTGCTGTATTTCTGTAGCAAGGAGACTTAAGAAGCTTTTCTTATACTAGTTTCTGAAACACTAATGGAACATATATATACATTTTTTTTCTACTTTTATTAACAGAACCACAGGAATGCATTTTTGTGGCAGACGATTCCACATGGAGTATGAACATTTTTCAGCTAGAAGTTTATACCTTTAGAAGAAGACATTGTTACACTGTTCTGTTTACCTTTTTCAATAAAATGTAAGATTCACTTGAGGGCTCTCCCAGTTAATTTTTAAATTATTTTGCCCTACTCTAGAATAGGTTTTCGAATTAAACTTTCTGCAGTGCTTATTGGTCTACACATTAATTATAAACTGCTTGACCTTAATCAATTTCTCTTCTATTAGTCCAAATGTGAACTTAGTGTTTAAATAACTTAAGGTACATCATCTGACTCATGCAAACTTCCATTGACTTTCACTGGAGTCGGTGAAATTTTGTCAGACATCCAGGATCTAATTTGTTCCTACATCCCAGAATACAAACTATAAACGAGAAACTGGTGAACTTTGTGCCATATAGCAGGTTAATGTTCTTTTAATGTTTTTCCTCATCTCGATGGGATTTTTTGATAAATCCATAGCATTTATAATGACATTTAGATGCCTGGTAGATAAGTATTAATTTATAATCTATACAAATACTTAATGAGTTTATTATATAAAATATTAACTTTACCATTTATTATTATCATTCTTCTTTAACGTTAGTTTCTACGTGCCTTAGTTAACTGGAGTCTGTGTACAGAAACAATTCATTCTTGCTGATTGTTCATTCCTAAAATATTTAGGCATAGTTTGAATGATGATATTGGGTAGCTGGAAAATATTTCTCATGTAGATGGAAATGAATAAAAGATTATCTAAAGTAGAATGAATCACAAGGAAGCTAACAGATCCAGCATGATGGCAGCATAAAGATGTATACTCTACCCCCAACCAAAAAAGTACCTCTTTGATCAAAGTAAAGCAACCACAGAGATAAGGTGAAGTGAAATGGGGGAGAGGATGCTTATTATGTGGATGCAGACCACAGACGTCCAAAATTTTCTTTCAAATAGAGTTGAGAAGAAAATTAAAGGAAAATGCTATTATTTGGAGAGTAAAACAGTCTTACAGGAAATAAAGGAAATTCTGGCAGGCATCAGAGGGACAAAGAATGGAGCTGCAGGCGGACTCAGAAAGGATGGGGCCTTGGAGCCTCTTTCCCACCGCAGTTCAACAACATTCCAAGGCCCTGCTGGCATCCCTGGAATGTAAAGTGAGCACCCAGCCCCTCCTCACTTTGTTTTTCTGATCCAGCTTTTTGATAGTTGCCTGAGCTCCTTCAGATGAAGGAGGGAATACCCATCCTGTGAAGGGGTAGGTCTGAAATGGAGAAGAACAGAAGTAAGGAGACCAGAGGAGGTGGAGAAGAAAATAGTGACCATGGCAACAAATTAAAAATGGAGGAGACAACATAAAGCATGGAAAACTGAAACTAAGAGGACAGAAATAAGCTTGCTCTGCAGTCAGTTACCCTGGGTCCCAATCCTGGATCACTGATTATTGTTAGGTGTGTGCTATTCAACACATCTCTTAACCTGTTTGTGCCTCAGTTTTCTCATCTATCCCATGAGGATAATAAACACCCTACATGTGAGGATTAAGTGATAATATGTCACTTATATAAAAAGGGATTATGATAGTACCTAGCACTTACTGTGTTCCATAAATGGTGATTGCTTTTATTACATTAAATAATTTAATACATTTAGTTAAAATTATTAAATTAAATACTACTATTATTAAATCTAAATGAACGTGGGCTTAAACAACTCATTTATTTAAAAGGTGAACCCTCAAATTAAGTCGAAAACAGTCTTTATGGTGTATGAAAGACAGCTGAAGCAAAATGACTCAAAAATGAAGAGAAAATGGACAGTGTGGTAGAAAAGCTGATTGCTATTACCTAGGAATATTTAGTCCATGTAATATAATCCCAACCACAGAATAAAGGTCATGGTCTTCATCCCTTGACCCTGGCCTGTCCCTGGCTACAGATGATGGAATCAGAGATGGACACCTAACCACAGACCATCAAGCCATGATCTGGCTAGTGGCCTGTGCTTTGTGTCTTGGCTGAAAAAGGCTTTGGAGAAGATCAGATTTATCTCTTAATATTGGGGAATTAAATGAACGGAGTGGAAGAGTGTTGTTGGAGTGAATTGGTAACTCCTTGTAGCCTTAAATGAAGTATAGCATGAAAAGAAGCACATGGAAGGAAGCTTGTCCTGGGCTACCTGGTGGGGGACAGACAGGGAAATGCATAGATATAGTCTAACCCTGTAGCAGGAAGTGGTTTCTGCCCCTGCTTCCTACTCAGAGACCACTAAGTGACAGCAGCAGAGTCCTCTATTGAGCCAAGTTTCTTTCGTTAAGATTAGGACCCTGACAGAAAATGTTATACGGGAGAACGGGGTGGGGGGGGGACGGGGACTGTAAATTCTTGGAACCCTGGTCTCTCTGAGGTACTCTCTGTACAGTTTCCCTCCCAAGCATGATGAGACTTCCCTTTATAAATTCATCCTGTGACCAAAGCTTGGAATGCAGAATGGGCTTGTGGAAATAAGCAAAAGCAGATTAAGGAAGAAAGGCCCTTTACCAGGAGTTTTAACTGATGTTTCCCTTCAGGGCCCTGAGGCTTAAGCCTTTATTTCTAGAAGAATGGGGAGAGGAGGAGTTAGTCCCATTTGTTGCTAAGCAACCAAAGCTTTGCAGGCCTGTTCTGAGGTCACGTTTGCAGCTATTGAGAATCAGTGACAAGGTGGATGTAGCGATGCAGGGAGAAGCCTCTTCTTTCAAAATTTCTGGTTCTGTGTTTTAAATGATGGAGCTCTCAAGAACAGAATTGATTGGAAGCCTATCAAAGTTCTTCAAAAATGGTGTTTTGAAAAGTAAGCCAGGCCTGAGAAGGAGGGGTAAATTTCAGACTCAAACCAACAAAACAGAGCATCTTATCTCCCATACAAAGTCCAGGACCAATACAAAGGATGCCAAGAATAAACTTAGTGAGAAATATACCAAATCTATGTGAAGACAAAGCAGAAACCAACCAACTAAATGAAGGTGATAAAAAGATATCAGAATAAATGGAGAGATATTGCATGTCCTTGATGGGAGGACAGATATTGTAAGGGTGTGAATTTTCTACAAATTTATTTGTAAATAAGTATACCACATAGATCCCTTCTGTTTGTTTTTGGTTTGTTTGTTTTGTTTTGTTTTTTACATGACAACACCATCCTCATTAATCTGGAAGAGTAAATGTGTGGGATTATTTAGAAACATTCTGAGAAAGAAGAGAAATGAGTAGGAATTTATCAAAGACATATTAAACCATATTGTTAAGATGTGACAATTGAAACAGTGTGATATTGTGTAATAATAGCATTGGAATAAATAGGCAGATCAATGGAAGAGATTAAAGAGTCCAGAATCAGACACAAGTGGGAATTTAGCAAGTATTATAGGTGATAATTCAAATCAATGTATTGAATGGATTTTCCAAAATATGTTTTGGAACAAATGACTTAGCATTTGCAGAAATATAAAGTTGAAACTCTACTTCCCATTTACCCCAAAAATAAATCCTAACTTTAAAATTAAAAGATTGAAATTGAAAAAAATAAGATCACAAAGTACCAGAAGAAAATTTAGATTAATAATTTTACATTTCCTAATACAAGGAAATGTATTAGTCTGCTTGGGCTGCAGTAACAAAATACCACAGACTGGGTGGCTTAAACCACAGAAATTTATTTCTCACAGTCTGGAGGCTGGAAGTCCAAGATCAAGGGACAAGCAGGGTTGGTTTCTTCTGAGGCTTTACACTTTGGCTTGCAGATAGTCACCTTTTCACTGCATCCTCAAAATTTGTTTGTTGAAGCCTGAAGCCTTAATGTGGCTGTATTTGGAGATAGGGCCTCTAAAGAGATATTTAAGGGAATGAGGTCATAAGGATGGGGCCCTAACTCAATCTGACTGTTATCCCTATAAGAAGAGGAAGAGACACCAGGGATGCATGTACTCATAAAAATTGCCATATGAGGAATAAACAGGAAATATTTTCTAAGTATTACCTCCAAGGCAGAAAACAGTCATTAATTTCACTAGAAATAAAAGGAATTCAAATAAAATAATGACAATCTCATTTTTCATTGATATGATTTTTTTTTTTTTTAACTGTAAAGTCCCAGCATTGGTGACAGTATGGGGATGCAAGTATGTACAAGTACTCTCTCACACTGTTGGGGAGAGAGTAGGCCAGTATAAATACTGTGCAGGGAAATGTGGCAATTTGTGACATTAAAAAAAAGCATGTGTATGTTTTCCTATTTATTAGATTTTACCCTAAAGAAATAGTCCAGTAGGTGAAAAAAATGTATGTACAATCATGTAAGATAGTTTCAGATAATAAAAACAGAAAGCAAAATTAATGTTAATAAATAAGGGATTGGACGAACCAGTTAAGATGCTGGTTATATAGTGATATACTCTTCAGTCATTAAGAGATATACAGTAGATCAGTTCTCTGGATATGGACATAGAATCTCTAAGATGAAATGTTAAGTGAAAAAAGCAGGTTAGAGTAAGTTCCCATTTTTGTAAAGAATATAAAGAGAAGTAAATATGTTGCAAAGGGTTTATATATAGTCTGACTTGTTTATGTTAAACATACAATATTTTGCTAATCAGAAAGAAAGCTATTTTCACTTAAAAAAACATTTGTAGAAATAAAAATCATATTCTATACACAGAAACTATATTTAAAATATACAGAAAGCCAACCTATGACCCAGCAATACCACTCTGAGGTATTTACCCTAAGTCATGAAAACATATGTCCATAAAATGACATATAAATATCTTCATAGCAATTTTATGCATAGTAGCAAAACATTAGAACCAACTCAAAAGTCTACCTTCAGGATGACCAAATTGTGGTATATTCATACAATGGAATACTACTGAGTGATGGAAAAGGAGGAAACTATGGATATATATAGAAAATCTATAGAAACATTATGCTGAGTTGAGAGAAGAAATGCATAAAAGAACACATACTCTGTGGTTCCTTTTTTTTTTGCGGTACGTGGGCCTCTCACTGCTGTGGCCTCTCCTGTTGTGGAGCACAGGCTCCGGACATGCAGGCTCAGCAGGCCTAGCCGCTCTGCAGCATGTGGGATCTTCCCAAACCGAGGCATGAACCCGTGTCCACTGCATCGGCAGGCAGACTCTCAACCACTGCGCCACCAGGGAAGCCCTGTGGTTCCATTTTTATGGCCTTCTAGAACAGGTAAAATAAGGTGAAAGAAATCACAACCCAGGTGGTCCCTGGTGGGAGATATTGACTGGAAAGGGGCAGAAGGGAAGTATCTGAGGTGATGGAAAAGTTCTATATCTTGGTTTCAGTAGTGCTTACTTGGGTACACTTCGTTGCCAAATTCCTTTGACTCTACCCCCTGAAGTCCATGCATTTTATATCATGGAAATTATATATCAACAACAACAACAGCAACATTAAACATTAAACATTGCCAACTGACTATGAAAAACAAAGATATACAGAAAGCATATTTTTTAAATGACAGAAAATAAAGGTAGAGAAAAGACTCTTGCCTGAGGAACCTCAGAAAATAAGGAGAAAAGGCCTTATAAGGTTTGTGGGTTTAAACATTTGCGGAACATGAACTTAAAGCGTTCCTGTGAAAGTTGTATGCTGACTATAGATGGAATGTTGTAACTAAGAAAGGTCCCTTGACACTGATGAGAAAGAGCTTGAGAAATACAGTTGGATGATGGAAGAGAGGCATCCTGCCACCAGCCAAGAATTTGTCCATTTAAATGTATCTCTTGAGATAGAGGTTTATTCCTAATGTGGAGATGTGTACATCAGATTTTCAAAATTGGTAACACCAGTTATTAAGAGTAAAGAAAGTTTTGGAGGACTTCCCTGGTGGTCCCGTGGTTAAGACTCATGCTTCCACTGCAGGGGGCACAGGTTCGATCCCTGGTTGGGGAACTAAGATCTCTCATGCTGTGTGGTGCAGCCAAAAACAAAAAAAAGGAGTAAAGGAAGTTTTAAATAATTTCTCTCTTTCTTACTCCATGAGGTATTATTTGTTTGCTTGCTCTCTGAAGTATTGCTCACTAAGCAAGTTTTTAAGCTCAGTTGTATTCTTTTTTTAAGGAACGTATTTGTTTTTTAAAAGATAAAAAGTATCCATATTATATATAGGAAGCTCTTTGTTGGAAATCTGTATTATGCCTTATATTATGTGACTTTTGTCAATTTTATTTTTTTAATCTTTTTTTCTTTGCTTCCTAACAAGTAAAAAGTATATTTAAAAATATGCAGGGCTTCCCTGGTGGCTCAGTGGTTGAGAGTCCGCCTGCTGATGCAGGGGACGCAGGTTCGGGAAGATCCCACATGCCATGGAGCGGCTGGGCCCGTGAGCCATGGCCACTGAGCCTGCACGTCTGGAGCTTAGGCTCCGCAACGGGAGAGGCCACAGCAGTGAGAGGCCCACATACTGCAAAAAAAAAAAAAGCAAAGTTCACTTTTTATGAACTCGATACTCAGTCTGTTGTGTTAATCCCACAACATACCCATGATGTTAAAAATTCCATGCTGGCATTTCAAATGGGAGTGAAGCAGCATACTAAACTACTTTCAGCAAGGCTAGTGCCAAATGATGAAAAAATATTTTTTAAATTTATCATGAGTCCATTGAAGTACCAACATGTCTGACTTTTACATTTAGTATTGAAGAGGAAATCAACAAGAAAGGAATGATTATTAGGTTTTGATTAGACATCAGGCTCTCCACTACCCTACTATTTCTGTTTTCCTTTGTAAAAAGGTACGTGCAGATGTGCAGCCACATCTTCAAGTTCGCATTCATATCTGTTGGATGAAGTGTTTTGGTAGTAAAGATGCAGCAAGAAAGGGCTGGAAACTTTGTAAGAGAGGGAATCACTCGGAAGGAATGAAGTGTATAACGGGTTTTAGGCCCTGCAGAAAGTGAATTCCAAACCCTGCAAGCCAGAAAGAGAAATGAAAACAAACAAATGAAAAAGGTTGACAGATGAGACTTGATAAGTGCAAGGGAAGTTTAGTATTTGGAAGCTTCATTACAACCCCTGCCTACTCTTTTCCCACATATCCAACAGAAGTGCTTTGCTTATCCCTGAGGAATATATTATTTTATTTTTATTTTTTAATTTATTAATTATTTTTTTCTTTTTGGCCGCGCTGCTCTGCATGTGGGATCTTAATGCCCCAACCAGTGATTGAAACTGTGCCGCATGCAGTGGAAGCGCAGAGTCTTAACCACTGGACTGCCAGGAAAGTCTCTCCTTTTTCTGTTTTCTTTTTGGTATTATTTTAATTCATGACATTTTGAAGTAAGCACTGTACAGAAAAGTTACATTATATATGTATTACTTTTTAAAAAGATAAAAATTGTTCCTTCAAATATAGCATACATAGATCTAACATTAGCAAAGAAGTTCAAAAGAGAGATCAAAGCAATGCCAGTTGTTTAAGATATTAAGACATTTAAAAAGAAGCAAAAATATAAGAGTAATTTAAGCAGTTCAAAAGTAAAATTTAATATGAGAAGTATACATTTTTAGAAGATCATAATCAAAGAAAATTGGAAGTAAACACTTATGAAAATTTTCTGAATGTTTTAGATAAATGTTTAGACAATAAATATGTAGAAAATGGGTCCAGGATTCAGATCTCCCCTCCTGTTTCTTAAGTTATATATTTGTGTTTAAACAAATCTTGCCTCTAATAAAGGTATCATAATCATGTTTCATTAAAATAACTTTTAAAGAATTACAAAATAAAATTTATATTAAAACAAGCATATGTACATATATTACTAATGAAAAATATTTTAAAGTTTCAGCAAAATTGAATAACCTCTATAAATCACTTTGGTACATTTGTTAACATAAAAACTTGTCTTCAATTTTTAAAAAATTTTTTTAGGAGATCACAAGTTTTTAGTCCATTTATAAACTGCTTTTTAATGGGCAGCTGCAAAAGCTTTCCACTGCATAGTCCTTTTTTTATGTAGTAAGACTGTCAGCAACTTTAGACATTTATGATCAGACTTTTTGATTTTTACTATACTCATTTAATACATGTAACTTGCTATTTAGAATGCAGACTTGCCCTTTAAAAGCATTCCCAAGTGAATATATCCACAGTTTTCATATTGTAAAAAATATATATAAATGATTCCTTATTTTGAGGCAATTGATAAAACTACTTTGCAAAAGAAATTTGGTAGAATATAACCTTTTAACAAAGGAAAGTTTCTGAAGTTGAGGATGTCACAAAATATAAAGGTTAGGTGGAAATAACTGTGATTATATATCCTAAGCACATTTTTACCTACTAATGAAAAAATCCCAAATAAAATGTATATAAACTCAAAATTATCCTTGAGAATCAATGTGTTTTAAACAAAATTCAGTATGTAAATGGTTGTACTTTCTTCTTTAATCTAGGAAGTAACAACTTTCTCTAATCATTTGAGAATATAACTTTGTATCTTTGATTCTCACCTCGTATTTTTATACCAGTTAGCAGTGTTCAAAGCCATCTCATTTACATATTTAATTTATTTATTTTATTTTTTTTTTGTGGTACGCGGGCCTCTCACTGTTGTGGCCTCTCCCGTTGCGGAGCACAGGCTCCGGACGCGCAGGCTCAGCGGCCATGGCTCACGGGCCCAACCTCTCCACGGCATGTGGGATCCTCCCGGACCGGGGCACGAACCTGCGTCCCCTGCATCGGCAGGCGGACTCTCAACCACTGCGCCACCAGGGAAGCCCTACATATTTAATTTTACCAGTATATAACATTGTTCAGTTGAAATATCATCCTCATCTTTCAGATGTGGAAACTGAGAGATATTCATTCTATCAATCATTATACAATATATTAACTGATTTTATATGCCAGACACTGTGCTATAGACTCTGGAGATACAAACGTAACAAGAGCCATCATCCTTGGCTCTGAAGATTTGGCAACAATGACCATGGAGTATGAGTATTGCAAAAATAGCAGTGTGTATGAGATGTGCTGGGAATACATAGGAAAGAAAATACATTGAAACTTGGATAAAGAAAGGCATCTTAGAGATGAAGGCTAAGTCAAGTATCATGAATAGATATTAGACAGGCAAAGAGGAACAGTGAAAGGATAAGATGTTTTCTTACAGAAGCAGCAGCCTGACCAGAGTCACCAAAGGCAGAGTAAATTGCCTATTCTGGGAGCAGCTAAAGGGTCCACTTTAGGTTGGGATGGGAGAGAGGAGAAGAAATGGTGAAGGATGGGGTAGGAAAGATATCCAAAGACTAGATTATAAAAGGACCTTGTACACTATGCTAATGGACTTCATACTGAAGGGTGTGGAGAACCAGGAAAACTCATCAGACTTGATTATTTGAAGAAAACACTATGGTTTTGGAGAGCAGGCAAGATTGTATGGTAGTGAGTCTTTTCAGGTGACTATTATAATAAACCAGATACAAAAATGATAAGGGTCCAAAGTAAGGGAGCAATAGTGGGAATAGAAAGAAAAAGACCATTTGAGTTTATTTAAGACATTAAACAATTGTTTAATTTGAGACTAAATTGCTAAAATTTATAGTGTAAATAAGTCAAAATGAGAAAGACATGTGAACACCTAGTGCAGATGTGCAGTCACTTGTTAAATACAACATGCCAGTGGGATTTTAGAAAGAATGACTGTATAAGAATAGCCAAAAAAGTTTTAAATTAAATACAGAAAATAGGAGGCTTGTATTATAAGATATTCAAATACTCTAAAACTGTCATGATAAAACATTATGACTCTGATACAGAAAGAGTCAGATCAGTGAGATAGTCCTCCAAAATAACAATAAATGTGGGTATGTCTAAAAGCATCATAAAGCAAAATTAAAAAGCAAACAGCAAACAGGAAAAATACATTCACCATATATAAAAGATAATGGATTTACTCATAACTTTAATGAATAAGGGGCTCTTAGAATTACACAAAAATGGATAATACACTGACAAAGGATATAAACTTCAAATATAAACAAGTGGGCAATAAGCATATGCTTATTGAATAAAGTTCAAATTTATTCTTACACAGAAAAATAAAAATTAAGACAGAGATATGCCGTTTTTACACATCGAGTTACAGGATAGCAAAAATAACTCCAAGCAATATGTGAGGAAATGGCCACTTTCATATATTCCTCATGAAAGTGAACACAGGACAGTGAACTGCAACCTCTTTCTGGAGAGCAAGTTTGGCAATATGCATCTGAGCCTTAAGGATGTACTTTGACTAACACAACATTGTAAATCAACTACACGCCAATAAAGAAAACAAAACAAAAAAAGAATGTGATTTGACTCAGCAATTCCAGATATAGGAACTTATACTAAGGAAACATAAATATGTGAAGAAATTTAGTGTCTTTGCCTGTGTGACCCCCACCTCATGCAGATCCTGAAACAAAGATTTGTGGGTGAGTCCTTTATTGGAGCATTACCCCAGGGAGCAGGAGAGAGGACAGGAGAGCAAAGGAAGGAAAGCAGAGCCAGCACAAGGCTGCATTATTGATTCAGTCACTATTATGAGCAAGAGGTTGTCTGATACCACATAGACCATCTGGGAAGCCATATGAAATATGTCTCAGGCTTTCCATCCAAAGGTACATTTATGCACCTGCTCCCATCTTTCATCAGGCAAAGTCCACCCCACAGGGAGTCAGCCCTACCACCTTCCAGGTTGCACTTGAACAGCTCCTCCCTATCCCCCACCCTCTCAGTCAGCTGAGGGTCATTCTACCTGGGCCTGTGGTGAGATGCTGTCAGGTTGCACTTGTCTGAAACTGATCAATGCCCTTGAATTGTCTAGAATATGAGGCTGAGAGGACCTGATGTAGTGCATAGGAGACATCCAACGAGCTCCATCTCTTGCAACACTGAGGTTGGCTTGTGTCTTCCATTACATACATCTCCCCTACTATGATATGGGGGCTTCATTTTTGGCGAGGATAAGTTGCCCTCCCTTCTTCTCTGAAAGAGGAGAAATACAAGTCAAATTTGCCAGAAACCCCTGCAAAGTGAAGGACAGCTGCAGTCTCTCCAAAGACTTAATAAAAGAAGATGAGTGAAAAATGAGCAAACAAAAGCAAAACAAAAGTAAAACACCTTAGGATCGCCACTGCTGCTGGTCCTGAGATTGTGATTGCTATTTATCATTTCCCTTCTTCACTACCAGCTCAAAATTTCCCTAATCCATAGCCAGCACTTGGCTCTCAGAGTGGAAAGAGATCTAATGTAATCAACCTGCCAAAAACTGGTTGGCTTTTCTCCTCAAGGAATGATGCTATATCACCTGTTGATCTTTGCTGCTGGCAGCTTGGTCATTCAGCAGTGGTTGTAGTGAGGTCAATACTGATGAAAGGGAGGCTGTTTTGTTGGGTTCACACATAGTCTCTGCCACTGCCCCTATAGTCACTGTATTCGTAAGCACTAGCACAGCTTAGGAGGGAGTCAAGTTGATATCCACAGGATAAGTCACCCTATTCTTTATGGTGGATGTGCTATGTAGGCCACTGATGTCAGACACATATCCCCATGCTTTGTGCCCAGTGTGATAGGTCCAATAATATGCCTCTTTCACAGATTTACTTGTCAATTTTCTAAACTTGTTCTTTTTAGATCACTGAAAAACCAGCCTAGCCATTTGCCATTGCCTAGGGCTCCATATATGTCCTTACCTTAGGTCACTTTTCCTTCCATTAGAATTGAACAGCCAAGTGTACTTCTCATAGTCTCCCCACTGGGAGAATTTTCCTGCACCAGTGTCATTTAGGCTATCACTCAGTGGTGCTATAACACGGCATCTGTTCATTTTTAGCTAACATCAAAATATTGTACTGACCTATCTGTGAACCAGTCTCAATTACTTTCCTCCTCCTCTTCTATAGTTGGTCTGTAGAGAACACCCTCCACACCCTTGAGGCAATAGGTTTGAAATGATGAAGAGGTATAGGGGCAACAGAGTGGTTGACATAGGGCCACATGTTCATATCTTTACTTGAAGAGGATATCCTAACATGCTCCAGATCAATGAGCCCCTACAAAATTTATGGATGTAGCAGGGTCTTGAATTTTTGTGGGTTTTATCATCCAACCCTGGATAGCCATGGATCTTTCTAGGGAATCAGCTCCTCACTAAGTTCAATTAGTGTGATGGCGTGTATATAGTAGATTAACTAGTAACCTAACCTCAGAAATCTTGTAGTGTCAATTCAGCTGCATTCTATTCATAGAAGAAGTCTCAAGCCTGCCTAGATTCAAACTCCCACCTCTTGATAGGAGAGGGCCAAGTTTCTATAACAACATGTGGGATAAGAGATAATGTTTTGGTCATCTTTGGAAAATATAATCTGTTACATGCATTCTCTGGACTTACATGATAAATACATTTTTTCTATTTCCTCCTCTATGAATGACTTTTGACTAGTTTATTAATACCATTCCAAGGAAATTCTGGCAAATATAGTCATCTCATTTCCTTTAAGATAAGTGCCAAGGAGCCATCCCAAGAGATCATTAAGACCAGCTCCAGTTATACCTGACAAGACTTGTAATTCTGAGTTATGGGTTATGGATGTGTACCCTTATGTCAAAAATTCTCCCCAAACCAGATTTTTATTTCAACAACTCTATTATCCAGGCTTATGAGCCATTTCTACATGTTGTCCTGAATTCTGCTAATATATTATTATTCAGGTCCTGCAATTTCTTGGTGTTTAAGCTATTTCTCCCAAGATCAGGAACTGTACATGATAGCCACTCAGAGATTTGACCCTGGTTATTGTCCTGTAGGCAATGAAGCATTTCAAGGGCAGGTCTTGCATCATCTTCTCACCCAGCCTCAGGTGAGATCATTGCAGGTTCTCCCTGCAAGGGAAGAGTCTGCTCTTCTGGCTGTTTTAGCAAAATGGCAGGTTTAGGAGAATTAGAGGTTTTGTGATTCTCTGCCATTTCCATCCAGATGTTCTCATTTTAGTTCTCAGCTCCAACCCTTTACCTATATGGGCCCTGATTCTGCTGTAGAAGATTTGTCTAGATGCTGCCTCATAATCTTATTTAAACTCTGCCACCCTTACAATTGTATCCTGAGCCTGACTTTTAGCTGAGAGGACCCTGTAGCTGAAGGAGATGAGACTCTCCTGCAAAGCTGCCATCTCTGAGTTTCACAGTTTGCTAGAGTTGATGATTGGCTATAATGAGGCTTCATGTTTTTGAAGGTTTCTAGCACAGTTAACAAAAACTAGCCTATTCCACAATTCTTATAATTATAATAGCTATAGTTATAATTGTCCCCATACTATTCAGTTGTCTCACCTTCTACCTATACCTCATCTCAATCAACCACAGGAGAAAGCCTTAGTAATTGTGATGCTATTGCATAACAGGGATTCTATCGTGTGTGTGTGTGTGTGTGTGTGTGTGTGTGTGTGTGTGTGTGTGTGTGCTCTGACCAATGAATAATCCAACTCCAAAATCCTATTGTGAAGATATGATTTCTAATGTCATTCCTGATACCATCTTTTATTTATTTTTAAGATTTTTTCATGTAGACCACTTTTAAAGTCTTTATTGAATTTGTTACATTATTACTTGTTTTATGTTTTGGTTTTTTGGCCCCAAAGCATGTGCGATCTTAGCTCCCTGACCAGGGATTGAACCCGCACCCCCCACATTGGAAGGCGAAATCTTAACCACTGGACCACCAGGGAAGTCCCCCTGATACCATCTTTCTTGATTTGTTTTCTCCACAGAGCAAAACCTAAAACAAAGGCTTATGTATACGTGCTTTATTTGGAAAAGTTTGGATAAGAGAAGTAAACAAGAGAAAGAGGAAAATCACTACGGACAGCTGGTTGCTAAATCCTGTAGGACCATCTGAGAAACCTTATGAAATTCATATTAGGTCTGTCCATCCTGGGATAGAGAAGTGATATGCATCTATCCACCAGTTTTCATTCCTATTGGTTAAAATTTCATCCCAGGAGGTGTGGGCACCAAGGTGTTCCTTGGAATCCTATGACTTAGAGTCAATGGAGAGTTCCTGGGATGGGACATGAAAGGTTCATCACAGATAACCAAGGCAAGATGCTATCTTTTTGCATCTGTATGAAGCTGGTCAGAGTCTGTACCAGAGTGGTTGTCTCAGAAGTGTGTGAAGTAAAGACAGGTAAGAATGAAAGGATCTAAAGGAGTGCTTAAGAGGTGTCCAAGACTATAGTCATAAGAATATTTATCACATCATTAAACAAGTGAAAGAATGTGAATTCCCATCAATTTAGGATTTGTTAGATAAACTGTGGTATATCAGGTGGAGTCAAGACAGCGGTGTGGGAAGATACAGAGTGGGGGATGCTGCTGCCTGCTGGTGGGGGACTCTGAGGCCCAAGGAGACAGGAGGAACCCCAAAGTGAGCCAGTAGGATGTAGGGAGACTGAGAGGGGAGCAGAAGTGGAGGCCAGACAGGATTGGCACCCTTGAGGCTGGGGAGATCAGGAGAGGAGGGACTCTGCATGGGACTCTCTGGGAAGAGCAGAAGAGAAGCTGAGGGCAATTGTCTGGCCCACTCAGGCAGGGGAGCCTGCTGAGCTCCCAAGCTGGTACCCCCCTCCAAAGCCCCATCCAGGCCACATGGGTGCTGGGGGCATAGGAGGGAGGCCGAGGAGATCAGGAGTGGCAGGCGGGAGGGGCCCTCTGGGAGAAGCAGGAGAGGAGCAAGGGTGACTGCCCTGCCCACTTGGGCCTGGGGAGGCTGCTGAGCTCCCAGGCCAATCCCTGCCCTCCAAAGCCCCCTCCAGGTGACATCAGTCCTTGGGGGCATAGGAAGGAGGCCGAGGGGAGAACAGGAGAGGCAGGAGGGAGGAGCCATCCAGGAGGAGCAAAGGAGTGGAGAGCATTTGCCCCACCCACTCGGGCAGAGGGAAGCTGCTGAGGTCCCAGGCCAATCTCCTGCGCTCCAGAGCCCCCTCCAGGCTGCCTGGGTGATTGGGGGCATAGTAGAGAGGCTGGGGAGATCAGGAGAGGGAGGGGGGAGGGGCCCTCCCAGACCAGAGGAGCAGGAGAGGAGAGGAGGGCATTTGCCCCACCCACTTGAGCCCAGGAAGCCTGCTGGGCTCCCAGGTGAGGTCCCCAGCCCTCTGAGACCAGGGGTGAGGGGCATGACTGGGACCCTTCTGTTCCTTGAACCTCAGCCCTACCCCCACAGACCCCAGGGCCTTTTCCAGCCCTGTGGGTCCTGAGCATTGGCCCCGCCCACCACCCAAACCTCACCCTTGCTTAGGCCCCACCCTCCATAGCTAAGGCGTTTCCCCCCTCTCCTTTTTTTATTTTCCCTTCTCCCTCCTCCTCTTTTTTACTATTGTGGTACTGATGTACCTCCTGGTTGTTGATTCATCTATATTTTTATTTTTACATTCTTTCTAACATATCTGTTAGTTTCCTAGTCTAATTTTATTTTTTACTTTGTTATTGTTCTTTCTTTTTTTTTTTCACCACCCCACATGGCTTGTTGGATCTTGGTTCTCTAGTCCAGGTCAGGCCAAAGCTCCAGCAGTGGGAGTTCCGAGTCTGAACCACTGGACTAACAGAGAACCTCAGACCTCAGGGAATATTCATCAGAGTGAGGTCTCACAGAGTTCCTCATCTCAGCACCAAGACCCAGCTCTACCCAACAACCTACAAAATCCAGTGTTGGAAGCCTCAGGCCAAACAACCAGTAAGACAGGAACACAATCCCACTCATTAAAAAAAAAAAAAAAAAAAAAGAGATGGCAAAAAAATTGTCACAGATGAAGAAAGAAGGTAAAACCTATAAGACCAAATAAATGAAGAGGAAATAGGCAACCTACCTGAAAAAGAGTTCAGAGTAATGATAGTAAAGATGATCCACAATCTCAGAAATAGAATGGAAACACAGACAGAGAAACTACAAGAAATGATTAACAAAGATCTAGAAGAACTAAAGAACAAACAAACAGAGATGAACAACACAATAATTGAAATGAAAAATACACTAGAAGGAATCAGTAACAGAATAACTGAAGCAGAAGAACGAATAAGTTAGCAGGAAGACAAAATGGTGGAAATAACTGCTAAGGAGCAGATAAAAGAAAAAAGAATGAAAAGAATTCAAGACAATCTCAGAGACCTCTGGGACAACATTAAATGCACCAACATTCGAATTACAGGGGTCGCAGAAGAAGAGAAAAAGAAAGGGTCTGAGAAAATATTTGAAGAGATTATAGTTGAAAACTTCCCTAACATGGGAAAGGAAATAGTCACCCAATTCCAGGAAACACAGAAAGTCCCATACAGGATAAACCCAATGAAAAACACACCAAGACACACATTAATCAAACTAACAAAAATTAAATTCAAAGAAAAATATTAAAAGCATCAAGGGAAAAATAAAAAATTACATACAAAGGAATCCTCATAAGGTTATCAGCTGATTTTTTGGTGGAAACCCTTCAGTCCTGAAGGGAGTGGCAGGACATATTTAAAGTGATGAAAGGGAAAAACCTACAACCAAGATTACTCTACTCAGGAAGGATCTCATTCAGATTTGATGGAGAAGTCAAAAGCTTTTCAGACAAGCAAAAGCTAAGAGAATTCAACACCACTAAACCAGCTTTACAACAAATGTTAAGAAACTTCTCTAAGTGGGAAACACAAGAGAAGAAAAAGACCCACGGGGGCAGAGTCAAGATGGCATACTAGGAGGACATGGAATTCGCATCTCTGCACAACTAGGGCACCTACCAAGCACCAGTGGGAGACCATGGACACCTAAGGGGATGGGAGGAACACCCAGCAACCAGGTAGGATGTGGGGCATGGGGGGAGTGATGGGGAAGGATAAGTGGAGGTGGGACAGGACTGGCGCCCTTGAGGGGCACCTGGGGGAGGGGAAGGGATCCCAAGACCCAAAGGGGGAAATTGGGGAACCATTGGAAGGGCAGAGGATCGAAAGGGAACATGGCCAGGTTTCCCCTGCCCAATTTGGCCACAGGAACCTGCTGAGATCCTGGGTCTGATCCTCTGCCCACCAAGGCCCCCTCCAGCCATGCAAGTCTTGAGGGAGTGGGAGGGAGGGAAGGGAGAGCAAAAGTAAGGGTCTGATCTCCAGGACTAGCACCCCTGAGGGGTAGCTGGGGAAGGGGAGGAGTTCCTACACCCAGCAGGACCCACCCATGTTAGGGGTCCAACAGGGACGGGGGAGACCCTGGGGGAGACAGTGTTGGGGTGTGTGTGAAGGAACAGAAGGGGATGTGGCCAGTGACTTCCTTGTCCAGTTAGGCACCAGGGAGCCTGTTGGGCTCCCAGGACTAATCCTCTGCCCTTGGAGCCTCCCTCCTGTCACGCAGAGCCCAAGCCACACACCTACACCTCTACCCAGGGTCTTACCTCTACACTCGGAGATCCCCTCCAACATGCTGGGCCTAAACCCCACCCACACACCCTCACCCAGAGCCCTACCTCCAAACTCTGGAACTCCACACTCCAGAGGCCCTCCTTTGGACGTGCTACCTCTCTGCTTCCGTGCAGGTCCTAAGAAGAGGCTCCACCCCATGCTTGAATGTCGCCCTGCCTAGGCCCCGCCACCAGGGCCTTTTCCAGTTACGTGTGTCCTTAGCCTAAACCTCACTGCACGCTCAAACATCACCCTCCCCACCTGCCTAGGTCCCATCCAACACTAAACCCACCCGTGCCTAAGTTCCACCACCACCTAAACTCTCCCCCCGTAGCAAAGGCTTTTGGTTTTCTTTGTTCCTCTTTTAGATTGGGGTTCTGTTTTACCTTGTTTATTCGTTGTTGTTGATTCTTTTATATTTTTATTTTGCCTAATAAATCTTTTATTTTTCTAATTTTATTTTATTTTTTATACTTTGTTATTGTTCTCTCCTTTTGACTTGTTTCCCACCTTTTTCTTCTTTACTCTGTTGGGGTTTTATTTTACTTTGTTGCAGTTGTTTCAATTTTAGTTACATTTTTCCTAACATATATTTTATCCTTCTAATTTATTTTGATTTTTATTGTTTGATATTGTACTGCTCCTTTTTTTCTTTCTTTCTCTTTTTAAATTTATTATTAGATTTTTTTAACCATGCCATGAAGCTTGCAGGATCTTGGTTCCCAGATCAGAGGTTGGACCTGAGCTCCTGTGGTGGGAGCTCTGAGTCCAAACCACTGGACTAAAAGAGAACCTCATCCCTGAGAAATATTAAATGGAGTAAGGCCTCCCAGAGGTCCTCATCTCAGCACCAAGACCCGGCTCTATGCAAACGCCTGCAAACTCCAGTGCTGGACATCTCAGGCCAAACAACAGTAAGACAAGAATACAGCACCACTCATCAAAAAAGAAAAAAAAATTGAAATGACAAAAAAATATGTTACAGAAAAAGAGGCAAGGTACAAACCCACAAGACCAAATAAATGAAGACAAAATAGGCAAACTAACTGAAAAAGAATTCAGAGTAATGATAGTAAAGATGATCCAAAATCTCGGAAACAGAATGGAGAAAATACAAGAAACATTTACCAAGGATCTAGAAGAACTAAAGAGCAAACAAACAGTGATGAACAACACAATTACTGAAATTAAAAATACTCTAGGGCTTCCCTGGTGGCGCAGTGGTTGAGAGTCCGCCTGCTGATGCAGGGGACACGGGTTCGTGCCCCGGTCCGGGAGGATCCCACATGCCGCGGAGCAGCTGGGCCCGTGAGCCATGGCCTCTGAGCCTGCGCGTCCGGAGCCTGTGCCCCGCAATGGGAGAGGCCACGGCAGTGAGAGGCCCACGTACCGCAAAAAAAAAAAAAAAAAAAAAAAAATACTCTAGAAGGAATCAGTTGTAGAAAAAATGAGGCAGAAGAATGGATAAATGAGCTGGAAGATAAAATGGTGGAAATAACTGCCAGGGAACAGAATAAAGAAAAAAGAATGAAAAGAATTGAGAACAGTCTCAGAGACCCCTGGGACAACATTAAACACACCAACATTCAAATTATAGGGGTCACAGAAGAAGAAGAGAAAAAGAAAGGGTCTGAGAAAATATTTGAAAAGATTATAGTTGAAAACTTCCCTAGCAGGGGAAAGGAAATAGTTAATCAAGTCCAGGAAGTGCAGATAGTACCACACATGATAAACCCAAAGAAAACACACTGAGACACATATTAATCAAACTATCAAAGAGTAAATACAAAGAAAAAATATTAAAAGCAGCAAGGGAAAAATTACACAAAAGGGAATCCCCATAAGGTTAACAGCTGATCTTTCAGCAGAAATTCTGCAGGCCACAAGGGAGTGGCAGGACATATTTATAGTGATGAAAGGGAAAAACTACAACCAAGATTACCCATCAAGGATATCATTCACATTTGACAGAGAAATTAAAACCTTTACAGACAAGCAAAAGTTAACAGATTTCAGCACCCCCAAACCACCTTTACAACAAATGCTAAAGGAACTTCTCAAGGTAGGAAACACAAGAGAAGGAAAAGACCTACAAAAACAAACCCAAAACAATTTAAAAAATAGTAATAGTAACATATATATTGATAATTACCATAAATGTAAATGGATTAAATGCTCCTACCAAACGAAAAAGACTGGCTGAATGGATACAAAAACAAGTCTGGTATATATGCTGTCTACAAGAGACCCACCTCAGACCTAGGAACACATACAGACTGAAAGTGAGGGGATGGGAAAAGATATTCCATGCAAATGGAAATCAAAAGAAAACGGGAGTAGCAATACTCATATCAGACAAAATAGACTTTAAAATAAAGACTATTACAAGAGACAAAGAAGGACACTACATAATGATCAAGGGATCAATCCAAGAAGAAGATATAACAACTGTAAATATTTATGTACCCCACATAGGAGCACCTCAATACATAGGGCAAATGCTAACAGCCATAAAAGGGGAAATTGACAGTAACACAATCATACTAGGGCACTTTAACAACCCACGTTCACCAATGGACAGACCATCCAAAATAAAAATAAATAAGATAACACAAGCTTTAAATGACACATTAAACAAGATGGACTTAAATGATATTTATAGAACATTCCATCCAAAAACAACAGAATATATTTTCTTCTCAAGTGCTCATGAAACATACTCCAGGATAGATCATATCTTGGTTCACAAATCAAGCCTTGGTAAATTTAGAGAAAACGGAAATCATATCAAGTATCTTTACTGATGACAATGCTATGAGTCTAGATATCAATTACAGGAAAAAAACTGTAAAAAATACAAACACATGGAGGGTAAACAACATACTACTAAATAATGAAGAGATCACTGAAGAAACAAAGAGGAAATTTAAAAATTCCTAGAAACAAATGACAATGAAAACACAATGGCCCAAAACCTAAGGGATGCAGCAAAAGCAGTTCTAAGAGGGAAGTTTATAGCAATACAATCCTACCTTAAGAAACAAGAAATATCTCAATTAAACTTACACCAAAGCAATTAGAGAAAGAAGAACAAATAAACCCAAAGTTAGCAGAAGGAAAGAAATCATAAAGATCAGATCAGAAATAAATGAAAAAGAAATGAAGGAAACGATAGCAAAGATCAATAAAACTAAAAGCTGGTGTTTTTGAGAAGATAAACAAAATGGATAAACCATTAGACAGACTCATCCATTAAAAAAAGGGAGAAGATTCAACAGAATTAAAACTGAAAAAAGAGAACTAACAACTGACACTGCAGAAATACAAAGGATCATGAGAGTTTATTACAACAAACTGTATGCCAATAAAATGGACAACCTCGAAGAAATGGACACATTCTTAGAAAAGCACAACCTCCCAAAACTGAACCAGTAAGAAATAAAAAATATAAACAGACCAATCACAAGCACTGAAATTGAACCTGTGTTTACAAATCGTCTAACAAACAAAAGCCCAGGACCAGATGGCTTCACAGGCGAATTCTATGAAACATTTAGAGAAGAGCTAACACCTATCCTTCCCAACCTCTTCCAAAATATTGCAGACGGAGGAACACTCCCAAACTGATTCTATGAGGCCACCGTCACCCTGATACCAATACCAGAAAAAGATATCACAAAATAAGAAAATTATAGACCAATATAACTGATGAACATACATGCAAAAATCCTGAACAAAATACTAGCAAACAGAATCCAACAACACATTAAAAGGATCATACAGCATGATCAAGTGGGGTTAATCCCAGAAATGTAAGGATTCTTCAATATATGCAAATCAATCAATGTGATACACCACATTCACAATTAAGGAATAAAAACCATATGATCATCTCAATAGATGCAGAAAAATCTTTTGACAAAATCTAACACCAATTTATGATAAAAACTCTCCAGAAAGTAGTCATAGAGTGAACCTACCTCAACAAAATAAAGGCCATATATGACAAACCCACAGCCGACATCATTCTCAATGGTGAAAAACTGAAACCATTTCATCTAAGATCAGGAACAAGACAAGATTGCCCACTTTCACCACTATTATTCAAAATAGTTTTGGCACTTTGTTGTAAAGGAAAAACTAACACACTATTGTAAAACAGTTATACTCCAATAAAGATGTTTAAAAAAAAATAGTTTTGGAAGTTTTAGCCACGGCAATCAGAGAAAAAAAAAAAAAGGAATCTAAATCAGAAAAAAAGTAAAACTGTTTGCAGATAACATGATACTATACATAGAGAATCCTAAAGATCCTACCAGAAAACTACTAGAGCTAATCATTGAATTTGGTAAAGTAGCAGGAAACAAAATTAGTGCACATAAATCTCTTGCATTCCTATACACCATTGATGCAAAATCTGAAAGAGAAATTAAGGAAACACTCCCATTTACCATTGCAACAAAAAGAATAAAATACCTAGGAATAAACCTACATAAGGAGACAAAAGACCTGTATGCAGAAAACTATAAGACACTGATGAAAGAAATTAAAGATGATACCAACAGATGGAGAGATATACCATGTTCTTCAATTGGAAGAATCAACATTGTGAAAAGGACTATACTACCCAAAGCAATCTACAGATTCAATACCATCCCTTTCAAACTACCAATGGCATTCTTCACAGAATTAGAACAAAAAATTTTACAATTCGTATGGAAACACAAAAGTATCCAAATAGCTAAAGCAATCTTGAGAAAGAAAAACGTAGTTGGAGGAATCGGGCTCCCTGACTTCAAACTATACCACAAAGCTACAGTAATCAAGACAGTACAGTACTGGCACCAAAACAGGATTATGGATCAATGGTACAGGATAGAATGCTCAGAGATAAACCCACACACATATGGGCACCTAATTTACAACCAAGGGGGCAAAAACATACAATGTAGAGAACGCAGACTCTTCAATAAGTGGTGCTGGGAAAACTGTACAGCTACATGTAAAAGAATGAAGTTAGAACACTTCCTAACACCATACAGAAAATAAACTCCAAATGGATTAAAGACTTAAATATAAGACCAGACACTATAAAACTCTTAGAGGAAAACATAGGAAAAACACTCTTTGACATAAACCACAGCAAGATCTTTTTTGACCCACCTCCTAGAGTAACAGAAATAAAAACAAAAATAAAGAAATGGGCCTTAATTGAACTTAAAAGCTTTTACACAGCAAAGGAAACCATAAACAAGACAAAAATACAACCTTCAGAATGGGAGGAAATATTTTCAAATGAAACAACAGACAAAGGATTAATCTCCAAAATATACAAACAGTTCATGGAGCTCAATATCAAAAAAACAAACAACACAGTTAAAAAATGGGTGGAAGACCTAAATCGACATTTCATCAAGGAAGACATACAGATGGTCAAGAGGCAGATGAAAAGATGGTCAACATCAACAATTATTAGGGAAATGCAAATGATAACAACAATACAGTATCACCTCATTCTGGTCAGAATGGCCATCATCAAAAAATCCGGAAACAATAAATGCTGGAAAGGGTTTAGTGAAAAGGGAACCCTCCTACACTGTTGGTGGGAATGTAAATTGATACAACAACTATGGAAAACAGTGTGTAGGTTCCTTAAAAAATAAAAGTAGAACTACCATATGACACATCAATCCCACTACTGGGCATATACCCTGAGAAAACCATAATTCAAAAAGAGACATGTACCACAATGTTCATTGTAGCACTATTTACAATAGCCAGGGCATGGAAGCAACCTAAATGTTCCTTGACATATGAATGGATAAAGAAGATGAGGCACATATATACAATGGAATATTACTCAGTCACAAAAAGAAATGAAATTGAGTTATTTGTAGTAAGGTGGATGGACCTAGAGTCTGTCATACAGAGCTAAGTAAGTCAGAAAGAAAAAAACAAATACTGTATGCTAACACATTTATATGGAATGTAAAAAAAGAAAATGGTACTGATGATCATAGTTGCAGGGCAAGAATAAAGAGGTACACATAGAGAATGGACTTGAAGACAGGGGTTGGAGGGCAAAGCTGGGGCGAAGTGGGAGTAGCATCGACATATGTACACTACTGAATATAAAATAGTTGGCTGGTGGGAAGAAGCAGCATAGCACACAGAGATTGGCTCAGTGTTTTGTGATGACCTAGAGGGGTGGGATAGGGAGGATGGGAGGGAGGGTCAAGAGGAAGGGGATATGGGGACATGTGTATGCATATGGCTGATTCACTTTGTTGTGCAACAGAAACTAACACAGTATTGTGAAGCATTTATATTCCAATAAAGAGCTTTTTAAAAAATTGTGGGGCTTCCCTGGTGGCACAGTGGTTGAGAGTCTTCCTGCCGATTCAGGGGACACGGGTTCGTGACCCAGTCCAGGAGAATCCCACATGCCGTGGAGCGGCTGGGTCCGTGAGCCATGGCCGCTGAGCCTGCACGTCCGGAGCCTGTGCTCCGCAATGGGAGACACCACAACAGTGAGAGGCCCATGTAGCACAAAAAAAAAAAAAAAAAAAAAAAAATTGTGGTATGTCCATTCAGTGAAACACTGTGAATCCCTGAGAAAAACACAATAATAAAAGGCTGCATCATGATATAAAAATATCCACAATACATTTTAAGTTGGAAAATCTGGCTATAACAGCAAAGTACAAACCTGTTGAATAATATCAATTCTGTTTTGTCTAAATCAATAATTTCTCATTCTTTGGAATGACTAACATTTATATACTTCCTTTATCCTTTCCTTTTTCCTATGTATCTTGTTATATTCTACTGGGTTCTACTCAGGCTGCAGAACACCTCACTTCCTCTCTAGAAATTATTTCTAACTTTCTATCAATAGAGAATTATTATTATAATTCTCTTCCTTCTCTTCCTTCTGCTTCTTCTCATTCTTCTTGTTCTGCTTGTTCTTGTCTTTCTTCATACATATTGCACCAGAATATTAGAGGATGATAAAGTAATGTTTCTTTTGGGTGAAAGCCTGTTTTTCTAAAATTTCTTATCAATTACCTTGTTGTATCAGTCAGTTTGGGCTGCCATAACAAACAACTGGATAGTTTTAACAATAGAAATTTCTTGATGGTACCTTAAACAATAGGAATTTATTTCTCCTAGTTCTGGAAGCTGGGAAGCCCAAGATCAAGGAGTTGTTCACTTAGATTCTGCAGTGAGGGCTCTCTTCCTGGTTTGTAGATGGCTGCCTTGCCTTCTTGCTCTTTCCTCAAATGATCTAGAGAGAAAGAGAGAGAGAGAGGAAGCAAGCTCTCTGGTGCCTCTTCTTACAAGGGCACTAATCTCATCATGAAGGCCCTACCCTTACAACCTCATCTAAACCTTGTTACCTCTCAAAGGGCCCCCTGTACCATCTCCAAATACCATCACATTGGGGGTTATAACTTCGACATATAAATTTTGGAAAGACACAGTTTAGGCCATAATACCTATTATGATTGATTTTATAGAATCATAGACTCTTATACCAAGATGAAATTTAGAGGGAATCCAATTCAAACTTTCACTCAAAAGTAGCGTTCCTGGCTATAAGATTCCTGAGAAATGATGGTGCTAGTTTATATTTAACTTATTAATATTTGGTCATAGGAAGTTTACTAGCCAAGAAGAATCTTTTCAAATAGTATATTTGTCTCTTAGGATGAGAACAATTCTGAGGACAAAGTAATTTTAAAATCTTAATAATAACAGTAACAGTGAGTATTTATTTTGTTCTTACCATGTGCCAGGCATAATACAAGCACTTTTCAAGTGTTAACACATTTAATCTTCACTCTAATCATATAATATAAGTTTTATTAGTGTCCTTATTTTACAGACAAAGAAACTGAGGCACAGAGACTTTAAATAACTTGCTCAAGTTCCCATGGTTAGTAAGTGCTGGAACTGGGGTTTGAAATCTAGCCATCTGGCTCCAGAGTCTGTATTCTTAAACAGTAGATCAAGAGAATAATTTCCAGAGCTTCCACTTTTATTTCCTTCATTCTCATTTGCCATTGCTTCTTTATTTTTCTTAAGGTTTCTATGATCTCTAGGCCAAATGAGATTCCAAAAATAACAATTTTAATTTTCAAATCGAGGGCATGATTTCTAAATGGACCAAGTTATTTTTGTGAACCCTACATAAAATTCAGGAACAGAACTTTGGGAAGGAACTTCCAGATGGCAGTAAATCTTCACAGTTCAGTAATTAAGCCTTTTGAGAATGTTACTCTGTTATGGAACCACTGCCTGATTAACTGTACAATATCAATTATATCAAATGGCACTACTTTAATTCTGTCAAAATTTAGGGAAATCTGACATGCTGACACGAGACTCTATGAAGTGTGGTAATGAGCTGCCAGATGTCATAAAGTGCCACGGGGGGGGAAACACCCTTGCTTTCAGACGAAAGATGGGTTTTTTTTCTTTATTCATCTTACAGTATGCTTTATTAACATGCTTTATGAACATTCAGACACACATGCTTGCCCATTTTGAAGTAAATAATCTAATTTTTTTTTAGTTTTTATGAATGAAGTTCAAGTGATAATAGTCAAAATCATAGAAGGAAATAAATATAGCACATATTTTTGGTTGAGAAAGATTATATACCTAGGAAATTAGGCCCTTATACCTTTTGTTCCCTCATTTCTGTGAAGAATTATTCTCAGAAAGTTAACTGTAACTTTGCAAAAGTTAAAAGTTTGACTTGCCTAATTTTACAGTGACAGACACTTGTCTGGTCATTAAGGACAAATCCAGGCTGTTTAAATAGCAAACTGGAGTTATTAAGTGACAGGATCTTTCAACAAAGTTTGGCTTTCTCGAAAAGAAATGCTCTTTTCATACAAAATAGAAGGAACTTTATTATAAATACAATAGCTATCATCAAATGTGAGAGCTTAGGGTTTCATCAATGAAGTAATAAGAATAGTTAAAAGGCACTGGCCACTTTGTTTTGATTTTTGCATCATTACTTTAATGCAGTATTTAAATATTTTAATTTTCCCCTTGCATCCTGAGGTAGACAAAAGGAACCCTGCATGATGACTTAGAGAGATGAATGAATGTCCTTAATGAGCATCTTATCATGGAAAATTCATTCCTTTCCACATATTCAGTGATTATCTCTTTCTGAACCATGAACATATCCATACTCCTTGACCTTCTTTTTACCTTCTTTCATGCATTTCCAGTTACATCCTGGATATTTCCATTTGAAAATCCCAGCCCTCCCTGGAATTCAAGTGTCAACCCACCAGTTTTTCTAGTACCCTCCTCACTGATCCTCTCCCTCCCTTTCCTTTGGTATAGAGAATCATTGTTTTCCAAGTCTGCCACAGTTGAAACCTCAGAGTCTTCTTTATTTTTTCTTTGGCACAATCAATTTCAGCATTCTATGGATTTATAACCTATTTATTGAATCTTTTGAACTCAATAAGACATAAGCATAAAAGGGGTTTTATTTTTCTTGAATCACTGCTTACAATTAACAATCAAAATTTTGCCATCCCTTAATGACATTTGTAGAAGATTCCATTCCCCTGGAGCTCCCTGCACCAACATTGGTCAGGTTTTTCCTTTTCCAGAACCCTTCAGCTCCTGTAATTATCCTCCATGGTTACAATCTGCTGGTCTCCTCACCTGGAAGGCTTTCTCTTCTTACCTACCAGCAAACCTTTCATTGGTGTTTCCTGGCTCATAGGAAATTTAGGCAGTCCTGCAATAATAAACAGTAGAAGACTTGGCTGATACCTTACCTTCTTGTCTTTGTCCTATTCTCATTTTCCAGTTATTTTTTCTTGGCTCTGGTAGGCTGAAGAGAAAATAACAAATCCATTGGCTGAACTGGATGAGAATAGATGTCACTCTCCATTGTTGGCAGGCACTTTCAAATTTTTATGAATGATTTTCTTGGAGTTCCTCTCTTATTGGTCTTGAGAAAGGAAGCGCTCCTACTAGACCATTGTCTTATACTACCTATGGAGAAAGGGAGAGTTAATAAAAACCATTGCACTTCACTCCACCTGTGTTTTCTATTATATAGACAATAAGGCAGGTTGCAGCTGGGATGATACTTGCAGGGAGAAAATTGCTGGTTCAGCTGCCTCTTATATCCAGAATGGGTACCTGGCTCCTACTAGCCGTTCAAGTATTTGCTACTTTAGTTACGGAGTAAGCTTACCTGAGGATTCTTTTTCTTGAACTTTGAAGTCTTTGTAACCAGTTCTGGGGCAACAGAAAGAGTCCTACTTAAGATGCTATTCGAGTCACCAAGTTGTCTTGATATTTCCTTCAAAGTATTTTTCACATTCATAATAGGGGCAAGAATGTTATCTTAAGAGCTTGCACCAGACTTTTTTGTGCAAGTGTATATATGTGTGTGTATAGGGGGGGGTCATGGGGAATCTTGTTTTGTTTAAGAAATCTCTCAGATGTCTCAAAGTAGAATATACATTGCAAATAAGAGATATGGCCAACCTATATCTCTGCTATCTACTAGGTAATTGTACACACCTAGCTTTAGCACTTCAAGATCCCATAACACACTCTGAAATCAGGAAGTGCATTTCAGTGATGACTTTTCTCACCATCTTCCCTGGCCTACACTGGTCAGATTTTACAGTGTTATTCAAGAATGCCGGTGGCTTCTTATGCATTTCTTAATGACTAAAAGAAGGGAGTACACCGTGAGCCCTCCTGAGAGACATAATGGGAAGGTGGGTGTGTAGGACACATATCATATATCCACTCTCATATTCTCATCTTCTTTAAGCGTCTGGATTTTTTCCTCTACGTTATGTAAAGGAAATTCTGTACTCTCACCCACATTAGACATAATTCATCACTGAGTTCAGGTTTCAGTTAAGCAAACAAACATTTAGATTCAGCTGTTGAAACTTATACATTAAACTCATAACCTCTGACAATTACATCATATTGATAACTTTGGTCTGAGTCAATGTTTATTCCATTCCACTTGATCTAACCTTGTTAGAATCCATATTCCTCAGAAATTTGTCAATATAAAGTAGCAAAATCTCACAGTTCATTAGATATGGTCAGACTTTGTACTTTTCTCTGAGACATGCCTGGATTTGACTGTGGTTATAGGTCTAGAGGCGATGAAGGCTGTTGGAGGGTATTGAGAAGAATAGACTTTACTTTTCAAGGTAACTGTGTTAACTGAGCTTATTACAGGATCTTCAAACAAGCAAATGGTGGTCTGCTCATATGATAGAGGAATGATTGCTTCTGCTGGCAAGGGATGTTCAGGAAGATTTGACAACTCCAACCCTTATTGTTGTCTGATTACACTCAGATGTGGCCATTCCATCTTTTAAGGCCCATTCATTCATCATCAAACTCTAAATTTCATACAAAATATTTTGCAGGACTGTTAATCCAAGTTATATTTTCATACTGTAAAATATTCATTTAATTGTTGAGTTTAAGTTCCAGCCATTTCTGCATTATAGCTAGCTAGAATTCAAGATATATTTCTAAAACAAAGAAAATGAAAATCTACCATTCAAGGACTCTTGCTGAAATAACTATGTACTAAGAGAGAAACTGAACTAAGTAGAAGGAATTAAATGCAAGTAGCAATGTTGGGCAAAGAAAACTGAATAAATAAACTTCTAAATCAGTTAAGGGGAAAAAAGAAGAAAGAAAACTCATCCACACATTAGAAGGCAGGAAAAGTGGAAAAAGAAAAAAATAAACAGCACAGTAAGTGGAAAGTTCGAGTAAAATGGTTGAAACAAATCTAAATACACTGGCTAACATTATCATAATATATATTAGTAAAACTTGCTAGTTAAAAGACAAAGATTCCCAAACAAATTGTTTTGGAAGCTCAGCTATATGTTGTTTACAAGAGATTCATTTAAAACATGATTGCATAAAACATTTACTTAAAACATGATTGAATGTATAGTGATAGAAAAAGGAATATCACAAAATAATAATCAAAAGTAATCTGGGGACTTCCCTGGTGGGGCAGATGTTGACTCCTCACTCCCAGTGCAGGGGGCCCGGGTTTGATCCTTGGTCTGGACACTAGATCCCACATGCATGCCGCAACTAAGAGTTTGCATGCCACAACTAAGGAGCCAGTGAGCTGCAACTAAGGAGTCTGCCTGCCACAACTAAGGAGCCCATGTGCCACAACTAAGAAGCCTGCCTGCTGCAACTAAGACACAACCAAACAAATAAATAAATTTTTTTTAAAGTAATTTGAAAATAGACCTTAAGAAAAACATTGTTAGTGTTAATAGGGTATGTGTTTAATTATAGTTTCATTTCACCAGAAAGATAAAAACATTTCTGAGTTTAAAGGCATATAACAACATTGCCTCAAAATATACAAAGTAAAAATGAACAGAATCATAAGAAGTTAACAAATGCACCATTATAATTGGATAATTTAATACCTTCTCCAACGTCAATAAATTCAAGCTAAGCAAAAAGTGGTAATGGTAAAGAAAATTTGAATAACATTTAAAAACTGAATCTATTGGTCCATTATACACTCTCAAAACAAATAGAGAATACACATTCTTCTCAATCATATATAGATTATTTATAAAAATAATCTACCTAGTAAGTTCAGAGGAAATTTCTATAAATAACAAGAAATTTATATAATGTAAAATGAATTTTCAGACCAAAATGCAATGAATTTATAAAATATATAAGGAAAGAAAGCTCTTAGGCCTATCTTGGCAAACTAAAATTCTAAAAAATTGTAGTCAAAACATAAATAATAATGTAAATTGTGGCATTTAGAACTGGATATCAGTGAATGCATTACATTAGAAATTTGTGGGACCCAGTTATATGAGAGGTATTTTTAGCTCTTTATATATATATATATATATATATATATATATATATATATATACACACACACACATACATACCTAAGAGAAAACAGGAAAGATAGAAAACAAATAATGAAATAAGCATTGAGTGAGGGAGTTAGACCAAGAACAACAAAATAAAAGCAAGAAAGTAGAAAATAATAAGGAAATGCACAGATTAATTAAATATAAACAAGATCGATAAAATAAAAAACTAGTTGAGACTGGCAAATAGTATTAAGAACAAAAAGAAAAGGTACAAGTAACCAGTAGTAGGAATAAATATGGGGATATAACTAGAACAAATTAATGATGTATATTTGTTGGTCTATATGAAGGTACAGTTGAAAAATAATCCTATGTCTTCTACTAGTTCTTCTACACTGTTCATTTGATTCATGCTTGTTTTGAAGCTATGAAGATCTGTCAGATTCTCTTTAAATGGCACTGCATCAGTGCCCTTGGTTAACTATTGTAGAGGCTTTCTGGACACACACATTACTGCTATCTTGGTATATCTTCAAATACAACTTTAATGTAGTGCAGCGGGATTCTGTACTGGCCTAGTACAATTGTGGAATGATTGAATTTGGGGGTTATGTGCAGGAGATCTTAATTTTCCTTTTCCTTTTAGGGTCTATATAATCTTTCATGATGCCATTTTTTCAGTGTTGAAAGAGTAGTCCATTGACAGCCATTCTCAGTCAGTTCTCAATTTCTTCCTCCATTTACCAAAGATTTATCTCAAAGAATTACACAGTTAGAAATAAAACAATAAGTTCCTCATAACTCATCATAGTTAATATGGTAACTCTTCTAAGATTATTTGCATATAAATGAGCTAATGGTTTTAAATCAGATAAATTATGTTTTCATGAAATGACAGGCACCAAACATAGTGAAAAGGGCAAAGTATTTTTAAATGTATGAGGGTTTTAACTACTCAGAAACATGAAAGTTTTTAAATTTGAGACTGGAATTGCAAAACTGGTGTCATGAAGTTCTAATGCAGTGTTTCTAGCTTACCTCAGTCCAGGTTTTATTACATAAAATACATAGAATTTGTTCTTAGAAGAAATGTTCTTGGAACATTAATGAGTACAAATCCATCTACATAACTAAAAAAGTAAGAGGTTTAGTTCATATTAGAAATCAAGACCAGCTTACTTTGGAAAATCTTTTGTCTGGGTAACACAGAACAAGGAATAGCTAGAACCAGTTTGGGCAAGTCCAGCTGCTAAGTGAGTCACCAGAAGCTACAATGCAAATCTTTTTTTGAAGTAACTGATTGTTTTCCATTCAGGTTTGTTCCAGGGTCAAATAGAGTTTCAGCATTCCAAGAAGAAACATGGAACTACCTCCTCATTGCAGAACATTTTGTCTTCACGTCACAAATATTGATGCATATATTTAACCAACTGCTATTTCCTGACAAGAATGTGTTTCAAGACTGTTTTCTCTATTTACATTTCACATGAAGAAAAGAGTACTGTCCATTGAGAAAGCTATTTCTTCATTAGGGCAGGTTCCATATCTGATCATTTTGTAAGATCTGAAGGTAAAGAACAAGACTAATTATGAAGCAATTTTTGTGAAGTAAAAAAAAAAAAAAAAAAAACTATCAAAAACTTCATTAGGAGCCCATGACAGAAATAAAATTAGAACTTGAGTACCTACATATATGGAATATTCCATAACTTGAGGATCAGATCCCCTAATTTTTTTTCTAGCCTATAATACATTGCTGCTACTTCTGTGTTAACTAAGAAATCTTATCAATATATAATTGTTTAAAATGGAAGAAGACTACAACTGCATGCTTTCTAGTTATAGGTAACTTTTTTGAGTATTTAGTATCTCCCAGCCACTGAAAACACATCATCTCAGTTAGTCCACATATAACTATTATCATCGTCTCCATGTTACAGATGAGGGAAACGAGGCTTAAAGAGGTTGGAGGACAGAACTTCCAAAATGACAAGAATGAGAACGTTCTCCAGGAAAAAAAATATTTAACTGCTGAAAATTATAAAAAGCACTCATTTAAAACTCTGGAAACTGTCCTAAGGGCATTTAAGCAAATGGGGAAGCATTTGTTCAAGAAAATCGTCAAAATCTCAGTAAGAACAATGAGAGTCTGTAGCCCTTGAACCATGACTCACTCTATTATTCAGTGTGGCGCTGTGAGAACTCTACCCCAGTGTGTGCATCTAAAAGGGGGCTCCCGGTGGGAACTTCAAGATGGCACAAGAGTAAGACGTGGAGATTACCTTCCTCCCCACAAATACATCAGAAATACATCTACATGTGGAACAACTCCTACAGAACACCTACTGAACGCTGGCAGAAGACCTCAGACCTCCCCAAAGGCAAGAAACTCCCCACGTACCTGGGTAGGACAAAAGAAAAAAGAAAACACAGAGACAAAGAATAAGGATGGGACCTGCACCACTGGTAGGGAGCTGTGAAGGAGGAAAGGTTCCCACACACTAGGAAGGCCCTTCGCGGGCGGAGACTGCAGGTGGCAGAGGGGGAAGGTTCGGAGCTGCGGAGGAGAGCGCGGTAACAGGGTGCGGAGGGCAAAGCGGAGAGATTCCCGCCCAGAGGATCGGTGCCGACCAGCACTCACCAACCCGAGAGGCCTGTCTGCTCACCCGCCAGGATGGGAGGGGGCTGGGAGCTGAGGCTCCGGCTTCGGTCGGATCGCAGAGGGGACTGGCGGCATGAACACAGCCTGAAGGGGGCTAGTGCAACACGGCTAGCCGGGAGGGAGTCCGGGAGAAGTCTGGAGCTGCCGAAGACGCAAGAGACTTTTTCTTGCCTCTTTGTTTCCTGGTGCGTGAGGGGAGGGGATTCAGAGCGCTGCTTAAAGGAGCTCCAGAGACGGGCATGAGCCGCGGCTACCAGCGCGGACCCCAGAGACGGGCATGAGACGCTAAAGCTGCTGCTGCCGCCACCAAGAAGCCTGGGTGCAAGCACAGGTCACTCTCCACACCGCCCCTCCCAGAAGGCTGTGCAACCTGCCACTCCCAGGGTCCCGTGATCCAGGGACAACTTACGTGGGAGAAGGCACGGCACGCCTCAGGCTGTTGCAACGTCAAGCCGGCCTCTGCCGCCGCTGGATCGCCACGCACTACGTACCCCTCCCTCCCCCCGGCCTAAGTGAGCCAGAGCCCCCGAATCAGCGGCTCCTTTAACCCCCGTCCTGTCTGAGGAAAGAACAAACGCCCTCAGGCGACCTACACGCAGAGGCGGGTTCAAATCCAAATCTGAACCCCGGGATCTGTGAGAACAAAGAGGAGAAAAGGAAATTTCTCCCAGCGGCCTCAGGAGCAGCAGATTAAATCTCCACAATCAACTTGGTGTACCCTGCACCTGTGGAATACCTGAATAGACAATGAATCATCCCAAATTGAGGAGGTGGACTTTGGGGGCAACTATATGTATATATTTTTCCCTTTTACTCTTTTTGTGAGTGTGTATGTGTATGCTTCTGTGTGTGATTTCATCTGTATACCTTTGCTTTTACCATTTGTCCTAGGGTTCTGTCCGTTTTTTTTTTTTTTTTTTTAGTATAGTTTTTAGCACTTGTTATCATTGGTGGATTTGTTTTTCGGTTTGGTTGCTGTCTTCTTTCTTTCTTTCTTCCTTTTATTCTTTAAAAAAATTGTTACTTAAAATTTATTTTTAATAATTACTTTTTATATTTTATTTAATAACTTTATTTTCTTTTATTTTACATTATTTTATTTTATTTTATCTTCTTCTTCCTTTCTCTCTTATTTTTTCTCCCTTTTTTTCTGAGCCATGTGGATGACAGGCTCTTGGTGCTCCAGCCAAGTATCAGGGCTATGCCTCTGAGGTGGGAGAGTCAACTTCAGGACAGTGATCCACAAGAGACCTCCCAGCTCCATGTAATATCAAACGGCAAAAATCTCCCAGAGGTCTCCATCTCAACGCCAAGACCCAGCTCCACTCAACGACCAGCAAACTACGGTGCTGGACACCCTATGCCAAACAACAAGCAAGACAGGAACACAACGCCATCCAATAGCAGAGAGGCTGCCTAAAATAATAATAAGGCCACAGACACCCCAAAACACACCACCAGATGTGGACCTGCCTACCAGAAAGACAAGAGCCAGCCTCATCCACCAGAACACAGGCATTAGTCCCCTCCATCAGAAAGCCTACACAACCCACTGAACCAACCTTAGCCACTGGGGACAGACACCAAAAACAACGGGAACTAAGAACCTGCAGCTTGTGAAAAGGAGACCGCAAACACAGTAAGTTAAGCAAAATGAGAAGACAGAGAAACACACAGCAGATGAAGGAGCAAGGCAAAAACCCAACAGACCTAACAGAAGAAGAGGAAATAGGCAGTCTGCCTGAAAAAGATTTCAGAATAATTATAGTAAAGATGATCCAAAATCTTGGAAACAGAATGGAGAAAATAAAAGAAACGTTTAACAAGGACCTAGAAGAACTAAAGAGCAAATGAACAGAGATGAACAATACACTAAATGAAATTAAAAATTCTCTAGAAGGGATCAATAGCAGAATAACTGAGGCAGAAGAACGGATAAGTGACCTGGAAGATAAAATAGTGGAAATAACTACTGCAGAGCAGAATAAAGGAAAAAAAACAATGAAAAGAATTCAGGACAGTCTGAGAGACCTCTGGGACAACATTAAATGCACCAACATTCGAATTACAGAGGTCCCAGAAGAAGAAGAGAAAAAAAAAGGGACTGTGAAAATATTTGAAGAGATTATAGTTGAAAACTTCCCTAATATGGGAAAGGAAATAGTTAACAAGTCCAGGAAGAACAAAGAGTCCCATACAGGATAAATCCAAGAATAAACATGACAAGACACATATTAATCAAACTATCAAAAATTAAATACAAAGAAAAAATATTAAAAGCAGCAGGGGAAAAACAACAACACACAGGGGAATCCCCATAAGGTTAACAACTGATCTTTCAGCAGAAACTCTGCAAGCCAGAAGGGTGTGGCAGGACATATTTAAAGTGATGAAGGAGAAAAACCTACAACCAAGATTACTCTACCCAGCAAGGATCTCATTCAGATTTGACGAAGGTATTAAAACCTTTACAGACAAACAAAAGCTAAGAGAATTCAGCACCACCAAACCAGCTTTACAACAAATGCTAAAGGAACTTCTCTAGGCAGGAAACACAAGAGAAGAAAAGACCTAAAATAACAAACCCAAAACAATTAAGAAAATGGTAATAGGAACATACATATTAATAATTACCTTAAATGTAAATGGATTAAATGCTCCAACCAAAAAACATAGACTGGCTGAATGGATACAAAAACAAGACCCGTATATATGCTGTCTACAAGAGACCCACCTCAGACCTAGGGACACATACAGACTGAAAGTGAGGGGATGGAAAAAGATATTCCATGCAAATGTAAAGCAAAAGAAAGGTGGAGTAGCAATTCTCATATCAGACAAAATAGACTTTAAAACAAATACTATAACAAGGGACAAAGAAAGACACTACATAATGATCAAGGGATCAATCCAAGAAGAAGATATAGCAATTGTAAATATTTATACACCCAACATAGGAGCACCTCAATACATAAGGCAAATACTAACAGCCATAAAAGGGGAAATCAACAGTAACACAATCATACTAGGGGCATTTGACACCCCACTTTCACCAATGGACAGATCATCCAAAATGAAAATAAATAAGGAAACACAAGCTTTAAATGATACATTAAATAAGATGGACTTAATTGATATTTATAGGACATTCCATCCAAAAACAACAGAATATACATTCTTCTCAAGTGCTCATGGAACATTCTCCAGGATAGATCATATCTTGGATCACAAATTAAGCCTTGGTAAATTTAAGAAAATTGACATCATATCAAGTATATTTTCCGACCACAACGCTATGAGACTAGATATCAATTACAAGAAAAAATGTGTAAAAATTACAAACACATGAAGGCTAAACAATACACTACTTAATAGCCAAGAGATCACTGAAGAAATCAAAGAGGAAATCAAAAAACACCTAGGAACAAATGACAATGAAATCACAATGACCCAAAACCTATGGACGCAGCAAAAGCAGTTCTAAGAGGGAAGTTTCTAGCAATACAATCCTACCTTAAGGAATAAGAAACATCTCAAACAACGTAACCTTACACCTAACGCAATTAGAGACAGAAGAACAAAAAAAACCCAAAGGTAGCACGAGGAAAGAAATCATAAAGATCAGAGCAGAAATAAATGAAAAACAAATGAAGGAAATGATAGCAAAGATCAATAAAACTAAAAGCTGATTCTTTGAGAAGATAAACAAAATTGATAAACCATTAGCCAGTCTCATCAAGAAAAAAGGGAGAAGACGCAAATCAATAGCATTAGAAATGAAAAAGGAGAAGTAACAACTGACACCGCAGAAATACAAAGGATTATGAGAGATTACTACAAGCAACTCTATGCCAATAAAATGGACAACATGGAAGAAATAGACAAATTCTTAGAAATACACAACCTGCTGAGACTGAACCAGGAAGAAATAGAAAATATGAACAGACCAATCACAAGCACTGAAATTGAAACTGTGATTGAAAATCTTCCAATAAACAAAAGCCCAGGACCACAAGGCTTCACAGGCGAATTCTATCAAGCATTTAGAGAAGAGCTAACACCTATCCTTCTCAAACTCTCCCAAATTAGAGCAGAGGGAGGAACACTCCCAAACTCATTCTGTGAGGCCACCATCACCCTGATACAAAAACCAGACAAAGATATCACAACAAAAGAAAACTACAGACCAATATCACTGGTGAACATAGATGCAAAAATCTTCAACAAAATACTAGCAAACAGAATCCAACAGCACATTAAAAGGATCATACACCATGATCAAGTGGGGTTTATCCCAGGAATGCAACGATTCTTCAATTTATGCAAATCAATCAATGTGATACACCATATTAACAAATTGAAAGATAAAAACCATATGATCATCTCAATAGATGCAGAAAAAGCTTATGACAAAATTCAACACCAATTTATGATAAAAAACCCTCTGGAAAGTAGGCATAGAGGGAACGTTCCTCAATATAATAAAGGCCATATATGACAAACCCACAGCTGACATCATTCTCAATGGTGAAAAACTGAAACCATTTCATCTAAGATCAGGAACAAGACAAGGTTGCCCACTCTTACCAGTATTATTCAACATAGTTTTAGAAGTATTAGCCATGGCAATCAGAGAAGAGAAAGAAATAAAAGGAATCCAAATTGGAAAGGAAAAAGTAAAGCTGTCACTGTTTGCAGGTGACATGATACTACATATAGAAATCCTAAAGATCCTACTGGAAAATTACTAGAGCTAATCAATGAATTTGGTAAAGTAGCAGGATACAAAATTAATGCACAGAAATCTCTTGCATTCCTATACACTAATGATGAAAAATCTGAAAGTGAAATTAAGAAAACACTCCCATTTACCATTGCAACAAAAAGAATAAAATATCTAGGAATAAACGTACCTAAGGAGACAAAAGACCTGTATGCAGAAAATTATAAGACACTGATGAAAGAAATTAAAGATAATACAAATAGATGGAGAGATATACCATGTTCTTGCATTGGAAGAATCAATACTGTGAAAATGACTGTACTACCCAAAGCAATCTACAGATTCAATGCAATACCTATCAAACTACCAATGGCATTTTTCACAGAACTAGAACAAAAAGTTTCACAATTTGTATGGAAACACAAAAGACCCCGAATAGCCAAAGCAATCTTGAGAAAGAAAAACAGTTCTGGAGGAATCATGCTCCCTGACTTCAGACTACTACAAAGCTACAGTCATCAAGACAGTATGGTACTGGCACAAAAACAAAAATATTGATCAATGGAACATGATAGAAAACCCAGAGGTAAACCCACGCACATATGGTCACCTTATCTTTGATAAAGGAGGCAAGAATATACAGTGGAGAAAAGACAGCTCTTCAATAAGTGGTGCTGGGAAAACTGGACAGCTACATGTAAAAGAATGAAATTAGAACACTCCCTAACACCATACACAAAAATAAACTCAAAATGGATTAAAGACCTAAATGTAATGCCACACACTATAAAACTCTTAGAGGAAAACACAGGTAGAACACTCTATGACATAAATCACAGCAAGATCCTTTTTGACCCACCTACTAGAGAAATGGAAATAAAAACAAAGATAAACAAATGGGACCTAATGAAAGTTAAAAGCTTTTGCACAGCAAAGGAAACCGTATACATGATGAAAAGACAACACTCAGAATGGGAGAAAATATTTGCTAAGGAAGCAACTGACAAAGGATTAATCTCCAATATTTATAAGCAGCTCATATAACTCAATATCTAAAAAACAAACAACCCAATCCAAAAATTGACACAAGACATAAATAGACATTTCTCCAAAGAAGATATACAGATTGCCAACAAACACATGAAAGAATGCTCAACCTCATTAATCATTAGAGAAATGCAAATCAAAACTACAATGAGATATCATCTCACACTGGTCAGAATGGTGATCATCAAAAAATCTAGAAACAATAAATGCTGGAGAGGGTGTGGAGAAAAGGGAACTCTTTTGCACTGGTGGTGGAAATGTAAATTGATACAGCCACTATGGAGAACAGTATGGAGGTTCCTTAAAAAACTACAAATAGAACTACCATATGACCCAGCAATCCCACTACTGGGCATGTGCCCTGAGAAAACCATAATTCAAAAGAGTCATGTACCAAAATGTTCATTGCAGCTCTATTTACAATAGCCGGGACATGGAAGCAACCTAAGTGTCCACCGACAGATGAATGGATAAAGAAGATGTGGCACATATATACAAAGGAATATTACTCACCCATAAAAAGAAACAAAATTGAGTTATTTGTCGTGAGGTGGAGGGACCTAGAGTCTGTCATTCACAGTTAAGTAAGTCAGAAAGAGAAAAAAAAATACCATATGCTAACACATATATATGGAATCTTAAAAAAAAAATGGTCATGAAGAACCTAGGGTTAAGATGGGAATAAAGACACAGACCTACTAGAGAATGGACTTGATGGTACAGGAAGGCAGAAGGTTAAGCTGGGAAAAAGTGAGAGAGTGGCATGGACATATATACACTACCAAACGTAAAATAGATAGCTAGTGGGAAGCAGCCATATAGCACAGGGAGGTCAGCTCGGTGCTTTGTGACCACCTAGAGGGGTGAGATAGGGAGGGTGGGAGGGAGGAAGATGCAAGAGTGAGGGGATATGGGGACATATGTATATGTATAACTGATTCACTTTGTGATAAAGCAGAAACTAACACATCATTGTAAAGCAATTATAGTCCAATAAAGATGTTTAAAAATAAATAAATAAATAAATAAATAAATAAATAAAAAGCCAAACCAGAATCTATTAATGGTTTTAAGATTATTTAAAGAAAAAGAATTTTACAAGAACAACAAAAATAAAAGGGGGCTCCCAAGCTTCAGCTCCCTGTCTGGGGCTACTTTATCTTCCTGTGCGGAGCAGGCTGGCAGAAATTCTTATTTCCCCCCAGGTCCACGGTGTAGAAGTAGGCATGGCTGAGAGCACTCACTTTCCCACCCAACCCCCATTTGTAACACAGAAGCTCTGCCCCAGGCACAACGGATGGAGAATATTGAGTTCCTGATTGTAACCTTTCCCTTTCCCCTCCTCTTTTCCCAGTTCACTCGTAGAGTTTAAATTCCCTATTGAGAGGGTCAAGCCAAGACTGGGACAGCTGCCACTTGCCTCCATGACCAGTTGTCGAACAGGAGTATCATTCCTGGAAAAATAAACGCTTACCCCAGCTTTGGTGCAGTGGCACCTGGGCAGAACCACAAGGAAGGCCATGAGGAAGAAGAGCTCTCCAGCTCTACCTCAGGGGACTGATCTTATTTGGAACAGAGTGAAGAACGCCTTACCTAAGTCTGTTGTCATGAACAAGGGAGATCTTGGTGGAAAGCAATTAAGAGGAAGCTGGTAGCTTTGATCCAAGCAAAATTGCAGAGTTTAGTATAGAACCAGGGAAAGAGACATCCAAGAAAAGCCCTCCTGGGATCACTGAGGTTGCATGTACTCAGGAATAATCAATCTCAATTCCTTGGTACTGGTGACTCCTTTCTTCCTTTCACTGGTTACTCCTTCATTTCTTCAACTTTCTCCATTTTTGAATGGAAGTGTCAACAAACGTTATCCTATGCCTGCTCCACCATTGCACCTTGAGGGCAGATAACTTGTTTTTTAGATTCACTGGTCTAGAAATAGGGAGGAATTTTGCCCCTGAATAGATCAGACCGAGCATCTTAATCCTACCTGATTTAGATAATTTAGATGACAAAATTCAGGACTTTTGAGCCAGTAATATTTAGATGGTATTTTGGACTTTGAGTTGATGCTATAGTAGGTTGAGATTTGGGGATTTTTGAATGGGGGGAATGTATTTTGCATATTAAACATATACATGTATCTTTGAGGGTCAAATGGTAGATTGTGGTATGCTGAATAATGGCTCCCACAAAGATGTCCACATCTTAATCCCTAGAACCTGTTAATGTTACCTTATATGGTGAAAAGGACTTTGAAGATGTAATTAAATTAAAGCTCTTGATGGGGAGAGAATCTTGGATTATCCAGGTGGACCCAATATAATCCTAAGGGTTCTCAATAAAAATGATGCAGGAAAGTCAGACAGGTGGGTTGACAATGTGAGAATAAAAGTGGAGATTGAGTTGATGGAGCCACAACTCATGGAATACTGGCAGCCTCCAGAAGCTGGAAGAAACAAGGAACCGATCTCCCCTGGAGTCTCCAGAAGGAACCAGTCCTGTTGGCATCATGTCTTTAGCCCAGTGAAACTGACTTTGGACATCTGGCCTCCAGAAGTGTAAGAATATAAATCTGCATTGTTTTTAGCCGCTATATTTGTAGTGATTTTTTACAGCATTCATAGGAATCTCTTATAGTAAATAATCAGGTAACTGGGAAAGAGAATATAATTCCATATTTTCTCCCTTCTTTTCTTAACTAATTTAGAAAGCAATTCCATTCTTACAATATAAATATAATTGTATTGTTAGATCTGTGACACAGAGAACTGTAATATTTTTGACAATAACAGCATAAAGGAGGAGCGTGAGAACACAGCTGTATTAGAGTTAGGAAATGACACCAGATGATAATATATATCTGCCAGAAAAAATATAGAGAACCTAAAAGGTACATAAAGAGGTTAAAATAACAAACTCTATAATTAGATGCTAGGTTTTCTTTCTTCTCTCAGCTTCTTTAAACTACATAAGATTATATAAAATAATAATTATAACAATGTATTGTTGGATTTGTAACATGTATAGACCCACCATGTATAACAGTAATAACACCAAAAAAGTGGAGAGTGAATTAAGCTATATAAGAGTAAAGTTCCTACCTTTTATTGACACTAAGTCAGTATAAAGCTGACATAGTCTGATAAGTTAAAATGTAGTTTGTAAGTTCTAGAGCAATTACTAAGAAAATAACACAAAAGTATAATTAAATAATTCATTAAAAGAATGAAAATGTTACACTAGAAAATATCAACATCCACCTAATATAAAAAAGGCAATAAAGAAGGAATATAGGACAAAAAAAGGGACATGTAGAAAATAAAAAGCAAAATGACAGACGTAAATCCAACCATATCAATAATAACATTAAATGTGAATTTATTATATACTCTAATAAAGAGATAGTAAATTTTAAATCGTGAATTTAAATAGTAAGTGGCAGCCTTGAATTGAAGCTCAGCTAGACCAAATTTAGATCCCCCTAGTATAATTGTAACAGAAATCCTTTAGCCACAATCATAGGAATGAGCCTCAATTCAGATAGATTCTGAGATTCAGAACCATCAGTAACAGTCATCACCGAGACATGTATGGGGAAAGGGGACTATGAATGGTCACAGGTGTTGACTAGTAAAAGGGGAGGCAAAGGCAGAAGAGTTTTAATGGCTTTATTTTTGACAAGAAAATTCTTGAACTAAAGTGTGAGCTAGGAAAAGGTCTTTACATTAACATACTCTGACCCCATGAATACATAGAATAGTACCCTTTCCTATAGAAGGTTGCTATGCAACTCTGTCTAGTATTTCTTTTTACTGTTGCTCTTTCATGCAAGGGATTTTTGCATCTATGCGAAAAATTATATGCCAAATAATCATGTAATTTTAGTTAATGAGGTTTTTACTTACATATGAGGATACAGTTTTTGAGAATATGAACAAACTTTTACAAAGTCTAAATGGAAGAGTCATGGTTTGAAGCCAGGTCTGTGAGTCAACAGAGCCCATGTTTCCTTAGTGCACCATGGGCTTCTCACATCATCATAAAATGGACAACTAATATTCTAATTTTTTTCTTACTGCCAAGAAGAATATGACTTTTTGGTTACTGTGAGCTTTATCTATCTACATATATGCTGCACTTCATGTATGATCATATGCAATGTATTCTGAGCTATTTTGGCACCTATAATAATTCCATAGTCTTTTTTTGTGAGCAACTGTCTGTATTTGAAAGCCATCTAACTATAATTTGGGCACCGTCTGAGGCAGAGACTAATTTCTACAGGATCCAAGCAGGTAGCATAAATGTATGCAGTAGGTCAGGTGTGGGACAAAAGAAAGCAATGTTGTGGCAGAGAGAGCCAATGTCTGCACAATAGTCATTCTTCTTTTTATCCTAAACAATAGAACCTTGAATTTTAATCTGGTACATGATTCCTTGCAATAATGCCTTCATTTCAAAGCCTTCCTTGTAGCTACGGATGGCTCTATGTTAGAGTTCTGGACAGTGGTGTGCTGTAGCTAGCTGGGCTTGGCAGAGCCAATGGTGCACATCGCTCCTAATTTTTGTTCAGGGATGTCAAGCTGGTAGCTTGAAATCAGCTGGGCAGGAGAATTTATAAAATGAAAATTACAGGGCTTCCCTGGTGGTGCAGTGGTTGAGAATCTGCCTGCAGATGCAGGGGACACGGGTTCGTGCCCCGGTCCGGGAAGATCCCACATGCCACAGAGCGGCTGGGCCTGTGAGCCATGGCCACTGAGCCTGTGTGTCTGGAGCCTGTGCTCTGCAAAGGGAGAGGCCACAACAGTGAGAGGACCGCGTACCGCAAAAAAAAAAAAAAAAAAAAAATTACAGGACTGTTTATCAAACATTTACCAACATGCTACTGGTTTGAAACAATGAGTTATAAACTGCGTTACTCTCTTTAAAAAACACCTTGCATAAGCCTCTCGCCTCTTCTTTCTTGCATCTTTCTTCATCCTGCTGCTTGGCATGGTAAGATGATGGGTGCTGCTAAAGCAGTGTTCTTATACCATGGAAGGGGGAAGAGACTAGGTCCTTGATGACTTCATAGAGGAACCATATTATGTATTTGTTGGCTTTCAAATGATGCTGATGCAGCTGGTCTGGGGGCCATCCTTTGAGAACCACTATTACTTTGGATTTTTTGTTTCAGGCAGCTGAATCAAATTGTAACTGATACTGTTAAGAGATTCCAGTGAACTAGAGAAAACATGTCTTATCTGAAGGCATTCATATTCGAATTTTTAAAATATGGAGCTGACCAGTAATACACATCAGCTGGCCTAATTAAGCTGTGGAACAGAGTGGAAAGAACTACAACATTGACTTAATGTAAAGCGCTCTACTGGCAGCAGTTGATACCTCCCACCTCAGGAGAAGGAAAGGACAATGTATGTGTAACTCAATATAAAAAGAATAAAGATAGGTATCAGGAAAATAAACTTAAACACTGACCAGTGTGGAGATTGGAGTGGACTCAGCCAGTGCACAGCCAGAACTTGCTTGGCTCTTTTTACATTCCCATGCACACTGGCTCCAGGTGTGTTTTCACGCTTAAATTGCTAGTACTGTTTCTCTTTGTTGGAGCGTTGGCCTCAGGCTGCTAGAACTTGCTTTGCTCTACTTTGTTAGGAGTACCTGGAGTTTATATCTCCCCCGGGGCAGATCTTAACCAATGACTGACAGGTGCAGGGATATAAATATTCCAGCTATCTTGCCTTGGTCATGATGAATCTGAGGTGTGGCCTATACTGTCTTCAGACATCCTTTGTGGGACAGAGCCAAGGTTGTCCTCTGTAAGACTTTGCTTGATAATACACATCTGCTCTCTCTCCTAACCTTGCTAGTCCTATTTCCCTACTCCTCTACCAGTTTTTCCTGGAAAAACTTCCTATTAATCACATTCACATGAATCCTCTTTTCAGAGTCTGTTTCTGGGGAACCCAACTTAAGACAGAGATAATAAGAATTTTAATCTTCTTCCCATAAAGCTGTGGATGAATAAAGATCAATCATCTTGTTCTATCTTCCTGAATTTGAGCTTCTCCACTGAGATGTCTTAGATATATAGATGTGCTTGGGAAGAAAATCAACTTATTTTGTAAATCCGGGTTCATTTCGGAAGGTGGAAATATACATCTGAACTTTGAGAGGCCAGACCCAGAGATATATTAAATTAAAACAGCTGGGCTGTAACTAATAATGTATGAGTTAAGATGATTTACTTTTCTACGAGCTACTTGTCCATCCTCTCCTAATTTTAAAATTCAGTACAGCTGTGAGTTTCATTAAATGTTTATGATCCTATTATAGGATATATTTTTAGCCTTAATAAAAGGAAGTTGATAAAGCTTCATTATCTGTCATTTCAGAGGAAGAGTAAAAAATCTAACATCTACCAAGTGAGTCTATAATATGTCATTGTAAATCTTCTATTTCCCAAGCCTTTGCCTCTCTCTGACATCAAAGATAAATGACTATTACTAGAATTAATATCTCTTAAATATATCATGATTCTTCAACTTTATTAGCCAAAAGGCTGTTATGAAAACTCCACTAAACTAGAATTTGATTTTCTTTCTATGAACTGTAAGGGTGACTGTGATTTTTCAGTACCTGTAATGGAAATGTCTTCCATATTAACTCAGCAGGTTTTCTTAGAGGAATTAAATTATTTTACATGTGAGAAAGGAAATTACAAAATATAGTGGCAAAACTATTCTTTTTTATCTTTTGAAAACCATGATCATTTATTATTGTTTTGAGAATTTATTTTAATTTATTTAACATCTTTATTGGAGTATAATTGCTTTATAATGTTGTGTTAGTTTCTGCTGTATAACAAAGTGAATCAGTTATATGTATACATATATCCCCACATCCCCTCCCTCTTGCACTTCCCTCCCACCCTCCATATCCCACCCCTCTAGGTGGGCACAAAGCACTGAGCTGATTTCCCCGTGCGATGCAGCTGCTTCCCATTAGCTATTTTACATTTAGTAGTGTATATATGTTAATGCCATTCTCTCACTTTATCCCAGCTTAACCTTCCCCCTGCCAGTACCTTCAAGTCCATTCTCTAGTAGGTCTGTGTCTTTATTCCCGTCTTACCCCTAGGTTCTTCATGATCATTTTTTTTTTTTTTTTAGATTCTGTATATATGTGTTAGCATATGGTATTTGTTTTTCTCTTTCTGACTTACTTCACTCTGTATGACAGACTCTAGGTCCATCCACCTCACTACTAATAGCTCAATTTCATTTCTTTTTATGGCTGAGTAATATTCCATTGCATATATGTGCCACATTTTCTTTATCCATTCGTCTGTCGATGGACACTTGGGTTGGTTCCATATCCTGGCTATTGTAAATAGTACTGCAATGAACATTGTGGTACATGTCTCCCTTTTTAAAAAAATTTAATTTCATTTTTTTTATATAGCAGGTTTTTATTAGTTATCTATTTTATACATATTAGTGTATATATGTCAATCCCACTTCATCCCACCACCATCATCCCCTCCCCCCTCCGCTTTCTATGCCCAGTAGTGGGATTTCTGGGTCATATGGTAGTTCTATTTTTAGTTTTTTAAGGAACTTCCATACTATTCTCCATAGTGGCTGTATCAATTTACATTCCCACAAACAGTGCAAGAGAGTTCCTTTTTCTCCACACCCTCTCCAGCATTTATTGTTTGTAGATTTTTTGATGATGGCCATTCATAAATCACAGCAAGATCCTTTTGGACCCACCTCCTAGAGAAATGGAAATAAAAACAAAAATAAACAAATGGGACCTAATGAAACTTAAAAGCTTTTGCACAGCAAAGGAAATCATAAACAAGACGAAAAGACAACCCTCAGAATGGGAGAAAATATTTGCAAATGAAACAACTGACAAAGGATTATTCTCCAAAATATACAAGCAGTTCATGCAGCTCAATATCAAAAAAAGAAACAGCCCAATCCTAATATGGCTGGAAGACCTAAATAGACATTTCTCCAAAGAAGCTATACAGATTGCCAACAAACACATGAAAGGATGCTCAACATCACTAATCATTAGAGAAATGCACATCAAAACCACAATGAGGTAAAACCATGATCATTTAAATCACTTAGCTAGAAGAGGTTAGTATCACTTCCAGGCTCTGAATTTTGCTTTAAAGTGGTATGAGCTTGGTAGCAAAATAATACAACTTCATTGACCTAGGGAGAGCTCTTAAGAAACACCCTCAAGATATTTGAAGTGTTCCTATTTCTTCTACCAGACACAAAAGATAATTTCATGTAAGTTTCTTTGTACTATTGTGAGTTATAACATAATTTCTCTGGAAATGTGTGTCCATGTAAAAGCTCCTGTAACACTTGCTATGGAACTAGTTTCTAATGCTAACATCATTAAGGCTCATTTTGGATTGGAAGGAAGTGCATTTGTAAGACATTGGAAACTGCTTCTATACTTTAGGGCTAATGAAGAAAAAAACTGCAGAGTGGCAAAAACTGAAAGAAAGTATTTGACAGTTACACATGAAGGTTCTATATGTTTTAATGGTGATAGTGTCAGAAAAGTAAGTATTTTATATGATTATTTACTACATCAGCATCAGTGAAAAGATATTTTAACTTCTGGAATTATGACATTTTTATTTTTAAAATTATATGAGAATTTTCATACATAGGCAGAGACTAACACTACTGACCTACATTAAGTTTTAGAAACTTGCTCTTTTGTTTTCAGGTATAGTCCAGTGGAAGCAAAATTGGAAGAAAATTAAAGAATGTTTACTTCTCTTATGTCACTTAGGAATTTAAGGATTTTTATGCTGTCTCTACTCTTTCCCACTATGAAAACTTGTCTTTGACAGCAAAGACAAATATATTAATTCACACTAAGATGAGAGTTATTAGCTGTGGAAAAGATTACACCAAAATATAATGCTGTGCAAACTATCTACCAACAGTTTCCCTGACTTTCTTTAACCTTTACTCTCTATATTTTCCCTCTTGTTCTAATTTTCTTGCTTAAGTTTTTCTATTTATTTTGGAAGCTGCCTCAAATTTATTTTTGACATGAATACAGAAATAAAACTAAAATAAATGATAAAGACTATACAAAAATTAGCATCATTTCACTTTTATAGATGAGAAAGTTATTAAAACAGAGAGGTAAATGACTTGCCTCAATTTACTGAAAGTATTTTTAGCTGCAAATTAAGGCCTAGAACTCAAGCACTTCTGATTCTGGACCTAGTATTTCTTTCAATGGAAACTCCAGCTTTTCTGAGGACATCTTTGAAGCCAAATTGGATGTAATGATCATAATACTGTTTTTTTTTTTTTTTAATTTTAAAAGGCAAACTATTACCTTTCTGAAACATATCCCTTTCCAGGTTTGAAATCATGAGTCTTAAAACTAGGTGGATACTTTTAGTCTGCCACTAGTCTCTTCCTTACTGAGGATAAGTCCCTTGTGGAATAGAATACAGGTAAATCCCACCATATTAGTTGGCTTACAAGACTAGATTTTGCACGGGGGGAAAAAAACCCACAGATGTTTTCCACATCATCTTTGAATTTTTAAAAATATGAACATCAGATGTATGAAACTATATGAGTTTGGTTATAATTAAAACTGTCATATTTGAAACTTGAGAGTTTTCTGTCAATTTTTAATTTTCTTAACTTCCTGGATACTCAGATTGACCTTCTCATGAAGATTTTTATCATCAAATTGTAGATTTTGCAAACCTTTCCTTCATAATGCTCTGTTCATTTTTAAAGCCAATGCTTACATTTAAAAACAATATTTTTTTTATAAAGTGTGCCAATCAATAACACTTATGGCAAAATAATGAAAAACAAGCACAAGTAATGGGTGTATACTCTTATCAAATACAGTGTTACTAGAATTAGAGAAGAAATCTGTTGTATTTCCAAGGCGGGGAAAGAAAAACTAATTGAGAAAGAGGTGGTTATATGTTTTTCCACTGAACAGTTATTTCCCTCTTGTTGAGATTGCTTTTAGAACCAGTGTTCTATTTTTATTATTCTCCTTTTGCCTATATTTGACATTTTTAGAAAGTTTTCTTCATCAGAAACTACAGAATTTTTGTGTACACTGCTTTCACATGTATTTTCCAGAATATGTGTTGCCTAATTAAAGTAGAAGTTTTTATGTCACAATACCTACTCTCTTATTCATTCTGAATCTACCACTATTAATATAATTGAAACAATATCTATCGAAACAATATGAAATGATAAAAGGGTATATTTTTAATTTATTACCTATTAAATTGGAGGAAATGATTAACTAAAAGATACTAGTTAATGTAAATAAATTTAAAGCTGAATATCATTTTAAGTATTGATTACATACTGAAAGCATTGCTTCGGAAAAAACAATTTAAGGAATTAACTCTTTAACCATAGTCAGGTCATTTAACATTTTCAAGCATCATTTTTTCAAAAGTTATATGAGATGTTTAATTAGATGAATTCCAATCTCTTCTAAATTTCACCTTACAAATGAACCTTCTTTCAACGTTCTCATTTAAAAATTATTTAAGATAAATAAAAGGGAGAGAGGGATATCATACTCCCTATATTTATCAAAACCGAATATACTTCTGAGGGAATTTCATTAGATTAATCTGGTCAGACCATCTGTGGTTTTTTTCTCCCCCCCCACCCCCCGTGCAATATCTAGGGGCCAGAGTAGTTGAAAAACATGATTAATAAACAAAATGAAACTGAGCTTGTGACATAAGGAAGTAAATATGACCTGAGAGGCTTGGAAGGAGGGATTTTACTGCTGGAATACACCATGAAAGAATATGAATACCCTTGACTCAAAGGAAATATTGACCTTAAAAAACCAAAAGAGCCAGTTATTTTACCAGCAAAATGAGTTTACGCAGGAAAAGCAGAGAATTGAAATCTGGGACAAGCCAACTGCAGTGAGTCACAGGTAAGTCTGGAGAACAGAGGAGAAGGGCTTGCTTTTAAAAAGGAAAGAAGGAAACCGGGGAAGGCTGTGGTGGTTCTTCATGGGCTTCAGGTTCTGGGCAGCTTGTCGCTAGGTCAGAAGGAAACGTTCCTCCTTTTGGGGTCTGAAAGCTGCTGTGGGTGAATCAGGCTTGAGAGCTCCCCCTTCAGGGCTTCGGCACTCCACTTTAAATGAGGTTTCCTTTATTTTCACAGAAACAGTATTTTATTATGAAAGGCAGAGTAGAGCTGAGTGCTAGAAAGATATATTCCTCATGAAAATCAATAGAATGGTGGAGAGTATTTATGTGAAGCTAAAAGGAGATTAGAAACAAACTTTGGCAGTATATCATTAGCGGTTACCGGGATTGCCTGCATTCCTATCCTGACTGTGTCACTCACACTTGGGGGACCCAGGACAATTTATTTTAATCTCTCTGTGCTTCAGATTCCTCACCTACAGAAAGTGGATGATGATAATACCTTCTTCACAGTGTTGCTCTGAGGATTAAATGAGATTAAACATGAAATCCCTGGCATAAAGGAAGTACTCAATAAATACTATTATTATCATTGTAGGAGTGTTCTAGAGAGGACCTGACCAAAAAAAGTGAATAGATTAAATTCACCTAGTGCAAATGACAAAGCTAGACTTCAAGAACACATTCAGTTGAAAATCTCATTTCTGGACAGCAGAGCACGTGATAAATTCTTGTCTTATCCCACTGATAGTTTCACCCAGTAAAAGGTAAAGAAAGTTATTAGGGAAATTGGTACAAGTGACCCATGCACTTGCATATTGGCTGCTTTAAAAAAAATCAGAACAAAGTATTGAAAAGAATCAGTGTAATTTCCCAGGAACTTACGGACAGGATCCGATTTTAAATTGGCAAAACACGGGAAGAAAGGCCACATACTTACACATAACAGTGATACTGTCAGGATAATGTCAGAGGTGCTAAAGTCTAAAATGAACTGTGATGTATGAAAAGTGTTAAGGTTAACAAAAAGTTTTAAATATGTAAGGGGATTTCCAGGACAGCAGAATTAATATATGTGATGTATATTCGTTGGCAAAAGTCTGTTAACGAGCCAAACTTGAAGCCTGCTGGCGAAGGAGCTGATCAAGCCTGATTGCTATTTGGTAGAAAAGGGATCAAACCCTGAACACTTTCCACCTGAGATTCAAAGTTGTTGAAATTTGTTGGGATAAGCTGCAGTAGTCTCAACCTAGGGCTCGTAGCATATAAAGGCAATTGCTCTCTAAGATAGTCAGCATTAACATAGGAAGAAATGGGGCTGTTGGGTTGATCCCTATACCACGTCAGGTGGGTGAATTAGAGTGACGATCCTGAATCCATGAGGCAATGGAATCCATGAGGAACATTGAACACGCGCTGTCCCTATTAACCTGTGGGCAGGCTACGTGAGGCTATCCAACAAGCCTGAACACTGGCAACCCAGGCTAAGGGTAACAATGAGAAAAGTGTTTTGACAGTCAAGGCTTCACAAAACTATAATGGGCAGAAATAGCATTTATCATTGGCAGCCCTGGTAAGGTTTTAGCAGTCAAGGAGAAGATGCTCTAGCACTAGCCACATGGAAGCATGACTTCCACAAGCCAGATTTCACACAAAACACTTTTGGGTTTGGTGACACTACCAGTATCATGGCTACATGCCATCAGGAAGTGACCATAATTCCTCTGACTTCAAGGGGTTAGATATGAGCTTTGGCTTGAGTGTTGAAAGAATAAAATCAAGCCTGACTCTTTGAATATAAATAAGCATGGGGAGATTCCATCAGGGAAGGAGAGCAGAGGCTCAACTTCCTATTAATCTAGGTAGACGTAGCCTGGAGTAGTCCTTCTCAAACTGTGATGAAGGACCATTCCCCACTCCTACCCTCTTCATGGACAGATACTTGTGTAAAATAATAAGAATGAATTACTTGAAAAATAAAATTTTAAAATCCATAATTTAAAGCCCTATTTTTAAATTATTAGATCCAAAAACCATAAAATTAGAATTCAATAAATATAATCAGAACAAACACAACCTAGGGAAACATAATTACAAATTGTATGTGTTGTTCATTGAAAGTGTGTGTGTGTGTGTGTGTGTGTGTGTGTGTGTGTGTAAGGTGATTAATATACTTACAAACTGAACTACAGCCCTGAATGATATTTCAGTCAGTACCTCTCACCCTTGGGACATGTGGTACGTATTGAAAATGACAATATATATACAGCACTGTAGAGTAAATGGATGAGACTACTTAGGCCACTGGGGCTCCTCCTGGTCATCCCAGGTCTTAGACACAACTCTAAGACTGGGAAAAAATGAGGCTAAACTCATGTGGTCACATAAATCATATACTGAGAAAAAGCTTCTCTTGTTCTCTTTCTGTGTGTGTGAGTGTGTGCATTCAAGTTATAAGAAAGAGCACTTAATTACAATCCTCATTTACTAATATTCTCACTCTCTGGGATCAACTAATTGCAGATGACATTGGAAGCCTTGAAACGTATCTTGTTTTACATAATATAAGTGGCTAGAAACTTGGGTTAATTTGCAGGTATGCAAAACTCTTTCATGAAGACACTGTATTGTAATAACACTAGCATGCCCACATACCGCCCAACCAGGAGCCGGATTTTTAATGTTGAAAGCTTTTCACTGTATTAAAATGCACTCTTTTTAACTCTTTTTACCATGAAGGGTAATATATTAACACTAAATTTTATTTATGCAAGGTTTTTAGTCTACCTTGAATTTAATGAGCAGTATCAAATTTTATGGTTACTGTTTTTCAGTTTTTTAGACTCAAAGGACATTGGTAATGTGCTGACTTGACATAAGGAGCGCAGAGAAGCAAACAGTGTGATCAGGTGTGGAACTCCGGCATGCTGTCATCCCAAGGCAAAGGTCTTGACAGGCAATAAGAAATCAAGATCTTCCTTTATCCCCTTCCTTGACTCCATCTAGATGATGCCTTTCCATATGACAAAATAAGTCAAAGCTTTAAAATGCTGGGAGTGGAGAGTAATAAAGCAAGTTTATAGATGCTGTCTGTGAGAAGAGTGATAGGAATGAAATCATCAAATACACAGCCTAGCAAGAAACACTAGAGTGAATGTACTCTATGGCCAGAAGATCCGGATGGGAGTCCTGGCTTCACCACTTACTAGCTGTTATTTATTAAATGGTGAAATTCTCTGTAATGATGGCATCTTTCCTCACGGTATTATTCAAGAATTTAAACAGAGCCTGGATAATAGGAAGTGCTCGATGAGTGTTGAGTATTTTAACAACTCCAAACCAATGTAGACCTACATAAAATGTTCAGAGAACCTTTCTTCCTATCATGTTAAGTATTAATATACTATTTGAGGAAATGTGATCGACCAGAGGTGGTTCTGTGATTGGCTGCCTGCCGTTATTGATAACAGAGAAGATAATTGGCCCCAGTGGTATAGGCTCCTCACCAAGGGCTCAAACTATGTGAGCCTTTCTAGAATAGCAGCAGCTGGTATTTGTCGAGCACTGGCTCTGTGCCATGTGAAGAACTAAATATTAGCATGTATTATGGTCTCTCTTGATCCTCATAACAACCATGTGAGATAGGAACAATTAATTTCTTTTTTAAAGAAGAGGAAATAGTAATAGGGATTTAAGTCATTTGCCCAAGGTCAAAAAGTTATTAAATTGCAGAGCTAGTATTTCAACCTAACTGTGGAATCCCGAAATTCCTACTTTTATACTAGTCTCTATTGCCTCTTGATAACTCCCTTAATATTTTCCTAATGTGTACTAGGAGTGACACTCTGAGGTCCCATTGGTCTCCATTGAGTTATCCTTCCCTTCTTTACCTAGTTGGTCACCTGAAAGAATGTGAAGTAAATCCAAATTCAAACAGAAAAAGTTGAAGGATCAACTTTTCATTACCCTGAGGAATGTGTCCAAAGAACTCAAGTTCTCTTTTGGTATGTCATGGAGGCTTAGTTTCCTTACCTGTAAACTGTGAATAATACCTATCTTGTAGGATTATGGTGACCATTAAATAGAATAATTTATGTTAAGTGCCTAAAATCATGCCTAGAGTATAAGTAACTCTTGTTATTGTTGTCCTTGAGAGTTAGGGGAGTGCGGGGAAGTGGAGAACAGAGCTGGGGGAGAGAGAAAAAATTTTGAAGGATTGCATGGGTGGTTTAGAGACGACTTCAAAGATACATATGCCTATGTCATGCAGATTTTTATTCAGTCCTAGGGTTACACAAATTTTCTCTTTCCTGCTACTCTCCTTGCTGAAAGCTGTGTCCTTTTAAAGTATATGGGTAAGTATCATATTATGTGTGAAAATCAAAGTGGCACTAGTCTAAAAATATGTAACCTGGATTCCATTCCTGGCCTAGCTACAGACTCCTGTTAACTTATTAATATGTGTATGTCTCAATTTCTTATACATATATATGTGTATTTATAGAATTAACTCCTTCTCCCCCATGTACAGGAATTTGGAAGTGATGACTGAACATTCACAAAATCCTAAGTTCTCTTGATGGAACCAATATGCATACACAAGGCTTATACTATTAGGTTTATACTTATACTATTAGGTCACATATACTAGTTATAAAATTGCTTTGTTGACAGACATAGGGTTCTATCTATATGCTTATAAACAGAAAAATATTCATTTAATTGGAATTTACTTTTCTGATGAATTTTTTAGATTTTACATAAAAAGTTTCTGACATTTAACTTTTACAAAATTAAAAATGTTTGCACACTGAAGAAAGAAACTTAGCAAATAACACACTTTACAATGGCGACCTTATGCCAGGGCAGATATGATTTGAATGAACATTATCTTAGGGCACAATTTCAGTTGATTGTTGCATTCACTTTATCAATTGCAGGTAAACAATCTGCAATTTGGGAATTGGAAACATGGAGTATATACTTTTAAAATTATTTACCAGATACTTTTGCTTTCTTTTTATTATGCTAAACTTCTTTGCAAACATCTTACAATTGGGGCATGGTAATGACCTTTGGGGATCTAAATATCTAAATGCATGTTAAACATGTATTTAACATGCATTTTCATGCTAGGACTTGAACCCCAGAAATTTTGATTCAGTTTGATCTGCTCTGGGATCTATACATTTTAAACCATCTACAAGTGATTCTAAAATGTGTCCTTCACTAAGCTGTAAGGTGAGTTTCACAGACCTTTGTAATCCGAGGGCAAGGTTACTTTACCCCAGCACTGGCAGCCACATCTGTAGAGAGCACATACTATTGGTTTCCTAGAAATTTTGTTTTCCAATCTTATGTGTGTTTGGCTGGAGTACAAAATAAGGACCTGTGAGAGAATGAATAGAACATCTTGATTTGTGACGGCCCAGCAACAAGTTTACCTGTCTGCCAACTAAAGCTGCTTTTTTTTTTTTTTTTTTGTGCCTGGCGGGAGTCTCACTGTTGTGGCCTCTGCTGTTGCGGAGCACAGGCTCCGGACGCACAGGCTCAGTGGCCATGGCTCACAGGCCCAGCTGCTCCGTGGCATGTGGGATCTTCCCGGACCAGGGCACGAACCTGTGTCCCCTGCATCGGCAAGCGGACTCTCAACCACTGCGCCACCAGGGAAGGGAAGCCCTAAAGCTGCTTTTGTGTTCTCCTGTCTTACATTTATTTACTCCTCATGAAATTTTCCCAAAGAAGTGAATCATCGATACTGCGGAAGCACTAGCATTTAGGATTCTCTGTTAGAGTTGGACTGTATTCCATGACAACTCAATGTAGTGTAGCAAAAGTATTTTTTATCATATATGGTATTTTCTTGGACTTTGACATTTTCCTATTTGCTTTGATTATACCACTCCTTAAAATTAGTATAATATCCACTCCAGAAGATTGTTGTTGCATAAAATATGGTCATGAGTGAGCAAAGCACTTTGTAATCTGAAAAGTGATATACAAATGTTGAATCTAAGAAAAAATCACTTTTCTGAATTTAATGATCCATAGGAAGTTGAACCTTGAAAGGTATTTTATTATGTGTGTTTACTTAAACCCCATCTTTGGCGAAAAGTTAAGGCAGGTTTCTTAGAGAACAAAGTTCGCCTTCATTAGAGGAAATTTTTCAAAGTAACCGTAAAAATAGTCTTTAAAAATAATTACCAAAGTACTATATGGTGATTGCAACAAATACCAGTGATGCAGAAATTTAAAAAGTAAAAGGAATGGTTCCTACTCTACCCTGCCCCCATGTGCCAGAGGCAATAACTATGACTCTATTGGTGTATGCTGTTCCAGGATTTTATGTAAAGTCTCTCTCTCTCTCTCCACCCCATCTCTCTCCCTCTCCACCCCATCTCTCTCCTTCCCTCTCTCTCTCAGCAGTTAATTTTTCCTTTAACAAAAATTATCCCTTTTCACATATTAAAAATGTTCTCAACAAATTTTTAAGGCACTTCAAAGTTAGATGCCTAAAGATCAGGTAATGCTATGCTTGTGCTAACATTTTGATTCTGAAGATATCAAGAGTGAAAAGCTGTCCATACCCAGTTTTTCTAAGTGTCAGGGAAACACACACCTGTTTTCATGTCTTTGTATCTCTGTGTCTCCCCAGGGGATAAAGCTTTTACTCGGGGGATTTCTGGTTGGGGGAAAAGGGTCTGCACCTCAGTCTCACTCTAAGTGATTATTATCACACCAGTAAGTTTCCACTGTGGCTGCTGGGTGCAGGCTGTGAACACATTTGAAGTCAGCAGGGGACCGTTAGAAACCTCCCCTTTGCTAAGAGGAGCTGTAGAAACCTCTGCTTCACTGAAGCATACTTGCAACCTGCGGTCAATCGCTTCTTTTTTTCACGCAGTGTTGTTTTAAACTGTCTTCTATCCCACTGAGCAAAAACATACCCAACAAAAAACAGTACAAACAATCCCCATGAGTGTTTTTGAATTTTCCTCTGCTAATCTCATTGTTAATGGTATGAGGTCTTGCCAGGAGTCATTTGTGGTTTAGGCTACAAAATAACATAACAGTCACACAGCTTAAAAACAATATCAAGCATCAAATCAAAGGCTACTTAATGCAAAACCTAGACCAATTGCTTTTTTACCTGTCTTATGGAAAAAGCATTTCATCCTCCTTACAGGTCGCTGATTACTATACAAGAGGGCATATTTAGTAATCTGTAGAAGATACAGGACACTACACTTAATAATGACATAATTGCATAAATTGCATACTGTGAAAGTTTGCATATTAGATTATCAGCAAAAGAGGATCCTGTTTAAAATAAAAACGATCTCCAGTAGTTAGTGGAAAGTGATTTACGTTCCCTTATCTATGTTTGTCCTTCCTGGCAGTGAATTTAGCAGCACTTAAATTCCTATTTGGTACAAATTGAAATGATGTTGTCCTTGGTTGAAAGCATTGATTTTTCTACCAAATGGAATTTAGGTAGAAATACCATTTACAGTAGGAATTTCAGGAGGAATTCAAAAGGTATCCCACAACCATTAAGCCTAAACCACCTAGGACTAATTAATCTTCAATTAAAAAATACTTTAAAGTTTATATTATATGCAAAACAAGGTATTGAGAAGTCTGTGTACTTACAGGTATTACTCCTCTTCTGAAAGGGTTGAGAAAAGAATGGTAAAGACAAATTAAATCCTACCACCAAACAACTACCAAAACAGTGGTAGATCCTGGTGATGAGGTACTCCCAGAAGACTATTGGTTTTATTTGTGTTTATATATATATATATATATATATATATATATTATATATATATATTTCCTGTTAATAAATCATAATATTATTGTAAATCATAAACCTTGAAATAACTATTGAGATTAGGGGGAAAAAGTAATAGTAGTTATAATTTTACCACTTTCACTGGCTCAATGGACACCAGAACCACTAGTCAAATAAAGAAAACATTAGTTTGAAAACAAAACTATATAAATACATATATATTTTCCAATGTATTGGTCATTGATGCTGCCATTTGATTAAATTTATCTTTGGCATCTATACTTAAAAGCACTGACTTCATTATTTGGAGGACTAAGGTTGATTATGGGTGTTCAGAATTTCATTATCACCTTCATGTGATTTGGGGCCAAGTATTGATCTTTCTGAGCTTTATTAGTCTCCCTCTGAAACAGATACAATTATTTCTATCTCATTGCTTTGCTTTAAGAGTAAGGAAGGATTTCTGGGCAGGAGAGGAAATTCTCTGCTGCTTTCCCTTCCCAAGGGAAAGCTGCCTGTGTCTCCACTCTTTCCTCTATCCCCAAGGAGTAGGGTCAGTGCTCTGATTGATCTGGAAATTTCTTCTTTAAATTCATTCTTGATATTCTCAATTCTGATGCTCCAAGTATTCTTTTTTCTTCCCTTCTTAAGCCGACATTCTTATTGTGCCTCTGGGCATGTTGGATGACTGTGAGCTCAGCCTTCCAAAGAGTTGTAAAAATGGAGGCCTTGATGAAAGAGTAGGTGACAACTCTGACAATCTTAGGAGATGTCATGAATAATACAGTATTGAGGTTTTTCTGTTGTGAGGTCCCATATCTCTGTGGTAGGGCGTCCTTGGAGGCAGAGAATAGCCACTGGGGAGAGAGAAGTTCCCCCCATGAGTTGGCTGCCTCTCATCATTTCTCAACTTATTTCATTCACACTCCACTTAGGAAGAATTCCTTCAAGAGATGTTCAGTTAGCTGATGGAACTTCTTAATTTTCCACACTGCTGAGAAATTATATTGTTTGTTGTGTTTCCATGGATATTTCATTGGGAAATATTTCAATGGAAAGGCGGGGGGAGACAATCACATGATTAACTGACTACCAAAATGAACCCAAAGTCTCTTGAATTGAATTAAATACTTTTTTTACACAAGTATTACACATATATTTTTTTCTGCATATTCTTTTAGAATGTGTGGTTTGTAGGCCAATAGATCATATATCCATATTACGCATTTTTATAATATTTTTACTTGTTATAAGATAGTCCAACTTCCTATTGTTTGGATTTTTCCCTACTTTAACATATATATTTTTTCAATTTATGTATCATTAATGCTGCCATTTGATCTAGCAATTACAATTAAAATTTTAAAGTGTAAAGATATTCCTTTAATATTTGAATTCTGTTCAATAAATGTATGTCATTTTCAGTATCACTATTTAATACTTTGTCCAGTTTGTTTTTTAGGATATAAATATTTGCTTGTCCAATTTATGCAGAGTGTAGGGTTCAGCCATTTTGTTGTGAATCTGCAAGTTCCTACCTCTTTGAATTTGTGGTTGAACAACTCTACCTGTAGATTTCTGAAGTCTGAGAATCTAAAGTCATGTTTATTTTATGTTCAACTTGAAGACCCATCAAAATGAATAGATATTACATGAATCCCTAAATATACAACAGAAGGAAGAAAAAACAGAAACATTTATTAAAATCAAATTTTTCTTTTCCAATTGCTAAAGTAATTATAAATAATTACATAGGAAGTTTTTTGCTGGTTTAAGCTGTTATGAATACGGATATATATTTCTGTTTTGAATCACTTTAGTTTACAGCTTTTCACTTAGTCTTTAAGAAGAAAATAAGTACATTTATCACACAATGACTGATACGAGAAATAGTGCTTCATGCAGCTTTTTGAGATACCTAAAGAAAAGCTTCTATGTCCATGAAAGGTCCGAATTTGATTTATCCTCACTCTGTTTAGTCCACCTCCCTCATGGCTCACTGAACCACAGGAGAATGAATTTCCTGAAATGGTAACTTTGGCTTTTAAGAAATCACTTTGTGTCAAATCATTCATTATTCTGAGACAACTTCTGGTATTCTTCTGCTATTCTCTAGTCCTAGTGAATGACCTGAATCCTTTATATTACTAGGGGCAATTCTGAATAACTAACCACAAAATGGTAGAGTGAGTGGGTCTTTTCTTTTTCGAATAAGCAGGTTGCTTTTAGAACCTATATTCTTATTGGAAGGAGGAATGTTAACTTGAGGAAAAGGTAGCAAGTGTCATTTTTTGGTGGGTCATCAATTAGATTCCTTTTCACGTAGGGAAGGTAGCACCATCATTCTCCATTCTTTCTATCAATTAAAGGACTAAGAGAGGCCAGAGGAATCATTTGGGGACATTTGATAATAGATATGAGGGTCCAGCTGTTCCTCTCAGACTTGTGTTTACGTGTCTAAGTCTGAGAAATAGATCAATAAGCACATACATGCCTTTCGTTTCTTTAATTTTACTAGTGAGGAGACCTTTAAATACATTGTGATTCCTTTCACATGCTGACTAGTATACTCTCAAACTTTCATATTTTATTTGTAATGGGGGGAAATAGTGCCTCACTTAAACCTGTGATATGAGAGGCTATAATACAATTGAAATGAGCCCAACAGCTGTGGAGATATTTCTGTGCCTCTTTGATGAAGTAATCTAGTTTGATGGATGTCTTTATTTCTATCTTAATCACAGCATGCAAGATTAGCAATACATGTGTTTCACTTCAGTTAATTACTCAGAAGCATGCACAAATGCAAGGCTTTACTCCAATTAATTACTTTGAATTTCAATGAATGTACGGGAGACCACACAAAGTATCTGTTAGAGAAAAATGAATGTTAGAGAAACTTTGTCTAAGAGCCTCCTCCAGGTCTAGATTTTCTGCCACCATAGTGAAAAATTTGAAAATATAAGCATGTAGAACATATAACAATAAATCAGATAACTGGATGACCTCATATCCTGTCTTTAGCTATAGTTGTTACCTGAGGATTCAAAGAATAGTGAAAAACTATTAGATTAACTGTGCCACGGTTATAGGAAAAAAAGAAAAGGCATATGCTCTTACTGATACATTGATCCACCCTTTATGACCTTAAACATAAATTTTATTAGTAACTATTCTTTTGTGCTCGTTCTGAAAAAGTTTATAGATTTAAGACAAGATTATTTTCTCATTTTCACTGTGTGTGCCATGTTCCAAACACATCCTGATTACTGGGTACCATGTAAATAAATAGCAATCTTTTATAGTTAGAAACTAGAAAGAATCCTTTTACTGGCTGTGGGTTATGAGAAAAACTTCAAAATTGAGAAATAATAATAATAGTAATAATGGAATGTGGACTATAAAGAAACAGGCTGAAAAGGGAACAAGTAAAATAAAAAGCAGCTTAAGTTTCAGATTCATTTATCAGAGACCAAGACTGCCAGCTGTTTAGGTACACCCTGGGGAGAAGTCAGCTCTCATGGATGCTGGAGTTTACAAGAAAGGCACCTTGTAAGACACATGACACCAAAAGTAACATAATCATGTAAAAATCAAAATTTATTATAAAGAAGTGTTGCTGGGGAAAGAAGAAAAGTGATGGAAAAGGCAATGGAAAATGTGTATGAAATTAGGCACCTTGTAAGACACATGACACCAAAAGTAACATAATCATGTAAAAATCAAAATTTATTATTAAGAAGTGTTGCTGGGGAAAGAAGAAAAGTGATGGAAAAGGCAATGGAAAATGTGTATGAAATTAGGCAAAGAAATCTGTCAAAAATTCCCTAAAAATGGTGACTGAGAAAAAATAATTTGTGGCTGGAACACTGCTAATTCCCATAACAACTAAAGCTGTGCAAATACATGTAGTAAAAATGTGTCCATAACCAACTTGACACTTTTCCATGGGCAACAATTGCAGAAGTCTTCATGAAAGAAGGAAGGACATATTTTTATTTATTTTATTTTAAAGCTTATTCTTATTTTTAGGAGAAAAGACAAATTTCCTGAGCTGGGAGGAGCCCACCAAGGGTGCTACACAGAAGTTAGTACCAATTTACCCCTCTCTAAGCTCTGGGTATTTTCATGATAAGTAAAGATGCATTGTTGAACATACAGGTATATTTAATACCCTACGAGAACACCTCAGTGGAGCTTAATTTCTGCATTTTGATAAAGGATGGATCCTGACTTCATTTGCATCATGACTTAAGGGCATATTTATTTAGACAGCAGAGTAAGGGTCACAGGAATTTTAAGTTTGGAAAAACATTCTTAAGGAATTGCTTTCCTTGTTTCACTGTGACTCTTTTGCCAAATAAGCATTTTAAAACATTTAAAAAGAAAGTAAAGCAAAGCAAAAGCAAGCAATAACAGAGAAGCCCCCTCAGCTTTCAAAAACTCTAATAAAAGAAACTCTATTGACAATACACAGGGAAAACATCAATTTGTTTTAGGGGTTAAGCTTACAACATAACACAAGTTCAAGAGTCCCTTCTGAAAAAACTGAACAGATGAACAATACTTTATGGATTGCTGGTATATTCTTGAGAAAGAATATTCTGGTTGAAAGAACAGTTGCTTTCTGACATCGGTTAGAAAATCTAAATTCCAACATAGTTGTTTGATGAAATTATACAATCCAAACCTCCTCTTATTGAAAATGGAATTTGGCTTTGGGTAAGTGACTTCATTACTCATCTGTTAGTTATTCTTTGAACAAAAGCAGTTTTGTTGCTCAACCTAGGATATGAACAGATAAATGCCTAACACCCTTTGCACTGAGTCTTGAGATGTTGCCAAAGCCATCTAGCAAGTTCAAGAGTAAGTGCCACAATATTAAAGGGTCTGAATATTCAGATTCATTCACATTCAATGTCCATGAGCTGCAAATTATACAAACAATTACTTCTCCTGAGATAACATAGTGTTAAACTTTTCTATGGCTACCAAACTGGAAAGTTCAGTTTTTCCGGAACCAAGATGTTACATGACCTATTGACACAAGTACAATTAGATAAGACTGACATTATAAAAATGGTGATTGTCCCAGAATATTTTGGAATGAGACAAAATGTAATGGCTCGTTTTTGTCCCTGAATTAAAATGAACTATCTAATAACAAAAAAGAGAGGCAGATTGTTTTTAGGGTATATTGGTTGATTAATGAAAGAAACAGTTATAAACACCAAGTCCTCATGGAGGTGCAAAACAAAGTGGATTTCCCTTACTGTGCATTTAGAAACCAGAGACATATGTGAAGGCTTACTTTTTTAAAAAAAAATAGATCTTTATTGGAGTATAATTGTTTCACAATACCGTGTTAGTTTCTGTTGTACACCAAAGTGAATCAATCATGTATATACGTATTTCCCCATATCCCCTCCCTCTTGAGCCCCCCTCCCATCCTCCCTATCTCACCCCTCTCGGTCATTGCAAAGCACGGAGCTGATCCCCTGTGCAATGCTGCTGCTTCCCATTAGCTATTTTACATTCGGTAGTGTATATATGTCGATGCTACTCTCACTTCACCCCAGGTTTCCCCTCCCACCTGTGCCCTCAAGTCCATTCTCTATGTCTACATCTTTATTCGTGCCCTGCAACTAGGTTCATCAGTACCTTTTTTTTTTTTTTTAAGATTCCATATATATGTGTTAGCATAAGGTATTTGTTTTTCACTTTCTGACTTACTTCACTCTGTATGACAGACTCTGGGTCTAACTTACTTCACTCTGTATAACAGGCTCACTACATATAACTCAGTTTCATTTCTTTTTATGGCTGAGTAATATTCCATTGTATATATGTGTCACATCTTCTTTATCCATTCATCTGTCAATGGACATTCAGGTTGGTTCCATGTCCTGGCTATTGTAAATCAGAACAGTGTTAGTGGCTGAAGACTTTGGTTTTGATTTAAAAATAAGTATATATTATAAAATGAAGTAAAAAAGACAAAAATGATTGTTTAGTTGTTGGCTCCATTTTTATAGGACTAAATATTAATACTTAACTTTTAAAAAATACTGAGCCTGCAAATTAGGGAATATTCAGAGCTGAAACTCCCTCTCCTTTGAGAGAGTGTTGTTTAGTACACCTGCCCTCCTTATTTTTTTGGACATTTCTACTTTAAAACATGGTTATTTTTGTAAATCTCCTGCTTATGTATACCGTGTAGAATGGCAGATATGTTTCAAGACACCATAAAATATTTATAATTAGAGAAATTTTTGTTAGTTGAAAATCAATAGGTATTTATTTATTTATTCATAATTTATTTATTTATTTATTTTTGGCTGCGTTGGGTCTTCGTTGTTGTGCCCAGTTTTTCTCTAGTTGCGGCGAGTGGGGGCTATTCTTCATAGAGGTGCTCAGGCTTCTCACTGTGGTGGCTTCTCTTGTTGCAGAGTGTGGGCTCTAGGCACACGGGCTTCAGTAGTTGTGACACACGGGTTCAGTATTTGTGGCTCGCGGGCTCTAGAGCACAGGCTTAGTAGTTGTGGCACACGGGCTTAGTTGCTCCGCGGCATGTGGGATCTTCCCGGACCAGGGCTCAAACCCGTGTCCACTGCATTGGCAGGAGGATTCCCAACCATTGAGCCACGAGGGAAGCCCAATAGGCATTTAAAAGTGAAATATGTATTAACCTATATCTATGTACACACATGTACACACATATCTACATTAATTATATATATAAAAGGTCCTGTTAACCCAAGGGACATTAGAAATAGGATGCATTTTTTAATTTGAATCTGTTGCCACGCTATTTTGGTCTGAAGTACCTTTTATTGAATATCTGAAAAATAGTAGATATTGAATAAATATTTGTTGAATTTTCAAAATTATTTACGTTTTATATACCTAATGCCCCATATCAAGAGTGGTTTCATTTTTTTTCAGAAATCGCAGATTAATTTTAAAAAGTATGTTGCCTTTATTTTAAAATCATAGTGCCAATGTAGCTGTCTATCCATAAATGAAAAGAAATGTTTTAATTGAAAGGTGATTCATGCTCTTAGATTTAAATAATAATGGGTACTGATTGTCCAACTTTTGGATAGCTCCAGAATGGAAAGAAAAGAAAGCTTAGTTGAGCTAAGTAATATAAATAGGCACATAACTTGTCTACCTTATTTATTTAATACCTCTCTGAAACTGTTAATGATAATTTTCCTGGGATAACTTAAGTCAAGGGTAACAAGTTCAAATGTCTTAGGGCCAGGCATGTAAATACCTTCTGGAGTTGCTGGGTTGTTTTGAGAGTTGGGATGAGACATTGACTTACTCTGTTTAGAAGTATTTAAATTCAGTCTCTATGTTTTAAAACACTGTGCTCATCAAACAAAACCATTTGCCTTCCTAATATTTTAGGCACAGGGACTAAATAAAAACGAATATACGGCGGTGGTTGTCCAGTGGCCTCTGTGGAAAGGCAGCACCAGAATGACTTTAGTTTGTTAATGCAAATTCTAGTTCACAATTGGACAGTCTAACTCTGTAAATCTAGATAACCATATTCTAATGTACAAACAATGTATATTTCTAAGGATTTACTGTTAAAAATACACAAACAAATGATCAAAAAATCAGATGCACACTTCAAAAATAAAGTCATTAGAAATGATAGTGAGTGACTGAAGAAGTAGTGTTTGCTGAAATGAGAGGTAGCAGATATGAGGCAGTCCTGATGCTTAAATATTGGCTCGTTACACGTATTTCTGTTTATTATTGGTTGTATTCGAGCTTTTGCTTTTGTAAAATATAGGCACAATATGCAGTAGAGACCAAGGAAAGGAAATAATTTGAGTATGTAGATTAATACAAATAAATCCTCAATGGTCAGTGCTGAAGGTTGTTTCTGCCCTTCCTTTCAATGTATTCCCATATATTTAAATGAGAGCTTCCTGGAGGATATAATGGTTATGAACATTGGCACTTAACCTAGAAGCAGAAGTTGAATAAACTGTGGGAAAATAAACTTCTCTTGACCATGATTTCAGGATTAATATCAGCAGGCAGTTGTCTAAACTATAATTGTTTCCTTGATCTGCTGCTTCTTATGACAATTATATTCAGTAAAGAAAGCATTCTAGTGACGTGATGCAATGTATTCATCTCCTTCACTTCTTTTTTTTCACCTGATCTGTTTGCCTTGCTGCAATAGTGTCTTCAGTTTGTTCCCCTCAGACCACCATCCCATGACTGGCCTTGATATTTCAGGTGAGTGTTATTTCAGCACCTGTGTTGTTCTGCTGGGCTGGTTCCTTCATGGGATCTGGGGACCCTGAAAAACTAAATGAGACTGGCCACATGATGAAGAGTGGCTGGGCAGCTGGTGGAGCCCAGACAGATGGAGCAATCTCAGAACCCAGAGGGTTTGGGCAAGAAGCATTAGCCAGAAGTCTAGGCAGCTAGGAATCAAGGTAAAGAAGATAGTTACAAGCATGGAGATGCAGAAGAAAGTCTTTAGTATCAGGAGACCAATGGGGGGAATAAGTCTGCATTTCAGTCTTATAGCAGCTACAGTCCTGGATGGGAACCATGGCCGAAGCAAGAGCAGCAAGGGAGAAACAAGAATTATCTACCAGAAGTGGGGACCGAAATGTTTAATCTTAAGAGTTCTTAGGTTCATAGGTTCTTAATCCAATAACCTAGTTTTTAGAGGCGGGGTTTAAGGTTGGAATGAGATTTGTTTCCAAGCTGACCTTTGGGATTCTTAAAAATCTTCCTGTCTAGCATCAAAAATTTCTCCCAGAATCAGATACCAGCAGTTAGAGAATTTAGTTGACCTGTTCAAGATCACAAGTTAATTAGTGTTGGGGCCAAAGTTAGATCCTAGGTTTTCAATTTCCTTCCTTTCTTTCTTTCTATCTTTTTATCTATCTATCTTTCTTTCTTTCTTTATCTTTTTTTCCTTTCTTTCCTTCCTTCCTTTCTTTCTTTTTTATTGGAGTATAATTGCTTTACAATGTTTTGTTATTTTCTGCTGTACAATGAAGTAAATCAGCTGTATGTATACCTATACTCCCTCTTTCTTGGACTTCCCTCCCACCCCCCCACCCCAATCTCACCCATCTAGGTTGTCACAGAGCATTGAGCTGAGCTTCCCGTGCTTTATAGCATGTTCCTGCTAGCTATCTATTTTAAGCATGGTAGTGTACATATGTCAATCCTAATCTCCCAATTCGTCCCAACATCTCCTTCCTCCACTGTGTCCACATGTCCGTTCTCTATGTCTATGTCTCTGTTCCTGCCCTGCAAATAGGTTCATCTGTACCATTTTTCTAGATTCCACATGTATGTGTTAATATACGATATTTGTTTTTCTCTTTCTGGCTTACTTCACTCTGTAGGACAGACTCTAGGTCCATCCACATCTCTACAAATGACCCAGTTTCATTACTTTTTATTACTAATATTCCATTGTATATATGTACCACATCTTCTTTATCCATTCATCTGTCATTGGACATTCAGGTTGTTTCCATGTCCCGGCTATTGTAAATAGTACTACAATGAATACTGGGGTACGTGTCCTTTGGAATTATGGTTTTTTCAGGGTATATGTCCAGTAGTGGGATTGCTGGGTCATATGGTAATTCTATTTTTAGTTTTTTAAGGAACATCCATACTGTTCTCCACAGTGGCTGTATCCATTTATATCCCCACCAACAGTGCAAAAGGGTTCCCTTTTCTCCACACTCTCTCCAGCATTTATTGTTTCTAGATTTTTGATGATGACCATTCTGACTGGTGTGAGTTGATACGTCTTTGTAGTTCTGATTTGCATTTCTCTAACAATTAGTGATGCTGAGCATCTTTTCATGTGCTTCTTGGCCATCTGTATGTCTTCTTTGGTGAAATGTCTATTTAGGTCTTCTGCCCATTTTTTAATTGGGTTGTTTGTTTTTTTGATATTGAGCTCCATGAGTTGTTTGTATATCTTGGAGATTAATCCAGTGGTCCCCAACCTTTTTGGCACCAGGGACTGGTTTCTAAGAAGACAGTTTTTCCATAGACCAGGGGCAGGGGTGGAAAGGTTTGTTCAGGCGGTAATGCGAGCGATGGAGAGCAGCAGATAAAGATTCCCGCGTCCACCACTCACTTCCCTGGATTAATCCTTTGTTCGTTGCTTAGTTTGCAAATATTTTCTCCCATTCTGAGGGTTGTCTTTTCGTCTTGTTTATGGTTTCCTTTGCTGTGCAAAAGCTTTTAAGTTTCATTGGGTCCCATTTGTTTATTTTTATTTTCATTACTCTAGGAGGTGGGTCAAAAAGGATTTTGCTGTGATGTATGTCATAGAGTGTTCTGCCTATGTCTTCCTCTAAGAGTTTTATAGTGTCTGGCCTTACATTTAGGTCTTTAATACATTTTGAGTTTATTTTTGTGTATGGTGTTAGGGAGTGTTCTAATTTCATTCTTTTACATGTAGCTGTCCAGTTTTCCCAGCACCACTTATTGAAGAGGCTGTCTTTTCTCCATTGTATGTTCTTGCCTCCTTTGTCATAAATTAGGTGACCATATGTGTGTGGGTTTATCTCTGGGCTTTCTATCCTGTTCCATTGATCTATATTTCTGGTTTTGTTTTCAATTTTCAGACCAGGGCTCTCTATGCCACACCAGAAATTCATGTAGAAATATTTAATTGTTTTTGACATGTTTGCTTGTCACTGTTGTTTCATAACCATAAAGAGAATTAAATAATTAGGGACAGATTACTGGAGAGATAAAATGAGAGATAAAATGAAGCAATTCACAGACACATCTAGTAAAGACATACAGAAATTTGTCTTGGATTTTCAGAAAGCCTCAGAACTGACTAACTTCTCTGATTATAATTTACACATGTCTATGGTTGATTTTAGATGGATTCATTATAGATTGTCAACAATCATAAGATTTTCCAGATTGGAAAGTTCCATTATAAGTGAATTACCAAATAACACACAATTCCATGTACCTATCTTACTGATAATTTTGTCTTTTCTTTCATTCTTCCAAACTTAGCATTAAAGAAATGTCTTGAAGTTCTATGTTATCATGGTTTGAGCTTTTCTGTGCTGTTATTGTCCCAATTACCAAATTTTGAATTAAAAATTTGTACAGGATAGATTCCTATATTATCTGAAAATTCAACCATTAATTCAAAGCAATTCACACTCTATGCAGTCATAATTACATTTATAATTTTATGTTCTGTTTTTGCCTTATAACCTTTAAAGTTAGCATGGACCCCTAACTGATGTAAAAGGAACCAATATTTTTTATAGTAACCAAAACATAAAAGAAATATTATTTCAAAATTTATCAGATGATGTTATTCAGAGATGAATTGCAGTATTACAGCACAGTTGCCTTAGATATCTCAGGGTTTTGTTTGTTTTAAGCAGAACTGATTTTTTTAACAGCAGAATCATTGAGCTTTCTGACCTTCATGGGCCCAGGACACTGATGGTATAGTTTCATTTTTACTACACAGAATCACACTCAGCTGGAGACTAAGCTCTGACATCAAGGTGCCCAGGGAGAGCTGCAGGTGTGGGAATGGGATGTGAATGGGCCAAGGTGGAGAGGTTTTTGAGAGAATTTCTGCCACAGAGAGGATATTCAGGAAATCTACAGTAACAGGAGATTTTTAATTTATTAATTTAATTTATTTATACCAAACAGGGAAGAGAGAAAAAGCAAAAAGTGAACGGCATGTCCAGAGATTGGGACAAATATTTGAAAGAGCTGGGAAGAGAAGGAACAAATTTTGTATGAGAATATCTAGAGTAAGTTAAAGTCTAGAGTCTTCCTACTGAAAGCATTATTCAAGAGCTAGCAGCATCAACACTAGCTGTGAACGCATTAGAAATGCAGACTCTTGAACCAGGTTCTGTACTTTAACACTACCCCACACAAATTAATGGTTGAGATTTAAGTTTGGGGAGCCTGTTTTTGACATTAAAATAAATACAAATATACCTTCAAACATTATCAGAATTACTTAGAAATTTTTCTTTGAAGTTTGAATTTTACATTTTAAAGCTATGGGAAAATGTTAGCGATCTTAACAATTTTGTGTTTTCCTTTTGTTCACGCCCAGTTTTCTTCATATGAAATATTTAATTATCAAGGTAATTATGAAGAATGCTTGGTCAAAAGCATCCTATTAAGTGTTTTATTGTAATATCAAAATATTTTATTTTTTAATGGATTGAAATCAACTATGAGCTTGTTTTTTATTTGTTTGTTTGTTGTACGCGGGCCTTTCACAGCTGTGGCCTCTGCCGTTGCGGAGCACAGGCTCCGGACGCGCAGTCTCAGCGGCCATGGCTCACAGGCCCAACCGCGGCATGTGGGATCTTCCCGGACCGGGGCACGAACCTGTGTCCCTTACATCGGCAGGCAGACTCTCAACCACTGCGCCACCAGGGAAGCCCGAGCTTGCTTTTTAAATTACAGTTGCATACCCTCCCCAGTTTTTGTTGTTGTCAGATGGTGCATTTTTCTTTTACAACATTATTTTAAATAAATGTGTGAATATAAAGCATTGAGATTGCTTTACAAGTGTCACGGCACCTCCATTATGATTACTGGATTATATCCTCCCACACCTTATTTTGTTTTGTTTTGTTTTATTTTATTTTAAATAGCTCATTATCCAGCTTAACCCAATTACCCATTAGTCTTGGCTGTAAATACTTTTTAATGCTGTTCAAAAAATTCAAATCCACCACCCAAAGCAAAGTTTTGCCAAAGGAATAGATATTCAAAAATGTGCTATCAGTATGAAAAGCAGTTTCCAAAGACAAGTTCTAAAAAATATTTTTGGTAAGTGTAGTATCAGTATGGTAAATGTCAGTTTCCCCAGGTGTCTGCTTTCAAAGAGTTTATGTTCAGGCATATATACACATTTGATATATTTGCTAAAATATCCATTTCATTGCCTTGAAAATATAGCAAAAGCTGAAGGAAGAAAAAGAGCTCAAATTCAAATTGTACAATTTTTTTTTCTAAATTATAGATGAAAACTTGAGTCAGGTATAATATGGTAAAGCAGTTCACTATAAAAATGATAGAAGGTTCTAGGTCAAGTTGACTATTGGAAATAAAGCCACTATGATGTTTCATGAAATATTAGGATTCAGTGCCAAGGATTTTCATTATACACAGGGTATGAAGTACTTTATAAATCACTATATCTGCTGACATTCAATTACATTCAGTCTTATTAATATGAAGTATAGAATGTTTTTAGGTGTCTACTGGCAGTAAAATCAGCTTTTTTAATTAAAAAAGCTTGGCAATCATACATGGCCCAAAAGCTCACAAAACACCTTTAAATATCCAAGGTATAAATGCTGATTATTTTTAAATGTTTCAAACTACAGACTAATTACCTAAGAACCTTAAAAATAAATACCTGTCCACATGCCCAGGGTCTGACTGAAATAGAACAGCAGACTTTGTGCAAATCAGGTAGTGATTTTTCCAAGAAAATGTAGTCCTTCCACACCTCTTTCTATATGATAACTGTTTATTTTGCACAATAATATATATTTTATGAGTGAATCTGGTACATTTGTAAAATGGTCTCAAAGTCTCTAGGAGAAGAAACACCTGTCCTGGTTCTTGTAATTATGCAATAATAGCTCCTGTACAGAGCAGATAATGTTGAAAATTGACTCAACAGTTTAGCATTCTCACACTTCCAGGTAATGTGGGCTCATCTTTTCTCTCCACTTTATATATTCTCTTCCAACTGAAGAATCCTTACATGTAGCTTTTAGATCACAGGTTTGAAACACTGGTTGTATTTGAGTCATTTATAAAACTATTGATTCCTGGACCTGTATCCAGGTATTCTGACTTCTTGTTCTGTGGGATGCCCAGAGATGGTATTATTATTATTATTATTATTACCACCTCTGTTAATTCTATTATGCAATCTGGATTGGGAACCGCTCTCAGATCATGGCTATGAGGCGCTGAAAAGCCTCTATATAATTTTGCAAGTAGTACAAGAGAGAAGAGGTATTCTTGTAAGATGTCCTTTAGGCTACCACAAATTTTATGGCATTTATATGAGCCGCATGATTTTGGGGATTTATTTGCATATATATATTGTAATATATATATATGTCAAATGTACTTATGCCCCATATTTAGAAATAAATAATTTTTTAAATTTAAATAGGGTTTAAAATCATCTGTTCAAAGCAAGGCACTTCAAAGCTTAAAAGAGTTCTCTCAGGTGTGTAAGCACCTTGATGAGAAATATTTTTCCATGACCACAAGGGGGTGCTAATGAACTGCGACTGTAAATGGTGTAATTCAGAATTAAAGTAAAATCGGTAATCATATGTGCAGATTGAAATTATTGTTATCAGCAAATTTTTCTTTTTCTGAAAATAAATGATTTATAGTGACAGTAACATAAACTGCTTTCTATTCTGTATGTATAATTTCTCTATGCCCACAATATAGTAAGGAATTCTCTTTCTTTGGAAAATATTTTCCTGTAGAGATGTTAGTTAAATTTTCTAATTTAAATGCTTGGACATTGTTATAGGTTTGTTAAATATATTTTAAAGGACAGATCAAAATGTTTTCTCTAATTTTAAAAATGTTTCTAGTGTCTAATTTGTTTTCCATGAACATGTTATACTTTTATTAGATTAAAAGTAACATTTATTTTTCTTATGACTATGAATGACCCTGAGCAAATTTAATTCTTCATTTGTTTCCTAATTTATCAAACCCAGACTTGGAATGTACTCAGAATTGACAAATATTAAAATAGTTTTTTGGTCGTATTAAGAATTTGAGGAGATAAACGTTATACTTGGTTCAGACTTTAAGTAGTTATATTTTTCCCAAAACTTAACTTTGTAATAAAAGAATATTCTAAAATATAAACACATAAATCATCTATGGAATTTAGTCCAATAAACATTATGAATGACTTTTATTTTGAGGCAAAAAGTGCTGGGATTTCATGAATAAAGAAGGCAGGTTCCCTGTTCTCAAGAAATGTGCAGTTTAGTGAACTTAAAATTATTAGTGTAGTGGAGATTAAGAGATTTGTGATTCCCTCCCCATTCTGTTTTGTACCTCTCCTCCAGATCATCTTAATAGGCCTCAGGATTAGCTATCTTCCGCTACATGAAGACTCAATGCATCCACCTTTTGGAACAATTGAATTTCCATGAGGCATGAAAAGCTGGTAAGGTAAGCAGGAGTTCTGTCTTCCAAACAGAAGATATTTAACTCTTTTGTAAAATATGGCAATGAGTAAAGCAGAGAAGAGCCTTTGAGCTAAACCATGGAAACTTATTTTTTAGTACTCCAAAAACAGTTTCCTGGGCCTCCTGTCCTCCAGTGGTCCTGCATGCCAGTATCAGACTGAGTAACTCAAAAGTACATTGAACTGCTTCTGTTGAAGCCCTTCTTTCCAAGATTTCAGAGACCTTCATAACATACCACCTTTATGGTAATATTTATCTCCAATCTGTACCTTTCCATTTTTTTTATCATGTGCAAACTGATGTGCACTTTTATTTGTGAGGACCTGGGCTGGATTCACTCTGAGGCTGGTCTATGCTTCAGAAAGTTAAAAATAGTTCAGAGTCTTCAGAGATGGGGCCGAATGTAGTTATCATTGTCATTTAAATCAGGATTTTCTTGCTGTTGAGATTCTATGACTATTGCAGAAATAGCTGCATGAATTTTGGTTACTCTGCTGTCTGGACTCTTAACTTAGGCTCAGGATTCCTGTCGCCTGGTCTCACCACCAGCAACCTGAGCCCCATATGATGACTTACCTACGTGCCTTTTCCCGTACTGCTGAGGCTCTGGTCTGTGTTTTGAATTCACTACCCTGTTTTGCTATGTTGTTGGATCCTAAGGATTCGGATACTAGCTTTTTTGATTTGAGTCACTCACTTGGATGCAGATATGTCCCATGCCCCTCCCATACCTGATCTCTGCCTTGATTACCCAATCTTGAACTGATGTGACTTCTCCAGTGTCCCCATGACACTGATGCCTACATAGCTAACTCGTTGCTCCTTGCCTCGCAATATATCATCTCTACCTTTCCCAGGGCAGGCTTCCCTATGCCACAAATGCAATGGGATCATTCTCCTATTTGTGTTCATACATCAACACTTCCCTTTTTTATGTCATCATCTATGGAAAGCCTAATTCTCAAAACACTATTTCTACTTCCAAAACCTTTTGTTTCACTAGAATCTTTCTCCTGTAAACATAGACTTTTCCTCTGTTCCATCATCTGAAAGATTCCCCTCTCTTCACATCCTGCCTATTTCCTTGTAGCCCAGTTTTGAGGCAGATCTTTCCTTCATTGTCTTCTGGAACCAACAGGCTCACCTTAGCGTCAATCCTGGGTGCAAGTTGTTAGCAAGAGTCAGTTAGGAGCTTCGTTGCAACTAAGCCTGCTGTTGGCAGTTGATTTTATTGAAATGAGATTTGTTTTAAACAAGTTGATAGCTATACAGAAGCTTATGGTCATTGAATGAACCAAGATTAGTTGCACTCAAATTTATAGTGGATAAAACCTGACTGGGTAGGAAACAAAAAATAGGAGGGCATTCTAGTTTCTACTGTGGCTCAGGACAGATACCCGTGACCACAGAAGATAATCTGAAGGAGCAAAAATGTGAACAGAAAAATGAGACAAAAAACAAATGAAGCTGTTAAGCCAGCACACTAATTCAAGTTGACTTCTGTGACTGGTGGGCCAGGGGAGTCCTGAGAGAACTCACAGGGGATGAATTTTAGTCTTCAATCCTCCACATTCCTAAGTAATGCTTTGGCTCGAGGTTAGAGAAATCAGAGTGAAATAAGATGGGGGAAAATAGACTTTGGGGACTCCTGAGCAAGGTAAAAACTGGTCTGAATTTGTGGAAATGGATGGAGAGTTTTTATTGTTCCTAGAATAACCAGGTAAAACCTATCTTTAGGTAGCAAAAACAGGGCTTTCTGCTGTATTTCAGCAACGTCCCTACACAGTTAGACCTTACCCCTTCCATCCATCTCTAGATTTTCTACTCCATAATCAGAAATTTTCTGAATTTTAGTCATAATGACTTCATATGGCATTTATGTTGGTTCAGTATATTGGTTTATATTGACAAAGACTACTGGAATAAGTAAGGAGCATAGCTGTTTTCTTTAATTGGAAGATAAGATTGTGGCAATGGTCAAATAACACCAGCAACGTCCATGTGACATGAGGATGTCCCCACTCGTTATCACAGTCCAGTAAATACCCTGCATTAAAAACAATGTGGCAGAGTATTCTTGACTCTAAATTTTTTAAGTAAGTTTGAAGACAATCAACTAATTTTCTTACTAATTGCCCAGTTGTAACGTTGATGATATCAATAGGCTTAGCAAGTTTAGTGACTTCAGGTCACATTTTATATTTTTAAAAATGTATTTGTTGACTAAAGCCTATTATTTTTTTCTAGCCTGGTAAATTTTTGCCAGCATCTAGGTTTATAAGCCCTGTGTGACTTACGTAATAAATGCAATTAGTCTGTATGCCGTTTAATTGAAATTCCATGTATGTGGTCTATTTATTCAGGAACTTCAAACTTTATCTCTTCTATAGGATAGTTAATACATAAAGTACATTAAGGGATTCTCAATTATCATTTAAAACCCATTATTGGCAATGTTTAGCAGCAATACAGTAAAGTTATAAACACTTCTATATGCTTCTTTTACCACCTCGCTTTGTGCAGTTGTCTGCAAAAACAAATGTTCCAAATTTAACAAGGAAAATTTCATTGCTAATTAGATTTAGAAAGCAGTCTAGAAACTAATAGAAAAAATAAATTTAAGAAGAGGGGGTAATTAGTCCAAAATTATCCATGACGTCTTTACTGCTACCATGTAAGGTCTATTTTCAGTTTACTTTTCTTTAACATCTGTAAAACAGTGATTAAAATAATATATAAGTGCATACTAAAATAACTGGTGGGAAAAAAGCAGAGAATAGATGTCTTACCTATATGCAAAAAGTGAACTCATATTCTTGTGTATTTTAGAAAATTTACACTTATTATCACACAATTTAAAGATTTTAATTTTATCATAGTACTTGGAAAAAAATCTTCTGGTCGTTTTTAAGGGAGTGATACCACACATTGACAGTAGATGGCATCGTTGCATTTTCTAACAATGTACTGCGTCAGAGGGGGCAAAGGCTCTCGTGGGCACCCATTCTTTCATTTAAGAGGCCAGAAGGACTAGTGCCCAAGAATCAAGCTTGAAAGTTGTTATTAATTTGAAATTACATCAAAGTTCCATTCTTTTGCCACTCTCTGTTTTAAAAGAACAAAACTTCCTTCATACCTTTGCTGTTAACTGCTCCACTGGGGTAGCCTAAAATTCTTTTATGTGTAATGATTTTCTTTTAAATGATTTCAGTGCTTTTGCTGACACAACAGAACAAAGTCTTACAGGAATGATGCTAAGGAAAGAAATCTATCACCTCATGATAAGGATAACAATACTGGTTATTCATCTTTGATATTTATTGTCCCTTTCAGTAGCATTGCATGTGTAACATGGCAGTTATAAGGGTTGCAGTCAGTTTTCATTAGGAAGATTATCTGTATTTACATTTTCTTACAAATTGCTGAAATTACCTCCCACCAGCTCTTTTGTCAATCCCTAATCCATTTACTGCTACTTTTTATAAAACAAATAACAGCAGCAACAACAAACTTAGTTCACTACTTTTTCCTGCAACGGTTTGCTATTGTCCAGTTTAATACCAAGTCAGCACTATGGATTAGTAGCTTGAAAAGGTGGATGTTATTGACGGGCCCAAATGGGTTTTTAAGCATTTCTCTAAAACTCCTTGCTAATGTTCCTTTCACAGGAACAGTTAAACATGTCAATCCCTTCCTGCAAATTTTTGGTTTTGCTCCAATCAAAAAGATAGGGTTTGCCATCCTATGATTTTCATTTTACTTTAATCATGGAGATCTAGTTTGCCTTCCTAGGATTTTCACGGTTGATTGATGGTGTGAAATAGTGCAAGAGAATAATTGGAGAAGAACTCCATGGAGATTATCTGGTTTTGTTTTACTTGCCATTATGCTTCCCTCTAACTCAGAAAATTGACTGATGACTATTATATTTGAGGCTGTGTGTATGTATACAACTTTCTTCAATATACTTGGGATGTCTTTTATCTGCTACACTTATTTTATACCAAAGAATCTGGGTAAAAAAGAGGGCATCATTTGATTCTCTGGTCCTTATATCTCAGCTACTACTAGAGCTAAGAAAAAAAGCTAACTTTATCTGATTTGACAATCACCTATGCAACCAGAAATGGTATAAACAAAGGTGAAACATATTTTCTAGGAATATTCAAAGAGATCAGACATTGCACTTTGTGGTCATTCATCTATACTATCCTACAGGTATGGCTGAATCAGGATAAAATTACTGCTATTCTTAATATTTGGGATTGATGTTAGATGCCAAATAGCCTGCAGCTGGTGTCGAATGCTTCAGACTTATGAATAAGTGGAGCTATTTGAGACAAAATCATCTCTAATTTCTATTTCATTTGGTTTTTGTTTTCATCAGAATCCATATGACTTGGCTTTTATCTCTGTAGACGTGCTAGGTGTTAAACACTAAAGGAAAGTGCTAGATGCTATACTGCAAGTAAATAGGAAAAGTCCTTATGTGTCAAGGAATGTCCTTATTTTGTGCCCCACAGCTAGAACGATGCCTTAGACAGGCGAGTATGTTGCTCAGCAAATAACTTACTAAAGACTTCAGCACGACAATACAAAAGATTCGTTGAGAAATAGAGAAACTGTATATGTATGCAGTGTGTGATTTTTCACAAGCTATAAACCCACACGTGCAACCATAGAATCGAACTTAGAAATTGTGATCTAGTTATGTCCAGGCAATTTGAGTATTTTCTGAGATTTCTCTCAAGAATTTGAGGTTTAAACTCAGTTAAATTCAGCATTTTACCTCTCCCCCTTCTGCCATCTTCTGCTTCTACAGTCTGGGAGGGTCCACAATCTCATTTTGATTCACACTGGTCCATATAAGAATGGCTGTTTCCTTGTATCAGTAGTGATATAGTAGTTGTAAGTCCATTTCTCTCTGGCAGTTTTAGTATAGGCCAGGGTTTCTCAGTCTTGCCACTATTGACATATTGGGTCAGACAATTCTTGGACAAATTCAGATAATTTGGACAGTCGTGGAGGACTGTTTTGTGTATTGCAGCAGCATCCTTGACCTTTACCTGTTAGATGCCAGTAACACTCCCTCCAGCCACAATAATCAAATATATCTTCAGACATTGCCAAATGTCCCCTGGGAGGTGAAATTCACCACCTCCCATTAAAAACTACTAGGTAGGTTTTTAAAAATCTTTAACTCTGCTGTATTATACTCGTGTACTCTATCGTTCCAATATTATTTCTATTCCTTATTTGAGACTCCAAAACACTGTGTGAATGCTTATAATATGTTCAGGGGCAGATTTCAGTTTTGTAGGGCTTGAAGTTATATTGCTTTGGGTTCCCTATTTAAGAAAAGGAATACAGAATTATAAAAATAAAACTAAGCTTTAATAATAAGTTAATAATTATTTAGAAGGAGAAAAAAGAAATTATGATAAATCACAAATTTTTAAAAGCTGACAAATACTACAAATATCATGAAATCCAGAAAAACACAATATGTTTATTAATTAGCTGTTTATAACACTCTTTTGGACTCCATTTTTGGCTATGTATTCTATGATAACCTCTACAGTTTTTAACATTACTTTTTATAGAGAGAATAGATCATTTAGGTTTTCTCTACTATGGGTAAATTGACTTTTTTTGTTGTTATTCTTGATATTTCAGTAAGGTTCACTTCAGCCTCACAACTTGTTATTCTTGTGAACCAGTATATTACAATGTATAAAACATGTGATTTTGCATATAGACATTTCTCTGCTTTCAGTATTGCTATAGATTGGTGTTTTGTACAGGAATTCTGATAAATTCTATTTCATCTAATTGCCATCAAAAAAAGATAAAATGGGAGGAGTGTTTAATAATAATTAATCATAGTAAATGTGGTATTATTGAGTTCATTCATGACAGGAGTACATTGCTGTTCTGACTAGTCAACCATGAGAACTGAATCCTTTGCTCACAATTTTACAGCTTTGATTATTGGAAGAATTCCCTAGAGACTAGCTTCTAGAGCCACACATTTCAAACATTTTTCTTCTTCCACTTCACACATTCTTTTAGTTCTTGGTGCCATAGGACACATTCATATAGAAATACAACCTCTAGCTTTTCACATTACTGTCTCCATCCTGGAGTAAGTGAACAAGGGGACACAGTGGGCATGGTACACCAGGAAGGCCAGCAATAATGTAATTATACACAGAATTGACTGATAACCCCATGAACATAGCCCATTTTACCCAAACTAAATATATTCTCTACTTGCCTTGCTCTCAGAAGGAGTGAAATGCCCTGGCCACTGCAATACACCCTTATACAAGATGGAAATATGACAGGGAGGACATTGAAGTGGAACGAGATGGACATCTTCTTTAATGGTAGTTAAAACATCTTATTTTTGCAAATTTTACAAAAATTTACCTGAGTGGAAAATACATTCTGATGGTCTCTCCCAGGGCCTCAGAAGTGACATGCAAATAAAGAGAACTGAAACATTAACTTCATTAGTTTAAAGCAAACCCATTTTAATCACAGCTCCTGCCACAGGGGAAGATGGTGGTGGAGATGGAGGAGGAGAGAAGATGGAAGCAGGAGATTTATATTGGGTCACAGGAAACAAGTAGAGAATAAAGGGTTCATTATATCTGAAAAACAGAAGGAGAATTTCCTAGCAATAGTCCACATATTAGTTTTACTTTTTTACCTTAAAGCTAATAATGCTCCCTCCCTCCAAAACAATACAGAGAAAAAATGTATTTTGTAGCACTTAATTGCATGGTACATTTCCACTGGATTAAGAACACTCTTGTTTAGTTTGATAAGTTTTAGAATTTCATATAAATGGAATCACACAGTTTATATGTTTTGTGTCTGGCTTTTTTTTTTTTTTTTTGCTCAGCATAATGTTTTTGAGATCATCCATATTGCTGCAGGTCTATCAATTATATACTTCTTTTGTAGCTGAATAGTATTTCACTGAATGTTGTACTATTGTTTTTTTTAATCTGTTCATCTGTTGATGGATATTTGGGTTATTTCCAATTCCTGGGTATTACAAGTAAAACTGCTTTGAATGTTTATATACAGGTCCTGATGTGGCTATATGTTCCCATTTCATTGGTAAGTAACTAAATTAGATCATTCGGCAAGCATATGTTTAAAGGAGTATCACGGGCAAGTTACTTAATTTCTCTATACCTCAGTTACTGTAAGATGGAGAGTTGGTATCTACTGTATAGGCTATGTTGAGTCTAATCCATACAGAGTATTTAGCACTATATCTGGTAGACAGTAAGCATTTAAGACATGAGATGATGAGAGTTATTATGAAATAAGGACATTCTCTAGGACTGAAGAAAATTGAGGCTCTAGTAACTGGGGCTGTATGTTGCCTGCTAAATGCAAAAGGAAAATCAAATTGCTTGCAGCCTATGGTCAGGGCTGTAATTCATCACCATCACTTGGTTGCTTGGCATTTTTAGGGACGTTCTTAATCTTTTTGTGTACAGTTTCCTCATTTGTTAAGCTGGAGGAAATCCTGTATTATTATTAATATTCTAGTAATGGTAGTTCATATTTTATCAGATTTTAAAGGAAATCTCTTATATTGGGAAGGTATATGGTTCAAACAGATTTTGTATAGGTTGATATTCAAACACAGGAGGGTTGAACTGCATTTGATGATTGACTTGCTTAGTAAAGTTTTTTTTTTATATATAACTGTGATGAACTGTCTGCCTTTTTTCCTCCTTGAAAATGTCCTCATGCAGGAGAATACCTTCTCCTATAACCTACAGTTTTCATTGTTTCACTCAATCAAAGCATTCCCTCAAGGAGATTTTTCTTTCTTTACAACCTGGTTGGTGTTTATGGGAATATGTTGATGGAGATCTTTTTATCCTTAGCTGCTCTGTGAGATTTATGTAATTTAGGATTTTGTTATGAGGTTCCTGACAGCTGGGGGAGGACATGGACTTGGAATGGCACTCTCAAACATGAAACAGTCAGGACCTGTGATGCATCTAGAGTTTTTTATAGCCTAATTTCTGCAGCACATAAAATATCAAAAGTTTGAATTCTACCTCACCTAGAAATGCCTGAATATAGGTGGCTATAGTATTGGAAGGGGCTGGATTGACCAGGAAACCAAGGAGCTACTATGATATTGGAACAAAGGGCCTTGCTTATATAAGCTTTCATGGAAAATTATTTATTTCAGCAAGAATAGACACACTGCATAAACTGGTCCAAGGAGGCTGTTGGAGATCACAAGGTCAATAAAATATCCTTCACTTTTATAAGCCAGAGTGTCTCTATTTTCATTTTGTATCTTGATATCATGGTACTTCCATTTTCTATTCTGTAAATAAGATAAAATAAAAATATTTTCAGCTAATTTTAATTAAAAATAATGATTATTAATAATCTTATGAATTAAGTATAAACATGCAATAATAAAACTCAGTAACTTCATTTTGTCTGACAAATTATAAAAATCTTCTAATTTTGATTGGTGACTAGGTTTTGAAGATACTGTTCAAGACTGTTATTGAGAAATTTATTCCTGGCTTTGGGATTCTTAGAGGCTAGAGAATAAAAGTCACCAATTCATTCCTTCATTGACTCACTGAATACTTATTGAAGGTCTAATAAGATTGAGGCACTATTTTAGGCTCTGAACAACAGGGATGAATAAGATAAATCCCTGTTTGGTGGTAAAAATAGGCACTAAACCAATAAGAAAGGGAATGTATACAATTCACAAGTAGAAATAAAAGGTATAAGGAAAATAGCATGTAGGTTGTTTGTCTGGGTAATAGGTTTCCTGGAGGAAAGCATAACAGCACAAAGACCTTAGGCAAGAATGAGATGGCTTTGTCTGAGGAGCAAGAAGAAGGCCATTGAGGCTGGATTACATGAATTATGGGATGGTGGATACCTTTCCCAACACAGCCTAAAACCACCAAAGAAACAACTCTCTAACTTGGAGTGTATGAGGGGTGATGTAGAAAAGGGGTTAGATTGTGGAGTGGCAAATATATAACAAGAAAAACCTTCTGTATTTAATACAGTTATTACAACTATTTATTCATTCTTCCTCTCTGCTATGATCTGAATGTTTGTGTCCTCGGCATATTCATTTGTTGAAATCCTAACCCCTGATGGTGATGATATTAGTAGGTGGGGCCTTTGGAAGGTGCTTAAGTCATCTCATTCATGAGATTAGTGCCTTATACAGGAGGCTCTGGAGAACTCCCTCGCCCCTTCCACCATGTAAGGACACAGAGAGAAAGTGCTATGAACCAGGAAGAGGGCCCTCATCAGAACATGACCATGCTGACACCTTGATCTCGGACCTCCCAGCCTCCAGAACTGTGAGACACAAATTTCTGTTGTTCATAAACCACCCAGTTTGTGGTACTTTGTTATAGCAGCTTGAATGGACTAAGACACGCTCTATTACTCCAATGTTTCAACCAAATGACTTACTATTCTTTGACAATATTATTTTCTTTCCTGTTTTCTTACTTTTGCTTAAATGCCCCCCCCTTTTTTTTTTTACCAACAATGGTTTCTTTCTTTTCCCATGTTTTCCGAAAACTTGACATTCTTTAAGGCAAGTTAGAAAATGAATCCTTCATGAAGCCTGATAGGTTCATCCTCTGAATTCCCCATAGCATTTGGTTTATGCATCTGTTTTCTGCTGTGTATCCTAATTGTTGTCCTCCCACTTGATTGCAAGAGGGCAGCAATCATGTTTTATTCATCCTAGACAGTTGGCAGTACCTAGCAGAGTCTTGGTTTTATTGGGTGTTCTCACACTATGATTGAATAAAAGAAATATACCTGTTCACTTTTCCAGTAATACTCCAATTATTCCCAAGGTGAGTTTTCTTCAACTTTGTATTTCTGATGCCTAGGACATCACCAGGCATAAGGAGGAGCTCAGGATCATTTAAAATAAATGAACCAGTTTAATGTATTATTAAAATTTAATAGAAATATTATATAAGGTTTTTAAAAGTAAGAGTGAATATGGAGAAGGTGAATAGTAGGAGTGATACAATATTCTTCTGAGTTTTTACACTTAATATGAATAATGTTTGTAAGTGTATGATAGAAGATTCTGGTATAATGTGGGACTATTGATGTTATTGTTTGTAGAGCAAATGACTTCTTTTGAACTTTTTGGAATTAAAATTTAGCTTCAGAATAGTTATTTACTTAACATGAGATTGTATCTCAGCAATACTGCTAGTTCTCCTATTTATTCTTATCATTTATTTATTAATTAGGGTTAGTAAATTACTGATATTATTAAGAAAGGTAGAAAACAGTACTTTATCACCAGGTTGTTTGTTATATTAGTAGTGTGTCTTGGCTGCAGGTAAACTGTGAGTACAATAATTTGACACCCTCATCTTTTGGATGCTAATATTTGGACTTATGGCCAAAACCACTTCAGGACTATCTTCCTTAGAAATACAAAGTATAACTGTACATTGATAACTTTGAGTTGAATTATTAATTACTTTAATGTGAATTTTAAATAATTATTCTGTAGTTATAATTCACCCTGTACTCATTAGTTTTGTTATAATTATACCAAAAACTTAGTGTATGGTCACGGGAGCAAAAGAACATGGTAGTTTTAGAAATAGCAATTGAGAGCTTGGCAGGAAAGAAGGAAGGAAGTAGCTTGAACAGTGAAAGCTCTTTTGGGGCTACTTGAATAATCAAGGGGCACCGAAGCTGTTTTATCTCATAGATAGAGTTATATAAACTCTGTAAGATTCTTACATATTCATTACAAGCTGATAGATTTATTGGGTACATTTAAGTGATTTAACATAGAAACAATCTCATGTGAAATCAGTACTTCAGTATTTTGTATTTTTCTTAATCGGTCCAATGCCCAAAACTTCATCAGATTCTGATTCTAAAAGGCTAGAAACTGATTTGTGGGAATGATATAATGAATGATGTAGGGGAGAAACTATCCATGTTAATTATATTTGAATACTTTTCTATGCCTGCACAGAGACTTTCTAATTTGCCAAACCATCTCTGACAGAGGCTGGTTGAAGGCTAAATTTAAGAGTGTTTCTCTCGGGGCTTCCTTGGGGCTTCCTTGGGGCTTCCTTGGGGCTTCCTTGGGGCTTCCTTGGGGCTTCCTTGGGGCTTCCCTGGTGGTGCAGTGGTTGAGAGTCCGCCTGCCGATGCAGGGGACACGGGTTCGTGCCCCGGTCTGGGAAGATCCCACATGTTGCGGAGCAGCTGGGCCTGTGAGCAGCTGGGCCCATGAGCCATTTTTGGTAGGTTGAATTATTGGGTTCCAACTCTGCAGTTCTTGATATGGCCTCATGGCAGGTGCCTTCTTGGCTTGATTTTTTTTTTTTTTTTTTTTTTTTGCGGTATGCGGGCCTCTCACTGTTGTGGCCTCTCCCGTTGCGGAGCACAGGCTCCGGACGCACAGGCTCAGCGGCCATAGCTCACGGGCTTAGTTGCTCCGCGGCACGTGGGATCTTCCCGGACCAGGGCACGAACCCGTGTCTCCTGCATCGGCAGGCGGATTCTCAACCACTGCGCCACCAGGGAAGCCCTTGGCTTGATTTTTGAGCTTTATTTTGGATAAATGTTTGGATTGGATTTTTGAGTTTTATTTTGGTCAATGGGGGTTTTCGTTGAGGTGACATTATTGTGTGCTGGTCTCATCCTATAGATAACCAATGTTGTGGCCTTGCTCGGCCCTTGTGGTTCTCATTGTGATTGCAAGATGCCCTCAGCAATAATCATCAGGAAATTTTGGAAAAAAAAAAAACCAAACGGGTTTATTACTTACAAGTCCTGGAAATTACGGCACACCTGGGGCCACACAGTGAAGGGGAGAGAGAGAGAAAGAAAAGAATCAGTCTAGGGTTCTGTTGAGCGTGGGGTTTTGAAGGCTCACTCTTTATTGATGAATTTAGGTCATAAGAGCAAGAATTTAAAGAGCTGGAAGAGAAAAATTAGTGGCCCAATTAGTCAGTTTTTGAAACCAACCAAGATCTCTAAAACAAAGGAGCCTGAGCAGGGAGGGGGATGGAAGCCTGGTTCTTTATCTAGTCATGTGATGAGCAATGTATTTATTCAAGATAGCCATCTTTGAAGTGAGGGCCTCTTTGAAATGGATGCCTGGGAAATCAAAGCTTAAGTCTGGCACTTGCACTAAAATAAGAGACAACCCAACTGTCAGAGCTTCCACTACAGACTTGTGCAAAAGCCTGAAATGGCTTTTGTGGGGTTGAATTTGCCCTCTTGTTCACTTTCTTTTTGCTAAGAGAAGAACATACTTTGTGGAACCTCTTGTCAAGGAGGACGAAAGACACCTGGAAAAATGCCTGGATTTAACCAAACTTTGGGATCAAGCCTAACTGAACACTGTCTAGATCAGCTGAACTTCAATTGACTCACAAATGCATAGGCAAGAAAGAACGTCTGATTGTGTGTCTGCTCCTGCGTTTTGGAGTGGTTTGTAAGGCCACAATTTTGTGGCAATTGCTGACTGATAAATTTTTCAAGATGTTCCGGTTGCCTAGTAAGAGTTTGGGCTTCCTTTTGCTAATGAGACTAAGCGATTAGGTTATTTTCCTGAGGTCAGACCAAACCTCCCACAGTGATCTGAGGCTACCTATGTCAACATTACTTTCGTTTGAGCCAGGAAGTTTTAAATCAGACTCCAAACCAATAAACATATTTGCTGTTTGCTTCAAGAGGTTCTTGCAAAGCAATTTTTCTTGGCAAACAAGTAGCTCATCTGAGCAAATAACTATCTCCCCGTCACAACATCAGTTTGCTCAGCTGAATAAACAACTCACCTATTAGGACATCAGTTAGTTTATGAAGACTTCCTTTAAGAATTTCACCTCTGATCCTAATCTATTAGGGCATTAACTTTGTTCAATTCTAACCAGATTCCCTCCAAAATTTCCGCTTTAAGCCACTTGCAAGCAGACTCCCAACATTCTAAATATTCTTCCCTAACCTCTACTTTTGAAATATTACTCAGACTGTCAAGATGATTATCTCCCTTGCTGAAGTAAATTTAATGCACTTAGCATTGCTTGATCAACAGTGTTTTAGGTGGTTTTTGTGTAAGAGTTGACTGTTGACACACATTAGAATTAGTCTGTTGAGAAGTAATTAATCCATACACTAATGAGAATACCAAAAACCTAAATAGTTTATTGGCTTCCAGTTCTCTTTGCTTCACCTTTAACTTACACATTGGTCCATGCATCAGACTGACATCTATAAAGGAAAGGAGAAAGTTTCTATGTCTAAAACTATGATTCTAAGCTTCTGAGGTTTTCAAACACATATGTAAAAAAATTACTGAAACAAATTTTTGTTTGTTCTTGATGTCTCTTAATAAGTGCACAAATTGTAACATAATTTAAAATGATTATTCTATAATTTATTTACTTTTTCTCTATGATAAATGTCTTTAAAAACACTGATATTATTTATCATTTAAATTAAAGGGTTTCTTTGCTTATATAAATTGGTTTACATTAAGAGTCTGAATCCAAATATATAATTTTCTGTTGCTAATTGTATTCTCCTCAAATGATAACATTTCACACATTTAGAATTCACTGGCAAACTATATTACTTATCCTGAATAGAAGTTCTATGAACTCGGGCCCCCCACAGTGAAAGCACAGAGTCCTAACCACTGGACCACCAGGGAATTCCCTCATTTGGTCTTCTTTTGGAAGACATTTATTATTGCACAATTCTAACATGTCCTCTACAGATTAGAAACAATAAAACTCTAGAGAGGTCCTTATATGTAGGCGTACTGAGAGCATGTAGAAGTAAGAGAACAGATTACAGTGGAGGAAACCACATAATTATTTGAAAGCAGCTATATGATCACAAAGTACAAAGTCTAGAGATATTAATAGTCAGTCTTACATACCTTTGATTTATGGAGAGTGAAATAGCGGATGTTCATAACAATGGTGCCCCATCATCTGGAAAGTGACTTAGAGTTTCAGCAAAATCAGATAATTTTTTATAGAATTCAGAGAAAAGTACAATACCTTTTAGAAACATTCATGTACCAAAATTTTACTTTTTACCTTTTGGAGGCAAAGCCTGTAAAGCTCTGACCAACCAAAATAACAAATTATTCAAAGAGTTCTAGATAGTTGGGGTTTTACAATACTTATCTTTTTGAAATGTTCTCTAATATTTTCTGATTTGTTCTCTCTTAGTTTTATACCAGATTTTATTTATAAATTTATTATAAATATAATATATATAAATATAATATTTATAATATATATTCCTTCAATATTTTATGAACAATTTACATTTTCACATTGGCAAGAATCAAACTTTGTCTTTTACTTATAGTTCTACCACGAGTTTTATTTCTCCCTATTCTTTTCCTTTCAAAACTCATTATTTCAAGTATATCAGCAGGATCTTATATGTGATTCACTGAGTAAAGGTCAACTCTAAATAGGAAACTGTTACACTTTTGATTTAACCTTTTTTTTTTTGGCATGGAAGTAAATTCAATTGTGAGGGATTTTTTTCTTCTAAAGCCAAAAACTTTCATTTCTTATAAATAAGATATAGATTGATTAAACTTTGTGATTCAGTTGTAATGATTCCAGTCCTAGCAGAAAATAATCCAGTCTCTTTGGAGGGAGGTCACAATAGAAGGTAACTTTAAAGTCAGATGTTGGCCTTTGTTAACAGTTGTGGCAGCTGAACTGCAGTACCTTTCATATGTGAAATAACTCAGGTGTTTATACAACTTATCAGAAACTTTTAAATGGTGAGCACTCGAACTTTTTGCTGCTTAACTTAGCACTGTGAAAATGAATAAAGAAATGGATGAAAGGGTCGGTAAAGAAAAAAATTGAACACTCAATTGGATGATAGAGGAGACGAATGAGAAAGAAAAGTTATATTTCTGAATTTACAAATGGAAGTTTCCTAGCACAATAATGATGGTTATGTCAAAAGGAAAAATCCATCAACCCCCCCAAAATGTTGGTATACTTCTGACATAGTACTGATTTACTTCTTGGCTTTTTAATTTCAGTTTACAATGGTTTGGGCAATTGATTTATTTTTTGAATTCTCTACAATTAAAAAATATTTTCTGACAGGTTGAAAAATAATGGTATAAGTCCCAGTTCAGTAGCTCTATAGGTATATTGTTGAACTGGTTTGAGAGCAAATATATTTTTAAAGAAATGAAACAACATAATAACTTCTACAAAATTAATCACTAATTCCCATTTTTGGATAGTGTCATACTATGCCATTTTCCTTACGTAAGTGTACTGTGTCCTTTTCATAACACATTTTGTTTGTGCTCATGCATTTAGTTGTCAAATTGAGGTGAAGTGGAAATAATTTGGTTTTAGAATTTGACTATCAGAAAGGTAAATGGATGCTTCCTGAGGTCTCAGGAACTCAAGACTGTGAATTGATTAACTGCAACATTATAACTCACATTTCTAATTCGGTGATTAGATAACAGGTGTTTCCAAATATTTTGAGTATGATGAAATCCAGGTTAAATTCAGTTCATTTGATAATTCATTGTCAATTTCACTAAATTTGGAGAACTTTATTTGAGAAGTTGTGGGACTCTCATTTCCCTGGATGACCTGTTATTTCCTCACTAAGGTTTTTGCTGTACTGGGGAGAGCTACCTTCTATCATAAAATGATATAAATAGAAATATAGGAATTATTTTAGTGAAATTTACCTTACTGATGGCTGGAACACACTTTGAGAATCAATGCCCTCAGGCTTTGTGTTCTTGCTCTATTCCTTAAAATGTTGAAACAGAAACTCTAGGGCAACAGAAATCCAGGGAGAGACATCTGCAAATGCTTCAGAGAAAGTTGTGCTCGGCTTTATCATTAGGCCACTAGTTGAAATCTGGCAGATCTGCTAAGCCCAGGAGGCATACTGGTCTTAGGTTAATCCATAAAAATAATTAATAATATACGAGACTTATTGAGTTCTTACGATTTTCCAGAAACTTTGCTACGACTCCATATAAGTTATTTTATAATCCCATTTTATGGATGAGTAGTTGAAGCTTACAAAATTTAAGTAACTTTTCCAACGTCACCCTGCTGGTAAATGTTTGCTCCAGAGCTTGCAGTGTTTATGACTATGATATATTGCCTGGAATCATTAATATTCTCTTTTTGTCCTTGGGTTTTTCCTCAATTATATGTCTTACAACTCTGACAGGCATCAACTTTCAGTTCAAAAAGCTGTTTCTAGGTCTTCACCTGCCTTTGTCCTGCCAGGTGATGATAATGAAACTCTAGTACTGATATTGAGTCTTATTATCAGTTAAGAGGTTAAGAGGCATAATATGCTCATGACACTTTTATGTAAGTCAGGAAAATTAATAGATAAAACTCTGTATATTTATATATAAGAATTTTTTAGCCTTAAGGGTTGTATTATTTTACTTAACATACAGGCAAGTCTTACCTGGATGAAATCCATTCACATACTCCCTACGCACTCATGTCCATCACTTCAGTAGCAAAAGCAGGGTTTGGATTTCATTAGTTCTCTCATTTGTCTTCTCGGATATTTAGGAAGTGTCATACAGGGCTGTTGAAATGTATTCTCTCTGTATGTTTTTTAATTTTATTATGTTTTGCTTTGTTTTGGAGACAACTTAGTACTATTCTTCTCTTTTACAGATATTCCCCAGGACATTGTAAATAGCAACCATTTTGGAGGTGGAATTAATGTCATTGTTTCATTTTGTAGGGAATGTCACTTGACCCCTTTTGGATAGTAATTAAAGTAACAGTGGGCATAGTTATCAACTGGGAAAAGCTTTTGTTTTTCGGGAAGTAAAGGATGGGCTGGATTATCTAGAGATCAAAGTTTGTTAAGGAGATAACCTGCACATGCTGGAGACCCCATCGACTACTTGTGTGTCCAGAGACAACACCTGTATCTGTTAACCACTCAAAAGCACTGTACCAAACATGTTTACAAACACTTTTTTTTACATAGTTTACATCCAGATACATTGAAGTCACCTGTTGGAAGACTAGTAGGAAAAATATGGTAGGGCAATGGTTCTTAAACTTCAGTGTCCATAAGAATCAGCTGGACTGTTTGTTAAAACACAGATTACTAGGCTTCACCTCAGAAATTCTGATTCAGTAAGTCTGTATTGGGCCTTAGAACTTGCATTTCTAACAAGTTCCCAAGTAATGCTGTGCTCCTGGTCTGAGCACTATACTTAGAGAACCGTTTGCAAGGATGCTTGTTTTGTACCTTGAAATTATATGATCATTTTACAGTTTTAAATAGAAACTCAATCATGACACGGTACATTTTCATTTTTAGACTTATCTTCAGATTTATTCAGTATGGTTACATACTATCATGTATTATACGATGCACTTTTTCTGTTTTAAATTTTGGATTTTTTTCTTCTTGTTAGTCTGCTTTATTCTTAACTCAAACTGTATTTCACTTCTGCCCCCTTTTTGTTTAGGTAACATTTTCCAATTTACGCTATTATATGTTGCTATAAAAGCCATTCTTTCTTGAGTAATTTTTCAAATTGGAATCAGCTATTAGATTGTCAACTTTCAGAAGAAGGAACCGTCTGCTATTCACTAAAAAAAATTTTTTTATTGAGGTATAGTTGATTTACAATGTTGTGTTAGTTTCAGGTGTATAGTACAGTGATTCAGATATATATATGTATATATATATTGTATATATATGTATATATATTCTTTTTCAGTTTCTTCTCCCTTACAGGTTATTACAAAATATTGAGTAAAGTTCTCTGTGCGAAGTAGGTCCTTGTTGGTTATCTATTTTACATATAGTTGTGTATTGTTAGTCCCAAACTCCTAATTTATCCCTCCTCCCACCCACCCTTTCCCCTTTGGTAACAATAAGTTTGTTTTCTATGTCTGTGGGGCTATTCATTTTTAAATTCCTACTCACTTCTTATCACTGATGCCTAGTCCTGAGCATTGTACATAGAAGAAATCAATACATATGTATTGTGTTGACTACATTCTTGTATTACATCCTTGACTCAACTTCTTTCTTCTAAAGACCAAAAAAGTCACGTATAGAGTTTCAAATAGCCTGTAATTTAAATATGAGAAAGGCAATAAAAAGGAGGAAGGGATGAACAGAAAGCAAAAGGAGTCCGTAGAAATAGAAGGCCTTATGCAATAATTAAACCTGAATCAATTGGGATTTTAACTTTTTAAATTTTTTATTTGAATGTACCATGTTTATTATTTACTTGGTGTTTTCTAGTGCAAAATATCAAGAGGAAGCAATCAATACAGATATATTGATCAAAAATGAGTTAGAACAAAAAAACGGAATAGAATTTTACCTGAAAATAGTTTTTAGAGGACACTGATTAAATTCAATAACTATTAAATAAGTCAAATGAAATGAAATCATAAAAAATGCTTCACAGGACAAAATGAAATGATTTAAATCAAGGAACTCGTCATAACTGGGAGCTGCTATATATAACATATTTTCCCAAGTGAAAATATTTAATCTCTGTAAAAGGTACAGATTAAATGATTTGTCATACTTTTATGTATGTTTGAAATATTTTGATATAAAATCTTATTGAAAGACATAAAACAAAATTAAACAAATGGAAAGGACTACTATGTCCTTAGTCAGGAAGATGTTATTATTAGGAAGTCAATTATCCTAAATATATATATTTAATGCAGTTCTAATTAGAATCCCAATGTGGTTTTTTAGGGGGAGGAGCATGTATAAAACAATATTAATATTTATTGCCCCCAAAGATCTAAGAATAAAAGAGAAACCTGAAAAGGGACTTGACATTCTAGATATCAGAACAGCAAAATGGAAAAACCACTAAACACAAACAAATACAGTATTGGTAAAGAAACAAACAAGTTACAGGAATAGAATAAATATTTCACAAATAAATCTCAGCAAAAATGAGAATTTAATGTATAAAATTATGTATGCAAATGAAAATAAAAAATTATTTTCTGGTATTTTTTGTTCTGGTATTACTGGCTATCCACCTGGAAGAAATAAAATTGGAATCTATTTATCTCCTACACAAAAATAAACTCCAAATGAATTATAGACTTAAAAATGAAAATAAAGAAGTAAAAACTTGAGAGTTTTAAGACTTTAAGAGAGTGTTTACCACACCTAAATTCTGGCAAAATATTCTTAATCAAAACTCTAAACCCAGGGCTTCCCGGGCTTCCTGGGCTTCCCTGGTGGCGCAGTGGTTGAGAATCCGCCTGCCGATGCAGGGGACATGGCTTCGTGCCCCGGTCCGGGAAGATCCCACATGCCGTGGAGCGGCTGGGCCCGTGAGCCATGGCCGCTGAGCCTACGCGTCCGGAGCCTGTGTTCCGCAACGGGAAGGCCACAGCAGTGAGAGGCCCGCATACCGCAAAAAAGCAAAACAAAAAACTGTAAACCCAGAAGACAAAAATATAGCCATAACTGACTATAATAAAATCGAAAGTTTTTTCATTTTAAAATATATTATAAATGATGCCAATAACAAGACGATAAATGTGGACAAATATTTGTAACAAAATTGATAGGCTAAGACCTAATGTCAATAATTTACAAGCAGCTCTCACAATTTGACAAAAAACATAGAAAAGAGGTAAAGGGTAAAAGACACTTTACAATATTGCAAATTGAAATGGCAACAGATATGAAAGAGACACTACAGTTCACTAGTTGTCAGGGAGTGAAAATTAATGTAATATTGAGATGTCATGTTACCCCCAGCAGAGTCAAAAATTAAAGGAAATCTATACATGTAAGTACTGCAGATGTAAAAGTAAGGTTTTAAAATGTTGGGCAAAAATAATCTGGCAACAACTACTGAAATTAAAAATAAATATACCTTTGAGGCAGATCTTCTACCATTCTACAGAATCTATACCACAGAAATCAAAGCAATATTACTTAAGGTTACATGTACATGGATTTTATTTATTATTGTTCATGGTTTCATTTTATGGTGGAAAGTTAAATAAATAAATAGTATTATAATAAATACATAGTATTATATGTACATTAAGGAATAATGTACAGCCACTAAAAAAGTGAACTTTATTTATACAAATAATCTAGCCTCTCTCCCTCTGGAGAGCAAGCAGTTACCTGGTGGTCAAGTTGTGGTTTGTAATCAAGTTGTGGGCTTCTTGACCTACTTAGTTACATGTATAACTAGAGAAGCTCCTCAGTATCAGGAGACTGCGATAAACCTTGTAATCTGGCACACTCAGCAAGGATATTAAGTGATGCTTAGAGGCCATGGTGGGCTACAAATGAGAAAAATATAGAAAGACATCATATTTTTAACATGGATAATCTTGGTGGGAGTGAGCAGATATGGTGGAAGGGTGAGGGGATGGAGAAGGATGATGCAAACAAAAAAGAAATGAAAAAGGCTGTATTTAATATACACCTAATCACATATATGTGTATTTATGTACATATAAATGCATTTATTTATGATTATATATTTAAAAGCATAAGTTACAAATAGTTTTTTAAGAGGTTATAAACCCTAAAATCTGGCCATTTTTCTCTCTTATTAAAATCCTTTAGTGGCCTCCTATTAATTTTAGGATGATATCCAAATATCTTGATATGGGCTATAGTCACATATATAATTCCTGCTACACTCTGCATCCTCATGTTTAGTTACATCCATTGATCTACATAAGACATTCCACATATCACAACTGTGCCAAGAATCATGAAGGAAGAAAAGTCACATGTTCACTCATTGATTTGCTAACCTTTAGTCGTATTATAGTTGATTTAGAAAGGTGACCTTGAGAAGCTATATGTCTTCCCTTCTTACAATTTTGCAGTTTCTTTAATGTTACAAAGAATGGTACAAAATGAGCTCTGCTGAATATGCAAATAATTCTAACACTTCTGTTTATTAAAACTGACCAATCACCACAACCTAAGCATTAGCTTTTTAAAATTTAGTGAGGTTTTTTTTTTGTTAGTTTGAAGAAGTACACCCATGAATACCAACAATAAGAAAACAAGTTGGGAAACTTTGCCAGAAGAAAGAAATTTAGAATTCTCTCTGAACCTTTAATTGTGTCGCATTTACTCTTAAAAAACATTGACAAACACAGACTAATTATGAAAACTTTAAAAGTTAAATATTTTATGTGTGTAGGAGGAGTTTCCATATAATACTCAACAGTGAATTGATTGCAGGAATACCAGAGGTAGAAAATGAGAGGAAGAACATTTCCTTGCATGCATATGGTATATTCCTGAGCTTTTCACCCTAGTCAGATTTGGTAAGAACGAAAAGAAGATGATTGTTCTCTTTCCCAGCTTGGGTGAAGTGTCAAGGCTTGAAATAAAAGCAGAAAATGCCCTGAAGTCTGCTTAAACAAATTATCATATAGCTATCTAGAGTAGTACTATATAGCCACTAAAAAGAATGTGCTATTTCTCTATCTACTGATGTGGGTCAATGTCTGAAATATACTGTTAAGGAAATGTATCATTTTTTATTATTGTGGTATGATTGACATATAACATTATATTAGTTTCAGGTGTACAGTGTAATGATTCAATATTTATTTATATCATGAAATAATCACCATGATAAGTCTAGTTACCATCAGTCTCCATACAAAATTACAAAGTTTTTTCCTTCTGATGAGAGCTTTTTAAGATTTACTCTCTTGGCAACTTTCAAATATGCACTACAGTACTATTGAATCTAGTCTCCATGCTTTACATTACTTTCTCATGACTTATTTATTTTATAACTGAAAGTTTGTACTTCTTGACCCCCTTCATCCATTTCACCCACCCTCCAAACCCTCTCCCCCATGGCAACCACTGTTGTTTTCTCTGTATCATGAGTTTTGCTTTGTTTAGTTTGTTTTTGTGATGCTCTCCAAGTGAGACTTCCTCTTCTACCTACCCCTTCTTCAACTTCCACCACCAACCCCTCACTGCTCTCCATGCAATTCCTCTCTGCTTTCAACCACTGCCATTTTTCTTCCTTCTAACTTCACCACTTCTTTTTATCTTTCTTTTCTCAGTCTGTAGATGAGGAAGTGCTTGACAAGTGGACAAGATAGAGGAGAGTGCCTTCTAAAATAGGCCATTCAGTTCTTTTCCTATGTGTGAAAGCAAACTGTATTTCTTCCACCTGTGTGGGAAAAAGAAAAGTTCTTTCAGGTCTAAATGCATAAAGGTATGTCATATCAGACAGTTTTAGAAAAACACCCTTGGCAGTAAAATATATCTTCAAATGTACAAAAAAAAAAAAGATTCTCTATAGAGCCAATATATCAGCTAGGCCATGTTGAATTGCAAGTGACAGAGAGCCCAACAGAAACTTGTTAGAGGAAAAAGAATTTATGGTTCCAAATAAGAGAAGGGTCAAGAGATGAGTTTTGTTTAAGGCAACACTAGAATCAAGATTCAAGTAATCTTTTAAAAATAAACAATTTAAGAATAGTTTTAGGTTTACCAAGGAGTTGCAAAGGTAGTATAGAAAGTCCTCATATAGCCACATCCAGTTTCCCTTGTTATTAACATCTTTCATTAATATGGTACATTTTTATCACATTATTGAAGCAATATTGATACATTATTATTAGTTAAAGTCTAAACTTTATTCAGATATTCTTAGTTTTTACCTAATGTCCATATTTCGTTCTAAGGTCCCTCATTACATTTAATCATCGGCCTCCTTAGGAGCTTCTGGGCTCACACTTTCTCTGCTTTTCATGATGCTGACTGTTTTGAGCGATACCAGTAAGGTATTTTGTAGACTGTTCCTCAGTTGAGATTTATTTCATGTTTTTCTCATGATTAGTCTGGGTTTATGGGTTTCTGAGGTAGTGTTTGTCAGGTTTCTCCACTATAAATTTATTTTTTCCCCCACTTTCCATATTCTACTCTTTAGAAGAAAGTCATCATCATGTGCAGTGCACACTGAAGGAGTGGTGAGTTATGCTCCATTCCTTGAATGTGGTGTATCTACATCCATTATTTGGAATTCTTCTTCACAGGAGATGTGTCCATTCTCCTCTACTTATTTATTTATTTATTTATTTATTTATGAAATCATTTCTTTATATCAGTATGAAATTATAGATATTTATTTTATACTTTGGGTTATTTTCCAATACTACTTTATTAACTTTGTTGCTCAAATTGGTCTAGCTTTGTACATTTTAGGGAGCTCTTTCACTTAGCTCCTGTGTCCCTTTGCTATACCCCATTTTTGTGGGATTTTTATTTGGGGGGCACTTTTTTACTTTCTGGTACTCTAAGATGTTCCAGTCTTGTCTTGTACATTCCCAGACCAGCCCTATATCCAGCCATTTCTCCATTGGCTCTTCTTTTTATCAGAAAATGGTATTAATAAACAAAGATCTGGGTGGTAGGTCTGATCATTGTTTATGGGGGTGTTTTTGCTTCTAGACCCTATCAGCTGACAGAGCAAGGAAATATATATGTATATACTAGAGGTTCAAGCGACTTTATCTGGACTCAGGTTTTCTGTTTCTTTCAGTCCTCCATTTTTACTCAAGTCTTAGATAGAAATTTTCTTTATATTTGCAAAGTGACTAGCAACTCTAGAACTTAAATCCCAAGGGATGAAATAAATCTTTTTGCCAGAATCTCCAATTTCCTACCATGTCTCATTGACTCTTCTTAGGTCACATGCCAACTTGGCAGCTGATCACTGTGGCCAAGAGAAATGAAATCTCATTATGCTAAGCTTGGGTCATGTGCTCATCACTAAAGTCAGAAGATTGATCCTATTTGAACTACATGGGCTAAGAACACAAGAGATATGAATTTGCAAACAGTTATTAGTGAAAAAAGGGAAAATATAGCTGTATGGCTGACCACAGTCAATTACCACTACTTCTATGAATTCTGAAATTCTAAAACTGGCTACCACTTACTGTGAGCTTTTGAAAGAAAATAAGATACTTACTTTCATAAAAAGATGCATCAGTATATGGCTTGGGCTCTATTGGTAGCAAATGAACACTCAACTTCTGAAAATTGAACAGAAATTTACTATACCTTTACATATGAGTATTTTCTGCTTTGAAACTATACATGTGAAGAGTAAATCCATTGTCAGATTCTTTTCTGGTTTTGCTTTTAAAAATAATTTCACTTTTACAATAATGGAGCATTTAGTCTGGGAGGAAATAAAAACTGTTGACCTTTGTGGTTGTTGCTTCATTTTGACTGTCTCCATTGGTTTTCTTTATTTACCTCTTTCAGGAGTGTAGTCAAAAGGAAACTAGATGGCTTGCTGTTCATTTATCAAAATGTTAAGGCAATTTTCTTTTTTTACACTTAAAATATTGTGAAATATTTTAAAAAGTAAGGACTATAGAATGTAAGGACTATAGGATAGCGTTATAACTGAAACCACTACTGTGATCTGAAGTTTTTGCTTTTTCTTAGTAAGGCTTTCACACTTCTTTAAAATTAAACCAGCAATTAATGGAACAAGAATTCCAATGTAAAAGGATTATTTTCAAATTCATCCATTGCAAAGACATACTGGTTTTAAGATATTAGCAATCACTACAGAAGGTTGCATCCCAATTTTTATCTGAAGGAAATTATTGGTTCTGTTTGTATTTGTTAAGATTACTTTTGCTTTTATTTAATTGCTTTTAAAAATATTACTCATCCATTGTAGAAATCTAAAGGTTTACAAAGTAAGGTTTTAAAGACACTACTAATTTGAATTTTTAAATGCACTGCTGCTCTGGTCCTGTGAAATGTGTTTAAATTGTAGGGAAGCCAAAAACATCTTGGGTGACATCTAAATTTGAACATCATGAAATGGATGTAATCGAACTGGTAGTTCTGAGTTAAAACTTTGGTTATTTGTAACACTTAGAAAATGAGACTTCCAGAATTTAAAAAAACATTTTTTTGAGGAGTGGAGTAATGATACTTAAGTTATAAGCCATTTTTATATTTTTAGCTCTTCTGACCAGAATCTTTTCCACTTCTTCTCTGCCTTAAATGGTGGATACTGGTCATAATTTATTTGTTTTCTTATGATTCTTAATATCTCCTTTTTTGAATTCTGGACATTTCTAAAAATATTTAAGTTTTGTCTTAAAAATTTTTCTATATATTTAAGTTCCTTATAAATATAATATCCAATTTGAGACTGGCAAATTCTCTCAATAATTTAAGTAAATTTTATTGACATTTGTTGAAAATATTTAATATACTGGACATTTTTTGGAGGGGTAACTTTATCTGCATTTAATAGTGATTTTTAAGCCCTATACCCAATGAAACAATTTAAAAAAGCTTTATGAGGAATGGAAATTTAGATGTCTATTACACTTTTCTTTAAAGAAAAAAGCTGTGAAAAAAAAATTTCTGAATGAGCAAGATTCACTTTTGTAGGTAGAGGCTTTGCTTCTTCATGATCTTCAGTGCTTCTTACATATTTGATTTCATTTAATCTATATTTTAGCAAGGTGGATATTAAAGTCTCTGTTTTAGAGAGGAGGAAACTAAGGCTCGCAGAGCTTAAGTTACTTAAGGTCATAAAGAAGTGCCAGGATTCAAACCTGTCTGTAAAACATGACATACTACCTCTAAAAATTAAGAGAAGAGCTGTTATAACAGACAACAAAATCAAAGTATACGTTAATTGTTCAGAGACACCCTCCTTTATGGTTCTCTCATGTTTCTACATGTCTTGCTGAGTGTGCAAGGCCCTGACACTCCTCACCCAGGTCATATCTCAGGCTTGTGCTCACAGGAAAAAACCTTGAGGGATGAGGAAATTCTTCCCTTTCGAAGGAAGAGCAGGCTTTCGAGAAAAGCAGTGGATTCCCCAATTTCAGAGTTCCCTGAATTTTCAGCCCCTTATAATTCTTCTTGCATCTTAATAAGCACTCGGGATATGTTTGATATGAGAAGTCAATGACAAGGAGTAAGTTATTAAAAGAATAAATACTACTAGGGATGAATTCTCTAACTATTACATCTAATTGTGATGCTTGAGTATGCTAAAAAAAAAAATCCCCAAACCAAACCAAACAATTAAGTACAAATAACAGCTATTTCTTAGTGTCTACCATGTGACTGGTGAGTTCTCAACTCTTTATGCTGTTTTACCTCTTGCAACAATACTTTGAGGTAGGTAATAATATCCCCATTTTAAAAATGAGGAAACTGGGGCCTGGAGGCATTAAGTGGTTTGCCCAAGGTTTCATAGCTAGTAATGGTGGAGCCAGGCCCTGAATGCAGCCTCTCTGGTTCCAACATTGAAGCTCTTAATCACCTCATTAGAAGTTGCCACTATGTTTTTTTTGGTAATAAATGAAAATTTTTATAATGAGGTGCTGTTTGGCATCCAATTTTCATTAGAATGTAGGATGAAAAAGAATCCGTAAATAAAAGGGCCCTGTAGATGGTTCTGATACATACACAATATAAACCCGAGGAAGATTCTGTCATAGCAAAAGGACTGCACATGATTGGGCAAATATCATTTATTATACATTATGTTAGGACAATTTGTACCTCAAAATTCTTATGGAAATGGCTTTACTTTGGTAAGAATCAACGTTACAACTACAATTCCAAGTCCCAGAGTATAAAACCAAAGAGAAAACAGACGTCCAGATAAATATTTTGAATGTGTACGAGAATGGAATTGACTAGGGTGACCATCCTAGTTCTTTATTGGTAGTTCCCCTGGGCCAATCTCTCAATTATGATTTTTAGGACTTTCTTTTTCTCCAGGTACTGAGGATCTTCCTCTTTTCCATTAGTTTTCCCTGGGGACAACTAGGGCTCTATACACATACCTAAAAATCTGGGGACTGATGATTGGCATGTAAGAACCAACAGAAAGACAATTTAGAGAAGAAAACGAAGTGAAAAACAAATGCTAGGGTCAAAACTGAAGAAAACCAAGCTACCTCGGTAAGAAAAGGTGTGTAAGCCAAGTCCACTGCTTCATTTTATCTCGTCCAGTCCAGGAACTGCATCCTGAGGGCTCAGGGTAACTAGGCAACGAGGTTGCCCCAGTAACGCAGGAAGCGAGGAGAACACCCCCACTTAGGGCTCTGAGCAGCCCTTCCGGGTCCGGAGCCCGCGCTGTGGGAGGGGTGAAGGATGAGAGGCTCTCGCGAGAGCTGCGTGTGTTCGTACTGAAGCGTCTTCGCGGTTGCCCTGAGGGGCGCGGTGCGGTAGCAAGGGGCAGGCACCTGGAGAGCTTCAGATGGCTACTCAGCAAGGGATGCCTTCCTCGGCCCTGCGGGTTCTGGAAGAAGCGTTGGGCATGGGCTCGACGGCTGCCGGGGACACCGCGGAGGCGGTGGCCGCCGAGGGCGCCTACTACCTGGAGCGTATCCTTCCCGAGTAGGCTCAGCACCCAGACGCTGGCCGCGGTAACGGGTGTTGGGGGCGAGGGCGCGGGCTTCCCGCTCTGGGTGCCCTGTGAAGCTTGCGGTCACCCAGCCGGTAGAGACCCTGTTGGACCTGTAGGTGGTTTCAACGCCACCGCGACCCCCTGATACTTACCTACTGTAATTTTTCGCCTTGTAGTAGTTGTAGGCTGATGTGTTCCTGTTGGAAAAAGTTAGTAGTCACCACTCAGTAAACTTTGCAATTTTGTTTTAAAGTAGCACAACAAATTAATCCAACCCTCCTTTACCTCAGGGGTTTTCTTAAGCCCCCAAACCTTCAGAATGCCGTGAAAATAAATCCGTAGGGCAACATCAGGAGGTTAAGGAAAAGACCGCTACCTCTAGGCTTTAAGGAGAGGAAGGAGGAAGCTCAGAATATCCAGCTGGATCCTGTAGAGGGTCCAGTTGTCTAATGCTTAAGTGATTTGTTTTGGTAGCATCTACTTACTGGGTAGTTTCAATTTGGGCTACTTAATGATAAAATACACCCCCACACACACCTTTAGCAACTAAATGGTAACCTCATGACCTGACGAGGCTCAGAGATGTTAGGAAGAAACAAGGTCAGACAGTGATGAGCGATTATCATCGGAAATAACCAGAAAAATTGAATAGCCATATGTGGATAATTAGGTTCACTATTTCTTGTGTAAAGCTTTTGAGCTCCCCTTCTCTAAATTAATGGTACTGAGGAGAGGGGGAGGGTTCATGAGAAAAAGATAACTACTCCATTCTTCAGGCAGATAGGAGAGAGATGGGTCATCTGTTTTATTCTTAAAGGTATCAAGGAAACTGCAAAATCTACCTTATATTTTTGTCCAAATATAATCCCCCCGGATTTAATTCAAGATTCCAGAGATCCAGCAATGATTCATTTTGTAGGCTTTTAAACTGATTAACCTGTCCTGACTCAGGCCCAGTATACATCCCTGCTACAGGGAGCTTTGAAGAACTTGGTTGAAAAGCTCAAAGAAAATATATAGTGTTTCATTCAGTGCAAACATGATTTTTACAGGAATATGTTCAAATAGTTTGAAATAAATTTGAATGAAATATGTGGGTGCTCTAGTGTCTTAAGTGAGGTTTTATACTCTATTTTCCTAGCTCTTAACAAGCTGTCTTTTCCAGTAATCTTCCTTTTTAAATTAAAAAACAATTCAACGACTCTTTCAGCGCTAATCTACATCAAAGTATAAAGTTATCCAATGTCCATACTAGTGATAACCAGGCATCTTATATCTGTCAGCATTAAAGTGATTTCTATCACAATAGTTTAATTGTTAACATGAGACAAACATAGTGAGATAACTTTTTTTGCAAACATCTTTGTGAAATAAGTGGTGAGACTGCAATATAGCACAACTTTCACTAATGAAAATCTGGTTTACTTAATTTGCAGGGAGATCACCGAGTTATAGCTGCCAACATATAGCAGATTGCAAAAAACCTATCTTGCAAAGACTCCTCCAAGTAATCACATTTACAAATATAAGCAACTATAACTTTTCAGGAATTTTTTAATTGAAGTGTAACTGACTTACAATGTTATATTAGTTTCAGGTGTACAACATAGTGATTCAACATTTTTATACATTATGAAATGATCACCAGTATAAGACTAGTTACTGTAAGTCACCATACAAAGTTATTGCATTATTACTGATTATAGTCCCTATGCTGTATGTTACAACACCATAATATATTTATTTTATAACTGGGAGATTGTACCTCTTAATTCCTTTCATCTCTTTCACGCAACCCCCCATCTCCCTCTTCTCTGACATCCATTAGTTTTTTCTCTATATCTATGAAACTACTTCTGAGCTTGTTTGGTTTTTTTTTAGATTCCACATATAAGTGAAATCATGCAGTGTTTGACTATTTTACTTAGCGTGGTACCATCAAGGTACATTCATGTTGTTGCAAATGGCAAGATTTCAGTTTTTTGTTTTTTTTTTAATGGCTGAGTAATATTCTATTGTATATATGTGTACCACATTTTCTTTCTCCACTCATCTGTTGATGGACACTTAGGTTACTTCCATATGTTGGCTATTTTAAATAATGCTGCAATGAACATACAGTGCATATATCTTTTCAAATTAGTGTTTTTTTCCTTTGGATAAGTACCCAGAAGTGGAATTGCTGGATCATATTGTAGTTCTCTTAAATTTTTTGAGGAACCTCTGTACTGTTTTCCATAGTGGCTGCACCAATTTACATTCCCCTCAACAGTGCAGGAGGGTTCCCTTTTCTTCACATGCTCACCAACACTTGTTATTTCTTGGCTTTTGATAATAGCTATGCTGACAGGTGTGAGGTGATATCTCACTGTGGTTTTGATTTGTGTTTCCCTGATGATTAAAGATGTTGAGAACCTTTTCATGTGTCTGTTGGCCATCTATATATATTCCTTGGAAAAATGTCTATTCAGGTCATCTGCCCATTTTTAATTGGATTGTTGACTTTTTTGATGTTGAATTGTGTGAGTTCTTTATATATTTTGGATATTAACCCCTTATCAGATATATCATTTGTAAATATCTTTTCCCATTTAGTAGAGTTCTCTTTCCCTTTTCATTTTGTTGGTTTCTTTTGTTATGCAAAATATTTCTAGTTTGATGTAGTCTCATTTATTTTTGCTTTTGTTTCTTTTGCCTGAGGCAACAGGTCCAAAAAAAATCAAAGGGCATACTGCCTATGTTTTCTTCCAGAAGTGTTATGGTTAATGTCTTATATTTAATTCTTTAATCCATTTTGATTTTATTTTTGTATATGGTAAAAAAAAATGGTCCTGTTTCATTCTTTTGCTTGTGACTGTCTAGTTTTCCCAACACCATTTATTAAAGCAGCTGTCGGGCTTCCCTGGTGGCGCAGGGGTTGAGAGTCCGCCTGCCGATGCAGGGGACGCGGGTTCGTGCCCCGATCCGGGAAGATCCCACATGCCACGGAGCGGCTGGGCCTGTGGGCTGTGGCCGCTGAGCCTGCGCGTCCGGAGCCTGTGCTCCACAGCGGGAGAGACCACAACAGTGAGAGGCCCTCATATCACACACAAAAAAAAATATATAAAATAAAGCAGCTGTCTTTTCTCCATTGTATATTCTCGCTTCCTTGTAGATTACTTGACCATATAAATAAGAGTTTATTTCTGGGCCCTCTGTTTTGTTCCATTGATCTATGTACCTGTTTTTGTGCTAGTACCTTACAGTTTTGCTTACTATAGCTTTGTAGCATTGTTTGAAGTCAGGGAGTGTGATAACTCCAGCTTTTTTTTTATTTCTTAAGATTGCTTTGATATTCAGGGTCTTTTGTGTTTCCATACAAATTTTAGGATTATTTGTTCCAGTTCTGTGAAAAATGCCATTGATATTTTGATAGGATTTCTTTGAATCTGTAGATTGCTTTGAGTAGTATGGATATTTTAACAATATTTTTTCTTCCTATCCATGAGCACAGTATGTTTTTTCATTCATTTGTGTTGCTTCCATTTTCTTCATCAATATCTTACCATTTTCAGAGTATAGGTGTTTCATCTCCTTGGTGAAATTTATTCATAGCTATTTTACTCTTTTTGATGCACTTGTAAATGAGATTGTTTTCTTTATTTTGCTTTTTGATAGTTTGTTATTAGTGTAGAGATAGACAACACATTTCTGTATACTAATTTTGTATCCTGAAATTTTATTGAATTCATTTATAATTTCTGATAATTTTTGGTGGAGTCTTTGGAGTTTTCTATAAATAGTATCATGTCATCTGTAAATAGTGACAGTTTTCTTCCTATCTGATTTGTATGTCTTTTCTTTTTCTTGTTTGATTGCTGTGGCTAGAACTTCCAGTAATATGTTGAATAAAAGTGGTGAGATTGGGAATCCTTATCTTGTTTCTAATCTTAGAGGAAAAGCCTTAAGCTTTTCACCATTGAGCTTTGTATTAGCTGTGTGTTTGTGATCTATGGCCTTTATTGTGCTGAGGTGTATTCCCTCTATACCCACTTTGTTGAGAGTTTTTATCATAGGTTTATATTGAAATTTGTCAAATGCTTTTTCTGCATCTATTGAGATCATGATGTGATTTTTATTTTTTGTAAATGTGGTGTATCACATTGATTGATTTATGGATATTGAACCATCCTTACATTCCTGGAATAAATTCCAGTTGATTATGATGTATGATCCCTTTAAATGTATTGTTGAATTTGGTTTGCTAATATTTTGTTAAGGATTTTTGCATCTATGTTAATCAGGGATATTGGCCTGTACTTTCATTTTTTGTAGTGTCTTTGTCTGGTTTTGGTATCATGATATCCCTGGCCTCATAGAATGAGTTTGGAAGTGTTCCTTCTTCAATTTTTTGGAATTGGTATTAACTTTTGTATAAATGTTTGGTAAATCACCCTGCGAAGCTGTCTGGTCCTGTACTTTTGTTTTCTGGGAGTTTTTTGATTGCTGATACAATTTTTATTATTAATAATCAGTGTGTTCAGATTATCTATTTTTTCCTTATTCAGTCATGGAAGATTATATGTTTCTAGAAATTTGTATATTTCTTCCAGGTTATCTAGTTTGTTGGTATATAATTGTAGAAGTCTATTTTGATTGTATTTCTGTGGTATTGGTTGTAACTACGCTTCATTTCTGATTTTATTTATTTGGGCACTCTCTTTTTTTCTTGAATAGTCAGGCTGAAGTTTTATCAATCTTGTTTACCTTTTCAAAGAAACAGCTTTTTGTTTCATTGATCTTTTCTATTGTTTTTTTTAGTTTCTATTTCATTTATTTCTGTTCTGATCTTTCTCATTTACTTCATTCTACTAATTTTAGGCTTTGTTCTTCTTTTTCTAGTCCTTTAGGTATAATTTAGGTTGTTTATTTGAGATTTTTCTAGTTTCTTGAGGGAGGCCTGTATCACTAGAAACTTCCCTCTTAGAATTGCTTTTGCTACAGCCCATTGATTTTGGAAGATTGTATTTCTATTTTCATTTGTCTCAAGGTATTTTATTTTATTTATTTATTTTTTTGCATTACGCGGACCTCTCACTGCTGTGGCCTCTCCCGTTGTGGAGCACAGGCTCCGGACGTTCAGGCTCAGCGGCCATGGCTCATGGGCCCAGCTGCTCCGCGGCATGTGGGATCTTCCTGGACTGGGGCACGAACCCGTGTCCCCTGCGTTGGCAGGTGGACTCTCAACCACTGTGCCACCAGGGAAGCCCTCAAGGTATTTTTTAATTTCCTCTTTGATTTCTTCATTGGTCCATTGGTTGATTAGTAGTGTGTTGTTTAGCCTCCATGTGTTTTTTTTTTTTTTCCAGTTTTCTTTTTTTTTTATTGGTATCTAGGTCCATACTGTTGTGGTTGGAAAAGATGCTTTCTATGATTTCAGTATTCTTAAATTTATTGAGACTGGCTTTGTGGCTGTACATGATCTTTCATTGAGAATGTTCCAATAGCGCTTGAAGATAATGTGTATTCTGCAGGTTTTGGGTGGAATGTACTGTATATTTGTATAAAGTTCATCTGGCCTAATGTGCCATTTAAGGTCAATGTTTCTTTATTGATTTTTCTATCAGGATGATCTATCCAGTGATGTTAGTGGTGTGCTAAAGTTCCCTACTATTATTTTACTACTGTCAATTTATCCCTTTATGTCTGTTATTATTTGCTTTATATATTTAGATGTTCCTTTGTTGGGTGCATAAATATTTATGAATGTTATATCCTCTTCTTGGATTGACATCTTTAGAATTATATAATGCCCTTCTTTGTCTTCTGTTACAGTCTTTATTTTAAAGCCTATTTTGTCTGATATGAGTGTTGCTAAGCCAGCTTTCTTTTTTTCTCTTTTTGCATGGAATATCTTTTTCTATCCCCTCACTTTCAGTCTGTCTTTAGATCTGAAATGAGTCTCTTGTAGGTGACAGCTATACAGCAGTGTACTTGAAAGTTGCTTAAGTTTGAATGCATTGTAAAAGCACTACATTTATACTCCCCCCATGTTTTATGTTTTCGATGCCATATTTTACATCTTTTTACTTTGTGTATTCCTTAACTGCTTATTGTAGTTATAGTTGACTTTATGACTTTTGTCTTTAACCTTCATACTAGCTTTTTAAATGTCTGATCCACTGCCTTTACTATGTCTTTGCTTTTACCAGTGAAATTTTTTTTTTTTTTGTATATTTTCTTATTCTTAGTTATGGCCTTTTATTCCATTTAAAGAAGCCCCTTTAACATTTCTTGTAAAACTGGTTTACTAGTGATGAACTCTTAGTTTTTGCTTGTCTGGGAAATTCTTTATCTCTGCTACAATTCTGAATGATAACCTTGCCAGCTAGAGTATTCTTGGTTGTAAGTTTTTTCTTTTGATATATCATGCCACTCTCTTCTGGCCTGCAAAGTTTCTGCTGAAAAAAATCAGCCTTAGTCTTATAGAGGTTTCCTTGTATGTGACTAGTTGGTTTTTTCTTGCTGCCTTTAAAATTCTCTCTTTATCTTTAAATTTTGCCATCTTAGTTATAGTGTGTCTAGGTGTGGCTGTCTCTGGGTTTATCTTGTTTGGGATTCTTTGTACTTCCTGGACTTAGGTATGTTTCCATTTCCAAGTTAGGGAAGTTTTCAGTTATTATTTCTTCAAATATGTTTTCTGACCCATCCTTCTTGCTCTTTTCCTTCTGGGGCCCCTATAATATGAATATTAGCATGCTTGATGTTGTTTTAGAGGTTCCTTAAATTATCTTCCTTTTTTAGTTCTTCATTTATTTTTGCTGTTTAGATTGGGTGATTTCCACTATTCTGTTTTCCAGATTGCTTATGTATTTTTCTGTATCTTCCAACCTGTTGTAATTCCCTATAGTGTATTTTTCATTTCAGTTATTTTATTCTTCAACTCTGGTTGGGTTTTTCTTATATTTTCTAACTCTCTATTGAATTTCTCACTGTGTTCATCCATTCTTTTGAGTTCGGTGAGCATTTTTATGACCATTACTTTGAAGTCTTTATCAGGCAAATTATTTATCTCCATTTCATTAGGTTTTTTTTTCTGAGGTTTTATCAAGTTCTTTCATATGGAACATATTTATCTGCATCCTCATTTTGTTTTACTTTCTGTGTTTGTTTCTATGAATTAGGCAAAACAGTTATTTTCCCTAGTATTGAAGTCATGGCCTTGTGTAGGAGCATTCCCTCTATAGACTGCATGTGCTAGTTGGCTTTGGTAGGCTGGCTGGAACTGAAGTGGGCATGGGCTGGGAAAGAGGGAGGGTCCTGGGATATGCTCAGTGATGGCTGCCTTGTCAGGGAAGCTAGAGATGAAGTGGGCACAGGCCAGAGACATGCTGGGGTGGCTTTGGTAGGTCAGCTAGAAGCCACACATTATTCAGTCTGCTGTCTATGTGCTGGGACTCAGAGTGAGTGAGTTTGTGCATGAGCCCTTTAAGGGTAGAGTTTTTGTTTCTTGTAAGAGCTCTCTAGCTCTTCTGCATGTAAGCCCCACTGGTTTTCAAAGTCAGGCCTTATGGGGGCTCATATTTCTCATGTAGGTCCCCTGGCCTGGGGTTACCAATGTGGGACTTGAACCCCTTGCTCTTTAGCAAGGGCTTCCGTGGTTATGATATCCCCTCATGCTTGTGGGTTGCCACACTGGAGATGTGGGTGACCAGATCACACCTCTACCCCTCCTACCCGTCTTACTAGTCTTCAGGTCATTCTCAGAGTTGCTTTATATGTAGTTGTAGTTTTGGTGTGTCCATGGGAGGAGGTGAGCTCAAGTTCTTCTTACTCTGCCATTTTGATCCCACCCTTTGAGGATTTTATTATCCTCTTTGTGAATTATCTAGTCACTTTGCTTTTCCTCCTTTTCTCTTTTGTTGACTATTTTTGGTTTCAACCAAAGGGTAGCCAGTAGTTACTAAACATTTAACCAATCAGTTTTCCTACATTCAGTCTTCAGGTAAGAGATTTAGTCATGTGAGAGCCTTTAACTCTTAGTTAAATGAAGTTTGAGGATTACTTTTGAATGATAATTATCCCTGTATCCTGAGCTCTCTTAACATGCATTATTACGAGTTGACTGTATAGTTTTATTTGACATTGTTTCTCAAGGTGATTATGATAGTTGCTGAAGTGAGACTTTTATGGGTTTAAGGTCTTTAGTTTAAAGGTAATTTAATTGAGCTATTGCAGTGGATAAATAAAAATTATAATATGCACTAATGAATCAGAAATCTGATCTGTACTTTGCACATATACTTAATCACTTCTAATCCACTACATTTGGTCTTGGACTTTCCTTATTTATGACTGAATAGATGCTCCAAGAACACTAGACAATGAGCTGTTAATATTGAGCAAGGCTTATGAAAGGGCTTGACTCAAATTCTCCAGGAAATCACCCTTTTCTTTGCTCTTAAACATTCAGACATAAAGAACATGTAAAGGTTAGTGTGATCTGAACCAGAAACATATCCAGGATCCACTATGAGGGTGAGTGGCTTTATTAAGAGAAGCCTCACATTCTTTATGACAGTTTAGAGAATGTGTCCAGGAAATAGAATTATTACCCTTGAAACACCCCTGCCTTGTAACCTCCTAGCTGTAGTGGTGCCACCTAGATCTCTTCTGAAGCACTCCATGATATCACTGCTTTTAATTTTTAAACTTGTATAGGGCGAGATGCAAACTTACACGACATAGTTCTTATCTTACTTAGCTATCTCCTGAACTTTAAGAAATCTAATCATGGAATATATGAATCCTCTAGTGAACTATTTTTTATTAAGGTATTTGCAGCATTGTAAAATATAAGGCTAGATTTTAACAATGTGATCTGTAAACGGGCAAGTAGGTATCTCTAGTAATTGTAAAGAAGATTGGTCATCTCATGAATGAATGCTCTATTAGAAATCAATACAACTTGAGAGAGGTTTTCACTCATAGTAGTGATCAGGGGTTGCCTTTTAATGTGTGGCTGCAGACATTTAGGAGTGCCTATTCCAGCTGAGAGATGCAGGCTGGAATGAATTGTATTAAGAAAGGTAATGCTTAATTGATTTTTTTGCTACTTGTCTAAAGAAAGACCTTATTCAAGGAAGAGTAATGAAATGCATGGACTCCAGGGAAGTAGAGCCCCCAAAGTAGTATTGTTTTTCTAACCTACCTCCCTTTGTGCTGATTCTCTGCTCCCCTAACTGGCTTTTGATTACTATTTTATCTTTCTCTAGACATTTTAACGCTAAGAATTTGACTTAGATCATGGACATAAATTTGCTGACCCCTGAAAAGGTCTCCTTTGGCCCCAGCAGCAGTTTGTGAGTTGACTGAGTTTAAGGCTGTCCTTTGAGGCTAACCAACTATGGATGCAGTCCCAAAGTCAACTGTTTCAAAAATGCAAATTAAGGATTCCAGACCCTGAAATATGGTGATCACACTAAACCAATACCCCATCTAAGATGCATGCTTTTCTTCTTAAGTAATATTCTTAGCCAGTATCTCACTGCAGTGGTAATGTTTACTGATAACTTTGTTTAATTAAAACAGAACTTTTGTTATTTTTAAAAGTTATTTAGTTATTTATTGCTTTTAACACTTAGTTATTTTTTTTCCTCTAAGATGTTCCTTCTCTGGAATATTTATAGTATTAAGTAAGAAGATATTAGTAAAATCCTTAATAATCATTATGTTCTCAAGTAGTGTATTTCTTATTATCATTGGAAAACTGGATTTGCTCATGGGTGCTTAACTGCATCCTACATATATTCAAATAAAAAGGATAGACAATTTAAATGTAGAATGTAGAGGCATGTTACTAAACCTGGAGTGCTGAATTTTACATGCACAAAAGTCATAGATTATTTGGAGAGAAAAAATTATATTTTGTTCTGTGTCTTCTAGACTAGGCAGATGTTACTGTATATATGAATCCAAGATATGGATCTTGAAATGAAGATTCTAAATCAGTAAGTGCGGGTTTCAGGGGTTGAGATTCTGCATCATTAACAGGTTCCCAGGTGCTGCTGGTGTGGCTGATCTAAAGACTGTAATTGGAGTAGCAAGGCTGTAGACAAATATCTTAACCTCTAGCCTTTATATTTTCAGATAGAGGTATAATATATAGACCTCATATCTTTGGGTCTCCTGGTTTAGAAGTTGAAAAAACTTACACCACCATCCACTATGAGAATCATCAGTCTTATACATTGAAAGAAAATTATTTTCCAGGTTTTGAGGCAGAAGATGGGCAACAGCTGTCTTAGGCAGGAGTGGCCAATAAATTTCTACATTTGCCAATTCTATTGAATTGGTAGTGGTTCCATGGTATGTGGTATTAAGACTTGGTAGGAAAGACTGAAGGAAGCAAACAGCAATGGGAATTATGACAGCAAATGTGCCAGTTATTTGCCATCTTTGGTCTATTTTCAGTTAACTTACTTTATCTAAACTGGCTTTCCTAAGAAAGGGAACATGACTATAATGTTTGGTATTTACAATACATTTCTTTTATTTCAATTTAGTGAGTAAAATGTTGATCATGGAGTATCCAGGCTAGACTTTAGATTGCCTTTGTGTACATTGATTCTGCAGTGATATCAAAGATTACAAAACAATTTCTGTCTATATTAGCTTTGGGAAATCATGTAAAATATAATTAGCTTTATGTTTCACTCCAGTTCTTTATAAAGCTGGTGCTACTGGCAGTGATCACTACCTACAGATGCAGTAGTGGAGGAGACCAGTGTGTGAGGAACTTTGTATGCTGCTCACATCTGAAAATTGTTCATTTCTTTCTGACTGTGGTCCATTTGCACAACCTTGTTTGTGACCCCATCATACCAACTGTCACATCAAACTCGGCTCCATTAGGCCAGCTGAAATGCCTCTCTAAAGTTTCTTGCAGTTGTATCTTCTGTAGTACTTGGTGGATTTAGGGCTTCCTGGCAGTTTCAGTGTGGGTGTATATTGGCCTATTTTCTGACAAGATCTGCAAGGTCAGGATCTGGTGCAGATTCTGTTTGTGGAGAAACTACTAGTTCACTGGTGGTGATGAAGTACCAGGGAACTAATTCGTAGTATGCAAACTCACAAGTACTACTAAATTCCTTCCAGAGCAAGTGGAGGTGTGGAGAATGACCCTTAGTCTGAGACAAGGCCATGACTATAGAATATAGTACCTGGCCTGGAAGGGGGTGGTGCTGTGGACTGTGGGTGCAGGCCAGGGAGGAAAGAGGGCCACAGATAGTACCCTGGGCAAGATCAGACTAGAAACTAGGCACAAAATTAAGTGTCAAGTCAAGCTCAATCTCTAGAAAGGCAGGACCAGATCTGAGTGGAATAGAGAAGAAAAAAATGAATTTTGGAACTGGAGTTCAATGATGTTTTTTGAAGGAAACTAGGAAGGTAATGGGAAGGGAGTTTTGTAGGGGCTCAGAGTCAGCTTGGCAAGAAGAAACTGATATTAAGCCAGAATGCCAGTTTATTATTCTGCAGTGGAAAAATAACTTTGTATGAAAATTGTGACCAGCTTAATTGTATGGACATTACCTGGAGAATAGGATCACCTAAGAGATTAGATTACAGATGAGAAAGTTGCCCAGTAAAAGTAGAATCAAAATTAAAGGTTTTATTTTTCAGGCAGTTCTTGACGAACTGTGCATTTCTACCCTACCAATATTGCTTCTAAAGCAGTGCTTTCCAACCTTTTTCACACACGATGCTCCATCACATCCTGCTTCACTCTGTCTTTCTGGCTGTCCCAAGGGCCAAGGGGATCAATATCTGTATAGTCCAAAGTGTTCTCTTTATGAAAACCTAAGAGCGTGATTTCTCTCAGGCTTCAGAATCAGAGATTGCTGTACATCTGCTGAGAAATTCATCTGTTTTCATTGGATGGATACTTGAATTGGTATCTGATGACATTTCCCTTTTTACCCTGACTGCTGGAAAGCTTAGAGTCAAACCTGTGGCATATAACAAAGTTCATGAGACCTTATGGCCTGTACTGTACCTTACTTCTACTGTTTCCCTTTCTCTGCTAATATCCATATTCATTTATTTTTATCTCCCTGTAGCTGTATGCATGTCTGTAAACTGCCACAGAATTGTTTTGGGGTTTGTTTGTGCATTTGTCCATGTGTTGTGAGCCAGCTAGCCAGCTAGACAGATGCATGCAAACATACATGGGAAAGTACATTTCTTTCTTTAGTAATGCTGCAACATCACATTTCAACTAAGTTGCTTCTGAGAAGGAAGATTTTCTGTTCACATCATATTGTGGGTACTAACGGTATCAATTAAGGAGGATCCTGGTTCCTGTTTTGGGTATTTGTACTCTTCCTGATCTTTTGTTTGGTTAATCTCTTGCCCTTGGTTTATTGAATCTTTGGGTCTATAGCCCTGTAGCTCTTTTATATTTCCCCTTCCTTTAGGGTCTTCACATTGAGCTGTTTAAAGGATTTGATTTATCTGTTTGTAATGTGACACTTGAGAGTTTGGAAAACAAATAAGTGAGAATTCATTACTGAGGATATTGGTAAAAATTGCACATTGCTGTGGTGTCACTGTAGAAATAGCATGGTGTAGTTGAAAATTCATGGTATTTATATTAAAGAAACTTGTCTTTGTCACTCATATCTTTGATTTTGGCCAAATCTGTTCATCTTCCTGACTTAGTTTCCTTTATTTTTTTTCAATTTAGAGATTACTGTATCTGTGCCATTCAATCTCACAGGGTTTTAAGAGTACATATGGTTATGATCCATGTGACAATACTTTTTAAGCTTTATAAAATGGTAGTTATTTTTCCTCTTACTCTTTTTTGATTATGGGAAACAGAATATATTATTAGTGATTATAATCCGTTCCCTAGAATTTTTTTTTTGGTAGCAGTATACAAGTGTTTTATATTTCCAAAGCTTTGAGGACAAATCACTTTTTCCTCTATAGAGCCATGTTCAAGAAGCTTTGCTTTGACGTTTCTTCCTCACAATAAATAAGCAGTAGGCTTATTTACAATTATAAACTCTATCCAGATCATTTTAGAATAGTAACTTCTTTGTGAAATTTATTATGGTATAAGCAGTGATGAAGGATAGCATTACTTTTCTGGAGACTTACAGGCAAGTGACTGCCCACAATATCTTCTAATAGTTGTTTCTCAGAAGGGGACATATTTTTCCATAAAAAAGAGGCTGAACTTCCTGTAGCTGAACCTAAGGAAATATTATATCATTAAGTAAACGTGTCAGAAAAATATAAATATAGAAAAGGAGGAAGATTCAGAATGTCTTTTATGTATCCATTCATCTTAACACTAGATCATGGGAGACTTAGGAGACTTCTCCACAGGTACTCACCTCTTTCCAGAACAGGGAAAATAACAACAAACAATTATATAGTATTTATTATAAGCCAGACACCATTCTAAATGATTTACATATGTTAATTTGTGTTAACAAGAGAGGTAGTATAGTATAGTGAAACCTAAGCTTCTGGGGCTGATTCCCAACTCTGTTAGGTCCTGATTGTGTAACTGCATTTGAGTCCTGATCTGTAAAATAGAGATAATAATAGTTCAGCCTCATTGGTAGAATGAGGATGAAATGAGTTAATACATGTAAAGCCCTTAGGACAGTGCCTAGCTCCTGTTAAATACTATGTGTGTGTTATCAGTTATTATTACAAACAACAGAAGTTGTTATACACACCGTCAGGTTACTCTTGCAGGATGGGATGACAGAGAAATTTCTTATAACCAGCAGCAAAATGAAAACTAGGCTAATCTAATCTTTGATTTTCATAACCACTGCTGTGCACTGAAGTGTTTAATTTTCTACCTTTTAAACTTGGCCTAATAAAGTCTGTGCATTTGAAAAAAAAATGTAAAACCTACCGACCAATCAACAAAATAGCTCAACAAAATAGCATTACTGGCGTATATTTTGATTTCTTTTAAAATTAAATGTTGTCTTGAAGTTTTCATTTGTAATTAGACTAACTTGTAATTTTTGAAGGTTTTAGAGCAATGCTGTTAGAATTTTTTATTAGAATCATTTCTACTGATATTTTAATGCTGATATATCTTGATAATTTATGAACTGCTGAGTTATGATTATTAAGTAGTTTATATTTGCTTAAACATTAGGCTGCCTTTTCTGAGAAGAAAATTTTAAAATTGAGATATGTAAGAAAGAGAGTGGAGGTGTAAATATCTTTTATTGATGAAAACATTGAAATCTATACTTTACTTATATTTAAATCTTAGTGTGCTTTGTTTTTCTCATTCACAATACTTTAAGCCAAATAAAGAAGTCACACTGCCTTGTGAATGACTAAGAAGTTCTGGAAAATTCACTGTGGTTTGAGATGTATTTGAAAATTTACTTGTCATAGTTTTCCTGTCCATCATTTTTCTTATCTCTTTCTAATTTATGTTATGATACCATGTACATTTTTGTAAGCCTTCTTAGAATCAAATTGGAAATCATTAGATAGTAAATAGATTAAAAATATAGTTTTTCATGAGTTTGGGTTGTTTGAATAATAATTTAAAATAACAAGATATTTTGTCTTTAAACATCTATAATTGTAGGCTGTATGAGGAAGAGAAATTTTTAAAAATAGCTTAATTTACATGTATTTACTAACTTGGTGAGATACTTAGATATAATACTGTATTTTTAAGGTTATCTCAATTTTTAAATATAATAATTTTATTCCATTATTTTGAGATTCAAACTTAACAGTACATTTAGAGGTCACCATAACTGAAGCATCTGAAGATGACTATGAATATGAAGAGGTAATTTGTTCATTTTATGTATTCTTTAAATTCATTATAGTCATTCCTGTGAAATATTCATTTTATTTTTTCTTAAAAAATTTGTTTTTCTTAAGTGATGCTACTTTTTCAACTGAATTTAGCTAATCAGCTGGTTAAGAGTGAGGTTTGAAAATTCTATTTAAAAATTTAGATTGGTTAACACATCTGGCTCTTTTGATTTTCTTGTTAATTGTCCTTCAGAGTCAGCTTCTCATCACCTGCCTTGTGGAGCCACACTATAGTCTGTCGTCTCTGTCCAGCAGGTGTTCCCAATCATCCAGTCTAGGTTTCCCAGATTCCTACTACCTAGCTGGAGCTCAGATCCTATGGTTCCCTTCAACTTAGCAATACTTTAGTCTAATATAGTTACTGTCTCAAACTTGTCCTTTAATTCATTGTTCCAAGGGAACCTATCATTACATCTGAGACTTGGAAGGCAGAGTCACTCCAAGATGACAGAAGCTGTGAATGAAACTGTGGAAGCAAGCCTGGCATTTGTGGCCAGGGCAAACAGGAGACAGGACAAACACAGAAGATAGGCTTTGTATTACTACTGGTAAAATGGAGATAATATTAATACATACCACATGAAATGAGTTAATAAATGTAGCAGGCTTAAAGCTGTGATCAGCACATAAGAAGCATGCAATAAGTGTTCACTCTCATTAATGTTATAACTAGAGTCAGTTGCATTCTTCCAAGAGCTTAACATTCAGGCAGTGAGTTTTGTTTTGCTTTTTAATATTAGACATAATTTATTAGATATTTGCAGTTGCTAGTAGTTACGAAAAGTAATGGTGGAGAAAATCTGGGATGCAGAGAGAATGGTAGCATTTAGATGGCCTAACATTCTTTTTTATTTCAGCAGAGTTGTTAGACTACATTTGTCAGTATAGGTAAAAGCAGTTGCCCATAAACTAACCTCAAGTTCATCAGTAGTAACATTGAGTGATGTTTATAAGGAAGTCAGAGGGCTGCCTACTTGTTAGTTTATTTTTCGTAGATCTTCAGAATGACATGGTGTCTTACATAAAGTGTATTTCTTTGATCCTTTGTTTTGTGAGGAAAATTTATTTCTAAAATGAAATAAGGTATTTTTATATTCCTGCTTCTTCCTATTGTTCTCTTTCTCTGTGATTTAGATACCAGATGACAATTATAGCATTCCAGAAGGTGAAGAAGATCTGGCAAAAGCAGTTCAGATGGTCCAAGAACAGGCTACAGATATTCAAATTTTGGTGAGAATTTTGAACAAAACCATAGCCTATAGTTTAACAGTGATACTTTCTACACGAAGTTTTGAAAGTCATTTAAACTATGAAGGGCTTCCCTGGTGGTGCAGTGGTTGAGTCCGCCTGCCAATGCAGGGGACACGGGTTCGTGCCCCAGTCCGGGAAGGTCCCACATGCCACGGAGCTGCTGGACCCGTGAGCCATGGCCACTGAGCCTGCGTGTCCGGAGCCTGTGCTCCACAACGGGAGAGGCCACAGCAGTGAGAGGCCCGCGTACCGCAAAAAACAACAACAACAAAAAAAACAAACTATAAATACTTCACTTACTAGATGCAGCTCTATCACCTGATAGCAGGTCTATCACCTATCATGTTTTTCGTTTCTATTTGTTTATAATCTAACCTTCACTTTTAGTAAGTAGTCATATTTACTTTCCCTTGGATCATTGTTTTCCACATGGTGGTCACTTTTGCATGACTTTGCAACAAATGACACTTTCTCTCAGAGCTCTCTTTAATCTCAATGGAGTTTAAACAAGGATTTTCAGCACTTGTACAGAACTTGGTATTGTATACATATTCTACAGTCTGTTTTGTAAGCATCTGTATTTTCTGTTTTTCATGGAAGTATTTAGATCACAGGAAATGCTTAATATATTATGCTTTATTTCTTGTGAGGCTAATGAACTAATTTCACTAGCAAATATGGTGGGGATGCTTTCTGATTATAATACCACCAATTAACAGTATATAGAATGATGGCATTCCTGTAAAATTGCAAGCTCAATTAAAAATTGACAATGATGATAGCAAAAATATTTTTAAAGTGCTACCAATACTAATTAACACTGAAGTCATACCACTACTAATTAAGAAGGTTGCTTTTCTTCAAAAATGAAACCTTTACTGTGAAATATGAAGGAAATTGTTATACTCTTATTTAGGTGCAGATTTGGCTTCCTCAGTGCAAAATAGTATGTGATAGACTTCACTCCATATTCTGCCCTTTGTCAATCTTTCCATATTTTGCAGATTCCCTTGGTTCAGAAATCTAGTTACTCCTTTCCAAAATATCTGTCCATTCAAAACTGAAAAATGCTGAAGAGGAGGATTTTTTGAATCCAGAATTGATTATATTCTAAGTGGAGGGCTTTAGCTCATAGTAAACTCTATTCTCTAATTTATCCTGTGGATATAGTTCCTTCTAGTAGACGTAAAGTGACGTCTACTATGCAGACTTTATTAGTCTGTTGGATATCTCAATGCAGTAATTTATAGGAAAGTTTTAAAACATAGCATTTTGAACGATGAGCAGTGAAACATATCCGTTGCATTATATGTATTACTCATCATCTTCCTTCTTGCTTTACATCATTAAGTAAAGAAGAATTAAAAAAATACTTTATGTACCACTCATTTATATTGGTACTTGGTAACATAGATATGCCTAACACAGTGCTTGGCACATAGTAGGCACTAAATGAATAGCAGTTAAATAAATGAATGGATAAATGAATCATTGAATGAAAAAATTATGACCAAACTGTAATTGCATCTTTGTATGTGGTATCATGCTAGAAGGTGCTTGTAAATCCAAAGATAAATCCAAGAAGGGCAATTGGTGAATAAATTCAACGTAGTAGCTGTCATATCTTCTGAACCAAATATCAGTAATTCTTCTCTCATCAGTTTTGCAGAAGCTTTCTTTTATCGTAAGCTTGCAAGAGTTAACTTTCTAGATTTATGACATATTTATAGCTTGATTCTCATTTTTTAATATGTTTTTTGAGTTCTTTGGAGGAACAGTGCGATGCAGAAAATTCACAAAAGTTTCCCTTAAGCTTTTAAAATTAAATATGAATTCATTTTATGATAAACATTTCAGTTATGTATTTCTAATTTGGTTTTTGTTTCTATAGTATTTTATCTTCAAAAACTAGCTTTGAGTTGTGCCATGGGCTTTCTTTTTTAAGAATATTTATTGCTTAAGAAACCCACTTCCTTTTGTTATGATTTTATTACATCTGTTTATGAGCAAGATATATTTTCTTCTATGCTAGAGGATAGCAGTAGTCTCAATTGAACAGGGACTTTTAGAAAATTAATTAAAGACTGCAAGTAAAAAAGGTCATCATTACATTAGGAATGTTGAATATAGTTGAAATTATTGAAAAGTTGAAAGTTGGAAATAATGTAAGTAGTTTTATTGGTTAAAAAATTAACAAGGACTATTTATATAAGAGTTGACGTTTAAATGAATTTTTATAATTTTCTTTAAACCTTGATAATATATATGAAAAATCTGAGAATTGATGCATCTTTTATTTCATAAATTTTAAACTTTTTATCCTATAAAATATGTTTCCTTGATAGGTGCAATGTTTCAGAACTCTGAAATAAAATATAGTTTTATCGTATTTAATGTGATTAATGAAAAAACTTAACATAGGAAGTGTTATTAATCTGTAACAAATGTGTGGTTTGGTTGTACTGTCCATTGTTTCTTGAAACTGAAGTCATTTTTCTAAGTATAAATGTAAGTAGAAATAGGAATACAGGCACACACACATACACACACACATTCCTTAGAAATACTTGTATGTAATTTTATGAAAAAAAGTCTACTTATATTCAAGCTGGGTTTTCCCCTCTATTATTGACTTTTTTGGGGGTATTTCTTTAGCTGTTTTGGTTTGTGGTTTTTTTGTTTTGCTAATTTCGGTGGTGCAATATTAAAGGTCCATGTATTGCCATAATAATATAATATTTATAAACTTATAAGTTTGATCTTTAAAGATAACAGTAGCGGAGTACCTAAATCATATAACTGTTATATTTCCTGACACCTTCTCGCCACCTCCTCCTCTAAGAATATAAGGCATTTCTTTGAAATAGTCAGGTGTTTCTGGAGAAGATGAATTGATAACTGAACAAAACTACTATACTGTTTAACATATTAATCAGTAGTTCCCAAAGAATTTTACTCTAAGATATTTTCCTACATATTTATTAAGAATTACTATCAAATATTTTCATATTAAAGTTATGTTCTTATAAGAAAAAAGTAGCTTAGGATTAGTAAGTTTGTATTCCTTTCATTTATTTATTTATTTTTAACATCTTTATTGGACTATAATTGATTTTCAGTGGTGTGTTAGTTTCTGCTTTATAACAAAGTGAATCAGCTATATATTTACATATATCCCCATATCTCCTCCCTCTTGCGTTTCCCTCCCACCCTCCCTATCCCACCCCTCTAGGTGGTCACACAGCAGTAAGCTTATCTCCCTGTGCTATGCGGCTGCTTCTCACTAGCTACCTGTTTTACATTTGGTACTATATATAAGTCCATGCCACTCTCTCACTTTGTCCCAGCGTACCCTTCCCCCTCCTTGTGTCCTCAAGTCCATTCTCTACATCTCTGTCTTTATTCCTGTCCTGTGCCTAGGTTTTTCAGAACCATTTTTTTTTCTTAGATTCCATATATATTTGTTAGCATATGTTATATGTTTTTCTCTTTCTGACTTACTTCACCCTGTATGACAGACTCTAGGTCCATCCACCTCATTACAAATAACTCAGTTTTATTTCTTTCTATGACTGAGTAATATTCCATTGTATATATGTGCCACATCTTCTTTATCCATTCATCTGTCAGTGGACACTTAGGTTGCTTCCATGTCCTGGCTATTGCAAATAGAGCTGCAATGAACATTGTGGTACATGACTCTTTTTGAATTATGGTTTTCTCAGGGTATATGCCCAGTAGTGAGATAGCTGGGTCATATGGTAGTTCTATTTTTAGTTTTTTAAGGAACCTTCATACTGTTCTCCATAGTGTCTTTATCAATTTACATTCCCACCAACAGTGCAAGAGGGTTCCCTTTTCTCCACACCCTCTCCAGCATTTATTGTTTGTAGATGTTTTTGATGATGGCTATTCTGACCACTGTGAGATGATACCTCAGTGTAGTTTTGATTTGCATTTCTCTAAAGGTAAGTGATATTGAGTATTCTTTCATGTGTTTGTTGGCAATCTGTATATTTTCTTTGGAGAAATGTCTATTTAGGCCTTCTGCCCATTTTTGGATTGGGTTGTTTGTTTTTTTGATATTGAGCTACTTGTAAATATTGGATATTAATCCTTTGTCAGTTGCTTCATTTGCAAATATTTTCTCCCATTCTGAGGGTTGTCTTTTCGTCTTGTTTATGGTTTCCTTTGCTATGCAAAAGCTTTTAAGTTTCATTAGGTCCCATTTGTTTATTTTTGTTATTATTTCCAATTCTCTGGGAGGTGGGTCAAAAAGGATCTTGCTGTGATTTATGTCATAGAGTGTTCTGCCTATGTTTTCCTCTAAGAGTTTGATAGTGTCTGCCCTTACATTTAGGTCTTTAATCCATTTGGAGTTTATTTTTGTGTATGGTGCTGGGGAGTGTTCTAATTTCATTCCTTTACATGGGGCTGTCCAGTTTTTCCAGCACCACTTATTGAAGAGGCTGTCTTTTCCTCATTGTATATTCTTGCCTCCTTTATCAAAAATAAGGTGACCATATGTGCATAGGTTTATCTCTGGGATTTCTATCCTGTTCCATTGATCTATATTTCTGTTTTTCTGCAAGTACCATACTGTCTTGATTAGTGTAGCTTTGTAGTACAGCCTGAATTCAGGGAGCCTGATTCCTCCAACTCCGTTTTTCTTTCTCAAGATTGTTTTGGCCTTTTGGGGTCTTTTGTGTTTCCATACAAGTTGTGTAATTTTTTGTTCTAGTTCTGTGATCAATGCCATTGATAGTTTGATAGGGATTACACTGAACCTGTAGATTACTTTGGGTACTATAGTCATTTTCACAATGTTGATTCTTCCAATCCAAGAACATGGTATATCTCTCCATCTGTATCATCTTTAATTTCATTCATCAGTGTCTTATAGTTTTCTGCATACAGGTCTTTTGTCTCCTTAGGTACGTTTATTCTTAGGTGTTGTATTCTTTTTGTTGCAGTGGTAAATGGGAGTGTTTCCTTAATTTCTCTTTCAGATTTTTCATCATTAGTGTATAGGAATGCAAGAGATTTCTGAGCATTAATTTTGTATCCTGCTACATTACCAGAGTCATTGATGAGTTCTAGTAGTTTTCTGATAGAGTCTTAAGGATTCTCTATGTATAGTATCATGTCATCTGCATGTCTCTATATATACTATCATATATAGTATCATGTCTCTATGTATAGTATTATGTATAGTGAGAGTTTTACTTCTTCTTTTCCGATTTGGATTCCTTTTATTTCTTTTTCTTCTATGATTGCTGTGGCTAAAACTTCCAAAAGTATGTTGAATAATAGTGGTGAGAGTGGGCAACCTTGTCTTGTTCCTGATCTTAGTGGAAATGGTTTCAGTTTTTCACCATTGAGAACGATGTCGGCTGTGGGTTTGTCATATATGGCCTTTATTATGTTGAGGAAAGTTCCCTCTATGCCTACTTTCTGGGTTTTTTTTTTATAAATAGGTGTTGAATTTTGTCATAAGCTTTTTCTTCATCTATTGAGATGATCATACGGTTTTTATCCTTCAATTTGTTAATATGGTATATCACATTGATTGATTTGCGTGTATTGAAGAATCCTTGCATTCCTGGGATAAACCCCACTTGATCATGGTGTGTGATCCTTTTAATGTGCTGCTGGGTTCTGTTTGCTAGTATTTTGTTGAGGATTTTTGCATCTATGTTCATCAGTGAAATTGGCCTGTAGTTTTCTTTCTTTGTGACATCTTTGTCTGGTTTTGGTATCTGGTTTTGATGGTGGCCTTGTAGAATGAGTTGGGGAGTGTTCCTCTCTCTGCTCTATTTTGGAAGAGTTTGAGAAGGATATGTGTTAGCTCTTCTCTAAATGTTTGATAGAATTCAGTTGTGAAGCCATCTGGTCCTGGGCTTTTGTTTGTTGGATAATTTTTACTCACAATTTCATTTTCAGTGCTTGTGATTGATCTGTTTATATTTTTTATTTCTTCTTGGTTCAGTCTTGGAAGTTGTGCTTTTCTAAGAATGTGTCCATTTCTTCCACGTTGTCCATTTTATTGGCATATAGTTGATTGTAGTAATCTCTCATGATTCTTTGTATTTCTGCAGTGTTAGCTGTTATTTCTCCTTTTTCATTTCTATTTCAGTTGATTTGAGTCTTCTCTCTTTTTTTCTTGATGAGTGTGGCTAGTGGTTTATCAATTTTGTTTATCTTCTCAAAGAACCAGTTTTTAGTTTTATTGATCTTAGCTACTGTTTCCTTCATTTCATTTTCATTTATTTCTAATCTGATCTTATGATTTCTTTCCTTCTGCTAACTTTGTTTTTTTTTGTTCTTCTTTCTGTAATTGCTTTAGGTGTAAGGTTAGGTTGTTTATTTGAGATGTTTCTTGTTTCTTGAGGTAGGATTTTATTGCTATAAACTTCCCTCTTAGAACTGCTTTTGCTGCATCCCATAGGTTTTGGGTCATCATGTTTTAATTGTCATTTTTTTCTAGGTATTTTTTGATTTCCTTTCTGATTTCTTCAGTGATCTCTTGGTTGTTAAGTAGTGTATTGCTTAGCTTCCATGTGTTTGTATTTTTTACAGATTTTTTTTCTTGTAATTGATATCTAGTCTCATAGCATTGTGGTCAAAAAAGATACTTGATATGATTTCAGTTTTCTTAAATTTACGAAGGCTTGATTTGTGACCCAAGATATGATCTATCCTGGAGAATGTTCCATGAGCACTTGAGAAGAATGTGTATTCTGTTGTTTTTGCATCGAATGTCCTATAAATATCAATTAAGTCCCTCTTGTTTAATGTGTCATTTAAAGCTTGTGTTTCCTTATTTATTTTCATTTTGGTTGATCTGTCCACTGGTGAAAGTGGGGTGTTAAAGTTCCCTACTATGACTGTGTTAATATCCATTTCCCCTTTTATGGCTGTTAGTATTGAGGCGCTCCTGTGTTGGGTGCATAAATATTTATAATCGTTATATCTTCTTCCTGGTTTGATCCCTTGATCATTGTGTAGTGTCCTTCTTTGACTCTTGTAATGGTCTTTATTTTAAAGTGTATTTTGTCTGATATGAGAATTGCTACTCTCCTCCAGCTTCTTTTGCTTTACATTTGCATGGAATATCTTTTTACATCCCCTCACTTTCAGTCTGTATGTGTCCCTAGGTCTGAAGTGGGTCTTTTGAAGACAGCATATATATGAGTCTTGTTTTTATATCCATTCAGTCAGTCTGTGTCTTTTGGTTGGAGCATTTAGTCCATTTACATTTAAGGTTGTTATCAATATGTATGTTCCTATTACCGTTTTCTTAATTGTTTTGGGTTTGTTATTGTAGGTCTTTTCTTCTCTTGTGTTTCCTGCCTAGAGAAGTTCCTTTAGCATTTGTTGTAAAGCTGGTTTGTTGGTGTTGAATTGTCTTACCTTTTGCTAGTCTGTAAAGGTTTTAATTTCTCTCTTGAATCTGAATGAGATCCTTTCTGGGTAGAGTAATCTTGGTTGTAGGTTTTTCCCTTTCATCACTTAAAATATGTCCTGCCACACCCTTCTGCCTTGCAGAGTTTCTGCTGAAAAATCAGCTATTAACCTTATGGGGATTCCCTTGTATGATTTTTGTTGTTTTTCCCTTGCTGCTTTTAATATTATTTCTTTGTATTTATGTTTTGATAGTTTGATTAATATGTGTCTTGGCATGTTTTTCCTTGTTTTTATCCTATATGGGACTCTCTGCACTTCCTGGAGTTGACTATTTCCTTTCCCATATTAGGAACGTTTTCAACTATAATTTCTTCAAATATTTTCTCAGTCCCTTTCTTTTTCACTTCTTCTTCTGGGACCCATATAATTTGAATCTTGGTGTGTTTAATGTTGTCCCTGATTTCTCTGAGACTGTCCTCAAATCTTTTTATTGTTTTTTCTTTATTCTGCTCTGCAGTAGTTATTTCCACTATTTTATCTTCCAGGTCACTTATCCGTTCTTCTGCCTCAGGTATTTTGCTATTGATTCCTTCTAGAGAATTTTAAATTTCATTTATTGTACAATTTATCATTGTTTGTTTGATCTCTAGTTCTTCCAGGTCCTTATGAAACTTTCTTTTTTTGTATTTTCTTCATTCTATTTTCAAGATTTTGGATCACCTTTACTATCATTACTCTGAATTCTTTTTCAGGTAGACTGCCTATGTCCTCTTCATTTGTTTGGTCTGCTGGGTTTTTACCTTGCTCCTTCATCTGCTATGTGTTTCTCTGTCTTCTCATTTTGCTTAACTTACTATGTTAGGGGTCTCCTTTTCACAGGCTGCAGGTTCATAGTCTCCATTGTTTTTGGTGTCTGCCCCCCATGGCTGAGTTTGGTTCAGTGGGTTGTGTAGGCTTCCTGGTGGAGGGCACCTAGTGCCTGTGTTCTGGTGGTTGAGGCTGGATCTTGTCTTTCTGGTGGGCAGGACTACATCTGTTGGTGTGTTTGGGGATGTTTGTGACCTTATTATGATTTTCAGCAGCCTCTCTGCTAATGGGTGGGATTGTGTTCCTGTGTTGCTAGTTGTTTGGCATAGGGTGTCCAGCACTGTGGCTTGCTGGTCATTGAGTGGAGCTGGGTCTTAACATTGAGATGGAGAGCTCTGCGAGAGCTTTTGCTGTTTGATATTACATGGGGCAGGGAGGTCTCTGGTGGATCATTGTCCTGAACTCGGCTCTCCCACCTCAGAGGCACAGGCCTGATACCTGGCCAGAGCACCGAGACCTTGTCAGCCACATGGCTTGGAAGAAAAGGGAGAATAAATGAAAGAAAGAAAGAAAGAATAAAGTAAAATAAAATAAAATAAAGTTTTAAATATAATAAATACTGAAAATAAAAGAAATTTTAAAAGTAATAAAAAAAGGAAAAAAAAGGAAAGAAAGAAAGAAGAGAGCAACCAAACCAAGAAACAAATCCACCAATGATAAAAAGTGCTAAAAACTATACTAAAAAGAAAAAAAAAAAGAAAAGAACCCTAGGACAAATGGTAAAAACAAAGCTATAGACAAAATCAAACAAAGAAGCATACACATGCACAGTCACAAAACGAGAAAAAGGAAAAAAATATATATATTGTTGCTCCCAAAGTCTACTGCCTCAATTTTGGGATGATTCGTTGTCTATTCAGGTATTCCACAGCTGCAGGGTACACCAAGTTGATTGTGGAGATTTAATCTGCTGCTCCTGAGGCTGCTGGGATAGATTTCCCTTTCTCTTCTTTGCTTGCACAGATCCTGGGGTTCAGCTTTGGATTTGGCCCTGCCTGTGCGTGCAGGTCACCTGAGGGCATCTGTTCTTTGCTCAGACAGGATGGGGTTAAAGGAGCAGCTGATTTGGGGGGGCTCTGGCTCACTCAGGCCGGGGGGAGGCAGGGGTACAGATGAGGGGCGAGCCTTCAGCGGCAGAGGCCGGCGTGACATTGCACCAGCCTGAGGCATGCTGTGCGTTCTCTCCGGGAAGTTGTCCCTGGATCACGGGACCCTGGCAGTGGTGTGCTGCACAGGCTCCAGGGAGGGGAGGTGTGGATAGTGACCTGTGCTTGCATGCAGGCTTCTTGGTGGCTGTAGCAGCATCCTTAGCGTCTCATGCCCGTCTCTGGGGTCTGCACTGTTAGCCACGGCTTGCGCCCGTCTCTGGAGCTCCTTTAAGCGGTGCTCTGAATCCCCTCTCCTCGCGCACCAGGAAACAAAGAGGGAAGAAAAAGTCTCTTGTCTCTTCGTCAGCTCCAGACTTTTTCCCGGACTTCTTCGCAGCTAGCTGTGGCGCACTAACCCCCTTCAGGCAGTGTTCATGCAGCCAACCCCAGTCCTCTCCCTGGGATCCGGCCTCCGAAGCCCAAGCCTCAGCTCCCAGCCCCATCCCATCCTGGTGGGTGGGCAGACAAGCCTCTCGGGCTAGTGAGTACCGGTCGGCACTGATCCTCTGCGCGGGAATCTCTCCACTTTGCCTTCCGCACCCCTGTGGCTGTGCTCTCCTCCGTGGCTCCGAAGCTTCCCCCCCACCACCTCCCGTCTCTGCCTGTGAAGGGGCTTCTAGTGTCTGGAAACTTTTCCTTCTTCACAGCTCCTCGCAGTGGTGGAGATCCCGTCCCTATTGTTTTGTCTCTGTTTATTCTTTTTTCTTTTGCCCTACCCAGGTACGTGGGGAGTTTCTTGCCTTTTGGGGAGTCTGAGGTCTTCTGCCAGCATTCAGTAGGTGTTCTTTAGGAGCTGTTCCACATGTAGATGTATTTCTGATGTATTCGTGGGGAGGACGATGTTCTCCACTTGTTACTCTTCTGCCATCTTGAAGGTCTCCTCCTTTTATTTAGACTTTGGTTTCATTAAAGTTCATTTTAAATCTTACATATCATAAATGCTAATGAAATAAATACATAAAATAATTTTCATTCCTTTTATAGGTTCAATGATTAAATCACAATAAAAAGAGCTGTTTGTCATTATTGAGTTCCTAGTCCCTTGATGTACACATTTAACTTCAGTTAAAGAACCAGGCTACTTGTACCCCGAGCCTTGCCTATAGATTCTCCAAACTAGTATCTTTGACTTAATTTGAATTAAAGAGTTGATTCTCAGTAGTCAAAAAAGCAGTTTTCAAAGGAGCTCACTGACTGGAATAGTTCAAACTATATCATGACAGTTTTGATATATGGTCCAGTAATTCTTTGCTATTCAACATTTAATTAATTCTTAAGTCCTGTCTGATTTTGTTCTCAACATATCTCATATCCTTCTCTTTGCTTTCATCCCTTACTTAGTTTCTCTCAGATTCACCTTCTGTCTTCTCTCATCAGAGCTACTGTCATGCTGATGATACTGTGCCTCTTTCTACTTGCATGTAAATGAGGTTTTAAACACAAATTTGAATTTATCACTGCTCTACTTAAATCACCAATGTCTCCATCCTTCCATCTCCCTTGACCTTTGGATGTGCTTTCTGTCTGGCTTTCCAACTCTCTCTTTGGTCCTTTCTCCGTAAGACCTTGAGCTTGAATGGACTGAACTCTCATTCCTTGTCTTTGCCTCTGATGTTTTTCTTGCCTTGAATTTCCTTCCATCCTTCTTCACCCATTGAACTTCCTCTTCTTTTATAAATTCCAACTTAAGAGTCTTTCTTAACAATGCCTTCTTTTACCTACCCAAGACAAGTGAAATATTTTCCACCTTTATCTATCACTTTACCAAGACTATCTCTATTTTTTCACATGGGACACTATTTAGAAACCTCTCTAATTAGAAAATTTCACCTTTATAACTTTCATAGAGAAAACTAAGCAACATGCTAGAGCCACTTTTGTCTCCAACAGATTTCTGGGTCACATGTAGATGGATTTTTAAATAATTCAGCATTTTGTAAAGCGAGGCATATTTGCTAGTTTTTAGAGCCTTGGCTCTTTTTGTCTTTATTCTGAGGTGCTTTATTAACACCATCATTAAATTAGTTTTAAAGCTGTAATGAGAGTTGTATATATTGTATAATTGAGATAAAAATGCAACTTAAAATTACATAAATGTACCTATTGGCTGTATGTACAATGTTCTATGTAGACTTATAAACAGGCTTTTATAATCAAAACTAATCACAAATGGTAGAGCTTCTGTACTGTTATTTGTTTACATGTTTTGTTATTTACTCAACTGGTCTTTCAATTCCTTGAGACAGGGACGGTGTCTTACTCATATTTAATTCCTAGCACTTTTCACACAGTGCCTGGCATATTCAGCAAATATGTGTTAAGTTAATATTATTTGTAAAGATAAAAGAGACATTTATGATCACATTACAGCTTGGAATGTGTGTGTGTGTGTGGGGGGTGGTGTATAATGCTGAAGGACTATAGATTAGATACATAAATATATTGTCAGGATTATAAATCTCAATGTATAAGTAAGAACTATGGCAGTTTAAAGTGGTTGGATTTCTGTTTTGGATGTTTCAAGGTGTGTGTATAAGATGCGTTCAGGAAGAGAAAACATTTATTTGAGAAGGCAGGAATCTTGTGTGTTGCAACCATACACACAAGCATCTTGTAAGCAAGCAGTCCATAGGCATCTTTAGAAACTAGAGTAGGTATAGTCTGTCTTCCCTTTTCTCCTATGTTCCTGATTCCTTCAACTATCATCCTTCTCATCTAAATATCATGTTCAAATTTACTGACCCCAAATCAAAGGTAGTATTTATTAAGTATAATGAATGTTTGCTTTGAGCTATATTATGCCCTTACCTAACAGTTATAAATATAAAATCTTCTACCACAATTCAGTAACTTGATGGATGACAGGCATGCTGTACTCTATTTTGGCATTTCCCATGATGTTTGATATAGGGTCCTACACATAATCGTCATTGTTATATGATATCTTTTTTAATGATCTTAGGAAAGAGAAGTTATTCTGAATGAACTTTAAAAAAATTTTATTTTAAAACCCCATCATTTGTCAGGAATTTTCTGTAGCCCCCTAAATTTTCTTAAGCTCATCACTAATTTGATTGTCACAATAGTCACTAGTAATTAACATCAGCATTAAAGTATTTATAGAACTTTTAAAGTACTTTTTGTAGCAAGAAGGATTCTCTTTCTTTAGTGCATTTCTGTGTAAACATTGTGTGCATTCTTTGTAACCTGGTCTGTAACCATTACCAAGTTGGGAAGGGGAAGTAGGAAGGAAAGTCCATTGCTGGGTTTCTATAGGTGAAAATAGATCTGACTATCCAAATATTCTGCAGTGAGATTACTGAGTTCTTACCAATAAGAAGAAAATGAATGTACTCTGGAGACAATGATGCTGTTGATATTAAGAACCTACCCATTACTTGATTTATTTTGTGATATATGATATGGTAGTTGTAATGACTGTCCTAATTTCATATCTCACTTGCCGAAATATCTCCATTTCTCTAGTTTAAGGATCTCTAAACTTGTTCTCACAAAGATCACATAGAAAATATTTTGTGTTTTGAAGGGCATAAAGTCTCTGTTGCAACTGCTCAACTGTAGTGCAAAAACAGCCACAGACAATATGTAAATAAGTGGGCATGGTGGAGTTCTAATAAACTTTGTTTATGAGAACAGTTAGCTGACCGCTAATCTAGTTGATAGACTTATTCCATTATGAAATAGTAGTACAAGAGCCCTCTATTGCACATGATTTCTTCCATAGTGTTTCTAGAAATCAAGGCACCCAAACCATATTTCTTTTTATAATGATAATAATTAAAATAATTAAATGATCTATACATATTTTTTCTCTTTTAAAATTTGTTATATACTATTTTTAGGTCAAGCTGACCTCCTTATTGTTTTTCAAACAATCCAATCACAGTCTTGCTTGCCTTTGTACTTGCTAATGCTGTATCTGGAACATGACTCTACCTCTTCTCTAGATTTATGTTCAGATGCCGCTTTCTCAATGAAATCTTCCTTCATCACCCTATGTACATAGCAGCCCAGCTCCACACACATATCTGCTCCCTACCTGGCTTTCCCTCGCTTCAACCCTCTGTTTGTACCCCCAGGCACTTAGTACCATCTACCATACTATATATTTTTAATTTAGTTATTCATTTTCTGTCCCCATATTCTTGATTATTAGTTATGAGGACTGAGTCTTGTCTGTTTTCATCACTGTTTTATGCCTAGTGATTAAAATAGTTCCTGGACATAATATTCAACAAAATTCTTTAAAAAATGAATGAATGAATGAATGTAAGGCTTATGTGTACAATTAATCAAAGCTTTGATCTTTTCAAAATAAGTAATTACACGTTTAAATTTTAGGAGCAGAAAACAGTCCTTTCTTCAAAGCATGCAGTACCTGAAGCAGTAGAAGACTTTCTCTGCAATTTCCTGATCCAAATGGGAATGACCAGAACTCTTGATTGCTTTCAGTCTGAGTGGTAAATAGTTCTCTAGAAATACTAACATTATTTAGCATGTGTACTTTTAATCATCTTAAAAGACTTTGAGTGACTTGGCTTATGTAAAATGAATGAACTGGATAGAAATTTTTCCCATCACCACCACTGAAACCACAACACACATACACACACAATCAGGATATCAATTTCAAAGAAATTTGTAATAAATATCTTTCCTAAATATACAAATTTCGGTGATTTTCAAGAATCAATAAAACAGAATGTCTCCTGTAGTTATATAATACAAAGCTATTTGATAAAATATTTTTAAAATGTCTTTTGAATAATTATAAGGGTAAAATTTCCTGTATTAAGACATCCTACTAACAGTACTACTTTGCTTGTTTTACTTAGAGTGTAATGGCCTGCTTTTCTCTACTCACACAACTAATTTTTTTTCTACAAATATCCCTTCATTTAGAAGTAAATGGAATTACATTGTCAAATGATACCTTTTTCTTGTTATAATGGAAAACTTAATAACTTATTGGTTATGAAAATCAGCAGGGATACTGTCTTTATTCCTTTGCTATAGTGGTAATGTCACCAGGGACATTTTCAGAGTCCTAACATTTGTTAACAAAATATTATTAAATAATTGGATAATAAAGTGTTTGATTTTTAAAAGCCACTGATATTATAGAAAGAAGGAATGATATGATATCTAAAGTTGTTTATAGTGTTTTGGAGTTCAATCCTAATTTTAAATATAGGTACTACAATTTGTAATTTCTACTAATCCAACTTTGATTTAATTTTTATATTCTGCTTTTTTTCGTTCTCATCTACAGAGACCATGCACACAGAAGAAATCAGTTTCATTATTTTAAATTGCATGTCTAATGTTAATAAATTTAACTAGTAGAACCATTTTTGATCAATATGATTTAGGAAAAAGAACAAGTTTGATGGTAGAAAAATAATACTCTTCCTATTGAATCTGGAGGTTGTGTGAATAATTTTTGTAAAAATGTCCCTAAGAAATAATTACAAATGTATTAGAAAATACATTCTTATAAAAGTAGGTAGATGGTTAATTTGCAGTACTAATGAAAGATTTTTTTCTTCTAAAGATATTCATTAGGACATATAGTGCTTACATGTTTGGCCAGTCCAAAGTATGAAATGATCCCCTTCGAGAAACTTGGAACCAAGTATGCTCTTAATTAGGTGCTTGTTGCCATATTATCCTTTTAGATTTAGCAATTTGAATTGAGATGAAATTTCAGGAAAGTACAATATTATTAAGATTTATAGAACCCCTAAGTAAGCATTCCATTTAGCATAATATTATAATCATAATGTAAAATTTGTATAAATAACTTTTCATTATATGGGCTTAGTAATACTGTGGTTCAAATTATTTTATTCTTATCCCTAGCCGCCAGTTTGTAATGAGATAACAAATTATTTGTAATGAGATTATACTGTATTGGATATTTTTATTTCAAATGAAACATTTTTCACTTTGATCAGAAACCTTTACTTATTATGCATAGTAAGACTGTAGGAATATTATATATATTATTTTTATAATTTCTTATTATAGAGAAAAACACTTGTAATATATCATTGCTGTAAATTCATTTAATTTTACAAAAGGTGGTGAAGCAAGGTTTCTCTATTGTTGGTTTGTAAAAAAAAAAAAAAACAACCCACAAAAAACAAACAAAAACTCCAAAAACCAGAAAACCTGGGCAGTAAAATTTGACTTACGTTCTTTCATTCCTCAAACAGTAATTGCAGTAAATCCATTGAATCTGGGGTCAGCAAACTAAGGCTCTGGGGCCAAATCTAACATGCCTCCTGTTTTGGTAAATAAAATTTTATTGGAACACAGCCATGACCTATCTTTTAGGTATTGTCTATTTGTCTGTGGTTGCTTTCACACTATTATATATAATGGCAAAGTTAATTAGTCACAGCAGAGACCATATGGCCCAGAAACCCTTTCTTTTTTTCCTCCAAATTCTAAATATTTATTTTCTGACCGTTAACACACACAGAAACGATTATACATATTCATAATATTCTATGAACCACAAAAAGTCTGCACTGTGGGTTTAGTCAATGATATTTTTATGACTCTTTAGAAGTGCTCTGTGGACAATTATAATTTCCCTGGGGGCAAAATTAAAGAAAGGGTTACAATGGAGAAATTATGGTAGTGCATTTTATGTACGCTTACGGAGCATATGTCAACCATCTCCTTTCCTCCACTGGATTGTTTTGCTGGCTGTTAACAAGGTCAGGACTCATGCGAAATGTACATTCTTGCTCTTTTCCTTTTCCTCTTATTATCTCCAACTCACTCCAACTCTTCTTCCCTTTACAGCCAAATGTTTTGAAAACAGGCTCTTTATTTTCTTTCTTTCTTTACTCTTTTACATCCTTGGTTCTCTCCAGTTTGGCTTCTGTTCCTACCATTCTACTGAATGTTGGATGGTAGTAAAAATGCCATCAAACGTAATAGTGCAATTATTTATAATATTTAATTGCTATTTTATTTTTTTCTTAATTTTAGAAGAAATTATAAATTAGTATATTCCTTTAATTTTCACAAAACGGTAAATATTGCTGCTTTTATCCAATAAAATTACTCAAATGTGGGTAGTTCAGGTAAAACTTTTACCACATATTAATTTATTTACATAGCATTTATTTTAGTGGCCTTCATACCACTTTTTCTTCTTCTTGAAATACTTTCTTTAGTGATTATTTTTCTGCATTAAATAAAGCAAGTTGCTGAAAACCAATTTTATGGTCAGAAAAACTTTATGGTCCAATACTTCAGTCAATCCTTATGTCTTCTCTTTTGAGATAAGTATAAACCACATTCCAAATATTCATAGAAAAGTGATTTTATGCTTAAATGGTTATCTATTGGTTGTTTTGTAAGTTGTAGCAAATATCATTTAATATTGATTCAATTATCTTAAACTTTTAGATATTTTACAGGGGTTTTCTTGCTGTTTCTTGCTGTATAAGATATATATGTAGCACAAAACATATGACTATAATGTGTAATATATTAATAAAGTTAAGATTTAAAATATGAAAATGCTGAAAATTAAACGTTTTTAAACTAATGTTGAGCTCATCTACAGCAAGCTTTGTAGGGATTTCTTTGTTAATAACTATATTACTTGAAATGTTTTTCTATGCTCTGGTTGTTTTTAATTTAAATTTATTAATTGCTACATATAATGATTAAAATTGTACTTATTTACAGATTTATAAATGATTTTCTGATGTTCCTTCTTATTTCACTGAGAAAATGGAAGTTCCACAACTCTTGCTTCCTCTCTACCAACCTGCCACCTCTGTTGTCAGCATTCTCCCTCTCTCCTGTCACAGTGGCTGAGCCATCCACTGTCATCTGAGGCCAGCTCTCCTCTACTGGATCCCAGCGTCTCTCACCTACTCAAGCACATGACTCCTGCAATTGTCCCCTCTCTTTCCTGCACTGTAAACTTTTTCCTTCTCTGCTGAATCACTCACATAAGCATAGAGATGTACAATAATATGTCATATATTTAAAAATAGAAGAAAACAAAACACCCTGGACTCCACTTGCTCTTCTAGGTTCATCTTGATTTCCTGGGCTCTGCTTTATAGCTTATCTCCTTGAAAGATTTTGTTGCTACTTCCTCATTTCCTACTCTCTCATTCCTACTCTAGTTCCACTTTCATCTCCATGACTCTACTGAAACTTTTTTCAGTGACTTCACATTGCCAAATTTAGTGATCTATCCTCAGTACTCCTCCTGTTCATTCTCCTTGCATCATTTGTCACTGTTACCCATTTCTTATTTCTTTCAACACTTTCTTTACTTGGTCCATGACCCAAGCACTCTTCTATTCTTTCACTACTTCACTGCCCCCTCTCTTTCTTAGTCTCTATTTCGTAGTATTTCCTTCTCTTCCCAATCTTGAAACAGTCCTAGATCTTCCTTACTTCTCTCTTTACATTCACTTCCTAACTGGCCTCTTCCAATCTTGTGACTTGAAAGTGTATCTATTTACTGATCATTCCCAAATTTAAACTGCATGTCCTTTTTCCCTGAACTCTGGACATGTACTTACAATGTTCATTTTCACTTAATTGCCCAGCAGACATATTGCACTTAACATGGATAGACACAGTTCCTTGATTTCTCTAAGCACCCAATTCCTACTGCATTTGTCCCCACTTCACTAAATGTTTGTCTGTTGCTCAGCCCAAATCCTTGGAGTCATCCTTGACTTTTCTTTTTTGATCTCCTGTAGGAGAATCCTGTTGGCTCCACCTTTACAGCATGTCCAGAAGGTACCCATTCCTCACAATCTTTACTGTTAACCAACCTTGTCTAAGCCACCAATCTTTCTCTCCTGAACTATTGCAGCAGCCTCCTAACTAGACTCTGGTTCTACTCTTGCTTCTCTAGAGTCAGTTTCTTCAAACAGATGCCAGACTAATCTTTTTAAAACATAAGTCTGATCAGCGTCACTTGTCTCTTAAAGCATTCCGATGGCTTCTGATTCAGGGTAAAGTCACATTCCTCTTTTTTGGCTCCCTGCCATCTTCCTGACTTATCTCTCACCATTCTCTTTCCTGCTCACTTAGTTGGCTCTGTTTCCAAATACTACAGATGTACTGGCTTTTTGCTTTATATTGTATATGTCAAACACCTCCTTGTCTCAGGGCCTTTACATTTACTTTTCTATCAGCCAAGAATGCTCCTCTCCCACATATCCACATGGCTTAGTCTCTCATTTCCTTCAGTTCCCTGCTCAAATATCACTTTCTCAGTTATACTTTCTCTAGCCACCATATATAAAATATCACAAACACCCCCCATCATTCTCTACTTCAGTCTTTCTGTTTCTCTTATCTTGCTTTATTTTACTTCATAGAATATATCACCATCCACACTAGAATGGAAACTCCATTGGATAGGTAGGGACTTGGACATTTTTGTTAATTTCACCAGCGTCTGGACTAGTGCCTGGAGCATAGGAGATGTTCACTTATATGTTATGCACCATGATGATATTAGTACTTAGCAATTCATTAATATTTTATTTTAAAAATATCTTATGAATATTGACATTTTAAATTTAAAAAGTTATATTGCAACTTATCACTATAAACATTCCCTAAGACTTAACTTTTTGGGCTTCCCTGGTGACGCAGTGGTTAAGAATCTGCCTGCCAATGCAGGAGACATGGGTTCGAGCCCTGGTCTGGGAAGATCCCACATGCCGTGGAGCAGCTAAGCCCGAGTGCCGCGACTACTGAAGCCCACGTGCCTAAAGCCCGTGTTCTGCAACAAGAGCAGCAAGAGAAACCACAATGAAAAGCCCGCACATCGCAACGGAGAGTAGCCCCCTCTTGTCGCATCTAGAGAAAGCCCATGTGCAGCAACGAAGACCCGATGCAGCCATAAATAAATAAATAAATATTTTAAAAGTGATTTAATTTTTTTCTTTTTTTTTTTTTTTTTTTTTTTTTTGGTGGTACGCGGTCCTCTCGCTGCTGTGGCCTCTCCCATTGCGGAGCACAGGCTCCGGACGCGCAGGCTCAGCGGCCACGGCTCACTCACGGGCCCAGCCGCTCCGCGGCATGTGAAATCTTCCCGGACGGGGGCACGAACCCGTGTCCCCTGGCAGGCGGATTCTCAACCACTGCGCCACCTGGGAAGCCCTGATTTAACTTTTTGAAATGTACATAAATTAAGCCAATGTAGTAGAAAGAAACAATATAAAGTCTTTTGTTTGATTTTATCCTAGGTATGAGTTAATACAGAAGGGAGTAACTGAACTTAGAGGTGGTGGGCATGTTCCAGATGTCTACACCCAGAATATGCTTTTAGAAAATGAGAACAAAATTTTGAAGAAAGACTTGAAGCACTATAAACAAGCAGCTGAGTATGTTATTTTTTAATGACTTTTTTTTTTTTTTTTGGACTAAAGTAAGGCATTGAATCAGCTAATAGGTGGATGGTGGTTAATGCAACAGAGCTTTAACTCTGGAGAAATGAATTATATGTCAATTCTAGTTGGAAAGAATATGAAAGGCTTCACCAGCAAATTAATTGAACAGATGAGCAGAACACTCACAAGTATAATTTACCAACAAGAGTGGAATGCAGGGGGTTGTGCAGGAGGTTGTTAATTTGTTATGTAACATTCGCTTCCTTATGTATTTTGATAGTCTTATCATGGCTTGTGGAAATCTTCCCTTATGAGGGTAAGCTAATTTCTGAAATAATAATAAAATTATAGAAGGCTAGAGGAAGGAAGGAGCTAGTGTATTCTTAGTAGAGCAATTTCAGTATTTAAAGGTTGCCCAAAGAAAGCTGTTATTTTGTAATTTCGTAGCATGAATTTATGCACAGAAGAGAAACGTAACAGAAACCAAATATCTCTGCATGTTTCTTTCTTTCTAAATTAATGAAAGCCATGCAGTTTTTGGCAAACAAATTTAGATAAATGGGCAGTGTTATTCTGGCAAAGACAAATATGTGAATATGTTGACTTGGGGTGAACATACTCATCTAAGACAATGTTAGATGAAAAATCAATGCTTAGATATGGAGTAGAGTTTATGCTTTGTTCATTAATTTTTATTAAACATTTGAAGAGGGGCTTTCTCTGTTAAAGAATCATATTAAAACAAAAATTAGATAAACAGAACTACCATAAAGGAACATAGTATTTCTAAGATCTTTGTAAAAAACTTTAATGTAAAGAAATGAGACTGTATTGCCAGGTGAAGGAAACATTTAAAATAAGCTCCTGATTTTGAAAGGTGGTGGTAAATAAATGATAATTTGTACGATTGTTTATTCAGTTATTATGTGCACTTATAGAAATGTATTTTGCAAGTTATACAACTTTCATATTATCTATGGATGTTCTATTTGGGATTTTTCATTTTAGATGGAAGTGTATGATGATCCACAGAATGATAGTACTAGAACCAGCATCCTCTCTATCCTCAGTTCCATTTCTCAGAAGTGGTTTGCACTCTTGGCCCTGACACTCACTGTGATTTTGTATAGACACCTAATGGATGCACTGGGAATTTGACACAGCAAATTTTTCAGAGTGCTGCCTGGCATACTGTTTCAGTTCCTGAGCTCCTTTGAATTATTGCTTGAGTTTGCTAATTTCTTTTGAATAGGTAGAGCCTCTTTCTGCAATGAGTTTTGCCCCAGTGCTATGAAATTATCATTTTTATTACTGGTTGTTTATTGAATATTATATTTAATAACTAAAATAAAAACCATATAAACTGTTGCCCATGCAAATTATTAACTTAATGTTAAAAGAAACCATGATTCAAATAGATATCACTCAAATGAAATCTGTCTCGTTCATGTTTACTAAAATATCAGATTACTAAATGTTTTTAAAATTTACTGTATTTACTAAAATATAGTTTTAGTTTCAGTGGGCTTATGGTATCTCTCAAATCTATCTTACTTGATATAATTAAACTTATACAAATTAGAAAAGGAAAATATTTATTTAGTTTAATCTACCTGACTTGGGAAATTTGAAGGAAAGCTGCTTGACCCTTAGTAAATGCCTAATATTTATATCATTGAATGAATATTAAGCAAATTGTGCTTCACAGCCCCTTTTGATGAAGGATGTCCCTGTGGCCTAATTTTGTTGGATACATTCCCAGAAAATGGAGACTGAAATTTTGTAAAGAATTCCAAAAACTACCTCTGTCATGCTACAAGTTTGCCCCAAATTGTAAGTTTCATCACACAGGTTTTTCAATTTGACTTGTGAGGCTATTTTCTCAGTAGGAATTAGTGATAAACATGGGATTCCCTTTAAGGAATTTACATTAAAGTTTTCTTTTTTCGGATTAAGGCTGTTTCTAAAAGCAAGATAAATCTAGATGTCAATTACTTTTCTAATAATAATATTTAATACATAAAGAGTCAGGTTACAGATGTATTATATATTATCTTGATTAAACTGGTAGCATTCAGTGATGAATCTAGAAAAATCACTGAAATCATACAGGTGTAAGCTTATTATTTATCTAGGGAAGATTTGCCATGGAAAGAGTACTGAACTTAAAGTTCAAATACCTAGCTTCCAATATTCTGCTACTTATTAACTCAGTTTCCTTATTGTGATACTGGGAATAATTATGCATAATATTATTAACTCCTAGGGAGTGATGTGATAACTAAATAAGACAATCTATATTAAAGAGCTGTGTAAATCACAAAGTGCTGTGAAAATGTCAGCTATTATTATCAATATCTCTAAAGGCTGTCATCCCTAGATTTTAAAAAATTATCATATCATTATTGAAATTCAGCAATGATGAAGCATGAAGAAAGGGATGGAAAGGGAAAATATTTCACTATAAAATATCTGAATTGCTATAATTACAAAAGAAATTGTCTTTTTCTCTGCTGTAAGCAATGCCTATTTTAGAACTGAGGCTTTCCCTATATTTTCTGCAAATGTAGATTATCTTCTAAAATATAAAATTTGGTGTATGGTGTATCTGAATGTTTCGTGATGGGTATTAACCAGACTTATTTTGATTATTTTGCAATATATACAAACATACATCCAATCAGTATGTTGTACATCTGAAACTGATATAATGTTACATGTCAATTAAATCTTGTTAAAAAAAAGGTTGGGAAAAACTGCTTGGAAAATTTCTTTATGGATGTTTGTAAGGGAAAAACAGATTAAAAAGATTTAAAAAGATTTATAGTTACATTAAATATATTATTGGGTTGGCCAAAAATTTTGTTCAGAACATCTTACGGCAAAACCTGAGTGAAGTTTTTGACCAACCTAATACATACTAGATACTGGAGAGGAATGATATAAGTAGTAGTTTGACATTCTTTCTTGGAAATATAGGATATATTATAGAATATATTATAATATATAATATAATATAATACATAATAATATAATATATGATATATAATATGTAATATATATATAATATGCAATATATAATATATAATATATATAATATAATATATATTATATAATACATACTAGATACTGGAGAGGAATGATATAAGTAGTAGTTTGACATTCTTTCTTGGAAATATAGAATATATTATAATATATAATATTATATAATATGTAAAATAATATATAAAAATAATATAATATATAGTATAATATAGCATATAAAATATATATTATATTACATATTATATTACTTTATATATATTATTATATATTATATATAATATATATAATATATAATAGAATATATAATAGAGTATAACTGTACTTTTATATTGAAATGTAGACCAGTTGTTATTTTAAATTCAGAGGTCTAGAATTTAAGTGACCTCTCATATTTGCAGAGAACTGTTAGTTGAATGAAGACTAAAAAACATCACTTAGCGTTATCTTTTACAGTTAAGACACTATTTCATAAACCTTGTTTTATTTGGTAGTTGACTTGCCACAATATTCACCTCAATCCGAGGTACATAAAAACAATTATGGGTTTTATAATTAGAAACCTATTTGCTTGATTTTGTTCCGTATCTTGACTAGCATATTATGTCTTCTGCTAAGAATATAGACTGCGAATATTGTCAACTGGATGGCTTACTCTTAAAATCATCATTGTATAATACTTGTACTTAACATCATGTAATCTGGCTTTCATCCTCCCTATTCTACTCTAGTGTACAACATTCTGTTTCATTCTTTAAAAAAAATTTTTTTTTAACATCTTTATTGGAGTATAATTGCTTTACAATAGTATGTTAGTTTCTGCTTTATAACAAAGTGAATCAGTTATACATATACATATGTTCCCATATCCCCTCCCTCTTGTGTCTCCCTCCCACCCTCCCTATCCCACCCCTCTAGGTTGACACAAAGCACCTAGCTGATCTCCCTGTGCTATACGACTGCTTCCCACTAGCTATCCACCCTACATTTGGTAGTGTATGTGTCCGTGCCACTCTCTCACTTAGTCACAGCTTACCCTTTCCTCTCTGCATATCCTCAAGTCCATTCTCTAGTAGGTCTGTGTCTTTATTCCTGTCTTACCCCTAGGTTCTTCATGACCTTTTTTTTTTTTCTTAGATTCCATATATATGTGTTAGCATGCAGCTTGTACTGCTGGTGGGAATGTAAATTGATACAGCCACTATGGAGAACAGTATGGAGGTTCCTTAAAAAACTACAAATAGAACTACCATATGATCCAGCAATCCCACTACTGGGCATATACCCTGAGAAAACCATAATTCAAAAAGAGTCATGTACCAAAATGTTCATTGCAACTCTATTTACAATAGCCAGGAGATGGAAGCAACCTAAGTGTCCATCATCAGATGAATGGATAAAGAAGATGTGGCACATATATACAATGGAATATTACTCAGCCATAAAAAGAAAGGAAATTGAGTTATTTGTAGTGAGGTGGATGGACCTAGAGTCTATCATACAGAGTGAAGTAAGTCAGAAAGAGAAAAACATCCTGTTTCATTCTTGTCCTCTCTCAGCTTCTGTGAGAACATGCTGTTCTGCCTCTAATTCTACCTCATAGACATGCTTACCTACATACTGGTTAAGCTCTCTAAGCCTGTGCTGTGCAGTAAGATCACCACTAACTACATGTGGATGTTGACAGAATGTGTTGAATCAGGTGGTGGTAGGCGCTATGCAGAAAAAGAACACAAGTAAAGGAGACAGAAATAAATGAGGTGCTGTTTTTTACAGTGTAGTGAGGGAAGTCCTCTCAGATATCTTAAGAAACTGAAGGAGGAGACTGTGTGTCAATTTGGGAAAAAGGAATTCCAGGCAGAGGGAAAAGTAGGTATAAAGAGCCTATGTTGGGGACAGCTTGGCTTGTTAGCGGATGAACAAGGGGACCATAGTGACTAGAATCAGGGGGTAAGTGGTAGGGGCCTTTGTTAGAACTTTGCTTTTTTTCCTTTGGGTGGGATGGTGAGGCTAATGGATAGTTTTGAGGAGAAGCATAATGTACAGTGGCTCCTGTGTGGAAAATAGACTGGATGGGGGGACATAATGGAAACAGGGAGAACATTATATCCTGAATAACCTTCTTATAGGTTGACTTATCTGGTGACAACATAGTAATAATGAAGTCAAACTGGCTTCTTATGGGACAGTTAGGTTCTTGAAAGGACAACATCTGTTGTTACCAAATTCTGCATTACTTACTAACCCCAGTCAAACTAGTTCAAGACAGATATTGATATTGGATCAGATATTATGGATAGAGCAACACAAATGCATACTGTCTGCCATTTGTTAGCTATAAGAATATAATTATCTATCAGTTTTCTCATATGTAAGTGGGGTGACATTACCTATCCCTAAGAGAATCATTTTAGTGTTTAGCACAATATCCATCACATGGTAAGTGCTCAGTAAGGATTAAATCAGTATTCTATATTGCAATATCATTTTTTTCCCTTTCAGAACATTCACTACAGTTTATGGATATATATGTATATATTTTATTTCCATATTTTTTTTATACTCCTGTAAAGCAAAGATTATGCTTGTGTTACCCATCACAGTGTAATGAGCACTGTATCTAGTACACAGTATTATTAAGTGGGTGGAATAGCATTATTATCTTCATCAACTTTATTATTAGCAGCAGCAGTAACACTGAATAAATACCCAAGAGTGGCATCTTTTCCAGAAGGCAGGTACAAGGCAATTTATTTATTTGCTTATATATATTAACTTTTTAATTCTAAACAAATACCAAGCATATAGAAAGTAAAATAAAATAATGAACTTCTTGGGCCTGTCAGACAGTTACAACACTTATCAACTTTCTGCCATTCTTATTTCATTTCTATCTCCACCCACACCCTACCCCACATCCTGTTTATTATATTATTTTTTACAGTTCTTTTTTGTGTTATAATTTACATAAATTGAAATGTACAAGTCTTAGCTACATAATTTTGACAAACAGATGAAGTCTTGTAACCTCCATACTCATGTTACTATAGAACATTTCTATCTATCCAGGAATTTCTTTTGTGTCCCTTCTCAGTCATTTCCTCCCCTGGCAATCACTGTTCGGATTTTATTTTCCACCTTAAATTAGCTTTGCCAGTTTGAGAGCTTCATAAATGGAATCACAGAATATTCATTTCTTTGTGTTTGACATCTTCCACTCAGCTAAAATCTGTAAAATTTATATGTGATTTTTGCATTTATCAATAATTTGTTCCCTTTCATTGCTAAGTAGTACTCTGTTGTGTAGTGTATACCACAATTTGTTTACCCTTTTTCTACTGAGTTGTTTCCAGCTGTGGTTATTATGAATGATACTGCTATGAACATTTGTGTACAAGTCTTTTTGTGAGGATGTGCTTTCTTTCTTTTGGATAAAATCTTAGGAATGGAATTTATGAAGGGTAGATGTATAAGAAACTGCTAGTCCAATTCAAGTTGAGTCATTTTACATTCTCAAGAGCAATATATGAGAGTTCCAATTGCTCCATATTGTCACCAACATCGAGTTTTGTTAGTCTTTTAAATTTCAGCCATTTTAGTGGTTGTATGGTAGCAGCTTCTTGTAGTTTTGATATACATTTTCCTGATAACTAATGATATTGTGAACATTTGTGTGTGTGTGTGTGTGTGTGTGTGTGTGTGTGTGTGTGTGCGTGTGTGCGTGTGCTTATTGGCCATACATTGATCCTGCTTTCTGTGTGAATCTTTTGCCTTTTTTGGTTGAATTAGTTGTCTTATTTTTGAGTTGTAAGAGTTCTTTATATATTCTGGTTACAAATCCTTTGTCAGAATATCGTGGATATTTTCTTCCAGTTTATGGCTTGATTCTTCAATTTCTTGATGGTGTCTTTGGGTGAGTAGAAGTTTTAAATTTTGAGGAAGTCTAATTTATCTTTTTTACAATATTGCTTTTGATATTTTGGCTAAGATACCATTGCCTACTCCCAGGCCACAGAAATATTCTGTTTTCTTCTAAAACCTTTAAAGATTTAGAATTTATATTTCAGCCTGTGATCTATCTTTAATTTTTGTATACTGTGTGAGGTAGGAGCTAGAGGTTAGTTTTCTTTCCTAACTAATTGTTTCCTAACAATTGTTCCAGCACCATTCTTAAAAATATTTTTCATCCTTCATTGAATTTCTTTGGCATTTTTGTTGAAAATCAATTGACCCTGTAATTGTGGGTCTATTTCTATACTCTATTCTGTTCCATTAACTTATTGTTTATCCTTATACTAATACCACACTCTTGATTACCATAAGTTTAATTAAGTCTTTAAAGTCAGATAGAGTTAGTCTTCCAGCTTATTTTTCTTTTTTAAAGACAGTTTGACTATCCTAGATCCTTTGCATTTTCCTACAAATTTAAGAATCACTTTGTCAATTTCTATAGAAAGACAGGGCTGGGATTAGAATTAAGATTGAATTGAATCTATAACAATTTGGGAAGAATGTGTGTGTATGTGTGTGTGTGTGTGTGTGTGTGTGTACACATATATTTATACATACATACTTTTTTGGGGGGGAAGGATTGATATATTTATAAGTTTTAGTCTTCTATTTGTATGGTATCTCTTTCCAGTTATTAGGTTATCTTTAATTTAAGGCTATATATTTGTGAGGGAGCTCGAAATGTGTGCCCTTTACATCTAATTATCTAATGTATACATTTTTGTTACATTTTGAACTCCGTATATTAGGGACTTATCTTGTGCTCAGTATATCCCCAGGGCCTGTAGCTGTGCCTGGCAAATAGGAGGGACTTATGTGAATGTGTGCTATTAACATTTTGGCTCTTTAAAAAGCTTTTGACAAAGTTCAACACCCATTTATGATAAAAACTCTCCAGAAAGTGGGCTTAGAGGGAACCTACTTCAGTATAATAAAGGCCATATATGACAGACCTACAGCTAACATCATACTCAATGGTGAAAATTTGAAAGCATTTCCTCTAAGATCAGGAACAAGACAAGGATGCCCACTCTTACCACTTTTATTCAACATAGTTTTGGAAGTCCTAGCCTTGGCTGTTGGAGAAAAAAAGAAATAAAAGGAATCCAAATTGGAAAAAAAGAAGTAAACTGTTACTGTTTGCAGATGACATGATACTATACATAGAAAATCCTAAAGATGCTACCAGAAAACTACTAAGGCTCATCAAAGAATTTGGTAAAGTTGCAGGATACAAAATTAATACACAGAAATATGTTTTTAAAAATACTTTTTATTTTATATTGGAGTATAGTTGATTAACAATGTTGATAGTTTCAAACTTACAGCAAAGTAATTCAGTTATACATATACATGTATCTATTCTTTTCCAAATTCTTTTCCCATTTAGGTTGTTATATAATATTGAGCAGGGTTCCCTGTATTATGCAGTAGGTCCTTGTTGGTTATCCATTTTAAATAGAGCAGTGTGTACAGTTTTTTTTTTTTTTTTTTTTTAATTTATATTTTTGCGGTACACGGGCTTCTTACTGTTGTGGCCTCTCCCGTTGCGGAGCACAGGCTCCGGACGTGCAGGCTCAGTGGCCATGGCTCATGGGCCCAGCTGCTCCGTGGCATGTGGGATCTTCCCAGACTGGGGCACGGACCCATGTACCCTGCATTGGCAGTTGGACTCTCAACCACTGCGCCACCAGGGAAGCCCTACAGTTTTTTTTAATAAACAGAAATCTCTTGCATTTCTATACACTAACAATGAAAGATCAGAAAGAGAGATTAAGGAAACCATCCTATTTATCATTGCATCAAAAGAATAAAATTCTGAGGAATAAACTTACGTAAGGAGGCAAAAGACCTCTACTCAGAAAACTATAAGATACTGATGAAAGAAATCAAATATACCACAAACAGTTGGAGAAATATACTGTGTTCTTGGATTGGAAGAATCAATATTGTGAAAATGACTGTACTACCCAAAGCAATCTACAGATTCAATGCAATCCCTATCAAATTACCAAGGCTAATTTTCACAGAATTAGAACAAATTTTTTTACACTTTGACCAAAAGACCCCAAAGAGTGAAAGCAATCTTGAGGAAGAAAAATAGAGCTGGAGGAATCAGGCTCCCAGACTTCAGACTATACTACAAATCTACAGTAATCAAAACGGTATAGTACTGGCACAGAAACAGAATTATAGATCAATGGAACAGAATAGAAAGTTCAGAGATAAACCCATGCACATATGGCCACCTAATCTATGACTAAGGAGGCAAGAATATACAATGGAGAAAAGACAGTCTCTTCCATAAGTGCTGCTGGGAAAATTGGACAACTACCTGTAAAGAGTGAAATTAGAACACTCCCTAACACCATAAACAAAAATAAACTCAAAATGGATTAAAGACCTAAATGTAAGGCTGGGTACTATAAAACTCTTAGAGGAAAGTATGGGCAGAACACTCTTTGACATAAATCACAGCAAAATCTTTTTTGACACACCTCATAGAGTAATGAAAATAAAAACAAAAATAAACAAATGGGACCTAATGAAACTTTAGCTTTTTCACAGCAAAGGAAACCATAAACAAATTGAAAAGACAACCTCAGAATGGGAGAAAATATTTGCAAATGAAGCAACTGATCAGGGATTAATCTCCAAAATATACAAGCAGCTCGTGAAGCTCAATATAAAAAAAACAAACAACCCATTGAAAAAATGGGCAGAAGACCTAAATAGACATTTCTCCAAAGGACACATACAGATGGCCAACGAACACATGAAAGGATGCACGACATTACTAATTATTAGAGAAATGCAAATCAAAACTACAATGAGGTATCACCCCGCACCAGTCAGAATAGCCATCATCAAAAAATCTAGAAACAATAAATGCTGGAGAGGGTGTGGAGTAAAAGGAATCCTCCTACACTGTTGGTGGGAATGTAAATTGGTACAGCCACTATGAGAAGAGTATGGAGGTTCCTTAAAAAACTAAAAATAGAGCTACCATATGACCCAGCAATCCCACTGCTAGGCATATATCGGGAGAAAACTGTAATTGGAAAGGATGTATGCACCCCGATGTTCATTGTGGCACTATTTACAATAGCCAGGACATGGAAGCAACCTAAATGTCCATTGACAGAGGAATGGGTAAAGAAGATGTAGTACATATATACAATGGAATATTACTCAGCCATAAAAAGGAGTGAAAGTCTCATTTGCAGAGACATGGATGGACCTAGCGACTGTCATACAGAGTGAAGTAAGTCAGAAAGAGAAAAACAAATATCTTATAATATTGCTTATATGTGAAATCTTGAAAATGGTAGAGATGAACTTATTGCAAAGCAGAAATAGAGTCACAGATGTATAGAATAAATTTGTGGTTACCAAGGGAGGAAGAAGGGGGTGGAATGAATTGGGAGATTGGGACTGACATATATACACTACTATGTATCAAACAGATGACTAATGAGAACCTACTATATAACACAGGGAACTCTACTCAATGCTCTGTGATGACCTAAATTGGAAGGACATGGAAAAAAGAGTGGATATATGTATACGTATGACTGATTCACTTTCCTGTACTGCAAGAAGCTAACAATATTATAAAGCAACGGTACTCCAAAAAAATTAATTAAAAAACCATTTTGGCTGTTTAATTAAGCTTTTAATAATTTTTAGAGTAGTTAATTGATGATTTTTGCCTCTTATAGTATTCCTTAGGAGTAGGCATAGTTTTCCTTTTATGATGGGAATTTAAATAATTTTCTCTGAAGCTACATCTTGCCCCATTTAGAGTACTGTCTTCCTTTGCTGAGCTTTTATAGTAAGGAAATGTAATGCAGACCAGAAAAGTTTTTTGAGAGTCCTGAGGATTAGGCAGGAAATAATACTGACTGAGATTACTAAATAGAAGATTAAAGTGTACCATCTTAAAAATAATGAAATACTTGGTTTTATCTTCTGCTGGAAAATATAGGCATAATGAAAATTAAATGGCTGTTAATACTGAGAAAAAATTAGGTGCTTTACTAATAGTCCCTAACTTCACTTAAAAAATTCACTTCTGTGAAAGGTCAAAGAGTACCCAGCATTTCCAAAGACCCATTTAATTTAATGACTTTCAGAAACACACATTGTGGATAAAGATAATAATGAGGCCCATAAAATTTCATGCTTTAGTGTTTAGGTAATTGCTTGTTAAATTAAGAAGGTATTATTTTCCAGACATGGGTATAGCCCTTTCTTTCTTGGTTAAGAATATAATGAAAGTTTGCATCTAATCTAGCTGAGTAGTATTTTGGCTATCTGAAAATTATTCCAATAATAATTGTAGTGGGTTAAACTAATTTATTTATAACCAATTGAAGAGGATGAAATAGTTGGTAATTATATAGTACTGTTATCAGAAATTACTTTGATTCAAGTTTGCACATGAAAAAATACATGACAAAGGTGGCCTACTTTGGTGCATGTAAACAAGAAAATGTTTATATGATACCTTTTGCCAAATTATGATAACAGAATAACTCAATAAATCTATTATTAAAAGCTTAGTAAAAACTATTCAGTTAATAAAAATTATTTTACTTGGAGCATTCAGTTAAAAATAATTTTTTTAGAGTACATTATTAAATTACATTAATACGTTAAACATGGAGTTTTGGGGACAGTGCTTTTATAGCATGAAAAAATATGAGTATCTTGAAATTTTATAATTTAATTATGTATTTTGATATGCTGCTTTCCTGAAATGGGGAAGTTAGTCACTCTGCCATCTCATTAGGGAAAAGCATTTAAGTAGTGTGTTCTTTATTATATACTAATCTAAAGAGAATGTTTCACTGAATAACTTAACTTCATTGTACTTGAAATAGAATTTATATATTTGGTGTCTGTCTTAATAAAAGTTTTTCTTAAACACAATGATGCTCTACTAATATAATGAGAAAATACTATATAGTTTAAATATTAATTGCTTATATGAATATTTCAAACTTTATTTTTTAGTACCACTTTTATTTTCCTTTTGTTAAGCAAATGGGCAGCAGGAAGGTCATAAGAGGAGAAGCATCACCATGAAATGAATTTAAATTGTTTCACTGAGTAGACCTCATTTGTGCAAACAGAAAGCAAGTCTCTGAAAACCAATTTAATGGTCAGAAAAACTTTATAAAGTCCAATACTTCAGTCAATTCCTATGCTATCTTTCCTGGGATGAGTACAAATAGGACTTTAAGTGTATATTTAAAAAGTAAGTTGATGCAGTGCTGCACATTTGTGGTTCTGCTTAAGAAACTCTGCAATATTATTTTTCTAAGTTTTTTAAACCTATTATGGGTTTACTTTTCAGATAAGATAAATAAAATATAAGCTCATGAAGTAATTCATCAAGTTGTTGTAGACTCAAAATGGAGTTTTAGTAGACTCAAAATAGATGTTCATAAAGTTTAAATTCTTTTATAAAGATATACATAAAGATCAGTGTTACTAATATTCATGTATCCTGATATTTTTGATCCCTTAGAGGATATTTACCTACTGGCATGCCCCCTATTTTAGGTAGATAAATGTAGCTGTTTGAGGAGGTGGATATATCTTTTCTACTATAGTAAATAGTAATATGATGATGATGATGATGATGATTACGGTAACATTTATTGAATATTTTCAATGTGCAAGATAGTATTTAAGACACTTTACATACTTTTCTTATAAGTGAATGTGAATTCAAGTGATGTTCTTGTGTTTTCACAACAAAATGCCAACTCAGCCGTATATCTTTTCTAGTCATTCTACTTAAACTCCCTCCTCCTTTTCACTCACTTCTCTACTCATTAGGCACATTTTGGTGGCAGAGGGGTTCTCTTTTTTGGTCCATCTTCTCTCACACATACACATAGAGTTAAAACTTGGAAAGAATACACTGTTTATCTAACAGTTCGAATATTCCACAGATGATTTTTCAAGTCTCAATATTTTAATCAACATTTTCTTGTGCCTTCAAGATTGTTGGCATGGAAATGAAGTTGAGGGTTAGATGGTTAGACCATGAAGTACTGTGACACAGTGTTTATTTACATGTGATCAAAACTACAACATTGACAGTAGAATGAAGAACAGTACAGGTCATCTAAAATAAGTGGGAGATGGTAGGGGAGAAAGAAAGAAACTTGGAAGAATGGAAAAGACCCTTTCACCATATACCATGTGTGGCTTGATCTTGCAGCAAGAAGTCTCACTGATCATAATATGTGCCATCAGAAGTCTGAAAACCTAAACTCATACCACTGCTCTGGCAGTATCCCAGCCACCATTCCTCAATGATTGCTCTGACATAGCTCCTAAAGCAGAAATCTATTGCATTCATTTATTTCATATAATCTGAATTTTGAAATATGAGAGGCAGATTTATTCCATTCTGATCTTTATGTGAGCTGTCAGTACTCTAATTTAGTCCATCCATTTTTCAGAATGTTAGAATCTCAGTGCAGTAGCACTTTGTCTGTTAACTAAGACTGTTAGATAACCACTTTTACATTATAAGTTATATTTTACATTATTACGTTGAAACTAACTTACATTGTAGAGGTGGAGAAACATTCCCATTAATTTTTTCACATACGACTTGGGCTGAGAAAGAATACTCTCACTTGCTTTATGCCAGGGATCTACAGAAGATATATCCAGTTGAAGAATGCTTCTGTATCACAACACTGATATTGAAGACTTTTTTCATTAAGTTACCAATTATTTTAGTAATATGATCTGTAGGTGGTATATATTTTTCACATGCCTTACCAGAATGAAATCTTGGTTTTCTAGAATTTATACGCTTTCTTTTTTACAATTATCAGAACTAAGTAGCCCACTTAACCATATATTCAAGCAAGTTCAGAATTAAATTTTGTAAAGTCTTTTTCTTTATTTGTAATGATTTTGAATTATCCTATTTTATATGTATTTCAATTTTATAAACAAATTGTCTTTGAAAATAGATGAATTATGTGTTATTGTGGCAGCATACCTTTAATTTTCCTTTATTTAAATGAAACGTGAATAAATGATATTTTTGAAACTACAGGTTTTAGCCTGTTCATTCCTCACCCCCATATATGTTATGTTGGTTGGGATATTTCAATGAGAATTATAGTGGAATCTTTGCTTTTCAATAGTCTTTTGAATTGTTTAGTACTGGATTTGAACTGATAAGTGAATAATTTTTTCAGAAAAGAATAAGCAGTGATTTTTAAAGTTGTTATTATTCTTATTTTTCAGCAAGGCTAGAGAAGATCTGCTGAAAACTCAGAAAGAGCGTGATTTTCATCGAATGCACCACAAGAGAACAGTCCAGGAGAAAGACAAATTAATTAATGACCTCAAAGGGTAAGCTGCTAGTTTTTGTTGGCATATTTATTAAAGAACTATTTAATTTGTGTTAAGCCATTTGGCCATGGAAGAAGGTTCCAGGTAAAGTTATTCATTCAGCATTTATTGAACATCTACTGTGTGCCATGTGTTTGATACAAAGATGAGCAAGTTTAGGTCCTTGCTGTCAAGGTTCCCAGAGACTGTTAAGATGTGTGACGGGGGAGGAGTTAAACAGAAATATGGTGAAATATACTGGATTGTTTTTATGCGAGCCAAGAGGTGGTCGGCCCAACCAGATTGGAGAGTGAGATGGTTCAGGGACCTATTTCTAAAGAAAATGAATTCTAAAGTATGAGTTAACAGACTGAGGGAGTGGGGTCAGTGTCCTGTGCAAAGGGACCAAGTCACTGGAGGAACATGACATGTTTGCCAAATTGTAAGAATGGAGAGCAAAGTGCAGAAGCAGCTTGACAAGGTCAAGGTGGAGGGGGCCACATACTGCATAACCTTGAATTTATCCTAAGGCTTTTAGAAATTACTTTAATGATATTCAGATTCACTTCCCTCTGCCTTCCTCCTCTCCCTGACCCCCCCGCCCCTGCCACCAAATAAGAAAAGAATTTATAGTCTCTAACTAAAATTCTCCTTTGCTTGTTCTAGGGCAGTGCTGCCCAATAGAACTTTCTGTAATGTTATAAATATTTTATATCTGTACTCCCCCCCCATATGATAGCCATTAGTCACATCCTCTACTAAGCACTTTCAGTGTGGCTAGTACAACTGATGAATTAAATTGCTGATTTTATTTAATTTTAATTAATTTAAGTTTAAATTTAAATAGCCACATTTGGCTAGTGGCTACTGTATTGAACAACGTAGCTTAGGGGTGGTCAGGATAATTGCTGTCTTTTGTAGTGATTATGATCATTATGGCTATTATGATTTCTTAATTATAGGCTGTCTCGAAAGAATCAATCAATGTACCTTCTAACTTAGCAATATATTAGAAATTAGCATTTCTCTGATTTTTCTTAATTGAATCTCTATAGAAATCAAACACCAGTTTAATGAAAGAGAGATTGCATTAACTTGAAAAAAAAAGGCCTTGAGAGTGTTAATTCATTGACTTTAATCAATGCTTTTGGTTTCATATTTTGGTCTAAACTATTTTTTTGGTTCATAAAATTGTTCCAACTCCAGAAATATTCAGAAAAAAATCTTTGAAATGATTTGTTTTCCTCTTAACAAAAACATTAATTGAGAATTAGTACAGTGTAATGGAAAGAGCTTGGATTTTGGAGTCAATTAAACATTGGAAGCCTGGCTCCACTATTTACCTTTGTGTGCTCATTGTAATTCTGTTTCTTATCTGTAAAAACTGTCATAATAAAAGTACCTAATATAGTGTCTGGAACATAATAGATAGTAAGTACTTTGCACGTACCCTAACATTGAAAGTATGTGCTAAATATATACTATTTCATGTAGATTTCCCTTTTGAATTTCTATACAGGTCTCTTTTTAGAACTGTATATTGTATTTTGTTTTAAAAATTTTATACTTTAATATTTGGGAATTAATTTTATATCTTTTGTATTTTGGAATTATTCTACTCTCAGGGCAATAAAGAGGCCTGTGGCTCTTCTGAAGTCATGTAGAAGTCTATAAAGGTAGCGAAGCTTTTTCCTGTACAAAGATAACTAATTGCTTTTCCTTTCATCAGGGTGAGGTACCCATTTGCCCATAGGAAAAGCCCAAAGGTATTTTAGTAGTTTGTGTGTGTGTGTGTGTGTGTGTGTGTGTGTGTGTGTGTGTGCGTACATACACATACACATAACGTGAGTTTGAATCACAGTACCTTCTTCATGGGAACGATCTCAGGTTTGAGTCCATTCTCACCCTCTGTGCTGATACAAGCAAGCTTTAGTATTTCAGTTACTTGGGTTGATGACAGTCTCAGAGCACCTTTGTGTCCAGCTGTGGCAGCTAAAATATGATTGTTCACTGTTGCTGATGTTCTATTCATGGTAAATTGTTGTTTGAGCTTTTGTTTTAAATTATTTTTTTTGAGACTTCTAGCCTATGTGTAAAATATATCATACTTGTTAAATTTCCTAGAATGTTTAAAGAGAATACTATTATAATTTATTTCATGTAAAAGTTCAGCATTTTCTGATTATACTTTTTGTAACCCTTAGGGGCCCCAGTGAAGAAATCCACATTACATTGGAATATAACTGCACTTAGTGTATATTCAGATAACCTTTATTTCCATATTTAAGCATTAAGAATAATGTCTCCATTGAACCATCTGGATAAATCACTAATATCTTTTTTCTAAGGACCAAAACGAAAATTTCATTGATGATCTGAGAGTCACAAAAAAACTAGTCATGAAGTTAATCAATCACCAGTGAAGTTAATCAGTCAGCAGTGAACACCTTATCTTGTAATTGCGCCGTTGCATAATAAATCAGCTATAGAGAAGAGGATTTTTGATTCCAGGATAAGTTAGGGTCTGAGTTCTCTGTGTCATATTTTACCCAAATATTTCAATGATGTGTCTTTTTATCATAAACCACAAAAAGTTAACCTTAATGTTTTCTCTAAATTGTTCAACTAAGTTGTCATTTGTTGCTTTTATCTGTCAATTTTTCAGAATTTCCTGTTTAACATGAGTGACTTATTATGAATGTACTTATTTTCAGAATTTTTAATACCAACAATTAGAACTTATAAGTGGGTGAATTATGAGGTTCTTATCGAATTTATAAAACAGTCACACTCTTTCAGTCTGACTAAACAGAAGATTTCTGTGAATGTTGTTTCCTTGTTACATCTTATTGGTATTTATGTGTTGCTAATTCTTTGCACAGAGGATAATCCAGTCATGTCTCATGAATGAGTAGATGCCAAAATCATCAATAATGTTTATACTTCAATTGCCCACAAATTCAGCACACAATGTTTTGTGTATATAACTCTGTACCTGAATGTGTGTTTACAAATGTATAAATGTCCCTAGAAGTGAATAGTATATAGCAAAATGTATATATGCTAAGTACATTAAGTAGAATAGGGGATGAAATTATATATATTACTTATATCTTTTATTTTATTACTCTCTCTTGCTTTGCTGAGTGTGACTGAATTAATACACACTAAGTATAACATATATATAAAATACATATTGTTATTATAATATAATATAAATGTATATAATAATTTTAATGCTTAGGTTTTATTACTGTCATCAATGAAGTATAATCAAAATTATGTTGAGATATGATTTATAAATCAATGGCTTTCATAAATATATTCATAAAAATATTTTATAAAATGAGGACTACTATTTTAATTTTTTAATAAAAACAAATGTAAAATTATTTTGGGGGACTTCTGCTTTGAGTCATATAAGAATAACTGGTATAAAGCTAGCTCTCCAGCTGGTACTGGACTAGCTAGCTGTCCACTGTAATGAACTACAAAACTGGACAGAATTTTTGGTGTTGTTTTTTAGAACGGGATGTCTAAGAGGAGGGAAATACACAAAGTGAGCAGCATGATCAGCCCAGATTTCTGTCTGGAGGCACTTTTCAGAAAATAGTGTGACAAGGTGGGACCCAAACAGATCATGGTAGTCTTGACGAGCTGATGAGGCAGAGGTCAGAGTTCAGGGCTACTGAGAGAGCTAGAATTTGCAGGACAGGGTGCACAAAAGGAGAGAGGTACATGAAAAGGTACTTGAGAAATATCTGTAGTGGTTCCTTTTAGTCTTTGACCAGATATGAAGTTGTGGAAGTACATGGTAAGAGAACATGGAGCTTGCAAAGAACAGCTCCTGGGCAACTGTGTGCCAAATGGAGATTCCAGAGATTGCAGATGTAGGAGTTCTGACCAGCTACTATGGAGAAAGCTCACTGAATACTCTGAGTACTCAGTTAAGACCCTTGATAAACCCTGCCATAGGAGCTGAGCTATTCTAGTCTTAGAGAAGGAACTATTTTAGACTTGACCTATAAAAAGCTTAAAGGTAAACTTCGAAAGGCCTCTGCAGCAGCTTGCAGCACAGCTGAAGTGTTAGCTCTTTCTAGGGCAGGAGGGCCTCCTCTGCAAGCCCATAGGGCCTGAGGAGGAGCGCTACAGAAACAACATTGTCAGGGACATCCTGAGAACCAGAGAAAAAGAAGTCATTTCATATTGATGAGAGTCAGTTCATCAGAAATATATAAAATGCATGATTCTAATATAAGACTTGAAAATATATGAAGCAAAACCTGATAAAGCAGAAAGGAAAAATAGGTATTTCCATAGTTATAATTGGAGATTTTAACATTCCTCTTGTAGCAATTATTAGAAAAATAGGCAAAAATTCTCAAGTTGACAGAACAGGACAAATTAATTGTTCATAATTGACTTTTTTTTGCGGTACGCGGGCCTCTCACTGTTGTGGCCTCTCCTGTCATGGAGTACAGGCTCCAGACGCCAGGCTCAGCGGCCATGGCCCACGGGCCCAGCTGCTCCGCGGCATGTGGGATCTTCCCGGACCAGGGCACGAACCCTTGTCCCCTGCATCGGCAAGCGGATTCCCAACCACTGCGCCACCAGGGAAGCCCATAATTGACATTTCTTGAATTCTGTCAATACTTTGGACTTTTCAAGTGCCTGTGGAATGCTCACCAAAACAGGTCGTATGCTGAGCCATAAAACAAATCTCTATAAATTTCAAAGAACTGATATCCGTACAAAGTATCTCTGACCTCAATCAAATTAAATTAAAAATCAATGACAAAAAGCTCTGGAAAATTTCCAAATAACTGGAAATTAAGTAACATATTTCTAAATCACCCATGAATCAAAGAAGGAAATGAGAAAATATTTTGAACTGAGTGATTTAAAATGTAACATTAAAATTTGTGGGATTCAGCCAAAGCAGTGCAGAAAGTGAAACTGATAGCTTATATTAGAAAAGAAGAAAAATTTAAACTAATGGTCTAATCTTATACCTTAGAAGCTCAAAAAAGAACAATTAAATACAAAGAAAGAAAAAGAAGATCAGAAACCAATAAACTAGCAAAGTTATAAACATAAAAATTCAACAAAATCATATATTGGTTGTATAAAAATATAACAAAACTGACAAAATTGATAATAAAATTGTCAAACCCTAGATATACTAATTATCACCAAATGTTGGCAAAGAGGTGAAGTAACCAGGAGTCTCATATGTTGGAAGTATAAATTATGACCCAGCAATTCAACTCCTAGGTATGGTTTCTAAGAGACATGAGGGTACATAACCAAAAATATCTTATATGACGTGTATAAGAATTTTCATAGAAACTTTATTCATAATAGTCCCAAACTGAAAACAACTCAGTTCTTCATCAGCATAATATTGGATAAACACATTGTAGAATATACATACAAAGGAGTAGTACTCACAATAAAAAGGAATAAATTACTGATATATACAACAACATGGAAGGATCTAAAAGACAAATTATCCTGAGTGAAATAAGCCAGTTTCTGAAGAGAACATGTTCTATGATTCCAAGTATATGAAGGTCTAGAATCTCCTGAAATGTTAGAAATGCTCTATATTTTGATAACAATGTGGACTACCTGGGCATGCATGAAAACTCTGAACTGTAATACTTAAGATCTATATATTTCACTCCATGTAAATCACACTTCATAAAAATGAAAAAATATTTTGAAAGCATTTTCAAATAAAACAGATTCTTAAAATTTATATCATATGTTGAGATGAATTGAGATATCAAAATATTTTATACTTAATTTTCTTAATCTGAGGTTATTCATACTTGTTTTCAAGACCATCCTTAATTTTGATGTGAATGACACCCTTTCTGTTTAATCATCTATTGTTTATAGCCCTTGTCTTTTTGAAAATTGTTTCTGAATTAAAGAAACTGCAATTTTGTTTTCTGTCAATGAGTAGCAGCAAATTCTGGGTGCATACTTGAATACAGCAAAAGTAAACAGAGAACTAGTTAACTCAAGAGAAATGTGACTTTCCCACCTCCACCTAGGTTGCAGGGAAGTTGCATGCCAAATAATGACTTCTTGGCTCTGTTGTGTTGACCTTTATATGGTTAATTCATTTCTTATACCAATGCAAAAAAATAGAAAAAAGATTTAGGTGTTAGATGGAAATCACTGATTTAACTCAGTTACCCTTTAAGATGCCCTTTATTTTTCATAGGTTGAAGTTACATTATGCATCTTATGAACCAACTCTAAGAGTATTATATGAGAAGCACCATGCTTTACTGAAGCAGAAAATGCTGACCTCTTTGGAAAGAGACAGAGCAGTGGAACAGGTAAAGAGACCATCCAAGCTACCCGAAAATGATTTTTAACCATTTATGTTTTGTAACATTATTAGAAATATTGGCTTTGTTTCTGAGTTAAATTTTAAAAGATTTCCCCCAATTGTCATGCTGTAAAAAAGATTAATTTGGAAACATCCAGGAAAAGTATTTTATCCATTTTAAAACTACAAAGATTATTATTGAATTAAAATTATTTAATTAAAATATAACTTTTTAGCAGATTATTAAAATATAGTTACAGAGAAAAACTCAGCCATTAAAACATAACAACATTTAAACTGGGTTTTAAATGCCAGCTTTGACAGCTATAAACCTGGATCTTACCTAAACACTTTAAACTCAGATTTCTCATACATAAAGTATAACCACAATGACCTATCTTTTAATATTGTTGTGAAACTTAGATGGGATAATGAATGAAGTCCATGCAATTCACTCCCAAATGAATATTTGAAACACGTAGTTACTGACCCAATTTTCAGTCATTTTTGCTGTTGACACCCTTTTTCATTCTTCTTGCAGGGGTTTTGTATAGGTCTAGGCGTAAGGTAGTGGTGAGGAATCTCTAGAATTCAAGAAAAGTAAAACAAAATGTTTCTTGGCCACATTAAAAATATGTAACACTTTATTAGAAAATATAAAACTGCTACTATGCTTAACATTCTTTTATTGTTTTCTGGAGACTTTAATTTTTGGTCAAACTTTCAGAAGCTACAGAAGCTTGCACGGTGGTTACAAAAGTGTGACTGATTTTATTGACATACTTTAATCAACTGTATATTGTCTTTTCTTGAGTGTAATCTTCAGCTACTAAAATGAAAACATCACTTGTCTCCTTGTTTCTTTCTGCTAGAAATTTAATTGTGTGTTCTTGAATGTATGAATTGCATTAATGGTAATATTGAATAAAAATAGTTTGATAATAGTTTACATTTTTATGGTACGGTATTGTCAAACCTTCAAAATTTCATCTCTTTGCTCTTTTTCATCTAACCTGTTCCCCACAGCCTCCCAACAAGAGACACAATTCTACAACCTGGAACACTGTGAGCTAGATTCAGGTTGCTCCTGCTTCTTTTCCTGCCACAAAACAACTTAGACTTTTGTTCCTCGTCTTACTCTCCTTTTCCCCCTGTTTTCATGCTCATCTCCCTATTACTCTTCTCTCAGGAGGAATCCATCAGTCCCCTGACCATACATTCCCAAGTGACCATGTATACTTTGGTGTCTCTGACAGACCACTCAGACTAAGTTTCATTTTTCAAGGATATCAGGGCCTTCCAGGCATCCATGATGACAAGTGCCTACACTCCCCTCCAGATTATTGATTTCTACATCTGCCATCTATCTATCACTGGACTGTATCTTCCAGTCGATATCAGTGTGATTAGGGCTGAGTTATCTTCCTGGAATGGCCATCAGTTCCCCTGTCTCTAACATGAGGTTAGATCAAAGCCCATATTAAGGACATATTTAGACCACATACAGTCTTTGGGCTTCAGATTGCTCATCACTGGTTTAGTTACAAGAGCTAAGGATTAGTAGTGATAGGAGTCAGTCCCAGCTGTGCTACAAAGTAGCCATGTGAACATTCAGGTAACTTTACATATATGTCTCTTTTCTCATTCATTAAACAAAGGTAAAATTACTTGCCTTATGATTGATATGTATCTAAAATGAAAACGTATAAAAATGAAAATCATTCTCTCTGTGAGGAAGGGTTGAATTTTACACACTATCATTCAGATGTGTAAACAATTGTATCTTCATTATCTACAACTTATTTTGTCTTTGAACCCCTACTCCTGCTGAAGGCAAAATAAAACATAACCTGCTATTAAAGACTATCCCGATCTTTCTGGATTAAAACAGTCTCTTTGAGTTTAACACAGGGTGTTTGAATGTTATATTAACTGATTGTTTAGCTAAAACATATCTGTCAGTGTTAATTTTCTGTCTTCAAATAGCATCCTTTTCTTCTCACTCTTCCCAGATGGCTCCTAGTACAAGAGACCCTTATGTGTCCACTGGCCCGAAGTCTACATGCTATCCCTTCGGCCTTCACTTTATAGTGTAGTGTGACTGGTTTGGTTATATTCCTGGTATTTAGGTACATGGTTCTGGGTGGTTTTTTTGAGTGTGAACCTAATGTACCTTGCTTATTCCATGGCCTCTGCTACACCATCTGTGAGATCCTTAACATCTGGACCTCATTGTCCTGACTCTCATTCATTGTCATTTCCTTATCATTTCCTTAAAAACCTTATTTTAATGACCATTTAGCTTACTGTGTTTCTCTAAACATACAGACTTGTCAAATACTTTGTATGAAGAAGGGTTAGATTTTAGAATTTTTAAGGCTATTTAGTTTGTATATGAGTGAAAGTATTATATACAAACTAAATAGCATTAAAAAGAGATGACAAAACCTAATAGATGTGAGATGACAAAAATCTAATAAGTATGTGTTTTCAAATTTTGATAGATAATAAACAATGTAACTTATTTATTTTAAAAAGTATTTATTTATTTATTTAATTTATTTTTGGCTGTGTCAGGTCTTAGTTGCGACACGCAGGATCTCTATTGCGACACGCAGGATCTTTTTTGCAGCATGCAGCATCTTTTGTTGCAGTGCACAGGCTCTTCGATGTGTCACGTGGGCTTCTCTCTAGTTGTGGTGCCTGGGCTCCAGAGTGTGTGGGCTCCCTGGTTGCAGCACGCGGGCTTAGTTGCCCCGAGGCATGTGGGATCTTAGTTCCCCGACCGGGGATCAAACCTGATCAAACCTGAGTCCCATGCATTGGAAGATGGATTCTTTACCACTGAGCCACCAGGGAAGTCCCCAACTTTTAAATTTATTTAAGTGTTCTGGAAACATATATAATTTAATTAGTTTCAGCTTTACAAAATTACTAAAAATTGTCCAAAATTCTGAATTAGAGCCCCATGTTCCAAAGAAGATAAAATATAATTTATTTTTTAGTATATATATATATATATATATATATATATGTATAATAGATTACACTTTATCATTTTTTGATCATGGGGTTCAATTTAGGATAAATTCTAAAAGATACATACATATATATGTGTGTATTTCTAGGTCTGTCTGCTGAGAGGGTCTAGAAGTAATGACACTACAGTAGCAATAAGTACACCCAGTGCCCAATATCAATTTCTAATACTATTCTCCAATAAGAGGAAGTAGTTAGTGCTCCTTGGAGAAGTGGCCAAGTGTAGTCTGGGCAAGGAAAATACAAGATGAGCCCGGGTGAGCATTTTGGGCATCATGTTGTGCTTGAAAGTAGGAAATGTTCATAATGTAAAAAAAGAAAACAAGGAAGGAAGGAAAGAAGGAAGGAAGGAAGGAAGGGAGGAAGGAAATACCCAGTATGATAATGGACTATGTCAAAGGACAAAGGAACTATTGTGGGCAACTATAGATGGACCACCAAACAAATTTGGCTTGGATGTTGAACCTGATGATGTACCATCGTAATGCATGGCATTAACAAGGGAAACAGGGTATACAGGAACTCTCTGTACCATATTTGCAACTTTTATGTAAATTTTACACTATACTAAATAAGAAATTCATTAAAAAATTTTATAATTCATTTGACATCCAAGAATAGATATAAAATTTTCACTTTTTTTCCCACCCAGGCATTTCATGAGCACTAATCCATAGATTACAAATTATTATCTGTTATTTTCCATTAATAAAGAAATGTTGCTACTCAATGATAGTAGAAAAATGTGTGTATCTGTATATAATTAAATAGATGATATTTTGTGTTGGTATAATCATATAAGGGATGAGATAGCTTTTTAAGGTTGAATTTTTAATTTAAGTCGTTGTTCAGGAAATACCAGTAAATGGTATGCCACCAAACTAACAAATTAAATTTAAAAAGGAGTAAGTTTGTGGGTGGAAAATGAGTTAAGAGTTTTAGGATAACAACAGTCTCTTCATATTTTACTTCCCAAGTAATACTTACCTCATCTTTTATGGACATAAAGATGAATTAGGCTGTTGTGAAGCAATTTCAGCAGAGGAGAAAACTCTCTCAAAGTAGACACCTGAATAATTATCATTAAAAGTGTGCACCGAGTATTGTTGTCTCAGGAAACTATGCTGTGAAATAAATGTTTCAGACGTTTACCCATAATAGATACTTAATACTTGCCATGGAATTGAATTTAAACTTAAAATTATGTTTTCTTTTGTTGCAATTAATGTTTAAATTTTTAAAATACATAGCAATTAATCCAAGAGAAATTAATGTTTTCTATATTTTGTAATCAATATTTAAACATTGCATTTTAACCCATTTTTTGAGTTATTTAGTATATAACCTCATATCTTTGGATTTTACTTTTTAGATTTCTGGACTTCAAGAAACACTGAAGCATATGGAAATAGGGCATAGTTTCCATGCTCCTGAAATTAGAGGTAAAAGTGAAATATAATAAAACTGTAATTTATTATTGGTTGGCGATTTTTCAATCTTATCAGAACTCAAAATGCTGATAGGGTGACTTCTCAACCCTGTATTTGAGGCAACTATTTTTAGGCATTGGAAAACATCACAAGTCACAGAAGGGAAATGATAGAAGGAAAATTTATAAGTTGAGCTTCACCATCATCATGACTTTTTGTCCGGGAAAATTTCAAAACCAAACTCTAAGGCGATGGAGGTCAAGAAGAGCATGGCAGTCCTGTTTGAACTGAAAAGGCAGACTATAGTTCATAAGTTGTTGAAGCATCTAGAATCTGTAGGAAAGGGCACCAGATAAGAGGGTGCTGCAATGAACAATGGCCCGATTTGTGAGAGAGTGTACTGTGAGTCCTTAGTTGATGGCTGGGCTACACATGCAAGACTACCTTAGACTTGCCAGAGAGAAAAGACTCTTTAGGATTAAGAGGGGACCAGTGATCTATATTTCTGGTTTGTGCCAGTACCATACTGTTTTGATTATTGTAGCTTTGTAGTATAGTCTGAAGTCAGGGAGCCTGATTACTCCAGCTCCTTTTTTTTTTCTCAAGATTCCTTTGGCTCTTCTAGAGATTGTCATACTGAGTGAAGTAAGTCAGACAGAGAAAGACAAATATCATACGATATCGCTTATGTGTGGAATCTAAAAAAAGGGTACAAATGAACTTATCTACAAAACACAAATAGAGTTACAGATGTAGAAAACAAACTTATGGTTACCAGGGGGTATGAGGGGGACGATAAATTGGGAGATTGAGATTGACATATACACACTACTATATATAAAATAACTAATAAGGACCTACTGTATGACACAGGGAACTGTACTCAGTACTCTGTAATGGCCTATATGGGAGAATAATCTAAAAAAGAGTGGATATATGTATATATATAACTGATTCACTTTGCTGTACACCTGAAACTAACAAAACATTGTAAATCAACTATACTCCAATAAAAATTAAAACCAGTGAAAAACAAAAAAAACAACAAAAAAAAGAGGGGACCAGGGATTCTAGTTGTCAAGCAGTGATGGGATATATTGGTGTTCTGGCCAGGCCTGGATGGAAAGACCTCTTCAACACCTTGGTGACACCATATTAACATTAACCATCCTGTACCCACCCTATAAAACCAAAAGGAAAGCTTACACAGGATTCCTAGGGGAAACAGAGTTTAGAGTTTGAATTTTGCCAAGTTAGAGAACCTTGGGGAATATTTAGGGCTTTCCAGGGATCCACTCGAGCAGAGCATAAAATTAAGCCTAGAATTCAAGTTGATCATCAAAAAATTAAACTGCTTACTATAACAGAAATTAGTACCTTTCAGAGGAAGATAATTGTCCAGAGTCTTTAATAATCTACCTTCAAACTGCTCAGTGTATAATTAAATTTTTCTAGCTAATGTTATAGAAATTGGAAAATGTGATCCACAGTCAAGCCAACAACAGTAAATGGAAACCTATATTTGGATGGCCCAGGTGTTGGATTTAGCAGATGAAAATGCTAAAGCAACTATTTTTTAATATGATCAAGGACTTAAAGGAAAATATTACATTATAAATGAAGTGGTAGAGAATCTTGGCAGATAAATGGAAATGCAAAAAAAAAAAGGAAATAGAAATCTCTTACTGAAAAATACAATAACTAAAATCAAAATTTTATACTTCAGAATAGATTGGAGATGATGGAAGTGTCAGTGAATTTTAAGAGCCATCAATAAAAATCATCTATTCTAAAGAAGAGAGAGAAAAAAAATGAAGGAAAATTTGCCTGTTTTACATGCAAGTAATTGGAGTCCCAAAGGAAAATGAGAATGGGGCATAAAAATATTTAAATAAAAGATGACCTAAAATTTTCCAAACTTGATGTAAAGCATATACCCACTGATCCAAATAAAGCAACTAACTATAAATACAAAGAAATCATGCCTGGATGCATCATACTCAAAATTTATGTGAGAAAATCTTGAAATCAGCAAGAGAGAAGAAACATATTACCTACAGGGAAACAATAATACAAATAAAGGCTTATTTCTCATCAGAAATATTGGAGGCTAGAAACAATGAAATGACATCTTTAAAATGTAGAAAAATTTAATTCAGAATTCTATATCCAGTAAAAATATCCTTCAGAAATTAGAGTGAAATATAAACATTTCAATACAAATGAAGCTGAGAGATTTTGTTGCAAGCCATTCTAAAGTACAAGAAATGCTAAACTATTTTCTTTGGGCCAAAAGAAAGTAAGCCAGAAGAAACTTAGATCTGCAGAATTGAATACTGTACAGAGATTTAGAAATGTTAAATTCTGGTTAATGTAAATGTTAAGATTTCCTCTTCTTAATTTTCTTAAAAGGAAAGTGACTGATAAAAACTAAAATTATAGCCTTGTAAAATAATGTTATATAAGGTATGTAAGGTATGTAAAGGATAAGAAAATAATAATTTGGGGGGTAGTGCAAATGTTCTGTATCTTGATTTGAAGATATAGGTGGTTGGTTATATACCTACTTATCTTTGTCAAAACTTACCCAACTCTACACTTAAAATGTATGCATTTTATTTTATGTAAATTATACCTCAATAATGTTGACTTAGAAAAGAATGATGGGAAGTTCTAAAATATAGAGAGACGCAAAATGGTGAATTTTTAATAAAAATAACATTCTGGTATTTCCGGATGACTTTTCATTATGTTCTCTGATTGATTAAGGCTTAAAAGAAATGTGTAGCATTCTCATATTCAAAAACTTTTTCTCAGCCTTGATTCCGTAGTTCCTTTCCTAATATTTTATATTAAAGAAATATCAATTATGCTCAGTGATGCCTAGAGAGTCTATGCACAAGGATGTTTATTGCACTCATATTTATAGTAACAAAACTATACAAGCAGTCTTAATCTTTTATCACAAGTGAATGTTTCAATATAGTTGATCAGACAATACTAGAAAGTCTTTAAAAATCACACATAAAAATGTTCATATTAAAATATTAATGTTAAGAAATAAAAACATGTAGTATAAGATCATGTCTGTTAAATATATGAAACACCAAAATGTTTACGTAATTTTATTTGTGTAATGTGATTTTTTTCTTCCTTTTATCCTTACTGCATTTTTTTCAAAGAATATATATTTCTGTTTACATCAAAAAATTTTTTTTCATATATATATAACTTTTAAGAAGAATACAATCAGATATAAATATGATGATGTGAAACTACCATAATTTCAGGAACTCCGACTCTCAAAATGAATAAAGATTGTGAAAAACAATAAATATAAGATGGCATAAAGGTTGAACGGTGCATTGAATTGATGCTTGCATCAGTTAATCTCTAAATGTTATGTTCTACTTATAAGAGTTTATGATTTTATTTATTTATCCTTGACATCTCTATTAAAATAAAATTATGGTTTAAAGATAACTCCTTTATGAAATTATTTCCTGGTATTTAATCTAATTTATAAATGAATATATTACATGTTTTTCTAGACTGACATTTATAAGTTACTCTGAAGGTCAAGTTTGTAATTACATTTTTATCTGTGATGTTTTGAAGTGACTTTTGATCAAAAGAAATAAATTCAAGCCCAACATGAAGAAAACAGGTTTTCTTTTTTTTTTTAGTTGCATAGTCTCAATACCTGAATAAAAGTTATTCCTTAAATTCTGTACTGAATAATTTTGTGCTCCTTATAAACATGCCTTCTAGTTTTAGATAAAGGACTTGCAGTTCCTTTTCCTAAGTTCCTTGTGGCATGCCAGCATTTGGCTGTGTGATCTCAGACTCTGTTATTACTCAGATTGGCTGATCAACTAGAACCTTACTTAGTCAACTTTGAAAAGAAGTTGGTTTATTGGTTAACTGGTGGTTCTTCGTAAATCCTGCTGTCCTTCACAATTATTTTAATATATTTAACTCTTTCCCTTTTCATTTTCTCATTTTGGCTTAATTTTTAAAATATTTTATCTGTCATTTGTCTACCTATTTGTTGTTCATTTTGAACAGACGTTGGTATGGCAGTAGAAATTCTTCAGATTGAATGTAATTCGCCCTGTAGTTAGGAAACAATGACTTGATTGTCATTTACTCTGAACTTTGGGAAAAAGACTAATTAATTGTTATTTAATCTGAATTTAAGGAATAAGATAAAACTTGGACTCACTTGGAGTAGTTATCAAAGAATTTAAAATGTACCATATTTTTTGACTATCAAAGTGATGAGCTTATTATAGAAAAATTTTAAATGATAAAGTGTTTTAAAAATTATCTATAATTGCTACCACCTAGAGAGAATATTAATACTTTAGTAGTCAAATTTCTTACCTGAAAAGGGTTTATAATTCTATATTTACTCTTGTCTGGTATGTAGAATAAAGAAAAATTCCTAGGAAAAACTATGAAATAGTGAATTATTATCAGCTAGATATTTGAAGTGATAGTTTTGTTACATTTTTCTGTGTTGTAATGGAAAGTAGTATGTATCAAATATTTATAAGAAACTACACAGAAAGCACTTTAGTATTACATATTATGAGGGAAAACTTTTTTTGTGCAAATTATATAAGCTCAAAAAGTTTATCAGTATGCTGGTTTTTATTATGATTGTGTTAGCTGATGTTTGATTTCATATGAGGTTGCAATTTGAGTACAATGATACCTATTTCCAAAGTAGGTTATAAAAATACATATAATTGTATTTTATGATATCTTATAATTTATGATAGGAAACTATGAATTCAGGAAGAACTTCTAGAAATTGGAAATGTTTTATGAAGTGAAAAACTGGGAAAGCTGACTTCAGCATCACAAACAGATGTCATATATAGTAGAGCAAAGGTTTTAGTTTAATTAATTGCTTTTTAAATTGGGTATTTTTTGTTGCTCAGAATTTCACTACAAGATGTCGATTTCTTATGACTATATGTAGTATATGGTCTAGTTTAGAAAGATATATTATCATTTCAAATATAATCTCTTTCCCTTTATCTCTTTTACCTGTTTTTGAATTCCAGTTAGATGTGTACTTGATCTCATTTTAGCTTCCTAATCTCTTAGATATTTTCTGTTTGTCTCCCTGGGATAAACTATGGATAATTTCTTCAAAACATTTTTTTCAGTTAAGTAATTCTTTTTACAGCTGTGTTTAATCTATAATGGAGTTAGGGACTGGCACAATATAGGTACTTATGTATTTGTTAAATGAATATATTCATGCATATCTGACAGTTAACCAGGGGCCTGAATATGTTCAGTTAACATTGACTGAATGTGTGCATACATGAAGAAATGATTGAATGCGTGAAATTTAGCACTGGGAGTACAATAACTATAATTTCTATAAGTGAAAATTTGTTTATTTTATGTTTACTAAGGAATTGTACCTTCCTTAAGATAATGACTGTGCCCAAGTAAAATTTGGGAAACTGCATAGTAGCAGTCAGTACTATAGGCCTTTTCATTAACAAGCATTAGATGATAAGCATGAGGATCCTGTGATGGAGAAATGGACTTTGCCAGGGTGTTACTAAACATTAAGAAGCACTATGTGGAATTTGAAAATTATATGCACTTTTCTGAATGTGACAAGGACCCAGTGTTTGAGTCTCTCATTTGTTCTACAAATCTTTGTATAAAGTGATATTTATCTGACAGAGAGTGGGAATCATGTTTATTATTGGTACATTGAGAAATAATTAAGTGTTACGTTTCTTTCAATTACACATACACTATGCAATGTGTATTCTCATGTTTTGGTTGCAAATGTCGATTTTTTTCCTAAAATATTTTTATAAAGTGTAAATTCTTGTAATTTCATTTTGATTGTGGAACAACTACATATCCTCATATATAAACCAAACCCTTTTTGATTTTTTACTTTCATTTATCCTTACCATTTTGTTTGTTTCTTGCTTTTTATTTTATTACTTTCACGAAGTTGTGCTTAGTAACGTTTTTCATGCTATCTGAGGTCTGTTCGTATTCTTAGAATTATCTACTGGAATCCTGGATTTCTCTCCTTACTGCTTTCTCCTTTCTTCCCTGTAGATACTACTATACAAATTCTCCTTATATGTAAAAGGAAACAAAAGGTAGTGACTTTCACAGGATTTCATGAAATAATACATGTAAATTGTTTAGACCAGTACCTGTTAGATAGTAAAACATCAATGAGGCATAAATACTAATGATTATTATTTTAAATTGTTATCATTTTCAGACTTTCACTCTTGGCTGTTGAAGAGGAAAATACAATAAAAGAGAATTCAAAGTGAAAATTTTTCTCTAATCTCAATGAGCTGTAATTGTTGCCTTTTCTCCACATTTTGACTTCCAGATGCTGTGGGGCTCTAACTTGTAGCACCGTAGAGCCAGGACATGCAGTCTGGATACCCTAGTGTTAGAAGTTTTTAAAGTACTTTCATGTAGTACTAACTTATGCAGCATTCGGCTTTTATGTTATTGTGGGGATTATTTTGATGGTTTTCTTCCTTGAAACTGGTACTGAATAGGAAAAATTAGATCAGGAAAGAAACTAAATGTTAGCATATGCTTTCTTACTTTATAACATCAGGATTCTTTGAGAGTCTTGACATTGAAATCATCCACATATTTTTGTGTTCATCATCTTTTCTCTATTATAAATTAATGTTATAAATTAGAACGTTTAGTCACTTAATTATGAGTTAATGATTATAACCATATTAGTTATTTGAAATCAGCTGGCCTTTTAGAAATACAGGGGGAAATTATGTATACCTGAACATGTATATGTATATGGAAAGATGTGAAAAAGAAACAGACTTTTCCTGTCACTTTTCTTTTTCCCTCAGATGATTCTTTTAGGACTGCTCTTTATGTCCAGGAGAGTGTGGGGACAAAATGTTACAACTATAGTGGATTGTTACCCTGTGTTTTCTTTTCTTTTTTTCTCAACATTGTGAAGGATAGAGAATATTTTATTAATACAATATTCATTTAAAAATCTGTTGTTTATTATCCAGTTCCACTTGGGAAATTTTGTCATTGCTTACCATTCTCTCCTTTGACCCCCCCCTTCAACTTTTATTTATAAACACATGAAACCTCATGATAACAGGAATTTAGATATAATGTAACTGGAGATTGGCTCACATGCTTTTCAACTGGCTCGCAATGCCATTTCACTAACTTTGCAGCAATGCCACCCTGCATTTTTGGGAAATGAATTTGAGACTTCATTTAAAACATTTTAGTATGGTTTTAATATTATTAGTTTAATACTTCAAAAAATACGTGTATAATGAATTTGGCTTTCTTATGTTTTTGGTTATAATATTTCTTACAAACAGTATAAACATTAAGAGTAAATTGTATTATCTTATAGTTGTTCCGAATTGTGAAAAGGAAAATGCACCAGAAGGTCCTACTCAGAAAGGTCTTCGTGAAGCCAGAGAACAAAGCAAATGTAAAACAAAGATGAAAGTTAATAGAAAGGTATGATATATTCTTTTTGTTTGTTTGTTTGTTGTTGTTTTTTTGTTTTGTGGTATGCGGGCCTCTCACTGTTGCGGCCTCTCCCGTTGCGGAGCACAGACTCCGGACATGCAGGCCCAGCGGCCATGGCTCACGGGCCCAGCCGCTCCGCGGCATGTGGGATCCTCCCGGACCGGGGCACGAACCCGCATCCCCTGAATCGGCAGGCAGACTCTCAACCGCTGCGCCACCAGGGAAGCCCAGGTATGATATTTTTGTTTCCATTAATTCATACTTAACTCTCAGATATTCAGATTCATGGACTCATATTGTATCATTATTTTATTGGAAAAGGAATTTAGAAGTTATGTATTCCAAACCACTTGGTCTATAGATAGAAAATGGAGGTTCTTAAATGATGCTACTAACTAGTTAATTGAGGGACACACATTTATTAGTGGCAGAGACAGCTCAGTGAATCACTCTGCCACTTACTCAAACTTAATCATGGCCATTTCTGCTCACCTGCTCACTCTTCTGCTTAAAATTCCCTTTGTCCAAAAGAAATAACTATCAGATCATCCCTCCTTATTTATTTTATCATACTATAACTTCAAACTTTCATTAGTCTTTTCAAAAAGGAGAATGGAAAGAATTATACCCCATTTAAGAATCTCTATATCTGAGTGCCTTTGCTGTGCAATCAGGATGAGAGTTAAAATCTTCAGTGATTACAGAAAAATGGTTTTAAAAATGTCTGGTCAAAGAGATCAAAAATGAGGAAGAAAGAAAATTACACAAAACCTATGAAGGGTTTAGTTTCTTGTCATGAAAATTGCATAAAAGTTTAGCTGAGGTAATGAATGTTTTTATAAATACCTTTGTGTTCTAAAATATCTGACATTCATTTAAAAATGAAAGCATCGGGCTTCCCTGATGGCACAGTGGTTGAGAGTCCGCCTACCGATGCAGGGGACACGGGTTCGTGCCCCGGTCCGGGAAGATCCCACATGCCGCGGAGCGGCTGGGCCAGTGAGCCATGGCCGCTGAGCCTGCGCGTCCGGAGCCTGTGCTCCGCGATGGGAGAAGCCACAACAGTGAGAGGCCCGCATACCGCAAAAAAAAAAAAACCAAAAAAAATTTTACAAATATAATAACTTTTTAGTGTAGTAATTCTCTAAGAACCACAGATTTTTATGGATTCAAATAATCATTTACTTAGCTAATATCTATAACATTTTTCTTCCTCAAAGGTATGCATTGGAATCTAGTATCATATATAATATTTGAATAAAATACAGACTAAATGCTTTTAGGTTATACTAAGGCTCTGATAATCACTTTCTAGTGATATTTAGACTAGTATTTTACTGTTCCTCTATCATCAATACTAATTTTTTTGGTTTATGGTATTTGAGGGAAAGCCCCTCTTTTAGTCAGCCTGCCTCAGGCTGACTTCAAGGTCCCATGTCTTCAAGGTCCCATCAGGACAGACCCTCTTTTGTCACCATAAAGCTTTCCCACTTCTCCACCTACCTGTAATTTGAGTCTCTGCCTAATGCAGTCAGTGGTGGTAGATGACTCCATTGCTGTCACTAAGTAGTGCTTGTTCTTGTTTGGATAATCTTTATTTATCTCCACAGAGGTTAGTAAGTCAGGGAGCAAATAAAAGACTCGCAATAATAAAACAAAAATCAGAGTTAAGGATTTTGGGTGTGATAGTGGTGGTTGTCATCGGAAACATTTTCATCTTCTGATGTGGCATAGGCATTCTTTTTCAGGTAGTAAGTCATACTTAGAAATGACTGTTTCAGGTCAGTAGTTAAATATATTCAGCTCTGTGTCATAATCAAAATTCCAAACTTGCATGAGTTTCTTCTGCATTAAATAATGTGTGAAGGGTGACTGTGGGCTGTCTGTAAGTGGGTGACAGGATCAGCTGCCAGGGACATTGGAACAGAGCAGGCAGGAAGGCTGGGCAGGCCATAGCCCCAACAGTGGCCAAATAAATTGAGAAATTTTGGAACTTTGGGGTTAAAACATATTAGTATATTTGACAGAGTCTGCCTTTCCTTTCCCACACCCCACCCTCACATCCTACCATTCTCTCCTATGGTATGGTGCCACATCTCATGTGTGTCAGGGGCAGGGGTGCTCTAATGTCATTCAAAGCTTTGCTCTTTTCTTCAATCCCAACATTTAAGTGTGTATCTCTCAAGATAGTTTGCCTCCTTTCATTAGCGATCAATTCTTGGGTTTTAGTCTACATGTAAATGTTTTATCGTGTGTCCTCTGTATAAAAGTGAAGAAAAAATAGGGTAGGAGGAATGTTTTATTCACTTTTGCAATTTTAAAAGCAGTTACTTAATGAATTTTTCTGATGTTTTGCCTTTTCATTCAGGCAAAGTCAGGAAATCATTTAGGGTTTAAGTCAGAAAAAGAACTAGTTTAGATCGTTTGAACAAAATAACTTTAATAGATGGAATTGATTACATAGGTGACAGAAGAGCTAAGATGTCGTCTAGGGTACAGGCAGACATCTCAGAGATTGTCAATGGCAGGACACCTTTTTTGTGTTGGAGGCACAGTGGGAGAGCACTGTTACCAGCCTTGAGGAACTGGGTCCATCAGGTAGGAGGACTGTGAAGGAGGAGGCTGTCTTGTAGGAGCTGGAGACATGCGAGGGATGCAGGGCATGGGGGGAGGAACTTCTAACACATAATACCAGGGGAGGGATTAGAAAAAAATCATTAATTAATATGTATGTAACAGAAATATTTATAGCTGAATAGTTTATTTCCAGCCATGACATATACTTGATATACTTCTTCCTTCTTTTAGTTCTCATTCAGGGTTTGTGTTTTGCTTACTTAGCCAGTGCTCATTGGAGTTCTTTATGTGGTGAGTGGACCCATATCTTTAATCCTGAAGGGTCTGAGTATTTAGTGGTCCTGCTATCTTGGATTGTTATAGTTTTCCATTGATATTTACTACTTAACATGGATGTACTAAGGGTGTCCCAGATTTTTTTCTGGATTCCAGAAGGTCCTCTCGAAATCCATCGTTTAGCAGCAACCATGTCAAAAAGTGCAAAACAGTCACAAAAGTCTCTGAATCACTAGATGTCAGACTTAGTTTTAATCTGATGGTGGCTTCCCTCTGTGCCACAATAGACGCATCCTTCTCTTTTGAACTAAGCCATTGAATAGCAGAGCCTAAGTTTGTTGGCACAGGAGGCAAACTCTTTGCAGGTTGGTTATGAGATGTAATAATTAGAGGGGCTACTTCTGTTGCTGTGAACCCTTGGTTTCCATGACTGTGTGAGAACAACACTGGTGGTGTTTCTAAACTAACACTGCAGCTGATTTTTTAATAAGCTATTCTGCTATTCTATCAGGCCATCTGTTTCTGCGGGATGGCCTATCATTAATTCTGTGGGTGTTAGCCCATAACCATATTTCTTTTACTGTAAAATGCATACTTTGGTCATAAGCATGACTTGTATTTCATGACAATGTATAAGGGAATTTCTGAGTATTTGGATTGTGGTGCACATAGAGCAGTGAAAACAAATATCCCATCTGAAATAGTAGTTGCCATTGTAGACCACACCTTATTAATTTTACAGTAATCCACAGTCATTTTGTGAGATCCATCAAGTTTCTGCAAAGGCCAAACTGGTAATTAATGAGGATGCTATGGGTATCTATCCTCTATATCCTTCCACTACTTTATTGTGGCACACATTTCTATAATTCCCACAGGACTGTGATTTGCTTTTAGTTTACTCTTTTGGTAGGGTTAATTTCTAGGGCTTCTGCTTGATCCTTCCTACCATAGTAGCACTTACTTCATAAAACAGTGAGCCGATGAGGAGATTTTACTAATTGACTAGTATGTCTATTCCAGGTGTACAGTCAGAAACTGAGGAAATAGCCAGGGAACGAGTCCACAAACCCACTGGGTTTACTGTGAAACAGACTTGAGCCAAAATACCATTTATCATGAGGCTATCATAACCTCCTAGTCTGACTATTGGATGGTGTTTTTATGTTTCCAGTAAAGGGAATGCACTCAAAGTTAATATCTAATTATCTCTGAAAGGTCTGAGGTAAAAGAATTGCCCTTGTAAATGGCTCCTGTCCCTTCAGGGAAGACTTGGAAGGTGATTTAGAGTCAGGTTTTTGTTTTCCTAAGTGAACCTTGCATGATATGATGAATACATATTTGTCCAGTGAAAACAAATCAGTAACCCCTCCAAATGAGAGAGGTTCAAAATAATGTCTGCCACCAGGTGGCAGGCTGGCTTCCCATGGTGAGATGCCATAACAAGGGTTCCACGTTGGCTTCTGCTGTTGGCAAGCTGGACGTTTAGCACTGAGTGGTGGCCAATCAGTTTTGCTTATGGGAAGTCCTTGTTACTGAGCCTGTGCATAGTCTTCATACTTGAAGACTTCATAGTTTATCGGGCCAGAGCAGTAGGGGGTCCTCTTTGGCAGAATTATAGTCCAGTGACTGTCCATTGGTGGCAGAGATGGCATATCATGCAAGCCCATCTAGAAACTAGGCTAGATTATTTTTTTCTTTCTCTGTTACCTGGTCATTGTGAACTCACAAAGCCATAGGTATAGTAGGACATATGGCATTGAAACAAGAGTGGAAATTTGGGATTTTAAGCTGCCAGCTCATGTAATTTACTTGTACCTTTCTGAAGTGCTCAAGCACAATTTCAATTATAATTATTCCTTTTTAAGATGAACTTCGATTTTTTGCATGTCCAGAATCATGGCTTTGAGGACATACAGCATTCCTAGTTCATGAAAAGTAACTCAGGTCATAAGTCCTTAGTCTCTACCAGAGCTCAGGAGCATACTGGGATCTGACTCCTTTTAAAGGAGAACTGATAGGAATAGTGATCCACAGAGATGAGCGTGGCTTTTCTCTAGAAGTCTAGAGGTCAGTACTGCAGTTCTGCTGGAGCTGTTTATAGTCTTCCTTACAGCGTCCTTATTTTCCACAGATAATTTGAGCACCATTGGATCTGCTGGGCTATAAGACCGAAGGGGCAGGTAGGGTGTCTTGCATCATACCCTGGACCTGTTGCGAAACTTTTCTTGGTCCAGACATCATTTAAACTATGTTCTTTGTTCAAGATGGAGGATACAATAAGCAGCAACTTGCCTTTTGTTTAGAAGCATTATCTCAACGTGCTCTAGTCAGAATTTTCTTGGTGTTTATTTCTTCTCTGGCACACATATGTCTTATTAAGACATCTAGGGTACTTGCCACTTCTTGCTCACCAGACCCATTTAGGGTGATTTCATTTATGTAGTGGAAAGTAAAGATGATCAGGATTACTATAATTTGATGGTGAATAGAGAAATTTACATGGCCCTGAGGGAAAGGAGTTACAGTTACTTCTGTCTTTGTCATGTAAAGGTAGGGGATTATATGGGAATATGATGGTAACTGCCACATCGACATCCTTTGGCAAATTTCTGCCAACACTCTCCCTGCCCTGCCTCAGTTTGCAATATTATTTTTGGTTATATTGATCAGAGAAGGGAGCAGTTTCAGAGCCATTCACTTGGCATTTCCACCTACAGCAACCTTATTCCATAGGTCAAGAACTAATGATGGAGTTCTGACAATTACCATGTATGTTCTTGCAAATGACTTATTTGGAGAGCAAGGAAATGACAAGCAGGTGGGTTCATGGTTCCTATCTCAGGAGCCATACCTGAGCCAATACTTTATTACCTGGTCTCCATTTTCCTCAATGCTAACGGGGGCATCATAACACTGTACATTCTTGAGTATCAATACCATGCTGGACCCTATTTCAACAATTTCAAATGTGTGGGGTATTCCTTCTTCTTCTGTGTGTGTAGCTGTTTGAGTAAATTATCATATATACTTGCTTTTGTGTTGCAGGATCCTTCTTCCTGGAGGCCTGGCCAAAAGGTTCAGTGTGTAAAAACTGGCTCGGGTCTGGAAATCAGGCAAGAGATTGTGGCTTTTTATGGGATGGCTGCCTTCAGCATCTTGATAATCGATCATCAATTTCTTCTTGTTTTACAGACTGAGCATTACCCTTGTTGGCTTCCCATATTTCCCAAGCATTACCCTTGCTGGCCTGTAAGGATGTTGATTCTATTAATTATCTCCCTAGCTGTCTCTGGATCAGGCTCTCCCATAGCTGCTCTGATCTTTTTCATAATTGTGCCCACCTTGCCTTTGATATTTACGTGCTCCCATCGGACCTTTCTTTTCACGGGCTCCTGTCATTCCCATTGGTTTCAGGGACCCTGGTTCTCTAATAACATCTACCTTCATCCTAGAGGAGAGCCACAACTGAGTTTCTCAGTGATGTTGCTGCCCCCCCTCTCCAGCACAATCTTTGATGCTTTCATAGTTGCTATAGCCTCTGAACATCCTGTGGTCATCTCATGGGTTTTTCAGCCTTGAATAGTATGTCTACTGTCACATGCTCATTTTTCTGAGTCTTTCGATGCTTTTTTCCACTATTTTTCATGGTAGGTTTGGCATTTCTTCTTTATTTAGTTAGGCCATCACTTTTTTTGAAGCTTTTAGCATTTTACTAACACCAGGGTCCTTCCCAGGGTGCTAAATGCTATGTCAGAGGAGAGTAGTCCCATATTTATAAATTCTCCCTTGTCCAACTTTATGTTCTACCTCCTTTGCCTCAACAGCCTCAGAATATAGGCCTACACGTACTCTCTTGGCACTCATAGGTACATGTTGGCTAATTCCTACAATTCCTTTGGGAGTAGTTCTTTTTCTCTCTCAACAGAGTCAGTACTTCCCTGACTAGGTTATATTGTGAATTAAATGGATTTTGGTCAGTTGTCCAGTGATGAGGTGGGGAATATATTGTAAGAGGGGTATGAGCTGTCTTGCAAGGCAGAGGACTGAATTGCTTTTGATCAAGGGAGGCATGCTAGCTAACAGGGAGGAGCAGGCCACTCTTTAGGTTTACAGAGTAAAGGGAAATCTGAAGACAAGATTTTCAAGTGCATTGTCTCAGATTTCTCTGCATCATCTCTATCTACTATGTATATTTCCTCATGATTTTCTATCAAACTATGTTCTTGTTGTCAAAATAAAACATTAAAAAAGAAAATATTTCATAAATACTATAGATGGCTCAAATTAAATCGAGTTTTATTCTATAACTCTTTTTTGGAACTGAGAATACATTAATTTTCTCCACTAAATCCATGTAATAGAGTTGCTATTCCTAAAATGACTTTTCTAATTCCATAATATATTTTCAAATATAACTTCCTTGCTGATGACTTTCAAACCTACATATTGCCATACTCAGCTTTATACCAATAATTTAGCTATTTATAATAATTTCCATTTTGATATAGTACTATTACCTCAAAATTAACATGACAATTCACACATCATCATATTTCATAAATAGGCTAATTTCTTCATTTTTAAAATGCCTTTTAATAGTGTCTGCATTCTACTAATTCAGTCAGTTGAAAAATATGACATTATCATCTTTGATCCTATCCTTCCAGTATCTCCCAAGCTCCCATTGATGCCTTTTTCACATTAATTGGCAGGTTCTGCCCTTTTAAAAAATAAATTTATTTATTTTATTTATTTATTTTTGGCTGCACTGAGTCTTCGTTGCTACGTGCGGGCTTTCTCTAGTTGTGGCGAGCGGGGGCTACTCTTCGTTGTGTGGTGCCCAGGCTCCTCATTGTGGTGGTTTCTCTTGTTGTGGAGCATGGGCTCTAGGCGCGTGGGCTTCAGTGGTTGTGGCTCGTGGGCTCTAGAGCGCAGGCTCAGTAGTTGTGGCTCACAGGCTTAGCTGCTCCAAGGCATGTGGGATCTTTCCAGACCAGGGCTCGAACCCGTGTCCCCTGCATTGGCAGGCAGATTCTTAACCACTGCGCCACCAGGGAAGCCCAGGTTCTGCATTTTTAAATGGAGGTGGGGGTGGTGAAGGGAGATTTAGGGGCTCAAGATCTGATTGTAAAGGGTCTAACAAACTTATCTGGAAGCTTCATTTGCAGAGCAAATTTACTTAAATTAATGTTTATTTTGGTTGGATTTGGGGGATCTGGTAGAGGTTATAGGGGACTTTCAAAAACCACCTTCAAACCACCTATTGCACTCTCCTTTTTCCTTTTAACTATCACTCCCACTCTTCTAAAGCTGGTCTCTGTGGACTACCTTAGCTGCTTCCTAGACTGTTCTCCAGTAGTCCATTCCGTGTGGCATTGAATAATTCTTCCTTAAGGTACCTTTGTAAACCGGATTAGTCCTCCTTAGACAATTGCATATCTTTACTTCTGAAGCCAGATAGCTAGCTGGCTTCCTGATATGCCATGTTAATTTCTCTCTATTTTTCTATAACATATGAGATTGTACTCTAAAGTACTATTTTCTTTTGAATTAAGGAAACGAATTGTGTTAATAGTGGAAAAGTGGTTTTTCTTCTCTCTTTAAGCCAATCAGTGTGTTACTAAAATAGTCAACGGGTTAGTTTTTGTGAAGATAACTATACTTTATACTTTATAACATATACTTTATAACATAATTTCCTTCTATCTGTGAAATATATTTTACTCTAAAAGAAATAAGAATCATTATGCAGTTAATTGAATGTCTTTTGCAATCACATAAGTCACAGTTAAGAGAAAGAAATTACTACTTTAATGAGACTTTGAATGATTATGCAGGTGAAACTTTAAGTGTATCAACATATTTATTAAAGAGAAGTGAAATAGAAGAATTCGATACAGATTTGAATAGTTTTAAAAGGTAATATTTGATGTAGAATGTATTTTTCATTGTAGAGGGAAAAAAAGAGAATCACATGGAATCCACTGTAGTTCAAATATGTTGCTTTAATTACTTGCTGAAGAGTTAAATTTGGAGCTAGATTACGATTTTTGTATGTTAAAAATCTACCACACACTTTGTGTCATGACCTGTGTACTCAGTGATGATTTGGGAAAACTGATAAAACACACACACACACATAAACACAAAACATACCACTGAAAGTATTTCAAGAAATCGGGGAAAATATTAGGAAAGATAAGGGACTGCTAACTGTCCCTTCCATCCTTTTGCTGCCTGATTTATTTCTTAACCGTTTTAGGGTTGGAGTATAGACATGCTCTTTTAATTGAAAAAATCCTATCTAGATTGTTACGCTTCTATCTGTACACAGATTAATGTTTTAATACCCCTTATATGTTTTTGTTGGAAACCATGCTTTAAAGTATTGTAAAAATATTATCAAGAAAACATTAATAATTTTTATCCAAATGGGTAAGAACAGAGGACAAGTTAGGAAGGATATATCAACACTGCAATATGTACAACAAAATTTACACAATATTTTATATCTTAAATATTTAAAAATGAAATTTAGAAATTTACATTACATTTACTGTAATTTACTGTTAATAATTTACTGTTACATTTTGGGAAATATTCATGTTTTCTTTATATTTAAATACAATTTAAGAATCTTATTAAGGCAGCAATTAAGCCTATACTAAAATTTGTAGATTACTTACGCAGCCAAAAGCTGGTTTAGCAACAATTATTCAGAGCTTATTATAAGGAAAACTTTACCTAAATTTTAGATATTTCCCTAAAAATAGCTTTTAATTACAGTTAATAATTTAAGTTACATTATTTTTTAATCATTTAATTTTGTTTATTAATAATACATGTAATGTAAGAATGGCTTTTCAAAACATAGCTTATACTACCAATATAGTTATTAAAATTACTTTCTCATAAGCTATGGTTGAGTTTTCATATGCTATTGATTAGTTTTTATACTTGTCCATTTATCCTAACTTCTTTTAGGTCTTAGAAATTGTGCATGTTTATATATGTATCTCTATATATCACATATATGTTTTGTTAAGGGAGAAAATTATTTTTTATCCTTAATTTAATACTTTTATAACTTATCCTTGTATGAGTTAACTATCACAATCCATTTTTTTCCTTGAGCATAGCGTCTGTTAACATACTGTAGCATGTACTTTGGCAGAAACTGTTTTAGAGTTTGAATTATTTTGAAGCCTAGTCTGTATATGAAACCCAGGTCTACCACTTATTACTTGTACAAACCTGGGCAAATTGCTTGAATTATATGCTTCCATCTTTATAAATTGGGAAGAATAATATGTGCATCAACAGGTGTTTGTCACGATTCAATGAATAACATGTAATATATCTAGCACAGTGCCTATTACAGAACTGATGTGAATTAAAGGATAGTGTTCCTGTAGAAAAGGGTATTTACCAGGAGAAGATAAATAATACTTAATTGCTAATACTATTTTATTCTTTTGTGTTAAACATGATATGGGTAACACTTAATAGAAGTCTGTTAAGACTTCCAGATTTATTACTTTTTTAACCATTTTTGTCATCTTATTATATAATGGCCTGAATGATTTAGCAATAGCTTTCTTTGATTGTAGGTATGGTTTCCCTGATTCAGATTTTGTCGATACTGAGATATGGACATTAGTGCATTAAGTTGGCTAATTCTGATCCTCTAACATTTACATGTTTGCTGTTATATGTGTGAAAGTGCTACTATGCTTATACATATTGTACACAACTCTCAACTTCTTGAGGTGCTATTTTGATTCACTTAATGAAAACATGGAATCATATTTAATATCTTTGCCATGATATCTGTTGCTGTTTTTATGAAATAGATTATAGTTTAAATATAATGATATGAAAATGTAAAGAGGAGAGAAAGGTCCCTTCAACTCTGGTATGTCAGTGTATGTCATCATGTTGTGTTTTGCCACCCTGGCCATGCTAATGGTGCACTTCAAAAGCAATTAAACACACTTACATGCTGATACCTTGCCTTATTAGAGTGAGTTTAGTTGCATTTTGTATTGTATTCTTGAATATTGCTAAGCAGTTATTACTGCTTTTGCCTGAAGTATTGTGATTCTGGCATCAACCAAGGATCTGGTTGACATTTGGCCAATAATTATGAATATTACATTAAAATGTTAAATCATTCTATTTACCAGACATAAAGTTGAAAAAAGGAAATTAGTTTTGTATTATTTTTAGAGTTTAGAAATATGGAATGCATTAAAAAGTCTAAAACTGTGCGCAAATGGAAATTTTAATGCCTATAATTTGATAATTATGTTGAATATCTTTAACAGTTGAAATAATTCATTAAAAATCCATAAGGAAATATATTAATCAAAATATTTATTCATAATATCGTGCCATGTTAAATATATAAGGATTGAGTCAACTTGTTTATAATTCTGTTCTGAGTAGAAAATCAAATAAATGGAAATACATTATTACACTAAATATATTCTGCTTTACATAAAAAGAAGTAAATGTTAATCAGAATGATAATAATTAAGAAATACTAATTATCCTCAGGTTTTTAACTCTGCTATTTATTTTGAATTATGCATAAGCATGAAGGATTTAGAAAATACAAAAATGAGATTGCAATGCAAAAAATGCTTAGATTTTTATATTTTCTAAACTTCAGTCAATATCAATATCTAAAGTTTAAAATATAAATGTGTTCAAGTAATATTTCCTTAATCTAATATACTATATTTGACTATAATATATAAATATATAATTTATATATTATATGTATTTACATATATATATAAATAACATAAATGCAAGTTATAGACTATGTATCTAGTCTTATACAACTTGCTTTTTTTTTTTGGTGTTATGTTTCTAAGATTCTTCCACGTTCTTATATGAGGCTGTAATTCATTTCACACTATTTACTTTTCTGTTCTGTTATTAATGGATGTTCAGGTTGTTTTCAAAATCTTTGTCCAATAAACATGCTGCCATGAATATTCTTGTACACACCTCCAGGTGCACATATGCAAAGTTTTCTGTAGGATATTAATCTAGGAGTGGAATTGCTGGAGAGATGAGGATTTCACTGGATGATGTCATATTCTTTTTCAAATTAGTTGGACATGTCTACAAACCCATACATAGAATTCCTCTTACTCTGTGTCCTTTCCAGCACTTGGTATTACCAGGGTTCTTTATTTTTGCCAATCTACTAAGTAAAATGTGTTACCTCAGGGGGTCTTAATTTTCATTTTTCTGATTAATAAATGTAACAGGTTCCCTTTTGTTTATAGACAATTCATATGTTAGATTCTTTGAAATGTCAGTTCATATCTTTTGCCCATTTTTCTGTTAGGTTCTTGATCTCTGAAGAATATTTGCAGTGTATTTTAGGTATTGATTCTTCGATCCATTGCATGAATGTAGAAATCTTGTCACAGATGGTGACTTATATTTTCTATTTCTTTATAGTGTCTTTAATAAATAAAAGTTCTTCATTTTTAAATGTTTTATACCTTAAATATATATGATTTTTATTTTTAAAGTAGTAACCCAGATAAAAGTTCTTCATTTTAATGTAGGTAAATTTATCAGTACTTTCTTTTATGGTAACACTTATTGTCACTTGTGTAAGAGATCCTTTTCTATGCCAAAATCAGAATGCTTTGCTTGAATATTTTCTTTTAGTAATTTTGTTTATTATATTTCCTTTTACCAAATAATTCGTGGGTACTTCCTAAAAATATAGACATTCTCTTACATACACACAATATGATATTTATTTTTTTATCTTATTTTTAAAACATCTTTATTGGAGTATAATGGCATTAAATGGTGTGTTAGTTTATGCTGTATAACAAAGTGTATCAGCTATACATATATCCCCATATCTCCTCCCTCCCTCCCTATCCCACCCCTCTAGGTGGACACAAGGCACCTAGCTGATCTCCCTGTGCTATGCGGCTGATTCCCACTAGCTATCTATTTTACATTTGATAGTGTATATATGTCCATGCCACTCTCTCATTTCGTCCCAGCTTACCCTTCCCTCTCCCTGTGTCCTCAAGTCCATTCTCTATGTCTGCATCTTTATTTCTGTCCTGCCCTTAGGTTCTTCAGAACCACTTTTTCTTTTTTTTTTGGATTCTATATATATGTGTTAGCATACGGTATTTGTTTTTCTCTTTCTGACTTACTTCACTCTGTATGACAGACTCTAGGTACATCCACCTCACTACAGATAACTCAATTTCGTTTCTTTTTATGGCTGAGTAATATTCCATTGTATATATGAGCCACATCTTTATCCATTCATCTGTTGATGGACACTTAGGTTGCTTCCATATCCTGGCTATTGTAAAGAGCTGCAGTGAACATTGTGGTACATGACTCTTTTTGAATTATGGTTTTCTTAGGGTATATGCCCAGGAGTGGGATTGCTGGATTGTATGGTAGTTCTGTTTTTAGTTTTTTGAGGACCTCAATACTGTTCTCCATAGTGGCTGTATCAATTTACATTCCCACCGACAGTGCAAGAGGGTTCCCTTTTCTCCACACCCTCTCCAGCAATTATTGTTTGTAGATTTTTTTCTTTAACTTTTTATTTTATATTGGAGTATAGTTGATTAACAATGTTCTGATAGTTTCAGGTGTACAGCAAAGTGATTCAGTTATACATTTATATGTATCTATTCTTTTTCAAATTCTTTTCCCATTTAGGTTGTTACATAATATTAAGCAGAGTTCCCTGTACTATACAGTAGGTCACTGTTGGTTATGTTTTATTATTTTTTAAAAAATAAATAAATTTATTTATTTATTTATTTTTGGTTGTGTTGGGTCTTTGTTGCTGCACACGGGCTTTCTCTAGTGGCAGCAAGTGGGGGCTACTCTTTTTTTTTTTTAACATCTTTATTGGAGTATAAGTGCTTTACAATGGTGTGTTAGTTTCTGCTTTATAACAAAGTGAATCAGTTATACATCTACATATATCCCCATATCTCTTCTGTCTTCCGTCTCCCTCCCTCCCACCCTCCTTGTCCCACCCCTCTAGATGGTCACAAAGCACCAAGCTGCTCTCCCTGTGCTATGCGGCTGCTTCCCACTAGCTGTCTGTTTTACATTTGGTAGTGTATATATGTCCATGACACTGTCTCACTTTGTCCCATCTTACCCTTCCCCCTCCCCGTATCCTCAGGTACATTCTCTAGTATGTCTGCCACTTTATTCTTGTCTTGCCCCTAAGTTCTACATGACGTTTTTTAGATTCCATATATATGTGTTAGCATACATTATTTGTTTTTCTCTTTTTGACTTACTTCACTCTGTATGACAGACTCTAGGTCCATCCACCTCACTACAAATAACTCAATTTCGTTTCTTTTTATGGCTGAGTAATTTTCCATTGTATATATGTGCCACATCTTCTTTATCCATTCATCCGATGATGAACACTTAGGTTGCTTCCATGTCCTGGATACTGTAAATAGAGCTGCAATGAACATTTTGGTACATGACTCTTTTTGAATTATGGTTTTCTCAGGGTATATGCCCAGTAGTGGGATTGCTGGGTCATATGGTAGTTCTATTTGTAGTTTTTTAAGGAACCTCCATGGAGAGTTTGATAATGTCTGGCATTACATTTAGGTCTTTAATCTATTTTGAGTTTATTTTTGTGTATGCTGTTAGGGAGTGTTCTAATTTCATACTTTTACATGTACCTGTCCAGTTTTCCCAGCACCACTTATTGAAGAGGCTTTCTTTTCTCCACTGTATATTCTTGCCTCCTTTATCAAATATTAGGTGACCATATGTGCGTGGGTTTATGTCTGGGCTTTCTATCTTGTTGATCTATATTTCTGTTTTTGTGCCAGTACCATATTGTCTTGATTAGTATAGCTTTGTTGTATAGTCTGAAGTCAGGGAGCCTGATTCCTCCAGAACTGTTTTTCTTTCTCAAGATTGCTTTGGCTATTCGGGGTCTTTTGTGTTTCCATACAAATTGTAAGATTTTTTGTTCTAGTTCTGTGAAAAGTGCCATTGCTAGTTTGATCAGGATTACATTGAATCTGTAGATTGCTTTGGGTAGTATAGTCATTTTCACAATGTTGATTCTTCCAGTCCAAGAACATGGTATTTCTCTCCATCTGTTTGTATCATCTTTAATTTCTTTCATCAGTGTCTGATCGTTTTCTTCATACATGTCTTTTGTCTCCTTAGGTAGGTTTATCCCTAAATGTTTTAATCTTTTTGTTGCAATGGTAAATGGGAGTGTTTACTTAATTTCTCTTCAGCTTTTTCATCATTGGTGTATAGGAATGCAAGAGGTTTCTGTGCATTAATTTTGTATCCTGCTACTCTACCAAATTCACTTATTATCTCTAATACTTTTCTGGTAGCATCTTTAGGATTCTTTATGTATAGCGTCATGTCATCTGCAAACAGTGACAGTTTTATTTTTCTGATTTGGATTCCTTTTATTTTTTGTCTCTGATTGCTGTCGCTAAAACTTCCAAACCTATGTTGAATAGTAGTGGTGAGAATGGGCAACCTTGTCTTGTTCCTGATCTTAGTGGAAATGGTTTCAGTTTTTCACCATTGAGAATGATGCTGGCTGTAGGTTTGTCATATACGGACTTCATTATATTGTGGTAAGTTCCCTCTATGCCTACTTTCTGGATGGTTTTTATCATAAATGGGTGTTGAATTTTGTCAAAACCTTTTCTGCATCTACTGAGATGATCTTATAGTTTTTCTCCTTCAGTTTGTTAATATGGTATATCACATTGACTGATTTGCATATATTTAAAAATCCTTGCATTCCTGGGATAAACCCCACTTGATCATGGTGTATGATCCTTTTAATATGCTGTTGGATTCTGTTTGCTGCTATTTTGTTGAGGATATTTGCGTCTGTGTTCATCAGTGATATTATCCTGTATTTTTCTATTTTTGTGACATTTTTGTCTGGTTTTGGTATCGGGGTGATGGTGCCCTCGTAGAATGAGTTTGGGCACGTTCCTCCCTTGGCTATATTTTGGAAGAGTTTGAGAAGGCAGTGGTGTTAGCTCGTCTCTAAATGTTTGATAGAATTCAGTTGTGAAGCCATCTGGTCCGGGGCTTTTGTTTGTTGGATAATTTTTACTCACAATTTCATTTTCAGTGCTTGTGATTGATCTGTTTATGTTTTGTATTTCTTCCTGGTTCAGTCTTGGAAGTTGTGCTTTTCTAAGAATTTGTCCATTTCTTCCAGGTTGTTCATTTTATTTGCTTGTAGTAATGCCTCATGATCCTTCGTATTTCTGCAGTGTCAGTGATTACTTCTCCTTTTTCATTTCAAAATCTACTGATTTGAGTCTTCTCTCTTTTTTTCTTGGTGAGTCTGGCTAATGGTTTATCATTATTTTTTATCTTCTCAAAGAACCAGCTTTTAGTTTTATTGATCTTTGCTATGGTTTCCTTCATTTCTTTTCCATTTATTTCTGATCTGATCTTTATGATTTCTTTCCTTCTGCTAACTTTGGGTTTTTTATTCCTGTTTCTCTAATTGTTTTAGTTGTAAGCTTAGGTTGGTTATTTGAGATGTTTCTTGTTTCTTAAGGTAGGATTGTATTGCTATAAACTTCCCTCTTAGAACTGCTTTTGCTGTATCCCATAGGTTTTGGGTTGTCGTATTTTCACTGTCATTTGTTTCTAGGTGTTTTTTGATTTCCTCTTTGATTTCTTTGGTGATCTCTTCATTATTATTTTTTTTTTTTTTTTTGCCGTATGCGGGCCTCTCACTGTTGTGGCCTCTCCCGTTGCGGAGCACAGGCTCTGGACGCACAGGCTCAGCGGCCATGGCTCACGGGCTTAGTTGCTCTGCGGCATGTGGGATCTTCCCAGACCAGGGCACGAACCCGTGTCTCCTGCATCGGCAGGCGGATTCTCAACCACTGCGCCACCAGGGAAGCCCCTCTTCATTATTAAGTAGTGTCTTGTTTGGCCTCCATGTGTTTGTATTTTTTACAGATGTTTTTCCTGTAATTGATAATCTAGTTTCATAGTGTTGTGGTCGGAAAAGATACTTGATAGAATTTCAATTTTCTTAAATTTACAAAGGCTTGATTTGTGACCCAAGATATGATCTATCCTGGAGAATGTTCCATGAGCACTTGAGAAGAATGTGTATTCTGTTGTTTTTGCATCGAATGTCCTATAAATATCAATTAAGTCCCTCTTGTTTAATGTGTCATTTAAAGCTTGTGTTTCCTTATTTATTTTCATTTTGGATGATCTGTCCCTTGGTGAAAGTGGGGTGTTAAAGTCCCCTACTATGATTGGGTTACTTTCAATTTCCCCTTTTATGGCTGTTAGCTTTTGCCTTATGTCTTGACATGCTCCTATGTGGGGTGTATAAATATTTATAATTGTTATATCTTTTTCTTGGATTGATCCCTTGATCATTATGTCGTATCCTTCTTTGTCTCTTGTAATAGTCTTTATTTTAAAGTCTATTTTGTCTGATATGAGAATTGCTACTCCAACTCCTTTTGATTTCCATTTGCATGGAATACCTTTTTCCATCCATTCACTTTCAGTCTGTATGTGTCCCTAGGTCTGAAGTAGGTCTCTTGTAGACAGCATATATATGGGTTTTGTTTTTGTATCCATTCAGCCAGTCTATGTATTTTTGTTGGAGCATTTAATTCACTTACATTTAAGGTAGCTATTGATATGTATGTTGTTATTACCATTTTCTTAATTGTTTTGGGTTTGTTATTATAGGTCTTTTCCTTCTCTTGTGTTTCCTGCCTAGAGAAGTTCCTTTAGCATTTGTTGTAAAGCTGGTTTGGTGGTGCTGAATTCTCTTACCTTTGGCTTGTCTGTAAAGGTTTTAATTTCTCCATCAAATCTCAGTGAGTTCATTGCTGGGTAATCTTCATTGTAGGTTTTTCCTTTTCATCACTTAAAATATGTCCTGCCACTCCATTCTGGCTTGCAGTTTCTGCTGAAAGATCAGCTGTTTACCTTATGGGGATTCCCTTGTATGTTATTTGTTTTTTCCCTTGCTGCTTTTAATATTTTGTATTTAATTTTTGAAAGTTTGATTAATATATGTCTTGGCATGTTTCTCCTGGGATTTATCCTGTATGGGACTCTCTGTGCTTCCTGGAGTTGATTGACTATTTCCTTTTCCATATTAGGAAAGTTTTCAGCTATAATCTCCTTAAATATTTTCTCATTCCCTTTCGTTTTCTCTTCTTCTTCTGAGACTCCTATAGTTTGAATTTTGATGTATTTAATGTTGTCCTAGAGGTCTGTGAGACTGTCCTCAGTTCTTTTAATTCTTTTCTCTTCATTCTGCTCTGCAGTAGTTATTTCCAGTATTTTATCTTTCAGGTCACTTGTCTGGTCTGTTTTTCTGCCTCATTTAGATCTGCTATTGATTCTGTCTAGAAAAATTTTAATTGCATTTATTGTATTGTTAGTCATTGTTTGTTTGCTCTTTAGTTCTTCTAGGTCCTTGTTAAATGTTTGTTGTATTTTCTCTATTCTGTTTCAAAGAATTTGGATCATCTTTACTATTATTACTCTGAATTCTTTTTCAGGTAGACTTCTTATTTCCCCTTAATTTGTTTGGTCTGGTGGGTTTTTACGTTGCTCCTTCATCTGCTGTGTGTTTCTGTGTCTTTTCATTTTGCTTATCTTACTGTGTTTGGAATCTCCTTTTCGCAGGCTGTAGGTTTGTAGTTCCCGTTGTTTTTGGTGTCTGCCCCCCGTGGCTAAGGTTGGTTGGTGGGTTGGGTAGGCTTCCTGTTGGAGGGAACTGGTACCTGTGTTTGGGTGGTTGAGATTGTATCTTGTCTCTCTGGTGGGCAGGACCGTGTCTGGTGGTGTGTTTTGGGGTGTCTGTGGCCTTATTATGATTTTAGGCAGCCTCTCTGCTAATGGGTGGGGTTGTATTACTGTCTTACTAGTTGTTTTTCATAGTGTGTCCAGCAGTGTAGCTTTCTGGTTGCTGAGTGGAGCTGGGTCTTAGCATTGAGATGGAGATCTCTGGGAGAACTTTTGCCATTTGATATTACATGGAGCCAGGAGGTCTCTGGTGGACCAATGTCCTGAACTCGGCTCTACCACCTCAGAGACACAGGCCTGACACCCAGCCAGGGCACCAAGACCCTGTCAACCACATGGCTCAGAATAAAAGGGAGAAAAAAAGAGAAAGAAAGAAAGAAAAATTAAAATAGTTATTAAAATAAGAAATAAAAAATTATTGAAAATTAAAAAATTAAAAAGTAATAACAAAAAGAAAAAAGAAAGAAGAGAGCAACCGAACCAAAAAAGAAATCCACCAATGATAACAAGCACTAAAAACTATACAAAATGAAAAAAAAGAGACAGGTGGAACCCTAGGACAAATGGTAAAAGCTAAGCTATACAGACAAAATCACACAAAGAAGCATACACAGACATGGTTACAAAAAGAGAAAAAGGAAAAAAATATGTATTATAAAAAAAAAAAAGAAAAAATCAACCCAATCAATAAACAGATCTACCAGTGGTAATAAGCTGTATATACTAATCAAAACTAAACTTAAAACCAAAACCAAATTAGATGCAGAAAACAAACCCCAAGTCTACAGTTCCTACCAAAGTCCACCACCTCAATTTTGGAACGATTTGTTGTCTATTCAGGTATTCCAGAGATGCAGGGTACATCAAGTTGATTGTGGAGATTTAATCCGCTGCTCCTGAGGCTGCTGGGAGATATTTCCCTTTCTCTTTGTTCGCACAGCTCCTTGGCTTTAGCTTCGGGTTTGTCCCCGCTTCTGCGTGTAGGTCACCTGAGAGCTCTTTTCCCCACCCAGACAGGACGGGGTTAAAGTAGCAGCTGATTAGAGGACTCTGGCTCACTCAGGTCGGGGGGAGGGAGGGATATGGAATGCGGGACAAGCCTGAGGCGGCAGAGGCAGGCATGACGTTGCACCAGCTTGAGGTGTGCCATGTGTTCTCCAGTGGAAGTTGTCCCTGGATCATGGGACCCTGGCAGTGGCAGGATGCAGAGGCTCCCGGTAGGGGAGGTGTGGATAGTGACCTGTGCTTGCACATAGGCTTCTTGGTGCCTGCAGCAGCAGCCTTAGCATCTCTTGCTCTTCTCTGGTGTCTGTGCTGGTAGCCGTGGCTCATGCCCATCTATGGAGCTCATTTACGCTGTGTTCTGAATCCCCTCTCCTCGTGCACCCCGAAACAATGGTCTGTTGCCTCTTAGGCAGTTCCAGAGTTTTTCCCAGACTCCCTCCCGGCTAGCTGTGGCGCACTAGCCCCCTTAAGGTTGTGTTCATACAGCCAACCCTAGTCTTCTCCCTGGGATCTGACCTCTGGAGCCCCAGCCTCAGCTCCCAGCCCCAAACTGCTCTGGCGGGTTAGCAGACCAGCCTTTCAGGCTGGTGAGTGCTGGTCAGCACCGATCCTCTGTGCGGGAATCTCTCCGCTTTGTCCTCTGCACCCCTGTTGCTGTGCTCTTGTCCGTAGCTGTGAAGCTTCCTCTGCCTGCCCCCATCTCCACCAATGAAGGGGCTTCCTCCTGTGGTGAAACTTTTCCTCCTTCACAGCTCCCTCTTAGAGGTGCAGGTCCTGTCCCTATTCTTTTGTGTCTGTTTTTTCTTTTTTCTTTTCCCCTACCCAGGTACTTGGGAGTTTCTCACCTTTTGGGAAGTCTGAGGTGTTCTGCCAGCATTCAGTAGGTGTTCTGTAGGAGTTGTTCCACATGTAGGTGTATTTTTGATGTATTTGTGGGGAGGAAGGTGATCTCCACATCTTACTCCTTTGCCATCTTGAAGGTCCCTCTCCTGATATTTAAATCAAGAAATTAACAGTGATACAATACTATTTAATCTATAGAATTTATTTAAATTTTTCTGTGTTCTACTAATGTCTTTAATTTTTTTGAAACCAACCTTCTTATTTTGAGATAGTTGTAGATTCACATGCAGTTGTAAATAATCATTCAGTGAGATCTTGTATATTCTTTAAATACTTTCCTTCAGTTGTAACATCTTGTAAAACTAAAGTACAATATCACAATCCCCAATTGACCTTGATCCAATCAAGTTGTAGAAGAATTTGATCACTGCAAACATCCCTAGTGTTGCTCTTTTATAGTCATGTCCACTTTTCTCTCTCTATTCCACTCCCTCTAATCCCTAACCATAGAAACCACTAATTTCTTTTCCAGCTGTATAATATTGTCATTTCAAGATTGTTATTTAAATGGAATCTTACAGTATTTAACTTTGGAGTTGACTTTTGTACTCAGCATCATTCCCTTAAGATTCATCCAAGCTGTTGCATGGATCAGTAGTGATTTTTCTTCCTAAGTAGTTGTTAATTCTTTTTTAAATATTTGGTAGAATTCTTCAAAGACCATCTGGGCCTGAAGATTTCTTTTTGGGTGGCTTTTAAATTACAAATTTAATTTTTTTAATGGTTATAGGGCTATTCAGATGATTTCATCTTAATTTAGTTCTGTTTGTGTTTTTTGAACTTGTTAAGTTTATGAGTATACAGTCGTTCATAACATTCTATTGTTATACTTTTAATAACTGTATGATCTATGGTGAGATCCTCTATTCCAGTTTTTTTGATATTTGTTATTTGTATCTTTTGCCTTTTTATTTTTGTCAGTTTTGCTAGGTAGAATTTTATCAATTTTACTGACTTTTAAAAAAATGAACTACCTTTTTGTCTCATGATTTTCTGAATTGTTTTCTTATTTTCAATTTCATTGATTTCTGCTTTTATCTGTATTATTTCTTTTATTCTTCCTCCAGCTTTGAGTTTCTTGTGCTCCTTTTTGAGTTAGAAACTTAAGTTATTAATTTGAGACATTTCTTCTTTTGTAATATAAGCATATAGTGCTATAAATAGCCCTCTCAACACTGCTTTAGCTGCATGCCCCATATCTTGATATATTTTACTTTCATTTTCATTCAATTCTATGTATTTTTATTTTTATTTTCTTTGAGACTTGCTCTTTGACCTTTGGATTATTAGAAGTGTGTTGTTTAATTTCCATGTGTTTAAGAGATTTTCCTGTTGTCTTTGTGTTACTGATTGCTAGTTTGATTTGATTATGGTAAGAGAATACATTACCCTTTGTTTCCAGGTTAGGGGTCAGACATGAGTCACCTTCTGTTCAGTAGGGAATGGTAAAATGTCCTACCACTATGCTCTTCCTTTAATCCTGGTATCTTGAACTATTAGTTTACATTCCTATTTCCTCCTTTCAGAGTTCTGCTTTTATTGTGCCTTGCGTTATTTCCATGGTTTATAGTTGTTCTTAGGGAAGAGGATGGGGAGAGATAAATCTACTCCATCTAGTCTCAATTGGATGTCTCATCATAAAAGTTTGCTTTTCATTTGCAATATTGAAATTACCTTGAAATTGAATTTTTTATGTGGAGTGTAGTAGGAATCCAGTTTCACTTGGTGTCACTCAGATAATTGCCTGTTTCAGCACGATTTGTTATTTGGTTCTTCTTTTTCCCAGTGGTCTGCAAGTACCAGCTCTGTCATTTAACTGGTTTCTGTGTATACATTGGTTTGCTTTTGGACTTTCTTTTATGTTCCATTGATGAATTTGCTTACTTCCTTGTCAGTACCATATTTTTAAAAATAAATTTGATGTGGAACATTGTGTAAGTTTAAGGTAGACAAAGTGTTACTTGTGTTACTTTGATACATTTATATATTATAAGCTGATTGTCAGTATAACGATATTTATCACATTACATTATTACAGTACAGTATTATTGTCTGCATTCATTATACTGTGCATTAGATCTCTATGGCTATTTACTACTCATTACAAGTTTGTATTCTCAACACCATTACTTTCACTCTACCCTCCATCCCCTGGTAACCACCAGTTTACTCCCTTTTTCAAAATAGTTTTAAATTGTTTAGATTCCACCTATAAGTGATATCATACAATACACTGTACTTTTAAATTATTATAGTTTTTAATAAGTTTGGATATGTCTTAGGGCGATTGCCTCAACCTTATTCTTGTTCTTCAGAATTGTATTGCTATTCTGTAGTTCTCCATAAATTTTTTTTTTTGTTTTTTTTTTTGTTTTTTTTTTTTGCGGTATGCGGGCCTCTCACTGTTGTGGCCTCTCCTGTTGCGGAGCACAGGCTCCAGACGCGCAGGCCTAGCGGCCATGGCTCACGGGCTTAGTTGCTCCGCGGCATGTGGGATCTTCCCGGACCAGGGCACGAACCCGTGTCTCCTGCATCGGCAGGCGGATTCTCAACCACTGCGCCACCAGGGAAGCCCCTCCATAAATTTTAAAATGGGTTTGCCAAATTCTTAAAAAATTTTTTTCTTGAGACTTTTATTAGCATATTGGTTTTATAGACTGATGTAGAGATAACTGACATAATTATGATATGGAGTGTTTCAAAGCATGAATGGACATGGTTTATCTCCCCATATATTTGGTTTTTTAAAAAGTATCTTTCAAAACATTTTAATAGTTTTTTCATACAGATCTTATACATGCTTTTGTTAAATATAATTATAAGTACCTAATAATTTTTGCTATTGTAAATGATATTTACAAGTAGTTAAAATAAATAACTTTTTCCTTCACTGGCCTTGAGGCCTCCAACATAAATCAAGAGGGCACCTGTGAGCTCAGTGCAAGATCAGCCCTCTGTCCAACTCCATGCCTCCATCATCAGGAGTGGAGAGGGAACTCTCAAACTTGGAATAAGATCACACCTCTTCAGGACATCTTTGGCAGGAGACAACAAACAGAGTGCCCAAGCACTCGGAGTAAGACCACCCATCTACAGGGTGGCTCCTCTGTCAGCAGGAGCCAAAGGGGAGATTCTGAGCAACACGTGTTTCTGGCCTCTTCTCCCCCAGACCTCTTTCTTCAATACCCATACCCTTTATCCTGTACTTTTTAGTCTTCATAAGGAGCCTAGGGCTCCCAGTTCATCATATATTCCAGAACTCTAGTCCTCCCTAAGGCTCCTTATGTCACTTTTTCTGACCCAGTCTCTTCTTCTCCTTTCCTGACTCCCAAATCTTTTTCTGTATACTCTGGAACTTAAGATCATTGATTAGCAAAATCCTCTATATTTTTAACTTGTACTGTGAATGTTCCCTTCACCTTCTGTGCTAATGGAAATTTAGCTTTTCTCTGCTTATAGTTTCTCCTGCAGCCAGGCAGGTTCTCTTTGGGGGAAAAAAAGCCTTGATTTGTAGTATCTTTCAGGTTCTGTGCTATAAATACTCATGCCATAGCCGTTCAAGCTACCATCTTCCTTCATCAAATGTGGAGTTGAAAGTGACATCCATAACCAGCTCTCCTGCGATACCTCCGGTCTGCCTTGACCTATAGCAGTCTCAAGGGTGATTTCTCTCTACTCCCCACTCAACCAGAGCATTTGATCTGTAGGTGAGATAAATGTCCCCTTTGCTTCTCGTTGCTGTTTTCAGTCCCTTCTTCTGCCCTCATTCATGAATACACCTTGCCTTGAATCTTATATCATCATGTTATCCTACTCAATTATTACAGGTACTTCTCAGATCATTTTTTTGTAAAATAAAATAAAATTAATCACTGTGACATTGTCACTTTTGTAAAAAGATTACTGCCATAATTTTATTTAGATATTCGCATGGATGATCCTCTAACACTCTGGACTTTCAGTTCCTCTATAGCTTCTTCTTTAAGTGATCCTGTTCTCCATCCATTCTCAGCCACTCACTTTTTGGTCATTCCTTAGGCCTTGCTATTACCAATAACTGCCATAAATTTTCATTTTCTTTGCTGTTTGCTCCTCATCTCCCCAGCCTCTCTGTATGTTGAGGTTTTCCAGGGATCAATTCTGGGGCCTCTTCTCTTTGGTGTCATCACTCCCTAGGTGATCTCATCCAGTCTCATGGCTTTAAATTACCTATATGTTAGTGAAACATTAAGTTATATCTTCAACTGAGCTCTCTTTCCTGTCCTCTTATTTTATGTATCCAACTCAGCTGCATACTTGTCCTCTGCAGTTAGATATCGAGTCCACATTAAAGCTCTATCTCCTGCAGTTTTCTCCATCTTAATTAATGGAAGCTCTGTCCTTCCAGTTCCTTAGCCAAAAACCTCTGGAGTTATCCTTGAGTCTTCTCTCTTAGACATTTCTCATCTGATATGAAAGGAAATTATTTTGGTTCTATCTTTGAAACATATCCACACTTCCATCTTTTCTTACCACCAGCAGTGTTGCTCTGTTTTTCTTCCCTATCATCTCTAGCCTGGATTATTGCAATAGCTTCCTAACTGATCTTTCTGTTTTTTTCTTTCCTTTGCTTCAGTCTTCTTTGAAAACAGCAGCCAGAGCGATCCTCTTAAAACATAAATCTATCCATAACATTTCTCGTTTGAAAACTTTCTAGTGGCTTCCTATCTTTTTCAGAGCTATAGGAAAGTCATTTTAGCCTCTGAGGCCCCATGCAATCTGGCCCCTTTGTAACCTCTCTGACCTCATCTACAGCTACTGGCCCATCTTTTACTCAATTGCAGCCGCACTAGCCTCCTTCCTATTTGTAGAACACTCTAGTCAGGCCCTGCCTCCAGGCTTTTGCACTTGAGGTTTCTTCTGCCTGAACTGTCTTCCTTCAGATATTTGGAAGGCTCATCCCCTCACTTCCTTTAAAGATTTAGTTAAATGTCTCCTTTTGGAGAGAATTTCTATAGCCACCCAATCTAAATTTTAATGCTGCCCCTCATTCCCTTTTCTTTCCTGGATCTCTTTCCTCCTTTTGTTTTGTTTTTTCCTGCTTATACATCTTACATATCTTTCTCTTACATTCCGTGTTGTACTTTTTAACTTGTTTATTGCATCTCTTCCCCACTAGAATGTAAGCTTCACAAGAGCAGGTATATTTATCTGCTTTATTCACTGCTGTATTCTCCGTGCCAAAAACATGACTGGCCAATATTAAGTACTCCACAAATATTTGTGTTTAAATGAATGAATAACTGAGAAATATGTGTTCTGTTTGTGGCTGTTACATAGAAATGAAATTGATTACTCTAAGTTGATCTTAAATATAATGACCTTGCTAAACTGCATTGCAAGAGGTTTTTTTAAAACAATTTCCTTGCAAATAATGATATAATCTATAAACAATGATAGTTGTGATTTTCCTTTTCTGATCCTGGAAAATTTTATGTATATTTCTTATTTTTGTGCATTGTTTAGGACCTCTAGAGAATGGTTAAATTGAAGAAATTGGAACAGGCATTCTTATCCTTTTTTTTATTTTAGAGGGAATGCTTCTTATGTTTCAGCACAAGAGATGATATTTGTTATAAGTCTTTGGTAGATATTCCTTATTAGGTTAAAAATGTTTACTTCTATATTTGCTAAGTTTATTTGTTTTTTATCACGAGTTAGTGTTAATTTTTTAATCATAAATGAATGATAAGTTTTTTATCATGTTTAAGTGTTAATTTTTATTTTATCATGAATGAATATTGAATTTTCTGCCTCTGAGATGATTTTCTCCGTTAACATTTTAATGTGGTAAATGACATGATGGACTTTCTAATGTAACATTCTCTTTCATTCTGGGATGAAACTAACTCATTCTTCATGTGTTATATGATGTATATATCACTGGATCTAGTTCATTGTTTTTTCTTAGGATGCTTCTATTTTTTGAATAAAACTGGTCTTTAATTTTCCTTTTTAGTCACTGTCTTTTTATATTTTGGTATCATTACATGAGTTGCCGAATATTCCCTCTTTTTTTCTGCTTTGAGTTTTTATATCTACCCTTAAATGTATGGGTAGAAGTCTTAGATGAAACTAATAGGAGCTACTATGTATTTATGGGAATATTTTATACTATGGATTCAGGTTTTTAATTTTTTTTCAACTCTCTTTTGAGTTTGTTACAATATTGTTTCTGGTTTTTTTTTTTTACATCTTTATTGCAGTATAATTGCTTTACAGTGTTGTGTTAGTTTCTGTTGTACAAAGTGAATCAGCTATATGTATACATATATCCCCATATCTCCTCCCTCTTAGGCCTCCCTCCCAGCCTCTCTATCCCACCCCTCTAGGTCGTCGCAAAGCACTGAGCTGATCTCCTGGTTCTATGCTGCTGCTTCCCACTTAAAGCAGCATCCTTTCATTATGGTCATTGCCAAGGGCAGGGTGTTCACTATTCATGAGGCAACCCTGTTCATTTTAGGGTAGAATGTCAGGCATCTGCTTTCTTCTATAGAGTCTGTTACCCAGCCCCCCTTAGATTTCTCTCTAAGATACATAGACTATGCCTACTACTGGTTTTTACTAAAGCTCTTCGAATATTTAAATATACGTGCCATTATATGTGCATGTATATCATTTCAGCTTTATCTTTCAGCTTCTTCCTTTCTAAGTTCCTTCAACAGTTTCTTTACTCTCTGGAGTCCCATTAGGATACTCAAACAATAATACTGTTGGTTTGACAAGTACAAGCACATAATACAGGAACTCTAAGGTTCCAAATCAGTTATTACTGGGTGCTTTGTTACGGGATTTTAGTGTACATTTTTTCTGTAATTGGCTCTAACCTAGCTAATCATTAAAGGTGTGGTATGCTACAGTCAGCTCTATTTCATTTAGATTCTGGAATTTCTGTACCTTAATATATTTTCTTTGAGCAAAAGCAATATACTTAATTGTTCTCTTAGATATTAAACATTTTAATTGTTGTTATAATATATACAGACACTCTTAGAACTTTAAAGTTCTAAAAATATCACAGGAGAAAAAAATATGCTTTCTTTTAGAATTAATTACCTGGAAATAATTTGTAGTTTATTTTAAATCCAGTTTATCTAATTATATGAAAATTTCCTCATGATTTTAAGATTGGTTCTTGAATGAATTTTTTTTTTTTTTACTGTAGAAAATGTAAAGTCTCAGTTCTCTATAAATAAAATGTATTTACTTTTAGTTTAAATTATATTTTAAATATGAATTTCATTTTATGGTATTCTTATTTTAGATTATGAATTTTGGGGATTTCAAATTCTTATTTTAAAACAGAAAAATTAATGTAAAATGAAGTGTTCAAGGACTATTCTTTTTCTCCCTATGAAAACTATCACATAATTAGTTTGACATGAAAGTGATTTTGTGTTACAAAAGTGATAAATTTCCAGTCTTGCGATGTACTCCTAATGCAAAAAATTTAAGCACTGTGCCTGGTTTCCAATAGGAAACCAGGGCAGTTTGTTTTATGTTTAATCTCAAGTAAATAAATAATAAGTAATAACTCTTGATAAACTATTTGACCTAGATACTTCTAAATGATAAATGAGAACTTCAAGCTCTAATTTATTTGTACCTAATGTACTGTACTTGTATATAAGTAGCTGATGCCACTGCTCCATTCTCTGTGGAGTGTTCTACATGATTTTGTATTGTAGTAAAAAAGTACACTTGATTAAGAATCTGGTGACAGCTTTTGACTTTACTACAAAGTGTTTATAAGTTTTGACAACAATCTCTTAGGAGCCTATGTCTTTGTAAAACAAAACATTTTTTTGTATCTTTTTCTTTTATTTTAAATGATTCATTTTTCCCAGTTACAAAATCTTAAAGAATAGTAATTAATAAGTTATATCTTAATTTAATTATAATTTATCTTAATAATTTAATCAATACGTTATCTTTTAATAGTGTATTAGATAAGTAAAACACCAAATTTAATATTCAAGTAACATCTCATAATATAGAAAAATATTATTAATTAACATACTGTCTAATAAAGTTTGATGTCTATTTGATGACTCTAACATAGATTTTCAATACTAAATATTTTTTAAGACTTTATTTTTTAGAGCAGTTTAGGTACACAGCAAAATTGAGAGGAAGGTATACAGATTTACCATATAACCTTTGCATAGCCTTCTCTAGTATCATCATCTCCCACCATAGTGTACATTTGTAACAACTGATGAACCTACATTGACTCATTATAATCATTGAAGTCCATAGTTTACATTTGGTTCACTCTTGGTGTTATACATTACAGAGGTTGAACAAATTTATAATATGTATCCATCATTATAGTATCATGCAGAATATTTTCACTGCCTTAAAAAATCCTCTGTGTACCACCTATTCATCTCTCCTTAGCCCCACCCCCAACTCCAGGCAACCAATGATTTTTTGTGTGTGTGTGGTACGCGGGCCTCTCACTGTTGTGACCTCTCTCATCGCGGAACACAGGCTCCGGACACGCAGGCTCAGCGGCCGTGGCTCACAGGCCTAGCTTCTCCGTGGCATGTGAGATCTTCCTGGACCGGGGCATGAACCCATGTCCCCTGCATTGGCAGGCGGACTCTCAACCACTGCGTCACCAGGGAAGCCCATCATTTTTTATTTTTTTACTTATAACTTTAGATGACTTCCTGCTTGTTAGTTGAAAATTTAGGTCATTTACTAATTTAACCTTCTTGTTACTCTTTCGATATACTTGTATCACTATCTTTATTCTTCCTTGCAAATAGAATAAAATACTTGATAGTAATTAATATACTTAAATGTCTATGTTTAGATTCATGAACTTTAGTATCTCTTGTCTTTCCTTTGTAAGATCCACTACTTGAGCTTCTCTCCATCCCTTTACCTCTCATTTACTCTTCCATTTCTTAAAATCTGTCATCTGTGCTTTTACATTTTTCAAGATTGATTACATTTAATTAAATAACATTCTAATCTGTGACCAATTTTTAAATCTTTTGTGTTCTTTCTGTAGGTTGTCTATAGAAATTGAACACTAGTAAACTCCTTCATTACAGTGATAATGTAAATATTATTTCCTATACAGCCAAGTAGTGTTCTATGAATATGCATTTTTTTTAATATCATAGATTTGGGGCTACTCAAAAGAGACCATCCACACGTAGTGCCTGTTTTCACACTCTGCTACATACTCCAAATCGAGCTACGTATTGGTTTTCTTCATGTTTGTAGCATGCCTTTTTTTTTCTAGCACAGATTTTTCCACTCAAATCTGTAATCACCTTTCTAGTTTCCTGTAGGAAGAAGAAATGTATGCTTATTTTCTGTACTTCTAATACTTATTATGTCTGTTGCCTGTAGTATGTGACTTTTTTTTTACATGGTTGTTGTGTTTTATTTTTTTTTAAGTTTTTATTTTATATTGGAGTATAGTTTATTAACAATGTTGTGTTAGTTTCAGGTGTACAGCAAAGTGATTCAGTTATGCATATACATGTATCTATTCTTTTTCAAATTCTTTTCCCATTTAGGTTGTTACCTAATAATGAGCAGAGTTCCCTGTGCTATACAGTAGGTCCTTGTTATAATTAGAGTTGGTTGCTTTATATTGAGATGGTAACTTTCCTATGCAGGTTTTTATTTTATTTCTCTTTGCCTTTGCATTTTCTCATGTTCTGTTCCTTTATTATGTCCTAAAGTTTTGCAAACTCTCAAACATTTCATATTATCTATTTAATGAAACTCACTTCCTCCCCACCTCCACCCCCTGCTTCAGCACTTTTCCTGGAGATCTTCCTTACAAATCTGTCAGTAGTGGTTACTCTTTAGGTCTGGTGCCAGAATGTCATTCTGACATTTCCATTCACTGCTTTCCTGGGTGGATGTTTTCTTTCCCTGTTACTGGGTTTCACTTTCATTTTGCTAACATACTTTCTTGAGTAACTTCCTAAGAAAATGTGCAATTGATACTAATCTATATTTTGGCCAAGGATGAAATTACAGATTGAAAAACTTTTGGCTCAGAACTTTAAATGAATTGATCTGTTTTGTTCCAGCATCCTACATTGCTAACTAATAGCAAGTCTGAAACCAATCTAATCATGTTTTCTTTTATGATTTTTGGTTTTTAAAAATTTCACTATGTAAGTCTAGATGCTAGTTTTTTTAACTCACAGTTCAATGGGCAAATTGATTTTGGATCATGTGCTGAGAAATATTTTGTATTTTTTAATCCGTTCTCTTTTTCTGGAACTCCTAGTTGTTTGTTGATCTTCCTGTATTAATCCTCTGTTTCATTTATACTTTCTTTTGTTTTTCACATCCTCATTTCTACTGCAAATTTTTATTTTGAGAATGATACATTTGATTTAAAATAGTTATTTCTTGTTTTGTAATTTTTTATGGCCTCTTGTTCTTGCTTAATCTTAATGTAATATATTTTTCAAGGGTAATTACTGGATTTTTGTATTGTCTTTTGATCCTGGCACTACTCATTTATCTAGAATCTTTCTTTTATTTTTAAAATATGTTTTGTCTTCTGTAATGGCACAGGATTCTCTTAAATGGCTTATTATTGATTTTATGTTTGCTTTTAAGAATGATTCAATATAAAATCTGAGTGGCATCTCCTTTTGAATTATTTGGGTTTGTCCTCTGGCAAGCTTGGTGTAGAATGAGTTAACGGGCAGCTGATCATTTCTCTGAGACTTTTAAATACCAGAATTCAGGGGGTTTTGCTCCAGGGGTCAACACCTGTACTAATTATTAGTTGACTTAGTTCATACTTTTCCCCAGCATGTTGATCAGTTTCTTTAGAAATGAACTTTTAATTTTTCTTCAAGATCTAATTGCCTGGCTTGTGCTCCTTCTGTGCTGTGGGACTAGTGTGGTAGAGGTAAGGAGAGCAATGAAAAGTGTGAGTTAAAGGGAGTCAGCTCTTCTGGGTGTATCAATGAACGCTCTGCATTTAGCCCCTCTTCTCAGTGCTGCTCCAAAGAAAGCTTCCCAGCTTTTCCCTGGTCCCATTCTCTCTGTGGATATGCAGAGCAAGTTAGTTTGCTCTGAACTATGGCCTCCGTGAATATTCTAGCCTGGGGTTCCCTTTCCTTGCTTCCTTTGTCAGTATTTTCCAATTACTTTTCCTCTTTTCTCAATATCCCATTTTGTTTTCTTTATCGTGGAATTATGCCTTTTAATTTTCCTTTATATTAAATATTTTAGCCATTGTCCTTCCCACTTGTCTTCTCATTCTACCACCATTTTCCTCTTTAATATGCTCATACAGGAGATTATTTTAGGAGCACTAATTAAGGTCAAATAAAAAGGGTGAGAAGGAAGATATTTATAAGAAAGAATCATATTCTGAACTTTGTTATGACATGGCAGGCATTCAAGAAATAACGAGGCACAGTAACATTTAAAAGGTGCACTTTTTAAAAAGCATTGCTTTTTCCTTTAAAATAGTTGTGCATTAAAAGCATGCACTACTGTTTTTTACTTTGAAAAGAGCTAGTCAAATTACATATATGCATCTTACAGTTATATGGACTACATTGTGATTGAGCAGATTAGGTTATAGGTTTTGAATCAAAAGTGTGACTTAAAAGAACATGTTGAACATCAAAATTAAGATAGTTTAATAATATAAGAGATCACTGTGAACAAGTCTTGTTATGGGCACATCTTATTTCAACTACTGCAGTAATTGGACGCTTGGCGGGACTTTCACATGCAAAAGGATGTATTAAGGGAACTAGTTAAATATACTTTTCTTCGTGTTCCTAAAGCAGGTTAACAAATGGCAGGTTGCATTTATAGTGATTTCTATGGATAATATTGCTTTCTCAGTTAATCCAAGATAAAGTTAAATTATACATTTATTTTATCGAATATTAAACAATAGTAAAAGCAATATTCATTGGTTTACAATTTTCATTTATACCATATCTCAGTGGCGCTGTTGTCTAGAGCGTGACATCCCATTGACGTTTGTAATATATGTCAAAATGGTAGTGCTGTTTATTGCTTTCTTTCGGAACTTACTCGTCACAGAAAAATAAACCTTGGGTAGATGATGAATTTGATCTGATAATGAAGGATAAGAGCAGTGATAAGTATTGTTTGGATAATCTATCACAAGACACTGTCAGATAATCCCCAGAGAGTGCATTTATACTTTATATGCTGTATTTTTCTTCAGATACAGATATTACCCATTTTTGAGATGACAAAAAGAGAACAAAAGAAAATGGGTTGCTGTATGAAGCAAAGATGAGTGTATTATCACTCACAAAGAGTATTATTACAAACTGGAAGGTACAGAAACGCATTTTTATTTAAAAGACAAAGGCCAAGAAGGTATTTAGAATTTACACAAGAATGAAGGTTGTGAACGTAGAAGTCACACGAGTTGCCTTAATACTCTTGAGAGAATTAAAAATGTTTCCTGAGTTCATTCTGTGCAGCCATATATTGAATTATTCTGTGTTACATGAAGTTCTTATAGTTCTTTTAATAACCTAAAATAACCTATAGCATTAAATAATTGCTATAGAAGAATGGCTTCTGTGTTAATTTCAGTAACTTTTTGTCAGTTTTTAAAGAATTCTTTTTTGAAAAATTAATGTTGATTTCCCATAGGCACTTTAAAAACAAGAAAAAAACAACATTCTAAGCATGCATGTTCACACATACACACACGCACACAGAACCACCAGGCTATTTATTTGGTATGTAAATAGGAAAACCAGAATTGGTACCAGGTATCACAGAGCCATTCCCCTATACTTCTGTTCTCATACCCCCAAGTATGCCATTCTCCAATGTCTGACCCAAGATAGGAGATTCCTGTAGGCTATGAATTTTGCTCCTTGGCTGACATGAAATTAATGGTTACTGTAGGTCGAAGTTTAGCCCTCTGGGTACCATCTTTCCTATCTCAGAGCCTTAGTCTCCAGAGGTGGATAGAATATCATCAACAGCATCCTCAGTCTATGATGACAGCTCAGACAAATACTTCCCCTCCCTGCCCCAGCTCTTATCCATCAGAGTAAGGCTATCTTCTTCCTAGTACTTCTCTTACCTCAAACACTTGAGACTTTTCTTTTAACGACTTATTTCTTCATGGGACTCAGCAGAGGAGTAATGGTATGGCTACTATTGGTTTAACATCTTTTTAAAAAAAAAATAATATTTATTTTTGGCTGTGTTTGGTCTTTGTTGCTGTGCGCAAGCTTTCTCTAGTTGAGGTGAGTGGGGGCTACTCTTCGTTGTAGTGCATGGGTTTCTCATTGCAGTGGCTTCCCTTGTTGTGGACCACGGGCTCTAGGCACGCGGGCTTCAGTAGTTGTGGCACATGGGCTCAGTAGTTGTGGCTGGTGGGCTCTAGAGCACAGGCTCAGTAGTTGTGGCACATGGGCTTAGTTGCTCCATGGCATGTGGGATCTTCCCGGACGAGGGCTTGAACCCATGTCCTCTGCATTGGCAGGCAGATTCTTAACCACTGCGCCACCAGGGAAGTCCTTGGTTTTACCTCTTTATCTCATTTGGAATGATGGATTACTCTTCTTTCTGGGTTGTGTTGATTAGGACAAAATTATCTCTTATGGTACATTTTGAGCAAAAACATTCTTGCTGCATAAAACCTGAGCATTTCTCTGGCCTTACTTTCTATTTCTTTCTCCAAGGGTGTAACGATGCAAGAGAAAATTCCCATTCACAGACCAAAACTTGGTTTACTTTGTTCAACTCCCAGTATTAAACATAAACAAATAAATGTTAAAAGTATTTTAATATAGGATTAAGTTATCTTAAAATTAATGACATAGTGTAGCAGGGTAATGAATATCAAAGACTGGAGAGAAGGATGATGCTTGTACTCAGATGCTAGGTTGGTCACATACTAGCTGTGTGACCTTGGTTCAATTAAGGTGATTCTCTGTGTCCTAATCTATAAAAAGGGGCTAACAACTGTACCTCCCACATATGGTGGCTGTGAAGTTAAGTGTTTAGAACAGTTCCTGTTTCAATTGTTAGCTATTACCACTAATATTATAATGACATTAAATATTCAATATTTAATGACACTATTAAATACACTTTAATTTTGGTTCTTTCAATAATCCTGTTTTGTACGTAAGGATACTAAAGCCCAGGAAGTTTTATTAATTTGCAGCAGATCATCCAGTTAGTTTGGGGTAAAGCTAAACTCAAATGCAAGACTGCCTTGAAATCTATTACTCTCTCCTCCATTACACAGTCTTCTTTCATTTGTTGATTTGTTATAATGAGGGTCTTTAGTGAAAACTGTATACTATAATATAGTATACTTATAATAGTATAGTAACTAGTGTTATCAAAGACACCTTATTTTTACAGAGCATTTCAGTGGTGTACATATCCTATATTCATAGTTGGCCTTAAAAGTTATTGAACTTTAAGATATAATGCAGGAACTAGGAGGGTGCTTCCCATGGAAAACTTAATTTCCCTATATACCTATTCTAAAGACAGGAAAGGGGATGGAACTAGGGATTACCTTAGAGGAAAGTAAGTACAGCCAGGATGCTATAGTGGATGCTTTGAGCCTTGAAGGGGTAGCATGAGAAAAAATATTTTATTATGTTTATTGGCCATTTGCAACTCTCATTTAGTGAATTATCTGCATATGTCCTTTGTTTATTTCTTGCCTATGTGATTTAAAATGTTACCTATGTGATTTATAAAAGGGAATAGGCTACTTATTCCCTTTCTTCCATGTGCATTGAAAATAATTTTGGTAGATTCCTATTATCCTTTAAAATTATGATATGTTATGATAATGGTTATGATAATGTTCTTCAAAGAAGCTTTTAACTTTTATTTTGTCAAATTCATCACTCTTCTTATTTTATTGGATTTTTTTCTTGATATTTTCATAAAAATTTTTCCTCATCCAAATATTATTATATTAATCACCAAAATTTTTTTCTAGTGCTTTTATGGCTTTATATGTTACATTTATATCTTTAATTTATCTGGAATTTATCTTGGCATATCTGGTATGAGGTTATAATCCAGCTCTATTTTTTTCCTATCTCTAGTAAGTGATTTGTTTTTCTCCAATCTGTACAGATTTTAAAAATCTACAATTTACACAGCCAAAAATGTTCTCAAAATTTGTATTATGTATTAGCACTACTGATGAGTTTCAATAATGATGACATTTTTATCCATATTTTTTGCTTCTCTGGCTAGAAGGCAGATATTACAATCTTCTATTGTACTGCAGTCATCCCTATGAATTTCCCCCATGAACTGTTCTTTAAAAAGTTAGAACTGGCATATATATATATATACACTGCTTTAAAAGGCCATACTCACTGGGATATTTTCTTTGATATTTTGCTCCTTGAATTGCCAAAGTATTTTTCTAATATAAGTGGTCTTAAGGATCAAATTATGATTCTTATTGGATTTGTGGCCCTAAAGCCATGAAAGCAAGGACGATGATGCTACTCTCCAGGGATAATTGCTGTATTAAATTCAAGGGATGTATTCCATGATATCTCAAATTTAGTTGTCAGAACTGAATATCTTATCTGCTTTATAATGATTGTTTAGGAAAGACTGACCTGGCAAATGGCTATCATTAAAATATTTAGTGCAAATTTAATTTCTTTTGCTGGATGTCAAATTCATCTAATAGTACATCTTATTTTCTAGACAGTGATTTTTGAGTGGAGAATAAAAGCCCTTATCTCTTATTATGTAGTTAAATCAAACAAGTAATCAAAAGCTGATATAGAAAAATAATGAGGTATAATGCCTTTAATGGGGCTTCCCTGGTGGCGCAGTGGTTGAGAGTCCGCCTGCCGATGCAGGGGACACGGGTTCATGCCCCGGTCCGGGAAGATCCCACATGCCGCTGAGCGGCTGGGCCCATGAGCCATGCTCCGCAGCGGGAGAGGACACAACAGTGAGAGGCCTGTGTACCGGAAAAAAAAAAAAAAGAAGAATGCATTTAATGATTATTTTATTTAGTTATTTGAGCTTTTTTAATCCATATGGAGCCCAATACAATTTAGTTTAATATTTATTAAATCTAAAAAGAGTGATAGAATTGTATCATATTGCACCAATTATTCAGCACTAAAACCAAATCTGAACTCACTTGATTACATCAAATTATATATTTTAATGGTTTTCATAAAATAAGAAAGTCATATAATATGTGTTTAGGGCCAGAGTTGGCCATCTTTAATATGTGTGTTGGGGCTCTGTTTATAGCCCTAGTACAACTCACTAGTTTTGTAATCTTAGACAAGTAACTTAACCCTGGTCTTTGGAACCAGCTCACCTTTCATGTAGTTACTTTCTCTCCCTTGTATTAAGGCAGATATGCCTTTATTCCCTTAATGCTTTATGTCTTTTAGTTACTATCTGATAATAAACTGAGATATCTGAGAATTATCTTAAGTCATTCTCAAATTTTTGCTCTGATGTAGCTGAAAGTACACTGGACTTAGAGTCATAGCCCTGAGTTTTAGTCCGTGCACTATTATTTATCAGCTGTTTAATATTAAGTAAATCACTTAATCACATTTTGCTGCAGCTTTTTGTCAGTAATCGGTAGGATTGTGAGTAGGACTAAATTGGGCAATTGAAAACAATTTTAGCTGTTTTCAAACTTGAGGGAGTGGGAGAAATCTCTGTGGCTAGTGGAGACATTAGGTAGAGAGGGAGATGACACAAAAGTCTGTGTGGCTTTTTTCTGAAGGCAGTCAAATTTATTTCAGCCTCATACATCAAGTGACAAAGATATTGGGCATTTAGAAAAATGTGTGGTACTGTAGACTTCTGATACTGTATAATTTAACACAAATAAAATTGCTTTTAACATAATTGTATTATCTAATTAGATTATTTTACTCTTATCATGCCATTAAACTTGACTTAATGTTTTATCCAGTCAAGTAGTTAATGAGTTATTTAAGGGTCAGAAATACTAACTGTATTGTATTATGTACTGTATTTCTTCATGTTACCCACAACCAGCAAATCTTTATCTGAAATGATATTCCTTTCCTTATACCATTTAATTCCTTTTCAAATACCATTAAATCCCTTTTCTTTTATGGGAACATTTGCATTAATCATCATTAGTGGCAACCCTGGACTAAATCTTTTACATGCAGTCTTTCCATTCTCAGTGTATCATGTAATACCATGCAATAATGAAAACCCTCTTAGTCTTTAAGCATTTTGATGAAAAGTATGAGGTTGAGAGTTGCATTGCTCATGCCTTGTTTCTTTCTAACTTTGAGACTTTGGGCAAATTAATTTCTCTGACCTTCAATTTTATCATTTATAAAATCAGGTTTGTAAAACCCCCTTTAAAAATAACTTTTATTAGAGTTAAATAATAAAATGTCTGTATAGAATTTTAGTCAGGTGCTCAGCACATGGCAAGCCTTCCTATTGTTACTGTTAATAAGAATCTTTCTGTATTTTTATGTTGTTTCTTAAAAATATTTTTCTCTTCATTTTGTAAGCTTTGTGTTCTTACTTAAACCCAATTTATTCTACCACAAATCCTGTCAAAATAAGGGTAACTTTAACACCCCCATAAACACCTCACTCAGTCTTATAGAACTTTGACTTGTTCTGCTTCAATGAGCTTTAATTTTGTACTCCAATCTTACCATCATGTCCCAGTATTTTATTTTACATGGTCAGAGAAATTTGAGTGCTTGAGTTAGGGAAATGCTTGATAAATCTTGATTTACTTTACCTTGATATCAAAGTGCTCTCTCCGCCTGTTACATTATCTTATTCTTCATGCCATCCCTCCACCCATTTTGTGTCTGGGCAGAAGGTGTAGGTAGTTTCCATTAGTTAATGCAGTGTAAAGATTGGGTCCCTGTCGTTGCTTCAGATTCTTTTGGTTGCTGTTGACAGAAATCCATCTCAAGCTAGCATAAGTCAAAACTCATCTCAAAGAAGCTTAGTTTTACCTAAAAGATGGGAAGTCATTGGTTAATGTAATTGAGAAGCCCATGTGCCAGTTCTGGATTTAGGGATGGTTGGATTGGAGGGGTTCAAGCAATGCTATTATGTTTTCTTTGTTTCGTTTCCACTCTTTGTCTCTGTCTCTTTGCCGTTCAATCTACCTCAATTTTTTGGTTCTTGGACTCAGGTTTTATTTTCAGATATGTGCTAGTAAGAAGTTTTGACACCTGCCATTTCAGGTGCTCTGATGTTTCACTGCCCCTCCTGTGACTGGGCCTTTGCATATGCCCTAACCCAGATTCAAATCACCTGTCTCTGAAAGTGGGGTACTGTATCAGTTAGACTAATAGAAATCATTCTCCAAATAATGATTTGTTTCTGTTATTATTAATATAACATAAAAAATAAACCACAGAAGATTCCAGATTGGTGAACCAGAGTACATCCATGTGTCAGGCCTCAAACTTCATGGACAGAAGCTCCTGTGTTCGGGACCTTGACCTATGAATCTCTTCATCTGGCAGTTCATTCATATCCTTTTTAATGGCATGTCAGGAATGTGTAACCACAATTCTCCAGTGAAATTGAGATCATGGATTATTATCTGCAGCTTTTTCTCTCTTTACCATGAAGATTATAATATTTTTACATAATAGAAAATACAGAAGAATTTTGCTGTATTAATTTCAATCCTTTGTTTTTTCGATATTAACAAAATGTTGATCTATTTTAAAAAAGCATGTATACTTCATTCCAAAATTCTAACACTTAAACATCTTAAATACTATTTATTTCCTTTGGTTTTTAATATACATACTTATATTTTAGTTTGTAGAATAGTGTCAAGGTTATGTTTCGTCTGTATTTGTCTTTCAATTTATAACTTTGATTCTTACATATTTAAAAGATAGTTAATAAGATTAAAGTTGACACTGTATTTATGTTCTATTAGATTTGGTGTCCTCAGAATTTCTTTGAAAATATGACCCCAGATTAAAATCATAGATTAGACTTGCTTCTTTATCTCTATTCTTACTCAAAATTTCCCCAGAGTTAGAGCTATTTGGTTGCCAGGTGGATAATTATATTGCTTAAGAATAACTTTATGAACAGCCTGAGGTTGCCTATTAACCAGAGATTCTGGCGGGACTGCAGGATCCGTTGCTGCCAATATGTTAAGCAGTTTTTCTCATAACCCTGACAGAAGGCTGAACTCCTCTTTCATAGTTTTTGTAATGCACACCCAAACCTAAAAATGGAGTGGTCAGGTGGCGTGTGCCCCTGGATTTAAATCATATATCTTATTATCTTGTTTCTTTATTGCCTGATTAGAATGGATGAAATTTTGTAAACCAAGCACAAATTGCTTCACAAGATTGCATTCAACTAATCTAGTTATGTTTTCATTCTATTCTGAAACGTACATATTCTTCCCATCTGTTAGACACACACTTCTTTTAGAGGCTTAAATTGTGTTTTGTCTATCTGATGGTTTTGCCTGACTCTGTGTTGTAAACTTCCAAAGTCATTCTAAAGACTTTGAAAACATCTAAAGTTAATTCTAATTTAGTTGAAAAACAGTCAATTTAATGGGTTAGTTTTTGAAATCTAGGTTTAAAAATCACCTAATTATCAAATGCCAGATAATAAAATCTGTTTGTCCAAAATTTGACCTTTTACCTATTTCTTTTATTCCATTAATGAGAGAGAGCCTTGAAGTTCTCTTACCATTAATTAAATTTCTTACAGAATATGGTAAAATTATTATTGTAATATAAAGTTTTACCTGAGGAAAAAGAAAAACTCAAATGTACTTTTTGCATAAGGCACTTTATAAATGTTATATATTATATATTCATAATAATATTGTTATAAAGATTTTTCATATCTCCTATTGCTAGCAGTACGTTTAGAAGAGTTTGAATTCTATAATTATAAACTTTCTTAATTATGCTCTTCTTGTATATTCAAGTGCTATGAAAAGTCTTTACCTTGAACTCCATTTGTGACCTACAACCTCGAAGAACACAAATAATTAATGGGATACACTTTAATTCCAGTCTATACTAAGGGAGCCCTATTCAGTATGTACGGCTGGGGGAAGAATATCAATGGCTAGGAAGGTAACTTAGTAGAAGGAAGAAGCATGTATGTATATCTGAATGCATGTGATTGAGTCAGGGAAAGAATGTGGGTTCCCAAAGTGAAGTCAGAAATGGGTTGGAGCCAAGTAATTTTATAGAAGGGTATAATACCTTCAGTCATACCTTACAGTGTCTGAAAAGGCATGTGGGTTTGATACCAGAAAAGTACAAAACAAAACATCTTACTGTTAGTGAATTAAGATTGCTTCTAGAAAATTGTGGATTAAAAAAAAAATCCTTCCCTTCAAGTTAAACCACACTGATCAAGCCTGAAATGGGCAACAGGAAGTCCTTATTCAGTCTCTTTCCTGACCTACAGAACGCATATACACACCCTGACCAAGATCCTTGTTGGAAAGGCCATGGTAGATCACCATTGACGTCAGATTGTGTAGGCTTAAGTCTTTCAGATTCTTCAAAGTTGAAATATCTGTACTCACATATACGTATTTAAAATTTTTTCTCTCATTAATGTGGTGTATGTAATTCTTGGCACAATTTCCATGTATTGCTTTGTAATCAAAGTCTCTGACTTTTTAACAAAGACCCCCATATAAAAACAAAAACAACTTCCTGCTTCAGAAACTTAGGGAGAAATTCTGTGGAAAAAGAAAAGTGGCTGTATATGCCGAGATATAAGTTTAAAGAAAAGGATCAAATTAAAGAAGCAGAAAAGAATGAGTTAAAAAGATTCCATGGATAAGAAAGCAGGAAAAGTGAATTCCCAGAAGTAAGAGTCTGAGCAAATCGAAGTATTTATGACACTACTTAACCACAATTTCAGTAATCTCTATCCCTAGACTTTTTTTCCCTTTTTTATAAACCTACTTTTAAAATGAAGTATAACATCCATTTAGAACAATAGAACACAAAGTTGTAGCTAATTCCTCCTGGTACCTCCTCAGTCTGTTCCCTCCCTTCTCCCCAGCACTAGCAACTATCCTGCCATCAAGCACCATTGTCACTTTTACCTGTGTTCACAATATATATGAATACATAGAGTGTGTATGCCTTTGTGTCTGGCTTCTCTTACTCAGAAATATGTTAAGTGAAATTTCCCCAAGTTGTATGTAACTATAGTACTTGCATTTCTTTTTTTTTTTTTTTTTTTTGCGGTACGCGGGCTTCTCACTGTTGTGGCCACTCCCATTGCGGAGCACAGGCTCCAGACGCGCAGGCTCAGCAGCCATGGCTCACGCGCCAAGCCGCTGCGCGGCATGTGGGATCCTCCCAGACCGGGGCACGAACCTGTGTCCCCTGCATCGGCAGGCGGATTCTCAACCACTGCGCCACCAGGGAAGGCCCAGTACTTGCATTTCTATTGCAGTTCAGTATTTTGTTATATGAATAAATTAGAATTTATTTTTCTATTTCACTGTTTATAGGCATTTATACATTAGCCATTCACTCTTATCCAACTTTTATTTTAGTTTTAGACTTATATATATTAAAATGTTCTCCCTCAGTCCTTTTGCAGAATCATTTTCAGTCATCTCTTGGTTGAATAAAGCTCTAATAGATTCTGAAGAAGGGTATGGGGTACAGAATTCCCTAAATTCTTTTTTTTTTTTTTTTTTTTTTGTGGTACGCGGGCCTCTCACTGTTGTGGCCTCTCCCATTGCGGAGCGCAGGCTCCGGACGCACAGGCTCAGCGGCCATGGCTCACGGGCCCAGCCGCTCTGCAGCATGTGGGATCTTCCTGGACCGGGGCACGAACCCGTGTCCCCTGCATCGGCAGGCGGATTCTCAACCACTGCGCCACCAGGGAAGCCCTCCCTAAATTCTTATATGTTTAAAGTTGTTTTTCTATAGCCTTGATGTTTCCATAGCCTTGATATTTGGCTGCATTTAAAAATTTTGGTTCATATTCACTTTTATTGAACTTTTTTTTTTTTAAACATGCTGTACCATTGATCTCTCCCCCCCCCCCTTTTTTTGGGTTTGTGTCTTAAAAGGGAACTGCCACTGTACTCTCTTTTTTTTTTTCCCTTTGTAAGTTATTTGATCTTTTTGCCTGGGGACCTTGAAGTTTTTTTTTTTTTTTTTGCAAAGGTCTAGTAGTTTTACTAGGATATATGTTAGAGTTGATATTTTGGGTTAATATATCCCAATTGTCGTTGGACTCTTTTCAATATATAGGTTGGAGCTTTCTTAAAATTTATGGAAAATGGTCTTGAAGTTCAGTTTTAACTGTTATTTCTCTTTCATGGTTTTATTTTACTTCTCTAGATACTATGATTATGTGAATGTTATCCCTTCTTGTCCTGTGTTCCATTTCCCTCACATTCTTTGCAATTTTGTACTACTTTCTTATTTTTGTCCCCTTGGTTGTTTTCCTGCCTTTCTTCATTACTCCTTAAAAAAATTTAATTTGAATCCCTTTTCCCTTATTTTTCATTTCTGAGATAATTTTGTCTTTTTCTTCTATTTCCTTCTTGAGTTCAGTCAACTCTGTTTTTATTTCTTCCTTTTTTGGCTTATTTCTGTTTTTAACTATGGAATTTCCAATTCAAGATACTTCTTCAAGTGCTTTTTTGACTGAATTTAGTTGTTTTGAATTATGTCATGCAGTTTTCTTCTGAAGGGGAATTTTCATCAGTTCAGATGTGACCAGTCTTTTTTTTGTTTTTGATGTTTTTGGTAATAACGCTGTATATATTATTTTTCTTCCATTCATTTTTGTTGATTCGGGACTGTTTCTACGATTCCTAATTCACTAGTGCCCTTTTCTATCTGTATATCAAAGCTGGTTTTTTTTAAACGTATTTTTTTAAATTTATGGGCAGAGTTATGTATTCTCCAATATTTGGTTCCTTTTGTGTTATAGGAACCTAAATTTTTCGACTTGCAGTTTTTCCTTTTCATTACTCATTTGCCAAAGCCCACATCTTCCTCTCTTTGGCTCTTTTTCCCCAGAAACTATGCCTTTTGAAGACAACCACTTATGTGCACATTTTCCAAATTTCTCCCCCTGGAATCCCAATCCTCTACCAGGAAACGATTTTATTATTTTATAAGGTAGGACGGACTTACTCTTTGTGTAGATGGTTATGCTTTGCTAGCATTCCTCTTTCCTGGCTGTCTTTCTCAGTTTGCTCTTGCCCTCTAAGTTTTGTAGCAGGGGGAGGTGTCAGAGGTTGTTTGCTGGAATTTGGTGTTTTTTTCTATTTACTTATATTTTTTTAAGTTTGGAAGATTATGCTGATGGTTTGATTTTTGTGGTTCTTGTTCTTTGTGCTCCTCTGTATTATTTTGGAGGAAATTTTCTGAGATGCTGTGATGGGCATTATTGTTCTTTAAACAGTTGAATTTTGCATTTTGAGGCACTGCAGAAACCTTAGAATTTTTATATCTACCCAATGAATTAAATTTATTAATATCCTGGATGTCCCATTTCACTTGTTTTAGACATTTGTATTAAAGTCTGCTTGTATTATTTTAGCTGGGCCAGATTTCTCTTTGGTGTTTGCATGATATCTATTTTTTCTTTTTTACCATTGTTGTTTCCATATATTTTAGTTTTGTATCTTTAGGTTTGTATCAGAAAGTTTTACTTTCTGTCTGGCCACCCATGTATTGGGCTAAATTTTACTATCTGATAATTTTCATTTTATTTGTCCCTCTTGTTTTATATTCCTTTCTTTCTTCTTTATGGCTTTATTTTTACTAATTTATTATTATAATAATTATTCCATTTTCTCTCTCTACTAGCTTGGTAATGTTTAGTGGACATATTAGAGATTCTCCCTGAATCATCTTCTCATCAGATTCTAGTGCAAATTAGTACTTTTACCATGATCTTAGAATATTATTTATTCCCTTTACATTTTTAGTATTCCACTGTTGTCACATATCTACATATGTATATATTTTAAACTCTGTAAGACTTCATTGCTATTGTTAATATAGTCCGTTTTTTAGATATACTCAACTACTTACCTATTTCATTTCTAATCATTCCTTCATATATCCTTAAGTTTGCTTCTGAAATCATTTTCTTTCTAAATCAAGATTTAAAGAAAATTTTCTTTTAATGTAAACCTATTCATAAAAAAATTCTCCCAGTTGATTTTGTCTGAAATGCCTTTATTTTATTTCCAGTTTTGAAAGATAATTTCACTGAGTACACACTTCTAGGAGAGCAAATATTTTCTTTCAGCACTTTTTTAAAAAAAATAAGTTTATTTATTTATTTTTGGGTGTGTTGGGTCTTCGTTTCTGTGTGAGGGCTTTCTCTAGTTTTGGCGAGCAGGGGCCACTCTTCATCACAGTGCGCAGGCCTTCTCACTGTCGTGGCCTCTCTTGTTGCGGAGCACAGGCTGCAGACGTGCAGGCTCAGTAGTTGTGGTTCACGGGCCTAGTTGCTCTGTGGCATGTGGGATCCTCCCAGACCAGGGCTTGAACCCATGTCCCCTGCATTGGCAGGCAGATTCTCAACCACTGCACCACCAGGGAAGCCCTTTTCAGCACTTTTGAGTTACTGGTCCATCGTCTCTGGTTTCCTTTGTTCTGTTGAGAAGTTGGCTGTGATTCTCACTATTCCTCCTTCAAATGCAATATATCTGTATTTCCCTCTGGCTTCTTTAAAGATTTTCTCTTCATCTTTGGTTTGCAGCAGTTACATTATGATATACATCAGTGTGTTTTTCATTTTATTTTTACTGCATGTGGTTTGTCATACTTTTTGAATTTATGGCTTGATGTTTATCAGTTTTTTTTTTAACATCTTCATTTGAGTATAACTGTTTTACAATAGTGTGTTAGTTTCTCCTTTACAACAAAGTGAATCAGTTATACATATACATATGTTCCCATATCTCTTCCCTCTTGCGTCACCCTCCCTCCCACCCTCCCTATCCCACCCCTCTAGGTGGTCACAAAGCACAGAGGTGAACTCCCTGTGCTATGCGGCAGCTTCCCACTAGCTATCTAATTTACATTTGGTAGTGTGTTTATGTCCCTGCCACTCTCTCACATCGTCACCGCTTACCCTTCCCCCTCCCCATATCCTCAAGTCCATGCTCTAGTGGGTCTGTGTTTTATTCCCATCCTACCACTAATCTCTTCATGACATTTTTTTTTCTTAGATTCCATATATATGTGTTAGCATATGGTATTTGTTTTTCTCCTTCTGACTTACTTCACTCTGTATGACAGACTCCAGGTCTATCCACCTCATTACAAATAACTCAGTTTCATTTCTTTTTATGGCTGAGTAATATTCCATTGTATATATGTGCCACATCGTCTTTATCCATTCATCTGTTAATGGACATTTAGGTTGCTTCCATGTCCTGGCTATCGTAAATAGAGCTGCAATAAACATTTTGGTACATGACTCTTTTTGAATTATGGTTTTCTCAGGGTATATGCCTAGTAGTGGGATTGCAGGGTCATATGGTAGTTCTATTTGTAGTTTTTTAAGGAACCTCCATACTGTTCTCCATAGTGGTTGTATCAATTTACATTCCCACCAACAGTGCAAGAGTGTTCCCTTTTCTCCACACCCTCTCCAGCAATTATTGTTTCTAGAGTTTTTGATGATGGACAATCTTAACCTGACCGGTGTGAGATGATATCTCATTGTAGTTTTGATTTGCATTTCTTTAATGATTAGTGATGTTGAGCATTCTTTCATGTGTTTGTTGGCAATCTGTATATCTTCTTTGGAGAAATGTCTATTTAGTTCTTCTGCCCATTTTTGGATTGGGTTGTTTGTTTTTTTGTTATTGAGCTGCCTGAGTTGCTTATAAATTTTGGATATTAATCCTTTGTCAATTGCTTCATTTGCAAATATTTTCTCCCATTCTGAGGGTTGTCTTTTGGTCTTGTTTATGGTATCCTTTGCTGTGCAAAAGCTTTTAAGTTTCATTAGATCCCATTTGTTTATTCTTGTTTTTATTTCCATTTCCCTAGGAGATGGCTCAAAAAGGATCTTGCTGTGATTTATGTCATAGAGTGTTCTGCCTGTGTTTTCCTCTAAGAGTTTGATAGTGTCTGGGCTTACATTTAGGTCTTTAACCCATTTTGAGTTTATTTTTGTGTGTGGTGTTAGGGAGTGTTCTAATTTCATACTTTTACAGGTAGCTGTCCAGTTTTCCCAGCACCGCTTATTGAAGAGGCTGTCTTTTCTCCACTGTATATCCTTCCCTCCTTGATCAAAGATAAGGTGACCATATGTGTGTGGGTTTATCTCTGGGCTTTCTATCCTGTTCCATTGATCTATATTTCTGTTTTTGTGCCAGTACCATACTGTCTTGATTACTGTGGCCTTGTAGTATAGTCTGAAGTCAGGGAGCCTGATTCCTCCAGCTCCATTTTTCGTTCTCAAGATTGCTTTGCCTATTCAGGGTCTTTTGTGTTTCCATACAAATTGTGAAATTTTTTGTTCTATTTCTGTAAAATATGTCAGTGGTAATTTGATAGGGATTGCATTGAATCTGTAGATTGCTTTGGGTACTGTAGTCATTTTCACAATGTTGATTCTTCCAATCCAAGAACATGGTATATCTCTCCATCTATTTGTATCATCTTTAATTTCTTTCATAAGTGTCTTATAGTTTTCTGCATACAAGTCTTTTGTCTCCTTAGGTAGGTTTATTCCTAGATATTTTATTCTTTTTGTTACTATGGTAAATGGGAGTGTTTTCTTAATTTCACTCTCAGATTTTTCATCATTATTGTATAAGAATGCCAGAGATTTCTGTGCATTAATTTTGTATCCTGCTACTATATACCAAATTCATTGATTAGTTCTAGTAGTTTTCTGGTAGCATCCTTAGTATTCTCTATGTATAGTATCATGTCATCTGCAAACAGTGACAGCTTTACTTCTTCTTTTCCTATTTGGATTCCTTTTATTTCTTTATTTTCTCTGATTGCTGTGGCTAGAACTTCCAAAACTAGGTTGAATAAGAGTGGTGAGAGTGGGCAACCTTGTCTTGTTCCTGATCTTAGTGGAAATGGTTTCAGTTTTTCACCATTGAGAACAATGCTGGTTGTGGGTTTGTCTTATATGGCCTTTATTATGTTGAGGAAAGTTCCCTCTATGCCTACTTTCTGCAGGGTTTTTATCATAAATGGGTGTTGAATTTTGTCAAAAGCTTTCTCTGCATCTATTGAGATGATCATACGGTTTTTCTCCTTCAGTTTGTTGATATGGTGTATCATGTTGATTGATTTGCATATGTTGAAGAATCCTTGCACTCCTGGAATAAACCCCACTTGATCATGGTGTATGATCCTTTTATTGTGCTGTTGGATTCTGTTTGCTAGTATTTTGTTGAGGATTTTTGCATCTATGTTCATCAGTGATATTGGCCGGTAGTTTTCTTTCTTTGTGACGTCTTTGTCTGGTTTTGGTATCAGGGTGATGGTGGCCTCATAGAATGAATTTGGGAGTGTTCCTCCCTCTGCTATCTTTTGGAAGAGTTTGAGAAGGATAGGTGTTAGCTCTTCTCTAAATGTTTGATAGAATTCAGCAGTGAAGCCATCTGGTCCTGGGCTTTTGTTTGTTGGAAGATTTTTAATCACAGTTTCAATTTCAGTGCTTGTGATTGGTCTGTCCATATTTTCTATTTCTTCTTGGTTCAGTCTTGGCAGGTTGTGCATTTCTAAGAATTTGTCCATTTCTTCCAGGTTTTCCATTTTATTGGCATAGAGTTGCTTGTTGTAATCTCTCATAATCTTCTGCATTTCTGCAGTGTCAGTTGTTACTTCTCCTTTTTCTTTTCTAAATCTATTGATTTGAGTCGTCTCCCTTTTTTTCTTGATGAGTCTGGCTAATGGTTTATCAATCTTATTTATCTTCTTAAAGAACCAGCTTTTACTTTTATTGATCTTTGCTATTGTTTCCTTCATTTCTTTTTCATTTATTTCTGATCTGATCTTTATGATTTCTTTCCTTCTGCTAAATTTGGGGGTTTTTTGTTCTTCCTTCTCTAATTGCTTTAGGTGCAAAGTTAGGTTGTTTATTCGAGATGTTTCCTGTTTCTTAAGGTATGATTGTATTGCTATAAACTTCCCTCTTAGAACTGCTTTTGCTGTATCCCATAGGTTTTGGGTCGTCGTGTCTCCATTGTCATTTGTTTCTAAGTACTTTTTGATTTCCTCTTTGATTTCTTCAGTGATGTTTATCAGTTTTGAAAATGCTCAACCATTATCTTTTCAAGTTTTGCTTCTTCACCATTTTCTCTCTATTTCTATCTGGGATTCTAGTTTACATTTTTATAATTTTTTACCTTTTATTCCCTTTGTATCTTATGCTCTTTTCCATATTCTTAAGCTCTCCCTATGTCAGCCAGGTCGTTTCCTTTGGATCCATCTTCCAGTTCAGAAATTAACATCTGTGACTGATTTCTTCATCACCTCCAATTCTGGTAGGTAAGTTTCTAATGTCCATCCTTTCTCCTGGGTTTTGGTCACATGGTCTTGAGTTTCTTTTGCCTGTTTTTGTTTATTTGTTTTGTTTTTGTTTTTTGAGTACCAGACAATGTTTCTTTAAAAATAGAAGTCTGATTTGAGGCCCAAGTGTGATATTATCTTTTTCCAAAGAGGTTCTGTGCTGGCATCTTGCAGACAGCTGTCTAGAAGCACTATCAATGGTATATCACCTTGTTCCAATTAGTGACTGATATGATTCAAAGTTTAGCTTTGGTATTTGGAAGGTCAAGTCTATTTTTAGTTCACTCTTATTCCTCAGATTCACAATGCAAAGCCTGGAGTGTTTTCAGAACCCATCCTTTGGCTAGGCTCTCAGCTTCAACTTTAGTCCTTCTTTCTCAATTTCTTAGCCTCCTCTATCAAAATTGTTTGACAAGCAGCCAAAGCTTCAGGAGAAGATGAACTCCAAATGCCAGGCTGACCTTCATTTGTGTTTTTCTTCTCTTGGATCTTGATTCTATTATTCTTCACTATATTTTTAAACACTCTGGTGATTTCAAAGACATCTAAAAAATATTTTTGGACCATATTTTATCTTTTTTTTCAACTGTTCCTTATATCATCATTTGTCATTACTGAAAATCAGCTGCTTTGAGGAGAAATATATATAACCTTAAATTTTTATATTTATACGTAGGATGTACCATGTATTGAATAATTTAAAAGAATATATTTTTGTTGAAAAATGTGATGTATTTTCTTGAATTGCTTTTTTGGCCCAGACATTTCAGTGCCTTCAGTGTCTGTAAAAGTCCATTGTTTTATCTGGTCTTCCTGTTCCTTCATGGTCTTCTGCCATTCACCTTTTCAATATTTCCATCCTTACCTACTTATACCCTCTGTATGTTTTCAGTTGCATTGGGTTTCTTATTTCCATACTCTCTCTGTGTCTAAAAATATCTGAGGTACTAGGTTTTGATTTTCCCAGAGTCCAAATTCTTTTTATATTAATGCATGTTGTTTGTCACCATCTTATTCAAATGCCATTTTCTGTCTACAAGACTGTGATTCCCTGGAGCTTGAAATTAATTGGTCTATAGTCCTAGAACAAGCCTAATTATTGTATCAGGATGGATCCCTGTCAGAGACCTTGATCCTGCCTGGTTGTCTGGCTCTGCTGAAAATTATCTGGATGAATGTGTTTCGCTCCATTGTATGTGCCTGTTAATATTTCAGGAACATTCAAACAGGAATGAGGCCACCTTTTGGGAAAGTGATTGAGCTAATTTGGACCGGAAGACAAATGTTTGAAATCATTGAAACACAGGTTATCTTGAATTATCGCTGCCTAACCTTTGATTTTGTTTTGAATATATAGTAAATTTGGCCTATGTATGTATGGCTAGAAGTCAAAAGATAGAAGTTGAATCAGAATCTCTGAAAGGTATTGTTAAAATATAAATGTATAATGACTTTAAAAATCATATTTACAGAGTGCTACAGTTGGTCATTGTTAATCAGTAGGTGCATTTTCAGAGTCACTAAATCTTTAACACTCATTATCATTCCATAGTGCAGAAATGAATAATGTCTCTAGCTAGCCTCAATAGGATTTACCACCTACTGATTGAATTAGGGAAATAAAATTCCTGTGTACGTTCACACACGACAATATAAATTATAAAGTTATTTTTATACCATTTCTACCTCAGAGGAATATACTGACTCTGTTCCATGAATGAGAGATGAAGAACACTTCGACTTTTGGGAAGGCCATTTGTTCACTAAATAGGCATTTATGGAGTGCCTATTATGTGTAAGATACTACGCTAGGGAGACAAAAGTGAATAATATTCCATACTTGTTTTCTAATAGCTCATAGTTGAATGGAAGGACTATGCTATGACACAATTGCAATATTCTGTAATAAGTACGGTTCTACATTAATAACGGGTGGCACAAAGAAAGAGATAATGTGACATGGCATATATTTAGGGAAGCAGTCAAAGATGAAATTAGAGAGACAGGCTGGGGTTATCCCCATGGCTGGGCTTGTGTCATAGGAGTTTAAACTTTAGCCTGTGCACAGCAGGGAGTCATTTGATGGTAATATACAGAGGAATGGTTTTTGACTATATATGCTGTTTAGTAATGCCATTTTATGTGGGGGATTCCTTAAGCAGGGAGACACGTTAAAGGCTGCAGCAACCTCTTGTGGAAAAGGATGAAGACTTATACTAAGAAAGGATCAAGTAAATGCAGAGATGTGAATTAATTTTAAAAATGTGGTTTAAGAATTATTCGAATGATGTCAAACTGCAGACCTGCAAATGAAAAGCAGTGCCATTAATCATGGTCATTATTTTAAAAAGTGAAACTGATTTGGGTGAAAGATAAGAAAAAATGTTTAGTATTAGAGATTGAGGCATATATGGAACATCTAGGTAGAGTTAGATGAAGCCAGAAAAGATATTAGAGTGAACCTCAGTCATGGAGGAAAATGCTACAGGATTAGACGTGAAATGAATTCTGAGAAGCTCATTGTTTAAGAGGCAGGTCTATATATGTAGCCTTCTGATGACTAAACTAAATATAGTGACAATGCCTGTCAGCAAAACTGATGGCTAACATTAGAACATCTATCATAAATGAGACTTTGGTAAATGTTGAAAAATATTAAAAACTTAGCATTCTGATTGTTACTTAAAGTGTTGATAGTGAGATCCACAACAGATGCATAAGAGGCAAAGGCATTCTGTTGTGCATATTTTGAGACTGACTGATTATCTTACCCCATGTTATCCAAGACCATTTCTAAAGAATTGACAGACTTTGAGGATGGGTTATGGAATTCCTACAGTCAAAGGCAATCTTTTACATTAAACAGAATGCATAGATATACTGTGTAGATAGTACATGGAATTAATTTCAGCTGAACAGATTGTAATCCATCATTCCTAATTGACACCCACAGCCATAAAAGAACCTCAGCACAATTCCTAGAAATTGAATGGCTTCCTGTTCTAGGCATTATTTAGATGTTGGATGCAAAATAAAACCCTGATTATATTTGGGGGAGATAACTTGTTAGGTGGGGTTATGTATCAGGAAACTTATAAAGACTAAAAATAAGCAAACAAGTACATTTTTAGTTTTGTGATTAGTTTAAATCAAGTCACTCTGACTGTAATTAAACAAATTGTTTGAGCTGTTTTGTTGTCTTAATTCTATCCATATGGCAAAATAAAACAATATGTCAATGCAACATTATATGTGAGAGGACTTTGTAAACTCTGTAACGTCATAATTACAAGTACTGTTTTCATTACTAATAGAAAAATTGTGAACAGTGTGGCTTGTTGGGACCTGTGAAAATGAAAGTTATAATAGCTAGTATTTATAAAAGTATTCACTCCCTATTCTCTACTCCCAAGGATCATAATTCACTAGCGACAGTTTCTCTTTAGGTGCTTATAAGCTCCTTGAGATCAGGAATTATCTCCCATGTCTCTGCACTGCACTCACCTAGCGTACTACTTGCACATTAATGCACTTTTCTGAATGAATTAATAGAATCTGTAGTTTCTGCTTAATTTCCACTCTGTGAGTGGGGGGAAAAAGCGTTAAGAAGGATTCATTTAACTATGATTATCCATTCACCTTCTGAATACTCTTAGGAAACTTCAATGAAATCAAAATTTTAAACAATCCCACCTAAAAAATGTTAGCAGTTTAGTAAGTCATAGATCAGGGCTAGGGATAGAAAGTTGATAGGCCACAGATGTATTTTGTTTGGCCCTCCCAACACTGACATTTCTCGCGATTGAGTAATTATTATGTAAATTTGTTATCAATATTTGTAATCGATTCTAATTCACCTAAAAGTATTTTCTTCTCTTTGTTTCTTCTTCACCCATGCTGGCCTCCTTTTTTGTTGGAACATGCCATGTTCACTTCCCCCTTCAAGTCGTTGAACTGGCTTTTCCCTCTGCCTGGAATGCTCTTCTCCTAAATAGCTTCATTGTCAACTCCATCATTGCCCCCAAGTCTTTGCTCAGATGCCACCCAGCCTTACATCAGCCACTATATGTAAAATTTCACAGTCATCCCCCACAGCACACTCTCCTCCTGACCAATGTGCTCCCAGTCTCCCTTACTCTGCTCTTTTCTTTCTTTCCGTAGCAGTTTTCGTATTCTGACGTTTTATGTGATTTACTTGTTGTTTGTTTATGTCTCCCCAACATACTGTAAACTACATGTGGGCTGGGATGTTTATTTTTCTGTTTGCTTACTAGTATATTTTGGAAAGTTGGAATAGTGTCTGGTATATTGGGACTATCAATACATATTTATTGAGTGACTCAATGAAAACCCCCAATAGCTGACTCCTTCTAAAAAATAAAAAGTGCTATATTTTAAGATTGGGGTTACATTCATACTACATTCCCTCCATTGGTTGGTGGCAACTGGTGCTTTAAGCAAGACATGCATGCATTTCTCAGCCTCTACAGTTATCACCCCAGTTGTCTTCCCAGTACCGAGTACTTATATACATTGGAATTAATGTTCATATTTTTCCTTTTGTTTTTCTTACAGAAGAGAGAAAAGTTAATTATGTCTTGTACTCATGTCTTTACCAAAAGTGGGAACATGGGATCAAGAAAGAGCAAGAAAGTTATATATTTACTAAAAAAAGGGGGAGAGCATATTTCTACATTGAAGTAAAGAATTTATCTATGTATTAAACATATATCTTTCAATGCCTACTAAATTAATTCATTTGAATTATCTTCCTGGCTTTTGAATGTCTGAACCTGCTTTATATAGTCAAAACTGCAACCTTATTTAAAATTCAAAGATAAGAAGGACCACTGAAGCGCATGTATTAACAAAAAGAAGATAAATATTGCAGAAGATCATGTTAATAGAAAATACCTTGAGTAACTCAGAGTATAAGTTAGCTATTTTACTGTGAAGTCTCATAAGGTTATAAGTCACCAAGCCACAAGCATATCATCCTTATGGATATCCATAGACAGTGAAAACTTCAACAGCTAAGATGATTATCACTGTAGGCACAGGCTTGCATTTCTATCTGGACACGTAAAGCAAACAGATGCCATCCAGTTGGGGCAGAAGTATTAGGCATTTCCCCTTAGCCACTAATGCAGATAACTTTACCTTGCTACAAAAAAGGCATTGCCTTTGAGGGATGGAAACGGATAAAACTGGTGTGGAGAGATGTCAATAATTATCCATACTTTCTATCCACAAAGCTAATCAGAAAATCCTTGACATTTACTCAGAGTAATGCCATAACTCAAATAAATGAAACTTGATTTGTTGAATTAGGAAATCTGTTGAAAACAGCTCCACCATTTTCAAAAGTTGCCCCATTTATTGACTTTTGCATAAAGCATTGTTTAGCACTGCTTCAATGCCTGACACTGTGACAGAAATGGTCACCTGTGTCATCATTATGGTAGAATCCTCTGTGCTTTCTGTATATGTCTCTCCATTTCATTCACCCTTCCTTTGAATATTTTGAGTCTGCAACACCTTTATGTGATTGTAATAGTGTTAAACAAAAGTTATAATTTATTGTACGGGATTATTTTACATGTAATATATATTGAAACTCTTTTTTTTTGCGGCACGCGGGCCTCTCACTGTTGTGGCCTCTCCCGTTGCGGAGCACAGGCTCAGGACACGCAGGCTCAGCAGCCATGGCTCACGGGCCCAGGCGCTCCGTGGCATGTGGGATCTTCCCGGACCGGGGCATGAACCCATGTCGCCTGCATTGGCAGGTGGACTCTCAACCACTGCGCCACCAGGAAGCCCAAAACTTTTTAGATATTTGCATTATTCCATAACAAGCTTTACCAAAATGAAAAATTGGATGACTTAATATATTTTTTTAATTGCAGTTCTTAATTTAACTGCATTAAAGTCAGGATAAGGGGGCTGAGTTAAATGTTGCAATTTCAGTTTCAAAAATGCATGATGATTCTTCATTTTGGAAGCCTGCCAACTAGAGAATATATTAGGCTGTGAATGCAACTAGGCAAGTCGTACAATTCAGCAATTTCTAGCTGGTCAAGATATATCTATGGGCGAATTTATAAGACTTATTCTTGGTCTCTGTTTCATAGAGATTTTGCAGTTGTTTATTTTAAATGAAAATTATAGTGAGAGGGATATAACCTAAAAGTCACTGAAAAGTCCAGGTCTATCAATTTTAGTTTACATGCTGCTAAGTGAGGGGAATTAATAAAGAGAGAAAGTCTTCATTCATTTTCAAATAAAACTGCTAGTTGAGAATTGCCTTATTGTACACACCTAAATATATTATGTCCTTTTCATAATGTCCAATTCATTGATTTTTGTCATCTTTCATTTAATTGCTTATATTTTGGGGTCAAATAGGATTTAAAAAGATGTTATAACCATTTTCTTACTATAGTGAACTGATCTGATTTAAAACCATTAAGAAAATAAACAGCTATGTTTAAATAGCTACACATAAGCAATAACTAGATACTGTATGAGTGACCCTTTGACCTCTGTGAATCCTGCTTATATATATATATGTGTATATATATATATATATTTTTTTTTTTTTCGCGGTATGCGGGCCTCTCACTGCTGTGGCCTCTCCCCTTGCAGAGCACAGGCTCCGGACGCGCAGGCTCAGCAGCCATGGCTCACGGGCCTAGCCGCTCCGCGGCATGTGGGATATTCTCGGACCGGGGTACGAACCCGTGTCCCCTGCATTGGCAGGCGGACTCTCAACTACTGCGCCACCAGGGAAGCCCTGCTTATATTTTGATTAGCATCTGTTTAGGCTCCTGGTGACTATGGGAGCCACTAGGATGCCTTCCAGAGAAATAGAAGCATAAGCAACCCAGCTGTGTGCTCTTTGTGCCAATAAGAGGACCTGTGCCAGCTGGCTGCCCTCCAGAAATGTGCGGTGGTAAACAGAAAGTTACCAACAGAAAGGTATTTATTGCTTTCCCAGAAGGGGAATTTTAACTAAGAGAACACAAATGAATTGGATCATTATTCCCATTTCTCAGGAAAGGTCTGTTCATGAGAGGGGTGTAGACTTCATTCTTTGCTTTAAAACTTAAGTTTATTAAGGCTGTCATAGTGTGATTTTTATAAATGAAGAGTATTACTGAAATGGTTACTTTACTCAGGGATTAAAACAGTAATAGGTTATCTTGACTTGGTAATGGGTGGAAAAATTCAGACATTCCAAACTCTCAGTGTGTTTGGTCTTAAATACACCAGTTTGAAATTTTGTTGTCTTTGCATACTCAAACACACACAAAAACCAACTCAAATATCTCAGTGGCTTAAAACAGAAAAACAAATATCTCATGTATACTACATGGCCATTGTGGGTCAGCAAAGGGGCTCTGCTCATCATAATCACTTTGGGAATGCAGGCCAATGAAGAAGCTCTTGTCATTGCTTTCGTAGTATTTGAGGAAGGGACCAAAGATGTGGACAAACATATCCTGGCACTTCACGCTTGTTCCCAGAAATACCACATGTGGCTTTTGCTCCCATTTCAATTGGTCAGGTAAATCACACGGCCACACCCAAGTTTAAGAGGGCGGAGATGTGTAATCCTAGCCTGTATTATTTTTACATCATACATACGTTTAATATCAATCTTTTCCAAGTGTTAAGAGTAATCTCAGTTCCTTCTAGAAAAATTTGAAAATGCAGAAGTGAATATAAAATAAACAGCATATAGAGTTAGCTACCATTAATATTTTACACATTCTTTTAGTTCACACACATATGCATATGTAGATATATCATATATATGTCCTCTATATAAAGTGGGTACTTGTGTATTCCATAAATTTTCTTTGTGGATATAATTATTAATAGCTAAAAGTGTCCCATCACCTGGATGCATGGTATTCTATAATTCGATTAACTAATCCTTTTTTTTTTTTTTTTTTCCAATTTGGGTGTTTCTAGTACTTCACTCTAATAAATAATGGTCCATGGATATCTTTATATATACATCCTAGCACATTAGTCTGAATATTTTCCTAGAATACATTTTTAGAAATAGGCTTACTGATAGAAGGTATTGGATCATTTCTTAATAAGTTTGATACATATTATCAAATTTCCTTCTAGAAATTAGTTTATATAAGTTTATATTATTACTTTCAGTATGTGAGAGTACCTCACCAATTTCTCATTTAAAAATATAGTTTTCCAATATGTAAATGATAGCATCTCATTTGTTATTATGTATTTATTAAATTGTTAGTGAGACTGACCATTTTTACATGTTCACTGACTACTTTATGGGTGATTTTTGTGTCCATAGACTGTACTATTTTCTTCAAGAGAGTCTAGTTTTTTATGATTGATTTTAAAATATTTGTATATGTAATTATATTATTACTTGTTCGTACCAACATTTTCCTTGCAGTTTTTCCTTTGATTTTTTTTTTAATTTTAGAAGTTTAAAAAATTGCATAATCATTATAACTGTTTTTACTTCACGATTTCTTCCTTAGTGTTATGCTTAGATAGGGCTTCTGTATTCCAAAATCATATAAATATTTACTTACATGTTATTTCTGGTTCTTTCATGATTTCTTTCTTTTTTTTTTTTTTTACATTGAACTGTAATCCATTTGGAATTAATTTGGGAGCAGGATGAGATGCAATATTTTACCTTTTCTTCCCAAATGGTTAAATCAGTTTTCACAACAACTTTTATTGATTAATCTATATTGAGTCTTCCGGAGACTCAGTCATCAAAAATGTAGACTTACACGTCAACAAAACCAACAGGGAGATCTCACCAGAGACAAAGATCTGCATTAAAAATCATTGTGCTACTATGTAGAAGGTCTTAATATAAAACCTTATTGGCATAGTTAAGAAAATATTCTTAATTGATCTGGTTGTATTTTGTGGCTTATATCAGATTAGAAACCACACAAAAAGGTGATGAAGAAAAGGGAAGAAATTGCTGTAATTTTTATAATTAGAAGGAGACAGAAAAACTAGAAGGTAGACAAAGTTGTATTATTCAACAGTAGTTTTCATAATGATTACCAAGCCATTAAGGTAAAAAGGTTTCATTATCTTTACTCTTTCTGTTTAGAAAGCCCATTAAAAAAAAACAGAAAGGTTTAAATCAACAGGCCTTGATGAAAGAACTGGGAAAAAATATGATAAAATGAAAAGGATTTTGGAGTCAGACAAACCTGGATTTCAATCCGAGGTTCTTAACCTAACAAATCCATGACATTGGGAAAGAGGTTAGATTATTTTAGACTGATTTTACCCATCAGTAAAATGAGGATGATAAACGATCCTTGTGTGGCCATGTTGTAATCAAAGTGATATACAGTCTCATCATGTTCATCCCTAATCTACCTCCTTGTAACTCCCAAGCCTGCTTCAAGATGAATTCTGAAAATTCCAAGTAGATATGGCATTCTCTTCAGCAACTTCAGGAGCTGTTTGTAGTTTATAGTTAAGCCAAATGATTCTTTTAAGCTAGAAGAAAAGTTAGGTCTTAAGTATTCTATCAATGTATCTTAGTTAATAGGGTCCAGTTGGAGACACAAGAATACTGACATAGATACTGGAGCTATAGGGCAAAGAAGAAATAACAGGCTTTGGGGCCAGGAAGATAGAATTTGATTCCTGGTCCCACCACTGATCAGTTTAGCTGATCACTCCACTGATCAACTCCTACCTGAGCTCTATTTTTGTCCATGGTAAAAGAGAGATGATATCCAACATGCAGAACTGTTGTGAGGATTTGGCACGAATACATAGTTTAGTCTAGAAATATACTTTAAAAATGTGAAAAACCAGAGGAGTTCTCGAGTGATAGTTTATCGTTTGTACATTTTGTTATTGCTCGTCTTTTTACTTTAGTCTAATTTGATATGGGTGAAAGAATGACTCAGTGATAGCCTTAAAAATGTATGAAAACTATTTACTTGATATAATCATATACAGCAGAAACTTTAAAGAATTATTAGATACTTTTAGGAGGATTAGATCAAAAATGCCTAAATACATATGAAAACAGCATCTTGTGAGTATAATCCTCCCTACAATCTAAAGCCACAACAATGCAAACAAACATAAAGGTCAAGCAATTGAACAAATACATAAGTGAAGAAGAAAGACTTATCCTGACTCATTCTCATTTTAATACTCAGACTGTGAATGTCAATTAGCTCAATCAAGTCTTAACAGGTAATGTCAGCTGTCAATCGTTCCTAGGTAGTGATGTGTGAAGTTTGTCAGCAGGCAGTGGACTACTTGCATGATGAATGAAATAATGAGGGCACAGAAGCCTGAACAAAACTTCTCTTTTTCTGGTAAATTCCTCTCAACATGGGAATTTAGGACAAGGAGAGAAAAATCACTTTAAAATCTGTTTTTAAGGCAGTGTTCATTTAATGCATTGTCTATTTTAAAACATTCATCTTTTAACCTTGTATTTTAAAAAATTAATGTCAATGGCAAATGATTAAGCATCATTATTTTTAACTGTATAGATCAGTGTAAACAACATTAGCTGCTACAAGAGACAAGCCTTCAAATTCACAGTGCTTTTACAACTAAGGTTCTTACTCACTGTAGATGGTGTGACTCCTCTGAGTTCATTCAGTGACTCAGGTATATTGGCAGCCATCTGGTAGCTACACCACCTGGAAAATAGTCCTCCAAAGTCATTGTGGCAGGTGAAGGGAAATGGTTAACTATGTTGGGATGTTTAAGGGCTAGGACTTGAAGAGGATTCCATCATTTCTACTCACATCCTGTTTTTCAGAACCCAGTAACTTTGACTCAGTTTAACTGTGAGAGAGGCAGGGAAATGTAAAAGAGCTCTTAAAAGTCTCTGTTATACCCACCAAACTTGTTTTATTTGAACTGTCATTTAAATCTAAGTTTTTAACTATATCATATCCCATTAAGCCATGATTTGAAAATACTAGTTACAAGTTAAAAGGCATTTAATATGTGTAGACTAGATCCTTTATATACATTACTTCATTTGAAAACTTAAGAAAATGATACATTCATATGATAAAATATTCAAACAGTAAAGAAAGGTATAATATTAAAAGTGATTAATTCTATTCCCTTTGCTCTGATCTCTATTTACTACATCATTGGTGACAACTATTTTGTTTTTTGTTTTGTTTTGTTTTTTGGCTTAAAACAACACGTATTTATTAACTCACAATTCTGAAAGGCAGAAATCTGAAAACAAGGCATCAAGACTGGGTTTCTTCTGGAGGCCCTAGAGGAGAATCCTTTCCAGCTGCTAGAGGCTGCTTGGATTCCTTGGATCATGGCTCCTTCCTCCATCTTCATGGGACATCACTGCAGACTCTGTTTCTATCATCATATCCCAGTCTCTGATCCTGAACCTCCTGCCTCCTTTTTATTTTATTTTTTTAAGTTTTTCATGTTTTGTTGTTTTTAATATAATTTTTTTCCCTTTTTAAAATTGAAGTATAGTTGATTTACAGTGTTTCAGGTGTACAGCAAACTGACTCAGATCTATCTGTCTACCTATCTATATATATATATATATATGTTTATTCTTTTTCAGATTATTTTCCGTAGGTTATTACAAGATATTGAGACTAGTTCGCTGTGCTGTACAGTAGGTCCTTGTTGTTTATCTATTTTGTATATAGTAGTGTGAATCTGTTAATCCCAAATTCCCAATTTATTCCTCTTCCCTCTTTTCCCTTTGGTAACCATACGTTTGTTTTCTATGTCTATGAGTCTATTTCTGTTTTGTAAATAAGTTCATTTGTATCATTTTTTAATTCCACATATAAGTGATATCATCTGATATTTGTCTGTCTGACTTATTTCACTTAGTGTGATAATCTCTAGGTCCATCCATGTTGCTCCAAATGGCATTATTTCATTCTTTTTTGTAGCTGAGAAATATTCCATTGTGTGTGTGTAATATATATATATACACCACATCTTCTTTATCCATTTGTCTGTCGATGGACATTTAGGTTGCTTCCATGTCTTAGCTTCCATGTCATGTAAATAGTGCCGCTATGAACATTCATAGCTACCGACTCTGTTTAATTTTTTATATTTTTTATTGAAGTATAGTTAATTAGCAATATTATATTAGTTTCAGGTATACAACAGTAATTAAATATTTTTTTCTATTATACTCCATTTAAAGTTATTATAGAGTTTTGGCTATATTCCCTATACAGTACAACATATCCTTATAGCTTATTTATTTTATAATATAGTTTATGCCTCTTAATCTTCAACCATTGTCTTTCCCCTCTACACTTTCCTCTCCCCACTGGTAACCACTAGTTTGTTCTCTATATGTGAGTCTTTCTGTTTTGCCATATTCATTTGTTTTATTTTTTAGATTCCACATATAAGTGATAACAGAGTATTCGTCTTTACTTGTGTGACTTATTTCACTAAGCATAATATTGATAACATCTGGATCCATCTGTGTTGTTGCAAATATTTCATTCTTTTTTATGGCTGAGTAATATTCCAGTGTGTGTGTGTGTGTGTGTGTGTGTGTGTGTGTGTGTGTGTGTGTGTCCATTCCTCTATTGCTGGACAATTAAGTTGCTTCCATATCTCAGCTATTATAAATAATGCTGTTATAAACATGGGGGTGCATGTATCTTTTTATTAGCATTTTTTTTTCTTTGGGTATATACCCCATAGTAGAAATGCTGGATCTTATGGTAGTTCTATTTTCAGTTTTTTGAGAAACCTCCCTGTACTGTTTTCCATAGTGGCTACACCAATTTAGATTCCCATCAAGTGTACTAGGGTTCCCTTTTCTATACATCCTTGCTATTATTTATTATTTATAGACTTTTTGATGATAGCAATTCTGACAGATGTGAGGTGGTAGCTCTTTGAGGTTTTGATTTTCATTTATCTGATTATTAGCGATGTTGAGCATCTTTACATGTGCCTGTTGGCCATCTGTATATCTTATTTAGAAAAATGACTGTTTGGGTCTTCTTCCCATTATTTAATTGGGTTGTTTGGTTTTTAGACATTGAGTTGTATGAGCTATTTATATATTTTGGATGTTAGCCCCTTATCAGTCATATCATTTGCAAATATTTTCTCTCATTCAGTAGGTTGTCTTTTTGTTTTGTTGATGTTTCCTTTGCTGTGCAAAAGGTCTAAAATTTAAATAGGTCTCATTTGTTTATTTTTGCTAATTTCTTTTGCCTTAGGAGACTAATCCAAAAAAACATTGCTACGATTTATGTCAGAGTATTCTGCCTATGTTCTCTTCTAGGAATTTTATGGTTTCAGGTCTTACATCTAGGTCTTTAATCTACTTTGAGTTTATTTTTCTATATGGTGTGAGAATTTCATTCTTTTACATGTAGCTGTCCAGTTTTCCTAGCACCATTTATTGAATAGACTGTCTTTTCTCCATTATATCTTCTTACCTCCTTTGCTGTAAATTAATTGTTCATAAGTGTGTGAATTTATTTATGCGTTCTCTATTCTATTCTATTGATCTATGTGTCTGTTTTTGTGTCAGTACCGTACTATCTTGATTAGTCTACCTTTATGTTATAGTCTGAAGACGGAATGTGATATTTTCAGCTTTGTTCTTTTACTCAAGATTGCTTTGGCTATTTGGGGTCTTTTGTGGTTCCATGTAAATTTTAACATTATTTGTTCTAGTTCTGTGAAAAGTTTCAGGGATTTTTTTATAGGGATTGCATAAAACCTGTAGATTGCTTTGGGTAGTATGGACATTTTAGCCATATTAATTCTTCCAATCCATGAACAGAGGATACCTTTTAATTTCTTTGTATCATCTTCAGTTTCCTTCATGAATGTCTTAAATTTTTCAGAGTATAAGTTTTCACCTCCTTGACTAAGTTTATTCCAAGGTATTTTATTCTTTTGGATGAGATTTTAAATGAGGTTGTTTTCTTGCTTTCTCTTTCTGATATTTCATTATTAGTGTATAGAAAAGCAATAAATTTCTGTATATTAATCTGATTTCCTGCAACTTTACTGTATTCATTTATTAATTCTAATAGTTTTGTAGTGGAGACTTTCAGGTTTTCTATATGTAGTATCATGTCATTTGCAAATAGTGAATTTTATTTCTTCCCTTCCAATTTGGATGGCTTTTATTTCTTTTTCTTGTCTGATTACTGTGGCTAGAACTTCCACTACTACATTAAACAGAAGTGATGAGAATGGTCATCCTTATCTTGTTCCTGATTTTAGAAGAAAAGCTTTCAGGTTTTCAATGCTGAATATGATGTTTGCTCTGGGTTTGTTATAAATGGCCTTTATAATGTTGAGATATGTTTCCTGTATACAACCTTTGATGAGCGTTTTTATCATGAATAGATGTTGAGTTTTGCCAAATGCTTTTTCTGCATCTATTGAGATGATCAGGTGATTTTTTATCCTTTTGTTAATGTGATATATTACATTGCTAGATTCACAGATATATTCCATTCTTGCATCCCTGGAGTCAATCCCACTCGATCGTGGTGTATGATCCTTTTTATATATCATTGAATTTGGTTTGCTAATATTTTGTTGAGGATTTTTGCATCTATATTCATCAGAGATATTGGCTTGTAGTTTCTTTTTATAATGTCTTTGTCTAGTTTTGGTGTCAGGCTAATGGTGGCTTCTTAGAATGAATTTGGGTATGATTCGTTCTCTTCAATTTTTGGAACAGTTTGAGAAGACAGATATTAGCCCTTCTTAATATGTTTGGTAGAAGTCACCTGTGAAGCCATTTGGCCCTAGACTTTTGTTTACTGGAAGATTTTGCTTTTTTCATTACAAACTCAATTTCTCTTCTAGCTATTGGTCTGTTCAGATTTTCTATTTCTTCCTGATTCAGTATTGGAAGATTGTTTCTAGAAATGTATTCATTTCTTCGAAGTTTTCCAGTTAGTTAGCGTGTAACTGTTTGTAGTATTCTCTTGATTTTTTTGTATTTCATGGTATCAGTTGTCATTTCTGCTCTTTCATTTCTTATTTTATGTTGGTCCTCTTTCTTTTTTTGAGAAGTATGCTAAAGGCTTATCAATTTTGTTTATATTTTCAAAAAACTAGCTCTTTCTTCTTTGATCTGATATGAGTATTGTTACCCCAACCTTCTTGTTATTTCGATCTGCATAAAATTTCTTTTTCTATCCCCTCTTTCAATCTGTGTGTCCTTAGCTTTTAAATGCATCTCTTATAAGCAGCATATAAATGGGTCTTGTTTTTCTTTTTTTAATCTAATCAGCCACCACATGGCATGTTTTTGATCAGAGCATTTAGTCTGTTGAAATTTAAAGTGAATATTGATGGATAAATACTTATTCCAATTTTGTTACTTGTTTTCTGGTTGTTTCTGTGGTTCTTCTCTGTTCTTTTTTAGTTTCTTCCCTTATGATTTTTTTTTTTTTTTTTTTTTTTTTTTTTTTTTTTTGTATGTGGGCTTCTCCTGTTGTGGAGCACAGGCTCCGGACGTACAGGCTCAGCGGCCATGGCTCACGGGCCCAGCCGCTCTGTGGCATGTGCGACCTTCCTGGACCGGGGCACGAACTCGCGTCCTCTGCATTGGCAGGCGGACTCTCAACCGCTGCGCCACCAGGGAAGCCCCCTTATGATTTTATGATCTTGCTTATTTGTATGCTTGTGTTCCTTTCTCTCTAGCTTTTGTATATCTGTTGTAGGTTTTTGATTTGTAGTTACTATGGGGTTCATATATGTTGACCTATATCTACTTGTTTTAAACTGGTAGTCATTTACTTCAAATACATTCTAAAAGATCTACATTTTTTTACTCCCCTCCCTGACATTTTCTGGTTTTGATGTCCTATTTTACATCTTCATGTTTTCCACTTCACTGTTAAGACCCTTTAACATTTCTTTTAAGGTCAGTTTGGTATTCATTAACTCTTTTAGTTTTTGTCTGTCTGAGAAATTTTTTTCTCTACTTCCATTTTAAATGATAATCTTCCCTGGTGGAGTATCATAGTTTGTAGGTGTTTCTCTTTCAGCACATAAATATATCATGCCCTTCTCTTTTGGCCTGCAAACTTTCTCCAGAAAAGTCAACTGATAGCCATATGGGGGTTCCCTTATACGTGACTCTTTGTTTTTCTCATAATGCCTTTAGAATTGTCTCTTTATGTTTAACTTTTTGCCATTTTAATTATAATATGTCTTGCTGTGCTTCTTTTTGGAATCATCTTTTTTTGGGACTCTCTGTGCTTCTTGTACCTTGATACTGTTCTCTTCATCAGATTTGGGAAAGTTTCATCCATAATTTCATCAAATACATTTTTGACCCTTTTCTCTCTCTCTTCTTCAGGGACCCCTATAATGTGAATGTTAGTCTGCTTGATATTGTCACAAAAGTTCCTTAAACTGTTCTCATTTTTAAAATTTATTTTTCTTTTTGCTGTGTTCATTGGGTGATTTTCATTATCCTATCTTCCAGATCACTTATGTGTTCTTCTCTATCACCTAGTCTACTTTTAATTCTTTCTAGTGTGTTTTTCATTTCAGTTATTGTATTTTTCAGTTCTGACTAGTTTCTTATTAAAATCCTCACCATGTTCATCTATTCTTTTCTCTAGTTCATTTAGCATTCTTATTACTAATCCTTTGAACTTTTTACTCTGGTAAATTGTTTATGTCTGTTTCATGAATTGTTTTTTCAGGTTTTTGTTGTTCTTTCTTTTGAAAAAAATTTCTGTTTTCTCATTTTGCTTAATTTCTCCATCTTTATGAAATTAGGTCAAACAGTTAGTTACATATTCCTGTCCTTCTGTGGGAATGTCCCTATATAGTCTGCATTGTCCAATGGCTTTGGTGGCAGAGCTGAATCTGACGTGAGCAGAAGTCATGTCATCATTCAGTGTGTGCTAGCAGCCATCACATTGGTAGTAGGTAGGACTGGAGATGGAAGAGCTAGGACCAGAGCCAGATGTTAGCTGGGGCTTCTTTTCTGCTCCATAGCCAATGCCACCATATTGGGGGTGGGTTGAATCCCATGTTGCTGGAGCAGAAGCCCTAGTGTTCATGTCTGATCTGGTTCTGTTCCCTCGAAGTATGTGCTCTCTGCCCCAAGCATTGACATGTTCAGTCCAGAGAGGAGCATTGCTGGAACAAGAGGGGCTGGAGCAGGAGCTTGGCTTGGGCCGACGTGCAGGCTGGGGTGGTCCCAGCACCAGTCAGAGCTCCAGAACACTCCCGATCTGCCATCCCCCACGAATGCCAGTAACGGCTTCTTTTACCCTTTCAGATGCTGTGTCAGGTCTGAGTCAACTCCTTCCCTCCACAACTCCATACCTTCCTTAGAAGTGGCAGCCTCTGCCCTAGTGGGGAGCTGCATTATAGAGCAAGAGGGGCCAGAGCAGGTGCTTGGCATGGGCTGGGGCATGTGGTAGGGTGGTCCTGGTACCAGTCAGAGCTCCAGACCACTCCTCATCTCCTGCCCTTATGAACACCAGTAATGTTTGCCCTCACTCCATTTGGATGCTCTGTCAGGTCTGAGCTGGCTTCGTCCCCCACATTTGTGCACTCTCCTTGCCTGTGGCAGCCTTCAACCTAGTGTGTAGCTGTACCATGGAGCAAGAGGGATGGGAGCCAGTTCTCAGTTCAAGCTGAGGAACATGCCAGGGCGGTTGTGGGAAACTGGCCCAAGTCCTGGGCAGTTTCAGTCTGCTTCCTCTGCCTTGTTTTGGGAGTAATCAAGCTTGTATGCACTTTTCACAAGCAGAGTCTAAGTTTCTTATAGTCCCACTGTCAGTCCCACTGGTTTTCAAACCAGCTAAGGGGACTTGTCCTCTTGGCATCATACCCCAGGGCTGGGACACCCAATATGGGGTTTCAACTGCCCACTCCTTAGGAAGGGTTGCCAAGCCTGTGTAATCTCGCTCCTCTTCTGTGTCCCCTCCTAGGGGCTCAGGTGCCGATCTGATCACTTCTCTTACCTTCCTTCCTGACTATGTCTGGATCTTTCTTACAGTGTTGTTTGTGTAAGAGTCTTTCTGCCAGTCTCCAGTTTGTTTTCAATGAGAATCACTCCACATGTTGATGAATTTTTGATGTGTTCATGGTGGTTGGTGAACTCCACATCCTCCTGTTCTTCCATCTTGATCTCGTCCCGGTGACCACTGTTATGATTCTTGCTCTCTCTGTCTCTCTCTAAAAATGTTTCACAGATACATTAGCACTTACCTATGTAGAACCTGTTTTTATTTTATAAAAATGGAATGATTTTCCTTATATGCTATTCTGTAAATTTTTAAGTTAATAATATATCATAGTTAATTTTTTATAAGTATGTATAAATTTAAAGTGATATTCAAAATATTTGACAACCATTAGAGCATAAGCACTGACCAATCTAAATGGATGCTGGATGTAGGGTGGGAGAATGGTCCTGCAGCCCCAGGTGTGCCAGAAATTACCTTAATTAGGCAATATAATGAATAAGTTAGGGGCAGGGGTTGTACTCATAGAAGGAGCTAGAATGTGGGGGTGGGAGGAATATGGAGTATGTGCTCAGGGTATCAGCTGTTTTCCAAGTAGTATTAATATCTTTCAGTATTTTAACAACCGACAGGGCCATACTGGTGCGCTAGGGTTATGTCAGCACTGCATGTACCTCATTCTATTTAAAGGTAGTACACCAGAATAGTACTATAATTTCTAAAGTAAATCAAGGTATTGATGCACAATTAGATTGCTTTTAATATCTTATATTGTAAGAAATGCTGTGTGTTAGAAAACAAAAGCATCACAAAAACAAATAAAAAACATAAACAGAAAAGAAAACTTGTGTATGTAATTTGGTGAAACTTTGTGAGAATATGTACAAGGCAAATTCCTAGGTGTGGAATTACCAAGTCAGTTTTTATTTCGTTAGATAGTTCTTTGAAAAGTCAAATAAGCTAACACTCACCCCAAGTGAGAGAATATTTTTTTTTTATTTTTGCATTATTATATTATCAAAAATTATGTCTTTATTCAATTTGATAACTGAATGATTAAGGAAATATTTATTCCATTCTTGTTTAGTAATCATTTTGTAATAGTTGAAAAATTGTTAGATTTGGAGTCATTTATACTTAAACTTTTTGTTTGTATTTGGATTAATTACTATGAGTTTGTTTTTTCAGCTGTAAAATGGAGATATTGTAATTTATCAATGCAATTTTGTCTGGTTTGTTATTCCAGATTAATTTTAGAATAATTTTCTAAGACTTCTCAAAATTCACACTGAAGTTTTTATTTGAATTGAATTAAATATTTAAATCAAACTACTGAAGTTCATTAATAGACTTTCTATCTGAGTCCATGGACTATCTATATTAAATCAGCCCTTGCTTTATATCTCTGAATAAAGAAAGTGTGTTTTTCTTTCTGTAGGTTTAGTAAATTTCTTATTAGTGTTCTCTGAGGTATTGTATATTTTATTGTTGCTAGATTTGATGAAATATTTTTCTTTTATATCTTCTGTTCATTCATTGCATATATGAAGGTTGCTACTTTTATAATTTGTAGTACATTTGTAGTAATGTGGCCTCTTTATAGTTCCTTTTTCCATTTGGCTTCATACACATTATCTATCTCTATCATCTATCAGTGTAATCACAATATATGCAACTTATGACAATTTCATCTACTTTGTTCCAATAGTTTTATTGCTTATTTCTTCACCTTAATATCTTCTGCATATTTCTACTCTAGCTTTTCTTTTCATTTATATTGTTTCTTCTTGAGACTGAGTCCTTGCAATGGAAGGAGTTTATCCTACTTATATTTGTGGTCTGGTAAACTACACTAATGTCCGACACAAAGTGAACACTCAAATGTTAAGTGAATGCCTGAGTGAATAATTTTGAGCTTCAGATTCAAGGTTGTTCTGGGCAATTCCCTTGAACGTTAGCTCAATGGAAGGATAGATACAGGGGATGCCTAACTGATATATCACTGAAATGGAGAGAAAGTTACCCATCTGGTGTTTCATCCTACGAATATAAGCAGCAAGGCTATATTTAATCTCAACTGGCTGGCCAGTGAAGCAAGGACTCCTTTTATTATTGATCCTGGGATGAAGAGAGATAGCCAGCCGTTAACAGATATGAGACTGTATTCTGACAGGTCGGGTCATAGTAAAGTCTGCTGTAATCAGCATACCAGGAGAAATTAATCCTGGAACTTGATTAAGATAGAGTATTTTATAATAAGTAAAGTATGAAGTAACTCAATGAATTTACTCACCAGTTGAAATTAACATGTGCCACTAGTTGCAGCAATAATAAACACAGAAATGCTAATGTTTATTAAGGATTATTAGGTGCCAAGCATGTGATTAGTGCTCTACAGAGATCATCTCACTTAATCCTCATAGCAGTCTATGAATTCAGTATGATTTTGATTGTATTTTACAGGTGGGAGAATACAGCTTAGAAAGTTTGTTAAGTAGCTTGACTAAATTCACATACTAGTATGTAGTAAAGCTGAATTGTGAGGAAAAGCCAAGATTTTCAATCCTGACCTTTATTTCACATGGGGAGCTTTAAAATAAAATAAATACCAGTGTCAGAGCCTCTCTTTCATAAATTATTACTTAATTGGTCTGGGGTGGGGCTTGGTGGTATTGGTATGGTTTAAAAAGCTACATGGTAATTTCAACATGTCCTCAGAGCTGAGACCATTGACCTGTCAAAGCACATTACTGAGAGTTTAGCTTTGCCCTCGAATTGTACCTTGTCAGTACAAAGGAATGATAATGGTTATGTAGCTTGAAAGAATAGTTTTAAGATTTATTTTCTTTCCTCTATGCACTGTCCTTATTTATGTATCCTGTATTTACCTTTCTGATCATGCCTGCCAATTTATTGGCTATTGTCTCTTGGAATGTTTCAGTATATATGCTGGGTTATAAAGGGTCTTAACATTTTGCCTCTGCAAGTGCATCTATATTTAGATAGAATTGCTGTTACTAGACCTTTACTGCTCTTGTAAATATTCTTTTAAAATAGTTGTTCAATTATTATTATATTTCCCTATATATCAAACAGGTTGTAGTTGATTAGGTTTATTAAATGCCTTGTATTAGTTTTATATAATGATCGGTTTAACAGTGGTTATACAAGTTGCTGTAGATAATGTTTATGGTTCTAGATATTTCCAAGTAGTCAAAAAAATATACTCAGAATGGATCCTGCTCCACCTTGCTGGTTTCCAACATAATAATTTATCCTACCTCCATTTCCAGCCCAAGCAATATTATAAAAATGAGGTACCATCACAACAATAGGAAAAGGGGCAAAAGGCATAAATATACAGTTGAGAGAAAATGAAGTACAAAAAGAAATACAAAAATAGTGAATCTAATCAATTCATTGGCAAAACACCAATGAAATAATAGTTTTATATATGAATTAGCAAGTTTTTTCAGACTTTTTATCATGTAATTACATATTTATTATTTTATTGTTTGTGGCGTCTTCATGCTAGAATGCAAGTTCCACAAGGTCTACTTTGGTCAGTGATATATTGTAAGAGCTGAAACCAGTGCCTGCCCTGAAATAGACACTCAATAATAAATATTCGTAAGAGAAAGAAATACGTGCATGTGTGAGTTTGCCCATAGCAAAGATGTGGTACATTGTATATATTACCATATAACTGGCAGGGGTGTGAATTCATGTAACAGTTCTAAAGAGCAATCCGTGAAGAGGTATCATGTTTTTTGTTAAATGTTAATTTAATTTGGATTATTATTTATTTACACTTCTAAACTGTGTTTTAAGGATGTAATCAGTAGAGTGCAGATTTATAGACAGAAAACCCTGTTCACAGCATCGATAATCATAAGGCAAACAAATATAGCTGATGTTAAGTAAAATATGACATTTATCATTCTTTCAAAATAGACTAAATACTGTGAAAATGCAGTAATATAATGTTAAATGAAAAATGGAGGGTCGATAATAGAGCATGGTTCCAGTTTTGTAAAAACTGAGAAAGAGAGGCAGACAAATTCTTAAACCAGTGATAATAGTAATTATACTGGGGTGGTAAGAATAATTTTAATTTTTTTCTTTGTAATATTATAAAATGCATAAAATTTCTATAAGGATGTATATTACTTTCTTGATCAGAAAAATACTTTATTTATGAAAATTGGCTTTATCATTTTCCAACTCTGAGGATATAATAAAGAATCTGTTGCAATGTAACCTCCACAAGGGCAAATCTTTTTATCTGCTTTGTTCATTGGTGGATTTCCTATGCCTAGAATAATGTTTGGGATAAAGTAGCACTCATAAATATTTTTTGAATAAATGAATGAGTGTGCAAATGAATAGTATGTCTCCCTCTTTTAAAGGCAGTTTTAAAGTGTTAAGGGTAAGTGGATTGATTTCTTTCTTTTTGTGTAGAATTGAACCATTAATCCATCCATCATTAAGTGTTAATGAAGTGCTATTCATAGCATGTCTTCTTTCCACTGAGGAGAGACCACTTTCTCATGGGCTGAAAATGATCTTTCATCTCTCATTAGAGTTTGCTGGGTGGGGAGGGAAATGACCAACACATGGCAGATGTCGATTTTAATGTATGTGAGGTTTAAAATGATTATGACAGAAATTTTTTATTTTTAGTAAGTACCTTTAATTTAGCCCTGTGTCCTCAGATTTAAAGAAAACCACAATTATCAATTAATAAATGTTATTTTGTTATCCAATTAAAATGTGTTTAGTTCCCCATTTATAGAGGACAAAAGGAGTATAAAAATAATCACAGATTTTGTTGATGTTACTGTTGGGGATGGAAACTTATTGCAAAAGGACAATAGACCAATAATATAAGACAATGCTATATTGTGCTTCATTGTAATTCAATACGGGGATTTTTTTCAAGTAATTTTTACCATGTAGTATGCAGTTTAGATTTATGCAAGTAGATATATGCCTTATTTAAAATTTTATGTTTTTTACATATTTTCTCAAAACTAAAATCAGGAATAAGGAATTTAAGGTAAATCCTGATGGATTATAATAGTAGCATTTATGTTCTAATATAATATTAAATAAAACCGTATCAGTGTTTGCACAGAGTTGTCTATTTTACACAGAACTCTTGGTATATCTTTTCTAGGATTCAGAGTTTCCCACTGATATGCAACCAAATCCAAACCTGTGTTTATGCAAAGAAAATATTTGTCCAGCAAAATTTGACTACAAGCTGAATAACATATTTAGACTTCACGAACTTCCAGTGAGCTGGTAGGATTCTTGATGTTTTATTAATACCTTTGAGATTTTATTGTCATTTCTAAATTTTGATGCTCTTATAGCTGTTTATGGTCAAAGTGTTTTGCTCTTAGCCTGTTTCTGAAATTGCTACTTATAACACTGAAAGAATCCTCTTAAAGCTGTTGCAAGAGTCTCAAAACTAACTGGTTTAAGCACATGGTGGCAGCACAGCCTAAGTGCACTACTGTGCATTTTTAATGTAGAGGTTGTAGTTCTGGCTTAAAATAAAGCACAGATTGTTTTTTAGAGAGGTTTGTAGGATTTGTTTTAAAAATAGGATCTCAGCAACTATGCATTTCATTTGATTATTTTACTTAAAATTTTATCAGTGTATGTTTTTTTCCACATTAACACATTATTTTGTTTTGTTTTGAGGACCATAGTTTTGTGAACCATAATCACATCAGTTTAAAAGCAAAACTTATTACTTGCTAATAAGTTTTATGAATCTTCATATTTACATTCATAGGAAACATTTTAAATCTTATAAAATTTATACTACTCCTATTCAGAGTGTTTGAGAAAAATATTTCTGTGGAGAATCAGTAAATATACATTCTACGATAGATTTCTATGGTACTTCAAAATTTTACTAAGTGGTCAGCTTTTGTAAATAATCATGGATACATCATTTTGATTATGGTTTAGGTAAGTAATATTATTTTCTTGTATTTGTTCATATGATCCCAAGTTTATATTATTGATTTTTAAGAAATTTGTACAAAAATGTATAGCAAATATTATGTAATTGCTCCTCTCATGCTTAATGAGGAAAAATGTCTCAGAAGAGGATGTTAACCAACTCTAATAACCTACGCTTAACTGTGGTGAGGTTTTTCTTGTTTTGTTTTATTTTGCAAAGTTTACCTTGCTCTTGATGACTGTATGTATAATTTACTTTTTAAGACCTATTTGTTTGATTATTTTCAAGTAGCAAGACTCTGCCATGACCAAAACCAGTAGGTTAATGAATGGAAAAGTTCTGTTAGTAAAAGGAATCATAATAATGATACATTCATACCTTAAGTATTCTATTTCAACTTACAGTTCATTTGCATTCACATGCCAGTCTTTTGATGTAAGGCCATGGCTTTTTCTTTCCTTAAGTGACTGTTGATTGGAATTCTACATCATATTTCTTGCATAAGCTATACCAATAATGCATCACTAACAATTTCAATTTTATGATTTTCTTAATCTGAAACAAGAACTTCAGATGATCTCCTCACATTTCCATGGCATTAATTTAATTTTCATTGATAGCAATTCTGCTTATCACACTTATATTTCATCACCTTGATTAGTTTTTAATTACATTATAGTAGTAAACACAACTGGCTTATGAGGTTTAGTAACAAACTCCTTTGACTCTTTGTGATAGTGGACCTTAGCTGGTAGGAGTGGCTTGTGCTGGTCTGCTGGGGCATGGTCTGGAAGCTGTGAGCAGTCAGGGCACTGCTAGCACAGCCAGAGTGTTTTACAGAGAGAATGGGAAATGTTGACCAACGATTAAGTGGAGGTTAAGGGAAAAGCTTTTACTAAATGAAAATGTGGAGAAGAGAAAGAGGGAAACATTTGACTGTTAGTCAAAAACAAAGTCTGGATTCCAGCTTAATTTATTCGCAGACTTTGGAAAGACAGCTGCCCTGATAACTACTACTGCAACCCAGGGAATAATTTCTCTGTCATAATCTTCACTAGTTAGCCCATGAGGAGAGAAGATTCTAGCATTATGAGTTAGGCAGTAAAAAAAAAAAAAAAAAAAGAATTGTGAGTAGAAAACTAATCACTAATCTTGTAGTGTAACATACCTCAAAGGAAAATTAAGCTGTGACTTTGGGCCAACTCATTTACCTGGGCCTTTTTTTTGCCTGTTTCTTCTTTTCCAGTTTGTCTCAGTTTCTGCTTCGTTATACCGCCGTTTCTTCTTGGTCACAGGTTTGTTTTTCTCTCTCCCACCTCTTTTATTCTACTACTTTCTCTGTACTCTCATTCTATACCACCAATCCTTACCTAGCCATAATATAAAATTCAACTGTAAATTTCTAGTGTTTCTCAAATAATTTCCTATTCTCTGTTCTTAATTTAAAACTGAATCACCCTGCTCCCACCACCTCATATACACACACAGAGTTTTGGTACTTTATATGTCTTTAATAGTATAATGTTTATTAACTCAATTACGTTTCTTTAAAGAATAAAAAATGTTTTTTGTTTTATAAGTAACTGTGCATTTATTTATTTATTTTGTTTTTCAATTACCATCAGTGGAAATAAACTTCTTCCTCAATGGTATATAGGTTCCTTAACTTCATCAAAATAACAATAATAGTAATGACAATGATCATGAAAGAATATCAGTAATAACAATAAACTGTTTTACGAAGCATCTTTCAATGCCAAGATTCAGCTGTTTTTCCCCCATCTCTCTCTCTCTATATATATATATATTTTTTTTCTCTCTCTCTTACACACACACACACACACACACACACACACACACACACACAGACACACTTGCACATAGATGAGGCTCAGAGACCTTGAGAAACACAGAGAAAAATTTTGTATCAGGTCTGGTTAACTGAAAAGCAGACCACAAAACAGTGAATGAACCACAAGGTATTTTATAGAAAAAGCCCAAGGAAATAGTTTCTATTTTTACAATCAAGCATACAGGTATGCCAGTAACATACAACTATATAACCTATGAGTTTGGCCAAGATACTTTTTTCCCCTGACAAGCTTGACCTAGGATAATTGCTTTAAACTTAAATATTAAAATAATTAATTAGATTGTGTTTAAGTACAGAACTTAATTGTATGTTCTTTCCCTGGAAAACACAGATTTATTAAAATGTATTTTACTATGTTTTTCCAACAAGGTCATAATAAAATAAATGCATATTAAATTCCAGATAATTAGAAAAATTTTAATGTCTTACTAATTTGCATTTTTATAGAGTGCAGTTTCATAGGTTGAAGAATCAGAAGGATTTTAAATCAGATTAGTTAACAGAGTTTTTAAGTACTGAAATAGATGTCTTTCTCCTACTTTCACAGGATGGTTGCCATCAGTCTATAAAATATACTCTAGTAACTCCTATTAGTTTACAAAAAAGATTTTTTCTTGAACCTACAACCCCCCACCAAACCTATGCTGTTTTCCTAGAAGCTGCTCTGCTCACTTTCACTAAAAAAGTTGGCAGTAGTGCTGACTGAGCTAATAGCCTCCACTTGCTCTTCCATTCTCCCCTCCAGTGGAGCTCCCTTCCTTTCCTCTGCTCTGGAACTAACTCTGTCAGTCATTCCCTGCTTCCACCAGTGTCCACCACCAGTGGCCACTTCTCCGTTCTCATTTTCTTCTCCTCTCAGCTGCAGTCAGTACAACCACCACCTCTGCGTTTACTCTCCTGACTCCCGTTATTTGCACGGTCCTGATCTTCCTGCTGAGTCCCAGGCTGTCCCGCTCAGTGTCTCCTCAGCAGGCTGCTTCTCTTCTGCTAGACTTCCAGTTGATAGATTGCCCCAGGCTCAGCCTCAGAGCTTCATTTTTTCACTGTCTACACTTTCTCAGGTGGCCTCTTCCAAGCTCAGACTTTAAACACTCCATATAGTGATAGATAATCACCTTGGGAATATCTCTACCATTGCCATCTCTCTTGAGTTTGAATATCGAATAGGCTCCTCCGAATTATCATGCTCAGGAAGAACTCTTGTTTTCCCTCAGAAAAATGGGTCTCCTGATCTTCCCCATTTTTGCAAAAGCAAAATGTAAACTTAAATGAATTTACTCAAGCTAAAAGCCTAGGAGTAGTTTTAACTACTCATTCTCTCACCCTGCAATTCCCACCATTAAATCTAAGAGTAAGTCTGATAGGCTTTTCCTCCAGAACATATTTACATTTTCCCACTTCTCTCTCTCTCTCTATCTATCTATCTTACTATGGCCATCTCTCATACTATTGCAAAAGCCTACTAATTCACCCCACCTTACCCTACAGTAATTCACTTCCTTCACAGTAGCCAAACTGATCTTTTAGAAATGTAAATCAGATAAGATTCGCTGCTTTTGGTACAATAATGTCTTCCCCTTGTTTTAAAGTAAGATCCAAACTTCTTACTGAGGCCTACAAGGCTCTGCAAGTTGGGACTCCTGCCCTCCTCCCATTGTGTGGACCACATGCTCTCCCCTGCTCCCTTGCCCAGGACTCTCAGCTACCCCGTCTTCTCACTATCCTGCAAACATGCCACACTTCTCTCTGCCCCCAGGTCTTTACACTAGCTCTTCCCCCTACTTGTGTTGTTACTTCTCCAGTTTGTGCACACCTGGCTCATTCTTCTCTCTAAAATCTCAGCTCAAATATCACCTCCTTGGAGAGGCAGTTCCTGAAATATGTAACTAATGTTTTACTCCTCATTCCTCCAGTTACTGTCAGTCCTATCATTCTACTTTATTTCTACCATGGTTTTTAGTAGACATGCAGCATAAATTTTAAAGTACTTTATAAAAATGAAAAAGTACATGAAATCTTAGTATTTTTCTAGTTTATAGGTGGCAGAGACTGGCTAGTTCTCACCAATTCAGTTTCCTCCTCCCTGGGCCCATTGGAAGATCTTATCTCCCAGTCTTCTGAAGTGTGTTAACCCTTAAGACTTCCATTGGGATTCTTTGCTGTCTCTGACTTCATCCTCATAGCTGGAATCAGAGGACTTTGAAAGTGATGAACTGTGTGCTAGAAGGCACGTGAATCTCTGAGTCATGTGTGCTTGGAGAGTTCTCCAACCTTCATCATGCTTTGCGTGAGGTACTGCTTTAATTGGCGTGACTAATGCACTATATTTTTGTGAAAATGGATGAGTTAGGCTCTGTAAGATGAGTGGAATTTAAAAAAAAAAAGACTGAAGGTACTTTCACATTCATTCTACAAAAATTTATTGAGCATTTATCAGACACTATTCTGGACAATTAATTAAATACATAGAAATCTGTTCCCGGGAAGCTTACATGTGTTACAGGGAACAAGTAATAAACCAGTAGTGAACACATATATGCTATAGTATGTTTGATGACCATAGTGCTATAGAGAAACACAAAACAGACAGAGGGAAACGGAATAGAGGGTGGCTTGAGGTTAAACACAGAGGCCAGGGCTGTTCTGAGAAGGTGACGCATAATGAAAACCTGAAGTGGGTGAGGAAGTGAGACATGCAGAGAATAAGGAAGACGGTTAGAGGTGAGAGAACAACAAATGCAAAGCCCTTGAGGTAGGAACATGTCCAAAATGTTCCAGCAAGGAGTCCAGTATAAACAGAGTAAGTGAGCTTGCAGAAGAGGAGGAGAAAACTAAGTTAGGTATTTGGGGACCAGAGGGAGTGTGACTTAGGCCTTTATAGATCATAGTAAAGAGGATTGTGAATTTTATTCTGAGAATGTTGGGAAGTTATTAGAAGATTTTGAGAAGAATTATGCAGTTTGGCTTATATAACAACAAGATGCTCTGACTGCTGTATGGAAATTAGACTGTCAATGGGGGTTAAGGGTAGAAGCTGGCAGGCTAGTTAGGAACTATTTCAATAATTCAAGAGAACTGTAAAGATTTCCTGGCCTAGGATGATAGTGTTATAGAGGCTAAGTGGTAATATTTGTCTTTTTTGATGAGAGAGTGAGCAGGATTTTGGGGTTGGCAGGATGTAGGGTGAGAGAGAGGGCAGTTAGAGTTGACTTCAAGGTTTATGGTCAGAGCCAGTGCAGAAAGAGTGGCCATTAATTTCAAGGCTAAGGGAGAGCCAGGTTTGGAATGTGGGGTTTGGCATGTTAAGTTTGGGAGGCCTATTAAACTTCCAAGTGGACTTAGATGTGGATGGGACCCTTAGATTCTCCTGTGAACACAGTTCATAGCTATGTGTGCTCCCTGGCAAGTAGTTAGGTTCATGTCAGTACTATTCCATGCACTTCCATGGAAGCAGTCACCAGAAATGGAAAAAGTGACTAAGTAGCTTTTAATACAAAAAAATGGGTGTCATAGAAGTGTAATTTTTTAGCATGGGTCAATATTTCTCATCTTGTTTTGGCTATAAATTATATATGTTTATAAGAAACCACGATTATATTCTAAAATATGAGTTTCCAAATTAAATATTAAATCCTTTTTATAACTATACATTTAACTGGTATTTTACAATGTATATTTATAATAACCTTAAGTCATAGTGTGATTTTTATGCTGTTTTTATCCCCAAACAGACAAGCAATATATTAGAGCAAAGAGTATATTTAAACTTTGAATTATCAAAGGAAAATAACTTATAGTTTCTTGAAGCATCAAAAAATTCTCCTTAGAAGGGTAATAATTATATGCAAATAAAAATATTTGTAATCATTTCTTACAAGTCGTGTACAGAATACTTTAAAACATTTCCTGTAATATAAAGATATATTCTGCTGGTTTTGTAATTTACTGTCAAAGTACTAAGGTATTCAGTTAGCTTCCATTAAATAATGATAATATTTATGGCCTAAACTTTTAAGAAGGAAAAGGTATGTGAATTTACAGTAAATGTAAACATATATTTTTATGACCCATTTATCTTTTTAGGTGTGTTCCATAAATAAATATATCATCTAATTAGGAGATTAGATTTTCAATTTATTTCAGATTGTCTTTAGTGCCTTTGCACCTATGTGTCTTCAACTTTAAACTAAGTTTGTTTAGGCACTTTGGATTTGTTGAGCAGCTGTCATCTTCCAGAAGGTGCCCTGATTTATTTTGTGGATCAACTTACAGCTAAAATTATGGAGAGGTCTTTTCATTGGTCACAGATGATGCACAAAGCATTTTCAGTTCCAGTGCTGCATAGACTCACAGAGAGACCGACAGTTACCCTTCTGGGGCTATAACAGTTTTTCATTCTGTTTTAATTATCTAGATCCATAATAATAACCACAGTGACCTACAAGAAGGTATTGTTAGACATGTTATAATTATATATAGCAATTATGTGTAGCACCAACAATGCATGAAAATCCCGCTTATTAACTAAGGTTGGTAAAAATGAAATTATGCTAGTGTCCCTTAGGACATAGCTTCACTTTTTAGAAAAACAAACAAACAAACAACTAGTCCTTCAGTTTTTACATAAAACTTTTTCTGGAGTATATTATTATGATGAGGAAAGTCAAATTTCATAGAATGACAATGCAATAATAATTTTCCAATGAATATGGAAACTATCTCTCACTCTACTTTCTTGCTTAGCTGCTTATTACTATTTCCTATTATCTACTGTGTAATAGAAAGGGAAATGGAAGTTAAAAGCAAAGGTTAGTTTTTGTAATACAGAATGTCAGGCAAGATGGTTTAGGACAAGTATCAATATATTTCTTTTTCTTTTTAACAATTTAGTGTTTCAAACTATATCATATTCACACATATATTAATAATTCACTTTAAAAGATAGAGATGACAAGATTTGATTAAGTACAAGTAATCAGTGGTTTCAGCAATTTTTGCCATTACTTTGGGTGTCTCACCTAAACTTGCCAAGACCTTGTCTTTAATCCGTGCTAAATTGATGCACATGGAATGGTATCCCATAATTTATTTTTTTCTTGCTGTTCATAGTTATATGGTGAATGAGCTGTAAATATCAGTGCATGTGCCAGTAGGTTTAAATCTTAAACTAATTTTGGCAATTTTTTATGTGGCCACTATCAGTAGTGTTTTATAATCTAAGGGAAATAATAAAACTTTTTATTAGACTTATACATCCAACATATGTAATCATATTTGTACTTTGAATCCAACCTTAATTTAAAATTACTGACATCATCCCAAGGCAATCGCTAGTAACTCAGAGTACCTCATAAAATAGGACATTTCAACTTGCGTGTCTTGTGAGCACGTCAAACTTAGTAGTTCTCAAAGCCAATTCCATCTTCTACCATTCCCTCCCCTCCACCTTCACCTTCTTCTTTCTCCCATTTTGGTTTGTGTCATTCATTACCATCCATATAGTTACCTAAGATGATCTGTGAATCTTAAGTCCTCCTGACCACTTATTATCACATTCAGTCAGTCACTTAAGTCTGTGTATTCTGTATCCAAAATGAGTTGTGCACTATTCATTTCTCCCAGTCCATCAACTGTCACTTAGGCTCCCCCAACAGCCTCCTACTGGTCTCTCTACCTCCAGTTGTTCCTTCAACTTTAATTTATCCTCTTTACTGCCATTATAGTAATCATTATAAAATGATCTGATATCTTATTTCTGCTTTAAAATTTTTAATTATATTTTAAGCCCTCAAGACACACTTGGCTCTTCCCAATCTAGCTCCAGCCTGTTTTTCTATCTCTTACTGTACCACTGGCCTCTATACCACTATGCTCTAGACTCAGTGAAGTCTTTTCAGATGTTCATGTCTTAGCCATGTTCCTTTGACTGGAATGCACTGGAATGCATTTCCCTCCTTTTTCTATTTGTAAATATCAAGAAACCTAAAGAAATCCCCAGCTATAAATCAAACCTCCTTTCTGCCCTCTTGGTACTAGATGCATAATGTAATATAGGGGCATATAGAACAGGTCCTATTGAATCCCAAAGATGATTTATTTATATGTTTATGTCTCCCAAACCCTCAGCAAGGACTCTTGAGGAAACAGACCGTGCCTGATTATGAATAGCCCCTGACATAAGGAGGTGCCTGGTGTGTGTTGAAGGAATGAATGCATGGATTGAGTGAAAATTTTGTGTGCAGTCATTTCTAGAGCCAACTTTCATTTTTAAATTATTTTATTATTTTTTTAACATCTTTACTGGAGTATAATTGCTTTACAATGGTGTGTTAGTTTCTGCTTTATAAAAAAGTGAATCAGCTATATATATACATATATCCCCATATCTCCTCCCTCTTGCACCTCCCTCCCACCCTCCCTATCCCACCCCTCTAGGTGGAAACAAAGTGCCAAGCTGATCTCCCTGTGCTATGCGTATAGCCAACTTTAAAAATTATATTATCCACCTATAATTTAGGTATCACTTGATGTCACCCTGTCAGTTTCTGCACTGGGACTCATTAAATAACTCTCCTGATGGCCTTTTTGGAGACTACTTATCAGCTGAGCCATACTGAGATCCCATCTGCTACCAGTATAAGTTAGGATACTTTTATGTTGAAAGTGACTGAAAAATACAACATAAATTGGTTAAAAGATGAAAGGGAGTTATTGGATCAATAAACTGAGAAGATCAGAAGTAGGAGTGGCTTCAGGTAAAGCTTAATTCAATGTTTAAAAATATCACTAAGTACCTGATTTCACTGTTTTTTGTTTATTCAACCTTTTGTACCAGCATTATCCTCAGACTCCAGGTTCTACTTTCAGTGGAGCAAAATGGCTGAAGTGGTTCTAGACTTCATATTCTTTGACAATGCCATCTAGGGAAGGGTCTCCTACCATAGCTCTTAAAGAATGGAAGTTCTCTTTCCTGCAAGTTTAGGCAAGTACTACCCCGTGTCTCACTGACTGGTTGGATTAAGTGCCGTCCCATAGTTGAATATTGTGACGAGGAAAATGGCCACTATCCTGATATAAAAAAAATCAGTACTTAAGATGGGGATGGTATCAATCCACATAACTGATAATAAAGGGTGGGCGGCTCCAAAAAAAATTAAAAGCCTGGGTGTTGTTAAAAGGAATAGATGCTGAACAAGTCTCAACTACATGATGCAGTTTCCCATCTCTGCTAGGTTTCATGGTAATCAGTGCTAACCAGTCCCTTGTTCCCCAAGTTGTAGTATATTCCCATGGGTCCCAACTAGTGTCTCTGGATGTTTTCACTGTTAGTGGTTTTGAAGGTCCTCTTGTAATATTTAGCATTGCGTAGTAAAAAGAAAATTGCCACAGGTAATCATGCATGCAGCCATTTATTTGGCAACATTTGTCAAATGTACTCAGGACATTGGTCTATGACCTGGACATATTAAGAAAAAGAAAACACTTCCCAGGCTGTAAGGATTCAATGAAATTGTCTGCATAATAGTACATGGCATTATTCCTGGAACATGATATATACTCAGTAGATGTTCTGCCTATCTGCTGTCTCTATCCTCTTCCTCTGACCGGGTCTCCTCTCACCAATGTAGTGACCTGAGACAGGGCCCCTTTTACATACAAAAATAGAGTTAAGCCATTCTTCAACTACTAACCTGGACCTGTAAGTATTGTACACCTATTGAGATTCATCTTTGAATTCTGATGCTATTTGACTGAAAAATGGGTTAATTTGTGGTCACTATGACTTGCTGTCCCACCTGAATCTCTGTTGTAATCTGCTTAGGCTCTAACCTCTGTGATTCTAGAACTAAGTCTATTTTCAGATCTGATCATTCTTTACTCCTTCATTTTTTAAAAAAGTAACAGTAACGCATTGTAAGAAATGACAGTTTTAGATAGAGAAGTAGATTATTCATTTGACAGGAGCAAGACCTTCAGGAAAAATAAATGATTTACACTTTAAGCTTACTAAATAGAAACAGTATCCATCACATTGTGTGCTTTTCTCCAGTAATTTAAATGATAAATGAAAGTAATAATTAGAATTCCCACAGCCTTTGACTGACTGTTGATATTTTCTATAAATATTTCTGGGTGGAGGAGACCAAAATATTTACCATATCATAAACATGGTTCATAAATATCTCTGAGGAATTCACTATGACTTATTAAACCTTTGCCTGAAATCTTTAGTGCAATTATAAGAATTAAGGTCAAAAACAGAGAAGAAAAAGAGATGAGCAGTTTTAATATATATTGCCCTTTAATTGTTTATTGTTTTATAACTTAAAAGATGTTCAGTGGAATTTGAGGTTAAAATGGATAGAATAACAAGCATATTTTAGATGTTGACGATATAACTATACCCTTATTCTTAGAAATGGTACATGCCTTTTGTTATATTGTCCTCTGCAAAACCTCCAAATGGGTTGTTGGTGGTGTATTTCACAGAGGACAAAGTTTGGGTGGAGGTGGTCAATGTGATACCTGTGAGTTGTATGTGCCTGTGAGACATCAAACTAATATGGATCTGGAGTTCAGAGGTGAGAATAGACTGAAGATTAAAAATGTGATTCATCTTCATATATATATGACAGTAATGAGAATGGAGGAACTGTTTGAGGGAAAGAGGGAAAAGAGCAGAAGACCTTAAAATAGAGCTTGAATTACTCATTTAATGAGTAAGTCAAAAGGAGTTTGAAAGAAGAAAGTAAAAGGATAGGCAGATAGGACCACTGAATTCAGAAAGCAATATGTCATAGAAAACTAAATGGGAGACATGGTCAACAATCTTGAATGCCACTGTGAGGTCAAGTTGATTTGGTCTAAAATTATACCTGCAATATTACAAGTCATTTTAAATATTACAGAGTTACTTTTTCATGGAGATAGTGACAAAACAAAATTGGCTTTAGTTAATTAGTGAATTGGAAATGAAAAATTGAATACAATGAGCTCAGTTAATCCATACATAATTCTCATGTATGTTTCATACAGAAAGAGCTTCTCTGATCCACTAGGGAATAATCCACATTATTCCCTTCATAGCACTGTGTTTCTTTTCTTCATAGCTTAAACCTCAAAGATCAACTTATTTTTAATAATTTGTCTCTTTCACACAAAGCTATCTTATTTGGTATTCAGATATTTACACGTTGACTTATATTCAGACTGACTGGAGAGAACATTTTCATATGATGTTATTAGCTTTTTATGTCAACTAAACCAGGGTGGACAGCTCAGGTAGGGACCTGGATTTTTGAGCAGGAATGAATTTCAAATGCCACTACTTTTGAAATATCAATCAAAAGCTAACATGATTTGAAGGCCAATTTCAGAGAAAATACTATTGTTTCCAGATTCAGAAAAAATATATATTTAAATAAATCACTTAGTGTCTTCTTAAACTATAATCCTGCATTTTTGGTTATAGTGTTTTCAAGTAAACTAGTTCTAAAAGCAAAATTTGATTTAAGGAAACAAATGTAAGGTTTGTCTACTGTATAATTATTATTTCTTTTATTTAAAAATTTTTCTTTAAACCCAAAGCACATCGAAATGGATTGTTGCTGCTTAGAAAGGACCTTTATATCATGGTTCATTTTTCTCTGGGATTTCTTATCCTTGATATAGTAATACTTTCCTAGTACTGTATTTTAAATTAAAATTTTTCTACCATCAAGCTTAAATTATTCTGGAGATACTTCTTACCTTTCAAAAGTACAATGTTGTGTTCCTTTAGGGTCTCATGTTCATTCTAGTCTCATCTTTGATAGACATAAAGTAATAGATTAGGGCTATATAAAATAGAGGAACTAATCTATAAATATAAAAATATAGTGTATTTTTCCAAACTTTTATTTTTTATTAAAATATTTGTACTCACAATACGTTGATTCTAAGTTTTGTTTTATTTGTGAAGCCCAATAAAACATTATAGATGTGTAATTTTCCTTTCATGTTTAGGAGAAAAATGAAATAAAATACTATTACATTTTTGTTACAGATTCTATTTTAGCTTGATTAACTAAAATGGCTTTTAATATATAAAAGTCAGAGTTAAACTGTTATTGCAGGAATTCCCTGGTGGTCCAGTGGTTAGGACCCTGAGCTTTCACTGCCGTGGGCCTGGGTTCAATCCCTGGTTGGGGAACTAACCAATGTTATTGCAATGATGAAACAAATTTTCAATGGCATCGAAAAGTCAATAATAGGCAGAAATGCATATAAAGCGGGTAGAGCGTAATTTAAAGAACAAACAAACTAAACTTTTGGATAAGCTGGTATATAAGTGTACTGATTCTACTTCAAACATGTAGTGTGGTAAATGTGGCTGAGTCATTCTCTACTTTGGATGTACTACTTTGAGAAAGGGACCTCCAAGCTAGCTCTCCAGATATCTCTTTTATAACTCTGTCTCCAATATTCCATTCTTATACATGTCCTTCAGCAATTTTGAGCTTCAGAGACTTATAAATAAAAGTTTTTTTCTCACTAAAACCTGGACAATGGAGATTTTCCTATTTGGATAGCTTTCCTGGGCATCTTTTTTCCAGACGTTGACTCAGGAAATCTCAGCGAGTTAGGATTTACTTTTGTAACTCCAGCATCTTTAACACATGACCTTTGAGGTTCTGAGAAGAGTGAAAAGAGTGAAATATCCCTGTGAAGGTTTCATGGCCAGCCCTGGGAGTATTACACACCTCCAGAACTTCGTCATATGGTATTGAATTAGCTGCAGTGGAGACTGAGCAATATATGCTGAAGTTAGTAAGCACATAGAATCTCTGTCACATCATCTTTCTGTTTTATAATTAGGCTGATCCCCTTACTGTTTATGAAATGACTGCAGCAGCAAATGTATACACAATAGGAAAGAGAAAGAAATCCTCTCTTCCAACCATGGACTGTTGAGTTTTCCCTTATAGCTTTGGTCACAAAGCATATTGCTATATGGAGGAGAGTTCAATACCTGGACCAAAATCAGGATTCTATAAAGGAAGGTAGAAGTAGTGAATGAAACCAGGCAGGTTGACTGTATGATAGAGAGCCAGGGCAGAATGGTATCGCAAAACCCAAGCTAGAAGGGAGATTTGAAAAGATGGAGTGGCCGATCTTTTGCAAAGAGTTCAATAATATGAGGATTTTAAAGAGGCTGATAGGGAAATTAGATGGTCCATAGTAAATTCAGTATAAACAATCCAAAAGAAACCAAGAGATTATTTCTCACATTGTGGTTTATTGAGGAGTGCATGGTTGCTGAGGAAATGGGCCCATGGTATTAGCTTGTAATGCTGCCCTCCATGCAGTTGACTCTCCTAAATGAATATTTCATTCTCAATGAAGGTTTAGGCTAAATAATATGAAAATATTATAATTATGGTTTACTTCATTAAAAAAGTTAGTTCTATCGAAATTTAACATAATGTCACTATTTTTAATTTTAAACTTTCTCAGTTCTCATAGATCTAAAGTGAAATATAATTTATAAAATTGAAATTATTTATGATAATACAGATACAAGTCTATGCTAATTGTGCTAATAACCCAGATAATTAATTATTATGCATTCCTAAAATGGAATCCCATTAAGTTATTTTACTATGATGGATGTAATCATTTTGATAATATAAGTAATCTACACATTTTTCTAGATTAATCACAGATGCTGTTCTAAAGCTGTGTTAATGTGATAAATTATAATAGTTCCCTTATTATCAGCATCAAGGGTCTTTAAAGACTCTTAATAATCATATTCAAATTTTATCACTTAGAAGTAAATTGATTTTTTATTCGAAGTAAATTTCTAAGGTGACTTATTTTCTGCAAAACAGATAACTTGTGTATAATCATGAAATGAACTAAATAAATATCCAACCAATAAATAAGTAGTTTATATTTGTAGGTATCCATGTTATTTGAATCATTGTAAAAGTTAACTTAAATTAGGTCTTCCGGATTTCTTACCTGGACTCAGTTGCCTCCTACTGATTTCTCCTACTTCCAATTCATCCTCCAAAATCACTAAATTCTTTCAAAACAGGAAAACCTACCATGTAGCATTTATATTTTACTATCATATTGACAACTTCTTGTTATGGAAAGATGAAAATTGAATTCCTCTGTACTTTGACCGCTACTTCCAACCCCTGCTTTCCTCAGTAGCTTCCTGTCCCCTTGCTCTCATATGGAGTGCTTCCTGAGCCATCCATGCTTGTGCATCTGCTCTGCCTAACACAAGCATAAAGTATGTGAATCAAAGAAATTATTGAAATATTAACTGATTTTTTTTTTACCATGGCAGTCCCTTTTTTCTGTTGCCATTATCACAGTTGGAGTAGTTTGGTGCTGTACTTCTGCCCAGTGGGGGAAAATATGACAGAAAATTAGAGAAAGAGGAAAAAGAGAATCTTTCTTACTTAGGAGAACTTTGGCCCTTAGGTGAGCAGAAAAGCCTCCTGGAGTAGTTAAATCACAGTGGAGAAACATAATGTGTTAAGGGCAGGGCCTACTCCCTTTCCCTTACCTCCAACTAATTTTGCGTGGTCCAAGAATACAAGAGATCTGTGGCCCATTTCCTAAGTATAACCCTAGGGATGTGACAAGATGCCAGAAAAGAAACTGCTGCATGGTGTGTCTAGACAGGCAACATCACAGCTTCAGCCCTTCAGCATGGAGTAGGAATTGCCCAATGGTTCCTATGTTCCCAATAATGGAACAGAAGTAGCAGAAAGAGAGCTACTGAACCAAAACAGGCCACAGAACAGGAATCAAAAGTTTTTATTGAGACTTCTATGAACTATTAATGAATTATTTTAGTGATGCCTGTAAAGCCAGAAGATATTTAGGTTCTTATGGTCTCATCTCCAGTGTTGTTATAAAATGGGACAACCTAAGAAATTATGCTCAAAGAAGACAGAGAAAGATAAAGAAGATACATTTCTTGCTCACATGAAATTATACTCAAATTCACATCAGCTGTGGAAATTTATACCTAGTTTTTTGTGTATTTAAGTAATGGTATAATAAAAATAAGCAATTCATCACTAAGGTCCAGTCATTTTTTTCTTTAATAGGTGCCCATACATTTTATTAAGGCTTGATAACAAAATGAAGCCCAAGATCTTTTGTAACATTTCATTGTTTTCCTTGAAATATGAACTGACATTAAAGCTTTTTTACCTTTAAAGAAAATGATCTACATTTTTTACTTTCTGAGGAATGCCCCTGGGTTAAAGGTTGATTTATCATTACTCATAGGTCTTTCAATCATGGATTTTTACACTCATTTATTAATTGATTCTAGAATATCTAATTAGCTATTAATATGTGTCAGGCATTATTATAGATGGTGGAATTACAGAAATAAGGAAGTCCCTGTCCTCAAAGAACTCAAAGTCTAGTTGGGTGACATACTTACAAATGCAAATAATAATCACATTAGGCGGGCCACTTAAAGCAAAATGTGAGGTAGTGTGGGATGTGAGAAAAGCTTCCTTCGAGTTGACCTTTGAGTATAAGCATTGAGCAATGGTTATATTAGGTGGGGGGAATTTTTTTTAAGAAAATAAAATGGTTGCTTTTTCATTAAATGGGAAAAATAGAAAAAGTTTCAACATAATTGATTTTCATGTTTCTGAATTTATTTAGTGCATTCTAACCTACTATCACTTTTTACATTAGAAACATTCCTGAAATGTTGAATATAAAGCTTGTAATTTTATGCCAACTCATCCTCTTACAGTTTCTTATTGACTTAACATTTTGTCCTTGAGCTATAATTAAAACTATGTCTCAGAATTTTAACATTTACTCCTAGAAATAATCTCTCTTCACCTCTGTAGAATGTCTTTGTATTCACCTCTCCTGTAGAATCTATGTAAGAAAATGAAATTAGAGCAAACATGTTTTTTATAGAATAATGTTTGTTTCAGGTTGAATTGTGTCCCCCCAAAAGATATGTTAAAGTCCTAATTTCTGGTACCTGTGAATGTGGTCATATTTGGAAATAAAATCTTTGCAATTGTAATCAAATTTAATTCATTCTGGATTAGGATGGGCCAAATCCAATGTGACTAGTGTCCTTATAAGAAGAGAAGAGATACACACACACACACACACACACACACACACACACACACACACACACACACACAGAGTCATACAGGGAGAACACAATGTGACAATGAGGACAGAGATTGGAGTTATGCTGCCTCAAGCCAAGTTATGAGAAGGACCGCAAACAACCACCAGAAGTTAGGAGCGAGTCAAAAGAGACATTCACAGGACAGTTTCTCCTTCACAGCCTCCAGAAGGAGCTGGCCTTGCCCACACCTTGATTTTAGACTTCCAGCCTCCAGCACTGTGAGAGAATAAGTTTCTTCTCTTTTAAGCCACCCACTTAGTGGTACTTTGTTAGAACAGCCCTAGGAGACTGATACTGCCTTAATTCCCATTGCCTTGCTCGTAGACTTCTTGGAAACAAAGTTTTTCAAAACTACAACAACAAAGCAATCCATACAAATTTTGCTCTTATTAATAATTTAAACAACTTTTGATTATTCTACATAACTTCCCAGATAAATTATTCTCAAAGCAGTGTTGTCTGGAAGCAGTTACTCAAAAGGAGTTTTGGGTATCTTTACTGAGGATCAGCAGCCAGTTTCAACCTTATCCTCAGACAACAAATTGGCCTCCTGCTCTTGCTCTGAGCCTCAGAGGGTTCTACCATTTGGAGTGACTTTCTTGAGATTTTTAAGTCCTCCTTTGGTATCTGAGAATGTCTGGGGCTGACAATGCCATCTGCTGGACAACATGCTTGGCATCCCCATTTCTCCTTTTTGGGGGTCTTCTCTGATCCTCTCTCCTGAGTGTAGATTCAACCAGATGCCCTGAGGAGCTCCTGAATTTGTGCCTATGGGGCTTTTCAGGACTCCAATATCAGGATCCTGGTTCCAGGAAGGTGGCCTGGTCAGCAAATTGCTCTTGCTTACTGATATGATAATTCTTCCATAGGCAGCCCACAGGATTGGGCTGTCGTAATGGTCCTGACATGCTGATTTGGGGTCATGTCTCAATCTGGACATTGGACAATTTAGGGATCTGGGTGTAGGCTCTTGTCCATCTATGAATGTGTTCTCTCCTGTCCATCTTCTGACTTGCTATGCTAATCCTAGTTTGTAACATCCAAGGATGGTCACCCATCTCCTCCTCAGGCTTGGAAGCATACTTTCAGGTAGTCTTCCAGGATGGCCGGGCCTGTCTTTTTGAGGGCTTTTGAGACTGTGCTGCACAGAGCCGATGGGCTCTTCCAGTTGATGGCTTTTCTTTTGTGTAATCCATGTGGTTATATTATAGGCTTCTGAGTCAGCCTTAAGCCATGCCTGATAAAGGACAAACATTCCTTGCATGAGTAGCATGGTCATAGGCTCCCTGCCTATCTTCTCTGCTAGTGGTGGTGTGTAGAACTGATTATGACCTAATGAGTTCAACAGTAGTCATGTTTGAAAATGTATTGTTTTACATTAATGCTAATTCTATGGTGTAATGTTTTGCTTTACATTTATGTGTCACCATTCCAAGTGGTAAAGTTAGCATGACCACAAAATAAATTATTGTTCATACTTTTCTGCGTGCTCTGCGTAAGACTTTCATTTGTGGTCAGTGTCAATGAAGCATCGCAGTATCACTTGAGACTGTCATTGGAAGCCAGTATTCACGATGGATGGTGTATTGTCATAAGCAATAATGTGGGCATCAAATACTAAACTGATTAGAGAACTGCAGAGCCAAGAATATCTATATTGTTCAATATAAACAAGTTCTGAAGAGGGATGGCATTGTGAAGTCATAATAGTATAGCTATCTTTTTTCCAATGACTGGATAAAAGAAATTAGCCATGAATGGCACATTTGAAAGTAAAGAACAAGAAGATAGTTCCAGAATCTGAACATGAAGAGATGGAGCCTGGATACTGAGACATGAGACAATGTATTTTAAATAAAATCTTTCATTTAAACAATATATGGTATATTGTTAACATGTAAACATATGTTTATAGGTTACATATATACAACATATCAACAGGAGCCTCACAAAAAAATATTTGCTCTTGGCCGCATATCCCTAGAGGTGGTCCTGTTGATAGCTGTGAAAGAGAGAGATAAGGACTGGGCTCAGGGAAAAACTGACAAAGCCTCAGCCAACCCAGTGGGGTTATGCCCCTCACTGGACTAAAATGGTCTTGCCTTAAACCTCTGTCTCTCTCAGTTGCTGGCCCTTGGAAGGATATGACCTTGGGCAAGGTGGCCCTCTGCTGCTGAGGCCGACACTGAAGAAGCTGATAGCTGGTAACACTCCCCCAGTGCTGGACATGGCTTGAAATGGGGATCTGGATGGCACATCTTTCTGTCTACCACAACTATAATTCCAGATTCAAATTTTAGAGAGGTTTGTAAATAGAGCTTGAATATACTCTAAAACACTTATAACAGACAACAAAAATACATATAATTTTATATGCTTTCAAAATTATGGAGAAACAGAGTCAAATAATCATTAATTTAGTGCCTATTAATAGACCATTAACATTTTAAAAAACTGCCTAAAGATAAATTTGCAAATTACCAATTAATCTTATAATGTTCTAATTTCCAAATGTCTAATTTTCTACGTCACTTTTTTCCCACCTTTGGGCTTTAAAGTGTTTTCTTAAATATATCGATATAGATATTCTTAATTTTTTTACTTGTTACAAATGTTATAATTAACCAGGTCATCCACATATATATTTTAAAATGAAGACTACTCCAGTTATAAAAATAATAAAATTGCATTTTTGTGTTCTAATCCTCCCCACCTCAAATATTCATTCTCTGAAATCAAGCAGCTTTGCCTTTTCCCTGTTATTTACCTCCACATTTCAAAATAACCTCCATTTAAAATTGATTTTTCTACTTTAAACTGTTTATTCATTTGTTAATATAGAAGAGCTACCTTGCTTAAATTGCCACTCTTTTCCTCCACCCACTCAGACATTTCCTTTCCCTCCAGCCTACCAATTTATAATTATATCATAATTTTCACTAATTCAATAGTCAGTATTTACCTCCTATGATAAAATTCTGTATTTAGCTGAAGCAAGTTGTGATAATATTTTCTTTTTTGTACAGTCTTCTTTCCTCTTGGAGACAGACAGCATCCCTACAGCCCTGGGTTCTCCTGTTCTAGTCTGGACCACTTGCTCCTCTGGGTGGGCTGCACAGCTGCTGTCTCGAGCCTCCTTTTGGCAGCTTCCTAGAAGATTTCTTGGCCCCTCTTTATGGAATCCCATTTCCTGGACACCATATTTTATTCTCTCTTGATTTATCCCATCATTTTGGTGCTGCACGTTGTGGAGAGGAAAGGCTTTTTCCTTTAACGCTCTAGGTTCAATAGCTAGGTCTATGAAATAAGCTGAAAACAGGCACATTAATGTGAGAAAAGTTATACAAATTTATTCCTTTTTGATATTGCGTGCACAAGACATCACTGGGAAAAAAAGTGAATACCCTAAGATGCAGTAAGATTCAAGAGCTTATATATTGTTGCAATAGGGGAAAGGTAGGGAGAGTAGGCCACTTAGGAGAGAGAATAAATGATTTTTAGGAGTGATGAATGGGCCCTTAGAAGAATAGACGGGAGATATGGTAGTTTGTGAGAAAGTTCATCTGGGTGTGGTATTGATGTCTAGTCTCGTATCCTGTGACAAGTCAATCTTCCCTGGTTGAGGAAACTCCTGGGGAGGGGATTTATGACAGTTGAGTTCCTTTTGTAACATCCGTCTTTAGGCATATTAAGGGGAATTCAGAGAAAGCCTCTCCCTACATTTGCTGTTTTTAAGTGCCTTCAACTCAAAATAATCCTTATGCCAAAGAGGCATATAATATTTTAGGGTGGCATATTCTGCCATCCTCCAACATTGACTTTATGAGAAAGAAGGCAAACTAGAAGAAGGTTTTGAGAATTTGAAAATCTAAAAAATGTCTGTATTCTTCATACTTTATTATTTGAGAAAATTCCTAGGTCAAAAATGACTTTTCCTCAGAATGTTAAAGTTTTTCTACAGTGCCTTATAGCTTGAGAATATGTAGGGGCTTGTCCAGAAGACCTCATCAAGGGGGAAACTCAAAAGGTTAGTATCTACAGGTGTTTTCTTTATATAGGCTGATTTGTGTCTTCTGGAGAAGTGTCCAGTGACCTGCTTTGGCTGAAGGGGGAAGGTGACTGAAGATTCTCACCCTTCCTCTCATCTGTGCCTGGAATCCTTGAGGCCGTGTCCACGATGGTTCAATGTCTTCAGAGTGTAAACATTTACCTTCTGCCAAGGAGGTTGCATATGCTGGGGAGGGACATCAGGGAGTCGAGAGAGTCTTAACTGTTGCTGATGGAAAGTTTCAGTGACTCTACCAATTTTCAGCTTTACTCAATGCTTCATAGTCACCATATTTCCAGGATCTGGGAGAAAGAACTGACTTGCTTCCTGTGCATGTTACTGCTGCAAGCTGTTTGGTTTCAGGCTTCTCTGGACTGTTAGATCAGTTAGCATTCATACGCTTTGCACTTTCCAAAATTTCATCTTCTCTCCACTGCTATTGCTCTTGTCTATGACTTTGGGGGATTTTTGTCTGTTTATTTCTTACTATCACCCTGGTTGAAGTTTGAGGAGTTAAGCATGTACATTTAATGTGTCAGTGAAATTGCAACTTCTGATCAACAACTTCAGTGACATTTCTGTCCTTTTTGGTCTCTCTGCTAAGATATTTCTCTTCCTGAAATTGCAACTATTGATATATACAAAAATTCTGATCAAATATGCAAGACTGAATGTTTTATTTCATTTTCTATACTAAAAGCAGTCCTAAAAACTAAAATGACACACACAAAACCATACAGACATAAAATAAGCCACCAGTTTTAATTAAATGAGAAATTAGCCACAACTCACCCCAAATACTATTAAGAATAGCTTAGGAAATATAGGAAATAGTAAAGGAAAAAAAATGCAACAAAATGTGGAAGTGAGGGTGCACATACATTTTTAAATTTCTTACAGTATACAGAATTTTCACAAGTAAATTCCCTGATAAGTTAAAGTCAAACTAGAAGCAGCAAAATGCATCATAAGCTCTGTTGAAATAAGTTCAGGGATGTGGGTGAGAGGCTTAGACAAATGAAAGAAGTGCATCGTCATGATATTAGTATCAAGCAAGGTGATATATACTGATAAACTCTAGACTTGCAAAATATAACAGTATATGCAACTGATATGGGATTCTAATTCTTAACAAACCCAGATTTTCAAAGGGCTGACCATCATCTTAATCTCCTCCATGACCAAAGAATATTCTACATAGTCAGTGGGTAATTTCAGCAGAAGTTGAAACCCCAATGTTATGCTGGAAATTTAGAGAAAAATAGGATTAATTTCCTAAGATATTAATACCTGGAAAAACTCATCTCTTTGAAGGAAAGGTAAAAATTGAGTCAAATTTGATGTTTCAAATAAAATTATAAAGTATTTTTAAGTATCATTTGATTTTTAGAGTTGGAAACCTGTTTTGGTTTTACAACAGTAGCATTAACTTTTTAATATGTAGGTGTATATATGATATTATATTTTCAATTGCATACATTCTACACTTGCGTGCATAATCTTTTCATTTAATTGGTTTCTCAATACAGAAAAATGCCACTAAAAATCATATACATAAATTCAAAAGTCACTTGTTGCTTCCCTGCAACAGCAAACCTGTCCTCATTCCTATATTTTTGCAGCCTGGGCAAGCTGGTTATCAGTCACATAGCCTTTCTTGCAACTAAATGAAATATTAGAAATATTATTTTGAAATGATAGATATTTGGAAAATTCCCTTTCTTAGTAGACAAGAACTTTATGTAACATGTTACATTGTATGAAATTCTAATAATGAAGATACATTTTAGAGTAGATTTAAATTGATCTTTAGATGTTCAGGCTGATAACATTTCTCTGTGGGATTTATTTTTTTTTAATTGACACATTAATAAAACCATTTTCTACTTTAGAGTAGTAGGAATGAAATAAATTTGTCATTCTAAACCTTAGGATGCTTAATAGGTTTTTTAACATGATAAATGCAGCTACCATGGATATTGTTCTTCATTATAAGACCACTTCAGAATAATTAGTGATCTGCTGGTAAACCAGTTCTCCCCACCAGTATAAAGCCCCCATTGGCAACATTTGCTGATTTCTATGATGGAAAATCTCCCATCATGGCTGACTTTGAGGTATCCATCTGATGTCACTGAAGGCAGAGTTGGGGAGGGAAGTTCACAATTGGCTCTCCTTGGCTGGGTGAGCCAGCTTCAGTGTGCCACTGGATTAATATATTCATTTTTAAATTTATTTTTATTTTCCTCTCAAAGTTAATACACTTAAAAAAACCAAATAGAACAGAAGGGTTTATAATGAAAAATGATTCAAGCCTCATTCTACCAACCCTAATACTGCTTCCCAGAAGTTACTCCTTTGAACTGTTTGTTTGTAGTGCTGTTGGTTATTATTTTTCTTTAAATCTAAAAAATTTACTAATATGGCTTTTTCTTGATTTGGCAACAATACAAACACTTGCAACTCTTTCAGCTAGGAAATTTTTCCATTATCTAGTAACTTTCTTCTCTCCATTTTCTCTGTTCTCTACAATTCCTATTAATTGGACATAATCATCTTGAATGATAGTGTCTTTCTCTTTTTTATTGAAGTATAGTTGATTTACAATGTTGTATTAGTTTCTGGTGTACAGCAAAGTGATTCAGCTATACATATATATTCTTTTTCATATTCTTTCCATTATGGTTTATTATAGGATATTGAATATAGTTCCCTGCATCTTTCATATTTTCAGTCATCTTTTTGCTGTTTCATCTTTCTTTTGATTTTTTTTTAGTAATCATGTAATTATACACTTATGTTTTTTCTATTTTTTCTTAACATTATTTTGTTTAATGGATAAAGTATTATTATACTCTTATTCTAATTAAAACTATTTATAATCTTTTCTAGTTTCTAAATTGTCAGTTTTGGGTTTTTTTTGTCTTGAGCTTTATCGTTTGTACTGTGAGTTTTCACATAGCCGTCGACCTTTGGTTGTCTATTTGTATTCAGTAGTGTGGGACTGGGTTGATTTGTCTAATGGGTGATTTGAGTGTTCTCTCCAGTTCTGTATGGAGTGTTCACACTCTGACTTTCAGCAGGCCTGTCAGCACCTTTCATAGGTTGGCAGGTCTCCAGGCTTCAATTTGGGATCATCCTGGGGTACTCCCAAATGTCAGAATGGACAAGGCTTGAGCCCTAGCACATAATCTTAATCTTCCAGTCCTACTTCTGCTCATGCAACGGTTTCACTTTATTTAGAGAAGTGGTTTGTGTGGAGGGGGTGGGGGTGTTGTCGAGGGTGTATGGGTGTGATTCTCCTTGGCAGTATATGCCAGGTTGCCTGTACTCTGAAGGTGAGGAGTACAGGGGAGAGAAATATGGATGGGAAAGGGACATGTGGGAGAGCAGACCAGTGCAGTTGTTTCATAGACAGAAACCGCCACCAGTCCCTTCCTCCTGCTCTCACTGCCAGTCTTCCAGGATTTTCGTGGTACCTTCAGATTCCAAACCCAGTACCTTTGTAGAGTTCTGCTAGGGCTATATGCATTTTTCTCTGGTGCATACTGTATCCATACATTCTGGGTTATGGCTTCATTTTTTTGTTTCATCCAATGAAGGTTTCAGTCTGCCTTAATATCCCCAGAAATGTTTGAAGTATCTTGTCTACCCTGTTAATAAATTGAATGTGAATTGGAACTTGAAATGAAAACTTCATCACACTGGGCCATTAAACAGTGAACCCATTTGGGATCCTACCATCAGTGAACCATTTCAATACCCTCTTTGGGTGCTCTCCACATTGTATCTGTTATATGTATACAGAAATGTTTTTTGGATTTTGATATGAGCACTAGCTAAGTACTGAGCAATAGCCTCAGGTTTTTTGTTTGTTTTTAAGAAAATATCAATATCAGGAAATTATTTTCCTCTAAAAGTGTACCCATTTATAAAAATTCTTATTCCAATTCTGGTTTTTAAAATTATAAGCATTATATATGAAGTTTGGAGTATATTTAGGAAGATCTCCTCATTTGCAAGAATAAAACAAAATCTTATAAAGTATTATAATGTTGTGTTGCTGGATCTGATTATATTTTTATCACAATCAAAATATAAATTTGCATTCGTTAAAGCTTCCTCTGTCAAATAATCTTAGAAAATGTTTTAGTCATATTATTTTAGCCCAAACTATAAGGATTATTTCTTAATACTCTATTATATATTCATATTCCAAAAAACAATTTGATTTTGAGAGGGGCTTGGGAACCCAAAGCAATCGACATTCTGAAGATAAATTCAATTTATGGACTAAGAGTTTCACTTTATATTGACTCAATTGAATTTAGAAAAATTGAATATTATTTTATAATAAGATATATTTTTTCTAAGTATTTTAAAACAGACAGTATAACTCTTACTATGCTATCTTCTAACCATTCATAATTATTTAATAAACTAGTTATTTAAAGATTAACCCTGAATTTTAATAATATTAAATAACTTAGGGAATTCCCTGGTGGTCTAGTGGTTAGGACTCCGTGCTTCCATTACAGGGGGCACGGGTTCGATCCCTGGTTGGGAAATTAAGATCCTGCATGCCGTGCAGTGTGGCCAAAAATAATAACAGTAATAATAAAATAAAATAAATTTTAAAACCCCAATATATTCTAAAAAATAATAATTTATGCAAAAATATGTGATATTTTCCAGTACATTTTAGAACTAATACAACTGGACAATAATATAAGTATAATTGACCTCATTTATTTCCATGTATACTGCTATGAATGCAACTAATTATTCTTAGAATTTAGTTTTTCTACATCATAGAATAAATATCTACATGAGTATATATAGCTTTAATATATGTGTACATAATACTAAATGTGAAAATTAACATATATGTGCATGCGCAGAAGTGACTGTGGTCACCTACGTTTCAGATATACACAAAACATAAATATGGGTATAGGTAATGTATATACATCCTCTTTTTGTGTATGTATATATGTGTGTGTGTGTGTGTGTGTGTGTGTGTGTGTGTGTGTTTTCAAGGCCAGATTAAGCAGAATACTTAAAGTCTCCCCCACTACTCCCATGCCTTATTATTCTGCACCATGCATTCACTCTTACTGAGTGGTTAGGGTTAGGCTGACACTTTTCAGGCTGAAAGGCAGAAACATTTATCTTCACTGACAGACAATTTGGGAGTACTTTCCTAGGGTCGCAAGACATTTGCTCTAACACAATTCTCATTCTATTTTATTATGAAGCCCTGGCAACATTTGGCATCTTCCTACTGAATTTGCATGTAATGAGCCAAATGACACCGGAGGTTGACTGTAATATATATTAAAAAGTCCATGGAAAATTTTCTGTCTTTGAAATTTAAAAAGTAATGTAGGAATTTTTGCATACATTTTTTGAGGAAGAAACATTATTACTTTTTCTCTGAATATAAATGTAATATGCGTTTCTATTAGAAACTATGAAAATATTAGAAAATACCAGGAAGAAATAATAATATCTACAATCCTATTAGTCAAAGATAATTGTTATTGATAATTGTTATTGATATTTTATGTATAGCCTTAATCATATTTTTGTATAATCATGCATTATATATATATTTGATAGGTGTATTTGGAATCATGTAGTTTATATTTACAGACTTTTTAACTTAATTTTCAAAGATATATGTCATTAAAATATGTTAAACAGCTTGATAGTTTGGTTTTTAATGGATGCATGATATTCATTCTATGAACATTATAACATGTGATCACCCTATATTGTTGGATATTTGTTATTTTCAATTTTTGCTCTTATAAATTACAGCATGATAAAATACCTTTATAAATTATCATGCACATCTACAATGGCTTTGGTTATTTATTTATTTTGTGTAATCTGATCATGCTGTTAACATTTTTTATATCAAAATATGTTTTTAATTGATTTTGAAGAACATTTTTTTCTATAATGTTATTAATCTTTGGCCTATCCTATATGCTGCAAATTATTATTTTTTTACTTTTTTGATTGTTTTATAATTGTGATCATTTTTGATGTGCATTTTAGTTAAAAATGTCTAGATTAGTACAGTCTTTGTGGAGAAGAAATTGGCGGTTTCTCAAAAAGCTAAACACATAGTCCTTTATTATCCAGCAACTTTTCTCCTAGGGATTTACCCCAAATAATTAAAAACATATGTCCACAAAACACTTGTAAAAATGTTCATTATAAAACTCTTCATAATAACAAACTGTTGGAAGCAACTTAAACTTACACCAAAAAAGAATAGATTTAAAAAATTGTGATGTATTCATAAAATGCTAAGAATTAAAAGAAATAAACCCTAGATTCACACAAAAACATAGAAGAATCCTAAAAGCATGCTCATTGAAAGAATCAAGACCTAAATGTAAGGCCAGACACTATCAAACTTTTAGAGGAAAACATAGGCAGAACACTCTATGACATAAATCACAGCAAGATCCTTTTTGACCCATCTCCTAGAGAAATGGAAATAAAAACAAAAATAAACAAATGGGATCTAATGAAACTTAAAAGCTTTTGCACAGCAAAGGATACCATAAACAAGACCAAAAGACAACCCTCAGAATGGGAGAAAATATTTGCAAATGAAGCAACTGACAAAGGATTAATATCCAAAATTTATAAGCAACTCAGGCAGCTCAATAACAAAAAAACAAACAACCCAATCCAAAAATGGGCAGAAGAACTAAATAGACATTTCTCCAAAGAAGATATATAGATTGCCAACAAACACATGAAAGAATGCTCAACATCATTAATCATTAGAGAAATGCAAATTAAAACTACAATGAAATATCATCTCACACTGGTCAGATTGGCCATCATCAAAAACTCTAGAAACAATAAATGCTGGAGAGGGTGTGGAGAAAAGGGAACACTCTTGCACTGTTGGTGGGAATGTAAATTGATACAGCCACTATGGAGAACAGTATGGAGGTTCCTTAAAAAACTACAAATAGAACTACCATACAACCCAGCAATCCCACTATTGGGCATATACCCTGAGAAAACCATAATTCAAAAAGAGTCATGTACCAAAATGTTTATTGCAGCTCTATTTACGATAGCCAGGACATGGAAGCAACCTAAGTGTCCATCAACAGATGAATGGATAAAGACGATATGGCACATATATACAATGGAATATTACTCAGCCATAAAAAGAAATGAAACTGAGTTATTTGTAATGAGGTGGATAGACCTGGAGTCTGTCATACAGAGTGAAGTAAGTCAGAAGGAGAAAAACAAATACCGTATGCTAACACATATATATGGAATCTAAGAAAAAAAAATGTCATGAAGAGATTAGTGGTAGGACGGTAATAAAACACAGACCTACTAGAGCATGGACTTGAGGATATGGGGAGGGGGAAGGGTAAGTGGTGACGATGTGAGAGAGTGGCAGGGACATATACACACTACCAAATGTAAATTAGATAGCTAGTGGGAAGCTGCCGCATAGCACAGGGAGTTCACCTCTGTGCTTTGTGACCACCTAGAGGGGTGGAATAGGGAGGGTGGGAGGGAGGGTGACGCAAGAGGGAAGAGATATGGGAACATATGTATATGTATAACTGATTCACTTTGTTGTAAAGGAGAAACTAACACACTATTGTAAAACAGTTATACTCAAATAAAGATGTTAAAAAAAATAAAATAAAATACTTATGGTATACCAAAGGAAAAAAAGAAAGAATCAAGACACAAAATAATATGTACTGTGTAATTCTATTTCTAAATTGTTCAATAACAGGTATAAATGATCTGTAGTGTTAGAAATCAGGAGAATGGTTACCTTCATGAACGGGGAAGGGAAAAAGAATGGAAAGGGACACATTGGAACTTTCGGTAATGTCTATTTCTCATTTGTTGCATTGGTTACATGGGTTTATATTAGTCACCACTCAAGAAACTCTACTGTTATACACTGAATTGTGTTCCCTCAAAATTTATATGTTGAAGTCCTAACCCCCACTACTTCAGAATGTGACCGCATTTGGAGATAGAGCCTTTAAAGAGGTAATTAAAGAATACAGGTCATATAGGTGGTCCCTAATGCTCTATGACTGGTGTCCTTATAAGAGGAGAAGATTAGGACACAAGCGTACACTGTGGAAGACCATGTGAAGACACAGAAAGAAAGCAGCCATCTACAAGCTGAGGAGACAGACTTCAGAAGAAACCAACCCTTCCAACACCTTGGTGTCAGACTTCTAGCCTCCAGAATTGTGAGAAAATTAACTTCTATTATTTAAGCCACCCAGTCTGTGGCATTTATTATGGTAGCCATAGAAAACTAATACATCTACTTTCTAGATTTGTGCGGATTACTGCAGGTTATTATACTCAATAAAAATACAAAATTTCGATTATTAGACAATTCTGGCCAAGCCAAAGTAACAGGGAAAGAATTGCTCTCCTGACTGAAATAATGAGAAAAGAACAGATGAAGCATATGAGTAGATGGTTTTCAATAAATTCAGAATTAGCCAATGGAGATGGTTATCGCTGAGGAACAAGAAATAAATGAGATGAGCCCTAGAGGAATTTTCTGATTCCTGCCTGAAGAAAATTCCAGATTATTTCACAGTTTGGGGGAATTCAGGTGGATTCCAGTGGTCTTCCAGAGTTGAGGAGATGGAGCTCAGAATTCAGAGAGGCCAAGGCAAGCTAGAGTTTTTCAAGGCAGAGTATTAGAGAGTAGAGAGCTGTGTAGATAGAAAACTTAAAATAGCTACATAAGGTCTCTGATTTATCTAGCTGAGTATTTATCAATGCATGTGTATACAGGAACTACTTGAGGCTGGTCTAAGAACCACACAAAGTGATCAGAATAAAAAATCCCTAGAGTTTCACATAGGGCTGAGAAGTCACCAGCCAGAATGGAAAATCTTATCTTTCACAGGACATGTAATCATAAAGGTTTTGTTTTAGTAGTTGGGCCAAATTATCCATATACTACTTACTGTCCATCTAACAAAGCCTCAAGATAAGTTCTAAAAGGTAAAACTGTCGCAAAGTCATGTAACCATATCCCAGAACTAAGATCAAGAATATTTATTTAATATTAATTAATATTTAAAAATATCCAGAACTCAATAAGATAAAATTACAGTGTTTGGCATCCAAACAAAAATTGCCGTCCATGAAAAGAAGCAGAAAAGCTTGACGCCAAATGAGTACAGAAACATCAATCAATTAAAAGTGATCTAGCAATGACACATAATATAATTATTAGACAAGGACATTAAAACATTTATTATAACTGCATTCCGTATGTTCAAGTACCTAAAAAGTTTAAGCATATTAAGTAGAGACATGGAAGATAACAAAAAATATACAAATGCAACTTCTAGCAATGCTGATTACACTGTCTGAGATGAAAAATATCAATTCTGTCTATGCTTTCCTTTGCATTTTTGCTGTGCCTATGTCCCACTTTGAGATAAAACATTCACCCAAACTTTCTTTTAATTTCTTTGCAGTTTCAATTACATAGTAAAGTAGGATCTAATTTATTTTTCTATATTATTAGACAATGCTCAGAACATTAATTATGTTTTCTATTATTGTATCGATTTAAAATGCTAGTTTTTAAAATTTATGAGTGCTATTACATATTACTGTCAGTCATGGTTTTTTGGTTTTCTGATGTCTCTATTTGGCAAAGCCATTTTTCTGTATCTGTAGATAGGTTAACACCTTTCCTTCTCAAACCACTCTAAAAAACTGCAAAGGAAAGCATGCTTCCAAACTCATTCTACAAGGCCAGCATCATCTTCATACCAAAACCAGACAAAGATATCACACAAAAAAGAAAATTATAGGCCAGTATCACTGATGAACATATGCAGACATCCTCAACAAGATATTAGCAAACCAAATTCAACAATACATTAAAAGGATCATACACCATGATTAAGTGGGATTTATCTCAGGAATGCAAGTGTATTTCAATATCCCCAAATCAAACAATGTAACACACCACATTAACAAATTGAAGAACAAAAATCATAAAGCCATTTCAACAGATGCAGAAAAAACTTTTGACAAAAATCCAGCATCCCTTTATGATAAGAACTCCCCCACAAAGTTGGTATGTGAGACCATAACTCAACATAATAAAGGTCATATATGATAGACCCACAGCTCACATCATACTCAACAATGAAAAGCTGAAAGCATTTTCTCTAAGATCAGGAAAAAGACAAGGATGTCCACTCTTGCCACTTTTATTCAACAAAATACTGGAAGTCTTGGCCACAACAATTGGACAAGCAAAAGAAATAAAATGAATCCAAATTGGAAAAGAAGTAGAATGACCACTATTTGCAGATGACATGCTACTATACTTAGAAGATCCTAAAGACACCACCCAAAAACTATTAGAGGTCATCAATGAATTTTGTAAAGTCACAGGATACAAAATTAATATACAGAAATCTGTTACATTTCTATACACTAACAATGAACTATGAGAAAGAGAAGTTAAGAAAACAATCGCATTTACAATTGCATCAAAATAAAATACCTAGGAATAAATCTAACTAAGGAAGTACAACACCTGTACTTTGAAAACTATCAGACACTTATGAAAGAAATTGAAGATGACACAAACAGGTGGAAATATATGTTGTGTTCATAGATTAGAAGAATTAATATTGTTAAAATGACCATACTAAAATGACCAAGGCAATCTACAGATTCAGTGCAATCTCTATGAAAATACCAATGGCATTCTTCACAGAACTAGAATAAATAATCTGAAAATTTATATGAAACCCAAAAGACACTGAATAGACAAAACAATCTTAAGAAAGAATAACAAAACAGTAGTATCACACTTTCTGATTTCAATGTAAACTACAAAGCTACAGTATTCAAAACAGTATGGAGCTGGCATATAGATCAATGGAAAAGAGTAGAGGGTCCAGAAACAAACCCACACTTTTATGAGCAATTAATCTATGACAAAGGAGGCAAGAATATACAATGAGGAAAAGACAGCCTTTTCAATAAATGGTGTTGGGAAAATTGGACAGCTACATCCAAAAGAATCAAACTGGACTAGTCTCTTGCACATGCACAAAAATAAATTCAAAATGGATTAAAGGCTTAAATGTAAGATCTGAAACTATAAAATGTCTACAAGAAAACATAGGTAGTATGCCCTTTGACATTGGTCTTAGTAATATTCTTTTGGATAAGACTCCTCAGACAAAGGAAACAAAAGCAAAAATAAACAAATAGGACTACATTGAACTAAAAAGCTTATGCACAGTGAAGGAAATGATCAACAAAACAAAAAGGATACCTACTGTATGAGAGAAGATATTTGCAAATGATATATCTGATAAGGGGTTAATATCCAAAATATATAAACAACTTATATAACTCAGCATCAAAAAACAAACAAAATAATTTAAAAATGGGCAGAGAATTTGAATAGACATTTCTCCAAAGAAGACATATAGATGGCCAACAGGCCCATGAAAATATGCTCACCATCACTAATCATCAGGGAAATACAAAGCAAAACCACAATGAGATATCATCTCACACCTGTCAGAATGGCTGTTATCCAAAAAACAGCAAATAACGTGTGTGAGTGAAGATGTAGAGAAAAGGAACACTCATACACTGTTGGTTGGAATGTAAATTGGTGCAGCAACTATGGAAAACGGTATGGAGATTCCTCAGAAAATTACAAATAGAACTCCATACAATCTAGCCATTCTACTTCTGGGTATTTAAATAAAGAAAATGAAATCACCAATTAGCAAAGGTATATGCACCCTATGTTCACTGCAGCATTATTTACGATAGCCAAGATATGGAAGCAACCTAAATGTTCACCAATAGATGAATGGATAAAGGATTTGTGAGGTATGTGTTTGTGTGTGTGTATATATATATATATATACTCAGCCATAAAAAAGAATGAAATCTTGCCATTTGTGACAACATGGATAGACCTAGAGGGTATTATGCTACGTGAAATAAATCAGACAAAGAAAGATAAATACTGTATGATTTCATTTATATGTGGAATCTAAAAAACAAATGAACAAAAGAGGTACAAACTTCCAGCTGCAAAATAAATGAGTCACAGGTGTGAAATGTACGGTGTGAGGAATATTATCAGTAACTATGTAATATCTTTTTATGGTGACAGATCATAACTAGAATATTCATGGTGATCATTTTGAAATGTATAGAAATATTGAATCACCCTGTTATGTAATAGGAACTAATATAGTGTTGTAGGAAAATTATACTTCAAAAACAATCTAATAGAAAAAGACATCAGGGCTTCCCTGGTGGCGCAGTGGTTGAGAATCCTCCTGCTGATGCAGGGGATACGGGTTCGTGCCCCGGTCTGGGAAGGTCCCATATGCCACGGAGCGGCTGGGCCCGTGAGCCATGGCTGCTGAGCCTGCGCGTCCGGAGCCTGTGCTCCGCAATGGGAGAGGCCACCACAACAGTGAGAGGCCCGCGTATCACAAAAAAAAAAAAAAAGAAAAAGACATCAGATTTGTGGTTATTATGGGTGGGGGAATTGGTTAAAGGCAGTCAAAAGGCGCAAACTTCCAGTTGTAAGATAAATGAGTACTAGGTTTGTAACATACAGTGTAATAAATATAATTAACACTACTGTATGTTCTGTATGAAAATGGTAAAGATAAGTAAATCCTGAGTTCTCATCACAAGAAAAAATATTTTTTCTATTTAAAAAATTTTGTTATCTATATGAGATGATGGATGTTCACTAGAGCTATTGTGATAATCATTTCATGATGCATGTAAGTCAAATCATTATGCTGCACACTTTAAACTTATACAGTGCTATATGTCAATTATATCTCAATAAAACTAGAAGGAAAAGAAAGATGGAAAAGGCATTAAATTTATACAATAAGATATTTTGAGAAAGAGAGACCACATTCACATAACTTTTATTACAATATATTGTTATAATTGCTCTACTTTATTATTAGTTATTGTCATTACTCTCTTATTGTGCCTAATTTATAAATTAAACTTTATCATAAGTATGTATGTATAGGAAAAAAACATAGCATGTATCTGTTTTGGTATTATCTGTGGTTTCAGCAATCCACTGGGGTCTCGGAACATATCTCCCCAGAACAAAGGAGGTCTATTGTATTTATTATTTTTATTGTCAGAGACTGAAGTCCTATTAATCTAAACCTGGCTGGCCCAATTTAAAAACCAATTAAAATTTTTAATTTTCCAAAATCAGTACTCAAGTGGAAATGTATTTGATATTTTGAAAGTTTGTGTTTCAAGTTTGTGTTCCTAAATGTTAGGTCCTAGTGGAATGAATCATTATCTATTTATCTATTTTTTACTCCTTAAAGATGTAGCGTAAATTTTTGGAAGTCATGTTCCAGGACTTCCTCAGATACCTCTACCACACATGACCCTATTAGGTCATATTTACAGAGGGAGCAATTTCTGACTTTGGGGAGTCACTTTTATAATTTAAAATAGAAAGTTATTCAGAAAGTACAATATTTATAGTGCGATAATCTGTAATAATTTATATTATCTTCTCTTTTGGATCAAAGTAATTAAAGTGTTAGAAATCACCTGTTAATTTCTTCCAGTCATCCTTTCTTTCAGCTAAACTTGGCAACTCTTGGTGTCTCCCCAACTCATAAAGGCTTCCTGGAATGCTAAAAAAGGTATCATTTTCTTGTTTAAATACAGTGGTTCCCTGGTCTACCCAGGAATCAAGAGATTGAGGGAGATAGCAGTCCTAAGATGAAAATGAAACTATACTTCACCACTTTGTAAGACCATCTGATGACCCAATATGGATGCAAATGAACATTATTGTACCTGGGGATCATTTTGCCAACTAAATAAGAAGTGTGAAGTAGAAAATAGGAAGAATAGGGCTTCCCTGGTGGCGCAGTGGTTGAGAGTCCGCCTGCCGATGCAGGAGACACGGGTTCGTGCCCCGGTCCGGGAAGATCCCACATGCCGTGGAGCGGCTGGGCTGTGAGCCATGGCCGCTGAGCCTGTGCGTCCGGAGCCTGTGCTCCGCAAAGGGAGAGGCCACAACAGTGAGAGGCCCGCATACCACCAAAAAAAAAAAAAAAAAAAAAAGAAGAAAATAGGAAGAAGAAAACTGGAGGAGTAGGTTCTGGATCTCCAATGTAAAAATGGAGTTTGGAATGCATCAGCAAGTAGTTTACATCTCCCTAATTTTTCATATTCTCATTTTGTATGTATATGCTCACTGAGTTACAAGTAAAGACTACAGGTGGCTTACCTCTGCATAGCTTATTGCATAGTGCTAGTTCTACTATTGATTCGGTCAGTATTATAAACATCATGATCTTCCTGTTCTCGAATTTGACACCTCCATGTTGGTTTCACTTATAGATAATGTAAAGTAAAGGCTGAGAATGGAGGCCATGAAGAAACACAGTAGTGATAGGGCAGTGGAGTGCTTGAAGGGAGTTTTGGGGAGACAGCCCCTAATCTTCAGAGGAAAATCCCTCAAAAACTTATAGTGAGGGTATAAAGAGAACACATAAACACATGAAAAAATAAATTTAAAAAACAGAATGTAAAAGTTATCATGGAGAATTGCACAGTTAACTGCCAAATTTGTGTTATAGATGATATTACTTCTTCTTCCTTTATAGGAGGTGAAGATTGCTGAGAGTTATGGCTCCTGAAATTTCTTAAAAAGTGGTGAGGATTTGGCTAGACATAGAAGAGTGAGAAGGAACCTTACAGCATGTATAATAAACATAAAAAGCAAAACTATCAGACCCCTGTCAACACACAGCTAAAAAGGAAAACAATAGTAGTTTTCTTTTCCCTTTTGTGAAAACTAGCAATGTTTTATTTTGTCTAGATAAATGAATGTTTATGAATGAGAATTATTTTCCCTCAACTTAAATTATATGCAAAGAATCCTTTTTGAATGAGAGTGGAAGTATAATAGGACTGGAGAACTGATAGAGACTGTACATTTATGGCTAGCTCATCACTCCTGAAAATCACCCAGGTGCTATTGCCAACAAGTGTGACAAATTCAGGCTTAGGTTAATCCAGAAAAAAAAGTTGATTTTCAGGCTTCCCTGGTGGCGCAGTGGTTGGGAGTCCGCCTGCCGATGCAGCGGATGCGGGTTTGTGCCCCGGTCTGGGAGGATCCCGCGTGCCGTGGAGCGGCTGGGCCCGTGGGCCATGGCCGCTGAGCCTGCGCGTCCGGAGCCTGTGCTCCGCAGCGGGAGAGGCCACAGCAGTGAGGGGCCCGCGTACCGCAAAATAAAAAAAAAAAAAAAGTTCATTTTCATAGTGAAGTCCTCAATATTAAACCTGAGCTATACTTGATCTTTTAATCTACTTTGATGAGAATTTTCATTTTGATTTAAAAATAAACAAATAATATATATTTTATTTTGGCAAATGTCTCAGTAAAAAAGGAACTTTTAAATCTTTGCTATTATGTAATTTAAACTAAGTTAATACATACTAAATTCCTTTGAAGATAATGGTAGTTATGATCATCTATCCCCTTCATTCTTGTTTTTTGTTACAAATATAATTATTTTAATAAAGCTTTACTTTATGGTTTTATTATTCATTAGGAAGAAAGCATTATTCTTACAACATTACAGTTTATGAGATAAAACCCTGCCCAGTCCAAGTTTAAAATAAAGAAAAAATAAGGAACAAAATATTGAGTTGCTGTTGCTACTTAGTTTTTGTTTACGTATTTTGTTGTCGTAAAATCCCACCAATAAGCCATTGCATTAGTACAACTTCCTCAATTACTTTCCCTCGATGTCACTAACTGTGACTCATTAATCATGAGATTGTTAGTAGAAGGACCAGAAAAATAAAAACAACCTATACTAAGTACAAATATTTTTAATTATAAGCTGAGGTGTATTTTCATTGCCATTATGCAAAGGCAAAGGGGAAAAAATGAGGTTATTCAGCTATGTTTTCCTCTGATAGTGGACTTAATATTACTGAATATAATTCTTTTTTTTTGTTAACATAATATATTTTTATAAAAAAGTAACTCCAAATCTAATTCTTAACTTTAATTTTTCCATTTCCTCAATGCTATGCTTTTTCTTCAAACATGGAAATATTTGTGTCAGAGAAGAAGAACAAATTAAACCTAAGTAAACAGAAGGGAGGAAATAATAAAAATGAAATGAATCAATGAAATAGAAAATAGAGAAAGAATAGAGACATCAATGAAATGAAAAGCTGTTTCTTGAGGAAGATCAGTAGAATTGATAAATGTCTAGCCAGACTGATCAGAATAAAAGGAGAAAAGATTCAATTAACAAATATTAGGAATGAGGGGGGATCCATCAGTACAGATTCTACAAACATTTAAAGAAAAGTCAGGGAATATTAAGAACAATTTTATAGCTGATAAATTCATCAAATTAGATGAAATAAACAAATTCCTTGAAAGACATAAACTACTAAATCTCACTCAAGAAGAAACAGATGACCTGAATAACTTTTTATCTAGTCAAGAAACTGGTGAGGTTGAGCATCTCGTTTAAGTTTATTGCTTTTTTATGAATGCCCTTTACATATCTTTTGCAGCTTTTCTGTTCAAATCTCAAAATTTTCTTTTTAACTGTTGAATTTTATATGTTATTTTATACATTGATCCCTTGTTAGTTTTAGACATTGCAAGTACCTTCTCCCTATTTTCTATTGGTTAATTTCATCTATGGTGTCTGTTATTGAATTAAAAATACTTAATTTTCATGCATTTAAATTCATTAAATTCACCCCTTATGAATTTCAATTTTGGGGTTTTATTTAATTTTTCCTACCCCTAGATGGAAAATATACTCACACATTTTCATTTACTGGCATTATACCTTTGCATTCAGATTTATGTCTTTAATTCCTGTGAATTCCACTTTGAGATTTAATATAACAGTCCATCTTCATATTGGTAATTTTCTGAGCTCTCTATCCTGTTCTGTTGGTCAGTTTGTTCTTGACCAAACAGCTTTATTACTATGGCTGTTTAATATATTTTAATAGTTTAACGAATCTCCCTACTTCCTTTACTTTTTTCTTCAAACTTGGTGCAAGCTTTATATAGACTATTATTTTCCTATATACACTTTTGATTAAACATGTTAACTTTCTCAAAAAAACCCACATGGAATTCTTATTGAAATCGTGTTGAATTTACAGGTTAATTTGAAGATAATTGCAAATTGCAGTGCTAAATGGTTTTATCCATACACATGGTATACATTTTTAAACATCTTTCAGATCTTTTTTTTTTTTTTTTTTTTTTTTTTTTTTGTGGTATGTGGGCCTCACTGTTGTGGCCTCTCCCGTTGCGGAGCACAGGCTCCGGACGCACAGGCTCCGCGGCCATGGCTCACGGGCTTAGTTGCTCCGCGGCATGTGGGATCTTCCCGGACCAGGGCACGAACCCGTGTCCCCTGCATCGGCAGGCGGATTCTCAACCACTGCGCCACCAGGGAAGCCCATCTTTCAGATCTTTTAATGCAAGGTTTTCATATTTCTCAGTGAAAGTCTTGTGCACTTTAATTTCTTTAATAAGTTCCTCACAATTTTCTTGCCTTCTCTTTCAAGAATGCATATCAGTCAAATATTGAACATATTGAATTGGCTGTTTTTATGTTTTTCTATCCTGTTCAGTCAACCTTTTTTTTTTTTCCAAATTGTTCTACTCAATAATTTCTTTGACATTGTTTTTCAAGCACTTAATTAGCATTTTAGTTTTCATTAATATATATTTAATTTGAAAGATCTTTCTTGTTTTTGGAGTATTCTTTATAGTATTCCTGTTTATAGTACGTGAATATTTTATGTGTCAGAGAAAATGGTGGAACTTCTGAAGTATTTTTCTGCTTATAGCAACTCCATCTATTCTGAATTGCTTATTATTTGTTCATTTGTTTTGGGCTCTGTTTTTCATGTAGGAGGGTATCCTTTGATATCTGGTGATAACTGGCTGACCATTAGTGATTAAGAATGAAGAAGCACTTCATGCGTGGGAGGCATTTGTGTGATTTATTAGTCAACCACCATTTTAATTGGGGCTTCCCAAATGTTGATGTCTCTAGGTCTTTACTCTCTGCAGAGAATGAGCTATGATATATGAACTTCCAGGGATATAAGCCTGGTTTCTGTGTTCCAGAGCATATTTGAAGAAAAGGACTTGTGAGGGCTGGAGGGAGAGGGTCTCTACCATTCAATTTGTAGAATATTACTTCATCCCTTTGTTTGTAGTATGGCATCTCACCTTTGCCCTAATCGATAATGGGATCCCTGAGTTAGAGCCTCTACTGTTGAATTTCTTTAGACAATATATCTTGCAATTTTTCTATTCATGAGAAGAGAATGGGACCAAGGACCCTCAGACCTAACTACTCCTTAAACAAACTGAGTAGATTCCTTGTATAAAGTTTGCTGCCTTTGCTTGACTCTTACTTGACTCTCTCACCTCTTTGTTATGCCTCTTTGTAAACACTTAGGTTTGTGCTTTTCTCCTCTGCTAAGTCACTACTATTTTTCCATCTGTTTCCTGTTTCTTATATTGCAGGTTGGAATTACAGAGGCCTCCTGCTTTCATTAAGCATAATGTATGCTATTGTTCTGATTGTTTTTTCATATATCTTTACCTTGCTGTGTTAAATTAAAAGTCAGAAACATATATTTTGTGTTATGCATTTGTTCAGAGGGGTCATATTAGCTTCTGTTCATAGGAAGAATTCCATAAATGTTTTAGATCAAATGTATATGTTGTAATGTATACAAACATGTAGTGATAATGATTTAATTTAACAAATATTTTACTAAGTTTAAATCACTTTGCTAGGTAACTGGGAACTACATTCTTGTGAGTAAGAAATAATAAATAAGAACTGTATGACAGTTGAAGTTAGAGGTAAATGCTACAGAAAAATATACAGCAGATAAGGTGATAGCAACAGATTTGAAGAATGTTTTAAACACGTAGTTCAAGGAAACCTCTTCTCCTTTTCCTTATTGCTTAACATTAAAAAATATATATTTATATATTTTAAATATATTAAATATATATTTTTAGTGTATTTATATATATTAAAAATATATATTTTATTTATACAAGGATCAAATGAATCACTAAAAAAATCACTTAGAAATAAAAATGATACTTGTAATGGTTGGTAGCGGTTATAATTACTTTGCAAGAAGTAATCTCTCTTCCTTGTTTTCCCTGCCTTGGGAGAGTTGGAAAAATAAAGCTATTTAATGAACTGTGGTTTAAACATCCTTTGGAAATCTAAGTTGCTTTTGAAAAAGATGTATAATGCAGTTATATTCCTTTGTTTATGGAGGAGGGAAGGAAAGAAACCTGAGGCTAATAGAAATAGATTACATCTCACTTATGGAACATAGATTAAAATAATATATTTTATTGTGGACCTTCCTTCAGAATTCAAACTAAATATCATTTACTTTTTCTATTTAAGTAATAGCCTCAGGGCTTTCTAAAAAATATCGTTATCAGAAGATGACCTAATATATCACTGATATAGTTTCTTCCAATCACAGTATCATTGACAAAATGTCATGTTAGCAATATCACATTTTATAGTCTTGAAATGATAAAATAGAAAAGGGCTCCCCAAATACATTTTTTCCAGTAAAAGTAGTCCTGGTATATTCTCTATTGTCTTGCTTTTTTTTTTTTTATTAAAAGAGAAAATATAAAATACTTTCCTGTTCATTGCTTTGAAAGTGAACATTTATTTGGCCTGTTTAAATTCATAATTTATTTTCTTTTGAATATCTTACAGATATTTATTATACAGTAGTGGTTTAATTTAAAAGTTCTGTAGTATCAGTACTTTTCTACTAAAATTATTAAATATAAACATTTAAATTATTTTAACCTCATTAATTTTTTCTACTTATTTTCAAATAACAGTGTATTTGGTATATAGAATGAGTGTTTTTTTTAAAGCGTGAAGTACTTTTAAGTTTGGGATTAAATCAGACATATGGTTCCAAAATTGAGTATGTAAAAGTAGGTACATAGTGAAATTCCCCCTCCCACCATGGTCCTGCCTCCATCCAGTCTCCATACCCTATGTGGAAGTAAATATTTACTGTGTATATTTCCAAAGTTCTTATTCATATATAAACAAGCTTGAATATACTTGCTTGCCCTTATTTATCTAAAATTTAGAATATTTAAAAATTGTTCTGCACATTCTTTTTATCACTTGTGTCATGGAGGTATTTCTATATTGGTATTATAAAGAACATCCTCATTTGTTTAATATATACATAGTATTAAATTTTATGATATCCCAAGATTCATTTGATCTGTCTCTAACTGATGCATATCTAGCTTTTTCCCAATCTTGTATTACTGCAGTCAATGACATATACAGTTGACCATTGAAAAACATGGGTTTGAACTGCACGACTCCACTTATATGTGGGTTTTTTTCAATGAATGTATACTACATGATCCTCTGTTGGTTGAATCTTTGGCACTGAGGATGTAGAGGGCAAGCTGTAAGGTTATGTGTGGACAATGCAGGGAAGGTCAGTGCCCCTAATCCCTGCATTGTTCAAAGGGCAACTGTACTTCTGTTGTTTTGCACATGTAAATCTGTAGAGAATGGCCCAGAAGTGGAATTACCTAATACAAAGATCCAGACTTTTGTAATTTTGATGAATAGTAATGTTAATAAATTTCCCCCATTGTATTAGTTTATATTTTCCACATCAAAAATTGAGAGAGGTGTTTCCCTTACAATATCTTTTCAAGCTTTTTGGTTGGTACCAATATGATAGGTGAAGAATAATACCTCAGGGCAGTTTTAATTTTTATTTCTCATATTGTAAGTGAGGATGAGAATCATTTTAACAACCACTATTGTATTTCTTTTTCTGCAAGACTATATATTTTCACCATTTTTCTTTAGGGTTAGTTTTATCAATTTCTAGGGGCTCTTTATGTATGAGAGAATTTATTTATCTTTTCTGTGTTATAAATTTCACATATTTTCCCAGTTATTTGTGTTTTGCTTATGGTCTTAATTTTTAAATTTTGTATCAAAAATCTAAAAGCCTTTCCCATTCAAAGTTTGAAGGGTTATTCTCATGACTTCTGATATATTTATGATTGTATATTTTACCTTGTAATATTTTATACATTTAGAATTTATCCTGGTTTTTCAGATCAAGTATGTATGCCACTTAATTTTTTTCCAGATGCCACTGAGTTCTTCTGATACTATTTATATAATCATTCTTTAATTGATATATTTAAGATGTCATCCTAATTATACGCTATATTCTTGAATGTTTTGTGTTTCTACCTAAGGTTGATGGAACTCAAAGTAAAACTCAATTTTTTTTGTTTTTAAAAATTACTTTGAGGAAAGATCCATAATATAATATTCAAATAGGAATTTTTACATTATAGGCTTTATTTTTCCTATTATTTATTTTAAAATTTTTATTATACCTTTTACTCTAAATATTAAGGTACAAATTTTATTTGATGCATTATTAACAAAATCTCAAATTGATGGGTTATTTTAAGATGTTTTAATAGTTAATTTGACAGATAAGTCAACTTCTCTAAAACTGAATTTATTATTCTCTTTTAATCCTACCAGTGTCGAGACTCAAATCTGGGTGTCATCCTTGTCTCATGCTTCTCACTCCCTGGTCTTATTAATTCTGACTCTTAACAGTCTCTTCTCTCCAATATCTTTCCCAGACCAATCTTACTGTCTCCTTCTTGAAGAAAATTGCCATTATCATTCACCTATGTTAGGTCAACAAGTCCTGCTTTAAGTTATCTGAGTAAGGTCATTCTCCATATGGAAGCTAGATTTTTTTAAAAAAATTTATTTGACAAAAAGATGCTTTTAGGTTTATTATTTGTTCAAATCTATCATTATCTTCTGGGGGACTTCCCTGGAGGTCCAGGGGTTAAGAATCCACCTTTCCAATGCAGGGGAAGCAGCTTCGATCCTGGGTTGGGGAACTGAGATCCCACATGCTGCAGAGCAACTAAGCCCGCATGCTGCAACTACTGAGCCCACATGCTGCAACTATTGAGCCCACGTGCTCTAGAGCCTGTGCACTGCAATGAAAGATCCTGCATGCCACAATGAAGATCCTGCGTGCCACAACTAAGATCCAATGGAGCCAAAAAAAAAAAAAAAAATCTTTCTTAGATGTTTGAGTGTATGTGTGTGCACATGTGTGTTTCAGCTTTAATGAGATATTATTGACATATTACATTCTGTAAATTTATGGTTCAACATGTTGATTTGATACACATATATTTCAAAGTGATTACTACCATAGCCTTAGGTAAATCTGCATTGTCACATAATTACCATTTCTTTTTTGTGTTGAGAACATTTAAAGTCTACTCTCTAAGCAACTTTCAAGTATAAAATACCATATATTAACTATAATAACTATGCTGTACATTAGAACTCCAGCACTTATTTATCTTATAACTGGACTTTTGGACTAACATCTCCCCTTTCCCCTGACTGCTGAGGCCCTGGTAACCACCATTCTAATCTCTGTTTCTGTGAGTTTGGCTTTTTTAGATTCCACATATAAGTGAGATCATACAGTATTTGTCTTTCATTGTCTGAATCATTTCACTTAGCGTAATGCCCTCAAGGTCCATACATGTTGTTGCAAGTAGCAGGATGTCCTACTTTCACATGGCTGAATAATATTCCATTATGTATAATACAAAACATCTTTATCCATTCATCCATTGATAGACACGTAGGTAATTTCTATATCTTAGTTATTGTGAATAATGCTGGAGTGAACTTGGGAGTGCAGATGTCTCTTTAATACCCTGTTTTCCTTTCCACTGGATATATACCAGAGTGGGATGGCTGCATCATATGGTAGTTCTATTTTAATTTATTTTGTGAAACCTCCATACTGTTTTCCATAGTGGCTGCACTGATTTACATTCCCACCAACAGTGTATAAGAGTTCCCTTGTCTCCTCATCCTTGCAAAAACTTATCTCTTGTCTTTTTGGTAATAGCCATTCTGAAAGGTATGAGGTAATATCTCACTGTGTTTTTGGTTTGCATTTTTCGAATGATTAGTAACATTGAGCACCTTTTCATGTACTTGCTGGCTGTTTGTATGTCTTTGGAAAAAAAATGTCTATTCTGTTCCTCTGCTCCTTTTTTAATAGGATTTTTTTTTTTTTTTACTATTGAGGTCTATGAATTATTGATATATTTTGGATATTAACCCCTTATCAGACACATGATCTATCAATATTTTCTCTTATTCCCCCAAAGGTTGCCTTTTCATCTGTTGATAGTTTTCTTTGCTGTTTAGAAGCTTTTTAGTTTGATACACCTGTAGTCCCACTTTTTCATTTTAACTTTTGTTGCCTTTGCTTTTTGTGTCAGATTAAAAAATCATCACCAAGAACAATGTCAAGGAACTCACTCCCTATGTTTTCTTCCAGTTTTATGCTTTCAAGTCTTAGGTTCAAGTCCTTACATTTTGAGTTGAATTTTGTGTATAGTGTAAGGTAGGGGTCTAGTTTGATTCTTTTGCATGTCGCTGTCCAGTTTTCCCAGCACCATTTATTGAAGAGATTATTCTTTACCCATTGTATATTCTTGGTTCCTTTGTCAGAAATTAATTGACCATATGTGCATGGGTTTAGTTCTGGGTTCACTGTTTTGTTCCATTGATCTATGTGTTTGTTTTTATGCTAGTATCATAGTGTTTTAATTACTATGGCTTTGTAATATAGTTTGAAATCAAAAAGTGTGATGCCTCCAGCTTTGTTCTTTCTCAACATTACTTTGGCTATTTGGGGTCTTTTGTGGTTCCACACAAATTTTAGGAATCTATTTCTGTGGAAAATGCCATTGTAATTTTCAGAGGGAACACATTCAATCTGTAGATCAATTTGGGTCATGTGAATTATCTGTCTGTAATTATCCAAGCTACCCTCTTTGTTACTGGTACCTCCCAGTAGTTAAGAGTGTGCCAGGTCCTGGCTGTGTCCTACAGGGGATGATCATGGTCAGCACATAGATGTAGTTTGACTGGAAACCAGAACCTCAGACAGCAGCTGGGAAAATACATAGTTCCCATCCAGAGAGAAACTGGGAAATGGGCATTTTGCCTGTTCCTTTTTCCTTTGGCCTAGCTTTATAGCTGCCAAGGGTGGTGGGGTTACAGAGGCTGTGTGTCTTGCACCTGTCAAGAACTACTGCTTCGTTTGCTACAGTCTGTGAGACTCATGAAAGCAAACACCATTGGCTACCTGAGCCAGGTGATCCAGAAGCCCATCTCTTGGGCAGCAGCTCCAGAATCTTGTATATCAGAGATGAGTACAAATTCCTTCCAGGGAGATTCTGAAGACTTGGAGTGGCCTAGAGGGAGAGGGCAAGACAGGTGTGCATAGTTTTCCCTGGTCTTAGGGGAAGATCTCAGTCAGTCCCTAAGATTTATATGTGTTAGAATCTTGACCCCAGGCAACAGCTCTTAAGGTATGCAGATATAACTGTTCCTGGAAAGGACTGGAAGATGGGTGTTTCTGCTTGTTCCCTCTGATCTGAGCCCTGGGAGGATAGCTGGTTAAGAATTATTTATTTATTTGCTACACGCAAGACAGTTGTCTATGAGAGCCAGGAAATCCAGGGAGCTATCCCTCAGGTGGAAGCTAGTACAGCTGGGGCACAAATGTGTATACAAGTTTCTTCCATGGAGACACTGGCAATTTGGGGCAGGCTAGTGGGAGAAGGTAGAGGAGGTATCTTCTGGCTTCCCTGGTCTCCAGGATGGATGACAATCAGCCCCTACATGTGTGCTAAATTAGAAGCCTACCCTGAGGCAGCAGCTTTTAAAAAGTATGCAAATAGGCCCTTTAAGGGGAAGACAGATCTGGGTGTTTTCAGCCTGTCCCCTCAGATCTGAGACAAGGGGGTAGGTAGTCAAGGGCACAAGCCCCATTGGCTTTCAGAGCTAGGCAGAACTAGGTGTTTTGGTGTCCTTTCCCTCAGATAGGGGTCTTAAAAGTTAGAGCTATAGATATGGGGTCTAAACCCTTGCTCTTCAGACAGAAGCTGGGAGTTTTCTCTGGATGGTATGGATTGTATGGAACTGTGCCTGTGGGTGGGGTGTGGATGGGGGTGTATGGGTGGTGTCATTTTATGGTGAGAATGTGTCTCAGCCTCTTTCACCATTTCAATGAGGGTATTTTTTCTTGTTTGACCAATGTGTAGGAGTCACTCAGCTAGTTTCTGGATTTTTTTATCAGAGGAAATTGTTCCATGTTTAGCTGTAGATTTGATTTGTCCATGGGAGCTTACTATGTGGTCATCTTGGACTGGAACATGGGCCTGTGTGTGTATGCTCAGGGGTAAATATTCACCTGTTCTTATACCATGTTTATATTGCTCCCTTCCTACTCTTAAATTTTCTTCTGGAATTCGTTTCTATATAAGATTTCAATGAGGTATATAACATAGTTGTTTTTCTAAATAGCCAATTGACCAGCCTCATTTATTGAATAATGGTACTTTTCCACTAATATATAAATGCTGGAATTACCAATTTCTAAATTTTAGTCTTCTTTTTGTTATATTATGACATTATTTTTCACTATTCTAATTATGTCATAACTTTTAATACATATTAACATATTTATTTCTCTTTTATCTTAGAATTTTCATCTTCCAGATAAACTGTGTTTCCTTAGCAAAACATGCTGCTGAGATTTTGATTTAAAGTATATTTTATTTAAAAAATACACTTTTAAAAAAGATAATTTATAGTTTTCAATATTGAGTGATCCCATTGAAGAATATGTTATATCACTCCACTCCATTTATTCAAGTATTCTTTTATATTGCTCAAGAAACTCTTGCCATTTTTATCATATGATGTCTCCAAAATTCCTGTTAAATTTATTTTTACTTATATTCACTGTTGTGTATAGTACATTTCAACATTTATACCTCTGACTTCACTTACCCATCTAATTGTATTTCCTATAATTTCCATAAAAATATCTTTATGAAAATAATGGAGCTAACAGTGAGCCCCTTTGTATTATTGCTGACTTTGATGGGAATGCCCTTCTAGTTTTAATAGTTACTAACCGTGTGTTTAGAATAGACATTTAAAATATACTTTGGTTGATATTTGGAAGGAAATAAATTTAAATGTGTATGCTAGACATAGCATTTTAAAACAAAAAATTTCCAATTTATATTTTTAATTCTTAAATTTTTTTGATTTTATATGTTTATTTCAAAATTATGCCAGGAATATGGAAGGTAATCTATAATTTTGTGGATGTCTTGACATAAAAATTTAATGTAGTTCTTAAACACTTGCATCGAAATCTTTTACTCTATCCCAGTCTTGCTATTTAAATAAATTTTTTATCATCTAAATCTCTAAATTCCTTTTTCCCCTGATATGTCTTCATATAACTTATGTTAGTATATGTCATTAAACAAAGAATGTGACTTTTTGAGGGTTCTGATTATTTATACTTATATCCGATGGGACATCAGATGTCTTTTTCTATCATTCCTCAACCAGATGCCCCATCCAATTCTAAATTAGTGAAAGCCTTGCCTACATTTATTTCTTCATTGACTATGGCCTTAAGATTCTTTTCTTGCTATTGCCTAGAGTAAAACCTCACTTCAGTGAGATCATGTTTTCATTTGACATGAATGTTTATTTAATTGTTTTATACCCTAAGGGGAACAGACACAAACCTATTTACAACATAGATTTCTGCTTGTGCTTGTTTTCTTTCTTCCTTATTTCTCAGTTCATTCATCTGCCTGATGCAAAATAATATCATTTTTGTTAATGTTACCACAGGAAGTCAAAAAAATATTCCACTGAAATAAAATATTTGACTAAGCATCATGATTGAAATATACTAAAATTAGTATAGCTTGATCTAAAAAGTCATACTTATGTTGTGGTTTTCCCTCAGTAAATGGATTTCATTTGCTCAGGTGACTGAATAATGAACAGTGTTAGAACGGTACCCCTTTTAGAGCTCTTGAAATCTGCCAGCTGAGATAGTGTCTTCGTAATAATGATCTAACCACTTCCCTTTTTAACTTTTTAGTTGACCTTTGCTTTTCTCAGTCTGTTTTTGTTGTTTCTTTCTAAATGCATGTGTGTACACACACATATCCAACCTCCATTCCCTTTAATTTTATATATTTTGGGACAATTTTGAATAGTTGGAAAATTTTAAATCTTTCAACTATTTTGTCCTATTTCCTACATTTTTATGAAGTATAATGGTATTTCCGTGAGACAATATTAATCATTAAGAATGAAATATTTTAAAAATTTAAAAATTGCTAGTTCTTCCCAGAATATGGTATATGGAGAAATCAAGATGATAAAAAAGGATAAAGAAAGTTATAATTGGAAAACTTATAATAAAAAGCAGATAGATTATACATCTTTAACGAGTTTGCATTTAAAAAAAAACTTTTTCAAATTCAAAAAATCTTTGTACTGACTGTTCTAAAATTAATTTTCTTCTCAAGCAGAAATACATTTGAAATGCATTCTTTTGATTTGTATTCACAAGCATAATCCTGTTATCTCTTTGCAAAGATGTTTTGTTTTAATGAGGAAGAAGTCAGGAGAATAGAATAAGGTGTTCTTTATAAGTGTTTTGTGAGTTTTTACTTCTAAAAGATACATGTTATCACTTGAAATGTAAAAAATTTTCTTCTAAAAACATTCCAGAGTAAGAGATTTAATAGTGATCCAATAACTTAATAATACTTTATCAATCATATCCTTGTAAAATGTATTAGTTTTTTATAAATATATTAGTACTTAAATGAATATAAATATATTGATGACTGATAAAGTTACCATGTGAAAATCAGTTCCACAGTTAAATTTCCTTTCACCTCCCATAAATCATTATAAAAAGTTCTAGAAATTAAAAACATGAAACAGATGAACTCATAATAACATATTTAAGTATGGGATGTCTTTTAAATATCACCAAAAATTTGTTTAAAAAATGCGTGGTTTTATGATGAAAAGAACAAGTTAGAAACTTTTTATGACACCAATATTATTAAATGTTAATAAAATGTTTTAATTATTTATGAATGTTCATTTAGCTTTATTAATTCTACTAGCCTTTTATTTATTTCTTTTTTGTGGTATGCGGGCCTCTCACTGTTGTGGCCTCTCCCGTTGTGGAGCACAGGCTCCGTCCGGAAGCACAGGCTCAGCGGCCATGGTTCACGGGCCCAGCCGCTCCGCGGCATGTGGGATCCTCCCAGAGCAGGGCACGAACCCGTGTCCCTTGCATCGGCACGCGGACTTGCAACCATTGCACCACCAGGGAAGCCCCTCTACTACCTCTACTAGCATTTTATTAAACACTTTCTACATGTTAGTTATATACTAGGGACATGGAGATAAAAACAATGTTAAAAATAATCTTTATCCTTTATAATATATTTAAGAATATTTGCACCATTTTCTGTCAGAGAAGTGTAAATCATAGACAGGTATAATAATTTTGATTCTTTGAGCTCTTTTGCTATGTTCAGAATATCTTTTTAGTTAGTTTTATGTTTTAATTATAGAAAATTCCAAACACCCATAAAAGCAGAATGGTACAAGGAACCTCCATATACCGTTACTCAGCTTCAAAAGCCATCCTTTACCAGTTTTACATCCTTTAAAGTTTCTGTTTTTTCTTTTCTGAAATATTTTAAAGCAAATCCTGAAATCATATCATTTCACTCATAAATACTTCAGTATGTTTCTCTAATAGATAAAAACTTAAAAAAACTTAATATCATTATTACATTAACAATATTGACAATAACTCCTTATACTGTTGAAGACCTAATCCTCATTCAATTTTCTTCAGTTGCATAGAATTCATTTTAACCATACAAGCTGTGACTGAAATATAGAAGAAATAAGACTATTAATTTTACCCTTTCATCAAAATAAGATTAAAATCATGGGTATTAGTTTTCTATGCCTTTATCTTCTAAAGCAAAATAACAATTGTCATCCTAGATATATGTTCTGAATTATCTGTACAATTTACAAAAGGAATGGCTGTGTTTATTATCATTTCAACTTAGAAGGTCAGCAAGAGAAGGTCAGCAAGTGCATAAACTTCTTGCTTTGTGATGACAATGGGATGTCAGGCAGGTTTTCAGAGAAAGAATGCAATTAGTGTCAGATGCATCAAATCACTGCAGGTAATTGCAATCATTTTTAAGGAGAAGGAAGAGGAAAGAGAAATCTCAGACTGAAAAAAAAGTTAACAGCTATATGGCAGCTTTTGTGGGCCCTTGTTATTCAACAACCGGATTACAGTGGAAAGATCATGACATAAATTCAAATTACATTACATATCTAAAAGTCATATTCTAATTTAAAAAGAAATGTTTGCTTGTCTGAATACTTGCATATTTAATCTAAATCATAAGTTATGTTTTAGTCATTGAATGTTGGTTATATTTTAAAAGATTTCCTCAGTATATTTGTAAAATTATAGTACACATATTTTAATTTTAATTACTCTCACAATGAGAGATGTGGAAATACCAAAAAATATCCAAAACTTTGTAAAATTTTATTCACTATCTTTTTCTAAAGATTTAATTTCCCAGTGGGTTATTAGATTAAGGATTTATAGAGATGATCTTTCTCTAATTGTAAAATACGTAAATACATGTACACTTACTTTGAAGAGCAAAAACTGGCTAATGATTAACAGGGGACCACTTTGAATTGTTCCTACATTGCTTTATGAGTGATAATCAGTATTTTAAATACAGTATTCTTCTAGAATGCATATAATTCGCATAGGTATTTTCTTGCATTTTTTCCCTTTTATTAGGTCTGTGCACATAAAAATCAACTGTAAAAGTCAAGCGAGATTCAAAGGCAAAGATGCAAACTGTTCTCTACCTCACCCAGCCTGGATGTGGACACATATTGCTCATATACCGCTTATATATTATAAATGTTGAATTGTGTATACAGTGTTCACTCAGGAAACAAATGTGTGAAATTATATCATGGTTACTCTAAGTACCCTCTTATTTGTAATTTTCTATTTATTATGCAACTTCCATAAGAGAAAAGGAACCTATTCAATTTTGTGGATCCCAGAAAAAGAATCTAGAACATAATGAAATGTTAGGATATGGAGGGTCATAAGCAAGAGTGGATTGTCTATTTTTTGGAGACAAATAAACCTAGAAACCATGGTTTGAAAGTTTCTAACTACTTGAACTAATAAAACCAATAATGTGTCATTTGTCTTTAACAGGAAAAATAAATCCACATATATTTCAAGCAATTCTAGGAGGACAAATAGAATCTACTTAGGTTTACAAGTAATGCTAGTGGACTGTTTCAGCGCACCTCAAAAATATAATTTTATAATTTTAGTACTCCATGACAAGGAAATAAAAATTCAAAAAACATTGAAGAAGAAAAATAAATAGTAAAAGACTCCCTCTTAATCCACATTCTCAGTTCTTTTTTTTAATGTGGCTACTTTTACCATCTCTATATTTAGTTCTCCTGGTATAAGTTATATGCTTGTGTATTTCTTGATATATCACCTCTAAGCAAAATCTACTGTTTCTGCAAGATGGAAGGTGAGAACTAGTTCTTTTCACTCTTTGTACTTCCTATACCTTAAGCGTTCTTTTTGTTTTTGTTTCATTAATTGCATATGCTTATACATTGAATTAATAAGTTAAACTTTATTTCTGTATCCATCTATTTTGAACAGTTATCTTTGACTTCACACAATGAATGATGAATGAATTTAGCATCTATTAATTTACCTCCAGTATCCCTCCACATCTCAAATTCTGTCTCATATGCTAGTACTTTAATAATTTCCAGCATTAATATATATTTTAGGCATAAAGATCTTTAATTTTTTACTATAGATTCATTCTTAAAATAGATTTCAATAAATAGTATTTATAATATTATGATTATGTAGCTACTATTGACTAGGTAATGTGGTTGGATTTGTGTGTAAAAGAGTGTAAATTTTTTACCTCTAACAATACTTTTCTGCCTGAAGGAGTATATTCATTCAAGTGTGCAGAGCAATAGGATCCTCTTTTCTTAAATTTAATTTCTTGTTTAGAATCACACCATATTTTCATTTGCTGTATTTGAACAAGGACTTTGAAAAACAATATTCTGTTTATCCAAGAATTTTCAACTGCATTTGTTTTTATTCTTTTGACAGGCAAAATGAAGTTTGCCTTTTGTTGTATTACTAATATACTCTAGCTCACTGAACACATTATATCTTGAAAGTGCTACTCAGTAATAATTTCTTACTAGATCCCTTGGTCAGCTGTCATTCTGAAATCTCTTCTTACTGTGGTTCTCTCATACATACACAGTGTCTTGAATTTCAGTTTATGCCTGTCAATTTCTCTTTCTTAACCTCCTCGTTCATTTTGTTTGAGAAAAAATGTCTTCCAGTAATTAAAAAACAAAACATGGAGATATTTTCTGAATTTTTACATGTCTGAAATATCTTTTTTTGCTTTCATATTTTACTGATAATTTCATTGCCAGAGAATTCAATATTGAAAATCATTTCCTAGGATGTTGAAGACATTTCCCCATTGTCTCTCAGAATTCAGAGTTGATAACAAGGAATTGAACACTAACTGACATTTTCTTGGCAGGGTGGGGAGGGGAAGATTCTGTATGTTTTGGGCATCTTCTAGTATTCCTTGTTGTGAGATTTAATGAGATATGTCTAAGTATGTGCAGTTTTCTTTTGCCCAGTGACATCTTGCATTCTGAAGATACCTATCTTTAGCTATGAAACAGTTCCTGCTCTTAATTATTCCTTTCTACTCTCTTATCCCTTTTCCCTTTTTCTAGAAAGTATGTTTATTGAATTGATCTTCTTGAATTGATCTTCTATGTCTTTCTTTCTCTTCATATTTTCCATCATTTTAATGTTTTCCTTTACATGGAGGAATTAAAAAATTTTTTCTTTTAGTACTTAATATTGACTTTGCTTTTATTTTCACACTTATAGCTTTAATTTCTATGAACACTTTCTTACTCCCTGATGCCTTCTTTTAAATGATAGATTTTTTCCATCTATGCAGGATGTCTTTTTGAATCTCTCTGAGATTGCCAATTATAATTGGTTTCTAAACTTTGAATTATTTCTGTTTTCTCTGTTACCAATATGTTATCTTTGTCTTTCTTTTTTCTCTTGCTTTTGTTCTATTCATCTTCCTTGGTGTTTATTATTTGCACATATTTATCAATGAAAGACTAAATGGATTAATATAGGTGACTTGTTTTGGCTTTCTCTATTACTTTACTCTCTGAGTGATTGTGCTGACTACAGTGCCATATATGTGGAAGGACAAGTTCATTGGCAAATCCACTCATCTTTTGCTCTCCTTACCTGCCAATTAGGAAGGAGGAATGGGAGCTTTGTCATTATAAAGGAAATAGCATCCACCTTTGTGAAGCCTTCTTAGGTGCTGACCTAAGCTATGACTCCCACTGTTTGAGTTAACCTGCTTGTGCAATCCCATTCACCTTCTCTGCATTTCTGTAAATGTCTTTTGTCCTTGCTGTTATTTCAGTGATTGACTGAAAAATAGGAGGAGGTGGCAGAGGACAATACATGCGGCCTATCATTTTGAGCCACATATTTAAGAGGAATCTGAGAATATTATTAACTTTCTAAATTATAAAGTTCTGCAAAGTAACTTAATTTGTGGGTAAAATATTTTAAGTGAAGATACTTGAGAATTACTATGGTGAAAACTTGTAATACATGCCTTGCAGTGCATAAAACAATTAGAGAAATAGTTTGTGATAAAACTACCACTTCCTAACATTTATTGAACATGGCTCATGTCAGGCGCTGTTTTGAGTATCTTCTATTTATTAACTTCATTCATACACCCAAGAATCCTGTGAGTTTTATACCACTATTAACTACATTTTACACATTAGGAAACTGAACCTAGAATGATTAAGAGACTTGTCCAAGGTAAAACAGCTACTAAACAACCAAGCCAAGATTCAGTCCTACAGTCCCTAAGCCTACAAGCTAAATTATATCACTACTGTGATGAAAATTTTAAAAATCACAAAAATAAGATTATATGCAAGAATTCAAAAATGTATTGGTTGTATTATGGTCCCTAATATCAAAATATTTATTTTTAACAAATTTAGTATTACTTTTTTTTAGAAGAGTTGTTCAAAGTAATGTGTCAGTGTTAACTTTCAGTGGCAAGAATACCAGGCCTCCAATTCTAGATGTACTGCACATCCTAGTTCTGCAACTAGTATTGATTTATTTACCTTCTCTGCTCTTCAGTTTTCTTTTCTGTTACATGTTCATTTCATTCCTCATGAAATATGTATTAAATGCTACATTCCAGGCTCTATTCTAAGAGTGTGAGACATAGCAATGAATAGAAGAAGATTCTTCAGGAAATTTACATTTTTGTGGGAAAAACAATCCACGAGTAAATACAAACTCAATATGGACTTCTTCTTCCAGCAATGAAACTAGCTTGTTTCTGAGTTCATCTGTTCAAAACTAGAAATCTGAGCAAAGTATAAAATATCATCTGTTAAAAGGCATGGGAGGGCTACGTGCTAGCAGGAGGATTTGTGGGAGCTCAAATCCTGGAAAGAAGGCAAACCTTAATAGGTGAACCTGACAGTTGAAGCTGCTTTTCCCCTCGCTGGTATCAATTCCAAAACAGCTGTTGAGAAGCTGAGTAGCTGAGTAGGAAGTGGAAGCTAAGAGGCTGAGAAATAGACTGGGTTTTGAACAACCAAAAGTTGGAAATAATCAGGGCCTACAAAGCAACAAGCTCCCTTGAAAAATCCCTCTCAGTTGAGACCCTGAAAGGCTAAAAAAGTCTACAGCCTAGGACTAAGAATCAACCAGTAATGTCCCATACCTCATTAGGACTGAAGACCAGTTTTTTGTTTTTTTTTTTTTTTTGCGGTACGCGGGCCTCTCACTTTTGTGGCCTCTCCCGTTGCGGGGCACAGGCTCCGGACGCGCAGGCTCAGCGGCCACGGCTCAGGGGCCCAGTCGCTCCGCAGCATGTGGGATCTTCCCAGACCGGGGCACGAACCCGTGTTCCCTGCATCGGCAGGCGGACTCTCAACCACTGCGCCACCAGGGAAGCCCTGAAGACCAGTTTTGTAACAGCTCAGGGTCTTGAAGATTAGCTTTTTTAGCTAATTGACTTCCTGAGCAATAGAGAACATATTGATGGTTCTAAGCAATGATGGAGGTGTTTTGGTAAAACAGAGAGTAGGGAGGAAAATGCTGGTCCTGCTGAGGGCATGTTGAATTAAATGATTATGGGGTCTGTATTGAATTGGGGAGGGAGGAAAAGAAAGAGAGGATTCACAGGCTGGGAGAAAGGAATGGCTTTAAAGCTGGAGATCATGGTGATTGGACACAGGAAGTTGTGAACAAAAGCTAGTTTTCTCAGTTGAACAGTTCAAGGACTGAGTGATGACAAACTTCAGAGATGGTAAAGTGGTTGCTGGAGTGAAAGAGAAGATAATTGATAAGAAGAAACCAGGAAACTGCACAGCTAGGTAGTTGGAGGAATTATCTGAATTGGATGGTGCATTTGCATGGAATACTGGCAGGAATTAAACTGAGAGGAAGTCAAGACCTCTCAGAATAAGAAGTACTAGAAAAGCTATGTAACTAATATTTTCTCTAAGGAGATTTCAACTTTAACAGGAGAAATGTTCAGAAGGAAAAAAAAACCCACAAACCCTTTATTCTTTGGCAACGCATCATTTTTCTCTCTTCCTCTTCAATGTTTTATTCTTCAATCCATAATTTAAGAAAAAATATGTAATTTGAGGAAGGATTTTTAAAAATTTATTTGAAAATTCAGATAAGTATTGAGAGGAAAAAACCTTAAATTTCATAGCTATTATTTTATTATACTCATATAATTTACTCATAAGTAAATTGCTGTTCTTCACAGTAATTTTTTTTTGTGTGTGTGGTATGTGGGCCTCTCACTGTTGTGGCCTTTCCCGTTGCGGAGCACAGGCTCCGGACGCGCAGGCTCAGCGGCCATGGCTCACGGGCCCAGCCGCTCCGCAGCATGTGGGATCTTCCCAGACCGGGGCACGAACCCGTGTCCCCTGCATCAGCAGGCGGATTCTCAACCACTGCGCCACCAGGGAAGCCCTTTCACAGTAATTTTTGACAACAGATTAATGACTTAAGCTCACTGTGTAACATCTGGTATACCTTCTGTGGACTAAAAATCAATTAGAATTTTTAATTATTTTTGTGCAACATCTGTAAGACAGTCTAATTCAAAGGCAAATTAAATGGTCTCTCTGCTGATAGTGTAGTAAGATACATTCATGGCTTAAGAAACTGCCCTTTCCTAGAGTGTACAATTTGAAAATATTTGGCTTGTCTTTTCTCATTTGGTTATTAGATTTAATTTATGTGGTTAATAGCATACACTTTTGTATATTAATAGGTTTTGAGACCAATATCAGAAATCATTGTTTAATTTTCTGAGTACTTCTAACTCTAGCACTTGATTTCTTATCAAACTTCTTTTTCAGAGTTGGAAAACAGTTTCAAATAATCCCCATATAATTAATTAATGATGATGTGTTTTTCATCCTCTGGCTTATTTTGAGCCATTGCCAGTGCTGTTTAAATCTTCTGATTAGGAGATTCAGATGCAAACAGAAATACAATAGAGTGACCAAAAGCTCTGGAGACAAAGTTGAATGCTCTTTTCCAATCAACACAGATTCTAATCAACTCAGATGTCAGTTTTTAATCCTTGATTAATTATAATCATCTATAAAAATTATATTTGTTATTCTGTGATAATTTTTGACATCTCTGTTCTCCACTAGGTTGCTATTATGCAAAGAGAAAAAGTAAATAAAACTCTTTCAGCAAGTTGACATTAATCTGCAGATGATTGGTGCAATCTATTGACTTCTATCTCTAGTATTCGAAATATAATTGATCTTGGTTAATAGTATCCATTTTTCAATGCTAAAAGCTCAGCCATTAATTTTATACTTGTATAAAATTCTCTTGAAATATTTTAATTTGTTTCTTTTTAAAAACTTTAAAATTTTAATATTTTTTACATCTTTATTGGAGTATAATTGCTTTACAATGTTGTGTTAGTTTCTGCTGTATAACAAAGTGAATCAGGCGTATGTATGCATATATCCCCATATACCCTCTCTCTTGAGCCTGCCTCCCACCCTCCCGATCCCACCCCTCTATGTGGTCACAAAACACTGAGCTGATCTCCCTGTGCTATGCAGCTGCTTCCCACTAGCTATTTTACATTTGGTAGTGTATATATGTCAGTGCTACTGTCTCACTTTTTCCCAGCTTCCCCTTCCCCCTGCCCCCATGTCCTCAAGTCCATTCTATACAAATGCATCTTTATTCCTGTCCTGCCACTATGTTCATCAGAATTTTTTTCTTTTTAGATTTCATATATATGTGTTAGCATACGTTATTTGTTTTTGTCTTTCTGACTTACTTCACTCTGTATGACAGACTCTAGGTCCATCCACCTTACTACAAATGACTCAGTTTCATTTCCTTTTATGGCTGAGTAATATTCCACTGTATATATGTGCCACATCTTCTTTATCCATTCATCTGCTGATGGACATTTAGGTTGATTCCATGCCCTGGCTATTGTAAATAGTGCTGCAATGAACATTTTGGTACATGACTCTTTTTGAATTATGGTTTTCTCAGGGTCTATGCCCAATAGTGGGATTGCTGGGTCATATGGTAGTTCTATTTTTAGTTTTGTAAGGAACCTCCATACTGTTCTCCATAGTAGCTGTATTAATCTGCATTCCCACCAACAGTGCAGGAGGGTTCCCTTTACTCCACACCCTCTCCAGCATTTGTTTGTAGATTTTTTGATGATGGCCATTCTGACTGGTATGAGGTGACACCTCATTGTCGCTTTGATTTGCATTTCTCTAATGATTAGTGATGTTGAGCATCGTTTCATGTGTTTATTGGCAGTCTGTATATCTTCTTTGGAGAAATGTCTATTTAGGTCTTTTGCCCATTTTTGGATTGGGTTGTTTGTTTTTTTGATATTGAGCTGCATAAGCTGCTTGTACATTTTGGAGATTAATCCATCCTTTGTCAGTTGCTTCATTTGCAAATATTTGCTCCCATTCTGAGGGTTGTCTTTTTGTGTTGTTTATAGTTTCCTTTGCTATGAAAAAGCTTTGAAGTTTCATTAGGTCCCATTTGTTTATTTTTGTTTTTATTTCCATTTCTCTAGGAGATGGGTCAAAAGGGATCTTGCTGTGATTTATGTCATAGAGTGTTCTGCCTATGTTTTCCTCTAAGAGTTTAATGGTGTCTGGCCTTACATTTAGGTCTTTAATCCATTTTGAGTTTATTTTTGTGTATGGTGTTAGGGAGTGTTCTAATTTCATTCTTTTACATGTAGCTGTCCAGTTTTCCCAGCACCACTTATTGAAGAGGATGTCTTTTCTCCATTGTATATTCTTGCCTCCTTTATCAAAGGTAAGGTGACCATATGTCTGTGGGTTTATCTTTGGGCTTTCTATCCTGTTCCATTGATCTATATTTCTGTTTTTGTGCCAGTAGCATACTGTCTTGATTACTGTAGCTTTGTAGTATAGTCTGAAATCTGGGAGCCTGTTTCCTCCAGAACTGTTTTTCTTTCTCAAGATTGCTTTGGCAATTTGGGGTCTTTGTGTTTCCATACAAATTGTAAAATTTTTTGTTCTACTTCTGTGAAAAATGCCACTGGTAGTTTGATCAGGATTGCACTGAATCTGTAGATTGTTTTGGGTAGTATAGTCATTTTCACAATGTTGATTCTTCCAATCCAAGAACATGATATATCTCTCCATCCGTTTGTATCATCTTTGATTTCTTTCATCAGAGTCTATAGATTTCTGCATACAGGTCTTTTGTCTCCCTAGGTAGGTTTATTCCTAGGCATTTTATTCTTTTTGTTGCAGTGGCAAATGGGAGTGTTTCCTTAATTTCTCTTTCAGATATTTTGTTGATAGTGTATAGGAATGCAAGAGATTTCTGTGTATTAATTTTGTATCCTGCTACTTTATCAAATTCATTGATTAGCTCTGGTAGTTTTCTGGTAGCATCTTTAGTATTCTCTACATACAGTATCATGTCATCTGCAAACAGTGACAGTTTTACTTCTTCTTTCCTGTTTTGGATTCCTTTTATTTCTTTTTCTTTTCTGATTGCCATGGCTAAAACTTCCAAAACTGTGTTGAATAATAGTGGTGAGAGTGGGCAACCTTGTCTTGTTCCTGATCTTAGAGGAAATGCTTTCAGGTTTTTACCATTGAGAATGATGTTGGCTGCACGTTTGTCATATATGGCCTTTATTATGTTGAGGTAGGTTCCCTCTGTGCCCACTTTCTGGAGCATTTTTGTCATAAATGGGTGTTGAATTTTGTCAAAAGCTTTTTCTGCATCTATTGAGATGATCATATGGTTTTTCTCCTTAAATTTGTTAATATGGTTTATCACATTGATTGATTTACATATATTGAAGAGTCCTTGCATTTCTGGGGTAAACCCCACTTGATCATGGTGTATGATCCTTTTAATGTGCTGTTGCATTCTGTTTGCTAGTATTTTGTTGAGGATTTTTGCACCTATGTTCATCAGCGATATTGGCCTGTAGTTTTCTTTCTTTGCGACATGTTTGTCTGGTTTTGGTATCAGGGTGATGGTGGCCTCGTAGAATGAATTTGAGAGTGTTCCTCCCTCTGCTATATTTTGGAAGAGTTTGAGAAGGATAGGTGTTAGGTCTTCTCTAAATGTTTGATAGACTTCACCTGTGAAGCCATCTGGTCCTGGGCTTTTGTTTGTTGGAAGATTTTTAATCCCAGTTTCAATTTCAGTGCTTGTGATTGGTCTGTTCATATTTTCTATTTTTTCCTGGTACAATCTTGGAAGGTTGTACTTTTCTAAGAATTTGTCCATTTCTTCCACTCTGTCAATTTTATTGACATATAGTTGCTTGTAGTACTTTCTGTTTTTTGTTGCTATAATTGCTTTGGGAGTGTTTTTTTTTTTTTTCCATGTATATTTTGTACGTAAGATGTCTATGGTCTGTGATCTCTTCTTTTCAGAATTTTAATTCTTTTAATTTTGTCATAAATATCTATGCATATTTATTTTGCTGGTACAAAAATGTTTTGATGATTTTCTAAACATTTCTAGAGACTTTGATTAGCTAACTTTGTTAATAATGTGAACATATTTGTGAAATATATAAAACTCTAAAGTTTTGGCTAATCTAAACCAGTGTGTTTCAAAATTTAATGTGCATACTTGTCACCTAGGGATCTTTTTAAAAGGTCAGGTTCAGATTTACCAGGAATGAAGTCTGCATTTCTAATAACTTCTCGGGTGATGCCTATGCTGCTGGTCCTCAGACCATAATGTGAGAAACAAAGATATCAATAACTATATGTTGGGGCTTCCCTGGTGGCGCAGTGATTGAGCGTCCGCCTGCCGATGCAGGGGACATGGGTTCGTGCCCCGGTCTGGGAGGATCCCACATGCCGTGGAGCGGCTGGGCCCCTGAGCCATGGCCGCTGAGCCTGCGTGTCCGGAGCCTGTGCTCCTTAATGGGAGAGGCCACAGCAGTGAGAGGCCCGCGTACCGCAAAAAAAAGAAAAAAAATAATAACTATATGTTTTAATATGTTTGAGTATTTTTCATCAAGTAAAACTTTGAAGTTTATTGAGGATATCAATTGTCTTTAGTTGTAGATGATATACTATTCTTCTATCCTTTCACTATAAAACTCCTTAAAAAGCAGTCTAATGTTTATCCAGTTTTTCATCAACCCTGCTGGGACCACTTACAATCAAATTTATGCCCACATCAGTTTCCATGACTGATCTTTTAATGTTCTGTATCAACCCACTCATCTCCAAACCAAGGTTATTTATGCTCATCGCTTATAGCAAATTAGTGTGTGGAGGGCAAAACCAAGCTTTCAAGGAAACAAGGAACAGCCTATATCACAGTAATTGTGAAAAGGGAATCTGGGTGCTAGAGGTATTGGTACTTAAGGAGCTGAGTATGGTGTTTGGGAGGAGAGGAAATCCTGTATGCCAGGATGGATATCTTGGAACGAGCACCGCCAGTAACACATCAGTATGTTCTTAGGCTGCTAGATAATGTTAACCATACTACTTGTGTTCTTGTTAGTACCTCACCTTACTTGTGAGGATTACCATATACACATCAGATATGTATACATGCACATACGTCTCAAAAATTTATAAGCTGTGTCAGGTCATCCTTATTGCCCTCTTGGTCTGTCGTGATCCAGAGGATAAATTATGATGTTTGGCATAGGTTAGCATCTAGTCAATATCTCTTTACACACACAAATACACATAATATTTGTATTTATATAATACACATGTACACACAAACCCATAATAATGGCTGACAGTGTCCGCAGTTTGCTTTCACATTTGATCCCGGAAGTCAATATATGGTCAAATTTTTGGCCATTTCCTTTATTTTCCCTTTGCCCTCTCCATCTTATTAGTCCTGAGATCCTTTTCCATCAAAAAAGGGCCTAACCAGTGTAGCCTGTTTTCTGCTTCTCCCATAAGCAAAACCCCATGAACCATCATCCATCAACATAATGCTACACTAGTCTCTAAAATCCTTGAGTTATAACTGCCTATTTATAAAATTAGTGAGGAGAAGAGGCTGGCAAGTAATTCCCCTATGCCAGATTAAATGAATTAGTTTATATATAAAGATATTACCTTCGAATTTTTATTCTCTCAAATAGCCTACAGTGTTACTTATACTTTTATAGGTTTTTGTGGGGGACATAAGTATGCTGATACCTTGAATATAACCTTAAAAGCATTAAAATAATAGGATAGTATTTTTATAAACTAATGGGTATTTATTATTTTCTTTTGTGTTTTTCTAAACCTCTCTTTATCTATTAGAGAGCTGCTTTCTTATTTTCATTTCAATTGATTATTATGTTTTAATAAATCATATTGGAAGTGATCTATTATAGCTTCAAAAGAAATTTATCAGTTTTTTGTTTTATGTATGTCTTTTTTTCCTGTAATTTTCACTGGAGGTCCAGGCTATTTAATAAAACATTGACACATTAGTGGTCTCTGAATTGCCATGCCCGTTTCTAACTGCTAGGTTTCAAAATAATTCCATATTATATTTTTATTCATTCAATTGTTCATTGAATGAGTTGTTCAGAAATTCAAACCAACATTATGTTTGATTTCCGTTAGTCAATACACTCTGAATGGATATAACTAACTTGCCTTGCGATCTTCATTTTATGAGGTTTAAAGTCATTGCGCACCATGCTCATTTTTTACAAATATAGTTGCAAATGGTCGTTAATCATTTATCAATCTCTGTTTTTCTTTTTTTCCAAATAGTTCTTGTATTATAAAATGGAGTTTCTGATAATGAGCATATACCAGAAGCCCATAAAACTACTCAATTGATTCCTATGTTTTTCATACTCCATTTAATTTTCTTTTACTTTTTATTTGGAAATCCATTTTTTCAAAGTTGAAAAAAATATGCAATCCAATTTTTCTCCTTCTCCTCTTTAGTTAAGTATAATCATAAACATGTAATTAATAGATGCTATAAAGGGTACATTTCAATACAGAGATCAGCATTATATGCTCCTTGTGGAAAGGAAAGGGAATTTTTTAATTAAAAAAGAAAATCTTCCCTGACAACATGATCCCAGATGGCTAGAAGTACACCCTTATTCTAAACACTACCTGACTTGAGCATTATTATCTGTTTCCTGTACCATCATTCCCTTGAGTTCTACAGTCCAAATTAGACCTTGTGTGGCAGGGAGATGGTTTTCTCCGTCACACCAGAATTTATATTCCCCTTCTAGACCTGTACTTTATACTTGACATACCTGCTCTTGCTTAAGCAAGACTGTGACCATGTGTGTTTTCCCAGTCTCCGTTTCTGTTTTCCAGTGGGCTTGTCTTTCTATTTGTCTTGTCTCTTTCCTCGTGACCCTACCTCACAACTATCTGTTTCTGCTCAGATAGTACATACCTGTTTGCAGGTCTTCTCTAGAACTTCCAACAGATACTGTTCAATTTACAAAATGATGCAGTCCTGAAACTTAGGAAAATTCTGGTAGTGATAATAACTGTATTTTCCCTTATAGTATTCTGAATTTAGTCATGAAAATATTCACCAAGCATGTTTTAATCATCTTCACTTTATTCAAAGCTCTTTGGTTCCAAGAAACAGAAACCCACCCAAAGCAGCTTAAATGTTTAAGGATCCAAAAATGTTGTGGAAATGAATGAAATACAATTGGACATTCTTGAGATAGGCACTGAGATGTTGGAAGCCACTGAGGACAGAGATAATGACTCTTTAACCTTCCACTCTTCCTCTGGAACCACCGGCTCTCTGCTTGAGTGGGCTATGTTTCATACCCTCTATTAAAAATATTCTCTTCATATAGGTATCAATATCAAGAAGGAATAATTTTTATGTTTTCCTTTATAAAGGTTTTCTCTTTACTATTCTTTTTTTATAATCAATTTTCATGAACATTTAATCGATTTAACTCTATTTAGATTGAGTGCACTTGTATTGATAAAATCTACAATTTTATGCACAACTTTTCTTTTTTTTTTTTTTTTTTTTTTTTGTGCTACGCGGGCCTCTCACTGTTGTGGCCTCTCCCGTTGCAGAGCACAGGCTCCGGACGCGCAGGCCCAGTGGCCATGGCTCACGGGCCCAGCCGCTCCGCGGCACGTGGGATCTTCCCCGACCGGGGCACGGACCCGTGTCCCCTGCTGCATCGGCAGGCGGATTCTCAACCACTGCGCCACCAGGGAAGCCCACAACTTTTCATTAACATATACATTTTGTTAGTCAAAGTGATAAGTTTAGGAATAAAGTAACTGCTTCTCATTCTCCCTGGCTCTCCTCATCAACAACATTTTATCTGTGATCTAATAATTGACATGACATTATCATCATGTATGATATCAAAATAAAAAGCACAGTTGTGCTACTGATCGTGATTTTTACATAAATATCAGAAGATAGATGTTATTTATCTGAATACCCTTAAATATCCCATTATGTAGTTCCATGGAACAGTGTATCTAAGATTTAATTGTAATTGATGTTTCTAGATAATTTCCCCAAAGATTGTAGTGATTCACAACCCCAGCAACAGTGGATACAGTGCCACTTTAAAAAAATCCTTGTCAGCATGCATGTTGTTGTTCATCAATTTTTTCCACTCAGAATGGAAAGTAATACATTGTTGTTTTAACTTCCTGGGTTGCTTTTCCCTTACTAATACTGAGATAGATCATCGTTTGACAAGTATACTGATGATGTGTCTCGTAGCCTATCACTGTTCTGGTTTTTGCCATTTAACAATGAACTATGTAATTAAGCAAGCCTATCTGTTATTTTATGGATTTCTTCCTGTTTTGCTTCGTAAGACTCCTCCTCCTAATTCAAATTAACTTTTTTGTTGGCATTTTACCTTTAAATATAAGAATGTTGCTCAGTTTTACAATTGAAGAAACAGAGACTTAGAAAGTTCAATAACATTGTTAATTAACTCTTTATCTCTTTCCAATTACTAATCATTTTTTGCTATATTTATCATAACTATTATAATAATATATGGTATCTGCTCTATTGAACATCTTTTATCAGATGCCTGGTAACACTTTTCCCTCTTGCTTTTTAAAGGCCTTAAATGTTCTTTAGCAAACAACACTTTTTAGCCATGTATTGTTGATCTTACTCCCAAGTCCAAATTGATATTGATTGGATTAAGCTAATCATCACATCTTACTTCTTGCCCATTTGGAGTCAGTGGAATTCTAGGAAATGTTGCAGTGGGAGTGGGGAAGTAGCAAAAAAGAAGGCTTTCTGTGTTCCTCTTTTGTGGTGCTAAGATGTAAAGCATTTTCTGCCACCTTGTTATGACAATGGAAGCCAACTTTTGGATCTGATACTCAAAAGAAGTATAGCTCAGACATAGAGGCTGTGATATGTTAAGTGTGAATCGAGCCCTACCCAAAGCTAGCCCTGTCAATGGACCTTTCAATTAAAGAACCAAACAATTCCTTTCAACATTAAGCCTTTTTCAAATGAGTCCTCTTCTCTCCTCTGTACATCATAAAAAGTCATCAAAGACATTCCCTAATTTTGGAAAATACGAACTATGGAATGAAGACTCTCTTGCTTAAATATTCTAACACAATCTGTCTTTTGAGTTTTCTTAATCTAAATTATATTATTATGTTTTATTTACAATATAAAAATCTTAACTTTTGCTCTTAAAATAGTTTCAAAGAGAGAATAGGTGCTATGTAGAGTCTATATATGGTACCTTTGATACTATCCAGAGAGTTATCTAAGTCTTTCAACTTTATAGCTTAGATAATATGACTTTTCCTTCTCTACTGTATCCTCTTAAATTATTACTTTAACATCATCATAAATCAAATGAATATGTCTTACCTTAATGAGCCATGGCACATGAGGCCTGGAGGTCATGAACTGAAAGAGACAGGAGAACAGAGAGAGCTGAAACTGTGCTGTATCATTAGTTATAGTGATTGGAGATTGGGGTCAGGACTAAGAGAGAAGTGGAAAACAGGGAACCTTAAACAGGAGTTTTGTGGGAGTTTTTTTTGTGTGCTAGGCGGGCCTCTCACTGTTGTGGCCTCTCCCGTTGCAGAGCACAGGCTCCGGATGCACAGGCTCAGCGGCCATGGCTCATGGGCCCAGCCCCTCCGCGGCATGTGGGATCCTCCCGGACCAGGGCACGAACCCGCGTCCCCTAAATCGGCAGGCGGATTCTCAACCACTGCGCCACCAGGGAAGCCCTAAACGGGAGTTTTTGATAATCAGTTTCAAGTTGTTTTCTGTGCTAGATGAATGTATTTTGGAAAGGGCACTGGGTCCATAGAATGGCATGTTCAATGTATTGAAGTAAACTCAGTTGCAGGAGGTCATACGTGATTGCTGATAATATTGAAAATTATTTTTTCAGTGGAAGAGTAGGAACTTAGGTTACTTTCTGCTTACATTTTGGTAGGAGAGAACACTGTTCTGCAATGAGTAAAATGTTCATTTTTATTTAGAACTTCTTTCTTTAGGTACCAGGGACTAATTACATAAATAGGCAGAACTTCAATTTCTGGAAGCAATACTGTAAACAATATAACACTTAAATTTTTAAAAAATAGTATGAAACTATAAATGGAAAAGGTACATTAGCATTTATTAAACATTATTTAGGGCTTCCCTGGTGGCGCAGTGGTTGAGAGTCCACCTGCTGATGCAGCGGACACGGGTTCGTGCCCCGGTCCGGGAAGATCCCACATGCCGCGGAGCGGCTGGGCCCTTGAGCCATGGCCGCTGAGCCTGCACGTCCGGAGCCTGTGCTCCGCAACGGGAGAGGCCACAACAGTGAGAGACCCGCGTAACGCAAAAAAAAAAAAAAAAAGTAATTTATTAATTATGTTGAAGGAATAGCTATGGTCATTTTAGCAAATTAAGCCATTGTTTCTATATTTTATTTCTGTTATTTTAAGTATGAGTATTCTATATTCAACATAGAGTGTGTTTTAAAATAAAAACCCAATATAGTATATAGATATATAAATTAAATTGACTGTGCTATTTATCTACCAATAGTACCTCTTCTCTGGAAAAACAGGCTTCTTTCCAGATGAGAAGAATCACATATCAACTTATCAGTGAATGAAAAGTCTGTATCTAGTTTTGAAAATAATTAGTTACACTGAATCTAAAACAAAAGTATATGACATACTGCTTAATGTTTTCTCAGGTGTTTAACACTGTTGTCAATTTTCCTTCAAACGTTCATTGCAACTGCTCTTAGAAATATCAGTTGTGCTATCAGTACTGAAAAATATCAATATTTTTCCAAATTCCTATTAAACATTTTGGCCTCCTTTAGAAATAACAGATGGCAGAAAACCATGTTGCATTTTGTCCCTCAACTGCTTGTGTAGTGCTTTATATCTTGCTAAATCTTTATGCAAGACTGAAAATAAAAGGATTATGTCAGAGACAACTGAGGAGTAAATGTTAATATTTTTTCAAATAGCTGAGGAGGAAAACACCGTCTAGTCGGAAGTTTCAGTAACTAAATGTTAAAATACCTTACCTACTGCCTTTTACAGGGTTTCTGTGTAAAGTTTTTTCCCTCAAATTTGATACTCCTTATGATCACTTGATTTCTTTTTTAAAGAATTCAAGTAGACAGTGAAAGAAGAAATTCTGTTGGAAAATCTGGATTTCTCTGCTTTTTTTAAAATGACTTGAAATATTTTGTAGAAACTATTAGATGTTAACAATAATTTTAGGTTTAAAATGTGGCAGCAGATTATAAACAAGATGAGTCCAGACAGTTCCACACACCATTTGGCTAATTAAAGAAAAAAAATACCTGGCACTCTGACATTTTATGAAATATCATGGACTAATCTAATTGTAGAAATGTACATTTTAGTAAGATTTTAATATTCTTGAAGCTAGAGATTATGTATTAGCCAAGTTCTGCTACCCCCAGTCACCCAGCAGAATGCCCAGTCCTCTAACATATGTTATTGGCTAAATCTATTTGAATTTTTATCCTGCTAGTAACTTACTCTTCGTTGCAGTTTTTATATGATCAACATTTGAAGCCAACTTCTGGGAAATGAGGTTGGGTTACTGACCTGGGATCCTTCCATCTACAGTGGGAACAAACTATGACTTGAATAGAAAATGGGAAAACAATGATGAGGTTCAGAAGGAAATTGAGGTTGGGCTGAGAGTTGCCCAGGAAATCATATTTTAACAAATGATAAAGGAGAGAGATCCCAAAGAGTCTGAGAGCAAAGAAAATTGCAGAATTTTTTGCTTATTATAGAAAGAAAGAAAAACCAACTAGACATGGGTGCAGGGCAGGCCTTTGAAGGGAGGATTGGGAAAAGAATATGATAAATCTAGGTGATATATTCATGGAGGAAGAACCTGGCCATTTCAATAACTCATTCATCAGGATTATTCACTGATGACTTCACTTTAATAATTTACTGGCAGCTAATAAATATACTTTAATAGTAATGAGTCCAAATAGCATGTGTTTGGGTGTGTTGGAGGAAGCATGGCTAAAAGGAGCTCTTCTTGTTTTTTAATTTCTTAACTGATTAACAATAGCCTTTAAAGGACTTTTAAAATCCCCTGACTTTTATTTGTGAATGATGAAATAATTTTCAAAAGTATAAAGACTTTGAAGACAACCAAATATGACCATATATTTCTTGCTAAACATATTAGTTTTATCCATTCCACTTATAGCATATTTGGGGTTTTTTTCCCATTTTTTAAGTGCATAATCTCTAAAATATAGCAAAGTTTATATTCTTGGAGAGGTAAAATACAATATCTGTAAAATCAATAATTTGCATAAGTTTAACCTTAACAAATAATTTTTGGAAGTGACAAAATTGTCAGACTCTTGTCCATGATAAGGAAATAGTACCAAGCAAGATTAAAAAGGGCTTTTGAAACATTTATTACCTGCCCCCTATGTGTTCCATTGCTAGCTTCTAGGTATTCATACATCAAAGGCTTGGTCCTTGACCTCCAGGAATTCATAGTAAGGGAAGATACTAACAACTCAATTAAATGTTAAAGGCTGTAAATACAAATAACAGGGGAGGAATTCCTACATCAGCCTTGGGGTGGAGTTAATCAGAGACAGGGCTGATTATTGAGCTGATTATTTATAATTTAGTCCAGGATTTGTGGGTGGGTCGGGTGGTGGGAAAAAAGTGGATGATGATGAAAGGGTGAAAATAAAAAGGGCTCTGTTTTAGAAAAACCTAAAAATGTAGAAACTCATATGCTATAGGAGAAATGCAAGAAACTGAATATGTTGAAACAAATCTTAGCTGTTGAAAAGATCTGAAAGAAATTAAATATTGTTAGAACAAGGTGTAAATGTGATAGTAGAGATTAAAGTGGTGGGCAGAGACCAAATCACAACTGATGCTGTATGCTATCCATAAAAAGGAGTTTGAATTTTGTAAATTTAACTTGGAGTTACTGATGGGTTTTAAGAAAGGAGCTGATGTGATGGCATACACTTTAGAAATGGGGATGGATTAGAAATTGTTAATATTGGAGGCAAAGAGACAAGATGTAACAGAAATTCTAGTGAAAAGAAAGGAGATCCTTCACTAGGGTAGCTGCTTTGGGGATGGAAGGGCCTAGACCCATTACAAGGGATTTGGTGGAGTAGAAACTAGATTCCATACTTAGAGTGAAGAAGAGGGAGAAGTCTTGGCATCCAGCTTGGTTCATTGAGTGGATGGTAGTTTCATTCCTTAAAATTAGGAGCATAATGAGGAGGGCTGGATGGTGGGAGTGGGAGGACAAAATAATGAGTTTAATGCCTGAAAAGTGATGATTACTAATAGAAAATTGGATGTACATCTGAAGTTTTGGAAAAATCAGCTTTGAAGATGTAAATTTGGGAGTCATGAAGTGTTCTTATGTTTATTCCTGTGTATTTCCGTTATTAGATTGGGAAAATTATTCTCCTGTGGGATTTTAAAATCTTCCCCTGAGTAGTATGTGAAAGGGATTTTTTTGTTATTTAAGCACTATATTAAACATCAAAGGCACATGAATAATTTAAAATGGTTTCAGGTAGTCCATTTTCTCCTTTTTATCTTTTTTAATAGAATATGTATATGTTGTCCATTACTTATCAGTCAAGAAGACACATCTTCATATGCTTATATTAACAGGAAATTGAATGTGAACCATTACAATGAAGGCCTATAGTAATTTAATATGACAATGACTTAGACTGTTGGAAAACTTTAAAATTATTTTTAAGCAAAACACCTGCCACCTCATATATTTGTGATTTTTTTTGCAAGAAAATTCAAAAGTACACCATAAGGACATTGTGCTATCCATTCTGAGAAACTACAATTGAATAGGAAAGTATCAGAAAGTACAATCAGGTTTATATCGAAGTTCTTATTACATGGTATAAAAATGATGGTTTAGAAAAATGAGTTCAAATTTAAATGATAAGCTAATCAAATATTTCTTAAAATGGAAAGCCTTATTTCTGATAATGATAATGATTTTTCTCAAACATTATTTATAGGTTTTGTAGAAAAATAAACAAAAAGTATAGTAAACTGTTTACCAGATTCAACTATACTCTTGTGAACCGAAAAGAAAGAATAACATAGAATACTTACTTGATTATATTCATGTGTAAAGTTTCCTCAGTTGTGATGGGTTAATGTAGATTGACCAAACTTCTCCAAAATAGAAGAAAATTAGATCACAGTGTGGATAAGCAAACAAATATCTCTGCATTATGACTTTATATAACCAATAGCATAAATGTACCCTCATAGTTGAAATAATTTGTCTACAATTCACTTGGCTAAATATTTGTAGGTATTTTATTGGTAAACAAATGGAAGATGCTAATTTTTCAATTTAGTTAAAAGATTTAAATTTTAATTAGCTATCAAAGTTCACTCCTATTTCCTCCCAATATTGCACCTTGTAAATTGCTCCAGTTTCGTACATAAATTGGAGCAGATGGGACCATGACTGTAGCTCTGACTGTGGCAAATCAAGTTTCTTTAGCCATTTCCTGTGCCAGGATAGGCCCCACTTTCCATCTTTCCTTCCCCAAAGAGCTCTACCACAGCTTCATCTTTCCCTGAAAATAATTTCCCTTGAACATGGGGAGTGCTGGGTGTTCTTTTGAGTTTACAAATTCTGTCATCTATACTTTAGGAGTGATAGGATTTCCTCCCATTCTTTTTCAGATCTGCACAGTTATAAATCATCTGAAAGTATCAATGTTCCTATGCTAATCTTCAACCCAAATTGATAGTCAAAAAACATATATATAACATGTAAAAAGGTCAAGGAATTTGCTATGCAAACATGCTTGAAAATGGCTGGTTTCTTTACAAAAGCTAAAACACCTAAATTCTAACAATTTTTCGATATAACTGTACATTTTTGTTCTGCATCAGGTCATCTTTATCTTCCAGGCTTAGGAAACTATAAGATCTGTCACTTCAGCTGTATTACATTCTAGAGTACATGTTTTAAAATCAATTCACTGGTGCTTCCCTGGTGGTGCAGTGGTTAAGAATCCACCTGCCAATGCAGGGGACTCAGGTTCGAGCCCTGGTCAGGGAAAAATCCCACATGCCGTGGAGCAACTAAGCCCGTGCGCCACAACTACTGAGCCGGTGCTCTAGAGCCTGTGAGCCACTACTACTGAAGCCTGTGGGCCTAGAGCCCATGCTGAGCAACAAGAGAAGCCACCGCAGTGAGAAGACCCCACTCGATGTAATTAGAGAAAGCCTGCATGCAGCAACAAAGACACAACACAGCCAAAAATAAATAAATAAAATAAATAAATTTATTAAAAAAATAAAATCAATACACTATCTGCTTATTTTAAGGAAAGATTATTTAATTCTAACGCTAAAATGACCCTGTTTTGAAAATTTAGTCATTGATACTTTTAGGAATACTTCCTTTTTTAAAAAATAGATTTTTATTGGAGTATAATTGCTTCACAATACTGTGTTACTTTCTGTTGTACACCAAAGTGAATCAGCCATATGCCTACATATGTCCCCATATCCCCTTCTCTTGAGCCACCTTCCCGTCCTCCCTATCCCACCCCTCTAGGTCATCGCAAAGCACTGAGCTGATCTCCCTGTGCTATGCCACAGCTTCCCACTAGCTAACTATTTTACGTTTGGCAGTATATATATGTCGATGCTACTGTCACTTCACTCTAGCTTCCCTCTCCCACCCCGTGTCCTCAAGACCATTCTCTATGTCTACATCTTTATTCCTGCCCTGCAATTACGTTCATCAGTACCATTTTTTTTTAAGATTCCATATATATGTGCTAGCATACGGTATTTGTTTTACTTTTTCTGACTTATTTCACTCTGTATGACAGACTCTAGGTCCATCCACCTCACTACAAATAATTCAATTTCATTTCTTTTTATGAGTAAAAAGAGTAATATTCCATTGTATATATATGCTACATCATCTTTATCCATTCACCTGTCAGTGGACTTTTAGGTTGGTTCCATGTCCTGGCTATTGTAAACAGTGCTGCAATGAACATTGTGGTACATGTCTCTTTTTGAATTATGTTCTCAGGGTATATGCCCAGTAGTGAGATTGCTGGGTCATATGGTAATTCTATTTTTAGTTTTTAAAGAACCTTCATACTGTTTTCCATAGTGGTTGTATCAATTTACATTCCCACCAACAGTGCAGGGGGTCTCCCTTTTCACCACACCCTTTCCAGCATTTATTGTTTCTAGATTTTTTGATAATGGCCATTCTGACCAGCATGAGGTGATACCTCACTGTGGTTTTTATTTGAATTTCACTAGTATTAGTGATATTGAGCATCTTTTCACGTGCCTCTTAGACATCTTTATGTCTTCCTTGGTGAAATGTCTATTTAGGTCTTCCTCCCATTTTTTAACTGGATTGTTTGTTTTTTTGATATTGAGCTCTGTGGGCTGTTTGTATATTTTGGAGATTAATCCTTTGTCTGTTGTTTCATTTGCACATATTTTCTCCCATTCTGAGGGTTATCTTTTTGTCTTTTTTATGGTTTCCTTTGCTGTGCAAAAGCTTTTAAGTTTAATTAAGTCTCATTTGTTTATTTTTATTTCCGTTATTCTAGGAGGTGGGTCTAAAAAGATCTTGCTTTGGTTTTTGTCAAAGAGTGTTTTTCCTCTAAGAGTTTTATAGTGGCTTGTCTTATATTTAAGTCATTAATCCATTTTGAGTTTATTTTTGTATATGGTGTTAAGAAGTGTTCTAATTTCATTCTTTTACATGTAGCTTTCCACTTTTCCCAGCACCAGTTATTGAAGAGGCTGTCTTTTCTCCATTGTATGTTCTTGCCTCCTTTGTCATAAATGAGGTGTCCATATGTGCGTGGGTTTATCTCTGGGCATTCTATCCTGTACCGTTGATGTATATTTCTGTTTCTGGGCCAGTACCATACTGTCTTGATTTCTGTAGTTTTGTGGTATAGTTTGAAGGCAGGGAGCCTAATTCTTTCAGCTCTGTTTTTCTTTCTCAAGATTGTTTTGGCTATTCGGGGTCTTTTGTGTTTCCATACGAATTATACATTTTTTTGTTCTAATTCTGTGAAGAATGCCATTCATAGTTTGATAAGGATTGTATTGAATTTATAGGTTGCTTTGGGTAGCATAGTCATTTTCACAATATTGATTCATCCAATAACATGGTATATTTCTCCATCTGTTTATGTCATCTTTGTTTGCTTTCATCAGTGTTTTAGAATTTTCTGAGTACAAGTCTTTCACCTCCTTAGACAGGTTTGTTCCTAGGTATTTTATTCTTTTTGTTGCAATGGTAAATGGGAGTGTTTCCTTAATTTCTCTTTCCGATATTTTGTTGATAGTGTATAGGAATGCCAGAGATTTCTGTGCATTAACTTTGTATCCTGCAACCTTACCAAATTCATTGATTAGCTCTAGTAATTTTCTGGTAGCAACTTAAGGATTCTCCATGTATAGTATCATGTCATCTGCAAACTGTGACAGTTTTACTTCTTTTTTTCCAATTTGTATTCCTTTTATTTCTTTTTCTTGTCTGATTGCCGTGGCTAAAACTTCCAAAACTATGTTGAATAAGAGTGGTGAGAGTGGACATCCTTGTCTTTTTCCTGATCTTAGTGGAAATGCTTTCAGTTTTTCACCATTGAGTAAGATGCTTGCTGTGGGTTTGACATATATGGCCTTTATTATGTTGAGGTAAGTTTCCTCTATGCCCATTTTTCTGGAAAATTTTTATCATAAATGGGTGTTGACTTTTGTCAAAAGCTTTTTCTGCATCTATGGAAATGATCGTATGGTTTTTATTCCTTAATTTGTTAATGTGGTGTATCACATTGATTAATTTGAGTGTATTGAAGAATCTTTGCATCCCTGGGATAAATCCCAGTTGATCATGGTGTATGATCCTCTTAATGTGTTGCTGGATTTTGTTTGCTAGTATTTTGTTGTGGATTTTTGCATCTATGTTCATCAGTGATATTGGTCTATAATTTTATTTTTTCTGTGATATCTTTTTCTGGTTTTGGTATCAGGGTGATGGTGGCTTCATAGATGATTTGGGGAGTGTTTCTCTCTCTGCAATTTTTTGGAAGAATTTGAGAAGGATTGGTGTTAGCGCTTCTCTAAATGTTTGATAGAATTTGCCTGTGAAGCTATCTGGTCCTGGACTTGTGTTTGTTGGAAGATTTTTAATTACTGTTTCAATTTCATTACTTGTGGTTGGTCTGTTTATATTTTCTGATTCTTCCTGGTTCAATCTTGGAAAATTGGTACGCTTCCAAGAATTTGTTCATTTCTTTGTTGTTGTCCATTTTATTGGCATATAGTTGTTTGTAGTAGTCTCTTATAATCCTTTGTATTTCTGCAGTGTCAGTTGTGATTTCTCCTTTTTCATTTCCAATTTTATTGGTTTCTGTCCTCTCCCTTTTTTCCTTGATGAATCTGGCTAAGGGTTTATCAATTTTGTTTATCTTTTCAAAGAACCAGCTTTTAGATTTATTGATCTTTGCTATTGTTTTCTTCATTTCTATTTCATTTATTTCTGCTCTGATCTTTATGATTTCTTTCCTTCTACTGACTTTGGGTTTTCTTTGTTCTTCTTTCTCTAGTTTTTTTAAAGTAGGGTTAGATAGTTTATTTGAGATTTTTCTTATTTCTTGACGTAAGATTGAATTGCTATAAACTTCCCTCTTAGAACTGCTTTTTCTGTGTCCCATAGGCTTTGGGTCATTGTGTTTTCATTGTCATTTGTGTATATGTATGTTTTTATTTCTTCTTTGATTACTTCAGTGATCTCTTGGTTATTTAGTAGCACACTGTTTAGACTCCATGTACTTGTGTTTTGTACAGTTTTTTTTTCCTGTAATTGTTTTCCAATTTTATAGCGTTGTGGTCAGAAAAGATGCTTGATACGATTTCAGTTTTCTTAAATTTTCCGAGGCTTGATTTGTGACCCAAGATGTGATCTATCCTGGCGAATGTTCCATGTGCATTTGAGAAGAAAGTGTATTCTGTCACTTTTGGGTAAAATGTTATGTAAATATCAATTAAATCTATCTGATCTATTGTGTCATTTAAAGCTTGTGTTTCCTTATTTATTTTCTGTTTGGATGATCTGTCCATAGGTGTAAATGGGGTGTTAAAGTCCCTTACTATTATTGTGTTACAGTCAATTTCTCCTTTCATGGTTGTTAGCATTTGCCTTATGTGTGGAGGTGCTCCTATGTTGGGTGCATAAACATTTATAATTGTTATATCTTCTTCTTGGATTGATCCTTTGTTCATTATGTAGTGTCCCTCCTTATCTCTTGTAACAGTCTTTATTTTAAAGTCTATTTTATCTGATACAAGTATTGCTACTCCAGCTTTCTTTTAATTTCCATTTACATGGAATGTCTCTTTCTGTCCCTTCACTTGCAGTCTGTATGTGTCCCTAGGTCTGAAATGGGTCTCATGTTGACAACATATATATGGGTCTTGTTTTTGCACCCATTCAGCCAGTCTGTGTCTTTTGGTTGGGGCATTTAACCCATTTACATTCAAGGCTATTATTGATATGTATGTTCCTATTACCATTTTATTAATTGTTTTGGGTTTGGTTTTGTAGGTCCTTTTCTTCTCTTCTATTTTCCACTTAGAGAATTTTCTTTAGCATTTGTTGTAAAGCTGGTTTGATGGTGCTGAATTCTCTAAGCTTTTGCTTGTCTGAAAATCTTTTGACTTCTCCATCGAATCTGAATGAGATCCTTTGGGTAGAGTAATCTTGATTGTAGGCTTTTTCTCTTTCATCACTTTAAGTATATCCTGCCACTCTCTTCTGGACTGCAGAGTTTCCACTGAAAAATCAGCTGATAACCTTATGGGGATTCCTTGGTATGTTATTTTTTTTCCCCTTGCTGCTTTAAATATTTTTTCTTTGAATTTAATTTTTGTTAGTTTGATTAATGTGTGTCTTGGTGTGTTTTTCCTAGGGTTTATCCTGTATGGGACTCTCTGCACTTCCTGGACCTGGGTGATTATTTCCTTTCCCATGTTAGGGAAGTTTTTGACTATACTATCTTCAAATATTTTCTCAGACCCTTTTTTTTCCTCTTCTTTGGGGACCCCTATAATTTGAATGTTGGTGAATTTAGTGCTGTCCCAAAGGCGTCTGAGATTGTCTTGAATTCTTTTCATTCTTTTTTTTTTCATCTGCTCCTTGGCAGTTAGTTCCACCACTTTGTCTTCCAGCTCACTTATTCGTTCTTCTGCCTCAGTTATTCTGTTATTGATTCTTTCTAGTGTATTTTTCATTTCAGTTATTGTGTTGTTCATCTCTGTTTGTTTGTTCTTTAGTTCTTCTAGACCTTTGTTAAACATTTTTTGTATTTTCTCAATCCATGCCTCCCTTCTATTTCTGAGATTCTGGATCATCTTTACTATCATTAATCTGAATCCTTTTAAAGTAGATTGCCTATTTCCTCTTCATTTATTTAGCCTTGTAGGTTTTTACCTTGTTCCTTCATCTGTGACATATTTTTTTGCCATCTTTTTTTTTTTTTTTTTTTTTTTTTTTTTAATGAGTGGGATTGTGTTCTTGTCTTACTGGTTGCTTGGCCTGAGGCTTCCAGCACTGGAGTTTGTAGGCTATTGGGTAGAGCTGGGTCTTGGTCCTGAGACGAGGAACTCCAGGAGACCTCACTCTGATGAATATTCCTTGGGGTCTGAGGTTCTCTATTAGTCCAGTGGTTTGGACTCAGAGCCCCCACCGCAAGAGCATCGGCCCGACCCCTGTCTTGTGAACCAAGATCCCGCAAGCTGCGTGGGGTGGCAAAAAAATAAAAAGAGAACAATAACAAAGTAAAAAATAAAATTAGACTAGGAAACTGACAGATATGTTAGAAAGAATATCAAAATAAAAATATAGATGAATCAACAACCAGAAGGTACATCATTACCACAATAGTAAAAAAGAGGAGGAGGGAAAAGAAAAAAAAAAAAAAAAGAAAGAAAATATAAAGTGGTGGGGAAAAAGCCTTGGCTGTGGAGGGCTGGGCCTAAGCAAGGGTGAGGTTTTGGTGGTGGGCAGGGCCTGTGCTTAGGACCCACAGGGCTGTAAAAGGCCCTGGGGGCTGTGGTGGGTGGGGTGTAGGCTCAAGGAACAGAGGGGGCCCAGTTGTGCCCCCAACCCCTGGTCTCAGAAGGCAGGGGACCTCACCTGGGATCCCAGTAGGCTTCCTGGGCTTGAGCGGGTGGAACAATTGCCCTCTGCTCTCCTGCTCCTCCCAGAGGGCCCCTCCTGCCTGCCTCTCTCGATCTTCCCATCCTCCCTCTTATGTCCCCAAGGAGTCACTCAGCTGGGAGGGGGCTTTGGTGGGGGTGGGGGGATACCGCCTGGGAGCTCAGCAGGCTTCCTGTGCCCTTTCCTGAGTGGGTGGGGCAAACACCCTCCACTCCTCTTCCTCTCCTCCTGGACGGCCCCTCCCACCTGCCTCTCCTGGTCTCCCCAGCCTCCCTCCTATTCCCCCAAGGACCCACGCAGGGGCAGAAGAGGGTTCTTGGAAGGCAGGGGACCAGCCTGGGAGCTCATCAAGCTCCTTGGCTGGAGCCGGTGGGGCAATCATCCTCTGCTCTTCTCCAGCTCCTGTCAGAGGACCCCTTTCACCTGCCTTTCCTGATCTCCCTGGCCTCCCTTCTATGCCTCCAGGACCCAGGTGGCCTGGAGGGGGCTTTGGAGGTGTGGTATCAGCCTGGGAGCTCAGCAGGCTCCCCAGACCGAGTGGGCCTGGTGATCGCCTCTGCTCCTCTCTTGCTCTTCCCAGAGGGTCCCTCCCACCCACCTCTCCTGATCTCCCTGGTCTCAGGGGCGCACATCCTATCTGGCCTCCACTTCTCCTCCCTTCTCAGTACACCCATGTCCTACCGGTTCACTTGCAGGATCCTCTCATCTCCTTGCATATCAGGGTCCCCCATCAGTGGCCGACAGGCGCCCTAGTTGTGGGGAGATGATAACTCCGCATCTCCCACACCGCCATCTTGACTCCGCCCTCTTAGGAATATTTCTGCACAAATTCTTGTTTCTGTGTTCCTTGCCAGTATCAATTAGTAATAAGAATTATATGATTTTTAGTGATATGTTCCAAGGAAGAGAATGCCACTAACATAATAAACCCTGAGGGTCAAAATTAGGGATGGGATTCCAATATATATTATAAAATTTAACAGTTAATCAATTTCTATTGTTTTTACATTTAATATGCAATTTTAGAAGATTAGCACATTTAAAATTCCTTGCTCCATATCTCTCATTTATGTGTGAAATTTTATTTATATTAAAGAAATTAATGCAAAGAAAAAGCTTTCATCTTTACAATATTGGGACCTAAAAATAAAAAAAAAAGAAAGGATCTCTAGTTCCAGAAGTATGAAATAGATCTATGCTTTCCTCTGGATACTGAAGTGTAACTATATAAAATCTATAAACAATCACATGCACACATATATATAAATACATAATCATTAAAATGGGTCTACCTGCTTTACTCATGTGTAAAATGAATACCCTTACAAAGAGCCTCTGGTTGAATCTAGTCTAGTATTTTAACTTTCTATTAGGAAAAGTTAAGACATTTATAATTCCATATGCTAATATTTGTTCTGAAGTATTTGCTTTAAAATAAAACATTTTATAAAAGCTACATACTCAATAAGTCACTATTGGTTGAAAAATGCAAATACATTTAACAAATTAAATAATTAAATATATATGTCTTTGCCCTGTCCCCTGATGTTCAATATTCTGGAAAGCATCTGGCAATCTTAACAGTGAAGATAAATAGACTAGATGACTCCTTAGTCCCTTTTAGCTTTAACGTTTTTATGGAGGCCTGTGTGAAGTCCCTCTTCAAAGAAGGATCTTCAGTGCAGATTAGAAATGATATCCGTGTCTGTTCTTCAAGAAGGGAGGAAGTTCAGAGTTTGAATGGCGCCAATGAAGCTCCTCGCTGGGCAACACAGACCAAGCAATTTGAGGTTGTTGATGTGAATGAATCTCTTAAATGGAGCAACCACTTTGTCACTCTGAGTGTACTGTTCTTATAACAGAGACCCTTTCTCCCTTTTCTTCTTCCCGTTAGAGGGCAGTTCTTCTAACAGACAAGTATAATATATTGTAATTTATTTTAATGATTTCAAAAACTATATTAATTTTCACTTTAATAGTTACCACTCCCACACCATCACCACCTCCATGTTTTTCTGAGTTTTCTGTATCCCTGCTTTGATCTGATTAGAGGAAAGCAGTCTCAGTCCAATTTTCTTCTACTTCTAGAAAGCACCTAATTTACCCAGTTTTCCTTCAAAGATTAGCTAGCCAATACCTTTTCTTGGAAGCCTCATCAGAAATAAGAAAACCTGATGTAATGCACTTGGAGCCCTATTTCATGACATACGTGCTTCTGGTTATTTTAGTGTGTGACTCCTAATACCCCTCTCAGATATAACACTGTGTTTTCCTCTGGGTCCATGTCCTTTCCTAACCCCTACCCAGATCACGCATACTAAGATGCAGTGTCGACCTCAGTCAAATTCATGTAATCACAATCATAACTTTGATAATTTTGGAAACTGCCTTTTTCCTTCTTCCTTTGTTTTCCTTCATATCATCTATATCTCACTTCTGCTCATGAACTCTTAACATGACTTGGCTTTTAAGTTAACAATATACTTTAAAATATTGCAGCATTTTAAGTATTTGTAACATTTTAGATATTTTTACTTTCAAAATTCAAATAACGTGAATTTTGTTTATAGTTGTATATTTCTTGAAGATTTGCCTCAATAAGTTTAAGTCCTCTTGTTTGCCCAGGAAAAAAATTTTTCTCTGGAATTCTTCAGAATGATTTCCTTCTCTTTTCTAGATCAGCTTCTTTTTCTGCATGCCCAATTAGCTAATGGTTGTGCCCTAACCAGAGAATCAAAGTAGACTTCACTTACTTCAGCACTTCCTCTACATCTTATCAAATACCAATTCCTGTGCCTTTGATTCATACACATTTTTCAACGCATCACCTTCTTTCTGTCTCTACTGGCACTGCTGCAGGTCAGACCCTCATGTCATATCTATCTCACACAGATTATTTCAGGGGTCTTTTATCTCCTCACCTTCAACCTTTCTCCTTCTTCTTCAGTCTAATCTCTGCTTTCCATGTAGTGGTATCTATCTCATGGATCTTTCTTCTAAATAAAATCTCCTGGAGTACTCCATGATCTACAGCTTTAAGTCCAGATTCCCCGGAATCACGTATAAAGCCTTCTGTGACCTGGAGATGAGCTAATACAAGATAGCTCCTCCCTATACTTTCTGCTTCATTACAAGCCTCATGTTTCATTACAAGAAAAGTTCTTCCCAATGATCATGTTGTTTCATGCTTTTGTGTATTTTCTCTTTCCTCTCTGCCTGCATCACTCTTCCCCCTCTTTCTTTACCTGGCAAGTCCCTATTCATCTTGTAAATATCAAATATCATTGCTTCCTGAAAATTTTCCCATGTCCCTTTGGGTTCACTAAGCGATCCCTCTTCTGGGCCCCCAATAAATATTACTGTAATTAATTATTTTACATTTCTGTCTGCTTCAGTCCTTGAAGCAGGGACTTGCAAGTATGTATCTGGGACCTGATATAGGACCAGACACCTAGGAGATAATCAACAGAATGTTTGTTAAAATGAACCAAATTGAACTTTTCCATTCAATACTTAAAACCTTCATTTTGAATATATATGTTGTTTTAAAGTGTATTCTCCAGTGTTTTAATGTACATCTTTGTGTCTGAATAGAATAGCATAAAGATTGTAATGATTTTGGAATTCACTTAATAGTATAATAACCATATCCATGTCTGTCTGTCTATGTGTGTATGTATGTATGTATCTATCTATCTATATAAATTAGTTCAAGGCTTTAGAGGGCCCTTTGGACTTTTGACAGTCAATGTTTGACAAATTATAAATGTAACTCTACTGTTGAATAAGGATAATACGTGAGTTTCTTGAGGGGGAAAATACATTTTAGATGATAATTTAGAAACATATATAATTTACCTTTTGAAGTGTGTAAATAATAAGCTGCTATTCCATCAAAAATAAGAATAACATGGACTTCCCTGGTGGCACAGTGGTTGAGAGTCTGCCTGCCGATGCAGGGGACGCGGGTTTGTGCTCCGGTCTGGGAAGATCCCACATGCCGCAGAGCGGCTAGGCCAGTGAGCCATGGCTGCTGAGCCTGCACTTCCGGAGCCTGTGCTCCGCAACGGGAGAGCCCACAACAGTGAGAGGCCCGCGTACCGCAAAAAAAAATAATAATAAATAAATAAAATAAGAATAACAAACTCAAAAGAATTCACATTCTCACCTATGAACTTCTCTTATATCCAACATCATTAATTAAAACTCACTGGGATATTGTGGTGAAAAATTTAATATCATGTGGTTACTTCCATTAATAATATCATTGTTTATTGTCAAGTTTAATAACAATTGAGTTTATCCAGCTGGAAAAAGTTAGACAAAGACAAATAGACAGGTAACTCCTTATTGTCAATTAGCTTAAGAAGAAATGCAGTTTTTCTTTCATCGTATATCAAACTTGACACATTTTTCACTTTTAATTTTACTTTAAAATGTTTTATGTGATAGCTGTGAGAAGTTTAGATAATTTAAATCTAAGGTAGTTATAGAGCTAATAGCTTTAGAATTTTCCTGTACACCACATAAAGTTTTCGTACTATCTATAAAGTCATACAACACTTGAGTAGAAGCAAGTATTTCTAGGCATTAAATAAATTATATTGCTGTTTCAAGTAACATAGTGGACTTAAAATTCCAACTAGGCCAACAAATATTAGAGTTTAAGCATTCTGAGGTTTGTTTTACTATATTCCCTGGAAATATTAATCAAGTAATCCTCATATGTAAATGGCAGAAATAAGTGTTGTGCAAATTAGATGGCAATTTTTATTAAAATTAAAAGTATTTATTCTGCAAGTTATTGCATTCATTATTCAATAATATATTAAAATGTACTCTGATCACCATTGTGCACTTCATCAATGTACTTTTGTGCTTCATTAATTAGCAGCTGACTGAAAGTTAATGTTCATCATGTGTCAGTCTCCTCAAGAAAAATCATTTGTTATTCAATGCCAAATCACAAAATATTATAAATTACCAGCAACATTTCTTTATTTTACTTCTTCTTATAGCACATTCAAAGATCAAACTGGTAGTACATCAGATAAATAGAATAATACATTTTAATTTAATAAGCAAAAGACCAGGCACACTTCTCTATGGGGAATAATATCTCCTTGATTGAGAGCAGAAGGAGGTTGTAAGCTGTTGGGTAATGGTACAGGGTTTTTTTTGTTTTTGGGGTTTTTTTGCAGTACGTAGGCATCTCACTGTTGTGGCCTCTCCCACTGCGGAGTACAGGCTCCGGACGCGCAGGCTCAGCGGCCATGGCTCATGGGCCCAGCCGCTCCGCGACATGTGGTATCTTCCTGGACCGGCACACGAACCTGTGTCCCCTGCATCGGCAGGCGGATTGTCAACCACTGTGCCACCAGGGAAGCCTTGGTACGGAGTTTTTTAGGCTGATTTGAACCCCGAATAGTTGTGTATTCTTGACTCTCTTGGGAAATCTGACTTATTTAAAAATTTTGGTTTCTTTAGGGCACCTAAGGATGAAATTTTATTAAATAACATTTTATGTTTCCATTTACATTACATTACAACCGAGTCGGTTGTAATGTTTACATCAGATCACACTACTGCTGCTTCAGAACATACTCACTTTTGAGTATAAAACCTGAAAATATGAGATTGAAATCCTTTAACTCTGAGGTCTCTCTCTGACCTAAATTTCAGATTATGTTTTTAGGACTGACAATTAAGAATATGACTAAACAAATTTTCAAATTAAAACAACTGAAGTGCAAAATTTTAGTAATTTTTGGATGCTCACTTACATATTTTTAAATTTTTTAATAAAATTTTTATTGGAGTATAGTTAATTTAAAATTTAAATCAAATGTTATATTAATTTCTGCTGTACAGCAAAGTGAATCAGTTATACATATACATATATCCACTCTTTTTTAGATTCTTTTCCCATATAGGCCATTACAGAGTACTGAGAAGAGCTCCCTGTGCTATATGGTAGGTCATTATTAGTTTTCTGTTTTATATATAGTAGTGCATATGTCAGTCCCATTAAAGATTCTAAGAGGTACCAGTAATCCTAATGGGTTGTTTAGTATTGGAAGCTAAGGTAAAGGAAATTTATGAAAGTCAGAGGCACAGAATGAGCTCTGAGATAGGTGTACACCAATTGTGGAAGCAATGCAGCTTGATATACTAGTTAATGTTATCAGACCTTTGAAATTAGACACACTTCCATCAATCTGATTCCATCATCACTAATCAAACTTCTGATTATTTGACACCCCTCTTAATTTCTTTCCTTGCAGAGAGAATGTGTGGTCAGCTAAACAATGGCCAGCCAGTCTTCCCTGTTATGAAAGGGCTGGAGGTTACAAAAGCATTTTGCTGAGACTTGTGAAAATAAAATGGCCAGAATGGAAATACGAGATATTACTTTTTAGAACTCAAATAGTTGACTTTTTAAAAAGGCAAAAACTGAAATAAAACTGATATGAGAATCTGCCTCAGCAATAAGCAATGTTGCCCTAGGTTTTCCAAACCGAAGATGGCAATTCAGTAGAACCTTACTCACTGAAGAAATTTTGGTACCCAAATTCTGATTTGTATTGAAAGATATTCATTCATTCATTCATATGTTTATTCATTTGTTCATTTAACACATAATTACTGCATACAATTTTGATCAAGGCACTTTGCTGGTCACTGGGGATACTGTGTTAGCTATACATTCCAGATCTCTCTCCTTATGGAGCTTAGAGTCTACTTATAACATATGTAGATATAGTTGCCATATATTTTAATGACTTTCTCTATATCATTAATTTACCTGAGTCCTTGTTCTTGCTAGCAGCTACAGTTCTACAAACATGAGAATATTTTTAAGAACTTATTTCACACAGTTATAAAAGGTACACGGAATCACATTGCTAAAATCGTGTGTTATACAGTTTCTAAATTCTAGAAATTTGCTACATATTTTAATTAAAAATTTTATTTTGATCTATTAGAATTTCTCTTTTCTGTTTCTAAAGTTAATTTACTTCAGTATTACTTTTGGCCAATTATATGTAGTAACCAAAGTCCATGAGCTTTGTTTTCTGAAATTTTGACAAATATTACTATTTTATTTAATAAACAAAGATATTATTGTTATGCAAATTATTTTCATCAAATGGTTTTCAAATACTAGTACTAGTAACAATATTTTATGTACACTGAGTGGCTTTAAATGCCTTTTGAGATAATCAAATTAATCTTTGTCAATGATGCATCAAGCAATATGGTATTGGTTACAGAAACAAGACTGCCAGATGCCAGGTTCACTGGAGTATAAAATTCAGAATGCTCAGAATCACTGGGAAGATTTCCAAATGATTGGAAACTGTGAACCCAATTGACTTCTGAGACTTAAATGAAAGGTTATAAGAATGAGCTGAACTATTCTAATGAATTGCTTCTTTTATGTTCTATATTAAAATTTTTGTTCAAAGGAAAATTTTCAGACTAAAATCAATGAAGATCTCAAATGAACTAAGAAAGGCAGAGTTTAACATACTTTCTCTCTGTTGTTTTGTTTTGTTTAGGGGCATGCTGACATATTTTGGTAATGGGTCCTAAAGTGAAACATAACATGTCATCATGTTACATAAACTTTGGTGGGAAAACAAACTCTCTAGACAACCTACTTACTTATTGCATTTGAATATGAAATATTTGAGTCAAAAAGTTGACCTTTAGAAAGTATTATCTTTATGTTATCTAAATTGAGCAAATGTGTATTAGGAAATGTTATGTCTCTTCAGTGTCATTCTTTTATATTCTCAAATACTTATGATCTATTTATTTGTTCTTTAAGAAGATATGGCCCCAAGTAAAATATTCATTTCAGAATTTAAAGACTCAGTTAACAAATATAATTTTAAAGCTCAGTTTACTTGTAATAAGGTGAAAATGTAAATAGCCTGATGATTACAGAATGAAGAAAAGGAGGAACAGTTATTAAGAAAATATTTCTGAAGGGCTGTATAAGAATTGTGTACTTCTTCTTGTCTGCTGTCTTAAATATCTACTGCAGATTACTTATAATTCCAAACTGTTCATAGGCTCATTGAAGTAGATTATTGGCTAACAGTTTATGCTTAAATTTTCTCTCTCTTTTATATTTTTCCTTTAATTTTCTTTGATTTGATCTTACATAAAACATTACGAAGACTGGATAATCTTCATAGTTTCTTAGCCAGTTCCCCTTTCCCCAACTCTCCATCCCAAGAGTCATGTGTTATAGTTACGGTTCTCTGGAGAATCAGAACCCATTGAAGATACATGTATATAGTTTATTTATAAGGAATCAAGATCCACATTCAGTAAGCTGGAGACACAGGAGAGCCAATGCTATATCAGTCTGAGTCTAATGGTCTGAGAAACAGGTGAACCTATAGTAGAAGTTCTAATGTGGGTCTAAGACTGAAGGCAGTATAAGATCCATAACTGATCTCAAAGATAATTAGGCAGAGAGAGCTAAAAGCCTTTTGTTCTACTCAGGCATTAAATAGATTGGATGAGGCCCAACCATGTTGAAGTGGGCAATCTGTTCTACTCAATCTAAAAATTTATATGTTAACCTCATGCAGGAACCAGATATAATGTCTAACCAAATAGACATTTGACCCAGTCAAATGATGCATAGGATTAACTATTACAAGTCCTATGTATACACGTGGACACACACACACACGCTGCAGTTTGGATTTGCAATATTCTATTCTAGTTTATTCTTCTTCTCCGAGGAAGGCTATAGAATCTTGAGGATTTTCCAAATTTTCAGTTATGAATCACTGCACCTTCTTTTATCACTTCCTTTTTCCTAAGTGATGCAAAACCATCAAGGTTAGAATTAATACTATTCTGACTTCAATGAACATGCATTAGTTTTGCCTTTATGAACGTTAAATGAATGTAATTGAATAGTGTCCTTGTGATATATGGTTTCCTTCACTTAACACAGTATTTCTGAGATTTATCCATGTTGTTATATGGACATTGATAATTATTTTTAGTGTTCAGTAGTTTTCCATTATATAAATGTACCACAATTCTATCAAAAGACATTTATGTTCTTTTTAGTTTTTGTAACGCATAAAGCTGCTGTGAACATTCATGTATGTGTGTTTTTGGCCAGAAACAATGTAACAGAACTCTTTACTTCACATTTTTTTCCAGAAGTTGATATTGTTATTCCTCTTGATTAGAGCTTTTCTGTTAATGTATATTGATATTTTAATTGAGATTTTCTGATAATGATTTGAGCACTCTTTTATACGTTTCTTGGATATCATTTCCATTTTTACTAATTATAAATAATGTGGCCATGAACAGTTTTATATAGGTCTCCTTAATTGGTCTAGTTACCGAATGTCTACCTGACTGTGTCTATTAATTTGCAGCTAGACCCACTAAAGATATTGAACCCTAGTCTCACCTTGAAACCCAGTTTCATTATCTACATCTAATCCTAAGCCTCTCTTGTTTAGCTTATTTCTCTGTTACTCCATCCATGTTTAGCAGCGACTACTTCCCTAATTCTGCTGTCATTCATGCACTCAGTGAGAGATAAATCTTTTGCCCTTCAGTCATACTATTTTACCTTCATCGGAACAGAGACAGTGATGAATGAATTAATCCACAGAATATTATGGGAATCATCAGATGAAAATAAAGGTGAGAGAAGGTGTTGATAGAGAAGGGCAGAATATTCTCAGGGAAGAAAATAGCAGAAGCATGTAAGACAGTAAAAATCAGTCGATGTTTATAGTGCACGTGTCTGACTCATCAGGAAGAAGGTGTATTTTGGTTAGGTGAAGGGAGAGATGGTAAAATACTTTGATGTATGGTCAAATAGTGTCAATTTGATTTAATAGGAAATAGGGAGCAACCAGCCGTAACAGTTCTCAAATTATATTTCTTCCATGGGTATATATTACATTACAGATTTTTTAAAGGGTATATTTGATTATTTAAAAATTAATATAGCTATAAACACATATTCTAGTTAAATGTTTGTTTACTTCTTTTTATTGGACTTTTCTATAAAAAAAGACGGGCTATATATTCCTCAGTGCTTAAGTAATAAATTAGGTATATGAGTTAACTTTCTAGTTTAATATTGATTGATGTTTTGCACCTGCACCTGTGAAATTTAGAATGATTAAGTCTATTTACTCACAGCATCTATGTTAGTGAGAACATATCAAAATTTTCTCATGCACAGTCTAATTTAATAATTTACTTTTTAATGAGAGAGTTCTAGGAGACAATATAGTGTCATTTTATACCCAACAAATTACTAAAATTGACTTAGCCAGTAAGGACAGAGATTTGACAGACACCTGAGTCTAATGATTTGAAGCCCATTCCTCTGTCCATCTTGAGTTGTCTGTTCTATTTACTATGTGATCTACACCTATATACATTTAAAAATGTATCTAAGATACAGTTGATATTTTGAACAGGAGGTATTCATTTTCCCACAGATTACAGGGAATATTTACATTTTCCTCTAGAGAAAGTTGGTAATTTGCATTTGCAGCTGCATCTGATTTCAGGAAGTTATTTAATTTCCCTTCCACCAAGGCTAATAAGCACCTTTCATAGTTGTTTAATATTTTTTTTCCAGATCTCAATTCACTTTTAATATTTTTTAAGGTACTAAATTTAACTATGGTCCTTTATAGTGTGAAGGATAATACATTTTTCTTCAACAAGAAGTTATCTCTACTGATTCTGAGACCACAGATCCAAATCCATGCCCATCAACCCTTGCTAATTTTGTTTTATCTAAGTGTGTGTGTGCGTGCGTGTTGTGTGTGTTTGTGTGTGTGTGAGAGAGAGTGAGCTAGAGAGAGCTGGAGAGAGAGATAGGAAAGGAGTGAGGAGGTGGGTTTCATAAACATGATAAATATTGTACTTTCAAATAGAAAACAAAATCTACCAATAAAAGCAGGCAAATTTTTAAAAGAACAGTCGTTTTAAAATATTATATATTGTGTCATTTTACAAAGGTGATAGTACAACTGGTTATTCATTGATCTCAGAGGCTTGACTTTACAGCAAAAATCAAGTAAGAGCCTGAATTTGTCCAGTGATTTTGTCCATTTTAAAAATAAAAGCCAGAAAACCCCCAGATTTTTAGAAGCCTCCCAGGAACGTTTTTGCACCTATTAGCTTGATTCTCTACATTCATTCTAAATTACTGGAACAATGGTTTATATTGACCATTCTAACCCCTTTCTTACTGTTCACTAAATTCACTTTAAAAAAATAGTGACCTCTTTTATTCTACAATTATACATTTTGTTTACACCAATTCTTTTCTGCCACTGTTGCCATCTTAATTTTCCAGGCTTTTGTTTTCTTCTCTGGATATTTTTAATACATCCCTCTCTGTTTTTCTATGTGTGGCCTTTTAAATTTATTCTGAATGCTGCATCTTCCATTTGCTAAGTTAGTTTTCTTACACCCCATAGTGACTAACCATTTCCCCTTAGGACTCATCAATGACAGTCTGTCGACTTCCATATCTTAGTAAGCCTCTTTCCAAGTCCTGCGCTAATCAAATTCAGGTTATACTGCCTCTCTTCTTATTGGAGGCCCATTTTTTTCTGCCCATTTCCCCATCGTTTCATTTTCGGTCCAAACTGTCATTTTACATGATTCTCATCATTAAAAATGCAGATTAATCCTTATTTTCTCTCAGACTTTTCAGACTAAGAAAATTGAGTGTTGATCGTTAATTCAGCTTTTTTTTTTTTTTTTTTTTTTTTTTTTTTTGTGATATGCGGGCCTCTCACTGTTGTGGCCTCTCCCGTTGCGAAGCACAGGCTCCGGACGCACAGGCTCAGCGGCCATGGCTCATGGGCCCAGCCGCTCCGCGACATGTGGGATCTTCCCGGACCGGGGCACGAACCCGTGTCCCCTGCATCGGCAGGCGGATTCTCAACCACTGCGCCACCAGGGAAGCCCCTAATTCAGCTTTTAATGATAGTAGTGATGGTTGTGTTCTGGTGGTGTGTATTTTTTATTCATAGTATTTTTATTTTCAAATTCTCTAAACAAAATTTACTCTACCTATTCAAAGTCCAGCCAATGTAACCACCACAGGCACAGAGAAAGCAGTTCACAAGTAAGACTTAGGCCCACTCATGGTTGGCTGAGGTTCCTGGCTGGAACTCCTGCTAGCCCCTCTGTTATTGCCTCAGCCTTGTAATTATGGCCACTTTTATTTCAATATTCTTGACAGTTTTATTTCAAAGTGTGTTGACTGTTTTGTCCTCATCTTTTCCTATTTTAATGATAACGTTCTTGAATTTTTTTACTATCAGGTATATTATTGGTTAAAACAAAATAGTCAAGGACATTGATTAAAATGAAGATCAATAATTATATATTAATAGCATATCTTTATATGCAGGAATCTGTACAAATGCTATAACTTCTTGAAAAATAAATCTAATTGTTACCATTATGAATGAAAAACATTTAAATATCTTGATAAGCTATATTAGATACAGTATAAAGGATTTCAATCCATTTTTATGGCTTTATTTGGCTTAAATGGAATGCTTAGTTAATAATATATAATGAATTATGTCGTCTATTTTATTTTCTTCACAGATAATTACACTGTTAACTACTCCAGTTTTTAGGAGATATGCTATGTAAACTAGTAACAGAATTCCCACAAGAAATAGAATTTTTGACTAAGAAACATATTTTTGTAATTCATACATATCCTATTATTGCATTAGGTAATGGTATCTGATAACATATGCAAGTATATAAATGATGAAGCACTAGGCTTCATTTTGGAGATGTAGAGAGATCTTTTGTTTCATATTTGTAACATTTTACCTTTTACAATTGAAACCAGGGATTTCTTTTTAAAAATTTTTCTTTCTTCTTTTTTTTTTAATTTAAAAGCAAGCTTCCCTACTTTGGTTTCACAGAAAGCTACCCATTTTTAATACTGCTTTGAGAATGTTCTCCACAATTAATATATTATATGGGTGGAACTCTAAAAGCAAAGAAGTAATAGTTTGATGATATAATAATGACAGTAATAATAAAAGTTTCAATGCTTTATATAAATACAGTGACATTTATTTATCTCAAAACTATGTTTGTGTGTATGTTATAATTTTGGCCAATTCATTTATATTAAACACCTGCAGCAAAAGTAGAGTGAGAGTTTGAAGCAATCGGTGTATATTTCCATCTAAAATGTTAATATCTCTCATCTTTAGTTCAGAGATAGATAAAATTTGCCCTTATTTTTCTTAATTAACAAACATACACTGAGTAACTAAGTATAGGTATTCAAATAATATTCAGAGAGGAAATGTCAAGATTAATATATTTTTTACATAAATAAACTTCTAAAATTTTAAGTGCCCCAGGATCAATAATTGCAATTTTTCTTTTTTCTCTTAGAATTATGTCGAGTTGTAGCTTATTAATTTCCAAATGTTTATCTTCAGCTGTGACACCTCCTCTGAATTCCAGCTGCTTATTTTGCATCATCACTTGAATATCTAAAAGGCATTTCCAACTTAACATGATAGATATAACCCTCTGAACCTACTTCTTTCTGATTTCAGTTACTTCCCTTACTGCATTCTCATAGTTACTAGGTTAAAAAAGCTTAAAATCATTCTCGAATCCTCTCTTTCTTCCATACCATATACTCTATTATGAAAATCTATTGGTTTTCCTTTAGATTATACCCAGTATCTGACCACCCCATAACCATCTTTATTTTTAACCACTTATAATCCAAGCCACCATTACATATCACCTAGATTATTACTATAGCCTCCAAACTGGTCTCTCTGTGTATACCTTTGTTCCCCTTCAATCCTAGCCAAGTCTGTTCTCAACACAGTAGCCAGCGTGAATCAATTAAAATATAATCAGATCATGTCACCCTTCTGCTCACAAAACCCATTGTCTACTTAACCTGAAACAAACTTTTTTGTGAATGAGTTAATTTCACTTGGGATTTTGTTTTTAGGGTTTTTAAAATTTGCATTTTATGAAAAATTCAAGTCTAAAACAGCATTTAAGAAAAGAAATACAATTCCATACCTTTGTATAATGGTGTTTGTTAATCTGTCAGATACATGAAATGTGTGTGAAGAGTAACGAAGGATTCAGTTCTTTGTTCAAGTACCTGTAAATGTTTTTCCTTTATTCCTTACCCTTTGAAAAATCAAATCAGCACTCCTTGGTGTTTATTTAAAAGAGTTGAATACTTATGTCCACACAAAAACCTACACATAGATGTTTATAGTAACTTTATGTGTAATTGCCCAAACTTGGAAGCAACCAAGATGTACTTCAGTAGGTGAATGGATTAATAAATGTTAGTACATCCAGATAATGGAATATTATTCAACCCTAAAAGGATTAAAGAGCTATCAAGCCATGAAAAGATGTTGAGAAGCTTTTAATATACATCGTTAAGTGAAAGGAGCTAATCTGAAAAGCCTACATACTGTACAATTCCAACAATACGACATTGTAGAAAAGGTAAAACTATGGAGACAGTAAAAAGATCAGTGGTTGCCAGGAGTTGAGGGGGGTGATGTTGTTTGGGAAAGGATGAATATGTGGAGCATAGAGGATTATTAGGGCAGTGAAAATACATTATATGATATTATAAAGATGGATAAATGTCGTTATAGATTTCTCCAAACCCACAGAATGTACAACACCAAGAGTGAACCACAATGTAAGTTATGGACTTTGGTGATTGTGATGTGTCAATGCAGATTTATCAGTGGTTACAAATGTACCACTGTGGTGGGGAGTGCTGATAATACGGAAGGCTATGCATGTGAGGGGCAGGGGATATATGGGGAATTTTTATACTTCCTCTTAATTTTAATGCAAACCTAAACTGCTCTAAAAACTAAAGTCTTAAAAAATTAAACCAACTATTCCCAGGTCTTCCATTTGCTAGGTGTTGGTGTTCAATATTCACAGTTTCTGTACCCTGTGACTGAAGAGTGTAGGGCTGTTGTAAGAGATGCCATGTGAAGTTAAATGCTGAATTTTTTCCTGTATAAATTGATTGCTCAGGTAAAATCAGTTTTTTGTTTGTTTCTTTTTTTGTTGTTTTGCGGTACGCGGGCCTCGCAGTGTTGTGGCCTCTCCCGTTGCGGAGCATACGCTCCAGACGCACAGGCTCAGTGACCATGGCTCATGGGCCCAGCCGCTCCGCGGCATGTGGGATCTTCCCGGACCGGGGCACGAACCCGTGTCCCCTACATCGGCAGGCGGACTCTCAACCACTGCGCCACCAGGGAAGCCCAAAAATCAGTTTTTATTGCTGCTGATATTTAAGACATAAACCCATCTGAACTGCTTTTACTCACAACACTTCTGACACCAAACACGTGCTTTCATTTATACACCAACAACCAGTTTTCCCACTCTCTGGATACCACTGGTTGTCCTGCAATCCAGTTCAATTCACTAACTACCCAGAGTTTGCACGGACCTCACAGATTAAGGGCTCATTTTCACAAGACTGTCCCCACTTCAGATGTCAGTCACAAGTCTCATGTTGCCACCTGTAGTGCTGACTGACTGGCCATAAATGCAGAGGGTTCCTGCAGTCCCCTCCCCAGGTTTGATAATCTGCTAGAACAACTCATAGAACTTAAGAAAGTGCTGTACATACTGTTATGACTTACTATTATGGTTTCTTGTAAAGGATAAAACTCAGGAACAGCAAAATGGAAGAGATGCAGATGGCACGGTATGGGGGAAGTGGCATGGAGCTTCCATACCCTCTTCAGGTGTGCCACCCTTCTCCTGCCTGATGTGTTCATCAACCCAGAAGCTCTCTGAACCCCATCATTTAGAAGGTTTCATTATGTAGGCATAATTGATTAAATCATTAGTCATTGGTGATTGACTCAATTTCCAGCCTCCCCCCTCCACAGAGATTAGGAGCAGGGCTAAAAGTTCCAGTCCTCTAATCATGGTGACCAGAACCCATCCAGAAACTGTCTGGGGCCCCCAGGTACGAGTCATCTCATTAGCATATAAAATATGCTAATATAAAACTCAGCACAGTGGAGATTCCAGCAGTTTTAGAAGCAGTGTGCCAGGAACTGGGGACAAAGACCAAATATATATTTCTTACTGCATCACAACCCACTACTTACTTTTCTTTTAAAAAGTGAAACAGTTACTAGTTTATCATGTGTTTAAAACTTTTTTGCTGTGCTGTCACTAAATTGAGGGTAAAATTTTATGGTTTTTTGCCTGGACTGTATATTTTCTGTCTCCCTTGCAATAGATGAAGATAGACAAGTAACGTATTAGAAGACTCAAAAATATTCATGAAGCATCCACCTTTAGGCTTATCTGAAGTAGTCAGGACTTTCTTAGTAGTATTCTACTTTTATATTATGTGCCCATTTTATACCATGTTCTTTTGTTCTCTCTAAGGAAATGGAAGCATTCTATCTAGCAACTAAACTAGTCTCCCCCTTTTTTTTAAATGAAGAATAATGTGCATTTATTTGATCTGCTTTGAAAAATAATAATTTAAATGGAGAGGCAGACTATTCTAGTAATAAATATTTAACTAGGAATGGGTTAGGCACTTTTAAAAGCATATAATGCATGTAATTGGTTAACGTTAAAAAACTGACTTATTAAAAAATCATAAAGAGATATGTTAATCATAATCCAAACATACCAGAATAAACATCAATGAATCTACCCCTCTATCAACCTTAACTCGTTCCCCAGTATCCAAATTCTGTACAATGAATGTACTCTCAAGGGTCAAACAGGCATTTATCCCATTTATATATGGGAAGATTATATGGCATTATTCTTTATGGTACATGTTTAATAGAGGAATAAAATAAATTAAGAAAATTAAAAGGCACTTTATTAGATCAATTCCATGAGGTTTAATTAGTAATTATATAAACTATGGTATAAAGAATTTACACCAATTTAAGGAAAATACCTTTTTCTGTATCTTTGATTTATTTTTAATATCTCAAAATCTTGTAGAATATAAACTAGAGGGAAACTATATCTGCATTCTGGGCTTTGATTATCAGTATTTTAAATTACAAATGCTTATACTTTAACAAATTATATTATGGTAATTTTTTCCTTTAAAGGGGGAATATCAGTAGTTGAAGAATAATTCAAGCTATTTATCATCATCTTTGAAAAAGTAAAATAACAATAAAGCCCATTTAGGAGACACATTAATCTCTGTTGTGACTCCAGAAGCAAGCAGAATTTTAAAAAGCATGTTCAAAAATTATTTGCTTGTATACAATAAAAAATTATTTGGAACATATATTTTCTATTCTCTAAGAATATATCTCTAACATTCTTTTTTAAAAGTTAAGACATATAGGCTAATGCAATGCTAGAGGCTGATGCTTCAGGAAGTAAGTGACAAAGGCAAGTTTTGAAGACGTGTCCTTCCTGGGGCCTTGAAAGAAAAGACTGAAAAATATCAGTAGGGGAGTAGTTAATTACAATGACAAAAATGATGTCTTCTTTTTGCACATTGTTATGTTAGGTCAGTGACAGAGCCGGGATTTGAACCCAGGTTTGTCTGAATCAAATCTCCACACCTTTGACCACAATACCTTGACATAGTGCTTAATAAGGTTATCTGTTGAGTCAGATAAACTGGGTTCAAAGCGGTGCTCTATGCTTACCAGCTGTATCATCTTGGGCATGTTAAATCCCGTGTTTCAGTTTTTCAGCTCTAAGTGGAGATAATAATAATAACAGTGCTTACTTCATAAGGTGGTTATGAGGATTAAATGAATTTGAACATTTAAAACACTCAGAATGGTCAATGGAACATAATCAGTGCTCAAGCAATTTAGCAAGTGGAATAATGTAGTTACCTAGGGGTATGTTTGCTATCAGTTTTAGAGCGTTTTCTGGGAATTTATATTGTTCACAGTTACATATTACATTTTTTGAAATGAATTAATTGCTACTTGAGTACAAGTGCAAGTGGGTTTTTTTCAGTACTTCTGTACTTTTTGCCATTTGAGAAACTAGAAAGTACAAGTTTCTGATCCAGAAACGAGTTTGTCTTTCTGGCTCTCAAAACAGGCCAAATTTGTTCTGCTTTGGGCCTTGGCACTTACTGTTGCTTTGTCAATAGTGTTCTCCCTGGATTTTCATAAAATCAGCTCCATCTCATCCTTCACAGCTTCATGGCACCTCTTTAGCCTTCCCTGACAGTCTAATCTAATATTCTATCACCACCACAGCAACCCTGTCTCATCACTCTTTATCCCATTGCTGTATTATTTTCTTCTATTATTTACCCTAAATGGCATTCTTTTTCATTCATTTGTTTGTTTGCTACTTGTTTATTGTCTAATTTCCCTGCTTGAATGTAAGCTCCTTGGGGGCAGAGATCATGTCCTGGGGGTACCCTGTTGGTTGCTGATTTTACTCCAGTGTAACTGGCTTGTGAGGAGTATGGCAGTGCTTTTAATGGTCCTCTAGGTGCTAGTGAGAAACACATACTCTCTGCTCTTTACTACTTACCTAAAACTTGTTTGAGTGGGAAAATATATTTTTGGAGGTCTCTGAATTGTTTGTAACTTTATCCATTCTTCTAGATATTCTTTGTTTTATTCAGAATTTTTAACCAGCTATCATCAAGCTGGGTATCTGGCATCATTTTGCTACTGGTACAACTGCAGAATTACTTTTATTGAACTGTGTACATATTATGCCCTAGTCCACACTGAGGAATGTTGTAAGACATAGAGTTGTAAAACTTACCATTATTATTTTGGAAGTGGTGTAAATGAGGATGTGACTTATGCCTTCAGTATCAGTTGACAAAAACAGAAACAACTTTAAGTAGTTAAAATAGAGGAGAGGGAATTTAAAGCAGGACAGTGGTTATGTGGGTGATGGAAGCACTGAGCAACCAAATGAGAGAAGAGGAATATGAGAAAATAGTGACAGACTAGCTGCCACTGCTAAGCTGGAGGGACAAAGCGAGTAGGTGACATTCCTGAATTCAGGGGGTCAGGGTTCCTGGAAGGAGGAAGTGCCACCTGAGCAGTGAGAGCCAGAGACACAGCACCTTCCAGAGGTTCATGTTAGAGAGGTTGGGGAAGAAATACCCTGGCTGCTCCCTTTCTGTCACCCTCCAATCTCCAGTTAATACTTTCCATTGGCTGAAGCCAGCTGGAAGTCAGCTGGTAGGGGACCCTGGGGGGAAGTGGCTTTCATATCAGACCCCTGCAGCATCGAGCAAAGGAGTAGAGAGGTGAGGAATAGAACGGAAGGCAAACTGGCCCAGGGCTGGTATACTACTCCATGAGGAAGCATAAGTGCAAATTGTGCTAAGTCCACAGGATAGGAAATAGGAATGGCCCTTCGTGGCAATTGAGTTATTTATAATGGACACTAAAATATGACACCAATCATGATTCTCTCCTTGTGTTGGTTTCTAAAGAATGTAAAGTCAATTTTATGGCTCTCTTTTGGGATTGTGCATAGGGATCTTCTGGAATATATTTTGAGTTGTACTTTACTCCCAGATTTATTTTTTAAATGTTATTAGTCACTTGACTAGGTGCTACAGCTACAGCTGTGGGTTAGTAACACATGTAGTCCTTGGTGGCAATGACGCTTAGAAAGTGGCTACTGTGATTCTTGGTGCCATTCATCCTGACCAATTCGTCCATTGCTCTTATAGTTAAGGCTGTTGAAGGGACAACGTCAGCAATTGTGACCTACTAACTGAGTTTGTCATAGAATTCTGGATTTCTGACTCTAAAACTTACGCTCTTTCAACTATGCTGACATCTTAATACTCCTTTCAAACTTGTTTTTTCAATCCTTACTTTATGTGTTACTTCATCTGCGGAAGTTATTGCCTTACCTCTGTCATAGCATTTAGAACACTGTGATAGGGCATTCAGCTTGCTCCTTCTCTTTCTCTTAGATACTTTGAGTATAGGTGCACTGTTATTTATATCTTTATTTTCACCACCTTCCATAGTGTTTGACACATACAACATGCTCAGTAGACACTTTATTTTGTTTTGTTTTTTTGTGGTACGTGGGCCTCTCACTGTTGTGGCCTCTCCCGTTGCAGAGCACAGGTTCCGGGCGCACAGGCTCAGCAGCCACAGCTCATGGGCCCAGTCGGTCCACAGCATGTGGGATCTTCCCAGACCAGGGCACGAACCCGTGTCTCCTGCATCGGCAGGTGGATTCTCAACCACTACGCCACCAGGGAAGCCCTCAGTAGACACTTTGAATGAATGAATGAATAAGGGAATGAATGAGTAAATAAAAGGAGTACCTTGGTTAGGTCAATCTATTTTCCTTATGATGAGGTAAATAGGATATTTAATACTTTTACAGTTGGCATTTAGTTAAAGATAGATATTACCAAAATTCAAAGTGACCCAAACCATTTGAAGAAGTGTAATGTCATGCAAAACATTGAATTCAATTAAGACTAGTTATGGGCTGTAAACTTTGCAAAGCAACCGAGTCAAGAAATAGAAGATGGAAATTGCAAGTAAAACACAAGTGTGTCGATCTATAAGTCATAATGATATGCAAAATAAATGAGTCCATGGTACAATGTCCTATGATCAGGCATTAAGAACTTATATTTCCTTATCCAGTTTTCTAAATCTGGCACATACCTCTTCTTTGGTGAAATTGTACACTGCTTTGAATAATGACCATGTAGATGAGTAATAAGACTCTTCATAAGAGTTAAATATAAAGATAATAAATAGGGCTTCCCTGGTGGCTCAGTGGTTGAGAATCCGCCTGCCGATGCAGGAGACACGGGTTCGTGCCCTGGTCCAGGAAGATCCCACATGCCGCGGAGCAACTAAGCCCGTGAGCCATGGCCGCTAGGCCTGTGCATCCGGAGCCTGTGCTCCACAACGGGAGAGGCCACAACAGTGAGAGGCCCGCATACAGCAAAAAAAAAAAAAAAAAAAAAAAAAAAAAGATAATAAATAGACTAAATCTACTCAGTGCATAAAAATTCCGAAGGACCTGCTGTATTTTTAGGTGCACAGAAGTGTCATAATAGGTAGAAATTACTTTGTGCACTCCTGGGAGAAATCAGGAGCCTGATTCAGCTCCGGGGGCTACTTGTAAAACTGGAAACATTTGCATCTTAGAAAACACTCAGGATTTTCCTGACCTCACAAGAAAAGGCTGGAAACTTAGTTGCTGAGAAAACTTGATCTCATGATTGAACCATAGCTAGATATTTACAAATTTGTGAAAAGTTGACTGTAGTAACACTGGGAAGTGAAATTTCAATCTAGTGTTAAAAGAGCACAGCCTTGTTCACTGGCTTTTTAAGCAATGCAGGACATATGAACATAGGTGAGGCAGTGCTAAGGTCTATATTATTCTCTCTGAATAGAACTGTGTAAACAAAGTATTACACTCTTAAAAATGCTTTACGTTTTCCATGGTGACATTTCTGGATTGAGGGGGCAGAGAAATACTACTTTGGACTTTGGTGATTTAAGGACTGAAAGAAAGAGTAGTGACAGTGATGTTGCTCTGTGAAATGCTAGCTGGGCCAGTGAGCTTGACTTCAAGGTAAAGATGGGCTATGCCTGGTAAAGAGCTTTAAGGTACTTATACTATGGGTGCATTTACTTTGTGGAGTGTTCCATTGGTATACTGTTTTTGTTTGTATGTCTGAGATCTCAGGACTGTTTTATCATTTAGCTCATTTGTCAATTTATTAATTGCTTCTCATTCTTCCAATAGGCAATTATTAAGTTCTTTTAATTTTTCAGTATTAAAAATAAAATGACAGGATGCTCTAAGTGTTCGTGGTGTGGTAAAGGAGGAAGACAACTAAAATAATACATTGAAATTGCTAAAACAGTGCATAAAACTGCTTTGAGAGGAAAAAGGAGGAAATGATTAGTAGGGAATTTGAGAAGTAAAGGGAGACTTTGTTAGAAATGATTCTATTTGAATACAGTCTTACATGATGAGTAGAATCCCTCCAGTTATTTAAAGAAAGCCTTGTAGGCAAGAAGAAATTATTACTGTGTGGTTTAGAAAAATAGTCAGTATTTCAGAGTTCAGATTCTCGGTAATTGGCGTTCAGAGCACTGAGTCACGTAGGCTGATTTTCATGTAAAGCACCTCTAACCCCATTGCAGCCATCTCCCCAACCATGTGAAGAAGATCCTCTACGAAGCATGATCTTATATCACTTGCAATTCCTCCAATGGTATGGATGTCTCTTATACTCTATCTTGTGTGACAATTAGGTCTATACTGGTATTACACTAAATTATAAGTCTCTGCATTACCTTTTCCCCAACTGTGTCTTGCACAGATGGTGCCTGATACATGGTGGTCTCCTGAGTAGGACAGTCTAGCTGTAACTTCATAGGAAGTGCAGAGGATAGGAGTTGGAATACAAAGATCAATGGAATGTTTTTGTATCCCTGTCAATGGTTACTTTGGTCTAAAAGGAAAACAATTAACCCAATACATACTACTACTACTACTTGGTATGCTATGCAGTCTTATACTTGTCAAAGCACATGGATTAATGTAGCAACCAACCATTCTATAGCAAGATTTTCTAAATTTAAATTTGTAAACATTTGTTGATTTCAACTGTTGAACTAACTGGGCAAATTATACTTTCTTAGAAATGCAGAGCTTATATTGGCATCCAAAGATCTATGCAGTTTTAATAGCTCTTTACTTACATTTTTGTTTAACAGAGACAAAATTAGTTCCAATGATATCAATTGTTGCATTGAATTATTTAGTAAGTAAGTAGATTTAACCCATTTGAGTTTTACAGCATTGTATTGGAAAAGGAGGAGGACACAGATGTATATATTTTAATTTCTAGATTCTTTTTTCTAGAAGAGAGAATAGTTATGTTTTTTTTTTTTTGGTACCCATGTCTTATGTAGGAGAATTTCATAAATTATTTTATTAATTCCAGTGGTTTATGGGGACATCTTAGATTATCTAGGTTTAAAATCGTGTTAGCAAAAAAAGTTTTGTATTATTTAATTATCTTTTCTTATAGCTCAAAACTCCAATGTTAAATAATAATGTTGATATCACTATAAGCTTCCTGATTTTAATTAAAGTAATTTTAAAGTTTTATTTTTAAAGTGATATTTTCTGTTGATTATGGTAAATAATATTTATCATATTTAAGTTATTTTTCCTTATTCCTATTTTACAAAGTTCATGTGATGACTGCATCTGTTAACATGAGTATTAATATCAATATTTTCCTGGGTGGTTAATTTTATTTTGTTTAACTTTTCCTCATCTTTTATCTGTTATGCTGGAAACTTATAAGGTTCTTTGTTTTGTGTTTTTTTGGTAACATTTGGAGTTCAGTAATTTAGCAAGAATATACCTGATGTTATGATTTTTCTCATTATTTATGCCTCCATTGCTGATCATTTTAATCTAGAGACTTCATTATTTTTAAGTAGGTGAGATTTTCTTTGTTTACTTATTGCCTCCTATATGCATGCTTCCATAGATTTGTAAATCATATGTTTCCATAGCAAGAGGGTGGCTGAATATAGTGGAATAGACTGTTAAAAAGCAGTACAATAAATAAACTACAATGGTTTTGTGATTAATTTTATGTGTCAGTTTGTCTGGGCTAAAGGATGCCCAGATAGCTGGTAAAACATTATTTCTGAATTTTCTGAGGGTGTTTCTGGAGAGATTATTATTTGAATTGGTAGACTGAGGAAAGAAGATTGCCTTTATCCAGGCAGGTGGGCATCCTCCAACTCAGTGAGGGCCTGAATAGAAGAAAAACATTGGAAGAAGGATGAATTTGAACTCTCTGCTTGACAGGGATATCAATCTTCTCTTGCCTTCAGACATCAATGCTTCTGGTTCTTGGACCTTCAGAATTAGACAGGGACTTACACCATCAGCTCCTCTGGGTCTCAGACTTCCCTTCTTAGATTGAATTCCACCACTGGCTTTCCTGGTTCTCCAGCTTGTAGATGACAGATGGTGGGACTCCATGAGCCAATCACATGAGTCAATTCCTGTAATAAATCTTCTCTTAAATATATCTTTCTGTATTTTATTGGATCTGTCCTCTGGAGAACCCTGACTTAATAAAAATGGTATACAATGGTATGAATGAATTCTAACAATATAAACCTGAGCAATTTAAACATAATACAGTTGAAATGAAAATAAGTTTTTATTAATGATAAAGATGAGGTAAAACCATATGAAAATAAAAGAAGGGGAATGACAAACACAAGCTTCAGAAGGAGCTTGGGAGAGGGGAGAGAGGGAAAAGAATGAGGGAAGACCCATAAGTAGATATAAATGGTTGGTGAATCCTACTTTTTGCATTGTGTATGATGGACTCTTCATTGCTTATTATACTACTCAAAAAGAATGAATTAATAAATACAGAGGGCCATGTATGGACCAGTTATGAAAGTGTTACATGCCAAGGTCTATGAGTGATCACATTCTGTATACCATGGTGTAGAACAAAAAGTGCTGTTGGTTTTTCTAGACTGTTATTTTTCTAGGGACCAGTTCTTCTCTGTTTTGAGCCCTTCTTAGGAGTAAGCTATTACTTTTCTCCTTTGTTCAGGACTCAAGTCTAGCTGCTGGCATAGCATATATTGGGGTGATCCCTAGAGTGGTGAATGGTGCATTTGCTCTGCTCCTTTGGGTCTTTGATTTGGCAACAGGCAGATTTAGAGTTCCTGTTGAGGTCCTAGAAGGAAAACATCTCTGCTCTCCAATCTCCTTGTAGAGTCCTAGACTTAGGACTTAGTTGTGTAGAGAACCTTGTAGCTCTTCTTCCAAGCTCTGAAGGCCAGCCAGACTAGAAACATCAATGAGACATATGGCATCATTCCCCAACTCTGAGGAGCTCTGTAGACAGAACTTTTCCCAGGATCTGTCTCAGCCTAATCTAAACCATCAGTCTTTTCATCCCCAGGCCCCAGGCTCTATCTGCCTGGCCAGATATAAGTCATATCCCAAGGATCTTCATCAGGACTAAAGGAGACTTGAAGGCTCAGTTGCCTCCTGTAATTAATTCCTCCCTTTTGGCCACAGCAGCCTCTTGGCTTATAGGAGGTAGATGTGTTGGACTTGAGAGTGAAGGGGAGCCAGGAGATTTAAAAATTGCTATTTACCCAGAAATGTCTAACCTCTGAAATAATTTCTTTAGCTTGGCTACTGTTTTTATCTTCACAGGATTACCAGCTCAAAATTTCAGAGATTTTCTTCTTTACCTCTCTATCTATCCGTTCACTCATTCATTAATCATTTGTATTCTCCTTCATTTGATAGACTTGAATATTTTTCAATTTAGACTTTGCAAATTAAAGGAAAGAAAAATCTCCAAGAATAGCAAGTAAAGTTTTAGCATTTATAGCTGGCAGAGCAGGTTTCAGAATAATCTAACTTTGTGAATGACTACAAAGGGTGTTAATTAAGTAGCAGATGTTTTATCACCTATGTCTGTTTGAAAAAAAAATGTAGCACAGATGTAGAAAGCTTAAGTACATCTATAGTTTGTATAACAAAACTCTATATTCACTGGATTCCATCTGCCACACTAACCTCAAACCACACTTAGTGCCAGCCAATTAACACCTTGATTGAGCTATAGACCACCTGCAGCTTCAGCAATGTAATGAATTCACTCACTCTCACTTAAAAACTCATTGTAGGGCTTCCCTGGTGGCGCAGTGGTTGAGAATCCGCCTGCCGATGCAGGAGACACGGGTTCGTGCCCTGGTCCGGGAAGATCCCACATGCCGCGGAGCAACTAAGCCCGTGAGCCATGGCCGCTAGGCCTGCGCGTCTGGAGCCTGTGCTCCGCAACGGGAGAGGCCACACAGTGAGAGGCCCACATACTGCCAAAAAAAAAAAAAAAAAAAAAAAAAAAAACCTCATTGTAATGTCTAGATTAAAGCAGCATAGTGAAAAGGGGAAATATTTCACACTTCAGTTTTGGCATGTAACAGGCGCGTGCGCACACACACGCACACGCACACGCACACAGAGGCATGCACGGTAGTTGTCTCATCTCTGCTTCTCTCTTCATTTCTTCATTCTCTCAGTCATAGGATATTTGGTGGAAGGCCTTGCAGGATCATAAACACACAAACTGCAGTCAGAAAAGAACATTATATCCTTTTTCCCTCAACTCAAATTTGAAAAATCTCAGGCAAGTACTCAGATTTGCTTAGCTCAGGTCAGATGCTGTTCTGAACAGGACTGGGCACCCTGGTTGATCCAGTTGAGATTAGTTGCCTAATCCTGTGGCCACAAGAACAAGAGTCCATCATGACCACATGAGAGGAACAGATGAATAAAGTATTTTGGGGGTTGGAAAGAAAATAACCTAAATGAAAATGTAGGACAATTGATGCATGTATGTGTTGTTAGATAGACAATATAAATTCCTTATTGTCACGTTCTAAAATAAAATCTACATTGCTCACTTATAAATTGTAAAGTAGATTTTCCTTTCATACTAGGAACAAAATCAGAGAAAACTAAGGTACCAGTTAAATTATTTTTAATCAAAAAAATGACATTTTGAACAGTGAGTTTCACGACACCTTACCTAATAGCAACCTGCAGGATTGATCAAAGAGCGAGCTGGAAAAATAAGACACTATCGCTATTGTAGTTATCCGGATGCAGTGTTATAAAGGGAGTAGAGTTAGAGGATGAGGATAGTTTTGTGTTTCTACAGGAAGTTTCACAATGAGGGGGTAGATAGGTGATGACTAGTCTATTCATTCTGCCTCGTTGGTTGCAGCAGTTATGAATGGATTTTTTTTTTCCTCAACTCATCATGAAAAATCATGCAGAATTCTGGAAGATTGGAAATATAAAAACAGCAAAATAAACTAGGGTAAAATAGATTTGATTTTGCACAGCTCATTTTATTAAGAAGATCATTGAAGAGTTAGTTATTCAGGACTCAACATCAGAGAACATTCTTAATAAAAGGGCCCAGACACTGTCATGACGTTAAGTATTATCATTCCATACCAATCCATCTGTAAAAAGGAAGAAAAGGGGCTTCCCTGGTGGCGCAGTGGTTGAGAATCCGCCTGCCGATGCAGGAGACACGGGTTCGTGCCCTGGTCCGGGAAGATCCCACATGCCGCGGAGCAACTAAGCCCGTGAGCCATGGCCGCTAGGCCTGTGCGTCCGGAGCCTGTGCTCCGCAACGGGAGAGGCCACAACAGTGAGAGGCCCGCATACCGCAAAAAAAAAAAAAAAAAAAAAAAAAAAAAAAGAGAAAAAAAAAAAAAAAAAAAAAGGAAGAAAAGGAAGTTCCTGACTTTCATGATATTCTATTCTCAAGGAGAAGAAAGGCAGTTTTTAATTTATTTCAAGTCTAATAAAAATTAGCTTAAAAATCCTTTACTTACCATGAAATCGTGTTTGGATAAATGTAAAAGACCAATAAATATTCCCTGAAAGGTAATGGAATAAAGAATTTGTAACAGAAGTTTGACTGTATGCAATTTGTGGAGCTGATTAATCTCTATTAGTTGGGAAGGGAAGATGGATGTAAATTGAGGGAGGGCAAAGACAAGATGGAACCCATGGGCAGGTGTTGGAACCCATAAGAATGGACTGAACATGTGTTCGTTCTCATTGCCCCCAGCCTTGATGTTATAGATGTCCTGCAAGAGAAGCTGGCACCGTTTGTCTCAGAGCTAAATACACATCTGGCTCAGAAATTGGAAAAGAATCCAAGGGAAGGTGGATCAATTGTGTGCTTGGGGGCTATTCATGCCAAAGAGATGAGCAGGTGGATCAATGACAATGTGTATGAGCTACAAAAGCACCTGGGGCCCTACCCTGACATACTGAGGGTAACAATTCATATGTCTACTGCTTTACTTCTGTCCTCAAAATCTTATGGGAAAAAATACCTCTTGCAGTCTGCCTTAACTGGAAATATACAGAGAAGGGAATTCTGGAAAACATAGTTCATCCTGGCCCAGTTGACACCTTTTAAAGTCACTACAGTTTACTGTTTTCAATCTGAAAGCTTAGGTTGAAAACAGTAAACTGTTTTTAGCCATATTTAATCTATAAGTAAACAAAGTCATGTTTTTGTTTAATATGAAAATATAACAATTATCTTACCTTAAAAACAAATATACACTCATTTTTTTTTCTCACAAGCAGCATGTAAAGTTCCATTTTTAAAAAGTGTCTTTTCTTCTTTTTGCTGATTCACGCTACCCCTTTGATATCCTATAACTTAAATAGTGAGACATATTTTGTTAACTGTTAACACATTGTATGTTACATGATAGGTGAGTGGGAAGCAGATAAAACAGTATTTGTTATATTTGCTTTAAATACATATATATGTATTTATGCATGCATGCACATACATGACATTCATTTGTATCAAAATAAGGAAGGAAAACTCAACAAGTATAGCCTTAATTTCTGCAGTTTGTCATGTGATTGTAGCAGATACTTTCATCTACCTCCTTCCACTATCTATTCCATTTTCTCAGTTGTCCCTTGCAAGATACCTGCCTCAGGTGAGCACATTACAGGTTCTGCAGGATAGGGAAGACTAGATTTCTAAGGTAGGAGTAGAAAGCATGCCTTAACTGGCAAAGCACTCTTGAGAGAATTTAGGAGTTCGGTGTCCCAATTTTATCTAAGTTTGCCAATATGTTCTCATCCTAATTTTCAGGGTCCCATTCCTTTCCAAGTGCTCTAATTTTATAAAAAATGATCATGTGAGTTTGGGAAATCAATTTTCATTGTAATTCAGCCATTGTGATTAGGTTTTGGGTTTGGTTTCAGATCTATCTGACCTGAGGTTACAGGTGATAAGGACTTCTTTTAGGGTAGGCTTGAAAGTTATTAGGCCCCTTATATGGACTTCAGCTAGGAATGTAAAGCCCTGAAATCATTTCCTTTGATATTTACCAAGTACTGTATCAATTAGATCAGAATCACTCAAAAGTTGCATGTGCTTGCACATTTGTTACAATTTGTTACAAGGATTGGACCATACGCATTATGGAAGCTGGTTACAACAGCCTGTGTAAGCCTGTTGATTTTGCATCTGATGCTGGAGCTTGAAGTGTGTATGGCAGGCAGTTAGAAAGGAAAAAGAAGAAGGGTATAAAATGAGAGAGACCAAAGGCAAGCTGAAACCCACACGTGTGAGCTGGAGCCCATAAGGACAGTCTGGAGCATGTGTCAGTTCTCACTCTCCCCAACCCACAGGAGAAACTGGTACTTCCTTCTTGAAGGTAAGCAGAAACCTGTCCCAAGGATTTGAGATACTGAAGGAAGATCCAGGGGATGGTGGAGAAGTCATAGGCCCAGCTGCTGCCCCTTGCCAATAAGTGGAGTCAACAGATGAATGACAACAGGTGTGAGCTACAGAAGCAACTCTTGAGTCTGCCGCAGCCTCCTTCTGAGCATAAGAAATATGGCTGCTGCTTCACCTGTTTGCTCCGAATCACAAGTCACAATTGTCTCTTGTGGCCCACCCTAATCTGAAACAGAGAGGGAAGGAAATTCCAGAAAATGTAATTTAGTTTAAGCACATCCACACATTACTAAGCCACCACAAGGTATCTTTAGGTTGTCTCTATATTGTTTGTGTACTGTGTGTATAAAATTAATTAATATTTCTACATTTGGTTTATAAAATTAATTTTTATCAAGATTAATTTCTTATCAGGTCAAACATTTAGAAATACGAGTAAGTTTTGGGATGAATGCTTGTCATTGGCTGTTTGAAATACTAAACCTATGACTTTAATCACTTTTCGTCATTGCTCTAAGCTCTTGAATTGGCATTTGAGTTTCCTTCCTCTTCACTTTTTTATCACACCTTCCGTCTATACACAGATAGTAATTACTTTGGAAGCTATAATTCAATTTAGATAATTTGTGGTAATATTTAAATTTTTCATTCTACTTTACACAGACCAATCCTTTTTTATGATTTTAAGCCTTAAGCATAGCCTTGGTGTTTTATGAATTGCGATTTATTGAGCGAAACATACCTTTAAGAAGAAAATGTACATAGTGACAAATTCTAAGATTTACCCATCTGTCAAAGTTATACCAAAAAAAAGTACAGTAACTTTGTACTCCAAAATGGACCCAATTTCTCAAATTGGCAACCAGTGAATTTTTTTTCTTCCTTTGGAGAAAATAAAAGGTAACCTCTTCTAATTTATTTCATATAAAGTGTATTCTCTATGTTTTACATTCATTTCCTTGATATATTCTATGAATGAAATATACAGTTCTAATGTAGTTACAACTTCTTTTCCATACAATAATTAAATGTGTACTTGATATTAAAATATGCTAAAGTCTGACTTAAATGAATCTTACATTTTTATAATATTCATTTTAATAGACCTCCTTGATAATTTGAAACGGGATGTGAGAAAAATGAAATTTCTCATTTTGTAAATATAGAAATTAGTATACTTCAGAGTAGATAATGGACCTTTTTTTCATTTTTTAAGTACAGTTGATGTACATTATTACCTAAGTTACAGGTCTACAACATGTTGATTCACAATTTTTAAAGGTTATATTTCATTTATTGTTACTATAAAGTACTGGCTATATTCCCTGTGTTGCATGATATATTCTTGTAGCTTATTTATTTTGTATGTAATAGTTCTTACTTTTTTAATCCCCTACTGCCATCTTGCCCCTCCTCCTTCCCTCTCCCCACTTACCACTAGTTTTTTCTCTATTTGTGAGTCTGTTTCTTTTCTTGTTATAGATACTAGTTTGTTTATGTTATTAGATTCCACATATAAGTGATAACATACATTATTTGTCTGTTGCTGTCTGACTTATTTTGCTTAGTACCAGTCCATCCATGTTGTTGCAAATGGCAAATTTTCATTCTTTTTTTATGGCTGAGTAGTATTTCATATATATAGATAGATATCTATATCTATATCATCTATCTATCTATATCTATATATTTAGATGTATATCTTCTATATCCATTCTTCTGTTAATGCACACTTAGATTGTTTCCATGTCTTGGCAATTGTAAATAATGCTGCTGTGAACACTAGGATGCATGTACCTTTTTGAATTAGTGTTTTTGGTTTTTGTTGGATATATACTTAAGAACGGAATTGCTGGGTCAAATAGTAGTTCTATTTTTAGTTTTTTGAGAAACCTCCATACTGTTTTACACAGTGACTGCACCAATTTACATTCCCACCAAAAGTGTACAAGGAGGGTTGGTTTCCTTTTCTCCACATCCTCGCCAACATTTGTTATTTGTGTTCTTTTTGGTGATAACTGATAATGGCAGATTTATAGTTAAATTAGAAAGTCTGCTTCATATTCTGTGAATATCTGTGATAATCAATATTAAATCAACAACGTGAGTAATATAAACCTCCATAATTGATTTAATCCATATATTTACTTATTCAGATATCACTAGCCTGAATCTTAAATTATGGAGAACCTAACCAAAACTCAGTATGTCAATATAAAGGACTCTGAATGTCTAAATAACATATTTCAAAACCCACTGAATCATAAAACCCACTGAATCACTCTCAAGAGAATCACTCAGGTAACCTGCAAATCTAATGGACACTTACATGTCTGTTTTTCTAATGTTAGCAAATTAGAAGTTACAATGTAAAGACAGAAGAGGCTTTAAAAACAAATCTTCTTATAAGTGGCACCACTATATTTATTATATTATATTTGATGAAGGGCAAAAAAAAAAGAGTAACAATATCATTGAAAATAAGAACTTTAACAGTTCTGGGTAATTTAGTCTAAAGAGAAAATAAACAAGCACACAGGGAATGAAAGTGAGGAGAATAGTAGAGTGAAATATTTAATGGTCATAGTGGTGACCCTGAGTCATTACAAAACACACAATGAACATGAAATTCTGATTTAAAAAACCTTGAACAGCAGATGAATGGATAAATAAGATGGATAATACATATACAATGAAATATTACTCAGCCATTAAAAAGAATGAAATAATGCCATTTACAGCAACATGGATGGACCTGGAGATTATCATCCTAAGTGAAGTAAGTCAGACAGAGAAAGGCAAATATCATATGATATTGCTTATATATGGCATGTAAAAAAATGATATAAATGAACTTATTTACGAAACAGAAATAGACCCGCAGACATGGAAAGCAAACTTATGGTTACCAGGAGGAAAGGGGGAGGGGGAGGGATAGATTGGGAGTTTGGGATTGACATGTACAAACTGTTTTAAAATAATTTTAATATGCTAAATAGGTGAAAAGCTACATAAATTTACCATAGAACTAGAGCTTTAAAACATCAAATGGAAATACTATAAAAATAATAATAACTGAAATTAAAAATTCAATAGATTAGCTAGAGACATGACATTATTTTTTCTTAGATTCCATATATATTTGTTAGCATACGGTATTTGTTTTTCTCTCTCTGACTTACTTCACTCTGTATGACAGACTCCAGGTCCATCCACCTCACTACAAATAACTCAGTTTCATTTCTTTTTATGGCTGAGTAATATTCCATTGTATATATGTGCCACATCTTCTATATACATTCATCTGTTGGTGGACACTTAGGTTGCTTCCATGTCCTGGCTATTGCAAATAGAGCTGCAATGAACATTTTGGTACATGACTCTTTTTGAATTATGGTTTTCTCAGGGTATATGACCAGTAGTTGGATTGCTGGGTCGTATGGTAGCTCTATTTGTACTTTTATAAGGAACTTCCATACTGTTCCCCATAGTGGCTGTATCAATTTACATTCCCACCAACAGTGCAAGAGTGTTCCCTTTTCTCCACACCCTCTCCAGCATTTATTGTTTCTAGAGTTTTTGTTGATGGCCATTCTGACCAGTGTGAGATATCTCACTGTAGTTATGATTTGCATTTCTCTAATGATTAGTGATGTTGAGCATTCTTTCAATGTCTTTCTTTGTTGGCAATCTGTATGTATTCTTTGGAGAAATGTCTATTTAGGTCTTCTGCCCATATTTGGATTGGGTTGTTTGTATTTTTGTTATTGAGTGGCATTAGTTGCTTATAAATTTTGGATATTAATCCTTTGTCAGTTGCTTCATTTGCAAATATTTTCTCCCATTCTGAGGGTTGTCTTTTGGTCTTGTTTATGGTATCCTTTGCTTTTCAAAAGCTTTTATGTTTCATTAGGTCCCATTTGTTTATTTTTGTTTTTATTTCCATTTCCCTAGGAGATGGCTCAAAAAGGATCTTGCTGTGATTTATGTCATAGAGTGTTCTGCCTATGTTTTCCTCTAAGAGTTTGATAGTGTCTGCCCTTACATTTAGGTCTTTAACCCATTTTGAGTTTATTTTTGTGTATGGTGTTAGGGAGTGTTCTAATTTCATTCTTTTACATGTAGCTGTCCAGTTTTCCCAGCACCACTTATTGAAGAGGCTGTCTTTTCTCCACTGTATATCCTTCCCTCCTTTATCAAAGATAAGGTGACCATATGTGTGTGGGTTTATCTCTGGGCTTTCTGTCCTGTTCCATTGATCTATATTTCTGTTTTTGTACCAGTACCATACTGTCTTGATTACTGTAGCTTTGTAGTATAGTCTGAAGTCCAGGAGCCTGATTCCTCCAGCTCCATTTTTCTTTCTCAAGATTGCTTTGACTATTCGGGGTCTTTTGTGTTTCCATACAAATTGTAAAATTTTTTGTTCTAGTTCTGTAAAAAATGCCAGTGGTAGTTTGATAGGGATTGCATTGAATCTGTAGATTGCTTGGGTAGTAGAGTCATTTTCAGAATGTTGATTCTTCCAATCCAAGAACATGGTATATCTCTCCATCTATTTGTATTATCTTTAATTTCTTTCATCAGTGTCTTATAATTTTCTGCATACACGTGTTTTGTCTCCGTAGTTAGGTTTATTCCCAGATATTTTATTTGTTTTGTTGCAATGGTAAATGGGAGTGTTTTCTTAATTTCACTTTCAGATTTTTCATCATTAGTGTGTAAGAATGTCAGAGATTTCTGTGCATTAATTTTGTTTCCTGCTACTTTACCAAATTCATTGATTAGCTCTAGTAGTTTTCTGGTAGCATCCTTAGGATTCTCTATGTATAGTATCATGTCATCTGCAAACACTGATGGATTTACTTCTTCTTTTCCGATTTGGATTCCTTTTATTTCTTTTTTTTCTCTGGTTGCTGTGGCTAAGACTTCCAAAACTAGGTTGAATAAGAATGGTGAGAGTGGGCAACCTTGTCTTCTTCCTGATCTTAGTGGAAATGGTTTCAGTTTTTCACTATTGAGGACGATGTTAGCTGTGGGTTTGTCATATATGGCCTTTATTATGTTGAAGAAAGTTCCCTCTATGCCTACTTTCTGCTGGGTTTTTATCAAAAATATCGTAAATGGGTGTTGAATTTTGTCAAAAGGTTTCTCTGCATCTATTGAGATGATCATATGGTTTTTCTCCTTCAGTTTGTTGATATGGTGTATCACATTGATTGATTTGCATATGTTGAAGAATCCTTGCATTCCTGGAATAAACCCCACTTGATCATGGTGTATGATCCTTTTAATGTGCTGTTGGATTCTGTTTGCTAGTATTTTGTTGATGATTTTTGCATCTTTGTTCATCAGTGATATTGGCCTGTAGTTTTTTTTCTTTGTGACATCTTTGTCTCGTCTTGGTATCAGGGTGATGGTGGCCTCATAGAATGAATTTGGGAGTGTTCCTCCCTCTGCTATCTTTTGGAAGAGTTTGAGAAGGATAGGTGTTAGCTCTCTTCTAACTGTTTGATAGAATTCACCTGTGAAGCCATCTGGTCCTGGGCTTTTGTTTGTTGGAAAATTTTTAATCCCAGTTTCAATTTCAGTGCTTGTGATAGGTCTGTTCATATTTTCTATTTCTTCCTGGTTCAGTCTCGGCAGGTTGTGCATTTATAAGAATTTGTCCATTTCTTCCAGGTTGTCTATTTTATTGGCATACAGTTGCTTGTAATAATCTCTAATAATCTTTTGTATTTCTGCAGTGTCAATTGTTACTTCTTTTTCATTTCTAATTCTATTAATTTGAGTATTCTCCCTTTGTATCTTGATGAGTCTGACTAATGGTTTATCAATTTTGTTTATCTTCTCAAAGAACCAGCTTTTAGTTTTATTCATCTTTGCTATCATTTCCTTCATTTCTTTTTCATTTATTTCTGATCTGATCTTTATGATTTATTTCCTTCTGCTAAATTTGGGGTTTTTTTGTTTGTTTGTTTGTTCTTCTTTCTCTAATTGCTTTAGGTGCAAGGTTTGGTTGTTTATTCGAGATGTTTCCTGTTCTTAAGGTAGGATTGTATTTCTATAAGCTTCACTCTTGGAACTGCTTTTGCTGCATCCCATAGGTTTTGTGTCGTCGTGTCTCCATTGTCATTTGTTTCTAAATATTTTTTTATTTCCTCTTTGATTTCTTCAGTGATCACTTCGTTATTAAGTAGTGTATTGTTTAGCCTCCATGTGTTTGTATATTTTACAGATCTTTTCCTGTAATTGATATCTAGTCTCATAGCATTGTGGTCAGAAAAGATACTTGATACGATTTCAATTTTCTTAAATTTACCAAGGCTAGATTTGTGACCCAAGGTATGATCTATCCTGGAGAATGTTCCATGAGCACTTGAGAAAAATGTGTATTCTGTTGCTTTTGGATGGAATGTCCTATAAATATCAATTAACTCCATCTTGTTTAATGTATCATTTAAAACTTGTGTTTCCTTATTTATTTTCATTTTGGATGATCTGTCCACTGGTGAAAGTGGGGTGTTAAAGTCCCCTCCTATGATTGTGTTACTGTCGATTTCCCCTTTTATGGCTGTTAGTATTTGCCTTATGTATTGAGGTGCTCCTATGTTGGGTGCATAAATATTTACAATTGTTGTATCTTCATCATGGATCAATCCCTTGATCATTATGTAGTGTCCTTCTTTGTCTCTTGTAATAGTCTTTGTTTTAAAGTCTATTTTGTCTGATATGAGAATTGCTACTCCAACTCCTTTTGATTTCCATTTGCATGGAATACCTTTTTCCATCCATTCACTTTCAGTCTGTATGTGTCCCTAGGTCTGAAGTGGGTCTCTTGTAGACAGCATACATATGGGTCTTGTTTTTGTATCCACTCAGCCAGTCTGTGTCTTTTGGTGGGAGCATTTAATCCATTTACATTTAAGGTAATTATCAATATGTATGTTCCTATTACCATTTACTTAATTGTTTCAAGTTTGTTCTTGTAGGTCTTTTCCTTCTCTTGTGTTTCTTGCCTAGAGAAGTTCCTTTAGCATTTGTCGTAAAGCTGATTTAGTGGTGCTGAATTCTCTCTGCTTTTGCTTGTCTGTAAAGGTTTTAATTTCTCCATCAAATCTGAATGAGATCCTTGCTGGGTAGAGTAATCTTGGTTGTAGGTTTTTCTCCTTCATCACTTCAAATATGTCTTGCCACTCCCTTCTGGCTTGCAGAGTTTCTGTTGAAAAATCATATGTTAACCTTATGGGGATTCCCTTGTGTGTTATTTGTTGCTTTTCCCTTGCTGCTTTTAATATGTTTTCTTTGTATTTAATTTTTGATAGTTTGATTAATATGTGTCTTGGCATGTTTCTCCTGGGATTTATCCTGTACGGGACTCTGTGCTTCCTGCACTTGATTAACTATTTCCTTTCCCATATTATGGAAGTTTTCCACAATAATCTCTTCATATATTTTCTCAGTCCCTTTCTTTTTCTCTTCTTCTTCTGGGACCCCTATAATTCAAATGTTGGTGCATTTAATGTGGTCCCAGAGGTCTCTGAGACTGTCCTCAGTTCTTTTCATTGTTTTTTCTTTATTCTGCTCTGCAGTAGTTATTTCCACTATTTTATCTTCCAGGTCACTTATCCATTCTTCTGCCTCAGTTATTCTGCTATTGATCCCATCTAGAGTATTTTAAATTTCATTTATTGTGTTGCTCATCGTTGCTTGCTTCCTCTTTATTTCTTCTAGGTCCTTGTTAAATGTTTCTTGAAGTTTGTCTATTCTATTTCCAAGATTTTGGATCATCTTTATTTTCATTATTCTGAATTCTTTTTCAGGTAGACTGCCCGTTTCCTCTTCATTTGTTTGGTCTGTTGGGTTTTTACCTTGCTTCTTCATCTGCTGTGTGTTTTTCTGTCTTTTCATTTTGCTAACTGTGTTTGGGGTCTCCTTTTTTCAGGCTGCAAGTTCGTAGTTCCTGTTGTTTTTTGTGACTGTCCCCAGTGGCTATGGTTGGTTCAGTGGGTTGAGTAGGTTTCCTGGTTGAGGGGACTAGTGCCTGTGTTGTGGTGGATGAGGCTGGATCTTGTCTTCCTGGTGGGTAGGTGCACGTCTGGTGGTGTGTTTTGGGGTGTCTGTAGCCTTATTATGATTTTAGGCAGCCTCTCTGCTAATGGATCAGTCTGTAGTCCTGCCTTGCTAGTTGTTGGGCATAAGGTGTCCAGCACTGTCGCTTTCTGGTCGTTGAGTTAAGCTGGGTCTTGGCATTGAGATGGAGATCTCTGGGAGATTTTTGCCATTTTATATTATGTGGATCTGGGAGGTCTCTTGTCGTCCAGTGTCCTGAAGTTGGTTTTCCCACCTGAGAGACACAGCCCTGATGCCTGGCTGGAGCCCCAAGAGCCTTTAATCCACACGGCAAATTTCAGGCACCATTCTTCAGTATGTTTCATAGGCATGTTCAGGAAACATAGCAGTCATTATCACTGATGAATATACCCTCTCTCAAGCTTTCGCACTGCCTTTGTCTCGAAGCTCCCGCCATTGCTCCTCAGGCCGGGTCCTCCAATAATTACATTCTGACAGTCTTCCACAAGAAACATTAAAACATTCTGACAATAATTTGTTAGTGAAAATACATTGTGAATTATTTCTATTTCTTAAATAATATTTAACAACCGAAGTGTCTAAAAACAGAGTTGGTTAAGAAAATTAGGGTTCATATATTCAGTAATATTATTTGATCCCTAAAGGTAGTATGTACAAAGACTTAAATGGTATAAGCAAAGGTTCCCAATGTTATGTTAGTGGAAGAAAGTAGGAAATTAAAATCTATGGTATGCATAATGTATCAGTTTTCTATTATCACTGTAACAAGTTTCCTCAAACTTAATAGCTTAAAACAACACACATTTATTATCTTGCATTTCTGAAAGTCAGATGTCTAAAATCAATCTCAGTGGGCTGATGAAATCAAGATGTTGGTAGAGCTCGTTCCCTCTGCAGGCTCTAGAGAAGAATCTGTTTCCTTACAGTTTTTAGAGGCTGTCCTCATTCCTTGACTCATAGCCGTTCATCACATTGCATTTATCCCTCTGCTTCTGTTGTCAAATCCTCCATCACTGACCCTTCAGCCTCCTTGTTATAGGACCCTTGTGATTACACTGTGGTGGATTATTATCCAGATAATCCAGGATTATCACATCTCAAGATTTTTAATCACATCTGCAAATTGCTTGTGCCATGTAAGGTAATGTATTTACAGGTTCTGGGACTTAGGTTGTGGACATCTTTGGGAGGACATAATTCTGCCCACCACACATAGAGTGACCATATTTATCATTTAAACCAGGATACTGTTGTGTGTAAAAGAGGACACTATTAATAATTATTTCAGGATAACAGAGGTAAACAGGAGCTGTTCTTGAAAAAGCTAGATGAGTGGTCATCTAGTATACCACCAGATTGATGAGAAATGACAAACTGTTTGAGTTCATTCAGATTTACATTTTTGAAAGGGATCTGTTTTTGTTATCTTAGGAAAGTTTGATTTTTTTTTTCTCCTCTTCTTTATAGTTCTGGGATATTACTGTTATGTATCTAGATGTGGAACTTTTTATTCATTATATTCAAGGATTCTTGATCTTTAATCTCAAGAGAAATGCTTTTCTTAGATACAGGAAACTTTCCTTTTATTATTACTCTGACTTTTTCCCCTCTAATATTGTTTTATCTTCCATCTTTGTGAAACTCTCTCTATATGTATTGAACCTTCTGAGTAGGTTCTCCATGTCTTTTAAACTCTCTCATGTTTTCTATCTCTATCTTTTTGAAATTCTGAGGTTTATTCCATTTTATCTTCCTATTTACTTTGGCCAACCTGGCTGCCATCTGGATCTGTGTGATTTTGAAACGTCTCACATGTTTTGCACAGTATTTCCTCTGCTCTGACTTCTCTTTCAATATTTCAATATATTTCTTAACACATTTCAACTTCCTAAAATTTATAAAAATTTCAGATTCCCTGATGGTACTCTTTTCTATTCTTAGTGCTAATAAGAATTAATTTTTAACTTTTCTACTGTAATTTAAGTGGAATTTGAGGAGCTTATTTGACATTTCTATTAACTTTCTAACTTGAAGGTAAGCTATGGCTCATTTTATTTCACTGTATGAAGAAGTTATGATTCAGTTTACCTATACACTTATTATAAATTGTACTTTCTTAGCTGTTATGATGCAAATATATATATATATATATATTTCTGCCTCTTATATCAGTAATAATAATTGTTACTATTTGATGAGTGCTTTCTACATTTTCTCATATGTATATAAGAGGAGAAAATTGATTCCATTTTACAGATTTAGAAACTAAGGAATAGATACAGTAAATAATATATCCAAGTTCACCCCTTGGTAAATAATGAAACAGAACTCTAATCCAAGTAGTTTGATTCCACAATGCACCTTTCTTAAATTGTCACTTTCTTAAAGTATCACTGCTATCTCTCCACTATAGAGCCAGTTGAACTATTACTTTTTAAAATGTCTGTTTTCTGCCTTTATTTTCAGAGGAAAACATTTTTTTTTAAGTTTTCAGGTTTCTTTGTTTTCTTGCTGAACATCTTAAAGCATATATGAAAGAACTAAACATCTGTCTCACCTTCCCATTAGGACATCTATTTGGTTTTTCTGTTTACTACTTGTTTTTCTAGTAAAGGCAATCTGGGTTAGGGAAGAAAAGGGAATGAAAGCAATATTTATTAAAATTTTATTTTTCAATAGATAACTGGGGTAAGGGTTTTATGAAATTATTTAATCCTCATGATAAATTTGTGACATTGATATTATGACTCAATTTATGAAATAGGAAACTGAGGTTTTGGGAACTGTTATAAAATACCTCACTTCACTCAGATAATAAATGAGTGGAGGTGGCTAGAGGCAGGACTGCACATGAACCAAGGCTCCAAACCTTTTGAACATGCTTTTTGTTCAATCTGATTTCACTTACAAAATAATTCAAAGACTACATTATTAAGAATTTCAAGATGGCAACCATAGATCGTTAACCCTAAGTACAGGACTCTTCTGAGTATGGGACCCTGTGTGAGTTTGCTATTTGGATGCTTATGAAGCTAGCACTGAGTAATAAGTCTACTCTCTTGACTTCTCCTATCTGTGGGAAGTCTTTTGTCTTTAGGGAAGGATACACTACTGAATGTACAATGTATCTTTCTACTTCCATTTTTTAAATCATCTACCACAGGACTGGCACAGTATCCTGCTTTCTAGTTTCCATCAGTCATCTGATGGGACAGGGTGTTATTTCTGAGTGGAAATAGTGAGGAGCTCAGCAATGTGGCCTTTATGGCCTCTGATTGAGGACATCCCTAGGACCTATAAAGTTGCTTCTCTAAGATTGGGTCCTGTAAATATTCTATAACAAGACTTATATGTCAATAAACAAGATGTATGTAGACAACAAGATATATGTAGATGCAGATCTAAATGTATTAGCATTTATTTATTTATTCCTTCATCCTTCAAATATTCTTAAGTACTATATTAGGTGCTAGATATGGAATTGTTTAAAAAAGACAATTCTATATTATATTAATACTGAAAAATATTATTGAAACAGCTATACAAATACATGTATACTGTAATTACACATTGCTGTGAAAGAAAAATAAAACAGTGTTGCATGTAATGAAAAAGTGGAATGATGACTTGCATTTGCTTAGTCTTAGGGCTTACTGAGAAAATACTATTTTAATATAAAGGGTGAGAAGGCTCTAGTTGCAGAAAGAGTTAGGAAAAAAAGTATTCCAGGTACAAAAAAGAGAATGTTTAAGTTCTAGGTAAAAAGGAACTCAAGTTTGTTTAATAAATTAAAAGAAAGAAAACCAAGGTTAGATGGAACATCATGAACAATGGGGAAAATGGTGAGGAATAATTTTGGAAAGTAGAGAAGGGTCAGAACAGCTGGTCCATGTTATGGAAATTGGATTCATTCGAAGTTCAGTAGAAAGGCACCAAAGGGTTTTAAGCATGAGTGTTGCCTTGTTTGATTTTTATTTTATGATTCTTCTGGCTGCTGTGTGAAGAGTAGATAGAAGGAGCAAAAAGGGAAGCAGGTTGCAGTCCTAGCTTGACTAAGTAAGGGTAGTGAGAGGTGGATGGCAGGATTTGTTTTAGAAAATGGAACTGATAGGATTTAGTGATGTACAGCTTTCGTGTCTGAGGGTGGGGCTTTCTAAGATGAACTTGATAGGTGCCATTTACTGAAATCATGATGACTCTGTAAAGAACAGCTGCGGGGAAGGATGCAGAGGTGATCAGCACTCGAGCTGGGGCAAGTGCAGTTTGAAATTTCTGTTGCCTGCTAGTTAACTACTGTTAGCTCTACTCTTCTACTTTTTGAAATCCTTTGCATCCTGCAAGTCTCAGTGATAGTGTTAGAATCTCCAAGGTGCTTCCTTGACTACTGCCCCCAGCCCAATCCTACCCCCAGCTCCCCCAGTGCAGACTGCACTTTTCCTTCTCCTGAGCACTCATGTGCATTCTTTTACCCCAACTGAGTCATTATTTTATTGTGCCTTATAGCATAGGGAGCTGCTTACACGACTTGGTTTAACCACTGCACAGAGAACTTTGAAAGTAGGTATTCATCTTTATATCTCCAGTGACTTGTACTGGCTTTGCAGATGACAATTTTGTGTGGCTTTTTAAATTGATTATTACCTCATGGAACTTAGCATACCTGTTTCATCAAGTCCATGTGTTTTTGCTTCTTGCTTGCTTTTATTTTGTTCTTGCTTATCTCATCTGTCTGGCCTTACAAACATAACACATTTAATAACAAGTGTCTTTACATTCAAATTCCTTAAGTACTAGGTTTTTGAACTTCTTAATATCTTAGGATCAGATCTAAAAAGTCACACTTGCCTTTTTAGTATCTCACAACAGCTAAATTTATCTCAAAACTATATTTTTTGTAACCTTTGCTTTTGTTATGATGGAGCTTCTCTCCATTTCTACTCACTTTTTTTTCATCTTTACTGGAGTATAATTGCTTTACAATGTTGTGTTAGTTTATGCTACACAACAAAGTGAATTAGTTATATGTGTACATATATCTCCATATCCCATTCCTCTTACGTCTCCCTCCTGCCCTCCCTATCCCACCCCTCTAGTTTGTCACAGAGCATAGAGCTGATCTCCCTGTGCTATGCAGCTGCCTCCCACTTTATTTAAGCAGTTGCACCAGTTATCACTCTAGAGGCATCTATATGTTAACATCATGGAGGGCTGTAGCTATTTGAATAAAGTATAGCCTGGTGCTGTAAATTTATGTCTGGACCTGGTCCCTTTTATCTGTATTTAATCATTTGGTTTTCTCTCTATTGTTAACTCATACAGCATGCTTACTGAGTCTTGTATTTCTTAAATGGGAGCAAAACTCTTGTACTGCACACAGACACTCACACACACACAACACATAAATTTCAGCAGCTATGCCATCTATATGCTTAATCTTATAAAATCTGGAAATACATGGATCATCAATTTTACATTTACTTGACCCTAACTAATATCCATTTGATAGGTTTATAGAGCTTTGTTTTCACATACTTTGAACTATACACCAGTTCAGTTCAAAGGGGAGAAAACAAGGTCCGTTGATATTCATTCATGAAAGGGTTATTGATTTATAAATGTAACAGATGGTTTGATGTGATTAATGGAAGAGGAAGAAGAGACTGTAGGAGTCACACTGAGGCTTGGCTACATGGTTCTCTAGCTGGGGAAAGAAGACGAGCTAAAAGTGTGAGTGTCTAGATGTGAAGAGACACATCCATAGCCTAGGAGAGTGGCAATCATGACGAAGTGGAAAGCTTGATACAATGGAGTACCGTAATCTGGTTGCCTAATGCATTTCTGGATGAAGTGCAGAAATGGATTAATATACACCAAGATCCCTTGCCTGTTGGAATGCAGAATGTTTTTGACGAAGATAATGGAGAAAAGGTTAAATGGGCTCTTCTAATTCTTCTCCTTCATGAGCATCTAGTTTTAGATTTCTCATAAAAAGCTGTTTTAAAAGAATAAAACAGAGACATGAATCTGGATAGAGAGTGACATTTCATGTCAGTCAGAAAGTTGAACCATGAGAACCCATGACATGGGCCAGATGTTGGGGGTAAACTAAAATATTAATATGAAGTAGTATAAAATGGAGCACTGAGGAAATCCAGGAGGAGGAGTGTTGAAACAGAGCTGTAAAGAGTGAGCAGCCCTGGGAATGAGGTGGCCTCAGAAACCCAAAATCCCAGCCAGGTTCTTGCACCTGCTCTGGGGTATCAGGCAAGTCAGGTTCTTGGTGCTTTAGGTTCCTCACCTGTAAAATGACTTGGGTAAACTAAGTGATCCCTAAGAGAACCCCCAAGATGGCTCTGTATTCTAGGTAACTGTCTTAGTTGCTGTAAAGAATAAAGTGATAGGACGACAAGGTCAAGGAGATTGGCAATTTAGTAGTCCTACTAAGTTATGGAAAATAGAAGTGGAAATGGGAAAGAAATAAATAAAAATCTTTACATGCTGAATATAGCAATAAATAAATTTTTATATGCTAAATATAGCAATAAATATGGCAAGCCATGTCTCACATATGCAGAGATGTGAAAAAAATGTAGTCAGTGGATATGGTTACTTTCTATTTTACAAAATTCTTTAACTTTTTTTCTTAGGGTGGTGAGGTGCATAGATAGAGTACATATTACTTTTATATAATTAGAATTGAGCATATGTAGTTAAAAATCTTATTTTTTAAAGTACATCTTACCCATATGTAGATAATTTCCTAGGTTTTAGTAGTGATATGGGTGCTTTGTTTTTTTAAAAAAAATCTGTACACTATTGGCCTTAGGGACACAAGCTCACCCACTAAATTCTATTAAAATAATTCAGGGACTCATCCATGCATGCAATAATTATGATTATGATCATCCAAGGAAAATTAGTGTGTAGTGTCTTAATTAAAGCTGGGCAACATAATTTTATTTACAGATTGAATTCTATTAAATCTTTACAGTGGTATATTTTTATTTTACTTTCATGTAATTAATATTTAACATAGCTCTTAGTGTAGCACATTGCATTCTGAATGCACATTTTGTGAGAAATGTAATAGTATGTAAAAAAAACCCTTTTCTTTGGAAGATAGCCCATAAATTTTGTTATTATATTAAAATGCAAATTTTGCCTCTTGCTTGACTGTTTAAAAACTTATGAGCTGCATATTTGCTTGTTTAGAAGTATTAGCTGAGAAAAATTGTAAAAAATCAGTTTGATTTCATTTGGATGTTTTCATGTTTTTCATCCAGTGTTGGGAATCTTTCCCAGTGGCATTCTTAACTCATAGTTATGATGTGAATATTTTGTTTGCCTTAATCCTGATCTTGTTTTCTTTGGGAAAACTGTGAATCATATTAGTAGCATATCACCAAAGCTACGTGGCAATTAAAGTTTGAGCCTTGGGATAGAAGAGTAAAAATTTCAAATTCTTATTACTGCTCTTGTCACAAGACATTGTTGTTTTGCCTGTAATATTCCCTCTAAGGCAGCTTCTAAGAAAACATCATTTATCTTAGTTTAGCTATGAGAAGTCTGTAGAAACCCTTTCTTCATTTTATACAATAAGTTTTCAGAAATATCCACAAATGAAAATTAATAGTTAAGCACAAAACTCTGTAATGTTCGAAAACACCAAATAGATGTTCGGCTGAACCTTTTTTATTAACGGAAATAAATGGAGAGGAAGAAAATAAAAACTCCCCAAACTTTATGTTCCTTAACACTAAAATAGGACAGTATGAATCCTCCATTAATCCTGGTGGTTCTCAGATTGGGAATTAAAAAGCCCCTGAGTTTCATGAGTGATATTCTGATGAAAAGAAATTGGATTTTTGAACTCTAGGCAGTAGCTTTTTTTTTTTTTTTTTTTTTTTTTTAGCGGTACACGGGCCTCTCACTGTTGTGGCCTCTCCCATTGCGGAGCACAGGCTCCGGACGCGCAGGCGCAGTGGCCATGGCTCACGGGCCCAGCCCCTCTGCCGCATGTGGGATCCTCCCGGACCGGGGCACGAACCACTGTGCCACCAGGGAAGCCCGAGTATTTTTAATAAGTATTTTCCCCTCGCGAACATCAGTGCTCCCATCTCTCACTTGCTTCCAATCCTTTATTCTCACCTCCTGCATTAGGAATGGTGCCTCTAGGTGATGCTGTGTTCCTGGTGCAACTAGAAAACAACCAGCCTTTCCTTAGCAACATCTGATTTTATACTGCTTCCTCCTGGGTGATTAGATTTAGAAATCTTTGAAAATGGGGCTTTTCTATTTTTTGTTTGTCAAACATGCTCTAATTCTTAAAATTCATCTGAAAATGACGTTGAACAATGAACAGATTCAACAATCTGTTGAATGATGTGTTGAACAGGTAGTCCATGTGTTACATAGAGTAATTTCATTATTGTTAAGTACTTTAATTAATTAAGTAAAATTAATACTAATAATTAGCTTCATAGCATAAAAGTAATGTTTCTCATAAACTGTTAAATCACTCTTACAATCTAGAGTTTGAGGACAGGGTTATTTTATTTTGTTTTAATTCACTCATCTATGTCTTTTTTTCTACGAGGGTAATTTCCCAATGATTTTTAGCCATTTCAAAATCAAAGATTTTCTCCTTGAGTTAAAAGATTTAGTATGCTTCACATGTCCTAGGAAATATTAGAGAGACTTCTTCACATACTGGTAATACTTACATTAATATTCCAAAGCTAACTCTCTAACTACTGCAGATTGATCATCAGAGCACTAATTTGTTCACCCTGTGCTTGGTTCACCCTCTTGTCTGTTTTACTTCTAGTTTTTAAATGTGTTTGCAATATTTTAAAATGTTGGGGACTGTCTCAAATAAGCAAGCAAAATAAAGTCCATTAGAAAATTAAAGCAGAATTGGAATTTCAAAACAAAAATATTGGTAATTTTCACATGATAAACTAAAGGAGGTCAGAGTTGTTTCTCCAATTATTTACTGAAGGCTGTACTACAAATCAGAAACTCCCACAGGGTTACTACAGAGTGTATTTAATTGTGAAAACAACCATGAAGATATTTCACTGTTATCATCCATGATCAATTCCTAGATTATTTTCAAATTAAAAAAGGCCCAGAATTACATAAAGTAATTTTAAGGGAGTATATGGAATAGCTTTCTTTTCAATAATTGTGTCTTTATTTTAATATACTAAAAATGACGGCTATGTTAAAACAAAGCTTTGGCTGATGTTGTTTAAGATAAAGCATTAAATATGCTTATAAATTAAAGAAAGAAGTCACTTTAAGGAAAACATTAAGGAAAATATAGGACAGTTGGAACTTGGCTGTGGCAGCCATACTGAAGGTGGTACATGACTCAGATGTTCAGGAAATGGTGGTCCAAAGTAGCCCTTTGTGTAGTAGTTGATTGTAAAGAGCCAAGATTTCTCAAAGGATTCTTGAAGAAAGAGGCCTTGTTCTGGAGAAGAAACACATTACTGGGGTGGAGATTTTAACACTAACCCAGAGGGTAACAAAGGACCGCTTTCTCCTCTGGTACTTCTGCTGCTTCCAATTCCCTGTCATCTCCTCCACAAGACTTCCTTTTTTATCCTTCCTTCCATACGTATGTGGAATTGGCTCATGTGATTATGGAGGCTGAGAAGTCCTACCATCTGCTGTCTGCAAACTGGAGACCCAGGAATCCTGGTGGTGTGTAGTTTAGTCCAAATTTGAAGGCTTGAGAACCAGGGGAGTTCTTGGTGTAAGTCTCAATCTGAAGGCAGGAGAATACCAATGCCCCAGCTCACACACTCAGGCAGAAGGGAAGGGACAAAATCTCCCTTTTGTTCTATTCAGTCACTCAATGGATTAGATGATGCCCACCCACATTGGGGAGGGCAACTTGTTTTATTGAGTCTACCAATTCAAATGCTAATCTTGTCTGGAAATACCCAGAAATAATGTTTAGCCAAATACCTGGACATCCATGATGCAGTCAGGTTGATACATAAAATTAACCATTACCTTCTCTAAATTTGGATGTCTTTGAGTTATGTACCCCAGTTTTGATATACTCAGTTATGGTCAGGGTGTTTTAGGGATGCCAGAACTGTGAGCAGGGCATACTTATTTAAACAGGCTGTGAGCTGATGATGACAGTTTGATGTCATCTCTAGGACATCACTAATGTCACTGATGAGGAAATTGAGGCCTAAGAATAATCATACAGCAAATGAACACAGATCCAAAACTAGAGCCCAATTTTGATTATGCTCATTGCTAAGTGCTTATCACCACTTATCCAAAACTGGTTTTTATGGATCAGAAGCACATAAGATATTATTAAGTGACTAAGAATGATTTCAGCATACAGAGCTTTTCCTTTTAGGAAACTAATATATGAAAGAGATCCCAGTATGTGGAGGAACAATTAAAGACCATAGGAAGGAATAATTTAGTAGAAAGTTGTCAAGTGTTCAAGATCAGTTTCTGAATCTGCTGAATCACTTTGACTATATTTTATTTCCCTCTGTGGTTTTCCTTTCCCTTTCAGCAGCCCACTACTACCATGCTGTGCCCTGGTCTAGAAGTCCCTTCTTTTCCTTGTTCAGTCCTTATCAGAATATAAATATATTTGCTACCAATAGAACAAATCTCTCGTCTCTCTCTTTTTTGTACATTTTTAAACATTGCTATTTGACAATTAACTCTTCTTAGGACCTTCTTCCTTGGAATCTATGGCACTGTATTTATTTCTCTTGTATCACTCTTTTGGTCCCATCTTTTAGATTTCCTGTATCATGTCGTTAACTGCCTACTGCTATTCTACTAGAGCTCTATATTTGTACCTCGTTGTTTTTCAATTCTATTAAATCTATTCTCATGATATGCATTTTTGCACCTCCTCACCACCCTATATTACCTATTCCTGTTCATATTTCCAATTATTTTGAAAACATTTACACGGATGTCTGACTATTGCTTCACCTCAAAGCATTCAAAAATTAAAGCATCATCTGCCCCACCCTACAACAGAGCTCTCCCAAATAACTGGTTCTCATCAATGATCAGGTCTCTAACTTGCTCCATAGTCTCCTCTTTCTTGAATTTCAGAGTTTTACCACTTTTTGCTGTTTACTGATGATGTACATGTAGATGTTTATTCATGAAATACTTGATCTCTTTTCTTCTTTTTTCAAACTTTCCCCATCCTGCAAGGACCCAAATAGCACCACACTCATGAAATTGTCTTAATGCTGCAGTCTTTTATCATCTTTGTTTGTAACTGTATTTTCTGAACACCACAGAAATTGGCAATCATTAAAGAGAAATTTTAAAAATAGTCATATTCCTAGCAATAGAATATTTTTATGAAAAATGTTTTATAAAAAAGTCACTTTTTAGACTAATTAAACATAATATGCTCATTATAATGTTACTATAGGTAGAGAGGCTTATACTGCTAATATATATTTGTTTTCAGGTTCACTTCTACATATTATTACTGGGTCTAGACATTATAACAGAATGGATGAAATCCAAGTGTCTATTAATAAGACATTGGAAAAATAAATTATGACACTTCCATGTAGTGAAACATCACACAGTTTTGAAGAAGGATGCACCCATGTCAATATATGTCCTGTAGTATTGTTCAGAGGGGGGAGAAAAGTGCATTGCTGAAGAGGGTACACAGTTTAACATCATTTGTATACAAAAACAGGCTCATACATAGATAAGCAATCATATATATGTGTGTGTGTGTGTGTGTGTGTGTGTGTGTGTGTGTGTGTGTGTATTTTATATACACACACACAGGGAAGCTCTTGAAAGTTATGCAATAATTTGTCAGCAGTGGTTCCTACAAGGGAATGCGATAGTTACAGACATTTCATTAAATTTTGAAATTTTACAATAGGCCTAAATTAATATTATAATAAAATAAATTTATTACAAAACAACAAACTAAGGGTAGGAAAGAACAGTCAAAAAATAGCTATAACTTTAAAGAAAATACTCATTCCATCCCTAGTTGTTGAATTATTGTGAAAAATTTTTAAATTCTCATCTGTCATAGTGCATTCTTTTTTTAAAAAATTTATTTATTTATTTTGGCTGCATTGTGTCTTCGTTGCTGCACATGGGCTTTCTCTAGTTGTGGTGAGCAGGGGCTACTCTTCATTGTGGTGCACAGGCTTCTCACTGTGGTGGCTTCTCTTGTTGCAGAGCATGGGCTCTAGGTGCATGGGCTTCAACAGTTGTAGCACGCGGGCTCAATAGTTGTGGCTCATGGGCTCTAGAGGGCAGGCTCAGTAGTTGTGGCACATGGGCTTTGTTGCTCCGTGGCACGTGGGATCTTCCCGGACCAGGGCTTGAACCCGTGTCCGCTGCATTGACAGGCGGATTCTTAACCACTGTGCCACTAGGGAAGTCCCAGTGCATTCTATATAAAATGTTAATGACTTTACTACTTAACAGTTGCAAGCATAATTTATAAGTAGATATTTTAAAAATCGTTTTATTATCTTGGCTCTGTTTTTTAAGGTTTCTAAAGATATTTATATTAATTAATTGAAAAATATACTTGTCTTTACCTGGGAGATGTTATAAACTTTAAGCAAATTAAATTTGCTATATGTATTTCAGTTGAATGGGAAGATTTAATTAAATAATAATAGATCTTGGAGCAAATAATAATAATACAATAACTATATCTGTCAAAATGACATGCTGTTATAACTTTGTAGTTATAATAGTTTGTAGTTTGAAATGTCATCTAGTTCCCTAACACAGCATAGATTTTGGAGTAAATAAAGATGTGATAATTATTCTTATAATACATTATAATATGAAATTGCCCAGGCCTCACTAATCTTACTGCCCCTAACCTCTATCTACATGCTTTCAGAGTGAGTCTCTCCTTTAATTTCATACTGGAAGCCCTCCCTTGTATAAGTTCGCAAATCCTTTTGGTGTCTCACCTTCACCCATCATCAATTCTTCCCTGCTTTTCTCTCCTCACCTCCTGCTGCAGAAAATCTCACTTAAGGGCAGTGGCCCAGTCACTGCTCCCAGAGCCACCCTGGGAGAATGCTGCTTTCTGCCTTAGGTGGTCTTCTGGGCTCCCAAAGTGGCAAAACAGAAAGATTGTAAATAGTCAACATTTCCTTTCGGTTTTACCTCACCAGAACTCTGTTGTTTATAACACAGAAATAGCAGGGACACGATACTCTCCAACTCTTCAATCCAGATCACCTTTGTGTCTACTGCTATTTCATTTTCCTGCTTTGCTTTCTGGTTCCCTGCTCACAGGGATGCACCAACATACTGCTGGGTCCTCCTTAATTATGGGTAACTTCTCTGAATGTAAATCAGCTTTAAAAAATGAATTCCTGGGTTAGGGGGATACCTCAATCTCTAACATAGAGCTAGATATCAATTTAAGCTTAGTCTGAAGTTCTGTGACATGAAACAGATTTATGAGTTTGCTCAAAATGATCTATATACTATAATCATAAAACAATGCTTTTACTGGAAAGTTAAGAAGAAATATTCTTTTTTTTACCATTTTAAACTTTTAATTTACTTATTTTTTTAACATCTTATTGGAGTATAATTGCTTTACAATGGTGTGTTAGTTTCTACATTATAACAAAGTGAATCAGCTATACATATACCTATATCCCCATATCTCCTCCCTCTTGCTTCTCCCTCCCACCCTCCCTATCCCATCCCTCTAGGTGGTCACAGAGCACCAAGTTGATCTCCCTGTGCTGTGCGGCTGCTTCCCACTAGCTATCTATTTTACATTTAGTAGTATATATAAGTCCATGCCACACTCTTACTTTGTCCCAGCTTACCCTTCCCCTTCCCCATGTCCTCAAGTCCATTCTCTACATCTGCATCTTTATTCCTGTCCGGGCCCTAGGTTCTTCAGAACGCTTTTTTTTTTTTTTTAGCTTCCACATATACATCTTAGCATATGGTATTTATTTTTCTCTTTCTGACTTACTTCACTCTGTATGACAGATTCCAGGTCTATCCACCTCATTACAAATAACTCAGTTTCATTTCTTTTTATGGCTGAGTAATATTCCATTGTATATATGTGCCACATCTTCTTTATCCATTCATCTGTCGATGGACACTGAGGTTGCTTCCATATCCTGGCTATTGTAAATAGGGCTGCAATGAACATTTTGGTACATGACTCTTTTTGAATTATGGTTTTCTCAGGGTATATGCCCAGTAGTGGGATTGCTGGGTCGTATGGTAGTTCTGTTTTTAGATTTTTAAGGAACCTCCATACTGTTCTCCATAGTGGCTGTATCAATTTATATTCCCACCAACAGTGCAAGAGAGTTCCCTTTTCTCCACACCCTCTCCAGCATTTATTTCTGTAGATTTTTTTGATAATGGCTATTCTGACTGGTGTGAGGTGATACCACATTGTACTTTTGATTTGAATTTCTCTAATGATTAGTGAGCTTGAGCATCCTTTCATGTGTTTGTTGGCAATCTGTATATCTGCTTTGGAGAAATGTCTATTTAGATCTTTTGCCCATTTTTGGATTGGGTTGTTTGTTTTTTTGATATTGAGCTGCATAAGCTGCTTGTAAATTTTGGAGATTAATCCATCCTTTGTCAGTTGCTTCATTTGCAAATATTTGCTCCCATTCTGAGTATTGCCTTTTTGTGTTGTTTATAGTTTCCTTTGCTATGAAAAAGCTTTGAAGTTTCATTAGGTCCCATTTGTTTATTTTTGTTTTTATTTCCATTTCTCTTGGAGGTGGGTCAAAAAGGGTCTTGTGGTGATTTATGTCATAGAGTGTTCTGCCTATGTTTTCCTCTAAGAGTTTGATAGTGTCTGGACTTACGTTTAGGTCTTTAATCCATTTTGAGTTTATTTTTGTGTATGGTGTTAGGGAGTGTTCTAATTTCATTCTTTTACATGTAGCTGTCCAGTTTTCCCAACACCACTTATTGAAGAGGATGTCTTTTCTCCATTGTATATTCTTGTCTCCTTTATCAAAGATAAGGTGACCATATGTGCGTGGGTTTTTCTCTGGGCTTTCTATCCTGGTCCATTGATCTGTATTTCTGTTTTTGTGTCAGTAGCATACTATCTTGATTACTGTAGCTTTGTAGTATAGTCTGAAGTCAGGGAGCCTGATTCCTCCAGCTCCATTTTTCTTTCTCAAGATTGCTTTGGCTATTCGGGGTCTTTTGTGTTTCCATACAAATTGTGAAATTTTTTGTTCTACTTCTGTGAAAAATGCCATTGGTAGTTTCATAGGGATTGCACTAAATATGTAGATTGCTTTGGGTAGTATAGTCATTTTCACAATGTTGATTCTTCCAATCCAAGAACTTGTTATATCTCTCCATCCATTTGTATCATCTTTGATTTCTTTCATCAGCGTCTTATAATTTTCTGCATACAGGTCTTTTGTCTCCTTAGGTAGATTTGTTCCTAGGTATTTTATTATTTTTGTTGCTATGGTAAATGGGAGTGTTTCCTTAATTTCTCTTTCAGATGCTTTGTTGATAGTGTATAGGAAAGTAAAAGATTTCTGTGCATTAATTTTGTATCGTTCCACATTACCAAACTCATTGATTAGCTCTTGTGGTTTTCTGGCAGCATCTTTACTATTCTCTATGTGTAGTATCATGACATTTGCAAAGAGTGACAGCTTTCCTTCTTCTTTTCTGAACGGATTCCTTTTATTTCTTTTTCTTCTCTGATTGCCGTGGCTATAACTTCCAAAACTATGTTGAATAACAGTGCTGAGAGTGGACAACCGTTTTTTGTTCGTGATCTTAGAGGAAATGGTTTCAATTTTTCCCCATTGAGAATGATGTTGGCCGTGGGTTTGTTATATGGCTTTTATTTTGTTGAGGTAATGTCTCTCTATGCCTACTTTCTGGAGGGTTTTCATCATAAATGGGTATTGAATTTTGACATAAGCTTTTTCTGCATCTATTGAGATGATCATATAGTTTTTCTCCTTCAATTTGTTAATATGGTGTATCACATTGACTGATTTGCATATATTGAAGAATCCTTGCATTCTGCGGTAAACCCCTATTGATCATGGTGTATGATCTTTTTAATGTACTGTTGGATTCTGTTTGCTAGTATTTTGTTGAGGATTTTTGTATCTATGTTCATCAGTGATATTGGCCTGTAGTTTTCTTTCTTTGCGACATCTTTGTCTGGTGTTGGTATCAGAGTGATGGTGGCCTTATATAATGAGTTTGGGAGTGTACCTCCCTCTGCTATATTTTGGAAGAATTTGAGAAGGATATGTGTTAGCTCTTCTCTACATGTTTGATAGAATTCGCCTGTGAAGTCATCTGGTCCTGTGCTTTTGTTTGTTGGAACATTTTTATTCACAGTTTCAATCTCAGTGCTCATGATTGGTCTGTTTATATTTACTGTTTCTTCCTGGTTCAGTCTCGGGAGGTTGTGCTTTTCTAAGAATTTGTCCATTTCTTCTAGATTATCCATTTTATTGGCATATACTTGCTTGTAGTAATCTCTCAGGACGCTTTGTATTTCTGCAGTGTCAGTTGTTACTTCTCCTTTTTCATTCCTAATTCTATTGATTTGAGTCTTCTCCCTTTTTTTCTTGTTGAGTTTGGCTAATGGTTTATCAATTTTGTTTATCTTCTCAAAGAACCAGCTTTTTGTTTTATTAATCTTTGGTATTGTTTCTTTCATTTTTTTTCATTTATTTCTGATCTGATCTTTATGATTTCTTTTCTTCTGCTAACTTGGAGGTTTTTTGTTCTTCTTTCTCTAACTGCTTTAGCTTTAAGATTAGGTTGTTTATTTGAGATGTTTCTTGTTTCTTGAGGTACGATTATATTGCTATTAACTTTCCTCTTAGAACTGCTTTTGCTGCATCCCATAGGTTTTGCATCGTCGTGTTTTCATTGTCATTTGTTTCTAGGTATTTTTTTGATTTCCTCTTTGAGTTCTTCAGTGATCTCTTGGTTATTAAGTAGTGTATTGTTTAGCCTCCATGTGTTTGTATTCTTTACAGATCTTTTCCTGTAATTGATATCTAATCTCATAGCATTTTGGTCCGAAAAGATACTTGATACAATTTTAATTTCCTTAAATTTACCAGGGTTTGATTTGTGACCTGAGATATGATCTATCCTGAGGAATGTTCCATGAGCACTTGAGAAGAAAGTGTATTCTGTTGTTTTTGGATGGAATGTCCTATAAATATCAATTAAGTCCATCTTGTTTAATGTATCATTTAAAGCTTGTGTTTCCTTATTTATTTTCATTTTGGATGATCTTTTCCTTAGTGAAAGTGGGGTGTAAAAGTCCCCTACTATGATTGTGTTACTGTTGATTTCCCCTTTTATGCCTGTTAGCATTTGCCTTATGTATTGAGGTGCTTCTATGTTGGGTGCATAAATATTTACAATTGTTGTATCTTCTTGGATTGATCCCTTGATCCTTATGTAGTGTCCTTCTTTGTCTCTTGTAATAGTCTTTGTTTTAGAGTCTATTTTGTCTGATATGTGAATTACTACTCCAGCTTTCATTTGATTTCTATTTGCATGGAATATCTTTTTCCATCCCTTCACTTTCAGGTTGTATGTGTCCCTAGGTCTGAGGTGGGTCTCTGTGTTTTTTTTGGTGGTACGCGCGCATCTCACTGCTGTGGCCTTTCCCATTGAGGAGCACAGGTTCCGGACGCACAGGCCCAGCGGCCATGGCTCACAGGCCCAGCTGCTCCGCGGCATGTGGGATCTTCCCGAACCAGGGTATGAACCCGTGTCCCCTGCATTTGGCAGGCAGATTCTCAACCACTGTGCCACCAGGGAAGCCCTGAAGTGGGTCTCTTGTAGACAGCATATATATGGGTCTTGGTTTTGTATCCATTCAGCTGGTCTATGTCTTTTGTTGGGAGCATTTAATCCATTTCCACCTAAAGTAATTATTGATATGTATATTCCTAGTACTATTTTCTTAATTGTTTTGGGTTTGTTATTGTAGGTCTTTTCCTTCTCTTGTGTTTCCTGCCTAGAGAAGTTCCTTTAGTATTTGTTGTAAAGCTGGTTTGGTGTTGCTTAATTCTCTTAGCGTTTGCTTGTCTGTAAAGATTTTAATTTCTCCGTTGAATCTTAATGAAATCCTTGCTGGGTAGAGTAGTCTTGGTTGTAGGTTTTCCCCTTTGATCACTTTAAATATGTCTTGCCGGGCTTCCCTGGTGGCGCAGTGGTTGAGGCTCCGCCTGCCAATGCAGGGGACACGGGTTCGTGCCCCAGTCCGGGAAGATCCCACATGCCGCGGAGCGGCTGAGCCCGTGAGCCATGGCCGCTGAGCCTCCGCATCCGGAGCCTGTGCTCCACAACGGGAGAGGCCACAGCAGTGAGAGGCCCGTGTACAGCAAAAAAAAAAAAAAAAAAAGTCTTGCCAATCCCTTCTGGCTTGCAGAGTTTCTGCTGAAAGATCAGCTGTTAACCTTATGGGGATTCCCTTGTATGTTATTTGTTGTTTCTCCCTTGCTGCTTTTAATATTTTTTCTTTGGATTTAACTTTTGATAGTTTGATTAATATGTGTCTTGGCATATTTCTCCTTGGATTTATCCTGTATGGGACTCTCTGTGCTTCCAGGACTTGATTGACTATTTTGTTCCCATATTAGGGAAGTTTTCAATTATAATCTCTTCAAATATTTTCTCAGGGGCTTCCCTGGTGGCGCAGTGGTTGAGAGTCCGCCTGCCGATGCGGGGGACACGGGTTCGTGCCCTGGTCCGGGAAGATCCCACATGCCGCGGAGCGGCTGAGCCCGTGAGCCATGGCCGCTGAGCCTGTGCGTCCGGAGCCTGTGCTCCGCAACGGGAGAGGCCACAACAGTGAGAGGCCCGCATACCGCAAAAAAAAAAAAAATATATATATATATTTTCTCAGTCCCTTTCTTTTTCTCTTCTTCTTTGTCCCCTATAATTCGAATGTTGGTGCATTTAATGTTGTCCCATAGGTCTCTAAGACTGTCTTGAAATCTTTTCTTTGTTTTTTTCTTTATTCTGCTCTGCAGTAGTTATTTCCACTATTTTACCTTCCAGGTCACTTAACCATTCTTCTGCCTCAGTTATTTTGCTATTGATCCCATCTAGAGTATTTTTAATTTCATTTATTGTGTTGTTCATCGTTGCTTGCTTCCTCTTTATTTCTTCTAGGTCCTTGTTAAATGTTTCTTGCAATTTGTCTATTCTATTTCCAAGATTTTAGATCATCTTTATTATCATTATTCTGAATTCTTTTTCAGGTAGACTGCCTATTTCCTCTTCATTTGTTAGGTCTGGTTGGTTTTTACCTTGCTCCTTCATCTGCTGTGTGTTTTTCTGTCTTTTCATTTTGCTAACTGTATTTGGGGTCTCCTTTTTTCAGGCTGCAGGTTCGTAGTTCCCGTTGTTTTTGGTGACTGTCTCCAGTGGCTAAGGTTGGTTCAGTGGGTTGAGTAGGTTTCCTGGTTGAGGGGACTAGTGCCTGTGTTGTGGTGGATGAGGCTGGATCTTGTCTTTCTGGTGGGCAGGTCCACGTCTGGTGATGTGTTTTGGAGTGTCTGTAGCCTTATGATTTTAGGCAGCCTCTCTGCTAGTGGGGTGGGGTGTTGTGTTCCTGTCTTGCTAGTTGTTTGGCATAGTCAAACACATAGTCAAGCACTGTAGCTTGCTGGTTGTTGAGTGGAGCTGGGTCTTTGCATTGAGATGGAGATCTCTGGGAGAGCTTTTGCTGTTTGATGTTATGTGGAGACAGGAGCGGTCTGGTGGACCAATGTCTGAACTCAGCCCTCCCATCTCAGAGGCACAGGCCTCACACCCAAATAGAGCACCAAGATTCTGTTAGCCACATGGCTCAGAAGAAAAGGGAGAAAAAAGAAAGAAAGAAAAAAAAAAGTAAATAGAAAGAAATAACGTTTTTATAATAAAAAATAAAAACAATTATTAAAAATAAAACAATTTAAATATAATACAAAAAAAGAAAGAAAGAAGAGAGAAACCAGACCAAAAACAAATCCACCATTGATAACAAGTGCTAAAAGCTATACTAAAACAAACAAACAGAAAACTAAAAAACTAACAGACAGAACCCTAGGACAAATGGTAAAAGCAAAGCTATACAGACAACATCACACAAAGAAGCATACACATACACATTCACAAAAAAAGAAAAAGAAAAAAATATATATATATATATTAAAAAAGAAGGAAGAGAGCAGTAAAATCAAGAAACAAATCTACCAATGATAGTAAACTCTAAATACTAAACTAAGATGAGCATAAAACCAGAAACCACTCCGTCACATACAGCAAACCCCAAGTCTACAGTTGCTCCCGAAGTACACTTCCTCATTTTTGGAAGATTCGTTTTCTATTCATGTATTCCAGGTACGTAGGGTACATCAAGTTGATTGTGGAGATTTAATCTGCTGCTCTTGAGGCTGCTGTGAGAGATTTCCCTTTCTCTTCTCTGTTCGCACAGCTCCTCTGGTTCAGTGTGGATTTTGCCCCGCCTCTGCATGTCGGTCACCTGAGGGCCTCTGTCTCTGCCCAGACAGGACAGGGTTAAAGGAGCAGCTGATTAGGGGGTTCTTGCTCACTCAGACCAGGGGGAGAGAGGGGTGTGGAATGCGGTGCGAACCTGTGGCGGCAGAGGCCAGCGTGACATTGCAACAGCCCAAGGTGCTCTGTGTGTTCTCCTGGGGAAGTTGTCCCTGGATCACAGAACCTTGGCTGTGGTGGGCTGCAGAAGCTCCTGGTCAGGGAGGTGTGGATAGTGACCTTTGCTTGCACACAAGCTTCTTGGTGGCTGCAACAGCAGGCTTAGTGTCTCATGCCCATCTCTGGGGTCTGCACTGATAGCTGCAGTGCAAGCAGTCTCTGGAGCTTGTTTAGGTGGTGCTCTGAATCCCCTCTCCTTGCACACCCCTAAACAGTGGTCTCTTGCCTCTTAGGCAGGTCCAGACTTTTTCGCAGACTCCCTCTTGGCTAGCTGTGGTGCACTAACCCCCTTCATGCTGTGTTCACGCAGCCAACCCCGTCCTCTCCCTGGGATCTGACCTCTGAAGCCTGAGCCTCAGCTCCCAGCCCCTGCCCGCCCTGGCGGGTGAGCAGAGAAGCCTCTCGGGCTGGTGAGTGCTGGTCAACACTGATTCTCTGTGCGGGAATATCTCTGTTTTGCCCTCTGCACCCCTGTTGCTGTGCTCTCCTTTGTGGCTCCGAAGCTTCCCCCCTGCCACCCCCTGTCCCCGCCAGTGAAGGCCTTCCTAGTGTGTGGAAACTTCCTCCATCACAGCTCCCTCCCCTAAGTGCAGGTCCTGTCCCTGTTCTTTTGTTTCTGTTTTTTCTTTTGCTCTACCCAGGTACATAGGGAGTTTCTTGCCTTTGGGAAAGTCTGAGGTCTTCTGCCAGTGTTCAGTAGGTGCTCTGTAGGAATTATTCCACATGTAGATGTATTTCTGATGTATCTGTGGGGAGGAAGGTGATCTCCACATCTTATTCCTCCACCGTCTTGAAGGTCTCTTAGAAGAAATATTCTTTACTAACAATTTTGTTTAGTTTTTTTTGCTTTCAGAATTTGAATTGGTATTTCCAAGAACCAGATAATAATATAAAATTTCTATTCTTTTTCAGTCTTGCTACTTCCTGCAAATCTGGTACTCCAGAAAATAGAACCACTAGCCAAATAAGTAGTACAATTTGATTTAAAATTATACTGCTGGTCCTGACACTATTGATAATTTTAATTTCCCCTTAACTTCCTTTTTCCACACTTACAGATGGCATTCAGACTGTAAATACATTTAAAAAGCATCTGAGGAGAATCTTTTTTTTCACTTTCTAAATCTTTTATTCTAACTATATTTCACAATTCACTGTTGTTCCAGTGATTTATGTGTTTGCCATTTTATATATGATGAAAATGTTACTTTCGCTTGGGTCTGAAGGTTGTATTCATTAATTTTATGGTTGTATGATATTTAGGACTAAAGTTTTAAAATAACTTTGATAAGGATATTATTTTAAAGAAATAGAGACTATTTTTAAAAAATTTTATTTGTTTTTCAAGAAGTATGTGAGATCCTAAAGAAAAGGAACTTGAAATGGGAATCTAAATGTGAAGACCCTCACAGGAAGAGCCCCTGGGATTCAGATACATACATAAAAGGTTTTAATCACCTCCAGTGCACCCCACTGGTGAGAAAGAGATTATCACTAGGACAATGGGGATGGCCAAATACACAAGACCCACCTGAAACTAAACATAAGAGATCCACAGAAGATTAGCATATAAACCCATAACCCATTGGGGAGGGCACCGCACACCACTCACTCTGGGCCACAAAGGGGTTGCCTTCAGGAACAAAATGAAGAAGTAGGGGCTGTGGAAGATAGATTTTAAAGCATCAAGGGGGCAGGGTGACCCTGGTTCCTTAAAAAGGATGTGGTTGGCTTCTTTGAATAATTCCACCACCAGCAGGGAATTGAAATCAAGACTCAGGGTTAAGGAGAAATTGTACTTAGTCCCTTTGATAAGAAGACTGATTGGCTAGGGGACTTTATTCATGGGAGCAGAGTTGAGAGGGGAGCTTGCAGTTAGGCCATTGGAGGCCTTGCAAGTTTCACCAGATATCATGGCAGCACATAGTATCAGGCCATAATATCAGGTTTTATTTTTAGGCCTTACAACACAAAACCACTCTCATGTTGTCTTTTGTTTGTGAGGAACAAATATTTTCTCTGGTAGTATAAAAATGATATTTTATTTTAAAGGCAAAACAGAGACTCTTACGGAAATCCAAGACCCAGAATTATGGCAAGACATCAGGAATCAAACTTGTGTTCTGTGTTCTTAAAGGATGGTTTCTCCCCCTTCCATAGATGATCTGCTTGGCTGTGTGTTTCTGATCCATACTCTCTCTCTCTTGACTCTTCCTCTTCCTAATAATCCTGGATGCTTCTCATGAGAGCCACACTCCTCAACCTTAGAAATACTTGACTTTCTAGCTCTAATGACTGCTAACATCTGGCAGCCTCTTTCTATGCTTCCAGGTTCAAATTCTTAAGACAGCATTTGATTGTCTTAGACTTTTGCATTCTTGAAGAGGCATCAACATCAGGCTAAGTCATATGCTCATGGCAAGCTTAGGAATGAGCTACTTCTGAGATAGACGTCCATTCTTTTTATGTATAATTAGCCTCAGCTGATATAGATATAGGGATATATGAGAAAACGTAGCTAAATAATTGAGCAGATACTGAGGGCAAAGATTTTCTCACCAAGGAAAGGTGTGGGGAGCAGGGCCTTCTGAATGTGCATAGCAAAATATCTCAGAGCGTCAAATCAGTTTCCCTTTGCAGTTTTCTCTTTCAGGAAATAAAAATATAATTTCTTATCTACCAAGTCAAATGAGTGAATCAGCCTGTCTTTTTGTTCTTTCTCCTGACCACTTCCTTTTCTTCTCTAATTTTGTTGCACTAAATATATCATTTACTTTCTTAGTATTTGTCTCTTTATTTGAAATATACAGCCATTAACCTGGTGCAGGCAGGCTCCTTTCCTTTCAGCTTGGGTCTGTTAAAACTGTCTTCTGGCACGTCCAGACTCTCTTCCTGCCAGCCCCTCCTATACCCAGCCCAAATGATCCTAAAGAAACACCATTTTCAATAAATTGCCTTATCTCTCTATCTCAACAGAATTTTCTTCAAAGCAATACCTTGCAATGATTTCTGTTTTGTTTTATCTGCCCTACTTCTTGATAAAAGGGGAACTGGCTCTCTAGAGAATTTTACATCTATATAAAAGATTGGAATTACAGGGTAGAAAAGTCAAGATTAAAAAAAAAATAACAGTAAGCCTCAGGATTATTATATTTTGCTGTCTTTGTCTGTTCCCCAAACCAGATTATAACCTCCTGGATAATAAGAATTAAGTCTCATGGTTCTTTTTAACCCAGCCAGAATTCAATCATATATACTTTTGATGATGGTGATACTGTTGATTTCTTTATGCTTTGAAAGCATAAATAGTGAGTTATTTGTATTGGTTATTTGATTTAGTTGCTTACAATCAGCCATGCTAAGTATTTTGGAGCATTTTGTCTATTGACATTTGAAGTGATCATTTATAGTTATATATTTATTGGTGTTTCATTACTCTTTTTTCTGGTTATTTTGTACTTCTCTATTCTTTTCTTCTTTTCGCTTCCTTCCCTTATGATTTGATGTTTATCTTAGTGGTATTCTTGTGTTCCTTTCTTTCAAGTTTTTGTGTATCTATTGTAGATTTTTGATTTGTGGTTATCATGGGACTTTTATATGTTGACCTATAACTATATCTTACTTGTTTTAAACTGATAGTCATTGAAGTTCAAACACATTATAAAAAATCTGTATTTTTCATTCTGTCCCTCAAATTTTGTGTTTTTGTTGTAATATTTTACATCTTCATGTTTTTCCCTTAACTATTTATTGAGGTTATAGTTTATTTTACATTTTTTAATTTTTCTGTTTTACTAGCTTATTTAAGTTGTTGATCCACAGCCTTTACTATATATTTTCCTTTATTAGTGGATTTTTTTCTTTTCCTATAAATTCTTCCCTCTTACTGTAGCCTTTTCTTTTCTACTTAAAAAAGACCCTTTCACATTTTTTTGAGTCAGTTTAATATTGATGAACTCTTAATTTTTACTTGTTTCAGAAGTTATTTGTCTCTCCTTCAATTGTGAATGATAACCTGCTGGGTAGAGTATACTAGGTTGTAAGTTTTTTCCCTTTCTGCACTTGAAATATGTCATGCCACTGCCTTCTGGCCTGCAAAATTTCTTCAGAAAAATTAGCTGATAGCCATATGGGGTTTCCCTTGTATGTTACTCTTTGTTTTTCTCTTGCTGCTTTTAGAATTCTCTCTTTATCTGTAACTTTGGCCATTTTAATAATGTCTTGGTGTGGGTCTCTTTCAGATCATATTGTTTGGGTCACTCTGTGCTTCCTGTACTTGTATATGTGTTTCCTTCTTCAGGTTTGGGAAGTTATCAGCCATAATTTTATTATGGCTTTTAATTTTTAAAATTTTATCTGGGATCCCCATAATGAGAATGTTAGTAGGTTTGATGTTATTCTAGAATTCCCTTAAACTGCTCTCATTTTGTTGTCGTTGTTGTTGTTATGAATGGGTGATTTCCATTACTATGTCTTCCAGATCACTTATGCATTCTTCTGTATCACCTAGTCTGCTCTTAATTCCTTCTAGTGCGTTTTTCACTTCAGTTATTATATTCCTCAGCTCTGACTGGTTCTTTAGTTTCTTGTTAAAATTTTCACTGTGTCCATCTATTCTTTTCCCTAGTTCACTTGGCATTCTTATTACAAATGGTTTGAACTCTTTATCTGGTAAGTTATTTACCTCTGTTTCATTAGTTAGTTTTTTTTGGGGGGGGGATTTTACATGTTATTTCACTTGAAACAAATCCCTCTGTCTTTTCATTTTGTTTAACTTTTTCTGTTTTTGAAATTAGGTGAAACAGTTATCTGTTCTGGACTTGAAAGGGTATCCTTTTGGGGAACATCCCTATATAGTCTATGTATATCCAGTGGCTTAGTGGGAGAACTGGATCTGAAGTGAGCATGGGTCATGTCTTCTCCCAGGGTGATATCTAGCAGCTATCACCTTGATGGGAGGTGGGGCTGGAGATGGTGGGACTAGGGCTAAAGCCAGGTGTGAGCTGGGGCTTCCCCTATGCTCAGTGGCCATCATTGTCCTACTCAGGGTGGGGTCGGGTCCCAAAGTGATATAGCAGAAGGGTTCAGTCCAAGCTGGTTTTGTTCCTTCTAAGTGTGCACTCTCCCCACTCCCAGAAGCAGCACCTTTGCCCCAGAGGGGAGAAGTGCTGGAACAACAGGGGACAGCGTGGTTGCCCAGTGTGGGCCAGGGCATGCTCTGGGACAGTTCTGGCACACCAGTGAGAACTTCAGACTGCTTCTGATCTGCTGTTTCCATGAGCACCAGTAATGGCCACCCTTGTCCCGTTCAGATGAAGTGCCATGGTCAGCCAGCTCCATCCCCCTCAAACTGTGCACTCTTTTTGCCAATAGCAGTCTTTGCCCTACTGTGGAATTGTGCCTGAGCTAGAGGTGCAGGGGCAAGAACATGGTATGGGCTGGGGCACACTCGGGTGTTCATGGCAAACTGATCTGAGTCCTGGGCAGTTTCAGTATGCTTCGGCTGCCTTGTTTTGGAAGTAAGCAAGTAACTACTTGTTCTTCCTAAGTGGAGTCTAGATTTCTTATAACCCTCCTATTAGTCCCACTGTTTTTTGAAGCAGCTAAGAGGACTTGTCTTCCTGGTGTCAGATCCAGGGCTGGGGTAACCAATATGTGGTTCAAACTGCTCGCTTTCTAGGGAGGATTTCTGAGCCCATGTAATCCTCCTCTTCTGTGTCCCCTCCTAGGGGCACAGGTCCTGAACTGATCTCTTCTCTTCCTACCTGGCTCTGTGTGGTGGATCTTTCTTTACAGCCTTTATTGTAGAGGAGCCTTTCAGCCAGCCTCCAGTTTGTTTTCAGTGAGAATTTTTCACATATGGATGTATTTTTGATGTGTTTGTGGGGGAGGTGAACTCATCATCCTCCAACTCCACCCTCTTGATCTACCCTCAACAAAAGATTAGTAACTACTTTATTTCTATAAAGTATAAAAGGATTAACATTAGCTTATAGAAATTTCACAATATTCTGATTTCAAATCAGGAAAGGATTATGTGTTTTTATAGCCATAACTTCTTTTTTCAATTTTGTGGATTTGTAAGTGCATAAAAAGAATTCATCCTGACTCCAGACTGACAAGATTGGATTGACAGCTGATAAAAGTTGTCAACATTGCCTGTCATATTGAAACTTAGTAGACTATAAAATGCTTATAAAAGCTTCAATTATCCTGTCAATACTGGGATTTCATTAAGAATTAATTAAAACAAATTTGCTTGTTAATAAAGCTCAAAATATCAATCAGTTCTATCGCTAAAATGTGTGACTAACTTGTGTGTTATGTGATGTATGTGTACATCCATGGTTAAGAAATGAGATCTCATAGGCCTTTTTTTAGTTTATACTGAAAGCAACATGGTGCAAAGGGATGTCCAAATTTTTAATTAAAATTAGATCAGAGCATACACACAGCCAAGGTTAATTTCAATATTTTTCACAACGAGCAAAATAGGGAACAATATCTCTTTACTTTGATGGTCATTCCAGAATGGATTTTGTACTTAACATTCATATTGATTCACATATTAGAACAAAATTAATTTCATTGAGAAAGTGAAAATAGAGTACTTCCTATGTCCAACTTACTACAATATAACAGAGTAAAACTTGTTAAAGTTGTACTTAAATTATATATTAAATTAATTTAATGTAATTGTTTTATTTTATTCATTCCTTAATTAAATTACCAAGTCCTTATGACACTTTTACTTTCTTATAGAAATGATAAAAATATCTTTCTAAGCTTCTGCGTTACTTTAAGTCGCTAACAAGCAACTTATTTAATTAAAAATAATCTTATTTATTATGCAATAATTATTTATTGATAATGTACTATGTTCTCTGTATTCCTCAAAGTGGTGGCGATAAAATGGTAAGCAAAACAGACACATTACCTATATTCATGGAGTTAGTTTATTGAGAAAAAATATACATATTTAAATAGTTCTACCATGAAAAATTGTATCTCAAACAAGTGTTATAAAGGAGAGGTTTCCAAGGCTATGAGAGTCTGGGTAGGGGAATTTGACATGATGAAGCAGGTCAAGAAAGTCTTGAAGAGGTTACACTTTAGTTTAGATCTGAAGGATGGTAACAGTTTTGGTAAAAAGAGTCAGAGAAGGATCTGCTCAGGCACAAGAGCTGCATAAATGTCCATTGGCAAAATGCATTTCAGTGAATACAGGGAGTGTTGTAGCTTAAGTTGTGCTCTCCCTGAAAGATATGCTGAAGTCCAAACCTCTAGTACCTAAGAATGTGATCTTATTTGAAAATAGAGTCTTGGCAGGTTTAACAAAGTTAAAATTATGTTGTTATGGTAGACCCCCAGTCTAATATGACTGGTGTCCTTATAAAAAGGGGAAATTTGGACACAGATATGCACAGAGGGAAGACTATGTGAAGAGACACAGGGAGAAAATAACCATCTTTAAGCCAGGGAATGGCTGAAGCTACTAGGAGCTTGGAGAGAGTCCTGGGACAGATCCTTCTCTGGCACCTTCGGGAGAGCATGGCCCTGTTCACATTTTGATTTTGGATTTCTGGTCTGCAGAAAACTGTGAGACAACAAATTTCTGTTGTTTTAAGCCACCCTGTTTGTGTTACTTTGTGACAACAACCTTAGGAAACTAGTATAGGGATTGAAAGCAGATTAATGAAGATGAAAAAGGAGAATAAGAGAAAATTGATCTGAAGAGAACATGGAGCCATAGGTAGGAACCAGATCATGGAGAGAGTCCTACAGGCCATTGTAGGAGTTTTGTTTTTATTTTCAGAGCAAAGTATTAAGCAATCCAAACAGAGATGATAGTAGCTTGGACAAGAGTGGTGATAATGGTTATGAAGAGAAGTCAATGGGAACAAGAGAGTGGATTGAAAATTATAAATAACTTACAAAAAAGCAAGTTTACTCAATGATATCACTCCAGAAATTCTCTGCTCTTTTCTTTTACCATTAATTTTTCAGTCTACACTGGATCATTCTCCTCACCATCAAAGGGTACCCCTTTTTTCTATCTGCTTTTTTGGTTGTTGATAACAGATTGATTGAGATATAGTTGACATATTATGCACATATTAAAAGTGTGAAGTTTAATAAAAGTTAACTTATTGATATAGCCATGAAACTATGACCACAATCAAGATAATGAACATATCCAACCCCAAAAGTTTTCTAGTATCCTTCTGCAGTGACTTTCTTTATCCCTAGTGATATTGCTATCTTTGAAATCAATTTTGTCTGATATTAATATAGCCACTCCAGTTTTCTTTTGCTTATTATTAGCATGGCATGTCATTTGTCATCATTTTACTTTTCACCTATTTGTATCTTTGTATTAAAATAGGTTCCTCACAGACAGCAAATAATTGAGTCTTGCTTTCTTACCTAATCAGATAATCTTTTGCTTTCACTTGGGAATGTTTCATTTGTTTACACTTAATGTTACTCTTAGCATGGTTAAGTGTTAACCATTTGCCACTTGCTTTCTATTTGTCTCATTTGTTCTTTGTGTTTTTGCCTTTTTCTCTGCCTTCTTTTGGATTGAATATTTTTATTTTTTCATTTTATGTATATTATTGTCTTATAGCTATTATTTTTGGCTATTTTAGTAGTTGATTCTACCTTTAATATTAAATGGTGTACCATGTCACAGATAGAGCAATTTATAAGAATATAAGTCATGCTTATACTTCTCCTTATCTTCCTGTTGTTATTATTATGCTTATTATTTTACATATGTTAAAAATCTCATAAGTCAAATATCATTGGAATATATTTAAATATTAAGTTCTGGATTGGTTTTGATTGATATGTTTTTATTGTCATTATGGTTCAGATTTTACTTCTTTGCATATCTGGTAATTTTTCATTTTATGCCAAGTGCTTTGATTTGTTACCTTTTGGGTGCTGGATATATTTTATATATCCTATAAATATTCTTTAGCTTTATTCTGAGAAATTGTTAAGTTACTTAGGAGAAGTTTGATTCTTTTGGGTCCTGCTTTAAACTTAGGTGGAAACAGAACAGTATTTAGTTCTGGATCTTTTTTTTTTTTTTGTCCCACTGCCTTGGCAGGGTCTTTCTAAGTACTCTTCCCAATACCCCCATGAATTATGAGGTTTCCTAGTCTGAAAAACATTCACTATTTCCAGCCTTGTGTGAACTCTGAAAATCATTTCCTCTAATCCTTTCAGGTGGTTATTTTCACAGCCTTTGGTAGTTTCCTCACAAGCATGCACTGATCGGTCGGTACCCAGATGAATAATCAAGGGGACATGTGTGCAAATCTCTGGAGTTTTCTCTCTGCTGCTCTCTTCTCTTCAGAATGCTACCCTCTTTAGACTCCTAGCCCTATCTACTCCTGGAAAGATTGTTTGTCTTTAAAAGATTGTTTATACTTTCTTTACTCATAACTCATTTCCTCCTTTTTTAAGCCTCTTTCCCTCTTGTTTTCCCCGCTCTCTAAAATCCTTAGCAAGTCACCAGTGACCATCATTTTGATAAACCTATGGGCTGATTTTTGGTCTAAGTGATATGGCCTCCATAATGTTTGACCTCATCTTTGCTTATTTCCCCCCTCACTCACTCCACTACATTTTTTTTTAATTCCTCAAATGTAGTCTGTATGATTTTTTTCTTGATTATTTATACTGGCTGTTCCCTTTGCTTGGAATGACCTTTCTTCAGATAACTACCTGTCTAACTCACTGCCCTTTTCCAAGCCTGATCACCCTACTTAAAATTGCAACAACTTCCTATGATAGCTAGTCTCTAAAAATGACCCTCTCTGAACGTTGTATAGCCCCCTCCCCTTGAATCTGGGCTGCCCTGGGACTTGTTTGTAACCAATAAAATGTATCTAATGTGACAATCTAGAACTTCTGAGGCTAAGTCAGAGGAAGTTTTGCAGAGTCTATCTTGGTTTCTTGAAATACTAACTCTCAGGATGGTCGCTGACAGTACACTGTCTCTCAGAACACAGCCTCCATGCTGTGAGGCCAAAGTCACATGGAGAGGCCACCTATAGGCACTATGGCTGAACCTCAACTGAGCTTCAACTGCTGGCCATGTGAGTGATTCATCTTGGACCTCCATCCAGCACAGACAAAAGCCCTAGTTAATATCTTTCTGAAAACACATGAGAAACCCAAGTGAGAACCAACTGGCTGAGCCCAGTTAAAGCATAATACTATAGAAAATAATAATACCTTATTTTAAGCCACTTAGTTTTGAAGTAGTTTATAGTTAAGGATGACTAGAAATCCCCTTTCCCTGCTTAATTTCAAATCCCCTATACTACATTTTATTTTTCCCCCCTGAGTATTTATTATTCTTTAATATACTTTTTGACTTGCTACTTTATTATGTTTAGTATTTATTTTTTGTCTGGTTGTCTCCACCAGATTAAAAAGTCTGAGAAGGTGCTGATCATTGTCTATTTTCTTCCATAATATATCTTAATTTTCTAGAACAGTATGCCTGGTATACAGTAGGGATTCAATAAATATTTGTAGAAAGAATAAATGAACAAAGCAGTAGTCTATCATAAAAATTAAACAAGAATCATTCTAGAGATGATCATAAATTCACCTTAAATATGACACATTTCCAAAACCAAAATGCTAAATTAAGGTATCAACAAATATCATAGAGTGTCTTTCAATTTAGGGACTTATAAATAGCAAACTGAAAGGTAACTATTAGGAGAAATAGAAGCTACTTGAAATTTCTTTTAGGGCTTCCCTGGTGGCGCAGTGGTTGAGAGTCCGCCTGCGGATGCAGGGGACACGGGTTCGTGCCCCGGTCCTGGAAGATCCCACATGCTGCAGAGCGGCTGGGCCCGTGAGCCATGGCCGCTGAGCCTGCGCATCTGGAGCCTGTGCTCCGCAATGGGAGAGGCCACAGCAGTGAGAGGCCCACGTACCACCAAAAAAAAAAAAAAAAAAAAAAAGAAATTTCTTTTAAATATTAGACCATTATATGACTCTTGGTAGTGATTTTACATTACTATAAAATTTTTGGAGTCATAATGAACAGAAGACCAAAGAATTTTTGTTCAAAAGTAACAAAATAAAATTTAAGATGAGGAGCATATAATTATAATTTTCCAGGAGAAGGATTTCTGGCAGTACCTTTTTTGAGTGATTAAAGAGTTAACATAATTTGAGTTATACCTGTTTATTAACATCAGTTTGGCACTATTTAATGGACTGTCTGCTGGAGATTGACTTGTATTTGTGCTCAATATATATAAAATATATTTTTCAAAAAAAGGAGTGGGAGAGAAACTGATTTATTGTCTTGGTGTCCAAATGTAGTTCAAATTGCTTTTTGTGAAAGAGTGATGTCATGCTATTTCCTTAAAGATCTTTTTTCTTGAAAACTATATTTCAGTTCTTAGATAGTTATAAATAAGTGATATGAAGAATGGCTATGAGTTTTCAAGGAAAAATACTTTTTAAGAATGTTCACTGAAAATCCTTTTAAAACGATAGGCTCTGAATTTTTAAAACATTCAGATAGATTTGTTTTTTGAATCTATAACTAGAATCTTGATATTGTTGTAAAAGAGTCATCAAAGTTTGACTCTTAATGCCAACATGCATTTTTAAGCAAACGAAAACATAGAAAAATGCCAAGAACCTTCCTCTAAGCTTGCAATGTATGTGAATTTTATATTAATCCTTTTGGACTCCTTCTGAACTTGAATATCTTACAGGTCTGACTGGGACATTTATCAATTCTTATGCTCAATGAATTCAGTCATTGGGTATATGTAATTTAAAACCATGAGGCATAACTGTCGGGGGTGCTTAAAAGCATCAGTATGGATAGATAACACAGACGCAGCATACAGATTGAGATGTCATGTGAGCCAAGGGTAAAGGCTAAAATTTAGTCTGAATTTGGAGCAAAACCAAAATTAAGACCAAACCTTACTGCAGCACACTGAAACACAAGTTTTTCATGTTTTCTTTATAGACAGGACTATTTCTCATTTACTTAAATTCTGCTATACAACCTTCACATTAAAAAAGCAAAAAAATAAATAAAATAAAATGTGAAACAATAATACCTGATGTAGTTTGCTAAACAATTTACAGGTTTTTTTTAAGTGCTGCTAAAAGATTCTAACCTAACATTACCATTATCCTATATTCCTTTCCTTATAGAATGGACTATCATGATAACTAGGCACTAAGTTGAGTCAATAAAAGTTGCCAAGTTGCCCCTTTTGAAATGGTTTTACATAAAGAATGACTTGAGATTATTTAGTCCTTGGTGGTAGAAATATATATATATATATATATATATATATATATATATATATATAGCAGTACGCGGGCCTCTCACTGCTGCAGCCTCTCCCGTTGCGGAGCACAAGCTCTGGACACGCAGGCTCAGTGGCCATGGCTCACGGGCCCAGCCGCTCTGCGGCATGTGGTATCCTCCTGGACCGGGGCACAAACCCATGTCCTCTGCATCAGCAGGCAGACTCTCAACCACTGCACCACCAGGAAAGCCCTAAATCTTTAACATGAAACCAAGTAGCTGCTTTTTTTGGCTTTGATTCGGGGGAAGTCAAAATTAAATGCACAAAGCCTGAAACATGGTGAAAAGGAATGAAGTGGGCATAGTGGAGACTGAAGCTTGTAAGCCCTATCTGAGTGGGGCAGCTACCCCTCACCTCTACCAGATGGTTGCCATGCTGAAATGTGGGCCCAAGGATGCCAGGTGTTTTGTTCCTGTGAGAAAAGCCAGGAATATGAGTTTATCATGTCATATCTCCAAACTAATAAACATTGAATTTACTTCATTCTTTTGTACTCTATGTAAGGCCAAAAGAATGAAACAAACAAATAAACAAACATCTATGCATATATTAAATTTGGTCTACAGTTTACTAGTTTTAGGTCAACTCCTATTATAACTTTTTCTAAATAATGACCATCTGGATAACCTCTTAAATTTCCTCACATTCCTCAACTACCAACTTGTTGACACTAACAAGGTAGCATAGTAAAACAAGAAAAATGCTGTGTTTCTATCTTAGGCTAATTTTTTCAACTGTCAGTGTACCACTGCTAAAACCTCCTCATTTTTCATTCATTTATTTTATATCTATATATCTTCTACTTTGTGCCAGGTAATGTTTTAGGCTCTTGGGCCACAGAAATGAGTAATATATATTAGGACTGGATTCTCAGAGAACTTATACTCTATTGGAGGAAAATATCAGTTGCTAGGAAAATATGATTAGTTTCATCTAGTAGTAAATGCTTTGAAGAATAATAAGACAGGTCATGAATTAGATAGTGGATCTCTGGGTGTGTACATTTATGTCATTTGGGCAGGAAGCCTTCACTGAGGAAGTGATATTTGATCACATATTTGAATGACATGAAGGAGCCAATAATGAGAAGATATGGAGAAGAAGCCTATGATTTCATTGGGAAGAACAAGACATAAGTCCTAACTTGGGAAATGACTTGGTGTGTTACAAGTATAGATATAAGGTCAGTGTGGATATATATGAATGATCATGGGAAAGTACAGTGGAGGGTTAGTTCAGAGAGTGATTCAGGAGCCAAATATAGGTTATGTAGGAAGCATTTGGTGGGTTTTAAGCATGAGAGTGAATGACATCTGATATAGATGAAAACAAACAAAAACAAATCACTCTGTTGGTGGATGAAAGTTAAAAGTGGAAGAAGAGGTGGGGACCTTCAAGATGGCAGAGGAGTAAGACATGGAGATCACCTTCCTCCCCACAAATACATCAAAAGTACATCTACATGTGGAACAACTCCTACAGAACACCTACTGAACTCTGGCAGAAGACCTCAGACTTCCCAAAAGGCAAGATACTCCCCCACATACCTGGGTAGAGAAAAAAAAAAAAAAATAGAAAAAACAGAGACAAAAGAATAGGGACAGGACATGCACCTCCTGGAGGGATCTGTGGAGGAGGAAAAGTTTCCACACACTAGGAAGCCCCTTCACTGGCAGAGAAGGGGGGTGGGTGGAGGGGAAGCTTCGGAGCCATGGAGGAGAGCACAGCAACAGGGGTGCAGAGGGCAAAGCGGAGAGATTCCTGCACAGAAGATTGGTGCTGACCAGCACTCACCAGCCTGAGAGGATTGTTGGCTCACCCACTGGGGTGGGCAGGGACTGCGAGCTGAGGCTTGGGCTTTGGAGGTCAGATCCCAGTGAGAGGACTGGGGTTGGCTGTGTGAACACAGCCTGAAGGGGGCTGGTGTGCCACAGCTAGCGTGAACACAGCCTGAAGGGGGCCGGTGCGCCACAGCTAGCCGGGAGGGAGTCCGGGAAAAAGCCTGGAATTGCCTAAGAGTCAAGAGACCTGGAACTGCCTAAGAGTCAAGAGACTATTGTTTTGGGGTGCGCAAGGAGAGGAGATTCAGAGTACCACCTAAACAAGCTCCAGACATGGGCTAGAGCTGCGACTATCTCCGTGGACACCAGAGACAGACATGACATTCTAACACGGCTGCTGCAGCCACCAAGAAGCTTGTGTGCAAGCACAGGTCACTATCTACACCTCCCCTACCTGGAGCCTGTGCAGTCCACCACTGCCAGGGTCACATAATCCAGGGACAACTTCCCCGGTAGAACACACAGCATGCCTCAGGCTGTTGCAATGTCACACCAGCCTCTGCCGCCACAGGCTCACCCCACATTCTGTCCCACTCCCTCACCCCAGCCTGAGGGAGCCAGAGCCCCCTAATCAGCTGCTACTTTAACCCCCTTGTGTCTAGGCAAAAAACAGATGCCAGAGGGTGACCTACATGCAGAGGCAGGGCCAAATCCAAAGCTGAACCCCAGGAGCTATGCGAACAAAGAAGAGAAAGGAAAATTTCTCCCAGCAGCCTCAGGAGCAGTGGATTAAATTTCCACAATCAACTTGACGTACCCTGCATCTGTGGAATACCTGAGAAGACAATGAATCATCCCAAAATTGAGGTGGTGGACATTGGGAGCAACTGTAGACTTGGGGTTTGCTGTATGCGACTGACTAGTTTCTGATTTTTATGTTAATCTTAGTTTAGTTGTTAGTGCTTGTTATCATTGGTGGATTTGTTTAATGGTTTGGTTGCTCTCTTCTCTTTCCTTTTTTTAAATTGCTTTTTTAAATTCTTTTAATTTAATAACAATTCTTTTTATTTTAATAACTTTATTATATTTTGTTTTCTTTCCTTTTTTTTCTCCCTTTTCTTCTGAACCATGTGGCTGACAGAGTCTTGGTTCTCTGGCTCATTGTCAGGCCTCAGCCTTTGAGGTGGCAGAGCCGAGGTCAGGACATAAGACCACCAGAGACCTCCTGGCCCCATGTAATATCAATCAACGAGAGCTCTCCCAGAGATATCCATCTCAATGCTAAGACCCAGCTCCACTCAATGACCAGCAAGCTTCAGTGCTGGACTCCCCATGCCAAACAACTAGCAAGACAGAGAGGCTGGCTAAAATCATAATAAGTTCACAGACACCCCAAAGCACACCACTGAATGCAGTCCAGCCCACCAGAAAGACAAGATACAGCCTCATCCACTAGAACATAGGCACCAGCCCCTCCATCAGGAAGCCTACGCAACCCACTGAACCAACCTTAGCTGCTGGGGGCAGACACCAAAAACAATAGGATCTACAACTGGCAGCATGTGAAAAAGACACCCCAAACACAGTAAGTTAAGCAACATGAGAAGACAGAGAAATATGCAGCACATGAAGGAGCAAAGTAAAAACCCAACAGACCAAACAAATGAAGACGAAATAGGCAGTCTACCTGAAAAAGAATTCAGAGTAATGATAGTAAACATGACAGTAAACATAACTCCAAAATCTTGGAGTTAGAACGGAGAAGATAAAAGAAACATTTGAAAAGGACCTAGAAGAAATAAAGAGCAAACAAACAATGAACAACACAATAAATGAAATTAAAAATTCTCTAGAAGGAATCAATAACAGAATAATGGGGGCAGAAGAACAGATACGTCACCTGGAATATAAAATAGTGGAAATAAAAACTACAGAGCAGAATAAAGGAAAAAGAATGAAAAGAATTGAGGACCGTCTTAGAGACCTCTGGAACAACATTAAACCCACCAACATTTGAATTATAGGGGTCTCAGAAGAAGAAGAGAAACAGAAAGGGACTGAGAAAATATTTGAAGAGATTATAGTTGAAAACTTCCCTAATATGAGAAAGGAAATAGTTAATCAAGTCCCGGAAGCACAGAGAATCCCATACAGGATAAATCCAAGGAGAAATATGCCAAGACACATATTAATGAAACTATCAAAAATTAAATACAAAGAAAGAATATTAAAAGCAGCAAGGGAAAAACAACAAATAATATACAAGGGAATCCCCATAAGGTTAACAGCTGATCTTTCAGCAGAAACTCTGCAAGCCAAAAGTGTGTGACAGAACATATTTAAAGTGATGAAAGGAAAAAAAACCTACAACAAAGATTACACTAACCAGCAAGGATCTCATTCAGATTCGACGGAGAAATTAAAACCTTTACAGACAAGCAAAAGCTAAGAGAATTCAGCACCACCAAACCAGCCTTTCAGCAAATGATAAAGGAACTTCTCTAGGCATGAAATACAAGAGAAGGAAAAGACCTACAATAACAAACCCAAAACAATTCAGAAAATGGTAAAAGGAACATACATATAATTACCTTAAAAGTAAATGGATTAAATGCTCCAACCAAAAGACATAGATTGGCTGAATGGACAGGAAAACAAGACCCGTATATATACTCTGTACAAGAGACCTACTTCAGCCCTAGGGACACATACAGACTGAAATGGAGGGGATGAAAAAAAGATATTTCATGCAAATGGAAAGCAAAAGAAAACTTGAATAGCAATTCTTATATCAGAGAAAATAGACTTTAAAATAAAGACTATTACAAGAGGCAAAGAAGGACACTATATAACGATCAAGGGATTAATCCAAGAAGAAGATATAACAATTGTAAATATTGATGCACCCAAAATAGGAGCACCTCAATACATAAGGCAAATGCTAACTGCCATAAAAGGGGAAATTGACAGTAACACAATCATAATAAGGGACTTTAACACCCGACTTTCACCAATGGTTAGATCAACCAAAATGAAAATAAATAAGGAAACACAAGCTTTAAATGACACATTAAACAAGATGGACTTAATTGATATTTATAGGACATTATCCCAAAGCAACAGAATACACTTTCTTCTCAAGTATTCATGGAACATTCTCCAGGATAGATCATATCTTAGGTCACAAATCAAGCCTTGGTAAATTTAAGAAAATTGAAATTATATCAAATATCATTTTGACAACAATGCTATGAGACTAGATATCAATTACAGGAAAAAAACTGTAAAAATACAGACACATGGAGGCTGAACAGTATGCTACTAAATAACCGAGAGATCACTGAAGAACTCAAAGAGGAAATCAAAAAATACCTAGGGGCTTCCCTGGTGGTACAGTGGTTGAGAATCCGCCTGCCGATGCAGGGGACACAGGTTCGTGCCCTGGTCTGGGAAGGTCCTACATGCCATGGAGCGGCTGGGCCTGTGAGCCATGGCCGCTGAGCCTGCACATCCAGAGCCTGTGCTCCACAACGGGAGAGGCCACAACAGTGAGAGGCCTGCGTACCGCAAAAACAACACAAAACAAAACAAAAAAACCTAGAAACAAATGACAATGAAAGCACGATGACCCAAAACCTACAGGATGCAGCAAAAACAGTTCTAAGAGGGAAGTTACAGCAATACAATCCTACCTCAAGAAACAAGAAACATCTCAAATAAACAACCTAACCTTTCACCTAAAGCAATTATGGAAAGTAGAACAACAACAACAAGAAACTCAAGTTAGCAGAAGGAAAGAACTAATAAATATCAGATGAGAAATAAATGAAAAAGAAATGAAGAAAACAATAACAAAGATCAATAAAACTAAAAGCTGGTTCTATGAGAAGATAAACAAAATTGATAAACCATTAGTCAGACTCATCAAGAAAAAAAGGGAGAAGACTCAAATCAACAGAATTAGAAATGAAAAAGGAGAAGTAACAACTGACACTGCAGAAATAACAAGGATAATGAGAGATTACTACAGGCAAGTCTATGCCAATAAAATGGACAACCTGGAAGAAATGGACACATTCTTAGAAAACCACAACCTTCAGACTGAACCAGGAAGAAATAGAAAATATAAACAGACCAATCACAAACACTGAAATTGAGACTGTGATTAAAAATCTTCCAACAAACAAAAGCCCAGGACCAGAGGGCTTCACAGGTGCATTCTCTCAAACATTTAGAGAAGAGCTAACATCTATCCTTCTCAAACTCTTCCAGAATATAGCAGAAGGAAGAACACTCCCAAACTCATTCTACAAGGCCACCATCACCCTGATACCAAAACCAAAGATGTCACAAAAAAATAAAACTACAGGCTAATATCACTGATGAATATAGATGCAAAAACCTCAACAAACTACTGTCAAACAGAATCCAGCAGCACATTAAAAGGATCATACACCATATTCAAGTGGGGTTTATCCCAGGAATGCAAAGATTCTACAATATACAGAAATCAATCAATGTGATACACCATATTAACAAACTGAAGGATGAAAACCATATGATCATTTCAATAGATGCAGAAAAAGCTATCAACAAAATTCAACACCCATTTATGATTAAAAAACCCTTCTGAAAGTAGGCATAGAGGGAACCTACCTCAACATAATAAAGGCTATATATGACAAACCCACAGCCAACATCTTTCGCAATGGTGAAAAACTGAAACCGTTTCCTCTAAGGTCAGGAACAAGACAAGTCTGCCCACTCTCACCACTATTTTTTTTTTTTTTTTTTGCACGTGGGCCTCTCACTGTTGTGGCCTCTCCCGTTGTGGAGCACAGGCTCCGGACGCACAGGCTCTGTGGTCATGGCTCACGGGCCCAGCTGCTCCGTGGCATGTGGGATCTTCCTGGGCCGGGGCACGAACCCGTGTCCCCTTCATCGGCAGGCAGATTCTCAACCACTGTGCCACCAGGGAAACCCTCTCACCACTCTTATTCAACATAGTTTTGGGAGTTTTAGCCATAGCAGTCAGAAAAGAAAAAGAAATAATAGGAATCCAAACTGGAAAAGAAGTAAAACTGTCACTGTTTGCAAATGACATGATACTATTCATAGAGCATAGGAAAGATGCTACCAGAAAACTACTAGAGCTAATCAATGAATTTGGTAAAGAACAGGATAAAAAATTAATGCACAGAAATCTCTTGCATTGTTTTACACTAATGATGAAAAATCTGAAAGAGAAATTAAGGAAACACTCCCATTTACCACTGCAACAAAAAGAATAAAATAACTAGGAATAAGCCTACCTAAGGAGACAAAAGACCTGTATGCAGAAAACTATAAGACACTGATGGAAGAAATTAAATATGATACCAACAGATGGAGAGATATACCATGATCTTGGATTGGAAGAATCAACATTGTGAAATGACTCTACTACCCAAAGCAATCTACAGATTCAATGCAATCCCTGTCAAACTATGAATGGCATTTTTCACAGAACTAGAACAAAAATTTTCACAATTTGTATGGAAACACAAAAGACCCCGAATAGCCAAAACAATCTTGAGAAAGAAAAACGGAGTTGGAGGAATCAGGCTCCCTGAATTCACACTGTACTACAAAGCTACACTAATCAAGATAGTATGGTACTTGCCCAAGAACAGAAATATAGATCAATGGAACAGGACAGAAAGCCCAGAGATAAACCTATGCACATATGGTCACCTTATTTTTGATAAAGGAGGCAAGAATATACAGTGGAAATAAGACAGCCTCTTCAATAAGTGGTGCTGGGAAAACTGCACAGCCACATATAAAAGAATGAAATTAAAACACTTCCTAACACCATACAGAAAAATAAACTCAAAATGGATTAAAGACCTAAATGGAAGGCCAGACACTATAAAACTCTTAAAGAAAAACATAGGCAGAACATGCTGATATAAATGACAGCAAGATCCTTTTTGACCCCCCTCCTAGAGAAATGGAAATAAAAACAAAAATAAACAAATGGGACCCAATGATATAGTAAAACAAAAAACATATTATATATGAAAGGTAAATTTTTCTTTCTAAACATAACTGAAATTTCAGTAACTGAAGTGAAAATCACCATAGAAGTATAAGAAATGTCCTTTGCCTTCAAGAAAAAAAAATCACACACAAATAATTAGAAATTAATTATTGTCTAAATTTTGTGAAAATACAAAGTAAGAATTGAAAAATGGGAGAAGACAGGAGTAATTATAGGGATGATAAATGAGACAAGCTCAGATCTGAAGGATCCTCAAGGTTCAAGTGGATGTAGTATGAAAACAAAAAACAACCACTTAGAAGATAGCATCTCTTTTTCTTTTTTAGAAGAGCATGGGAATAAGGATCAGAAAACCTGAAGTTAAAGTCAGTGCTAGTTTGAGCAAGTGACTATACGTTTCTTGAACCATATTTTCTCATTTGTCAAATGAAAGATTTATAAGGAACCAATGACTGAGGTACTGTTCCAGTATTAATCTACTAAAAGCAACAAAACTAACCTTAACTTTGAACTAAATTCTTCTGAATAGGGTGCCTTCTGTAAACTTTTTCTCAAGTCTTGAACCAGGAGGGGGGAGCTTTCAAATTAACTAGAATAGCTGACCCTCTTGGGTAGAGGCCTTCCATTTGGAAGGATTTTGAAAAGAGTAACATTCCTGGTCTTTTCCTCTACCCCTCATTCTCTCTTCTTCTTTGGATGAAGAGTGACTTATTTGATTGGTAATTTGAGATTCTTCTTTGCTTTTAATTTTATAATCAGATAACCTTTCTGGACTATTCCCTCTCAATCAGTAAGGAGCCTGCCATTTCAGGGATGGCCTATGGCTGTTCAGTTTAGTCATTCAGTAGGATTTAGATACTAACTCCAGGGTAAGGTATTAGGAAGCCCTTATGTGTGCATAAGTCTTGTTCTATAATCCAAGCTACTCTTTCTTTCACACTCTTCTGTCTATTTATCTATCTATCTATCTATCTATCTATCTATCTATCTATCTATATATATATATATATATTTTTTTTTTTTTTCGGTACGCAGGCCTCTCACTGTTGTGGCCTCTCTCATTGCGGAGCACAGGCTCCGGATGCACAAGCTCAGTGGCCGTGGCTCACGGGCCCAGCCGCTCCACGGCATGGGGGATCCTCCCGGACCGGAGCACGAACCTGCGTCCCCTGAATCGGCAGGCGGACTGTCAACCACTGTGCCACCAGGGAAGCCCCTGTCTATATTTCATTTACTTCTGAAATTTAAGGGAAAGGTGGTTGTTCTCATTATGCCCTGAACTAGCACAGAGGATCAGATTGTCAAATCAGAAGCATAAAATAAGTTTACCTAGTGTTATATTTTGCCAATAGTTTCAAGGAAACAAGCAATCAAGAAACATGGACAGAAAAAAGGTGTGTGTGGGGGTTAGATCTAGAACATTCTAAGTGGTTCCTCAGGCCTTTCTTTCTTGCATCAGGCATGCCTTCCAACCCGGAGTAATAGATTAAATTTTCAGAAAGTTTTGCAAATCACCTCATCTAGCAGAGTTTATTAGGTTATGAAACATCTGTATTTTATAGCCAGATTGTTATAGGCCTCATGTGGCATTTTCCAGGGAACTGTGTTTTGAGAACGCACAGATTCTAGATTTGTCTACCATAAGCTAACCAAGCCATGGACATCATACTGAGAGCACTCTATAGAGAAGAACTCTTTTCCTAGTAAATGTTATTAGTTTATTTACCAGGAAGTGCCTTATGAGCATGTTTACAAGAAAGATAATGCAGGAGGTCACTTTCTTTCCCTGAGTGTGTCTCTTGGTAATCACAGAGAAATAAATCACAAGCCACTGTTTTAACACCCTCTTCCCCAGACCCACTCAATTCCTACAGACTAGGGTAGAAAAGTACATACAGGAGTGGGAATAGACATAGTATAGCTTCTGACATTAATCCAAAAAATTGTTATTGTTTGTTATGAGCAGAAATAATATAAGAAAACTTTTATTTTGGAGAAGAAGAGCCTAGCCAGACATTATAGAAAAGTTTAGGGATGAGTAAATGGGGATAGATTGACCAGTCAGAAGGCATGAAATGGTAAGACGAGCATTACAGTAGTAACAATGACAACGGGGAGGAAGGAGTGAAATCCAAAGGTATTTTAAAGAAAGAAATGGCAGAAACTGGTAACTTTAAGAATAGAATAAATGTAAGAAAAGAGTTTCCTACACAACTTCTAGTGAAGGAGATGAAATTGAAAGTGGTAAAATTAAATAAATAGCATTATTTGTAGAGTGGATCAAAGTCATAAAAAAAAGAGACAATCTGAATTTAATCGTTAAGTGAGAAGGTATGACAGTCATCCAAAAGGCAGTAAGCCAGATAGTTTTATTGGAAAAAAGCAAGTTTGGGGAATATGAGAAAATTTGGAAATGAGAAAAATCTAATAGTTCATTCATTCAGTTAACAAATGTGCATTGAACATAATACTTTGTGTTATTTCTAGGCTTGGGGATATAGATGTGCATAAAATAACTGCAAACAAACAAAAACAAATAAAAATCCCTGCCCTTCGTTATTCAATTTCCCTGTGCTTTTCTTATCTGATCTCTTACTACCCCCAGACTCTGTCCTCAGTGAAAAAAATCATATTCTTTATTTCTTCCTAGAATGTGCTTCCACCCGCATCCTTCACCAAGAGATCATGTCAGGAGATATCTCTTCTTAAACACTTTTACCTTCTGAAGCATATGCAGTCAGTGCTCTGCTCATATACGCCCACACTTGCCCCTCCAGTGCATGTCAGTCTGATTCCCAACTGCCAACATGATGGCATTTTAAATGTTTTTATATTCTAAATAATCCTTGAAGGTTTCCTTTCACTGATGAAGTCCACTTTGGCCACCCCTATGGCAGTCAAGAAGTGATGTGGCATTAATGCCTGCTAAGAACAACCCACAGTCAGTGACTGGTAGTAGTCACTCCACTTCCCTCACCCCTAAGGTTGGATGTCTTTGAGAGACATGGCCTGTACTGCAGAGGTTCTCCAGCAAGGTCACGGTCCAGTCCCCCGCAGTGGTAGCTGGCTTACTAAGCCTTCATTAGCTACCTTTCCTTTCTTGTCTTAGTTAGAATTGCTATAGGCAAGGATAACTGAACACAACCTTTCCTATCCAAAATATCATTTACTGACTATGTTTTTAGCTGTGGGAATACAGTTGGAGATTACCTTTGCAGTCAATGACTGGGCAGGTAATGAATGGCAGGTTCCATCAGAATGTGCTCCTTACAGGTGTCACACTACACTGGTCACTAATTGGCATTTGGCATTCACTTTGAAAGTTTCAGGAACTAAACAGTAGAAGCAGCAGTATCAAGGATGTCAAGATACCATGACATGACACTACTCATATCAAGTTGAGTAGGGAAACTACTGGTTTTACTGGTGTGATCACACTCATAAGGGTTGCTTTAAAATATGCAGTGTGCTGCTGGTGCAGCTGATGACTCTAACAGAGGTGGACCTCTTTATGGGGAAATGAGGAGTCAATGTCAGAGGCAAATGCCTGACTGTTTTGTTCTAACTCACTACTTTTAGTTTAAGGATTCTCAAAAGATAGTTGATGATATATACACGCACTAGACATCCTGCTCTGCAAGTTTAATTTTGAACATATAGTCAGGGTAGAATTTTATCTTCAGAAAAGATTATGGACATTTTCATGCATTCCATCTTGATATCAGTCATAGTCTTTATGGTTGTTTTGATATGAATCTAACATTATAAAGTCACTATCCAAAACTTCTCAGGATATAATGAACATACACTAAAATTTAAAATAAATTTCCTTGACACACATGCCAAGAGGAAATAAGTCATTAGATTTCATGATGTAGACATGTCAGTTTTCTAGCAAATTTCATTCACTGATTCATTCAGTCATTTATGCCAGGCAATAGAAATTGAACAGTGACTTAAATATACAGTAAAACAACAACAACAAACAAACAAACAAACAAACAAAAACCACCTGCCTTCATGGAGATTAATTCTAGAGAAGAAAATGGCAATTAAAAATGTTTAAAAAATAATATAGATGTTAACAAATGCTATGGAGAAAAAATATATACATCAAGGGAATGTGACAGGACATGGTGAGGTGGGTTTGGGGGAATAGCTATTTTAAATGAGATAGTCCGGGGAAAACTCATCAAGGTGATTCAGCAAAAGTAGAAAGGGGGTGACAGAGTGAGCCATGCCAGTATCTACTGTAAGAGCCTATCAAGCAGAGAGAAGAATGGATGCAAAGAGCCTAACATAGAAATGTTTCTGCACAGTAATTAAGTCAGCACCACGTGGAGAGGAATATATGTGAAAAGGAGTAGTGGAGATGTGGTAAGAGAGGTAGCAATGGTCTGATCATATAAGGCTCCGTGAGCCATTCTAAGGTGTTTGGTTCTTAATATTGTATAATCCATGTGGGAAACCACTGGAAGATTCTGAGCAAAGGAAGGACGTTAACTGACTTATATTTTAGTACCATCAATCTGGCTAACATGTTAGAAATGGAGTATATTAGTCAGATTAGGCAAATGGCTATTAAAAAAAATAAATCACCTTCAAGTCACAATGGCTTAATATAATAGCAGTTTATTTATTTAGTTCATAGAACTAAGTGAATATGAGTGTTTGGCAGAGAAGAGCTCTGATCCAAGTAGCCAATGAGGGATTCAGGGTTGTGGATCTTGTGGCTCCCTCAGAGCCCCAGCCCAAGGGTGTCTGATACCTCCTTCTACTCCTCAGCCAGTCAGAGGAGGAGAGAAGGAGAGCCTCTGAGAAGCAGTGCATATTATTTCCAACAATAATTCACTGGCCAGAACTCCATCACATGGCTGTATCTAACAGCAAAGTAGCCTAGGAAATGCTATCTAAATCCGTGTTCAGGAGGAGAAGGAAGTGGGTTTTGGCGAACAATTATAGCCTTGCTATAGGGAACAGAGGCAGAAACAGGGAACTAGTTGGGAAGTTTATTTTGTCCAAGAGAAAGATGACGGCAGCCTGCTCCACAGTGATGGCAGTGGATATAATGCGAGATGATGTGAAGAATTTCCCAAGCTCGTGTTTTTCTTTTTTTGGTGGAGGAGAAGCAATATTAAGAGATGCTATAGGAAAAAAATTGTTCACATCAAATATGATTAGAAAATGCTGGATGTCTTTACAGAAATTTCTTAGAACCTTTATTAAGCATAGAATTTTTTGTTTGTTTGTTTTTTGTTTTTTATTGCCTAAACATAAATGTAATAGGCAGTTGTCTAAAACAATTCTTCAGAAACTTTTTAATAGACAGTATCATGTAAATAGTATTCCACAGAATATTCTTTGGGAAGAGAAATGAATTATTGTTTAGAAGACAAGACTTTGGTCTTTGACCCATACTTTCTGTTTGACTTTGGGTGAGTTTTTAACTCCTTTTGAAATACTATCCTTGATTCTGAAATGAACCTGTTACTACTTAGACTGCTATCCTTACAGGGTTATACAAGTCAAATAAAATATTGTACATGTGAGCACTGTAAGTATAAAAGAGTGTTATTATAACTGTTTCTATAACTAAGAAAGAACAGAGCACATGGAGATGCAGAGTTTTTACCATGAGGAGGCTGCATGTCTGACCATCAAGGAGTCCTACAGGGTAGTATTATCTTGACAATGGCCACTGGGCTGGGCCTCAGGCTTTTATACCCTGGAACTGGTGAAAATAGATCTGCAAAGCCAAATTCTACCTGTCAACTCATAACATAGAGTTGTACGTAAACAGGACTCCTTATGTATTAATTTAAAATAGTCTGGGACCACTATGTTTGTGACCCTGATTCATGACACCTTCTTTCCAATATAGGAATATTGGAGAATGCCAAGTAAAGAGTTTAATGTTTGTTTAATGAACACATTGAATCAGAGAGAAAAACAATACGTATGTTGTGGAGGATATTTTCTTTCGGCCTTGATGAGAACTGATGCACATAAGCCCTCAGCTCTTCAGTGAGCATGTCGGCTATGTTGAGTGTCTAGGTCAGCTCTCCATTATTGGGCTGAGAGGATGCTTCTTTCTAAGCTACACAAAGTGAGCAAATTTTTCAGTTCAAACTGTCTTGTTACAAATTGGACAGAGAACCAATGATTTGATTTTAATTTAGTCATAGTCTCTTTCTTTTTGTGGTTTCCTGTGATTACATTGGGTTACCTGGGAATGCCCAGTGGCCTGAATGACTCATTCACAGTTGATTAATCTTATCCATTATGTCAGGTGTTATCAGTTAACCATGAGCAGTCTGATTACTGATATGAAAGACCTGGGGCTTAACATCAATGAGGGAAAGACCCAGCTAAGGAGAAAATGGTAGTGGCTATGGTTGATGCTAAAGTTTATAAAACATATAAGAATTTTAGATTGGGTAAAATAGAAGTTAGGAATAAAAATGCAAATATAGAGCAATGAGCAACATGCTTCCATTGCGAGAGCATCTGCCTGCCCTCTGCTGGGTATAATGCCAGGTGGTTGGAATGGCTTAGCTGTTTTCATTCTATCACTTTCACTTTATTTTTCCCCTTCACTTTTGAAGGATAATTTTGCTGAATATAAAAACAGATTGGTGGGGCTTCCCTGGTGGTGCAGTAGTTGAGAGTCCGCCTGCCAATGCAGGGGACACGGGTTCGTGCCCCAGTCCGGGAAGATCCCACATGCCACGGAGCAGCTAGGCCCGTGAGCCATGGCCACTGAGCCTGTGTGTCCGGAGCCTGTGCTTCGCAACGGTAGAGGCCACAACAGTGAGAGGCCCACGTACCACAAAAAAACAAAACAAAACAGATTGGTGGCTTTTTCTCTCAGCACTTTCAATATTTCACTCTACTTTCTTCTTGCTTGTGTGGTTTATTACAAGAAATCTATTGTAATTCTTATCATTGTTCCTCTACAAGTAAGGCAGTTTTCCCCTCTGGCTTCTTTCAAGATTTTGTCTTTGGTTTTCTGCAGTTTAAATAGGATGTATTTATCCTGTTTGGTATTCCCTGAGCTTCCTAGATTTTGATTAGATGTCTGTCACAAAATTTTCGGAAGTTCTAAGTCATTAATTCGAATATTTTCCTGCTCTGTTCTCTCTTCTCCTTCGGGAATTCCAATGAGTTACACCTTTTGACTGCCTCATAATTATTCAGTGTTTTATTATGTCTATTTATCTTTTCCCATTCTTTTCTCTCTTTGCATTTCAGGCTGGGAAGTTTCTACTGATATATGTTCAAGCTCACTGATTCTTTTCATTGCTATGCTGTCTACTGATGGGCCCATCAAAGACATTCTTCATTTCTGTTACAAAATTTTGATTTCTATTGTTTCTTTTTTATTGTTTCTTAGTATTTTCATCTCTCTGCTTACATTCTCCATCTGTTCTTGCTTATTGTCTAACTTTTCCACTAGAACCCTTAAATATTAAACATAGTTAAGTTCCCCATCCAATAATTCCAACATGTGTGTCGTATCTGTCTTATTCTGATGATTGCTTTATCTCTTTCTACCATGTTTATTTCTTGCCTTTTAGAATGCCTTATGATTTTGTTGTTGTTTTTGTTGAAAGCCATATATAAGAACTAAGGTAAATAGGTCTTTAGTGGGTATATTTATATTATCCTGTCTGGATGTTGAACTGTGTTTAATGCTTGATGTGGCCATGGGTTCCAGAGGCTTCAAATTCCTCAAATCTATTTTTTTGGTCTTCTTTTGACTTTGGACTTTTCTAAATATGTCTCTTCAGAGTGAGTCTGTATTTTGTAGCTCTTTCAGCTATAATTCTCTATTACTGTACTGGGTACAGTACAGCTGGGGCTACTCTTTGTTGTGGTGCACAGGCTTCTCATTGCAGTGGCTTCTCTTGTTGTGAAGCCTGGGGTCTAGGAGTGCAGGCTTAGTTGCTCTGAGGCATGTCGGATCTTCCCGGACCAGGGCTCGAACCCATGTCCCTGCATTGTCAGGTGGATCTTTTTTTTTCTTTTTAACATCTTTATTGGAGTATGATTGCTTTATAGTGGTGTGTTAGTTTCTGCTGTATAACAAAGTGGATCAGCTATACACATACATATATCCCCATATCTCCTCCCTCTTGTGTCTCCCTCCCACCCTCCCTCTCCCACCCCTCCCTATCCCACCCCTCTAGGTGGACACAAAGCACTGAGCTGATCCCCCTGTGCTATGCGGCTGCTTCCACTAGCTATCTATTTTACATTTGGTAGTGTATATATATATATATGTCCATGCCACTCTCTCACTTCATCCCAGCTGACCCTTCCCCCTCCCCATGTCCTCAAATCCATTCTCTATGTCTCTGTCTTTACTCCTGTCCTGGCAGGCGGATTCTTAACCACTGCACCACCAGGGAAGCCCTATGATAGAGTTTTTTTAAATTAGAAGGCATGGGCTATATATCAGAACTTTAATAATCTCAACATAGAGATTCCATAAAACGTTGATCTTAAAACTTTAAAATTTTCCTCATTTGATTTTTGGTATTAGTTTACTACTTATTATTATTATTATTTTGACACATTTAAAAATGTACTCTATGAAAAATATGGCACTTTTAATACTATTCACTAATTATTTCCAACTCTCCATTTCTAGGCACCTGGTTGGGTTATAGTTTTTAGCATGTGCCGCTTCTGGTCAGAATTCATTGACCATGGGTAATTCTCTGGAGTTCATTTTCCCTCTGACACCACAATTAACCTTTTTACAGAGAATGGCTTCTCTGTCCACATTGGTCTTCCTGAATTTACAGAACGAACAAGAAGTAAACTTTTGTTGATTTAAACCACTGTGATTTGGGGATTGTTTGTTACTGCAATGTAACCTATCATATTCTGCTCATTACAGAAAAGTCAGTTCTTATTTGTATTTGAATATTTATCATTTGCTTATCTAATTAGTCCTAGTAGCAATTTATACCAAATAATAAGAGTTCTGATTTCAACTTATTGATATCTTTTTTTTTCTGTAATCTCAGTAGGAAAAGATAGTTTGGTTAAGTTGCCCCCCTGTGATTTATTCTCCAGCAAGTTAATTTTATAGCTAGTTATTTTATAGTAAGTTTCATTGCTTTCATACACTTCAGAATTAAAAATGTGTCCTTTATATAGCAACATTTCATTTGCAGAATAAATATTGGTTAAATATATTAATGAATGCAGATTTATTACTTTATTTTTTCAAATTTTTCTTCTCTAAGTACCATTTATTTTTTAATTTAATTTTACATACAACCACAAGTTTATCAGGAATTCATTTATCTGTGGGAATATTCCAGGCATTTGTTATTTAAGGGAGCATTTTCTGACATATTTTTCAGGGAAAAATTTGTTCTGACACCATGTTACAGTGTGTACTCATTTGATATATCTGCATATTCCTTAAAATGTTAAATATAGTGGGAATTTATATTAATATATTTGAATTTCAAATGCATTTGGAGGATCTTGCTGCTTTTTAGGGCAACATTACTATGAATTCTTTTGGAAAATCAAGATTTATTTTATCTTTATTTTATCTTTATTAATGATTAAGATTTTATAAAATGACTTTACTTACAGTGAACAATCAGCATCATGTTTACTCCCAAATTAAATTTAATATCAGCCTTAAATTTCATATCTTGTTAAATCAGACTTGTAGCTGCAAGATAATTTATAATTGTAAATTATTTCCAATAATTTCTCTTGAATAAGAGATAAGAGTGGTAAAATAATCAATATAATCAATATTTTGAAGTTTAAACATTTGATTTCAGGAATATAAAAATCTAGGGTAGAGGTTCAGTCAGATGAGTGAAGGTTCTGTAACAAAGAAGCTGTAAACAAAGAATGATATCTTGTGAAATTTGAAGGCTTTGTTAGGAGTAAAAAACTGAAAGGAACAGCAAGGTGCTACCAAAAAGAGGTGAGTACCATCCAAACGTATATACAGGGCCAAATTGCTTTTCAAGAAGTCAATGTTAAGTCCTTTGGAAAAGATAGTGATATGAGCACCAGCCTTCAATATTTGTCTCCCTCTCATCGTACAGACTAAAAAATGATAAAATGAAAATAAGTAAGCATGGGGAGGAAAACTCATGTCAGCATGGAGTACTATGCCATCTCAATAGATGCAGGAAAAGATTTTGACAAAATTCAAAACCCATTTATGATAAAAACTCTCCAGAAAGTGGGATAGACAGAGCATAACATAATAAAGGCCATATATGACAAACCTACAGCTAGCATCATACTCAATGGGGAAAAGCTAAAAGCATTTCCTTTAAGATCAGGAAAAAGACAAGGATGTCCACGCTTTCCAGTTTTATTCAATGTAGTTCTGGAAGTGCTAGCCATGGCAATCAGAGATGAAAAAGAAATAAAATGAATCAAAATTGGAAAAGAAGAAGTGAAACTGTCACTGTTTGCAGATGATATGATACTATACATAGAAAATCCTAAAGATGCTACCAGAAAACTACTAGAGCTCATTAATGAATTTGGTAAAGGTGCAGGATACAAAATTAACACACAGAGATCTGTTGCATTTCTATACACTAACAACAAAAGATCAGAAAGAGAAATTAAAGAAGCAATCCCATTTACCATCACATCAAAAAGAATAAAATACTTATGAATAAACCTACCTAAGGAGGCAAAGACCTGTACTATGAAAACTATAAGGTGTTAATGAAAGAAATTGAAGATGACACAAACAGATGTAAAAGATATACCATGTTCTTGGATTGGAAGAATCAATATTGTCAAAATGACTATACTACCCAAGGCAATCTACAGATTCAATCCAATCCCTATCAAATTACCACTGGCATTTTTTACAGAACTAGAACAAAGAATTTCACAATTTGTATGGAAACACAAAAGACCCCGAATAGCCAAAGCAATCTTGAGAACGAAAAATGGAGCTGGAGGAATCAGGCTCCCTGACTTCAGACTATACTACAAGGCCACAGTAATCAAGACAGTTTGGTACTGGCACAAAAACAGAAATATAGATCAATGGAACAGGATAGAAAGCCCAGAGATAAACCCACACACATATGGTCACCTTATCTTTGATAAAGGAGGGAAGGAAACACAGTGGAGAAAAGACAGCGTCTTCAATAAGTGGTGCTGGGAAAACTGGACAGCTACCTGTAAAAGTATGAAATTAGAACACTCCCTAACACCATACACAAAAATAAACTCAAAATGGGTTAAAGACCTAAATGTAAGGCCAGACACTATCAAACTCTTAGAGGAAAACATAGGCAGAACACTCTATGATATCAATCACAACAAGATCCTTTTTGACCCATCTCCTAGAGAAATGGAAATAAAAACAAAAATAAACAAATGGGATCTAATGAAACTTAAAAGCTTTTGCACAGCAAAGGATACCATAAACAAGACCAAAAGACAACCCTCAGAATGGGAGAAAATATTTGCAAATGAAGCAACTGACAAAGAATTAATATCCAAAATTTATAAGCAACTCAGGCAGCTCAATAACAAAAAAACAAACAACCCAATCCAAAAATGGGCAGAAGAACTAAATAGACATTTCTCCAAAGAAGATATACAGATAGCCAACAAACACATGAAAGAATGCTCAACATCATTAATCATTAGAGAAATGCAAATCAAAACTACAATGAGATATCATCTCACACCGGCCAGATTGGCCATCATCAAAAACTCTAGAAACAATAAATGCTGGAGAGGGTGTGGAGAAAAGGGAACACTCTTGCACTGCTGGTGGGAATGTAAATTGATACAGCCACTATGGAGAACAGTATGGAGGTTCCTTAAAAAACTACAAATAGAACTACCATATGACCCAGCAATCCCACTACTGGGCATATACCCTGAGAAAACCATAATTCAAAAAGAGTCATGTACCAAAATGTTTATTGCAGCTCTATTTACGATAGCCAGGACATGGAAGCAACCTCAGTGTCCATCGACAGAGACAGATGAATGGATAAGGAAGATGTGGCACATATATACAATGGAATATTACTCAGCCATAAAAAGAAATGAAACTGAGTTATTTGTAATGAGGTGGATAGACCTGGAATCTGTCATACAGAGTGAAGTAAGTCAGAAGGATAAAAACAAATACCGTATGCTAACACATATATATGGAATCTAAAAAAAAAAAAAAAATGTCATGAAGAGATTAGTGGTAGGATGGAAATAAAACACAGACCTACTAGAACATGGACTTGAGGATATGGGGAGGGGGAAGGGTAAGCTGTGATGATGTGAGAGAGTGGCAGGGACATATACACACTACCAAATGTAAATTAGATAGCTAGTGGGAAGCTGCAGCATAGCACAGGGAGTTCACCTCTGTGCTTTGTGACCACCTAGAGGGGTGGGATAGGGAGGGTTGGAGGGAGGGTGACACAAGAGGGAAGAGTTATGGGAACATATGTATATGTATAACTGATTCACTTTGTTGTAAAGGAGAAACTAACACACTATTGTAAAACAGTTATACTCAAATAAAGATGTTAAAAAAAATAATAATAAAAAAATAAAAATTAAATTAAATTTGAAAAAATATAAAGCAATCATTAATATGGTTAACTGGCTACTTTATTAGTTCTTTTTAAAAATACAGCCACAATATGTAAAAATAGCTCATACCACTGAAAGATATTAATTGTATATATTTACTGTGTTTATTTTTACCTGTATCATCTATTAACACATAACACAAATTAGGAATATAATCTGAAAATAATTATAAATTTTGTTATATACAATCGTGTGTCTTTTTCCATATCCGGATATCCATACACATGCTAAAGTTACTGATACATAATCTATTTTAATTCCTTTTTAGACATAAGATATAAATAGAAAATTTATTATTCAGGACTTAAAAACAAGAGTATTCTGGTATCTTTTTTGTGTATAAAAATATATTCATTTGACTTATCCTGTGCCTGTTAAAAAAAAAATCAGAAAACTTTAATTGCTGCCACTTACTACTTTCCACTGTCTCTTCCGCCCCCCACCCCTTTCTACTGTATCAATGGCTATTTGATATGTTTCCTACATTTCCCAGTTAGTACACTCTGGCAGCATAAACGGAGTTTGATGGTCTCATCGTCTGTTATCTGAACAAGTTTTGCTATCCATGCTGTATGAGTCTGTGCTTGGCATGGGAAAGCTTCAGGAACTGGGTTAGGGCTGAGGACGGCAAAGTAAATGACAGCAACCGGGTGAAAGCAGCATTTAAAAGAGATTCTGCTTCCATATTCCTGAACTAGTGTCTAGATCAGTTTATGATTCTTCTTTCCTTAAAAGGAGCGAGAAGATGATTGTGTTTTATATTATCAATTTAAATATTATAATGATGTATTAGATACAACTGCTTGAGCTGAACATATTGGCTATTAGCTACCACTCTGTGAAAATACCTTAGTTTATTGAATCTCAAAATTGGTATTATTTTTATAAGTACTATTTTATTTTGTTCCTCTGTTTTCCTCTTTGTAATTTCTTTACTTGGACTGTAAGAATTATTTTCAAACTTGAGTTTTCTTTTGGCCAATTCTCCTCCTGAGTAACTTCACTTGTTTCAGTACACATTGAGATACAGGAACGTGTCAATAAGTTCTATTCTGTAGCAGAAATGACATCAATGAAACCTTAGTTAACATAACTGTTAGCCTTATTTTTCCACTCATCAACCCTTCTAGCCCCCTTGGGTTGCGTTCTGAGAACTGGCATTATTCTGTATTTTGTGTGTTTACAATGAGCTGAGAGGAACACTCTATTGAACCCTAGACACAATAACTACACTGAATAACAGATAGGACCAAAATAATAATTTTTGCTGTGTTTTGTACTGGCAGAGAAGTATTCCAACAAACATGAGTTGTTAACCTAGTAAAGACAGAAAATGCTATACAAAGACTTTGTAAATGTTAACGCTGGTACAGTTATGCAAGCACATATTTTCCCTAACAGAATTAGTATTGCCAGCTGTCTGCATTCAAAGAGACAATTTTAATATTATATGAAACACTGAATAAAGAGACCATAATAGTTACATTAAATTGAAATATGTATCATAATTACAGATGAAGAAATTAAAACATACCTTCATGTTACCTGCTGAGAATGTTAATAAGTGAACAAAATGGAATATTTGAATCTCAATTATGGAGAGGTATTTGCAAAAAATATTTTATTATGTACAATTTTTACAAAGATTTTTACACTTATTTTAATCCTTTTTTTATGGTATGTTCTCTTGATTGTATATCCCAGGAGACTAAAAATTCATGTTCCTTTAGCTAAGTGGAGGGTATAGCAGATTGACACTTGCTTACTTCACTTCCTACAACCTTTCTGATTTCTAGAGGCTGGGAAGTTAAAAAGCTACCTTTCCCTGAAACACTTTAAGCTCAAGTTTTGTATGTAATTTGGGTTCTGCCAATTAGATATACTTATGTGAAACCTAGAAGGTGGAAAGGAGTCTAGGGTATGTGTCTGAGGTTTTTCTGCTGAAAGACATCTGCTGGAATTTTTGAATATCTCTAGGGTGCCTTTCCAGGATCATGGTTTCCTTGATCAGAGCTGTATCCTCATAATAACTTCCTAATCGTGACCAGCTTCTAGGTCACAGAAGATGTATTAACTCCCTGGGTGGTTCGGTTCTGTGACAAAGCTCTCAGGATTGTTCTGTTAAATGCAGTTTGGCATCTGTCCTTTCAGCCTTCACTATGAATCTGAAGGCCATTTAATGCATCTTTTTTTCTGCTGTTAGTAGCAAACTGTGTCCTCTGCATTTGAACCAGCTAATAGCATTAAAAATAATTTATTTTCTGTTTTATTTACTTATTTCAATTTTTTTAAACCACAGAACATATATAGTAAAATAAACCAAAAAAATAGAGATGATCCTATAATAATAAGTAGGCATTCCCTGGACCTACCTCCGATCCCTTAGCTAGAGATAATAACTTTTCAATATTTCAGGGTTTTATTCTTTTAGTACTTCATATTCTTTGGTACTTCATATTCCTGAATAGTGAAAATTGCAGCAATGTTGATTTGCTCATGTCAGACATGTTCTGCTGATTTTCTACTAGGTGATACCTATGCTCTTTCCCATCTCTTTTCTCAACAACCACCCAATACAGTTATATCACAATTTTTTTCTCTATTATGTTTGTAACTTCAATAATATCTATACTTTTATCCCCTTTCCATCAACTCTAGAAATAATATTTTGACTCCACTCTTGTAAGATAAGGATATATCACCCTTCCCCTTCCCTGACCTCTGTCTCCTCTCTCTCACTCCTACTTCCATTGTGTTTTTGTTTCTGTAGTTATAAATAGAATATCTATAGTAAATAGCACATTTTCTTTCTCTTAAAAATTTCTATTAAGCTTCAAAAGGGTTTAAGCTTTCTTTAGACATATTAGGATTTGATAATGAAAGTCTTATGTCTGTTATCAGATTGTTCATAATTTTATTACCTTTTCTCATGGTCATTTAATTCCTGATCTTTCAAATCAAAAGTTCCACTTTAGTCTTTTCTCATACTGAAATCTCTCTATTGCCTTGGTGTTTTATTTGCTGTTCTCTTCATATTTTTCTCTGCTTTGAATTCTGTGAAGCACCAGAAACTACACACTACACTAAAACATAACCAATTCTACTTGACAAAAAAGAGTAGGCTTTGCTTTACTATGAGTTTCCAAAATGTAGAAGGTCATCACTTTGTTAACCTTATTTAATTTGCAGCAGAATAACTTCAGGGAACAACTTAAACAATACAATACACAGAGACTCCCTGTTCCCTTTCCTGGACAATAATTGAAAGTTTACAAGCCATCATGTTCATGGATTACTTTTCCGCAATACTTTACTATGTACTTGTTTATGCTGAAACCTATTAGCTAATTTTATGGTAACTCACAAAGTTATATATTTTTTCTGTCTTACGTCATTTAGCTTAGTAATCTCTTCCTTATAAGTGCTTAAGGCAATTTGACACTGCTGAGATTCCACTGGATTTTTTCACGATTCCTCTAGATTATTTATGATTATATAAGATACCTCTCTATCCCTTTGTGAGTTAATTTTACTATATATGTATATGAATTATTAGATGTATAAATATTAGAATATATATTCAGATAAATAATATTAATTTCTTGTAGTATTAACTTCCAAGCATGCTGAAGTCCCAGTAGTCACAGGTAGAGAAGAGATAGGAAGAGACAGGAAACAGGTGGATCCAGAGTCAGGTCCCTTGGAGAGCTTTAGGACTAGTCTTGTAGGGAGTGACAGTAAGACAGACGACAATATACAATGTGGCATCATGTTCCTCCAGGGCAAGTCACGATGCTTGTAGATGGATCAGTGTCGTCATTGTAATTGTAGATGGTGTGAGTGATTTGGATTTCAATAGAGACATGAAGACATGTGTGGTCTTAAGGAGAAGGGGATGGCAAAATATGTCCAGATTGTCAGGAATCAGGGCAATGTTCTACCTTTATAATGGAGATAGACTATAATCAAGAAAAAAAGACATAATTCCAGTTGCATATTTTGGAAGCCATGGCCTAGGTCAGAAGAGAAGATTGCAGTTCACTGGGCACAGAGGTGTCTTGGGAGTTCATTTTAACCTAGTGTTTATTAAAATGTCATCTCTTATGATTCCCTGCAGTTCTGACTAAAAATTCAGATACTTAGTCCTGTTCCACTTGTTAGGCCTGAGAGAGGATCTAGAAATCTGTATTAAACTCCCTGGGAGATGCTTATGAAACTTGAAATTTGGGAACACATCTCTAAGCATACCAGGTACTGGGCTTAGGACAGGAAGACAAATACTAGGCATTTTATTTCACTTGCTTGCTCCCCGTTACCCAGGTATTGGGGCCAGTCTTTCCAATCCACTGTCAGCCTTGTCAGTGAGGACAAAGGAATGGAAAGACTATGCCTATAGGTTCAAAGCATTTATACCTGCTGTGGAGGGAACTAGAAAAGGATGGGACTGAGGAGGGATTGCTTGTCTTTACTGTGTCCTCTGTACTAGCTGAATATGGCAATAAAACATGAAAACTCATTTTAGCTTCATCACATTCCACTGTTTTCCATAACAGTTACTAAAAGATTATATCTAATAGGTGTAGCTTCATAATCAATATAAAACAATGTATGAACATATTACAAACATAATATAGTTTATGAGATCTAATTTCCCTTTGTAACTTTCATTGATATGAAAACAATCTGTTTTTTTCTTTAATAAAAATGAGAGCTATACTAGTCCTAAATAGTTAAAAATAAGTCTTAAATATAATGTTGAAATAAAATAAAAATAAAGTTTCACAGCCCAATGACTAGTTACTTTTTATTCACCTGGTGAATACAAAGAAGGCTGTTGGAATAAAATTATCTGGAGTATGCTGAGCTGCATTAAACTGTAGAGGCTTTCAATGTTAAGGAATGTGATTTTGATTTCACCTGCAGACTTTTCTGAAGGCAACTGATAAGAAACAGTTGGTAGTGATATCATGCTGTTGGCACTTGAGCTTTCTGCTGGAGGTTGTAATCTAGTCATTGTAAACCTGTAATTACTATTTCTTAAGTAATTCTTGGTTTTCATTATTGAGTCTGGATACGTCTAAAATGTATTGAGAAGTAATACGCAAACAGGCATAGTGATTGAATGATAAAAATAATTGTGTTAACAATATTAAACTTTGATCTTTCTGGTGATATAATGACACACTATTGGCAAGAATATTTAGTGCCACTGGTAGGCTAAGTTTTATCTTTTGATGTTATTGTTATTATTGTTTTCATAGTTCCCAAATCTTTTAGTATTTCAAAAGGAAAGATGTTTTATTACAGTGTTATGAATCTCTACATCATAGCTTTGAGAAAGAAGTGAAAGATAGATCAAATTAAAATTTAAATGTCTGTCTCTGATTATTCAAGGTAAATATTTTAAAATAGTTTTCTATCAATATCACTTTGTATAGAAAACGTGGAAGCCATGAGAATCTCTGTAATGGAATGTGAAAAAAAATTTTGCATGTTTATTTTGAAAAAAAATCCTGGTAGAGTCATCATTGCTCCTATGAAATATATATAATAGATAATATAATATAATAGATAATATAATTCCACCAAACAGGTAAATATCCCAAATCAAAGTTTAATTCTGCATGTGAAAATATATCATATATAATACCTTCTTTTTGTGAAAGAGAATGAAACCTTTCTCTTTTTCTTAAAATCATTTTACTTTAATATTTTTTAAGTATTGTCCTAGGCACAGGCAATAGAATTGTGAGGAAGAGCAATGGTTTGCCCTTGGAGACCATATATTCTGTTGGGGGATATAAAAAGTAAGCAGCCTTTACAAATCTATAACCACTCCTCTACGGTAATTTTGATGCCACATGTTTTCAAAAGTATCAGTAGATTCTAGGATCTAGGAGTGGGAGCCCCAAATTGTTCATATACATCAGATTGATTAAAATTCGATAGCTTAGGCTATGTGTGTGTGCATGTGTATTCATAAAAAAATGCATTGGAACATTTTTCTAAAGGGCTATAGTAAATAAAGTCTTGACATCAAAGTTAACTGCTGTAATGATTGTTATTTTAAACCCACATGTCAACGTCGGCATCAACTAAGTTGGTAGTGGCCAGCCTCTCTTAAGAAGTGTTTTTGAAGGCTTAAACATAAGGAAATGGCATGGGGTTACCTTTATGGAGGAAAGAGAAGACAAAGAAATGAACTGGGGGTTTGGAATAGAACTTCATCTGTGATGAAGTCTGTATTGTGAAAAGAGCACTGTACTTAGGATGCAAAGATACAAATTTAAGACTTACTTTGTTCCTTTTGAGTTATTTTACATAGGGCAAGTTACTTAAACTCACTGACTCGTTCAGGACTATTGCGAGAATCAAATGAGATAAACTTTAAAACAGTGGTTCTTAACCTGAGGAGCGTAAATGGCGGCAGCTGGTCTGTGAACCAACTAAAATTGAATCTAAATGTTAATTAAGGGTGTGGTTTCTTTTCTTTCTTCACAGCCTCAAATGGATCTCAGTGATACTCTAAAAAACTCACTATTGCTCTTAAGTGTCGCACACTTTCCCGTTGTACCTAATTTCTCCACGACTTTGCCCATTAGGGGTGGTGTTTGTTTTATGATTTTTGAGACAGAGCACAAGCGATTGCTTGCAATTGTTTCTTTTTTTTTTTTTTAACTTTCGTTTCCCCCACAGTACTTTGCAGTACTTCTATCAGTAGGTGTGACATTGACACATGCAAGGAAAGGAAAAAAAAAAAACCCAGTAAATTCAAGACATCAGTTACTAAATATGAGAATAACCTGCAAAAGGCAGTAAATTGACAGTGAGCTAGAATGTAGCCTTAGATTTACATTTTGCAACTTCGTAGACGACATACTGTATTCCAAATATTGTTTTCAAACTCTCTGAAAAAATAAAGCACCTAAGGGCTGAAACAACTTCTCGGAACTTCTTTTATTTAAATAGCTAAATTGTTTCATTTTAGGGTTGTCCTCTCTTTGAATTCAGATCTGGTGTTATTACTTGAATAAAAGCAAAATATGTGAAAATGCTGAGAGGAAATTGCATTATTCTCCCACAAGTAGCATCTACCAAAAGAATATAGAGAAGATTATAAAACTATGAAATATGGAATTATAAATGGTAATATATGTAGTAATATTATATAATTAATATTTTAATAAATATATTGGCAGCAAAAACATTTATTTATAACTTTCCCATCTTAATATTTTATTTCTCAAACAATACTCATTCTGAGAAGAATAAAGATTTCAAGAACAAAATTCTGGGAGAACATCATGACAATTGTAAATGCTCAACATGGGCAAAGGTCACTGTTCCCCCACATGTTGATGTGGCCCTTTCTTACCATTTCAGACCTCTTATGATCATTGACTCAGGTGAAAAGCAAACAACAAAGAAGCCAACAAAAATATAAAAATAAAAAAGCAAAGCAGAAAGGTCAGTGATTCTTTGATCAGGCTTAGAAAAAGTAAGCAGATTCCCAGTTAGAGAATCCCTTTATGTTCTCTTGAGATTTTACACATGTATTATTCTTTACTTGGCTCTACTATCAAATATCTCCAATACACACTCACCCCACCTTCCTAATATCTTCTCTTAAAAATATAAGCCCCTTTGTAATTAAGATCGTAACAGAGAGTCATGGTAACTTCCAGTTAATTAGGAAGAATTGCTCTTTCCTGACATTGAAGCACTAGGGGAGTTCTGTTTTTGGTGATGATGGAGGCCTGATTATGCTGGAAGTTAATATTTTTGTAGTTGGGGCTCCTATGAGATAGAACAAACTTGAATCAGGAGCTATATAGACATGTTTAGGACAGTGGGGTCAGGGAAAAAGAGGGGCTAAGAAATGGGAACAAGCCAAAGCCAAAGGAGAGCAGCAGTTGTAACATCTGCCTGGAACGGACATTGGAGTGAAGAGGATAAGGCATTTCTGCTTCCTGCTCTAGGTACTCATAACTCAGTCTAGGGGCCTTAACACTGTATGTTAGCTGCCTTCCGGATTGTGTGTGTGGAGTGCTGTATTCAGGGCTCTGAAAAACAGACTTCCACAGAAGGAGTTTAGTGGGTTGTAGTGGTGGGAGGATGGGAGAGCATGGGAGAATGGGGAGTGACTGCTAACACTATGGGTTTCATTTTGGAGTGATGAAAATGTTCTAGAATTAGATACAGGTGATATTCACAACCTCGTGAATATGCTAAAATTCACCGCATTGTAAATTTTTAAGAGTGAATTTACGTAAATTGTATGTCAACGAAAAGGAATCTGTAGTGATTTCTGTCAGGAGCTCAGCTGAACGGGAGAGCCAGCCTTGAGCTCTCAGGTTAAGGTTATTAAAGTGATAAGCCAAACCGAAAGAGTCAACCTTTAATCACTTACTGCGATGGTGTAAGCAAGAGGCTAAAACTAGAGAAAATGCCGACTCCCCCTGTTCCGTTTGCCCCAGATGGAGGGTCTGGTGGATCAGGGGATCACTCACTGTTGAGGGAGCCACGAACAAAAGGCTTCAACAATTTTATAGACCTCGGGATGTGGCTGGAGAAGGGCTAGGAATGGAAAAGGAAAGTACAGGACATTGAGGCAGAGCGGGGGGCGGGGGGGGGGCGGGGAGTGTTTTAAATCTTAAAGCTCCGCGCCGCCCACGCCGCAGGCCACACTGCCCAATAAGTAGGTCTCAGCAGAGGTGCCTACGCAAGACTTCAGCCCAAGGACTCCGCTAAAGAGACCTAAGGTTGAAGGTACCTGGCTAGAAATGCAAATGTGCAAAGAGCATAACGCCAGAGTTCCTGACTGCGACACCCTTCAGAGATTGCAATGCGCTGACCGTGCACCAAGGCTGGAGTCGGGAGGGCAGCTTCGCTCTGTGAAGCCCGCCAGGTAAAGCCTTAGTAATTGCCTATGCTCAGCCCTGAATCATCACGCCCTGTTTCTAACCATGAGCCAGACTGCTTAATCTCTAAATCACCAGTTGTTTTGCGAGGCATATTTGGGTTGGGGGGGGGTCTTCCCTTTAATTCTTTACATTAGATTGCCAAGTAAGTTATCATCTCAGTCTTCAGAGGAAAAAAAAAAAAAATTTCCAGTATCTTCTAGGTGGTAAATTAATTCATACGTTATTGGGCTTCTCTTTATCATCAATTTTGTTTGCACATACATTTTATGTTCTGTTATCAAAGTATTAATATTCCATCATATTAAATATTGGCTGATATTTAATACATGCCCATTCAATGCACTAGGGCATCATGTAACGAATGGTCTCCTCTTTAGTGTGAGGAATGAAAATTGATAATGTAGACAGGTATATTAAGAAAATTAAGAAACACTGCACAAAAATTTAGATAAAAGATAAAAGATTTATGAATCTTTCAGATAACTAAAGGCAGAACTTTGAAGTTAGGGTGTCAGATATTTGCTTACTTTCTCCATTGGAATAACTAAAATTAATGTAAATCATATTAATGCAACATTTATTGAGCAGTTTATTATGAGCATGATAGTAAAATGGCTGTTAAGAGATAAAATGATAAAGAAGTAAACAGTCTACTTTATTCAAGCTTATAGAGTAGCAGAGGGGTACATGCAAATAGCCAATTATAGTGTAATAAGTGCTCTAATAAGGGAAATGTCGTTTGTTAAAGGGCTGCACTGGAATAACCCTTAATTCAGTTTTGCAAGTGATTTGGGCTGGTTTTTAAGAAATGTCTACCTGGATAAAGTAAGATCTTATTCCCAACTTAAATAATGAAAATAGAAAGGAAGCAATAAAAAGAAAAGGGTATCTAGTGAAAAGGAAAGAGCATATGCCAACACCCACAAAACTAAGTTGTGGGGGATCTGAATGGAGTGTACTATGGCTTGAGCATGGAGTATTACTTAAGAGATCAATGAGAGCAGGAGCTAGAAAAAGAGGTGATGACTGAATAAGGAGGACGTTCTAAGATAGGTTAGAGGGAAACGATTGAATGTCATACAGGGGGATGACATAATCATATTTTCATTTCACCAAGAGTCTTCCTGATGTAAATGCCAAGAATGAATTGGTACTGAGTAAGAGCAAAGACAGAAAAGTTATATTAAAAGCTTTGGTTTTAGTTCAGGTAATATAATGGTGTTCTAATTTAGGATATTGGCCATCACAATAGAGAATGGTATATGGATTCAAAAAATCTTCATGATTTAAGATGCATGGGGGGCTAGTGGTTGAATATGGAAGGTATGGGAAAGGATCTAAATTTTTAGTTTGGACAATGGAGTGGACAGTGGTGCAATTTACTCAAAAAAGGGAACAAAGAAAGAGGAATAGATCTGGGAAGATCACAAATTTTAAATATGTTGAATTTGTAATATATATGAAAAATCCAGATGGAAGTATTCAATGATGTGTGTGTGTGAGAGAGACGCAGGAAAGAGATCTGAGTTGTGGCTGTGGATTTGGAAATCATGTCTATTGGTGGTAAGGAATGTATGACAATAGATATGGTTATTCAGGGCAAATACGCATCAGAAAGGAATGTCTATAATATCCACCAGATGAACAGAAACTTTAACAAAAGGCAAGCGAAGAAGAGGCAATAAAATAAAGAATGAGTAAGTAAAGGTCAGATGTAAGGGAGAAACCAGAAAAGTGGTGTTATGAAATCCAAGGAAAGATATGGTTATAAGAAGGAAGTAGTCAGTGGTATTAGAAACAGGTGAGAGGTCAGGTAGGCAAAGGATTGGAAAGGAACCAATGCCCTTAGAATCAAGGTCATTGTTAGCTTTGGCAAGAGTACTTTCAGTATAATACTGGGGTTGAAAACAAAAATCAGTGAACTGAAGGAGGAAGTAGAGTGAGTAAAGTCAACTCAATAAGTTAAACAGTGAAGGGTTTAGGGACACATTTATGAATTTGGTATGGCCAATTTTATATTGAGGAATTCCTTCTTCTTTGACATCTCAGTAAGCTGCACAGTTCTCCTCCCCCTATGGTGAAAACTTCCATACAAGCTGAAAGTACCATATCCTAAGTTCATTTGCAGTAGGATGTGGACATGAGACAGGCTCAGTCAAATAGACTTTGAACGGAGGACTGTTGATAAAAACAAGCAGGACCAAGAGAGCATCTTTTCTGTCCATGGCATTTGTGAACACATATCAGATTGGAGGTATACCAAACTGAGCAGTGGAAGCTGTGAAACCCACTTCCCAATACCAGTAGCAGAGACAATGAATCGGGTCTTCATCTGTGAGTTATCTGGCATGATTTTGAATACAATTCTGAATTCATAACCTCTCTGGTTTCCTGCTTGTTTCCCCAGCCTGACTTTCTAGGCTTCCTGGAAATTGCTAGCTACCCAATATATTTTAAATATGTTTCTATCTGCTTAATTAAAGTCAGTTTCTGTTGCTTCCACACAAGAATTCTACTGATGTACCGCTTTTGAGATATAATTTACATGAAGTGAAATGCACAGATCTTAAATGTACAGTTTAGTCAGCTTTGACAACCATGTAACCCCTATGAAGACACAGAACATTTGTCTTCACATGTACAAAGTACACCCTGTTGACCTCCCAATCCTTCCCAGAGCAGTCAGTATCTGATTTTTATTACCACAGATTAGTTTTGACTGTTCTAAACCTTCATATAAATAGAAAGATAAATATATACTCTTTTGTGTCCGGCTTCTTTGACTCAGCACAGAGTTTTGAAGATTCATCAGTTACTGCTTTTATCCATGCTCTGTTTCTTTTCGTTGCTGAGTTTTGTTTCATTATATAAATATAGCACAGTGTGTTAATCCTATAGCCACTGATGAACACTTGAGCTGTTTCCAGTTTGGGTCTACTATGAGTAAAACTGCTATGAGCATCCTTGTATAAGTTTTTTTGTTTTGTTATGTTTTAGTTTTTTTAGACAAATTGTCATTTCCAGTAGATATTTATGGTATAGAAGTGGAATTGCTGAGCATCAGGGTAGGGGAATGTTTAACTTTGTAAGAAACTGAGAAGCAATTTTTCAAACTTGTAAGATTTTTCACTTCCATCAATAATAGATGAAAGGTCCACTTGTTCCACATCCCTGACAACATTTGCAGTTGTCGGTTTTGTTAATTTTAGTTTTTGTTGTGGATGTAAAGTGGAATCTCATCTTAATTCCAATTTGCATTTAAGTGATAGTTAATAATATACTTGTTCATATGCTTACTTGGTATTTGTTGATCTAGTTTTTAAATGAAATATTTGTTCATTTCTTTTGCTTTTAAAAAAATCTGGATTCTTATGTTTGAGTTCTAAGTTTTTTGTTTAATCTGGTTACAAGTTCTTTGTCAGAAATACGTATTTAAATATTTTATTTCAGTTTTTGGCATGACCTTTTCACCAGAAATATGAGATTTTCAGTTGCTCAGTATCTTTATCAGCACATGATATTATGTCTTTAAAAAAAAAAATTAGCCATTCTAGAGAGTGTGTGTGGTTTTTTATTTGCATTTCCCTAATGACTAACAACATTGAACATTTTTTAATTTATGTTTTGCATATTTTGGGGTGTTTAGGTATCTGTTCTAGAGTTGTTTTCTAGCGTTTTCAGTTAACTCCTTTCTATATTCTCCATCACAATGCCAAAATTTCACATCTGTTCACACATGTTGTTCATCTCTTTCATTTAATCCTTTAACATATTAATTATAGTTATTTTAATCTCTGATAGTTTCAATATATGCATCATATCTTGATATCATTCTGTTTATCTTGTGACAAAGAGTTCTTTTCATCTTTTTGGGTGTCTCAAAATTTTGTATTGAATGCTGGGCTTTATGTCTTTATTTTTGTCAGTTCCTAAATATTTATGTTTTGTTGATGATGCTTTCTTAGCACTTGTGTCTCTTCCACTTAAGGCATTTACACTCTTCCTTGAATCTATGAGAAAACTTGTATGGGAGAGAGTTTCTGTTCCCTTCCAGAAGCAAATGAATTTTGCTCATATTCATCCCTTAGTGGTAGTCTTCCTTTGTCTGGGACCTTTGTTTCTTTTTGTTTTAACTTGGATAATTTCTATTGATTCTCTCAAAATTTAATGACTCTTTACTCTTGTAGTTCTAGGCCACAAATAAGCCAACTAAAATATTTTTCAGCTTCATTATTATATTTTGTTTGTAATATTTCCTCTTAGCTTGTTTTTATAGCTTCCATTGCTCTATTGAAATTTTCTACCCATTTGCTCACATTGTTTATTTTGTCTACTGACATACTGTAAATAGCATACTTTCTTCTGTATTTTTAAAAAATTTACTTACTTTACAAAAATAAATACAATGTAAAAGGGCTAATTCACACAGAGATTAAAATCAGTACAATTAAATGCATAATATTTTCAAAGGTAGATAGTAACAGGCTTAAATATTGAAAATTTATCAGAATTTTCTGCTAATTATCCATGACAACAGAATTTGCAGCAGAATTTTAAAAGTCTATTTCCAGATGACAGTTTTATTCCTAAACCAGGATGTATATGAAATAAATACTGAAATACCTAGAACACTCTTTTGCCAAAGGTAGGCACTCAATAAGTATATGTTGAATGAGAAATAATCATGTTCCTTTGTAATAGCCATGATTAGATTACTTTGTCCAGCATGAGATACATTTCTATTAGATATAATTATTAGAGGTCTATTGGTCTGCTGCTTCTTAATAGAAAAATAAACATGTCATTATCTACAATTTCATTCTTACCCCGTAGCATATTTAATATTCTTAATTCATAATTTAAAGAAATTTAATATGTTTAAAAGACTAAAGATTGCAATATTTATTGATAATATGAATATGCTGGAATCAGGTATGTATGGAACACAGCCACACCTGGAATTATCAGTCAATTATTAGATTTGGGAGGAATGTATGATACTAAAAAAATTGCATGGTTGCACAGTACATACTAAGATTTTGTTCATGTTAAGCATTGTTACTTAACAATAAATAGTTATAACAATGTTGAATGAAATAAGTGAAAAATTTAGAAAACCTAGTCAGATGGACATCAGGAACAAAGTTGAGACCCTAATTTAACTATTCCAATTGCGTCTTTGCAGTTAAGCACAGGTCCATGGGTTGACAGAAATTTTACTCTTAGTAGGGTTAAATCTTAGTAAAAATTGCAAGTATGTCCTATATGTTTAGTCTGAGTCAAAAAATGCTCACTGTTGTTAAGTAAATAGATAGTTAATCAAATTTTTCAATGCATCAGTAGTTACTGCATATCAGAAAAACTATTGAAAATGTGGCTGACTTTGAACATGGAGGTCAGCAGCCACTAGAAGCTGGAAAAGGCAAGGAAAGGGATTCTCCCCTACAGACTCCAGAATGAAATGAAGCTATTCTGGCCCCTTGATTTTAGTCCATGAGATCCATACTGGACTTCTAACCTACAAAAGTGTAAGATGATTGATATTTTTTGCTTATTTATTTTTGAAAATTGTGGAAGCAAAATTACAAAAGAAATAATGTTTTTTTCTTTTATTCTCCTATCTTTAGTTTGCCAGGAGAGTAAGATAAAAAAGAGATTAGAACACTGGAAGAAATATTAACATTTTTATAAACATTAATTTAAAAGACTAGAGTAGAGAAATATATATATTTTAAAATCTGAAGATTTCCCAAGGAAAGGAGATCTCATAACACATTCTCTTTTCAACATTCAGTAGCCCTCAGATTCAGAGCATCGTTCTTCACATATGACTTAAAAATATTCCATACATCATCACTAATATCATCTTAATAAAATATAAGTATTTTAGAATTAAGTATTTTTAATGGAACTGTAATAGTAGAAAACAGGTAAATTTGGGGTTGTGTAATATTCAGTAAAGGAGCAAAAACTGAAGCAACTGATTTAATTTTAGAACAATATCAAACTTAATAAAACTTCATAGATTTGTTTGTTGGTCATAATTGAGAACATTATAGTATGATTTCCTTTTTTGTCTATACCACTTGAAAAATATTTCCTAAAAACAGTGCTATTTTTCCTACTAAAATCCAACCTTTCTAACACTGCTAAACACAGATATTCCCATGGTTCTCTAGCAAGCGGCCAGTTTTTAAGTATAACTTAATTGCACTCCAATTGTGCCTAATTCAACTGCACTCTAAATTTTCTACAGCCAATCCAATTGCACTCTAAAATGTCATCTTCCTAAAGAGTGAAGCATAACGATCCTTGAAAATCTGGCTTTTTAGTTTTGCTCTTGAGATTATAATAAGGTGTTGGCTAAAGAGCAAAACGTTCTGTATATAATCTCTACAGTCTAATTATAGATGAGTTGTGAGAGAATGTATAAATACATAGGATAATTGTTACACTGTTTGATATTAAAATTGTGTGCTCTAAAATATCCTGATACTGGATGAGAATTGTATAAATACTCACACGATCACTGTCATTTCCAGAGGGTGCTTAAAGTCTTCAATCAGAGTCTGATTTTTTTAACTTAAAGTGTACAATCAGCTACAGATAAGAAAACCATTGCTAGGCTTTTTTTTTTTTTTTTGACGTCGACTGTTTTAAGAAGTGATAACTAAAATCTTGACAGTGAGGATAGAATAACAGGGAAAAACTTAAAAAATAGAATCAAATAATCTTTAATGATAGACAAAAATCTTTATACTCTTTTATTTCCCAAGGGCAGTATGCAGTATGTTTTGTTACTGTCTTAATCCTATTGCTTACAGCTGTACTATATCTTCATCCATCTGTTCCAATAACTGTACTCTAGAGTTTGTCATAACTCTTAATACTCAATGCTCTGAACATAAGCCAAGGGCTTGCTGACTCTTATTAGTACATATTTTCTTCTTTTCCTCAATATTTTTATCTTTTCGTATCTCCTCTTCTGTCCCTACCTGAATCCATGGCTCATCACTTCAACAAACCTCTGCCAAAATCCTCTCAGTCTCTGGCCCCAGTGATCCAGCTGCACCAATCTAGCTGTCTACCAAGTAATTCTTATGCAACTGGAAAGGTGAGAATTAATATTAATTAGTGTTTGCTGGTGTCATATCCGCAGTGTTTCTCAGCAAGGCTTCTTCATCCTCTTAGTCATCTCTCCTCTTCTCTGTCCAGTAATTTTCAAACATGTCTGCTCTCTCTAGCTAATTACACAGTCACTGTATGTCATTTCACTCTCATCCTATCAATTTAACTACTTCTTTCCAAATAACATAAAAATCCTCTTGAGTGAACGTAATCAACTTACCACCAGACCTGCACAGGTGTCTCCATCTACTTCAACCCATTCCAACTTGCCTTTATTTTTTTCCACAATAGAAGAGGGGTCATCTTTCCTCTTTAATGTTTCTCCAGGGCCTACTCCATCACTTTCCTCTTTTTTAAAGCTATTTAAATCTCTAACTTCTCTTTGTCTGTGAGGTCTTTTATTGACCTCTCAAATACGTTGGCATTTCTTTTGTATTAGAAGGCAATAGCAATAGTAATAAACTCAAATCAAATCTTCCCTCACTTCTACACTCCATATTCATGTCCTTATCATTTGATGTGGTTTTGGCTACAAGTTATAGTAAATCTGACTTAAAATAGACTAAACAATAAGGAGTTTTTAGCTTACATAAGATGTCCAGTCAATCAGGATTTTCTAGTTCTATTCCTCTGTGATTTTTTTCAGTTTTGCCTCTTAAATGTTGTCTTTGTTCTTCATGATTGAAAGACAGTAACCATCTACAACTGAAGCAACATCTAACTTATTAATATGCAGAGGGAAAGAGAGACACTGTTTCCTCCAACTACGAAATAAAAATTACTCCCTGAAATAGAACTTCTATCTTATGCCAAGAGAATTGAACCAATCATTGGCAAGAGGGATGGGTTTACCACAATTGGCTTAGTCTACTCAAGCCCCTTGTGTGGAGCTCAGGGTAGGTTTGACATCTCCTGAGTCCTAAGGACTATGTAACAGAAGTGTATATGCTTAAAAAAAGTGGGAGGTTGCTATTTTCCCCAGTGAGGAGGAAAGGAGGATGCTGGATAAGCCACCAATGATGTCTATTACACAAAGAAGCAAAGAGACTAGAGTGAACCCAAATTCATAATAATGATTGCACAGGAAGGTACAGATCCAAGATTCTATGAATATTTAAATAAAATTCCAGATTTATTGCTAGAAACAGCATTCTAGGTGTGCTGGCTCCTGTTCCTTTACTCACGCTGTCTGAGGGACTTTGGCTGGGGTGGCTTTAGGTTACTGATCCTGGGAGCCAGCTATGAACCTTAGGCCCTTTGAGAGCAATGTCTAGATTTGGCTTTGCTTTGGCTCCTCTTCAGCCAACTCTGGGGCCTTTCCCCTCCCCACCTGCCACCTCCCCCAAATTTTTGATGAGAAGTTCTTTCACATTTGTCATATGATGTTTCTACCAAATTCAAATTAGCTACCTTTAAGGATATCCTTTCACTGTGTTTAGTTTTTCTGATTCCAGGCTTCTGCCCATTTTTCTCTGTTTGATTTGCCTGAAGTATATATACATCCTTGATATTTAGTGTGTCCTCTCCTCTTAAGCAATAATACCATTCTCTTCTATTATTCTTGACTATTTTTTTAACCTGATTATTTATTCAGCCACATGGTATCTGATGGTGGGTTCAAATAGAGCCTTGCTAAATCTGCAGCTTTGCTAAGGCAGATCTGAACAATTTTCTCGTTGTTTGGAAAATCTCAAATATCTTAGAAATACAAAGTCAATCCTATTGACTTTGGATTTCGGAACTGGGAGAAAGCATTTATCTCTGTGCATTTGCAAAGGGGAATAATTTATGTACTATTACTTTGTTTCTTTTCTAACTCATGTTCTCAAATCTGAGAACTCTATATAGTTTCCCTAAAGATGACCATATTCTTTTCTCTCACAGAAGTAGTCTTAAAAATACCTAATCATTTACAGTTTGACAATCATGGAATCTAAAACATAAGATAATGATTACACATATAATAGTAAAGAGTGGTTTGTTCACAGTCAGTGCCTCATAGTATGTGTTACTAGTTACATGCATCATGTACAGTATGATACCCCTGGTAATCGCATAAAGCTAGGCCTTTTTGCTTCTACCTGATAGCCCATCTCTGGACATTGTCATTCTAAAAAGCCCTGAAAAATAATGTAGGCTTCTACATTATTGCCTCTTGAGGAGATAGCAACAGGAGCGACATTGTAGACATTGCATAACACTCAGCAATATTTAAAGATTCTCTTTGGATAAGTCTTCCCCTTGATTCTTCCATCTCTAAAGTCGTCAATCCTCAGATTTCACATTACACTTCTCTGGTGACTGCCTTTTTCTTATGCAAAGCAAACTGTTAGCCTTTGTCTAAGACTTCTCCCTTATGAGGAGGGAGGACATTGAGGACTTATATATAATATTTTGTCCTTGTCACTCATTGAGAAATAATTTGCTTCTGACAAATGAGCATTAATGGATGTAAGACATTGCCTTACTTTATTAAAAATTAAAAATTAGAAGCAAAAACTTGGTGCCTTCTTGTTCTGACTCTTTTCTTTTCATCTCTGTTATTTGGAGTTTTTATTTTCCTAACTTCTCACCTGTCCCTACCTTCCCGTGGAAGGAACAAATACCTTATTTTTTACCTTATAAATGACTGAAACATCTTAACATGGCTCCTGTTCACAGCAATATTCACATCTAAGCAGAAGGCAATATTTTACATTTAGGGGAAGAACCTTTAATTTTGGACCTGCAGATATTAACACTAACTCGTGAGGGATTCTCTAAGCTGGGTAAAATTTCCAAACTTCTGAAATCATGTCATGTGTTCAACTTCCTTTTTGCAGTTTAGTCTCGAATAAAACTATTCTTGACTTTGTTTATTGAAAAGCTTTTAACTCCTGTGATTGTCTTTTGTAGTGTGATGGTCAAAATTTAGTAAACGTTTAGACTAGTTTAAAATCTCCAAGACATTTTGGTAAATAATTCCACAGTGCATTTTATGACTAGAAGAAAAAAGCTAACAGAGGCATGTTTTCTATAACAATAACTATCTCCTTTGTGTTTTCACCTCTTGAGAGGCTAATAAGACTGTCAAATTGATGGAAAGCTTCCTGCTTACTAAATTATCGTACCTCGATTTACATTAGCATAATATATGCCAAAAATGAAATATTATCTCATTTTGAAGTTTGTGTATCTATTTTATTACTTATAGTTGATTTTCCTAGTACTCTGAGCTATAATAGTCCTCTTTAAGTTGTTGTTGTTGTGTTTAACAAATGAACAAAAGAAGGAAGGGAGGAGAAGAAAGAAGGAAGTAAGGGGGGAAGGGAGGGAGAGGGGTGGGAGAGGGAAGGAGGGAGAGAGGAAGAAATCAAAGAAAGAAGGAAAGTAATTGTGAGCATTAGTGTTCTTCCTCCCAACATGTCACATGACTAATACAATAGGATTTTTTAGCCTTCCATCAATTTGGTTTGAATAAGTCTGTTTCTTTTACTTTCTCTTTGCGATTTCATGGCAAGTTATCTTGGCAAAAACATTAACATTGAACAGTAATATGAGAGATCATATAGAGGCTCTTCCTTATGTCACCTCCAATATCATCTCACTGATGTGAGAGGATCTGTTTTGTACTGAGATTTGATTTCGATAGTGTAAAACAAATCTGAGTAATAAATTTGACTGGAGATGGCAAAGTAGAGACATGGAGAGACCTTATTCAAAAGAGAGGCTACCATCTAGGGAAATCTTCTCAGAAGGAACTGGAACATTGAATACAGTGAAGTATGGCACTTTATCAGAAAGAATCTAAGGAATTACAGTTCCAGATGTAACAACTCAAAAAGGATTACATCACTGTCTTTAAAAGAAGTCTTTGTCTTATGCTCATCTTTTAATCCTTGTCAAAAAGAGTATGCAAAAGCATTCATCAATAAAAAGGCATATGGAGGTAGGTGGAATTAAAGTTGAAATTATGAATATCTATATTGGTTATAATATAGAACTTTTGAAAGCCTCACAAAAACCCTATGAAATAGGTAGAGTAGACGCTAGCCTATTTTATATATGAGGAAACTGAGGCTCAGGAGAGATTCAGTGATAAGAGTAAGTATGAGAGAGCTGACAGTGGGATATTGATGTTAATATTCTAAGTTTAGTAAAATTCTCACTACACCATACTATTTATTTTTTGACACTGGATGCTCTTGAAATGAGAATTAAAGATTTTTATGATTGTGTTCTTTTTTTTTTTTTTCCTAAAAGAGACTTACTTTCTCATTTAATGTTGAGGTGCCTTTGCTGTGAAAGACAGAGTGCTAAGAACTACAGAAATTCCATAGTAGAATCATGTGGTCCTTGCTCTCAAAGAGATTCCAGTCTCTAATGGCAAGGAAAGAGAAGCAAATATCCTCAAGTTTTTACATGCCTTTATATAGAAGCTTGGGCCTGCAAGTTTTGAACAATTCTTTAATCTTTCAGAGCTAATTTTCCTATTTCATTGATCTCCTAGAATTCTGTGTATACATAACAAATGTATGATTTTCACATGTATTTTGATTACGTGTAATTGTATTTCATAATTATTTCTAATCTTATCTTGGGCTTGTTGAATGTGAAGATTAGTTCCTACTCATCCTACTTTTACAAGACTAAGCCCAGTGCTTGGCACACAGTAAGTGCTCAATAGATGCATGGGTTTATTATATGTTTATTATTAGAAAGGTACACACACCTTGTGGGAAATTTAAGCAGTCTAAAAGTGTGTAATGTAAAAAGTGAAACTTTTCCATCTCATTCACCCACTTCTATTGCACTCTGGTAACCACTTTTAGCATTTTGATTCAGAAACTCCTAGACGTTTTTTACATGTACAAATACAATGTGATTTTTGAATTAATAAGTTAAATCCATAAAATGCTTTGAGAATACAAAAAACCTTTAAAGTATAGAAATTCTATGTGATTAAAAACTCTAGTACTAATTTATAATATTAAACTACTTCAATGCCTTTCTATAAAAGAAAACAATTTGATGTAATGATGACCTTGAGAATTAAAGGAAATAAAAAATAGTGCATTATAGAGAATAAATGAGTTATGGTTGAACTAAATAGATTTTAGTTAGCCACGGGGAACACTGGATGGTTAAGAAAGCAGAATTTTCTGTTCCCTAAGACAAGTTATAGGTAATTAGTGGATATTTTTTTTATTTTGGAATATAAATAAGTAAGTAAACTTTAACAGATCACCATGTACTTAAATTGAACTTGGTATGGCATAAACATTATGTGCCTCAGATAGAAGAAGAATTATAACCATGCAAACTATATATCAAAAATATGGCAGAAAATCTCTAAGAATCATAGCAGACTAAGAGCTTAATATATGTCCAATAACGGTTTGACATAGATTAATGGGAAATAAAAAGACAACGGAATAAATTGCATCCTTAACGTTGACTTGATTTAGGTCTTAATTATCTCACTGTGCATTAATTTAATGGTGTATAAAAACTGGGATTAATGTAAATTCATATTTTATTGAGGGATTTGAGATAAAATCATCAAGAGAGTTAAAATAATTCTGCTTAATTTCATGTGGAAAGGGCTAAAACTATATAAATTGGTATTGAAACAGATGAGGATTATTTACAAGTAAAACTGATTACTATCTTTTTTGGGTGAAAGGTCTAAGGAAAGTTATATAACCAATATTAAGTGTGATGTTTGTCATATGCAAGTTGGGTACTACTAGATAAATTAGAGAGTTAGAAATATATGTATATTAGGAGATTCTATACTCTTTCCAGGATGAAAAACTGATGATGATGTTGAGGACAATAATATTGATGCTTCCTATATGCTCTTGGGAATATGAAATAAAAATAAATCAAGAAATACTATTTACTGAATTTTCACCTCATCCTAGGTTTCTTCACTATATTTCCTGTAGGCTCTGAGTTGAGGTGTGAGGAAATGAATGAAATATAGCCATAACATGGGATTCATGATGAAGTAATCTTGGAAATACGAAGGTTGTAGATTTTTGACAGCCGTGTATGTCATGTGTCCTTTATTCCATGGTCAGTGGGAAAGCAGTAAAATTATATTATAGGATAAAAATATGATTACACATGATTTTCCATCATGTACTAAAATTTGGATTTATTTCATTATTAGATTGGAAAATTCCTTAAAGTTTTAGCATAATCTCAAGTTAGTGAAATGTAAAGAAACAGACATTTACATACTGTTTTAGGAGAATAAGTTGATAAATTATCACTTTTGGTTGATGATGTTGTACTATGAAATGAAATTTAAATGTCAAGTACCCTTTGACTTAGGAACACAACTATTAGAATTTACAGTCTAGATTGTCCACACATAAATTCATTCTGAAATGGTTATTTGAGAGGGTATCCATATATCCTAGATGATCATGTCGTTCCTTGAGAAAGACTGACCTATCATATGTACAAATAATGAGAAAGAATCATAACAGCTAGTGTTGTTGGTAGTTAGAAAATTTTTCACTCTTATGCCCTGATGGATTAAATCATCATTATATTCCTGCAGGGTAATTAGACCCTTAAGAAAGACTTAAGACAGACTCAGAAATTTAACTTTTAGTTACCTATTCTTAAGAATGTATTGGATTGATAGTCAAAGATTTAAGTACAAATGTGCCATTATAATATCATTAAAAAAATTTTTTTTGGCCATGCCGCATGGCTTGTGGGATTTTAGCTCCCTGACCAGGGATTGAACCCGGGCCCTCAGCAGTGAGAGCACAGAGTCCTAACCACTGGACCACCAGGGAATTCACATAATGTCATTTATAATAGCTAGGAACTAGAAACAAAAATAAGACAGTTAAATAGATTATGCTACATTACACAGTTGAAGTTATGTAGTCATTAATAAAAATATTTATAGAATTAAAGGGCAGTCATAATAAATGTAAAAAGGGGGAAAAGTTACAGAATCATGTCTACACGAATCCCATATAAAACATATTTACATTTGTGTAGAAATATGAACATTATGAAAACCTATACCAAGCTCTTGGTAGTAGTAGATCCATGATGACAGAATTTTAGGTAGTGTTTTGTTTTGTGGTGGCATTATAACTACTTCCTAATTTTTCTACAATGGTTGTTATTTATTTAATTAGAAACATTAAAACCTTGTTTTATGTGAATTCTAGATCTTCATCACGAACATCTGTAAAGCCTTTGTCCTTTCAGAGGGCTCATATATTCTTCCCCTAAAGGATTTACCTGACATGTTAAATTCCACAGGAAAGACTTACAAGAGACTGGATCACTGGGGTGCTTGATATCATTATTTGCATAATGCTGGCTTAATCCCTTTGTTCAAAAATTTATTCATGGATTAAAATATATTGCATTATCTATAAATGATAAAATAATAGAAAAACTTCTAAACCAATCTCATCTTTTATTAGTTTTGTGTGCTTGCTTTGTAGCTGTGAGAGACTGACCGTATACTTGTTGTGGCTTCTTCATGGTGGGATGTTACATTTGAATCTAGTATGTAGCATGACTGTAGTATGTTGTAAGTGTCAGACCTTACTTTGCATTAATATTTTTTAAAAACTTGTATGAGACTTCAATTTATCAAAACTTAAAAAAATTTAGTGTGAAACGTTCATGTATTTCAGCCACATAAGGCCATCAAACCCTTTTGCTACTTAATTGATTTTCAGTTTGTCCTGGGTTTTCATGTATGTGACTAGTCTTTGTCAGCTTCCTAAAGGACGTATATAAAAGTTGTCTTAATTTCACAAGTTACATCAAATTCTTGATCACCATGCCAGGTATCAATACTATTGATTTTGTGGATGTATCCACGGTTATTAACACTAAGATGATAGCTCTCAAATCATTGCTCAGTTTCCATAGGTAGGGTCTTTCCTTTTATATTAATTCTAAGTAATATCATTCCTTCTCTCTCCTCTTTTAGTATCATGATTGCTTTATAAAGATAGATGAAAAACAGAAGTCTGAATAGTTTCACTGAAAGAAAAATATTGGTGTGCTTAAAGATAAGCAATTGAATGCTAATACTTTGGAAGGACCATTTTAATCACTATGATTGTAGTGGAGCACTTAAAAATGCAGGTAATAGAATCTTAAAATAGATTAAACTTTCTTCAATAAATGCACTCACTCATTTGATTACTCGGTAGTTGGAAATAAAAACATCCTTTCTGTAGGCTATGGTATTTCATTTTGGGTTCATCGCTAAGTAAGATGAATTTGGCTCTTGACATTTAGCATGAGTCTTGATGTTTTATCAGGTATGTTAATACATTTGACTTCAGTGATTTATATGGTTTCTCACTGAGATTTTTCTCATAATCATACCCACCATTAAGAGTGACTAAGTAGTACCTATGCTTGTTCAATAAGACCACAGTGCTGAGAATTAGCATCGCCTCTGTGTTAAAGTGTGTCTGGGATAGTGTCTGGAATCTCTCCTGATAAATGCATACAAGAGACTGTTGGTTGCTATTTTGTTGGAGATGCTGTTTACAGAACTTAAATTTGCTTGTCATTCTATCTTTTGTTTGACTAGCAGCTTGAAAACGACACACCATTTCAGTAAATTGCATTCAACATTTGGCAGTTCTGCTCAGTGATTGCCTTATTTACTCACATGATGCAATGATTCCTGTTGTTTCAAAGGACTTTCCCTGATCTTCTCATGTTCCCGCCATACTTTCCCCATAGGATCTATGATGCTTGACATTCCAAATAGATTCATTTTTCAACTAAAATCGAACTTGTTATATCTACATACCCACTATCAACCACAAAATATAATCATCTATTTTGCCTCAAAGTAAAAAATAATATGTGAGTCCTTTATGTGCCAAATTTTTGATAATGACATTTAATCATCCAGTCCATTTCGAATCAAAACCTTTATCATTTTTATTCTTTACTTTTCTAAATCCTTCTTACCCATTTATCTTAAAATCTACCCTCCAAAAGTGACTGTTAACCATGCCTCTCATTTGTTCTGTCCTCTCGATCCACTTGTCACTGACTCTCAATATCATTTAACTTGGTTTTTGCTGTTGCGGTTACCTTTTAATCCCATGATACCATCTACTCCCTTGTCTTTCCCCAATATAGTAGTTCCTGATTTATGATGGGGTTACCTCCCCTTAAACCCTTCCTAAGTTGAAAATATCATAAGTCAAAAATTCATTTAATACACCTAACCTATGGAACATTATAATTTATAATTTGTAGAATTATAAATTCTACAGCCTACCTTAAACATGCTCATAATACTTATTGATACATTAGCCTACAGTTGGACAAAATCATCTAACACAAAGCCTATTCTACAATAAAGTGTTGAATATCTCATGTGATGTAGTGAATAATGTACTGAAAATGAAAAACAGAATGGTTTTCTGGGTGCAGAATGGTTAGAAGTGTATTTGTTGTTTACCTTCTTGATCGTGTGACTGACAGAGCTATGGCTTGCTGCTACTGCCCAGCATCACAAGAGAACATCCTACTGCACATGATTATCCCAGGAAAAGATTAAAATATAAAATTTGAAGTACAGTTCCTACTGAATGCATATCACTTTCACACATCCTAAAGTTGGAAAATGCTTAAGTCATGCCAGTGTAAGTTGGGGACTGTCTGTACTTTCTTCTTATGGCCAAAGCAGCTCTTACCAAACATGGATTTCATTAATTTAATTCCTAAACACCATTGATGACTCATCACTGCTTATAAAATAAGGTGCATTTTTTTCTTATGGTATGCAAGAATTTCAACAGTAATTCTACAAATTATTTTGAGCTCTATAATTCACTTCTATATTTTTTCAACTCCCCATCCCCCAACTCTTAGCCCTCAATATTCTTATCTTGAGTTCAGTCCCAGTGGATCACTTACCATTCTCTGAACATTTTCTTCCTAAAGCACTATTCTCACCAGCTTAAATGTTCTCCACGACCCAGATCATGATAGTCAAAAATATATACATATATAATACAGTTTAATTTTAATGCTGTCTTTTCCATGAAGATTCCGTGAATTATTTCTGAAATTTTTGTCAATTTCTACTACTTCTGTACTTGTATTGTTATTAATTTATTCAAAATATTAATGTTAGGTATTTTACATTCTTTTTGTATAATTCTGTTTTATATTATGGATGAAAAAACACCTGATTGTATGCAATATATACATATCTAAGAGTGTGTATATATGTGCTCATGCATGCATAAGCATGTGTGGGGGTGTTTGTGTGTGTACACACAGAGGTAGAAGAAGAAAATAGCCTAATTTGGAGGAGGTAACCTTTGCCTGTTTCAGAATTTTGTCACCATCCAACTCTGACTACTCCACCTCAGTTGAAGTTGCACATTAAGATGTATTAAATAACTTTCTTCTGCCTGTTTTGACCTTTGTTGTCTCACTTTAACTCATCATCCAGCAGCTGCCTGTGTATCTTGCTTTAATCTATTCTCTACTCGGCTAATTTAGAAATACTATTTTAGATGAAAATAGCACATAAGTATCCACTGAGAAATCCCTGGTGGTTTAATAATCACTGATTTTTTTTTAGAAGAAATTTGAAATGGTCTACAATTGTGGTTAATTTAGCAATAAGTTTTATGTGGTATGGACATGGCAGTGTGTTAAAATATTAAACAAGCCTTCATGGGTTTAGTGTAGTTTTAATTGCCAGGTTTCTTTTAGAGCAAAACTAATACAGGAGTCCTATAGGCAAGGATTCTTTACAAATCCAAATCTTTATTGTGTGTTTGTTCATTTTTAAGCTTATGGTGGAAAAATGAAAGTCGTCTTGGAGAAAACCAAAGTTTTAAAACACCCTAATCCTTTCTATATACCCTTCATTTTTGAATCATAAGACATGTTCAGTAAAAGCGGAGGGCAAATTCTATCACTGATCTTTTAATTCATCTCCTGTTTGTTTATACAAAAAAAGCAGATTTGAGGAGTAAAATGGTACATTGGGTTCAGCTACTGAGTATATAATCGTAGCTTTTAGGGGAGACTATTTGACAGCAGCTTAAAGGATACACAAAATGAGAGTATTAAACCATGTAAAGGGATTAAACTAATGTTCTCTAGAAATGAGGTGAATTGCCTAAATCTCGAACTTGACTAGGAGAAGAAATGTATGTAGCCTAATCCCAAATGTGAAAATCATGTTCATTTTTAAATATACATTCAATATTATAAATACTAAACATGTTCTTAGAATAGCCACATGGATTTTCTAAACTCTTTTCAAAATGTAAGTCAAGCATGGTAAGACAAGTCCTTATCATATAATGGAAGGGATTAGGTATGAGTGTAAAAATATTTTAAATCACATTTCCCAAAGTTTATTTTGTGGGAAATAAGATCTACGAGATGCTTAATGTTTTAAAAAATGTATTCATGAATAAATGTTTTTAAAATATTGCCTATGTTATGTCATCCCATAGAAAAGTCACTCATTAACATATTAAAGACTCAAGTATTTTGTGACACACTGGAAACCAACTTTCCTCAAGATTATTTCAGTACAAGATACCTTCCCAAGCCAAATACATTTTTTTTTTCCCTCAAACAACCAAACCAGTATTCATCAAGACTGATGTTCTGGAATACTATTTTAAAATGTCACCAATTGAAAAAATAAAATCTGTACAGTGAGAGAAAAGAATTGAAGTAAGAAGTTCTTTGCAATGGCCCACAGTCTTTAGCCCATGGAATGAAACTGCAGAGGAATCCGTGGCTGGTGCTAGGGGGAAGTGAATTTTCCGTCAATGCACGGACTATGGTATTTTCCATTTGACCTCACCGAACTTTTGTTTTCTCATCTATAAAGAAGCAACAGTGCTGCCTCCCTGAATGTGTGGTTGTGAGGATTCTATACAGAAATTTATTTCACCAGTCCTAAAGTGCTACAAAATTCCCATGCTTTCCAACTTCATTTTGCCTCACACTGTCTAGCAACCTCAAGTTTTCAAGTCAGTTTGGTTTTACGAGTCTGAAATGTCTGTTATGAACATGTGCTACTCCCCTCCTATCTTTGAAGACATGCCTCTAGCTGTGTTGTTCATCGAGTGACAGCGCTTCCTACTTCTCAGTGAAAATGTAAATCTTATGCGAGTCCTCTGTGTTCTGCTGCCATGTCTCTAAAACTCACTTACAACTTGCCAGTTCTTTCCTTCCTATTAAAATGGTTGTGTACTTTCTTCAGTCACAGGAGGGCTGAATCCCACCCTCTTCAACACCCTCAGAGCTCTAAGCAAATTTCTCATCTCTGTCTTGTATTTTCAGAGTTTATCTCCTTTCGATTCTTTCCATCAATGTTTAAAAAGTTTGTTGTTCCTATCAAGCCAAGACAAACAGCACCAAAAACATACAAAACAAAACAACAACAACAAAACATGCAAACTTTGATTGTACATGTACCCTTCAGTTACCATCACTTCTCCTTCCTCCCATTTGGAATCAAATTTCTTTGAAAGAATTGTCTGCACTTGCTACCTGTTTTCCTCACCATCTAGTCACTCTGAATAAATAAATCATCACCTCAGCTCTTGCACATATAATTTACTCTCAAATTTACTTACAAATAGTTAGCTGCTAGTCGTTTGTTTGTATGTAACAACTTTAATATCCTTTGAAAAATACTCTGAGAAGTGATTTCAAATTTCTAAGTTTCGGGCTTCCCTGGTGGCGCAGTGGTTGAGAGTCCGCCTGCCGATGCAGGGGACACGGGTTCGTGCCCCGGTCCGGGAAGATCCCACATGCCGCGGAGCGGCTGGGCCCGTGAGCCATGGCCGCTGAGCCTGCGCGTCCAGAGCCTGTGCTCCACAACGGGAGAGGCCACAGCGGTGAGAGGCCCGCGTACCGCGAAAAAAAAAAAATGTCTAAGTTCCTGTGATTTACATAAGACTTATAAGTTTACATATACACTGTAAGCACTGATAACAATTCAGAAAGGAATTCTCTAAAAGACGTTAAATAGATAAGGCAAGATTTTATTTTCAAGATCAAAAATAAAGAGACAAGATATATTCATGTTGCCTTTCTAAAATGCTAGTTTCTTTCCCCTGTGGTTCCATTTGAATACCTCAGAAGTCATAAAGTATCACATCTTAACATCTCCGGGTATCTCCTCTGTACCTACATAATTTATTGACGGGCCATGCATAAATTAGACATTTCTCAGTGGATTATGAATATACAATGCTTCTCAAATGTCTTAGGTTGATTTTTTTAAAATACCTAATACCTTTGAATTTAACAAGGTCTTCTATTCACAAACATCATTCATTAAATTCTTAACCCTTACATCAAATCCACATTTAAGAAACTCTTCAACCTTTTATAAAGTATAATAAAGACTTCTCATTACATCAATGAGGTGTTTAAAAGACCAAGGTGTTTTGAATTAAAGTTCAAACTTTGTCCTTAACTATTCATTTTATTCCTATTCAGAATGTGCTTAATATCAGGGAATTACTTTGATAATTTTCCTATTGTATTCTAAAAAACTCGCTGAATTTGAAATGAAAATTATTTTAATTACAGTGACAGTAAAATCAATATAATATTTCTTTCAGGTAGTTTGTTTCATATGAGTTCATTTAAGAAGTGAAATTATTATATCAGATATAACTTATATGAACATTATACAATTTTAGTATGTAAATGGTAGCTCAAGTCATAATGGTAACCCAATTTTATCAACAGTGATTTAAAACAAAGTATCTAGGCTCTCTGCAAAGAGAAAGGGGTACTAAAATTAGGTTCTTGGTTTTCCTGCATGTTCTCTTTCCTAGTCTTTTTGCTTTTTTGCCTGTCTTTTTCCATTCCCTTCTGTTGGTAATATCCTTTTATTTTAAACTTTTCTTTCTAAAATTCTTATCTGCAAAGACAGTTGTTGAGATGCAGGAAATAAAATTGTTAGGCTGGTAGCATGAAGAACAAACTACATTTTAGAGAATATGCTTCATATTTTACAAGTTACATGGATAGATTTAATACTTTCAAAAGCGTTATCTCATTTAATTCTTGCAGCATTCCTTTGAAACAGACAATAAAATTATGCCCTGCATCTTACAAATGACAAAACCGATTTAGATTTGTAAGCTAAATAACACATGAGATTACAGTTGATAAGGGACTTCGAATTGGAACACAATTCGAATTCTATCTTAAATCAATTCTGTCTTAAATTTCATGCTTTGGTTTCTCTGAAATTACTAAATGACATGAATCTAAACTTTATCCAAAATTCATTTAAATTTGGCTTTAGAATGTTAATTTTCTGTTTATTTGGCCACTATTAAAATTAATAGGTAGATTCTGAACGTGCAGCAAATGAAGGTGAAAGATTTTTGTGATAATGTGAACCTATAAGAATAAAAACCAATGCATTTTTTTTAAATGCTAAGTGAGCCCCACTTAAGTATATTGTTGGAGATAATTGAGCGTTAATTCTAAAAGTCTAAGAAGGTTCTGTCCAATGTGATAGTTGTGAGATAAACTCTAAGTATTGCAAGTAATGAGATTTTATGATTAGCAATTATTAAGGATTCATATTAGCAAATTCTGGAAAAGAAATTATTTTCATATGATTGGACCCTTAGATTAATGTTAAACGTAAGCTATTTACATAATAGTATGTATAAGTCTATTGTAATTAATCAACATAAAATTGATACTAATACTACTAGTCGTTTCTACACTTTTTTTAAAAATGTATTTGTTTTATTTATTTTTGGCTGCATTGGGTCTTCGTTGCTGCCCACAGGCTTTCTCAAGTCTAGTTGCGGGGAGCGGGAGCTACTCTTTGTTGCGGTGCACGGGCTTCTCATTGCGGTGGCTTCTCTTGTTGCGGAACATGGGCTCTAGGCGCGCGGGCTTCAGTAGTTTTGGCATGTGGGTTCTAGAGTGCAGGCTCAGTAGTTGTGGCGCACGGGCTTAGTTGCTCTGCGACATGTGGGATGTGGGATCTTCCTGGACCAGGGCTTGAACCCATGTCCCCTGCATTGGCAGACAGATTCTTAACCACCACTGCACCACCAGGGAAGTCCCCACATTTATGTTCTAACATTGGAAGAGAACCTTAAATTCTTATGCTTTCAAGCTTTTCCCATTTGTGATTGATATATCCCTTATCTAAAAGGATCAAATTTCTGCCTTCAGAAAACACACTACTCCTTTTATTAGAAATTATATACAAATTTATATTTGCTTGTTCTTGTTCGCATTAATAAAATTAATGGCATAGATAAATAGGTGACATTTACAATTCTTTATTCTTTGGATCTGGTCTGATATACTTGGAAAACTGTTATTGTCAAAGCAGTCATAAAAGAATATTGAACTATGAAATAAAGGAGTGAAGAAGAATCTGTGCTTGTTTTTTGTGGAGAAAAGACTTTCTATAGTTCCTAATTTATGATTCTAGAAATCATCTGTCTTTGAAATGGTAATGCATTCTTTGGCAAAACAAATCTGAAAGCTGTCACTAATTCTGTCATTTATTCCCATTGTTTTCATCATGCACTAAAAGATTAAAAGTGCAAAACTGTATTTCAGAAGATTGACAGATTGTCCGGGCATCTGCCATATTAGCTCCACAGTCACATATGTTTTGCAGAACACAAGGTACACAATCTTTTTCAGGGAAACAAAATGAGGCACACATCTTTCCATACTGTCCAAACAACCTTCTTACAAGCCAAGAAGATGGAAGAACTAAAGGTAAATTCTAAAGAGAGTAAGGTAAACAAAATGAGGCCAGGTATGAGATACTAGGAGAAAAGGAAGTAGATAGAGCAAGATGGCAGAAACAGAATCTGAGATAGAACCTTGAGTATGCTGAATTGCCAATCTCAAACTCATTTTCTTATGGTCCCTAAATTTAGGAGCAAATTTGGAAGGGGATGAAAGTATTCTAAGCTTGGGAATAATTGAGCTCCTGATCATGATTGTGGGAACCATATATTCAATGTGAATAATAATTTGCTTATTTGACAAGATTTGAGTTTGCTCTATTCATTTATAAAATCAGAATGAAACACTTTATAAATGCCAAGTCACGTTGTTATAAATTCCATGTAAAACATAGGCATTTACATTTGGTCCTCCATATCCAGGGATATTCACAGATACAATCAACCACAGATTGAAAATATTTGGGGAAAAATTTCTAGAAAGTTCCAAAAAGAAAAACTGAATTTGCCACGTGCCAGCAACTGCTTACCCAGCATTTACATTATGTTAAGGTTTTTTTTTTTTTTAATTTTATTTTTTATTGAAGTATAGTTGATTTAGAGTTGTGTTAGTTTCAGGTGTACAGCAAAGTGATTCAGTTATATATTTGAATATAAATACGTATCCTTTTTCAGATTCTTTTCCATTGTAAGTTATTGAATATAGTTCCCTGTGCTATACAGTAGGTCCTTGTTGTTTATCTTTTTTATATATACTAGTGTGTATCTGTTACTTCCAAACTCCTAATTTATCCCTCCCCC